>NC_042615.1:424499822-425717574 GCF_901001135.1 Rhinatrema bivittatum | reverse complement strand
CTGACAAAAGGCAAGATGCAAAGCGAAAGTCTCTCTGCAGCCATGCGCATAAATCCCTTGTAGCAATTTCGTGTGCGTAAGTGTGCTCATATCAGCACATACGTAGGATTTAAAATACGTCATTACGCGTGTATATATAGATACACCCTGGCCACGCCCCTAACATGCCACTTTTTCTACAAGAGAACTGTTGCGCGAGCATGCATATATACGCGCGTATAGTATGCCTTTTAAATATGCAGATACTTTGCGTGGCCCACATATATGCATATGTTGCTGTTTTTACGTGAGCAATGCTTTTAAAATCTACCTCTATACACGTAAAAAAAGGAGAAAAAAAGAATATGATCACTACATTTTCAATCCCTCAATAAGATGGACCCAATTCCATAACCTAAGGAAAAAAGAAGAAGTAAGGAAAATTGAACACAATGACCAAACAATCTAACTAAGGATACCAGATCTGTAAGAGAGATAACATTACATATTACTGGAGCCCATAATAACAATGTATTACTCAAAAACATTGTTAATTAATAGGTTCAAAAAAATATAGGAGACAACTTGAAATTTAGCTAGGCATTTGCAGGGATATTTGAGAAAAAATGTTGCTCCTCTATGCAAAACTCTAGGTCTTATTAATAAAAGCTGTTTCCTCCTCCTTTGAGAAATTTTAGCCAAATCAGGAAAAATATTAATCCGCATATTAAGAACAATTTCACTACGATATTTAAAGAATAGTCTTAATAGCCAATCTCTTTTAGGGTCTACAACAAAGGTTACTATCAAGGAATGACTTAACCAAGTCTTTGTCAGTTGTTTCCAGAATATCAGTTACTTCAAACTATTCTCTACCTCGCTTCAATCAAGCTTGGTAGAAAGTACATTGTTCAAATCAACTCTTCTTTTACCTTTCATCGCTCCAAATGACAGAAAATCTTCAGTGATGTCAACTTTGCTGTTTGGACCTCTGACTGTGAATGAAAAACTGCCCCCTTCAAACCTATCCCACTCCAAGTTAAAAGTGCCCCCTCTTACAGTGGTAAAAATAGTAAAGTCACCTATTAGTCTCTACAGATGTTCTCTCTTTCTCTCTCTCGTATGTGATGTGAAAATTAGTGCTGCTGCAATAAATTTATTCCAGCTTGTGGAAATTTCGCTATATTTATAGCTTTTTGATGAATCTAGGTCTATATTTTCTAAGTTCTCCATTTTGGATATAAGAACAATATTATCCTTAATTAAAGCCTACATCTGCTTTACTGAGGTATCTACTTTATCAAAATAAGTCACAATTTAATTCCTGAAAGCTACCAGATTTCCAATCCTTTGTTCTATAGCCAAATAATTTGAAAAAATGGTGGCAATTTGAGTTGTCAAAGTTTTGCCTAGTCCCAATATAGCATTCCAGATTTCCTCAAGAATAAAGACTGTTGGTCTTTGTAGCAAGGAAATAGAAGGAGAAACAGAATCTTCCTGGGCTCCAGCAACATCAGTTAAGAAATCACTAAAGCCACCTTCTCCTTGACTACCTGGGTCTCTCCAGAATCAAACAAGGGAGAACAATTCCCTTGCAGCAGTTCTGCAAACCCGGCCAAGTTATCCGTATCACCAGCTGATGACCTCATTCCAGGCACCACAGATGAACGCACGATGGCTAGATCCTCCCGAGGGCTCCTAGAATTGGGGCTTAGAGAAATGCTGTCTCCTGGGGAGGCCAGGGGCACATCTCCCCCCCCCCCCCCACACACACACTGAAGCTTCCAATGGAGCACCACCCAATTAAACACCAGACGCTCTTGACTGCAGTACCAATGAATCCATGGGACCCGAGAGAGGAGAGTACGATGGAACAGCAGGATAAATCACCACCTTACCCTTCCTTTTCCATACCATGGCAAATTAATGGGTAAGAATTAAGAATGAATTTGATACATTTCAGGAGCACCTGGGAGCGTGGCCACACTGCAGCCATCTTGGGTCTGCCCATGATGTGTCCAATTTGTGTTTCTAGGATATGTGATTCTAGTACTTTGTTTTGCACTTGTTGAACTCAACCCACTAATAAGTGTCTTCTTTTTGGGATGCTTTTTTAGATTAAACCAGATCTTTTGAGACTATTGTTGGTCCTGGGATTACAGTGGGGTACCACTCACAACCCAGAGAAACAGCACAAGCTTTTCTATTGCATGTAAAACAGGACCATGTCCAAAACACAGAAAGGAAACTGTCTTTTGACTGGAAAGGTGGGATACAAAACTAAATGTCACAGAACACACACACACATGTACAAAACAGAGGGACAGAAAAAGGGAGTATGTTTTGTGTTAAATTTAAACCAAATGATACAGAAAAAGAAAGGAAAATATAAGAGGTGGCATGACACACAGACAAAGAACCATGATGGACAATGACAGAGAAATACTAACTAAATCTGACATCAACCATTGAGGCAACCTTGCCTTGGCAGCCAGAGGTAGAAGTGAGGGATAAGGGTGCCCCAATGGCTGATATCAGCTGCTCAGGAAAAGAGGTCCCAGAAACCAGCTCTGACTGGTGCAGGAGAACCAGTCATGGAAAAATTGACCACTGACCTGGGTCCCATTATCATAAATATTTGGTTACATAATCAACCAACTTATCCGGCTAAGTTACGTGGATATTTAGCAGCACGGCTATGCTGCTGAATATTTGCATAGCAGTCGCTACTTAGCTAGATAAGTTGTATCCGTCTAAGTTTAGATCTGCTATTGAGCAGGTCTAACTTATATGGACAACTTAACCAGCTAAATCAAAATATCGCTATTTAGCCAGATAATTTATCCAGCTAAGTAGCACTGCCCTGATCCGCCCGCCCACAAAGTTCTCTGGCTAAGAGTGAGAGCCAGATAACGGGCACTGAACTTAAGCGGATATTCAGCGAACTGCTAGATAGCCAGATAAGTCCTTCTTATCCAACTATCTGCCAGCTGAATATAGGACCCCTAGAAATTGTCTTGTACCTTACCCAGTCATCACTTTTAAAGACTATTTTGATATATACCAGAATTGTTCCTAGTCCATTTAACCTTTGTTTCCTTATTGATACTGCTATCTCACTATAAGGCAAATTTACAAAGTGTTATGTGTGTAAAATTAAGTATATATGCATGTAAGTATCCTGTATGCTTGCAATCAATATTTAAAAAATATTCAATAAACCTTTTGCATGCAAATATACGCATGTAGAAAGGGGGTGAAAAAGGCATTTTTGTACAGGGTGAGAACACATACCCATGTAAGTTGCTATTTTAAAACACACATACATGTGTACATTTGTGCATTCTCTCATGTAAGTTTACACCTGCTAATTATTAGGTATAAATTATAATAATAGTGGAATTAAAATTCATCAGTACTTCATAGACCCATCATTATGAAACAAACATATATGACCATCATATAAAAGATGGTAATGTCTACTTATTAGTAGAAAAAATGGTCTTTTCCTGACCTCGTCTTAAGTTATAATCAATGGTCATACAAATGTGTTTTTTTGAAGAATTTTTCTGCATGCAATTTTTAAGAAGAAAAGAAAGTATGAGAACTTAACTTAAAACTCCTCCTAATAAAAATTATGAGAACTTAACTTAAAACTCCTCTTGTTCTTAAAGGAGGTTGCATGTACGCATTTTATAAAATACTATTATAAATTTGCTCACAGTTACATACATGTGTACATGGGCGCGTGTGCACACCTTTTAAAGTTATCTTCCCTGCCTCCCAAATGTTATCCTTTCACAGAAATTTTTAACTTCCACTTTGTATGCCTTACTCTGCACTTACTCTGATAAATTTCCTTCTTTTTCTGTATCAGAAATACTTACAAACTCTGAACTAGGTATTACAGACTTTGAGCTATTTTGTTGGAAAAGTGCGTAACAAATAAATGATGATAATGATGATTGTATTTGAAACTAATGTGCAATAACACCAATCGTCAAGGCTTCATACCATTTATGCATCTTTTATAAACATTTATATTTCATTAAGGTTTCTTCATGAAAGATGCATGGATTGTCAGTAGCTAAGGCTGAAGCCTTGACGATTGATACTACCTGTCCCAAATTTCAAACTTTGCCAATTCAGTCATTTTTGTTCTGTGTATTACCATATGTCCGATATATGTGTGTGCACTTCTGTTTCATAGGCACCTTATAATTTGTAAACCAATTACAGAATGACTTGTGACAGACTCTAGGAAAATCCTTCCACGTATTAAATATGGTAATTAAAATATCTGCAAGAGGTAGTTGTTTCTTTTCTTTGAGGTAATTAATTAATATACAAAATGCTCAAATGCATAAAATTGGGTTCATTGACTCTATGATGTTATGACATGTATAGTCTTAGTTGCTGTATGTTGGTATATTCTATAGAATTTTCACCCACTAAAACTGCAAAGTTTACAAAGTTTAAGAAAAAATGATCAAAATAAGCAATTTGTCAAGTTATTTACTTATCTTTATCACTTGTGTTCTAAATTCAGATAGGGAACCTGTTACTACTCTGGTACACATAGGAAAACATAATGCACAGTTCAGCCAATTGCATGAGCATTTGTTTTGCTCACTTTTGTGGCACTCTTAAAATGGATTTGCCTTATATTTGAATGTTTTTTTTTGATTAGAGAAAAAAGTAATTGAAATCTCTATCCAGAATACCATATAGACAAATTAAGTTGGAAAATATTTGAGGTATGTAAAGCAGGTGTTTATATATGCAAAGCTTATAACATCCTCTCCCAGAATCTGAAAGTTCTTTGAGTGCCTCCCAAATGACCTGCCAAAAATTATATTTGTATTACATTATAGGTTTTTATATGCTTTACCTTCAAGTGTAGAAAAGCATTAAAGTTAAGGACTGGTAGTCTGAGTCTTGAAGAAACTAAAGTAGTATTTAATCTTAATAGCTGCAACAAGTTGCATTAGGTACTATACAGTTTAGAAGCTGTCAGGCAACATGTTTAGAAATTAGCTGGCACATTCCACATGAAAATAATTTAGTACTTGTCAGTGACTGAAAGCCAATAAATCCCCCATCATAATTATATCTTTAGTTTAACACGACACTGTAAAGCAAGTTTGAATACCTGTAAACAGGGTTTAGACAGCAGGATGAATTAACCAAGACATATAGGTGATGTCATTTCTCATAGCTTGGTAAAACTTTACTGTACATTGGAGTTCCCATGTGTATGCTGCCTCATGAGGACTTGGTCTTTTACCGAGTTTAAACTTTAGCGAGGCAATCAACTCTTCCAAGAGGCCAATTTATCCTGCTGTCTTTGGTGAAGCCAGTCTAAAGGCAAGCAATCTTGCTTAGTCCATGAACAAGCAGGGCTGAATTAGCCATGACACATAGGGAGGTGCAAGCTGAGGGTTGCACTGCAGCACAATTACAGAGGGCACAACTTGGCCCCACCAGTGGAGAGTGGTCGACTATGCAAAATTGCTTGTCCTAAGCTTAGCTTACTGTCACTTCTTGATAGATTGTCCAAACTGTAATGAGACATGAAGGTGTATGCACTGACAACCAAATTGGTGCTTTGCAAATGTGTAAACTGGAAACAGCCTTGAGGGGAGCCATTGAAGCTGCTATGGCTCTCACTTGTTGAACTTTTTAAAAATTTTTACTATTATTTATTTATAGTGGGACCCCTAGTTTGATGGTGGGCTGAAGCCAGGGTGCTACATAATTCCCAGGACTTTCTCCTTCTTTCCAAATCACTCACTCTCTCAGACTTAAATATACTTTTGCTCCTGGGATGCCAGGTTCATCTGGCGGGGAGCAGGTTTCACCTCTGGGCCCCTGGTGCAGTAATGGACAACAAGACTCAGTCCCAAAATTCACGCACCCATGGGTCAGTGAATACTCACAGTGGCTGATCTTATAAATAAGGCACTCTTGAATAAAGCATGGAGGCAGTTAATGCTGTTCAACTGAAAAAACTTTATTTCAGCTTCAAAAGGATGATCCAAAAAATATTGTGAAAATTATGAATAATAAAATTAAGATCATAACATCAAAAGCTGTGGTTTCCTTATCCATGGTGCATTTCTTAGCCAGGCTCCTTCCTCCAGCTCACCCGATCTCCACAGTCTCCACTAACCCTTCCCCATAGAGGGTGGGATGCCTGTCCTCAATAAAAATCATAAAACAAGGGGGAAAACAAAAATCATCCCTGTTTCTCCAAAAAATAGCTTTCTCAAAATGTTATTCCAAACAGTCCTTTCCAAAAAATAGCAGTCTCACCTGCTGTCCACTGGCCATGGGTTCAAACAGCCATCCTCCAATGTCCACAGAAAAAAACTGCAAAAACTGCAAAATTGCAAAAACTGGTCTAAACAATCTTCCAAATCTCATCAAAACTAATCTCCAAAAATCCTCACCCTTTGCTGTTTACTAGGCACAAATAGCCTTTGATTTGTTAATAGGCACCCATTATACCTGTGTCTGGGAGGGGGGGGGGGCAAATATTTACGGGTAGCAGGCTGAATAGGATTTCCTGCCTTCCAGCTCTCCTGATTCTCATTCAGTGGACAACAGCCCTCTGCTACTCTATAACAGGAGTTAGGGGGTAGGGGGAGATGGTGGGTGAGGATGAAAGCAACAAAAGTGTCTAGGAGTCGAAAAATATTAAATCTATCATTGAGCGCAAAGGTGAAAATCGAAAACCCAGCCCATCAGGACAGGGTTGTGCTTGTCTGTTTGGATCTGGATCACAGGGTCAAAACAGAAAAAAAATCCAAATTCACTACAAAAATCTCCCCAAAAAATCCACGCTCCTTAAGACTCCTCTCAAAACTCATTCCTTTCCAACACCTCTTGGTAAATGTTCTGTAGCAGAAGAAAATACCCCTCTGGATCAGTTCTCCAGGGATGCAGAAACACCTATACTCAACCACTAATCCACTAATTCACTAACTAGTGCACATGTCCAGTGGCAATCAATACCTCTGAGACCCATTCCACAAAAAGGTGGGGTAAAGGCAAGGAGAGGACCCCAAAAATGCAAAACCTTTTGAAAGGCTGAAAAATATGAGACAAAATTAATAGCATACTACATCTCTATGAAAGTTTCCACAATATATCACCTAGTGAACTTTGGTAGAATCTGTAATCTGCAAGCCAAACAGTTGAAAACAATGTGCTATACAATCTGCTAGCCAATTAGACAGAGTTCTCTTTGTTACTGTCATTCCCAATGTATTGGGGGTCAAAGGATACAAACAGCTGAGTTGTTCTCAAATAATATGCTTGAGCTCTCTTCAATTCAAGAAGTGAATCACCTTTTCTCCTTTATGTGAATGTGGTCTCAGAAAGAAAACAGGCAGCACAATAGCTTGGTTAATGTGAAAGGCTGACACCACGTTTGGAAGGAACTTAAGGTAAATACATAGAAACCCCCTATTGTGGATGAATTGAAGATATGATGAGTAGGAGACCAGCACTTTTAATTCACTAACTCTTCAAGTAAAAATGACACCTATGTGGAACACTTTCCAAATTCTCCAGAGGTTTGAAGTGAAGCTTTATGAGTTGAACCAGTACTACATTAAGGACCCAAGAAACTTGCGATTTACTAACTGGAGGATTGGATTGCCAGAGTTCTTTCATAAACTTGGAGACCAAAGAGTGTATAGAAAATGGAGCTCCTTTCACCTATTGGTGACACTATTACTCTGTAATAGTGCTGAAGTGAACTTTCAGTGAAGTTGTACTAAGACCTGAAAATGAAAGTTAGAACAAACACTGGAGTAGATCCCTTGGGCTATAGGAAAAAGGACTAAAACCAGGATGAGAATCTCTTCCACTTGAAGTTGTAGGATCTTCTGGTTGAAGGCTTCTTGGCTGAACTCAGCATATCCTCTACTCCCTTTGGGAAGAGCAAAGAAGAGACTAATACACATTCAACATCCATGCCATGAGGGTCAGGGAGGACAGATTTGGGTGGCAGAACCTGCCATTCCTCTGAGTGATAAAAGTCAGAGATGTTCACAATGGGTTTGAAGACTGAAAAAATAGCCAGATGAGAGATGGAAACCATACTTGCTTAGGGCAGGCTGATGCAATGAGAATCATCTGTGTATGATACTGAAGAACATACTAAATTGTCTTTGTAATTAGAGGAATTGGTGGATATGCATATAGTAGACCTATACCCCAGTTTAGCAGAAAGGCATTGGGAGCTATATCTTCTCAGAATTCTTAGACCTTTTTGTTGCTTTCCTAAGCAAATAGGTTGATTGTTGACTGTCAGAGATTGACTAAATTGTCTGCTACTCTTTGATTCAAAGACCAGTCGTGCAACATGTCTAGCAACTCGATCAAGGGCTTCAGCTTTTTTATCATTCAAATAGGTATTGAACCATAAACTGGTATACCATGATCTGGGCACTTAACATGGAACTCTAGAATACTTTTTTCTCAAAGCTATCCAAAAGCTTTGGATTTTTTCTCTGGAGGGAAGGATGTATTGGAATACTTGAGTTCATTTAGCTTACTTAAGAGCTGACTCCACTATTCACAGAGTAATGTGGAAGTTAGATTACTCCAAAACCAGGAGCAGCCTGCACTTTGTACTTCAAGTCAAACATCTGAGCTACTGGAAGGCATGAGGTAGGAGACTGCCACATCCTTGTCTGAATTGACAGGGATGTGGCAGTCTCCCACTTGCTTCAACTTGTGTACTATAATAGCCACCGAGTCAACTATTGGTTGTAGGAATTGCAGAAGTTCAAATACATCTGTTCTTGGATCTTTTTCTTTTTGAACATTGATATTAAGCACATTTGCTAACCTATCCAGGAATAGCAGAAGTGTGTCCTGTGGTAAATCAGGTAAGAGCTCCAACAGAATACTCGTGGAATCCTCCTCTGCCCCTGACCCAGGGGAAATGCTGAGCCATGACCCCAATGATGATGAAGGCAATCAAGGCAGACACCTCTGTTACCCTCGAGGGAACATGCCTAGGAAGGTACCTTACTGGTTCAAAGCCTCATCCTCCAATTCATGATGGGACTCCCTAGGATGAGAAGATACGTTTGTTGTCTATTGAGGGTTGAAGCCTAAACCCAGTAACATTTGCAGCAAGATATACACTGGTGGAGATATCAGAATACTTACTACATTTTTGATAGAAGATGATCCAAATCCTCTCTTTTGTCCTCAGGAGTCAAGAATGCAAAGAAATTCTTCTCCAATTCTATGAGCTAGTCCACAGTCTGAGGTGCCATTTGGGCCAGGGTTGAAGAAATTACATCCTCTTCAGAAACCCAGATAGGCTAGTCTTCATTCTGCTGAAACACCACCAAAATGCTTTGCTCCAGTCCCTGTTGGATTAGCTATGCTGTTTGGATTAGCTCCACTCCATTTTGACTAGACTTCCATGCTGGATCTTCTCCTTAGGTCCTCTGTGCTAAAGAACGTTAGTCTAGTGTCCTCCTTAGTGGTGCCAAAAGTACTCACATTGACAGTGTCATGGACCTCTATGCTAAGTGTGCTGATGGTGTCTTAGAGTGGGTGCTTCATGCCAATATCACAGACAGAGCCCTAATAGAACAGAAGTCCAGGTAGAATGTCGGCATCATGCAGACTTTCTGTGCCATGAAGGAAGACTATACTTGTGCCAACACAACTCCATCCTTCTTTTGTGCCAATTATAGGCCTGCAGCCACTGAGCCCTGTCCAGATGCAGGCTTGTTTTTCTTTGGCTCTGACAGAGCCCGCCCCAGAGATGGGACCTTCCTATGTGCCTTGTTCTGCACCTCCTCTGGTACCGAAGGCTTTTTGGCCTTGGTCAACCCCTGACCTGAAGCAGATCTTGGAACTGGAGTCATGGGGAAAGTTCTCCTGATAGAGTGGGAAATAGAGAGGAAGGAACACCATGACTCCTTAGGGCAGGAGCCTGATGATACTTTGCTCCATGAGGATGAGCAGCTCCGATAGATGGATTCATAGTGGTGCTTATCATTCAGCAATTTTCTAAGGTTCCACATTTTCCAGGCTCAAGACTATTGCACCCTGGGAGACATGTAGCCACAGTTTTGACCATATTATAATTTGGGCCCAGGAATTATAGCACACCTCATGGGAATCAGTGATGGACATCCAACACTCACAAATGCAGACCTTGGCTTTATGGCCTCTGGCATCTTTTTCAACATGTTTTTTTAAAAATTTGGATATTTATTTATGTATTTATTTATTTCTTTATTTATTTATAAGCTTTTAAAATATACCGACATTCGTGGGTACATCATGCCGGTTTACAATGTAACAGAAAGGCAGAAATTACATAAAACCGGGGTGGGGGGAGAGGGGAGCAGCTGGAAGGAGGAGGAGAAAGAACAGGAGGAAGGCAAGGCAGGGGGGAAATGACCAGTAGTAAAAGAGGGCCACCGGAGAGATTAAGAACTATAACATCGTAGTGTGCGCACTTGGCGAGAGGCACTACGGTCAACTTTGTACAGGTAGGAAAGATCTTAAACATCTAAGAGAATGGCATATACAACTGTGAGAGTCTTATACATCTATGTGATTACGGTCAACTTTGTACTGGGTGAGAGTCATACGTTTGCGAGGAAGTTTTACAAATCTATATGAAGAAGGGATATTAACAAAGGCGGTAATATTCATAAAGCAGTGCTATTCACAGAGTGGAAATATTCACAACGCGGTAGTATTCACAAAGCAGTGATATTCACAAGGGGTACTATGGATACAGGTACACACAGGTACATTCATAGGCGGTTCTGAGTATACAAGAACGCGTTGACTTAGGGGTGGACAGGAGAGGACAAGCCGTGGGGGGGGGGGGGGGGGGGGGGGGGGGGGGGGGGGGGGGTGGGGGGGGGGGGGGGGGGGGGAGCTATGTGGGTTCCGTGTCAGGATAGGCCATTTTAAAGAGCCAAGTTTTGACCCCTGTTCTGTGCTGTTGAAGGGCTGCCGAGAAAATGGATAGATGCAAAAGACTGCAATGAAGCAGCAAAAATAAAAGAACAACAAATCTCAAAAGAAAGAGATATAGAGGGTATACATTCATGTAGTAGCTCAGACACCACATGAATGTGTACCCTCTATGGGGGGCTTATGAGGCAGTGTGCGCATGCTCAGTAAAGTCAGGTCCATTCAGCGTCATTGAATGACATCTCCTATGTGTCATGGCTAATTAAGCCCTGCTTGTCAACAAATGATTTTTTTGATCTGCTTAGCAATTATTCAGGCAGAAAAGAAAGTTTAGTATATAATACAGTACAATACAATGTCATTTTGTTTAATATCTTTCATACACATGTATTTTCTTTAAATCACTGGTAATCTTTGTGCTGTGCTGCCTATTTTTCAGTTGAGAGGTACTCACACAGCTTTGTGTCACTCAGTAAGATACTTACTTGTGTGCATACTTGCAATCACCAGTTAGCTGAGACCTAGACCCTCCAGCACTTCATCCTGAACTCCCACCAGTTCACCCAGTCCTCCTACCCAAAAGCGACAGACAAAAGACAAGTTTTATTTCAATTGTACAAGTCAATTATCAGATGTAAAGGTTTATGGACAAATTTGATAATGTATGTAAGAGCCTCTGATCCTGGCCCAGAATGCCCTTAATCTGCCCCTTTTCTGCCTTTAATATTAATGCAGAATGCTGCTAGAATACGTCCTTCAGGCTTTTGCAAAATACTATTTATGTGTGTACATGCTACTTATATGTGAAAGTTCCAATTTTATGCATGTAAACGTTTTGAAAATTCACCACATAGACAGTACATGCTAATAGAACTATCCAATGCCTTTACGTAGCAGAATACTCAGAGTCATCTTGATTTTAAATCACTTCAGTTGTTGACATTAGAGCAGGAGTAAACTATACTTAGGCTACTAATATTTTTTATTTATTTTTATTTATTTATTTAGATTTTTATATTCCATTTTTCAGCACTTCAAAGTGTACATCAAAACGGAGTAATTCAGGTACTATAGGTATTTCCTTATCCCCACAGGGCTTACAATCTAATTTTGTATCTGAGGCAATGGAGGGTAAAGTGACTGGTGGAAGAAATATACAGAATCTTTGGAAGAAATATACAGAAGCGATCACGTGATGTGCGTTTCTCGGACACCGAGAAGGAACTATTGTGCCGGCATGTATGCAAGAACTACGAAGTACTCTTCAGGTTGAAGGCTTCTTCAGCTACAAAGAAAAGGATTTGGGAGAGGATCTCACTTGATGTCATCTCTCTGGTGGTTAAGACAAGATATGTAAAACAAATCCTGCACTGCTGGCATGACACACGCAGTGAGGTTAAAAAAAGGCTGCCAAAATTGAGGCGTCACACCACAGGACTGGGAGTGGTCCAGTATGCACTCTTGTTTTGACCCCCATAGAGGAGCGCATCATGTGCACTCTGCACCCAGAGGTAGTGGATGGGATAGATACACCAAATGGGCGTGACACTGGCCAGAGAGAAGGTATGGTTTTTGAATAGGCTACCATGTTTGCATTTGATGTTTCTCTTTTGGGTACTTTGTTGGTTAACAGTTGAGAACTAAATAATGAACTGCAACTTGTGTTTCTCTATCCTTTTCCTCAGATCAAATAATCAACAATGTGGACTCGCACAATGTGGAAGATGACGTTGAATGAGAGACACAATCTCCTCCTTAACCGGAATTCACTTTTCTGATGGCAACTCAAGTGTCCCCTTGCCCAGAAAGTCTGCTAGTAGAGGAAAGCCAGCCCGAGCACCCATTCATGCAGGTATTGGAAATAACAAGGGCCCCATAGGACCTGGAAGAGGAGGTGGCTGGCATGCCGCCCATCATTAGCTTTGATGGGCTGGGTGCAGTCTTGGTGGTTGACCTGATGTCACGTCAGGAGTGGTACAACGGGTCTGTCACCCAGGGTTGGCATTTAGTACACTCAGTACTACTAGAAATGCATTGAGAGAACGTTGCGGCAGTGTCTACTATGGCCTGTCTGATAGGCGAACTTATCAATACGGTTTGGATGTAGCCAGTGCCTTGAGGTTGGGGAATCACCCATGAGTTTCATCTGTTTGCCTAATAAAAGATTTTTGTTGTGTGTAAGCAATGAGTTACGTCTCTTATTTATGGGCTCTGGTTTAGACCAAGGCCAAAATGTCTGCCTTGTGCAGGCTGAGGCCAAGGTCTTGGTGACATACCACATCCTAGGCTTCTGAAAGATCAAGTCTTCAGCCTGGATCTAGGTCTCTCCAGTGGATACCCACTGGACTGGGTAAGTGGGGGCCAGGGGGATCCTTGCCCTGGCATTTTTCTGGGTGGGAGGGATGGGTGGTGGGCACGGGAGGCCTATGGAGGCTCCATTTTCTTTTTTTTGGTTCATTTTTGGTCTTTATTTTTTAGTTATTTGCTTTTTCACAGAACTGAAAAGGAGTCAAACATTCCAAAAACCAACATTTGTGGGGGAAAAAACTCCAGAAAATGAATCAAAGAAAGAAAAACACATTTTTCAGCCCTGTACACATAAGACAGATCTCTGTCAGCAGGCTTTCTTGTAATGCTGACCTGTACTTCCTTATGTTGTCTTGCTGGTTACATTTTTTTAATATTTAGTAATGTTTTTACATTTGTTGGTTTTATCCTTATTAGGAATATGATATGATTGTAAGTCACCTCAAGCCTGGCAACACTGGTTCGCCAATCTTTTTTGTTTCATGGCACTCCTGGAACAGAGGCTTCTTCATTGTGGCATACTCCCCACTTCACTATAATCAATGTCTCCTCCCTTTTCTTCCCTCTCCACCCACTCCTTGGCATCATTACCTTTTTCCTTGCCTCTTCACCCAGCATCATAATCATGCTTCTCCCCTATTATCATTGGTAGGCAGTGCTGCTGGCGGTGGAAGTGGTGGTGGCGGTGGTCCATCTCCCTCCGCCACTTGAGGTTCCCCTGCAGGTGGAGGTGGCGGTGGTGGGGGTACTTGCCCGTTCCCCTCTTCCTCCTCCTCCTCCTCATCAGTGCTGGAGGTGTCTGAAATGAGAAATACCAAAGCATTCATAACATTCCCTGGAGGGCAAGGGGAAAGCAGAGTAAGGGCTAGAGGGAGGTAGTTTTCAAGATTTAGCAATTGAAACACAACAGATAGATGCAAACCGAATTTCTAGTAAACCGATAATCGCCACACTGTGATGCTCCCATCCTCACTCGCCCAAACAGTCCAATTTTACATCCCAAATCAGTGATGACCATACTGGTGATTTCCTGCATTCATGACCATCTCCTTCAGGTCAGCATTTCTGCCACTATCAAGTGTTTTTGACCACAGCTCCACTCACCATCCAGCTGCTCATGTTGGGCGTGGAAGGCCTAGAGCTACTCCCTCTCCTCTCTTCTTAGCTTCCGGGCCCTCTCCTTCAATGCCTCCACCTGGCAGGTACAATTTAATAAAAATACTAATAAGCAAAGAGTGTTTTGCGAGCGGGACTCTCTAGGTCCCACCCTGGGTAAGGGCTTTGGTACATCCCAGGTGTCCTGGACTGATCCGGGTATGTACAGGGAAAGGAAAATTGTGTTCTTACCTGCTAATTTTCGTTCCTGTAGTACCACCGATCAGTCCAGAGCCCGCCCAATTAAAAGGGGGTTATATTAAGGGGAGAGTCGTCCGCTCAGTTGTAAGATTGTTCTCTGTTGCATTCCATGTTCTTGTTCATTGTTGTTTAATAGTTCCATATTTTTTGCTATTATCTGCTTTGATATAGATATATACTGATGAACTGCAGGTAGCGCGGTTGCTTGGATGCGGTGTCGGCGAGGTTGTTTTCTGTCTCCATCTGCTGATGAGGGGAGATGAACCTGGGTGTCTGGGCTGATCCATGGTATTACAGGAATGAAAATTAGCAGGTAAGAACCCATTTTCCTTTACCTGCTATTAATTAAGTTGACTTAGAAAATAGTAGAGATGTGAATTGGAACAGGAATCGGCTCGGATTCCGGTTCCGATTCACATCGTGTTTTTTTTTTCGTCCGGCCAGATCGCGGTTTTGTTTATCGGCTGCGCCCGAGCCGATAAACAAAAAACCCACCCTGACCCTTTAAAATGAACCCCTTAGCTTCCCCCACCCTCCTGACCCCCCCCAAAAACATTTTACAGGTACCTGGTGGTCCAGTGGGGGTCCCGGGAGCGATCTCCCGCTCCCGGGCCGTCAGCTGCCACTAATCAAAATGGCGCCAATGGCCCTTTGCCCTTACCGTGTGACAGAGTATCCGTGCCATTGGCCGGCCCCTGTCACATGGTAGGAGCACTGGATGGCACGCGCCATTTTTAAAGATGGTGCCGGCCGTAAGGGTTTAGGGGTTATTTTTGTGTGCCGTTTTTCCCGCCCTTCCCCAAAACGATAAGAGAACCCCCACGATATCGTGGGGTTTTCCTATCGTTTTGGGGGAGCCCCCGATTTCTGACGATTTTGAAAATTTTGACAATATTTTCAATCGTCCGAAGCCCGATTCACATCCCTAGAAAATAGCCACTGCTATTACTAACAACAGTAGCATGGGATAGACTTAGTTATTAGGTACTTGCCAGGTTCTTATGGCCTGGATTGGCCACTGTTGGAAACAGGATGCTGGGCTTGATGGACCCTTGGTCTGACCCAGTATGGCATGTTCTTAAGTTCTTATGCTTGGCCTGCAGCTCCTACCACCCTGCCTATAGAACTTGAAAAGTCCCTGCGTGTTTCCAAATCCAGAGAAATTTGCATATTATTAGCTATTTGTATCTGGAGTGAAAAGAAATGGAGTAAGGCACTAACAATTGTCAATGCTAATAATGTTGCTTTTATACCCCATTTTAATGATCCCCGCAGCTTACCTCCCGCAGAATGGAAGCCTGGGCATTGAAAGTCACCCTGAATGCCAGCCAAGCAGCATCTGCCCGGTCTTGGTTCTCCCAGTACCCGAGGTGAAAAAACAGATAGCACTCATCCTCAATTATGAGTTCCGCAAGAAGATGGACATCAGCATCGGAAAAATTTGACATCCGGCCTCGTGGCACTTTGCCGAAGTAAAAGGCCCTGCACAAAATGACATCTGGGTGTGGCCATGCAGGACGAGTGAGCATGATCATGCTCACAAAGGAACAACCAACTCTTGGCTACTTGGACGTCCATGTAATGTGTGTCATGGGACTAAATGGACGCCCAAGATTTGTGTGTCCATCATAAGGGCCTTGAATGGACACAGGGCCTGGGTGTTCTGGCTTGGGCATTCGTTATGTGTGTCACAAGGGCCATTAATGGATGCACAAGTCTGGGACGTCTTTGAAAGACGCAGAACTTGGGCGCCCATTATGTACATTTGTGGTGTTCTCTTGTGGCTTTTTCTGCATCCCACCCAATGAATGCCAGTGATGGGAGTTGGTGAGAGGGTGAGGAGATGCATGCCAGCAATGCAAGTTGGTGAGAGGGTGAAGGGGTGCATGCCAATGATGAGAGTTGGGTAGAGGGCGAGGGGATGCACACCAGTGATGGGAGTTGGTGAGAGGGCGAGGGGATGAGGGGACTCATACCAGTGATGGGAGTTGTTGGGAGCTTGTTCGAGGGATGGCCAAGCCTGCAAGAATGTTAAGGACATAGGGATCACAGATACCTTAATACACAGGACAGACTCCATTAAAGAAATAAAAGTAATTTATTAAGAAAATAAGAAAAAAATGCAAGAAAACAAAACAAATAAATTTGAGGTGCAGGGTCCATCCCTCCATCAGCCACCAATTGCAACTCCTGAAATAAAATAGAAAACAATTAGATTTTCACACAATAGTAGTTTGTTTATTCCAGAAAATATCTGTGAGAAAAGAAGAGGGGTTATTGGTATCATTGGTCAGAACTTACACGAGAAATAATCAGCAATGACCCTTCGGTAAATCTCGGAGTCTCACATCTGCTGCTGGATGTAGCAGTGGATCTGGTGGTAAGTCATCGGCAACCTTCTCTTCCAGCCCTAAGTACAACAAAATGTTATGTAGCATGCATGAGACTATAACAATACATGGAACCTTTTCAGCACTGTACAGCAGGGCATCACCAGACTGGTCCAAGCATCTGAATCAGCTTTTCAGCATACTGAATTTCAGCTCGATGACAGACTTCATGCTGGTATGTGCCTTGTTGTGCCATCTGTTGTCTGCAGTGCATGGGGCCAGGAGCATAGTAAGCAACCATGGCTTACAGCTCACCTATAAAAGGAGTTACCAATATTGCATCAAAAATAATTGTGTGACACCAGCACCATACCAATACAGTACTTCTGAATTACTTTCATAAGTAAACAGTATGCAATGAAATGCATCATTTTTTAGGTGAGACAATGATCTTGTACTGGGCCACACATACCTTCATCCCACCTGGCTGTCTATAACCCCTCCCCATATCCACATTACTGACCCATAGAAACTTTAACTTACCAAGCAGCCAACGATCACCATATTTTCCCTCAGGGAAATCAGTTCCAAGCGCCGAATGGGCAAGGATGAAAGAATCATGGCAGCTCCCAGGAAATCTTGACGTTACGTTCAGTATTCGAAGATGTGCATCATACACAACCTGCACATTCATGGAATGGAAGTGCATGCAGTTGCAGAATGCTTCGGTGGAGCGCACTGTTAACCGGCATTTGGACGCGCGTTTTCGACGCGCTAGCTTTACTCCTTATTCAGTAAGGGGTAATAGCGCGTCGAAAATGCGTGTCCAACCCCCCCCCCCCCCCAAGACTAATAGCGCCCGCAACATGCAAATGCATGTTGATGGCCCTATTAGTCATTGCCGCACGATACAGTAAGTAAAATGTGCAGCCAAACCACACATTTTACGTTAAGAAATTAGTGCCTACCCAAAGGTAGGCGTTAATTTCTGGCAGTGCTGGGGAAGTGCACAGAAAAGCAGTAAAAACTGCTTTTCTGTGCACCCTC
This sequence comes from Rhinatrema bivittatum, assembly GCF_901001135.1. Taxonomy (NCBI): domain Eukaryota; kingdom Metazoa; phylum Chordata; class Amphibia; order Gymnophiona; family Rhinatrematidae; genus Rhinatrema; species Rhinatrema bivittatum. The sequence goes on along the minus strand of NC_042615.1, from coordinate 425,699,584 downwards.
CGACTTAATATCATGGCGATATTAAGTCAGAGGTCCCAAAAGTTAAAACAAGTTAAAAATTTTAAAAAAAAATTTTTAAATGGGCCCGCGGCTCGCGGGTTGAAAACCAGACACTCAATTTTGCCAGTGTCCAGTTTCTGAACCCGTGGCTGTCAGCGGGTTTGAGAACCGATGCCGGCAAAATTGAGCGTCGGCTGTCAAACTCGCTGACATCCGTCGCTCCTGTCAAAAAAGAGGTGCTAGGGACGCGCTAGTGTCCCTAGCGCTTCCTTTTACTGCGGGCCCTAATTTAAATAAATTAAGTTACTGAATCGCGTGCACAGGAGAGTGGCCTGTGCGCGCGCTGGGAGAGTGGGCGCTTGCCCGCTCTCCCGCGATTTTTACTGTATCAGCCCGATAGAGACTGGAGCTCAGCTCACAAACAGGCATCAGACTCTTTTATTTATTAAAAAAGAAAACCAAACCAACATAATCAGAGAAAAGAATTGCAGAAAAGCGCTGGGAAACTGAAAAGCTGCCATGAAGCTTAGGCCACAGGAATGATTCAGTGATTTCTGACATTTGCCAGGTCATTGTTGTCCCTCTGCTGGGGACTGTTCCGGCAATTTGATGTGAGTTGCTGCAATGCCTCCTCCGTGCAGCCAATCGCATGAGCATTTCAGAGGTTCAGACTGTGTGTGTTACTGTCCAAAGCAATTCAGAAAAAGTAATCTGTTAGGCGACTCTCCATGTACAAAATTCCCCTAGGAATCACTCAGCAGAGAATTTTTCATGGCTGCAGCCAGTTTCTGACATGTCTTCCTTGCTCTGCATTCTTTAGCCAACTATAAAGATTGGAATTTTTTTTTTTTTAATTACAAGAAACCAAGTTATTTTTTGCCGTGCTTCATCTCCAACAGGGAGGTTGCCATACTAAACAGAAAATGTTAATTAAAGCAGAGGTGTGTTTGCTTAAGGCTGCTGTTTAACATAAGAACATCATTTAATTTAATTTTAATTTGAAATGGCATTTATAAACCTCCTTTTTCTGTAATTATGAATACAAAGCGCATACAGCAATAATTCAAATTTTAAAACAATACAATTAAAAACACATCTCATTTCCACAAGCTGCTAACTTTCAAAGGCAACTAATCATACTCCCCCATTTAAACTTCCTAACAAAAAGCAGAGTTGCTTACCTATAACAGGTGTACTCAGAGGACAGCAGGAAGTCAGTCCTCATCTGATGGAGCCTGGCATGGAAAACTTATGTCAAAGTTTCTAGAACTTTGACAGAGCCTCAGTGAACATGCACGTGGGTTGAAAACCTAAGTCTTAAATCATACTGTTAAGAGAGTAATAAAAAAAAATAAATGAGAAAACCCCAGGTAATGGAAACCCAACTCTGCATGGTGGTGGGTGGATTTCATGAGGACTGATATCCTGCTGTCCTCGGAGAACACCTGTTACAGGTAAGCAATTCTGGTTTCTCCAAGGACAAGCAAGATGGCAGTCCTAGCTACAGGTTGCTCCCCAGCATAAAACAAGACCAGCAAAACACCAAAATAAGTGCCAATGGGCACAACAACTAACTATTTTTGTTGGTAACAAGGAATTGGGCAGCAGCCTGAAAAGAAAGAACGGGCCCTGGGCGGGAACAGATTTGGGTTCTACCACTCAAATTTCAAAGGATAGATTGATCAAACCTACTGTCGTGTCAGCCATCCCTATCCAGACAATAATGTGATGTGAATGAGTAGACGGAACTCTACGTTGCAGCCCTGCAGATCTCCTGCATGGAAACTGCTCACAAATGGGCCACCGAACCTGCCATGGCTCGAACAGAATGAGCCTTAACGTGGCCCCCAAGATGCAGTCCCAACTGGACATAACAGAAAGAGATGCAGTCTGCTAACCAAATCGGGAGTATCTGCTTGGCAATGGCAATCCCCAACTTGTTCTGATAAAAAAAAAAAAAAAAGGTTGGAGGACTGTCTATGGGCTTCTGTCTGCTCCAGATAGAAGACTAAAGCTCTTTTGCAGTCCAAAAGGTGCAGGGCTTTTCACCTTGGTGTGAATGGGGTCTGGGAAAAAAAATGTTGACAGGACAATGGACTGGTTAAGATGAAAGTCTGACACCACTTTAGGCAGGAACTACCCTGTTGAGAAAAAACTTACAAGTAAACTTTCAAAGGTAAGTTCAATTTGGGTGGGAAAACTTTGGAAGGACACCCCCCCACCTTTCCAGATTCAAGATTTCCGCCACCAGGTCAAAGAGGCCTGGAGGGACAGTGTGACTTGGATGCGATTCTGGAGATTTTGTGTAGCTTGTCGCCACTGCAACCTTAAGGACAATTGGGCTTGTCATATGTGCAGACATGCCAAGGGAGTGACATGTACTATAGTGGCTATGTGGCCCAACAGTCTCAACATGTGCCACACTGATTCCTGATGGCTGTGTTGAATTCCTGCTGCGATGGTCATTAGATACCTACACTCACAATGAGATCTTCCCAGTCACTGGAAGTCACTGGAAGTGTCTAGCAGAGCTCCAGTGAAGTTCAGTTGTGGTGACACCCTGAGATGGGACTGCAGATAATTAACAAGGAACCCTAGTAATTCCAGCACCTGGATAGTCAAGCATATGGACTCCTTGGCCCCTGCCCAAGAGGTGCTCTTGACCAGCCAATCTTCCATATGGGCTGGTCTGCAAAGGTGCGCTGCCACCATAGATAGGCATTTCATGAAGACATGTGGGGCTGACATGAGTCCAAATGGCAGAACACAGTACTGGAAATGCTGGTTTCCCACCATGAATCAGAGATACTTCCAGTAACTGGGAAGATCTCATTGTGAGTGTAGCTATCTTTTAGATTGAGGGAGCATAGCCAGTCCCCTTTTTGCAAGAATGGGATCAGGGTGTCCAGAGAAACCATCTTGACCTTTTCTCTTTTGATGAACTTGTTCAAGGTCCTTAGGACTAAGATAGGATGACATTACCCTGTTTTTTTGGTATTAGTAAGTACCAGGACTAAAGTCCCTGCCGTCTTTGCGCTGATGGGATTGGCTCGACTGCCCTAGCTGTTAAGAGGGAGGAGAGCTCCGCTACTAGTACCTCCTGATGTGTTACTGGACACCAGAATGGGCTCGGGGGGGGGGGGGGGGGGAACACTGGGCCACTGGTTCACAAAAAACCGTAGCCTTCCACCGACAGGCAAGTCCATTGCTCTGGGTACGGGTGACCTGGCTATGATTCCTGTGATACTCAAAATCCCATCCCTGGAGTTGATTGAAGCACTGGCTGGGGCTTCAGGACTCTCTGTTGCCTGGGACAGCTACAAATGGCTTGGCGTTGACAGGATTGATGGGGAGGAAGATAGTACCTCTTCATGTGGAAGGAGGACTTCCTGGGCCCAAAACTTGATGGTCTCCTGGCTGAGGAGAATGGGTCTTGAGTGCCAGTGGAGAGCTGTTGGAGTATCACATGGTCATCCTGGATCTTGGCCATCGCATCCTTCACCTTATCTCCAAAGAGATTCTCTCCTGTACATGGCATGTTGGCGAGTTGCTCCTGCACCTCTGGTCAGAGATCTGAGGCCCACAACCATGTGAGACTGTGGGTGCCAATTCCCGCTGCGGAGACCCTTGATACCATTTCAAAAACATCAAAGGTCGAATGGACCCTGTGTTTTCTGCACTCCAGACCTTTATTCACTAGCGACTAGATGGTGTCTTGCTGCTACTGAGGCAAACTTCTGCACCTTCTTCAGGATGACACGCATGTACTGGCTTATGAGGAGCTGGTAGGCCAATATGCAGGCAATGAGTATAGCGCCCTGAAACACCTTCCTCCCAAGAGCATTCATCGCTCTCTGATCCTTCCCTGGGGGGCACTGAAGAATGGGTTCAAGAGCACTTGGCCTACTTGAGAGTGGATTAGACAACCACCGATTGGTGAGGCAGCTGACACTTTTTGAATTTGAGAACCTTTTGGACAAGATAAACCATGTCTGCCTTTCTGTTAATGGGAGGAATATCTAGAGGAGATGGTTCTGAGAGCAGACCATCTGAAGCATTGTCAGAAACATCAGAGGAATCACCTCCAGAGGTCATAGATGCCCTAGTCTCCACTGTCATCGACTAGTGACCGAGCCCTGGGTGCTCGGCCCCTGACCGGTGATACCACCCCAGGGGATTGGCAATGAAAATAAACTGACCCAAAAACATTGAAAAACCTATCTAGGATGCTAACAGGAGAATCAGAGGAACCACACGAGGAAAAATGTGAAAAAAAAAATCATGAAAAAAGCACTTTAAAGTTTAGAAAAAACTGAGGGTCACCCAACTGTGAGACACAAGGTTTGTTGGAAAAGAAGAGACTGAGGGTACCCACATGGACACGTGGTATACTGCATGCATCAGCATGCTCAATAGGGCTCAGTCAAAGTTCTAGAAACTTTGACATAAGTTTTCCATGCCAGGCTCCATCGGATGATGTCTCCCATGTGTGAGGACTACCATCCTGCTTGTACTTGGAGAAATACCTTTTTCTTTCTGTATCAAATTCTTACCCCTTTGTTACATGAGCTTGACACAGCAGCTTACAACACTGTCTTTAATTCAATATGAATTCTGGGAATCCCTGCTTAGCTCTATATGGATTCTTAATGACATCTAAATAAAGTTTATTATAGAATGCATAAGTTCATTTCATATTCTTAACCCCCATCTTACTTATAGTCATTCTAAAGAACTGAAAAGCAGCATTTTCACAGCCTTTAAAAAGAGTAGATCAGGTATCCCCAAACTACAGACCTTGGGCTGGATCTGGCCCTAGGGCTGGTGCTAGCTTTTTTGCTGCCCAATGTGTACAATTACTGTGCTGCTCCATCCTGGGGTTTGGGGGTTTTTTACACTTAATTTTTGTTTTTCCAGTGACCAGCACACAGTAGAAATAGTCTCTGTCTCACTCTCTGTCTCTCACACACACTCTGCCTCACACTCTCTGTTTCATGCTCGCTTTCTCTCACATTCTCTGTCGGTCTCTTATCCTGCTGAAAAAAAACCTGCTCCCTCCAGCAATTCAGACTTTAAATATTGACAGTCCCCTGCCCCCAAACCCATCTTACTCTATACTTGGGTTAAAAAGACTTAAATGGGGCAGGAGAAATCCTCAAGGGCTCCTGTCCCGCCTTCCAGTATGTAAAAATGGTGCTGGCTGGCCCTGTGGCTGGCGCTGTTTAGTTGTACATAAATATGCCAGCATCACTCTTGCCTCATTTAGGAATTTTGGACCCACAAAGGCCCAGTGCAAGAGTATTAGGCACCCTAAGCGAAACTTATAGCCTTGTGTCCCAACCCTCCCCATTAGCCCTCTCTGCACAGCTCTCTCCACATACAATTAAAATTATGCATTTATAAGAGCAGATTTTACATGAAAAAGTACAGTCTTGAGGTCAAAATATCACTTACAGCAAATATATATATTATATTTGCATGCACTTCTGTGGTACCATTCAGAAAACTATACAAAAAAAGCAAAAAAGACTCTTGTAACACATATTGGTGTGAGCTTGGCCTTCACAAAGCTGTGAGTAAACTGAATTAAAATTGCAATATAATAAAACTCATATTAAAACAGCAAGAAATGCCAGCACTCAAACAGCAACAATGCAAATATTACACCTGGGCCTAAAACACCAATACACCTCCTATTAAGAAAATAGAACAAGCCCCTACACAGAAACTACATTAGTAGAATACTTACCTCAGTCACACATGCAGAACACAGATAGACCCTCACCAAATACAGAATAAAGACACCATAAAATATTAATCGAAACATGCAGACAAAATCTGAACTGGAAATCGCAACAAGCTTGTACAACAGTGGCAAAACAGAAACATTAGATTCTTCATAAAGTATCAATCAATAAAATTAAGAAATATAAAACATTAATCATAACAGTAAAAACATACTAATAAAAAGATAAATATTTTGAAACAGCTAACAAATAGAATAGCCATTAATTAAAACTCATATGATAATTTTAAAAAATTTCCCAAACACTAATAAAATATTTCAAAACAGCAGACATCAAATAAAACTAATAAGGATAAAAATAAATTCCCCTCTTCCCATACCTAGGAACTTTTGATTTCTAGTCATCCTGAGATTACTGTAGACAAGTTGGAGAGCTGGGTGCACATTCTTTCTCCTCTCTCTCACACTTACACACATGCTTTCACACACGCACTCTCTCTCACACACACTCCTTATCTCACACATGCTCTCTTTCTCGCACTCACACACACATCCTTCGCTCACATGCTCTCTCTTACACGCACGTATACACACATTCCCACTCTCTCTCATTCAGCCAGGCTTCTTTCTCTATAGTTTTCGGCTGCTGGCAGGTTGGGAAACACTGGCAGCACTGGGCCTCTCTGTCTCTCTGCTGTCTTCAGTCACGCTAAACCTCTCTCTTTCTCTGCAGTCTTCAGTTGTACTGGACCTCTCCTTCTCTTTGCAGTTTTCTGCTACACCAGACCTCTCATTTTCTCTGCGGTCTTTGGCCACTGGCAGCCCATGTGTGTGCCCCCTCTTTCAATGGTCTTCAGCTGCCAGTGGATTGGTCTCTATTGGTGGTCCCATGCCAGTTGTCACTCTCTCTTCTGCACTCCCCCTCGCAGGATTGCTACCCTATGAAATCGCATGGTTAGCACACACGGTAGCGCTGAGCCTGTCTGACCTACAGAACTGGGCTTTCCGGCCTACCATACTTTTCTTCCAGTGGCCAGATCCAGCCCACAGATAATGGTTTTCTTGTGTGTGGGGGGGGAGGGAGTTTGGAGAATCTTTTGCTCTCAGGTGTGGCAGTGGCAGGAGCAGGAGCATCAGTAAAGCTGACAGAAGAGGAAGTTGTCATGCAGGATGTGTTCAAGATAATAAAGAGCCAACACCCCATGTATTGATTATAACATATAAACAAGGAAACACAATAACTAAATGTTTATACCAAAAATCTCTTTTAAATTTAAAAAAAAATTTTTTGAAGGCTTCAAACTGACCATGTGACAAGAATGAAAGGCGGGCACTGGCAGGGACGCCAAACCCAACAGCAATACAAGAGCCAGAAGATCACGGTGATGGAAACAGCCACTGGAGGGGAGGCCAGGCCCCACCAGCAATACAAAAGCCAGAAGAATGAAACAGCTGCTAGCGCTGAGGCCAGGGGCTGCCAGTCAAGATCCAGAGGCAGCAAAGTGAATGGGTGTGAGTGAAGGGAAAGGAGGGGAGGGAAAGGGAGGGGTGAATGAGGGGGAGTGTAGAGGTGAAAAGAGAAAGAGGTGATGGGGTGAAAGTGAGAGTAAAGGAAGGGGGGTGGAGGCAGGTGCAGAGGGTTGAGAGAAGGGAGGGATGAAAGGGAATGAGATGGAAGGGGATGAATGAAATGCACGAGATGGACGTACAGGAAGTGCTAGCTCTGTGAGTGTTGAATACCATGGGGCTGGCCAGCACATAAGGAGGAGCCACAGAACGGGCTCCTTCTTCAGCTGCCAGAGTGCAGGCCTCTTCCTTCTTCTGCTGACAGAGTGTACAACTCCTTGCTGGGTCAGTAGTAAGGTTAACACTCACAAAATGAGTGTTCAAATGCAGGCAAAGCCGTGCATTGGGCTGAATGCACCCTTCTGCATCGGCCTACAAGTGAAACAGAGCTGGTGAGAGTCCCTTGATAAGAAACTGTCAGCATATCGCTGATCACGAAAGAATCAGCCAGCACAGTGTAACTCTTTGGCTCTGACTGTGTGGTCGGTGCCGATTTTTTAAATTGTCCCCATAAGGCCAGCAGAATCTCAGTAAAACTAGTGTACTGTGTTTTTACAGGATTGTCCTTGGGAGGGGAGGCTTACCATGATTGTTAATTTAATTATCAAAATCTTGGGGGAGGAATGTATGGGCCCATGCCCAACCTTACATTATGCTTTTAGGAACACAGTGAAATGATGGCAGGTATGTAAATTGCAGGGTATTCTCAGTAAATGGATGACTCTTTCAGGAAATATTCAAACTAATCTTTTTTGTATGTAAGAAACTCTTGTCATGCTTGACTACAGATCTTGCCCGTTTTGCATTTGCTTGTGCTCTATTCAGGTGTCTGTATGTCAGCACCTCATAGAAATCTCCCAGTCTGTGACTCTGAATGCGCCGCCTTTGTGAAAAAGAATTCGAGGTTTTGCCTATCAAATCATCAATTTGATTTGATTTGTCTGCTCGTGGGTTAACTAAGGCTTTGTGGCTTAATATTTTCCGGAGGAATTCTGCCCTTGTAAGGCTGCTTGTCATGAAAACTACATACAAAAAACACACACCGTACCCAGGTGAGGGATCTCCTGGGCACAGGATAATGAGTACAGAACGTGATTGTTTCCAGCGAAAACAGAGGAGACGGAGATAATGTGGCCTACATATTTCATCACAGCTAAAACCTTTGGGGGATTTACTAAACTGTGATAACTGAGCACTGACTTTCTCCAAGCTGTGGCCATGGAAATTTGCACATTTCTTGTTGCAGTAGAGCAGAATGGTGGTCTCTTGAGGCTACTATTTTAAAGTGGCCTAAGCACCCTGTAATGTGGACCCCACTTCCCTGTCAAAAATCGCCATGTCCCCTCACAGCCACCCAGCTTTTAAATATAAAAAAAAGATAACCCACAATTAAGTTTTGCCTCTTGATCTTCAAACCTTGCTCCCTCTGAAAAGATTTCAATGTGCTCCCTCCCACCTCCCCCAAAAGCCCCAGGATCCGAAAGAAGAAGCAAGAGTGATCCCCACTTGCCAAGTAACCCCCAACTCCCCTTTCTCAATACCACACATTAATGCATTTTTCCACATGATAAACAGGGTTTAATGTGTGCAAACACAGTGAGAGGTTAGTAAATGGACCACTGTGATGACAGATAAACACCACAGGGAAGGGGGGTGGGGGGGGGGGGGTCCATCCAATCTGCCCAGTTTTCTTCCCCTTGCAATACAGCAGAATCTCATTGCACTCCAGTTTTACCTCTGCTTTCCCACAACCAAAGAGATTGATCCCCCTCAAGTGATTTGAGCTTCAGCTGGGCCTATAGCGTGCCAGATGTCCGATTTTCCCAAATGTCTGCTGTCCTAGAAGGGGAATACTCGGCTGCTGTTGACGCTGTTTTGGAACACTTGAAATGTTATTTGGCTGGGTTTCCCCCTCCTCTCCCCCCAAATATCTGGTGCATGCAGGAGGTGGAACCAGGTTGTGTTCTCCAAAATCGGGCCCTGCTTTTCCTTGGTTCTGCCTCCAAGGGGTTATTCATCAACTTAATTACAAGGGTTTTATTTACCTCGATCAGGCCTCTACTCTAAATATATTAACTCCTGGTCAGAGCAGAAGTGTGAGGGGAATTCCTTTAATCCACAGAAGTCCCATTATTTTCTATGGAAGGAACAATATTTTATCCATGGGAACCCTGCCAGCCTCTTTTTCTTTTTACTCTGTGGATTCCCCTACTAAAGTAGAAAAAATGTGCCAGGAAAGTATTTAGAAAAAGTGCCATTTTGGAGCCACTTCTTGATGCTTTTAAAGACAGCTCTGCGATTACTGCAGTACGTGGTAGCACTTGAAATGTTTAAAAGCGGCTTTTCCAGTACCTACCTACCTACCTCACAAGCATCTCTTCAGACTCACTAAACACACATGTCCCCATTACCCACCCCACCCCAGCCCTTGTCATACAGCTTGGTCACAATCACTCTCTCATGTGAGGCCGTGTAGGACTCTTGCTTCTATCTATAATGCTCCTCACCAGTCTGCTCAGAAGTGCCACAGGTCCTGGATTTGGGATTATGGTTGATGATGATGTCCGCCCCTCAGGTTTCTATGCAAATTTGCATCAATGATCCCTCTTATTCCTTCTCAGCAAAAGTATCAGGGGGTGCTGCTGAAGCAGAAAACAAGCTTCCATGCCACACTTTAAACCCTTGCAAGTTTAGGCAGTTTGCATGCCTGAAGACTCCAATTCCAAATAAAGCAAAATATTCTAGTTAAACAAACTTTAATTTATTTATAGAATCCAGACTATAAATGTGATTAAAGAGTCACCATTCTCTTTCACAATGTAAAACAAAGCAGGGAGTGATATATTGTTGTTTGGCTGCCAGGTATCACTCTCAAGAGCAGATTGTAGGAAAATTCCAGCCCAGGGGATTTTTTCAAGACAGGCTTTTTGAGCAGCGTGTGCTTCAGCAGTTCCCAAAAGCATTCCAAACTGACCCTTGAGAGGTCTATCATGCAATCTGGAGCCACATTTTCTCTTAAGCAGGCCGATCCAGAACGAGGCGCTCAGCTGAGTGCACCGTTTAGCCCCCATTTGACCGCACGTTTTAGATGCACTATTATTACCCCTTATACTGTAAGGGGTAATAGCGCGTGGAAAATGCGCGGCCAACCACACCGAAACTAATAACGCTCATCACATGCAAATGCATGCTGATGAGCCTATTAGTTATTTCCCTGGAATAATGAAGGTAAAATGAGCGGCCAATCCGCACATTTTACTCTCAGAAATGAAGGCCTGGCCAAGGGCAGGCGTTAACCATAGACGACACCGGGTAAGTGTACAGTTTTGAGCCGCAAGAGTACAGCATGAGGCATGGAGCAGGCAGTGAGGTATTTTCGGAAAGCTTACTGGCCACCTTCCACTGGAAGAGGGAGAGGCAAACTCAGTGAGGGGAGGCCGCACATTTAACTTTCAGTATTCTGGGCAAATAACTAATAGGCTCATCAACTTGCATCTGCATGTGATGAGCACTATTAGTTTCGGGGGGGGGGGGGGGGGGTTGGCTGCGCATTTTCCACACGCTATTACCCCTTACAGTATAAGGGGATATAGGAGCTCGTCGAAGACGCGCATCCAAGCGGGAGTTAAATGGTACGTACGGCCGAGCGCACCGTACTCTATCAGCCTGAGAGTGAGGCTAGCATGCCATCTGAAGTGTTTAAATTTGGTGATCACCAACAGGCTCATTGATTGAGTAAACATTTTCTTTGCATCTGGCAAAAGGAAGTTATGCCTCAAGATTTAAATGCTGCTCATTATTCACATCTTCAAGCATAAAAGGGATCCAGCATGATCATCATGGTATTGCCTTGCAGTCCATACTGGGAAAAATCCTGGCATGTGTCCTTAACAGGCTGTCAAGCAAGTGAATTGCAATATCATTCCTAAGAGCCAGTGAGGCTTTTTTGCTGGTAGAGGTACCATGAATATGATATTTACAGCTAGATAGTTACAGAAGAAATGTCATAAGCAGCACCTTGATCTCTATTTCATATTTGTAGATTGACAAAAGCCTTAAGGTAGATTTTAAAAGCGTTGCTCGCACAAAAACAGCCCCATATGTGGGCTACGCATGAGCAACTGCAAATGTTATGAAACCACAAAGAGAGAGAGAGAGAGAGAGAGAGAGAGAGAGAGAGAGAGAGAGAGAGAGAGAGAGAGAGAGAGAGAGAGAGAGAGAGAGAGAGAGAGAGAGAGAGAGAGAGAGAACACTGTAGGAGAGACAATATGACTTTATATATATCTACCACTGTAAGAGGGGACCTTTCAACTCAGGGTGGGTTTGAATCATAAGAACCTTATCCAAACCTTTTTTAAACCCAGTTACATTAACTGCTGTAACCACATCCTCTGACAATGAATTCCAGAGCTTAATTATTTATTAAGTGAAAAATAATTTTCTCCAGTTTGTTTTAAATGAGCTACTTGCTAACTTCATGTAGTGACCCCTAGTCCTTCTATTGTCTGAGAGAGTAAATAACCAATTTACATTTACCTGTTCAAGTCCTTCATTCCCTTCCCCATGACCAGGGTACAAGGGTCTGTAGCACACCAATTTAACACCGCACCCCATCTCCAAACCCACCCTAAGTTGAAAATGCCCCTCTTACAGTGGTAGACATACAAAGTGTCATATTTTCTCTTCTACAGTGTTCTCTCTCTCTCTCCCCCTCCCCTTTCCCTTTGTAAGGATATGAAAAACTGGTTTTCCCCTTGTGTGAGCATATACATGTAAAAGCTCTGGTGGAAATACATGTGGGACATTTATTGAAGTCACCTTTTAAGATCATACGCATGGAAGGGGTATTTAAAATAATATGTGTATCAAACGTGCATGATATAAAATTGCAGCGTATCTCTGCTCGCATGCTGATACACAAGTTTATGGGCACACGTGCATTCTTTTTAAAATTAGCCAGTTAGATTCTTTCAGTAAAGACAGGCTTTTGGGAGATTCATAGGAAAACTGGTTGCCCAAGCAAATTCATAACTGCTGTGTGTTCCTTTCATGAAGACTTAAGCGCTTGTGTGTTGAATGCAGGAGAGAGATCAGAGAATTTCCTTGACTCCCAGGGAACCAAACAGAATTGTGGTCTGGCTGCATTTCTGATTGGTATTTATTTTTTAATCATATTGCTATTCCCTTTAAAAACTGTAATCTGGGGATTTCTATCCAGTTGTACACTGATGGTGACATCTTCAACTTCAGATAGTTGCAAGCCAAAACAAAGGTACATTCAACAATAATCCATAATATTCTTTTAACAGTGGATCATGCAGTGGTTGTGCATTTGCTGCACGAAGTGCAACAGCTTTTTGACTGTTATACGTCAACCTCTCACTTTTTTGGATTCACTGTAATTCTGAAAAAATAACTGAGGTTATGCTTCCCAAACCTTTAATGTATCTGTGCCAGAAATCCAGCCTGGAGACATGAGGGTAACACCTGTTGGCAAGTTCTGTTATCTAAGCAGCTTCTTGTCTAACTCCATCAACATTGATGTTGATGTTAGTGCCAGACTGGCCAAGGCAAGCTTTGCATTTGGACACTTGAGGCAGTGTCTATAGACAGAAAATGTAGTGTGTATGATAAACAAGCTGGCACAAGAAGCAAAGCCTTTTCAATGGAAAGGAAGTTGTAGAACTAGGGGTCATGTTATGAAGCTCCATGGAGGCAGACTCAGGAATAATATCAGGAAATATTTGTCACAGATAGGGTGGTGGATACCTGGAATGTTCTCCCGGAGAGAAGGTGGTGAAAACAAAAGTAGTAACAGAATTCAAAAAGGTGTGGGATAAATACAGAGGCCTAGTGGCAAGAGCATGGTGATGAAGCACTGGGGCAATCTGCATGGAATGGCAGTTGCATCCCAAAATAGCAGTGATATGATAGCATTGTGCTTCCTAGAAGGTATGGGGTAACCTGCATGTAGCATCAGTTACAACCCTAAAAGATACACAAGGAGAGTGTGTGTTAGGTTCAATGTAGGAATTTGTATGGGTTCTATGTGCGGAGAGAGATAAAGAAATAGCGGAAATATTAAACAAATACTTCAGTTTGGTATTCATTAAAGAAGTCTATGGAGAAGGACCGTTGTTGGTTGACAAGACCATAGATGGAGATGGGGTAGATAAACTCTGTCTACAGAAGAGAATGTATGGGAAGAGCTAGGAAAACTGAAATTGGACAAAGCTATGCAGCCAAATGAGGTTGATCCCAGGATACTGAGGGCACTCAGAGATGTGCTGGTGAGTCAGCTGTTCAATAGATCCCTGGGAACGGGAGTGGTGCTGAGTGATTAGAGAAAAACGGTGGGGTCACGCTTCACAAGAGTGGTAGCATAGAGGAGGCTGAAAACTACAGACCGATTAGCCTCAATTTGGTAGTGGGAAAATTAATGGAGACTCTGCTGAAGGAAAGGATAGTGAACTATCTGGAGTCAGAAAGATTGTTGGACCCAAGGCAGCATGGATTCACCAGGGGAAGGTCCTGACAGAGAAATCTGATTGATTTTTTTGATTGGGCGACTATAGAATTGGATCAAGGAAGAGTGCTCGATGTGATCCTGCATAGGAGGCTGGGGTTTCCCCACAAGTGGCGCCAACACCACCTCGGGCCAAGGGTCCATGAACGCAACATGTGATGGAGAGTGAAGGGCTGTTGTGCACACAGCAGGAGAGGGACCTTGGGGTGATAGTGTCTAGCAATCTAAAGATAGTGAAGCAATGTGACAAAATGATAGCCAAAGCCAGAAGAATGCTGGGCGGCATAGAAAGAGGAATAGCCAGTAAGAAAAATGAGGTGATAATCCCCTTGTACAGGTCCTTGGTGACGCCTCACTGGAGTACTGTGTTCAGTTCTGGAGACCATATCTCAAAAAGGACAGAAACAGGATGTAGGTGGTCCAGAGACGGGCGACCAAAATTGGGGGGGGGGTCTCTATCAAATGACTTATGAGGAGAGGTCAAAGGACCTAAATATGTATACCTGGAGGAGAGGAGGTGCAGGGGAGATATGGTACAGACCTTCAGATATCCGAGAGGTTTTAATGATGCACAATCGACAAACCTTTTCCGTTGGAAAAAATCAGTAGAACCAGGGATCACGTAAGGAATCTCCAGGGAGGACTACTCAGAAAATATTTCTTCATGGAGAGGGTGGTGGATGCCTGGAATGCCCTTCTGGAGGAGATGGTGAAGAAAAATCAGTGAAAGATCTCAAAGGGGCATAGGATAAACACTGTGGATCCCGAAGGGTTAGATGATGGAATTGAAGAAAAGAGTGTTTGGGGGTAATTTGCTGGTATGGTGGTTACTACACCTAACCAATAAGCCTTCAAAACTTTGATACAACTCCATTATTGCTCTCTGCTTCAACAGAAGGGGCCAAGAGGAAAAAGGGAATTAGATTCAGACAGCAACCAACAAGGATTTTGAATTTTATGGTCTGGGAAAGCAAATAAGCATGCGGGTAACTTGCTGATGTAGCTGTTACTACTAGGGATGTGAATCGTTTTCCATATCGTCTTAACGATAGAAATCGTGTGGCAGGGCAAGAAAATCGTCTTAGGCACGATTTTTTAGTTAAAAAATCGTTAAAAATCGTTTTTTTTCCGATTAGTGCGCACTAACTCGAGTTAGTGCGCACTAACGGGAGTTAGTGCGCACTAACTGGGAGTTAGTGCGCACTAACTGAAAATGATACAATTTGACACTTTTCAGGTCAGTTAAGGTCAGTTTAGGAATGAATATGTATTCCTATTGGCTGCCCTCTTATTTATTCATGTTACCAAGTTTCCTACTGACAGTATATGGGGGATGGGAAATGGAAACAGTTGGTAGCTTGACAAAACAAGTAATGTGATCAGTCAATGTGACTAGAACTTGTGCCCTAACCCTGATACCAGGGGTATTGTGATCTTCCTGCACACAGTGCCCTATCCCTATTAATACCAGGAGTGTTGTGATCTTCCTGCACACAGTGCCCTATCCCTAATACCAGGGGTGTTGTGATCTTCCTGCACACAGTGCCCTATTCCTGATACTGGGGGTGTTGTGATCTTCCTGCACACAGTGCCCTATTCCTGATACCGGGGGTGTTGTGATCTTCTTGCACACATCCCGGTATCAGGGATAGGGCACTGCATGCAGGAAGATCACAACACTCCTGGTATTAATAGGGATAGGGCACTGCATGCAGGAAGATCACAACACTCCTGGTATTAATAGGGATAGGGCACTGCATGCAGGAAGATCACAACACCCCTGGTATCAGGGATAGGGCACTGTGTGCAGGAAGATCACAATACCCCGGAGGAGTGAGGGTCAGGCAGCTCCCCCCTGTCTGTGAAGCCAGCCTCTCACTAGTAATGCAGGGAGGGAGCTGTCTCAGACTTCACCATCCTCCCCCCCCCCCTTACCCACACACCATTCACTAGCTGGGACATGGGGGAAGTCAGGAGTGAGGGTCAGGCAGCTCCCCCCTGTCTGTGAAGCCAGCCTCTCACTAGTAATGCAGGGAGGGAGCTGTCTCAGACTTCACCATCCTCCCCCCCCCCCTCACCCACACACCCTTCACTAGCTGGGACATGGGGGAAGTCAGGAGTGAGGGTCAGGCAGCTCCCCCCTGTCTGTGAAGCCAGCCTCTCACTAGTAATGCAGGGAGGGAGCTGTCTCAGACTTCACCATCCTCCCCCCCCCCTCACCCACACACCATTCACTAGCTGGGACATGGGGGAAGTCAGGAGTGAGGGTCAGGCAGCTCCCCCCTGTCTGTGAAGCCAGCCTCTCACTAGTAATGCAGGGAGGGAGCTGTCTCAGACTTCACCATCCTCCCCCCCCCCCCTCACCCACACACCATTCACTAGCTGGGACATGGGGGAAGTCAGGAGTGAGGGTCAGGCAGCTCCCCCCTGTCTGTGAAGCCAGCCTCTCACTAGTAATGCAGGGAGGGAGCTGTCTCAGACTGGTATCAGGGTTAGGGCACTGTGTGCAGGAAGATCACAACACTCCTGGTATTAATAGGGATAGGGCACTGTAAGAGATGACTGTAGTAGATTGAATAAAGATCTGATGTTTCTGCTCTCCTCACACCAAACAAAAACAACACACAAGCAGAGAAGCCCTTCTTACAAAGCTGAGCTAGTGAGTTAAGTAGGAGGAAAAGTAAACATACTGGTGCCAGTGTGGCTACTTAAAAAATACACTTACCAACAATCAATTACATATATTTGAACTGTGTACAGTTCCAGCCAGGACCACCTTTCTAAAATGCACAGTGATTGGCAAATTCAACATGCACTAGCATTTCAGGTGCCTGCTAACAAAAATAATAAACAAACAAGTTCTAGTCAGGTGAGTGCTGATCATTACATTACTTTTTTTGTCAAGCTTCCAACTGTTTCCATTTCATATCCCCCCAACCATATTGGTAACATCAATAGATAAGAGCACAGCCAGCCAATAGGAATACATACATACATATTCATTCCTAAGTGACCTTTACTGACCTGGGAAGTGTGAACACTTTGTTTCATTTTCTGTTGGTGTTCGTTAGTTTCCAGTTCCATTTCCCATCCCCCCAACCATCACCTCAGTGGTAACATCAATAGATAAGAGGGCAGCCAGCCAATAGGAACACATATTCATTCCTAACTGACCTTCAGTGACCTGGAAAGTGTTTATTTGTATCATTTTCAGTTAGTGCGCACTAAATCGAGTTAGTGCGCACTAACGGGGAGTTAGTGCGCACTAACTCGAGTTAGTGCGCACTAACACGATTTAACGATTTTTAACGATAAATCGTTAGAATTTCTATTGTATCGTGTTCTATAACGATTTAAGACGATATAAACATTATCGGACGATAATTTTAATCGTTGAAAAACGATTCACATCCCTAGTTACTACCCTTATCCAATAAGCCTGATACTTTTGCCGCAATTCCAATATTGTTTTCTGCTTCAACAGCAAGAGATAATGGGGAATTGGACTCAGCTGCAACCAACTAGGGCCCTGACTTTGACAGTCTGGGAAACTGATTAAGTATGGGGGTGACCTATATGGCAGATGCTACCTTAAGCTTGCTGGGTAGACTGGATGGACCATTTGGTCCTTTTCTGCTGCCACTTCTATGTTTCTGTGTTTACCCAAAATGAAGCAATTGCTACTGGGGAGACTGGATGGGATATTTTGTTCTTTATCTGCCGGCCTTTACTTTGTTACTATGTAAGTCTACTGTGCAGGTGTCCTCATGATTCTGCTTTATGGATACAAGTACTGGAATTATTCTGTCAATGCATTCTGAATCCTGATCAGATCCATCTACACTGCCTCTGCAGATGGGAAAATAGAATTCCTATCACCAAGGTACTTTGCACATGCAGAATGACAGGCATTGAGGCAATGCTAAAAGCAGCTCACTTTCAGTGAGCTAAAAGAGATTTATTTGGGCAGCTGGTAAATAGGCAACGATTGTGACACGAGCAGTTTAACAATGTATAAAGAGATTTTGAGAGCTGATATGATGGCATGCAGTCTGCAGAACTCTGAACACTGCTCAGCTGCAGAAGATAGAACACAATGGCATCCAGTTTGCTATATGGGTGTGCACCGGTTTGAACAGAATCACATCTCATCACTGAAGGAGAAATATTAATGCCGCAAAGCAGCTGTGCA
This sequence comes from Rhinatrema bivittatum, assembly GCF_901001135.1. Classification (NCBI taxonomy): domain Eukaryota; kingdom Metazoa; phylum Chordata; class Amphibia; order Gymnophiona; family Rhinatrematidae; genus Rhinatrema; species Rhinatrema bivittatum. Next base: position 425,681,554 of record NC_042615.1, on the reverse strand, counting down.
TCCATCTAATCCTTTATTTGGATGTGGTCTCTGTGGAAGGTTGCTCAATTCAAGAAGTGATCTGCATTCACATAAAAAAACGTCCTCATTGATGAGATTCATCAACGGCTCGGTCCAGGTTCCCATCCATTATGGTGAAGAACTTAGGTAAATTGCCCAAGTACAGCAGGCAAAATAACTTCTAAAAATACTCTCTGTTCAGATCTCATAGCACACCTGGTCCTGACAGTTTTGTGTATTCAATCCATGCTCTTTTCCATGCAAATCACAGAACTACTGGCAAATGCTGTCTGCATGTGTATGAGCTTTCCCTCTTCATTTCATCTACCTTTGATTCATTTAAGTAAACATAACTGTTACAAGCAGAATTGGTTTCTTTAATTATCTTTAAATACACTTCATTTATTTATATGTAGTGTGGGGCAGGGGAAGGGGATGATGTATTTGTAATTTTGAGACTTTGTGTTCCAATTCCAGAGCTCTGACACTGACTTTGAAGAACAAGTAAATTACTGTATCTCCATGTTACTTGAATTAGCCACACATCATTAGATAAAAGAATAATGTTATTCCTGTAAAAGAACAGGTAAAAAATGGGATCCTTACAACAGAGCCATAAATCAGAGCTCCCAGTTTCCTATGATACATTTTTCAAGATTTTGTGGCAGCTGTGTGGAAAAGTTGTGTTATTTTACTTAAAGAACCTACTATGAAGAGCGAACGGTGTTAAGTGGAGTGTCACCGGGATCGGTTTTGGGACAGGTTCTGTTCAATATCTTTATGAACAAGACAGTAGAAGGGATAGAAGGTAAGGTTTGAATATTTGCGGATGATACTAAGATCTGCAACAGAGAGATAGCTTGTGGTGATTTGAAGGCAGTGAAGCAATATGACAAAATGATAGCTAAAGCCAGAAGAATGCTGGGCTGCATAGAGAGAGGAATAACCAGTAAGAAAAAGGAGGTGATAATGACCTTGTACAGGTCCTTGGTGGGATCTCACCTGGAATACTGTGTTCAGTTCTGGAGACCGTAACTCAAAAAGGATAGAGATGGGATGGAAGGGGTCCAGAGAAGAGTGACCAAAATGGGGAGGGGTCTGTATCAGAAGAAGACTTATGAGGAGGGGCTGAAGGATCTAAATATGTATACCCTGGAGGAGAGGAGGTGCAGGGGAGATATGATAAAGACAACACTGATCATGGACTTTTACTCTCTAGGTACTGATACGCAGACTTTACGGAAAAAGCACAGGATTGCTTCTATGGCCAAGTTTAAAAGCAAAGCACTTTCAAGCAGCATTATCTGAATTATCAAGGCTGCTCACCCCATAAAAATGTTGCTAGTAGTCAGTGGCATACCGAGAGTCTCCGGCGCCCGGGGGCCAATCCATTGATGTGCCTCTCCAGCACCCTCCAATCCTTCTTGTACTAATGCTTAAGGTCACAGAAAATCAGTGGCATCTCTAGACAGAAGAATTTTTTTTGGGGAGGGGGGAGCCAAAATGACATTTCCTCATCACACCCACCTCCATAGCAATACACCACTTACTGGGGAAACAAAACAAACCCAATTGCTATAGACCCCTACACAGACGCTACATGCTAGCAGAATCTCTCATCATGGTCACACCACAGAGCAGAGACAGACCCTCACCAAATACAGAATGAAGGATCTCAAATTAGACAAAAACTGAAATGGAAACCCCAAGAAGCCAGACTCTGTGTATTAACAATGGAAAAACAGAACCACCATTCCTCATAAAACATAAAATCAAGAAACATAAAGCATCAGTTATAATAGTAAAACCATATTAATAAAAGAATATTTTAAAACAACTGATAAATAGAATAATTTCTATTAATTAAAATCATATACATTAAAAAAAAATTTCCCAAGCACCAATAAAATATTTCAAAACAGCACATATATCAAATAACATCCATTAATTAAAACTAATAAGGATTTTAAAAAAGCCCCTGCTGTCCATACCTGGGAACTCTTGATTTCCAGTCACCCTGAGATTGATGAGGATTAGGAGGTTAGGAAAGGTACACACATTTTATCCTCTCTCCATCTCACACATACTCACATGACTATTCTCTCTCACACATGCACTGTTACATACACACACATACATGCTCTTATACACATCCACACCCTCTCTTTCTCACAGACACTGGCACACTTTCAGGCTCTAAGACCCTCCCTTCCCCCCCTCCCCCCCCCACACACACGTTCTTACGCCCTGAATTCTCTCATACACACTCATGCTCTCACACTCACTGGCTCCCTCACATACACATAAACACATACACCCAGAAAAACTCCCAGTCATTCTCACACACACACACAGACCCCCAGGCAGACTCCTTTCATTCTCATGCTGCTCCCCCCCCCAGGCATGCACACATTCATTCTCAAATATACACAGACCCCCAGGCAGGCTCCAATTCATTCACACACACACACACACACACACACACACACACACACACACATATAGGCAGGCACCTATTCTCACACAGACAGACCCCAGGCAGGCACCCATGCATTCACACACATACACCCCCAGGCAGACTCCATTCATATACATGACACACTGAAGGCAGAACCCCCCCCCCCCTTTTCTTTTGCCAGCAACTTCAGAGCCTCTTTTGTTCCTCTGTTGCCGCTGTCACTGCAGCTGCGAGGCTATTGAGGAGGTGCCAATTGCTGCTTCTGGCACTGAAGCCCATTCTGCTGCCTCCTCTGTGCAGGCCCCGTGGTATAAAACATTTGGGGGCTTCCAGTTCCTTCATGCTGATCTCGAACATTGTGAGATCAGCATAGAGAAAGTGCTACTCTTGAACATTCCCAAAGATATCACATGCCCATTACTAAAAATAAAAAAACCCCAATATTATTTTACCTTTGTTGTCTGATCTTAGTTTTCTAATCAGTTGGTAACAGGCTTTTTTTCCACCTTCCCCTTCTTGTTCTTTTGCCAATTCCTTTCACAGGGTCTGTTTTTTTCTGTTTCTCTCTCTTCATCTGTCTTCTTCCCTTCTTCCCTCAAACACACACTCAGGCTCTCATTCTCACATGCTGTCTCTCTCTCTCTCACACACACACACAGGCTCTCATTCTCACACGTTGTCTTTCTCACACATACACACAGGCACAGGCTCTCACATTCATATGCTGTCTCATGCAAACACAGTTCTCACTCTCACATGTTCTCTCTCATACATACACACTATCTCTTTCACATGCTGTCTCACTCACACACAGACTCACACTGTTACATGCTGTCTCTCTCACACACAGAGGTTCTCACATGCTGTCTCCCGAACATTCAGGCTCTCACTCTCACACACAGTTGCTGAACTCACTCACACACAATCTCTCAACTCACTCTCATACACAAACACACATTCTACAGGGCCTCAGCCTCTGACTTGCCTCTGGGCCTCCTTTTCTCGGGGCGCCGTGAGGTGGGATCCATGGCAGTCCTGCCACAAATGCTGCTCCTCTTCTGTAGGTGGTCAATGCTCTTCCTCCTTCCTGCCTACATGGCTCTGGCAATATTTTTCTTCTGGGGCCTTGCAGGCAGGAAGGAGGAGGAGCAGCTGGAGCTTTGGACCTGACATTTTTCTTCAGAGGAAAAACAAGGGCCCTGACAACAGTCCTAGATCTGTCAAGTATGAAAGACAACATCAAGGAGCAGAAGAGTGAGACTGTAATAGGAGACCCAATCACAGAAAAAGGAGATTGTTAACCATTTCCATCCACTATCCTGCTGATTAATGGCACTCCTAATACTGTCCTCTACATAACTGACTTCACTGCTGCCCGCCGTTCACCTCCTCATTCTCTTTTTTAATATTTTTGTTGTTAAAACAGTTAAAGTCACCCTTCTAGTCTTCCTCCACCCATACACTACCACTTCTCACACCACTATTGCCATCTTCTTTCAACCCCCTTCTCTGTTCTCGCTGGTTCCTTCCTAACTGCCTTCATGAAATACCTGGCACCATATTCTTGACTTCTCCTGCTTCTCCAGCTCTGACCCTATTTCTTCCTCCTGTTCATCCACAAATAAGTCAAACATTTCATTTAGCCCTATGCTCTTGAGCTCCTCTCTTCATGGGCTCTTTTCATCCCTGCAATTTAACCAGAATGTTGTGATGAGAATAATTTTCATTTCACTGTCTATAATGTAACCCCCTGACCAGGCACATAAAATAAGAGGGAATATCTGAAACTTTTTAGTAAGCCGGGCACCAGTCTCTCTGTGAGTTCACAACAATAATGGTCAAGCAGGTGTAGTAGTGCACCTAGCACAGAGACCAGGGCAATATTTACCAAGCTGGAAAGGGAAACAAACATAATAATTTCTCCTCCTCTGTGACCCCTCTGACTATTTCTTACCCCTCCTTCAACCTGATACCAGCCTCTTTCGAACCTATATCTTGGGATAAAGGAGGTTCTCACACAGGAAACTTATCTTCAAAAACGTTTATTTCTGGAATTTCCAGCAGTCAAAGTGTTCAAAATATTAAAAGACACTGATTTAATCAAGGTTCAGCAAGGCTATAGCAGCTCAGAAACACCAATAAAACATTAACAAATGCTTTTCTATCAACTATATACTTATCTATACATATAAAAGGTTTGTGTGGGTTGATCGATCTCTCTATCCTAGTGTGGCACTCTGGCCACTAGATGGCACACAGCTATTGGAACTTGCTTAGAGTGAATATGGCCTATATGTAAAAATGTGGAATCTTCCAGCTTTAAGAGTCAAGTGGAGTAGGTGGAAGAGTGTGCCAGTGTATGAGTGGCAGTCTGACTAAGTCCAATAGGGGAAGGTAGCAGAATGGTATAAAAAAGGTTGTTTCATGAGGATCAGCTGCTAGTCACTGAGGAAGGAGTCTCAGGATGGGAAACTCTGTAGGGGCTCAAGCCAAAGCGAAGGAACAGGTGCTACTCCCAGTAGTTATAAGGAGTTCCAGAAGGAGTAAAGGAGTGAGAAGCTGAAAGGAGAATTGGGGTTTCTAGAAAGGCCTACAGGAGCTGTGAGTTAGAAGAAGCAGAGAGAGAGAGAGAGAGAGAGTATCTGAAGAGACCAAAGCTAGAGAGGATTGGACTAAAGTGAGAAGCTATGTTGGAGTTTTGCAGGATCCACGGGAGAGTGGTGCCTGTGAGAAGCTGCAGTTATGGCTGAGGAACCGCATCTGCTTGCTGAACTAGACAACCCAAGCAATGCCGAGTACCTTTGACTAGTCCTTTATAAAGACTAAAAGTCCAATTATCTACTTCAGCAGAATATACTACTCACATGCCTCTCAATGTTAGTCACATCATACCCACTCATTTGGAGGATATATATTTCTTCTCACCACACAAAGCAACTCTGTTTCCTTCCGAGACAGACCTCAGAATTCTCCTTAAGGCATTTGCAAAGGATTCCTTGGCTTCCCAAACCTACATCCATCTAAGCCTCTTCCATGAATGGTGGGACCTCAGATCACTTCTCAATCTTCGGGACCCAATCCTGATCCTCTTTGGGATAAAACACTGCTGTAACCTTGAGAAGAGGCATTCTGGGTATCCCAACCTTCTTGAGGATCCCTTCAATCTCCTGCCAAAATTTTGAACATAGACTTATAAAGCATACATCACTCCCTCTAGAGAAACCGACTCCCATAGTTCCTTATACAAGATTCTCAATATATGTACCATAAAAATCAATTTACTAGTTAACATACACTTAATAGTTAAGTGCCACTCCACACTCTTTTTCCAAACAGTGCAGTTACCAAATTCCAAGGCAAATGAAATTATTCTGAACATCATATTTTCCAAGATCTTGTCATTAAATTGCACAGTGGAGTGCTGCGCTCACAGCACTTTCAAACATTTTGAACACTATCAAATACAATATCAGATCCCCAGATAGAGATTATATGAACTCACCACCCAGAATCTTTTCCAGGTAACACTAAGCGACGCAGGGCCTATCTTAGGGCCCTGTCACAATAATTTATTTTCCTTGAGTTCCTCCACTAGATCTCATTGAATCTGAATTAAATTCAAGCTAGTTCATCTCTTGTTTAAGGCCCTGTATGTTTGCTCTTGCATCTCATCTTGTATTCATCATCTCCCAAAGTTTTCATAGGCCTTCCCTCCTCCCTAACGTATTGATATCCTTTTCTCATGCTGTTTAGCCTTCACTCTTGTTGCTCTGAAAATCAATCCCTTACTGTTTGCAGTGGCCTTCTCTCTCAACTTTAAAGGCACACTACTTCAGGGAAGTATTCCGTTAGACTCCACAACATGCTTCTCCATCTAACACATACCACCTATATATTCTATCTCCTCTGATCCTGCCCCATTAAGAGGCCTATGCACTACAACTTACACTAAAACTGTTTTAGTGTGTGCATCATTACAAATGTAGTGAGCATACTAAAACATCACTTAACAGGACATGTACTAAATTTGTGCTCATATACACTAAAAAATGCCACAATAATGAGCGCACTATTATTACTACTACTATATATTATTTCTAAATATGATATGATACAGACTTTCAGATACCTGAAAGGTTTTAAATGATCCAAAGTCAACGACAAACCTTTTCTGTTGGAAAAAACTCAGGGGTCACAATTTAAAACTCCAGGGAGGAAGACTCAGAACCAATGTCAGGAAGTATTTCTTCACGGAGAGAGTGGTGGATGCCTGGAACGCCCTTCCAGAGGAAGTGGTGAAGACTAAAACTGTGAAGGATTTCAAAGGGGCGTGGGATAAACACTGCGGATCCATAAAGTCTAGAGGATGTGAATGAAGTGAAGAGGCATGGGGGTGGCTTGATGGAATGACAGATACTACCTGGTGATTAATACTCTTATTCAACAAACATACACATGGTTAATGCGACTCCAACATGCTTCAACGACAAGAGGAAATGTGGAAAAAAGGATTTGCCATTCCCAAATAAGCGGGGGAGCAGCTTGCTTGTTGCGGCGGTTACTACCCCAAACCAAATAAGCCTGATACTTCACTTTCAATGCATATCCAGCGTAGCTCACTGCTTCAACGGCAAGGGGAATGAAGATAAGAGGATTTACATTCAGACAACAACCAACAAGGACTGAATTGCATAGTCTGGTTAAACAAGCATGGGAGTAGCTTGCTTGTTGCGGCGCTTACTACCCCAAATCAATTAAGCCTGATACTTCACTTTGAATACATATCCAGCGCAGCTCACTGCTTTAAAGAACAGGGGGAATGAAGAAAAGAGGATTTATATTCAGACAACAACCAACAAGGACTGAATTGCACAGGCTGGGTAAACAAATAAGCGTGGGAGTAGCTTGCTTATTGCGGTGGTTACTACCCCTAACCAATTAAACTTGATTCTTCATTTTGTTGCAGACCCAGAACTGCTCTCTATATCAATGGTGGGGGTGGAAGGAAATTAGAACCAAAAAGTTACCAATAAGAGCCCTGACCTCAGCGGTCAGAGTAACAGATAAGTATGAGAAAAATAACTGTGAAAGCTTGCTGGGCAGACTGGATGGGCCGTTTGGTTTTCTTCTGCTGTCATTTCTATGTTTCTATGTTAAAGCACTTCCAAACATCCACTGCGCTGTAGACACACATAAGAGACTTGCTCCATGCTCCATGAAGCTTACAACCTAGTTGAGATAAAAATTTAAGACAAACGAGAGTCTACTGGAAATGCATTTATTCTTCCTCCTCCCTCTTCCTCCTCCCTCCCTATCACCCTCCTCCTGCTAGAAATAAAATTAAGGGGGCAGTGGGGCTCTGATCACCCTCCAGCCACCAACATAAGAATCAAGGTGCTGTGGGGCCACGATCACCTCCTGCCCCATTTCCCCCATTAAGGAACTGCAGGGCCCTGATCCTCCTCTTGCCTGATCCCCAAGGCCTGATCCTCAACCACTTGCTGGACACAAGATGCAACCCTTGCCCCTTTCTACCCTCAGACACAAGAAGCAGACCCTGATCCTCCCCCACCTGCTGGACACAAGACACAGGCCCTGTCCCCTTACTCCTGATACTTCATAGCCATCCCACTGGAGGCACTGATCCCCTGCAGCTCCCCTTGCATGTCAGTTCAAGCAGCTCAGCAGCCCTGATCCCCCTTCTTCTGCACACAAATAAAGTTCAAGGAAGAATGCAGAAGGCAGCTTCTAAGGGGAGGGAGGATCAGGGATGTGGTCCTACTGGGGTTAGGGAAAGGGGATGAGAGAAAAAAATAGGAGGTGGTTCAATATACTGTTTAATAAAAGAACTAGTGTGTGTTTGTCTCCTAACTCTGAGCCTGACCGGTGGTCCCTCTCAGGATCTTCCCCTGGGGGCGTGGTCATCTGCCACCGGCCCAAGGATCCACCTGCAAATACCTACAGACTGCTGTCTCCCAAGCAGTCTGTCCACGCCACAGATAACAAACCACTAGGTTACTTGGTGCATGAAAAAGAAAAGGAAAAAAAAATCAGTTGGTTTTATATCTGTGAACAAAGAGGATGCCGAAGATGATATATTTAATACCACTGTCCATACCTATTGTAAACAATAGGTTAAAAAAGTAGCAGCAGTGTATAAAGACTCCCTGGGTACTTTTAATGCATTAATCCCCTCTGAAATACTTCTGCAATTACTGTGCAAAAGGCAATCGTCCGTGCAAATAAGCGCTGTCAGCAGGGCTGTGTTAGGCACCAGCGGGTAAACAAGCAGCAAAAGAGCACAAACCAGAGGCCTCTCTTTATTGTCTTGAAGAGACAGGGTGGTCCCGTGCCAGAGAAGCATAAAGTGAGTACTTGAACGAGAGCCCTTCCACCATCAGGGGCAGGTGCTGAGCAGCTCCCTGTGTGTGTGTGTGCGCAGTGTCAGCTTTCTGAAACCAGTCTGGGCAACGGCAAGGTGTTAAGAAACAAAAGTTAATCCTACCCAAATGATTCACCTCTCCTTCATGTGTTGGAAAAGTACCAGGGCAGGTTCAGGTAGAAATGAAAGCCAGCAGTAAAATGTTTGGTTTCCAGTGCATAACATTTTTTTTTAATGGTTTCAGCAAGCGTTTGGCTTAAAGAGTTAAAAGGGACGTTCAGATGCACACACACAGCAGATTGCTGCAGTAAAGAATTGAGGTGGGTCTGGTACAGGATTGGTTAATTGATATTTACAGTGGTAACATTTCCTGGTGTAGTGAAAAATATTTTAGCCACCAACTCAAATAGTATCATGAGGAGTGCTCCATTAATAGAGATTTTTGTTATTTGTTATTTATTTATCTGATTTTGTGTCATTATGTATGTTTTTACTGTAAATTACCCCGGTCATTTAGAGTGTGCGATCAACAAATAATTTCAAATAAATAAATAAAAATGAAAAAAAAAGAAAAAGAAATTGCTGCATTATTCAAATAACTTACCAGCAACTGCTGCTGCCAGACATCCAGGCAGGTTTCGTGCACAATGCTCTGAACCTTCATGCGACAGATGATCGGTTTCTAAATTGCAGCCACTCAGCACAGGCAAAGAGGTTTTCTGAGTCTGATCCTCACCTGTGTGTTTGGTGAGGGCCGAGCCGCTGTAACCACTTATGGAGCCCTGAGCAAACTTTGTATATGGGCCCCCTTGTGTTTTTCCCAGATTGATCCCACCCCATGCAAGGAACAGAGAAGCGGTATACCCTTACATGATTTATTTTATGTTTAAACTTTTTATTAAACAATGATTATACAAACAAGGACCCAGTGCACATTGATTCCTTATGTACACAAGGCCAAAAATTAAAATACAGTTTTCAACTTTTTCAAATTTTCTCCCCCAAACACAAATTGCGCAATCAACTCTAAACACTGGCAATCCCCTCACTAAAATTACATAACACTTCTCTCTATGAACTGCAAAAAGCCTCCTGTCCTAAAGCAGTTTTGTCTCCCTCTCACCCCTCTCTCATAATTCAGTCTATACTCTAATAAACCAGGGTACCTAGGTCTTACCAGTCCAGTCTGCTTCAAAGAGAAACAGTGAGAAAGAAGCAGATCCACATAAACTCTCACATTTAAGAAACCAGCTAAGAAAGCATGCATGTAAACTCTGTATATGTCTGGCTCAGGTAGCCATAAAGGATCGCCTTTGTAGAAAATCCGTGATTGCTAGCCATTTTTTCCATCTGCATAGTGTTATGAAGCAAAATTATGCCAATGCCAAAAGGACAGCTGGAGAGTCTCCTTCCGAGCTGATAGAATAGTCTTCCTGCCCAACAACAAAGTTTTTTTGGACAAATAACTTCTCCCCTTTATCCTTGTTTTCAAGAAAGAGACATCGTCAAACAATACAACTTCCATGGAAAGAATTTGTTCCAGAATACGACCAAGAAAGCTGGCGATTTTCTTCTAGAATTCCACTATGAAAGGGCACGGCCAAAACAGATGAAAAAGAACCAAGGGCATCACCGCACTTCATATATAAATCAGTCTATTAATTTTGCTTTATCAGCTATGATCGGGGATACGTAAGCTCCAGGAGTGAATAAAATACATCTCTCTCATACACCAATGAATTGTCAGTTGCCAAATTCTCCTAAAACAACCTTGCATTTGCGGTAAGAGCAAATACCCAAATCCCTATGCCAAGAAGTTAACAAATGAGCACAGGAGTTAGGCAAAGACACTTTTTGGAGAGTTCTATATAACCAGGATACTGTAGCTTTCTCCTTGACTTCTACCAAGAAAAATTTCTCAGTCTTTGCTACCCAACCTGAACTAATGCGGGACAAATTTGTAAAAATAAATAAACAAGTCTGAAGAATGAATATAATGTCTCAGCTGCAAATAAGCAAAGAAGATCTTACTACTCAAATCATATTGCTCCTGCAAGTGCTGAAAAGACAAATCTCCTTCTCTTCCCAACACAGGCCTAAGCTGAGTGATTCCCAATCTAGCACATGCATGGAAGTTTTTACCTGATCCCCCACTACAAAATCCCCTTTTTGGTTGAGGGGAGTAGGCGTGCAAATTCCCCACCAACTCTGCCCCATCTCCACCCCTTCTCTCCTATACACATTCTTCATGTAAACCATATAAAGTATAATTGATCATTGATTTAACAACGCTTCAGAAAGAAGCTGTTTGACACACTGCAAATATTAAGTGTACTAGCAGCAAATTTGGAATCGAGATCACATTTAATATACCCTGGCTTATGAGTGAAGTTAATTTCAGTCATGGACAAACAATGTAAACATTGCACCTCCAGTTCTGTAAATATATACTCTATACAGACACACACACACACACACACACACAATGGGTGCAAAGCATTTCCCCCAATAACTCACCATACAAAACAGCCCTCAGGGACCCTTCCACATGGACAATCTTCCTGAAATCTGACATTACTGATACATTGACAAAACATTTTTGTTACCAAATTTCAGTGCAATCTTTCAAGAGGGACAGCCCTGCAATCACTGCAGCATAGTTTAGAGCCCCCAAACTCCTGCTATTAGGAGATGCAGACTGGAAAACAGATGCAAGACAAGCTGGACTGCAACAGATCCCTACAAAGAAATTACCGGTACATGCTAGTAGAATACCTCACCTTAGTCACACATGACAAATGGCCCTCATCAAATACAAAGTAAATGATCGCAAGTTAGAAACAGGAATATGCAAACAAAAACTAAAATGGCAGCCCCAAAGAGCCAGACTCTGCTTGCAATGCAACGCTGAAGCACTAGAAAAAGAAATGCATTGCCTCCTATTCGAAGATGGGCTCCAGTCATTGTTCTAGTGGGGAGTGAGGGAGGGCTGTTATATTGTATGACCCCCCCCCCCCTCACCAGAAAAACAACGAAGGCTCAACAGGCCAAACGAAGTACAGAGTTTGTTGGGACCAGTGAGTCATCGTTGTTTTTCTTGTGGGAGGTGGCAGGAGGAAGAGAAAGCAAGAGGAGTGGTGTGCTGAGTGCGAGCAGGGTAAGGAAGGGGCCGAAGGAGGCTGAAAGAAAAGAAGAGAGCAATAGTGGGGAGAGAAGAGAGCAAGGGTGGGGAGAGAAGAGAGCAAGGGTGGGGAGAGAGAGGGAGGCTGAGGGTAGAGGGTAGAGCAGGGGGTGAGAGCATGAGGGTTGGGGATAGGGAGTAAAAGAGAGGCTGGAAGGAGAAGAGGGGATGGGGAGAGAAGAGAGGTAGGAGCAAAGGGAAGTGGCTGGGGGCAGGTAGAAAGAGGAAAGGGCTGAGGAGCAAAGGAGCAAAGGAGAGGTCTGCCCCCTCCCACAAGAAAACCAATGAATCCCCCGCAACCCCCATATACATAAAAACAACTTGGTCTCTCTTTTCTCTCCTTAGCCCTCTCCTCTTTCCCCCAGCTCCCCGTCCCCTCCTCTCTCTCCCCAACCCTGCCACCATCCCCTTCTCCCTGCTCTCAGCCTTCTCCTCTCCACCCTGCTAACAGTCATGCTTTCCATTCCCACCATTGGCCACACCCCTGCTCCCCCTCTTATCTGCCCCCTGCACCCACCCCTTCTCTTTCTTCATTCCACCCAGAGACAGTATTGGTATTTTTGCTGCCCTGTATGAAAAATTGCTGTGCTGTCCCCCCCCTGTTCTATTTTTTTTTTAACATAAAATGTTTGTTGTTTTCCCCAATAACCAACACATAATGCATCTGATGAAGTGGACTAATCCTCGAAAGCTCATGCTTTAATAAATTCGTTAGTCTATAAGGTGCCACTCAACTCCTGTCATTTCAGCATACAATAGAAACTGTCAGTCTCACGCTCTGTCCCAATCCTCTTTCCGCCGCCGAAAAAAAAGCCCTGCTCCCTCCGGCAATTTGAAACTATGAAAATTATCACACTCCCCCAAACCTATTTTACCCCATCCACAGGTCTAAAATTTCTAAATCATGAAGGAATGATCACCAGGTGCTCCTTCCCCACCTACCGGAACATAAAATTGATGCTGGCTGGGCCCTGTAGCCGGTACCAGTTTGTTGTACAGAAAAACATGCACTGCTGTGGTGCCAACTAGAAAACCCTGCATAAAAAGACACTTGGAACCCTTATAGTACTATTATAATGCGTGTTAGGTGTGGGGATGGCCCTTGGACAGCCAACAATACAGTAAAAATCCCATACCAAAACAGTACTAACTGCAAACACTCCAACAGAACAACTCTATCTATGAAAAACAAATTTTACACCAGGCCCTAACACCTCCTATTGAAAAAGCAGAACAAACCAGTTTGCTCTAAATTCCTACATAGAAACTATACATACTAGCAAAATACCTCACCTTGCTTACACATGCAGAACACAGATAGACCTTCACCAAATACAGAATAAAGAGACCATAAAATATAAAAAGAAATGTGTAGACAGAAACTGCACTGGAAACTCCAACAAGCTAGATTCTATATTATGAAGCAATGGAAAAACAGAAACATCACCAATCCTCATAAATCAAACAATAAAATCATGAAATATAAATATAAATCAATTATAATAAGCCATACTAATAAAAACAATATTACAAAAAAGATGACAAATAGATTAACATTCAATAATTAAGAACTCATATATAAAGTTTTAAAAATTTCCAAATCACAATAAAATATTTCAAGTACATCAAAAACCTAATAATTAAAACAAGAAGGGAAAAATATCTCGCTTGCCATGCCTGAAAACTTTTGATTTCTAGTCACCCTGAGCTTTTTGTGGACTAGTGGGGGTGTCAAATTTCACCCCCTTCCCAAGGCAGGCTCCCATTCACACCCAACCATCCTCCCACCTCAGGCAGGTTCTCATTCACTCATCCATCCCAAACAGGCTCCCATTCTCACTCACATATACCCATCCCCTCCAGGGCAGGTTCCCATTCATCCACAAACATATTCATCCTCCCCCCAGGGAGGCTCCTATTCACACCCAACCACTTTCCCACCTCAGGCGGGTTCCCATTCAGACCACTCATCCCAGGTAGGTTCCCATTCATCCACAAACACATCCATCCCCTACCCCCTAGGCAGGCTCCCATTCACATACATACACACACACCCCCAACACCCCCAAACAGGCTTCATTCACACACATAAGCACCCATTCCCACCAGGCAGGCTTCATTCACAGACATACACATGCAACTTCTATGCAGGCAGGGTCCATGGGTCTCTCTTGCTGCTGCTGCTGCCGCCGCCACCCGATGCCTCATTCCTTGAAAGAGTGCAGGATTCGTCACAGAGCAGTAGGCATCCTTCCTGCGGTTCCTCCTCATGTGCAGGCCAGCCTGCGGTACTCAATACACTGCTAGCATTTCCTGTGCACTCATCTCGTGCATCGTGAGATGACAATACAGGAAGTGCTAGCACCATGAGCATTGAGCACTGCGGTGCCAGCAACACATCAGGATGAATCACAGAACGAGCTCCTATTTTCTTCTGATGCTGCCGGTGACCGCACGGGCCTCTACATTCTTACGCTGCTGGTGGAATGGGGTCCACCGGTGGCTACATAGGCCTCTCGCTGCTCCCTGTCCTGGGCCCCCTTCCATTGCAGCCGCCACCCTCCTGGCTGTGCCACCCTGTGCAATTGCACGGTTTACATACCCAGTAGCTCCAGGCCTGATCCCACTCCTCCTGCTCCTCCTCTCTGTTCCCAACTCTTGCTTCTTTCTCTCCTTCCTGCCCCATCCCTTCTTCTTGCTCTCACCCAGCCCACACCCTCTGCTCCCCAGCTCTCCCAGCTCTCCCAGTCCTCCCCATACTCTGTCTACCACTATCCACTTGTTTACTCATGGTATGACTCCCTCCCCCCCAGAGCACTGCTAGGGGCAGCAGCAGCTGGCAGTGAAGGTCAGATGGTGGCACGGAAGCCAGTCCCACAGTAGCTAGGGAAGGGAAAACAGGGCTTGCACCTACCTCACATCTCTCAAAAAGTCAGCTCTGCTGGCTGGGACTGCACTCAAGCTAGGTTGAGAGAACATTGTACAAATCTCATCTTTGTGTGAGTTTCCTCACTCCGAAGGACATCAAATCTTCACAAGAGTGTACTGTTCGGTTCGTACGTCTCACTCCAAATGTCAAAGTGGCCCCTAACCCCTACACTACTGCCTAAACCTCACCTTACTAGGTGGGCCTCCTATAGAGATATAAATAGCTAACTACTAGAAGGGCCTTATAGCTAGTCTCTCTCTCTCTCTCTCTCTCCCCCTCTCTCCCCCCCCCCCCCCCACAATAGCATACATTGTGATAAATAGCTAAGATCCACCAATACATGTACAACCCGAAAGCCCTTTTCAATTATGTTGCCAACCTCACCAAATCCTCTCAGCCCACTATCCCTGAGAATGATGCCTCCACTAAGAGCGAAGAAATCGCCCAGTATTTCCTCACAAAAATCACCAACATCCTCAGCAGATTTCAACACCCTTCTCCATCCACCTCCCCTTCCCCCTCCCTCCAACCTTCCCCCACTTCACCCACCCTCCAAACCCTTGACCTGACTTCCGCTAAAGAAGTGGAATCTATTCTCAGAAAACTTAAACCAGCTTCCCACCCTTCAGACACCATTCCCACAAAATCCCTCCTCTCCATCCCGAACACTATATCCAAACCCATCGCAGACATCATAAACTCCTCCCTCTCTTCAGGCTCTGTCCCAGATGCTCTTAAACAAGCTATTGTCAGGCCCCTCCTAAAAAAACCAACACTAGACCCTAAAGACCCCGCTAACTTCCGCCCTATCTCTAACCTGCCCTTCCTATCCAAAATTATGGAAAAGATTGTAAACATCCAACTTACAGAATATCTAGAAAGCAACAACATTCTGCATCCAGCCCAATACGGCTTCCGTAAATACCTCAATACAGAAACCCTCCTGCTCTCCCTCACGGACCACTTACTCATAGGCATGGACCGAGGCAACTGTTACCTCCTCGCCCTACTCGACATCTCAGCTGCCTTTGATACCATCAACCATAACCTCCTCATCAACCGGCTATCCGAAATAGGCATCTCAGGCCTAGCCCTACTATGGTTTAAATCCTACTTATCTAACAGAAAGTTCTCCGTCAAGATAGGAAACGCCAACTCCACACTCTATCCCTTGTCTCAAGGTGTCCCACAAGGCTCCTCCCTCTCCTCCACCCTTTTCAACATTTATCTCACACCTCTATGTCAGCTCCTCACAGACCTCGGCCTCAAATTCTACCTCTATGCAGATGACGTTCAAATCGTCATTCCCATTCACAACTCTCTCTCAGATGCCCTTGCCTTCTGGAACACATGTCTTGCCAACATCAATGACTTCCTCACCAACATCCACCTCGCTCTAAACTCCTCCAAAACAGAGCTGCTCCTTATCTCTCCTCACCTCCCTCCCAAACCACCGATCTCCAACGATCCAGCTTTCAACGTCATAACACCCCAACCCACAGTAAGAGACCTTGGGGTTATCATAGATCAACAACTCAATCTCAAAAAACAGATCAACTCCATCCTCAAAGAAGGTTTCTTCAAGCTTCACATCCTGAAGAAACTCAGACCCCTCCTCCACTATCATGACTTCCGCACCGTCGTCCAAGCCACCCTTTCCTCAAAGCTGGACTACTGTAATGCCCTCTTCCTTGGCCTACCCTCCTCCACCACCAAGCCCTTACAAATGCTCCAGAATGCCATCGCCAGGGTCATCACCAACTCAAGGAAAGCTGATCACATTACCCCAATACTCAAAGAACTCCACTGGCTCCCCATCGCATCCCGAATTCTCTTCAAAATTCTAACCATAGTGCACAAGTCCATCCACTCGCACAATTCCAATTGGTTGGATGAACCCTTTCGTCCTATATGCACTGAACGACCCACTCGCACTGTCAACAAAGGCACCCTCTCCATTCCCCCTTTGAAAAAAGCCCACCTCTCCTCTACTAGGGACCGTGCACTATCCATTGCAGGCCCTAAACAATGGAACACCCTCCCTACCACTCTCAGGCTAGAGCCATGTTACGCCAAGTTCAGAAAAAAACTTAAAACATGGCTCTTCCGACAAGCCTACCCTGATTAAGTACACCGACTTCTGCAAGTATCTTGCCTACGCCTTGTATATTCCTGTAAATAGTCCGTTGCAGTTTTTATTTATTGCTTTAATTCCTCCACCTCCTGCTCTTTGTATACTCCTCCTTGTTCGCCCTCCCTGTTCATTGTAATTTCTACCTTTAAAGTTACATTGTAAACCGGTATGATGTATGCATACTAATACCGGTATATAAAAGTGTTTAAATAAATAAATAAATAAATAATAAAACACTCCCCCCCTTCCTTTTGCATGCAATAGTTTGATGAATATAGCCCAGGGATGGTGAACTCCAGTCCTTGAGTACCACAAACAGGCCAGGTTTTTAGGATATCCACAATGAGCACATATGAGAAACATTTGCATCCAATAGAGGCAGTGCATGCAGATCTTTCTCATGCATATTCATTGTGGATATCCTGAAAACCGGGCCTGTTTGTGGCACTCGAGGACTGGAGTTCGCTAGCCCTTAGATTGCCTCAGGAAATATTTAGAAGAAAAATATAATTTGGATATAAGAAAATGTCAATTTTGGGGAGGAGGACGGGGATGTGTGACTGTTTTGTGCTGTCATCCATGGAGGACTTCCATCACAGGTATGCAATTTTGATTTCTCTATGGACGCTTGTATAAAACAGTCCTACATGATGGGATTTCGTAGCTCAGTAATAAAACTTTATATATATTTATATATATATATATATATATATATATATATATATATATATATATATATATATATATATATAAATACCTCTTACTCCCCCCACCTTTTTTTTTAACTGAGATTTGGGAAGGAGAGACTGGGGGGGATATGATAGAAGTCTACAAAATCTAGTGGATAAGTCCATAAACTGCTATGATGGTAATTAATAAGCAATAGTAGCTTGAGATCTATCTAATATTTGGGTACTTGCCAGGTACTTGTGACTTGGATTAGCCACTGATGGAAACAGGATACTGGGCTTGATGGACCCTTGATCTGATTCAATATGGCATATCTCCCTCCCTTGTATATAGTATTTATCTTCGTTCACCCTTCTTTATTTCCTACTCCCAGTTAAAGCATCCTTGTTATAATGTAACTTTTATGCTCCTTTAAACTGTCTCTTGTTGATTGGTTATTTATATTTACTGCTTAGTTCGATGTAAACCGAGTTGATTTGATTTGTATCAAGAAAGTCGGTATATAAAAGCCTTTAATAAATAAATAAATTAATATCTTATGTTCTTTTGTTCTTATGTACTTGTTAATTGAATTTAATACTGATGTTCCCACTGCCCCTTGGTTTGAATAGTCATGATGGAGACAGTATTGTTTGACAAATGTGTCTACAGAGGACCATGTGGTCACTCTGCAAATTTCGTAGGGCAAAACCTCACTCAAAAAGGCTAGAGATGAAGGCCCATGCCCTTAAGTCATGGGCAGTCATGTTAGAATTTGTCTGTGTGGCCTATTGCTGGTAACAAAATTGTATACGTCTTTATCCAATAGGACAGAGTCTGTTTTGTTACTGGAGATCCCTATTTTCCATCTGCGTAAGAGATGAACAGTTGGGTGGAGGTTCTTATTGATTTTGTTTGTGTTGAATAGAATAGCAGAACTTGATGATAGTCCAATGAGTGTAAAGTTTGCTCATGGAGATTTTTGTGAGGCTTAGGATTAAAAAAACAGGTAAATCAATGTCTTGATTTATATGAAAAGCCAATACCACCTTAGGTAGGAATTTTGGGTTTGTCCAAAGTGTAACCCTGTTTGGAAAAAACTGTGTGTAAGGATCTAGGTGACCAATTTATTTTATTTAAAATCTTTTCTATACCATATACAATTTTTAGTAGGTCTAGGTGGTTTACAAATATTTTGTACATAATCATAAGTTTAAAATAAGTTAAAGTCATTTAAATATAAGACAAAATAAAAGAAATTTAAAATATCATACTAAAGAAATGCTTGAATTTCTCCTATCCTCCTTGCAGAGGGTATAGCAATAAGAAAGAAAGTTTTACAAGTTAAAAATGTTAGTAGAGAATTTTGAATTGGTTCAAATGACGGTTGAGTGAGAGACTTTAATACTAGAAAAAGGTCACTTGTGGAACCAGCTAACAAAGTGAAGGTTTTATTTTTAAGGGTCCTTTCATAAACCGAGCGATGAGTGAGTGCATTGATATTGGTTTGTCCTTATGGTCTTGTTGTATAGCTGCTATAGCACTGAGATGGTTTTTTAATGAAGTGGTTTTTAGCCTGGATTTGGAGAGAAACACTTAGTATTCTAGAATATTAGAAGTACCTGCTTTGGCTGAAATAGGTTCTTTTCTTTTCACCATTTAGTCAAATGTATCCATTTTAATTTATACACTCTCCAGGTACTTTCCTTTCTTGAAGCTGCAATTATTTGTTTTCCTTCTGTGGAGCATGCATGGAACTTTTTGTTTGAGGATGAATGAGCGTAGCTGTCAATGATATCGAACGAAAGTTCGGATGAATTAGTGTGCCCTGGTTCTGAGTCACTAGATCCTGATGCAGCGGAAGCCTTTGTGAGTTGTCGCAAGCAAACAACAGGAGAGTAGGGTACCATATTACCTGCCTGAGCCTTACAGGAACTATTAGTATTACTTTGGCTGCTTCCCTTCTTATTTTCAGCAATGTTTTTGGAATAAGAGGCATCAGAGATAAGTATATCGAAACTGCTTGCTTCAGTCCAGATTGAATGCGACACTAAATATTCCGAGTGTTTGAAGACGGGAGCAAAATAGTGGAAATTTTTTGTTTTGCGGGTTGCAAAGAGGTCTATGTTTGGAGTCCCCCAATGGGCAAAGATTGTTTAAAGAATGGAATCCTTTATTTCCCATTCTTGGGATAAAATCTGTCTGCTCAGTGAATCTTCTAGTAGATTCTCTTTGCCTGGAGTAAAGACTGATATAAGGGTGATCCGTTGCAATAATTCCCTCCTCCATAACTTCACTGCTTCTGAACAGACTTAGGGACCTCGTACCTCCTTGTTTGTTTATATAATCCATTGTTACCTGATTGTTTGCATTTAAAGGGTACAACTGGCTAGAGAATCCTTGAATGTTCTGAATACTTTGTAAACTGCTTTGATTTTGAGATTTATATGTAATTTGGCTTCCTTCCTTGTCCATAGGCCTTGGATGCAAAGGTTGTCTAGATGTGCACCCCAACCTGTGAGAAAGGCATCTGTTACTAATACACGTGTTGGAGATGGAGGGAGAAATAGTTTTCCCACCATTAACTTCGCTTTGCTTGACCACCAAAGGAGGTCAAAATCGCAACCACTGAGTCTTGAGAGCCCACTGAGACATTTGTATGTGCAATTTCACAGGGGAAATGGAATGAATCGCTGCAGCCATATGGCCCGGCATGTAGATGAATATTTTCACTGATGTGTGTGCATGAGAAGAGACTGATCTGACTGCTTTGTGAAGATCCTGAATTCTTTTGTGTGGGAGGAATGCCTTTTGAGAAGTGGAATCTAGTATTGCCCTAAAATCACAGGGCTTTGTGAATTGTGCGGTAAAGGGGGGTGGGCCTGCAAAAGCCGGCAGCGATCACATCACCGTGGTGTTATTGCTGTCGACCTTTGCACCCAATAGCACCACCGTGAAAGGTGGTGCTATTGGGCGTACTACTGGCGGCGATAAGGGGTCTTACCTTTTCGCCGTCAGTGAGGTTTCCGCGGTGTCCGCCCCAACACTGCCCAGATTCCTCCTCTTCTGGTCCCGACACAGCCCCGACTCCACCCCTATCTAGCTATCACACGCGATAAGGGACTTGTCACAATCAAAAAGTCCCTTTTCGCGTGCGATAGGGATAGAAAATGACCCCCTTTGTTTGCAGACCTAAGATTTCTTTCTGGTGTATGCAGGTGTAAAGAGGTGTTTAACCATTCAATTTGGTTACAGTTTAACAATTTGTGTATGTGCCACAAAAGTTTATACTCAATTCTCTGTTTTATTGGAAGCCAGTGTAAATCTTTCAAGGTTGGAGTGATATGGTCGTATCTTTTTCCTCCACACAAGACTCTCACAGTTGCGTTTTGGAGTAACTGTAAAGGTCTTAAACAAATTCCAGGTAAACCAAATAAAAGAGCATTACAGTAGTCTATGGTAGAAAAAAGTAAGGTTTGTAGAATAGTTCTAAAATCATTAAATTCTAGTAATGGCTTAAGACGTTTTAAAATGTGTAATTTAAAATAACCATCCCTAATGTTTCGCTTGATATCAGATTTCATTCTAAATTGATGATCAATAAGAATTCCTAGGTAGCAAACCTGGTCGGCAGAATCAATCTGCATGTAATCCGAATTAAAATGGAAAATTCAGTCAAGGTTTGATTTTCTACTTAATAAAATCATTTCAGTTTTTTGATGATTTAAAATGTTTCATATGTATTCAAAGTTGTCTTATTGCAGTTAGGTAGATATCAATTGTTTTTAAAGTGTCTTCAATAGATTTCTTAATAGGAATTAAGAGCTATATGTCATCGGCATATATAAAATGAATTATACCTAATCCAGGCAACAGTTTGCACAAGGGCAGTAGGTAAATATTAAAAAGTGTTGCTGATAGTGATGATCTTTGTGATACTCTGGAGTCAATATTAATTTTTTCAGATAGACAGGTATTTAATTCTACTTGGAAGGATCACTCTGAGAGAAAGGACTTGAACCAAGACAGAACTTCTCCACTTAGGCCGATCTCTATGAGTTAAAATCTCAAAGTCAACTTTATCAAAAGCTGTGGAAAAGTCTAAAAGGACTAATATAAAAGATTCTCCATTATCAAAACCTCTAAGAACAATGTCAGATAATGCTAAAAGTAGGGATTCTGTGCTAAAAAATGTTCTAAAACCAAATTGTGAAGGGCATAACATTTTGGGGCAGATTTTAAAAAAGTACGCGCGCACGTACTTTTGTTCGTGCACCCGGCACAAACAAGAGTACGCTGGATTTTAATAGATACGCGCGTAGCCACGCGTATCTTTTAAAATCCGGGGTCGGCGCGCGCAAGGCTGCGCAAAATCAGCAGCCTGCGCGCGCCGAGCCGCACAGCCTGCCTCCGTTCCCTCCACCTCCCCCCACCTTCCCCTCCCTTCCCCTACTTAACCCACCCCCCCAGCCCTATCTAAACCACCTCCTACCTTTATTATAAAAGTTACACCTGCCTGAGGCAGGAGTAACTCGCGCACGCCGGCCAGCTGCCGGCACGCAATTCCCCGGCCCGGGAACAGTTTCGGAGGCCTCGGCCATGCCCCCGAAATGCCCCTGGGCTGGAACCACACCTGCGGCCTACCCCCCTGATGAAGTGCCGCCGCGACACGCCCCCAACTCACCCCCGACACGCCCCCCAGGAAGGTCCAAGGACTTAAGCACGTCCCGGGGCTTGCGCGCACCGCCGAGCCTATGCAACATAGGCTCGGCATGCGCAGGGCGTGAAAGGGGCAGCTTTTCGGGGGTTACGCGCGTATCCCTTTGAAAATATCCCCCTTTGTGCGAGTCTAAATATTGAGATAATTGTTTCTGAACAAATTTTTCCATTACTTTAGCAAGAAAAGGGAGGTTAGAAATTGGACGAAAATTATTGAAATCTGTGACATCTTTTTTATTATTTTTTAAAATCGGTTTAACTATAGCACATTTTAACGGCACTGGAACATTACTGGTGAGCCTGAAGTTTCTGCTGTGAGCAGATCAATTTTCTTTTAGCAGGGATGCATTTAAAAATAATCTTATCAATTAATAACAATAGCAATTGGAAGGAAACTGCAGAACTAAGGGTCATAATATGAAACTCGAGGGGGGGGGGGGGGGGAAGATTCAGAACCAAAACCAGGAAATATTTTTTCACAGAGAGGGTGGTGAATGCATTCAATACCCTCCCAGAAGAGGTGGTGAAGACCAAATCAGTGACAGAATTCAAAAGGGCATGAAATAAACACTGCAGATATCTACAGTTAGAGGATGTAAATGAAAAAATGGGGTAACGTATGCTAACTTCAGGTTTAATACTTCTGCATGGGGATAACCGGCATGCAGTTACTTCCAAAAGAAATCTGATGGGCGGACTGGATGAACCATTTGGTCTTTATCTACCATCATTTACTATGTTACTATATTAAGTGTTAAAGCATGCAAGAGGTTGTGTCTGAAGTGAGTTCTTTTAAATGTATTTATTTGGTGTCTTTTAAAATTTATGGTTTTTTTTAATATGATAACTAAAATTAGTCAGCCATTAAAAATCAGGATTATTTGAATGTTATTTTAAATGACTAATTGACTTATTTTCCTTTCCTCCTATTGGAGGTGATATTTATATAACTCTCATCCTGTTCTGGGCCTTGGCAGTGAAGTACATGGGAAAAGCCACAGACCACACAAAGCCGTATGACCATCCCAGGATTCCGCATGGAGGCGGGGAATACACAGTAGTTGTCACAACAAAAATTGCTTCTCGGTCCAACACTATCGTGCAACAAAAACACTTTCAGGCTCATACAATACTGCGCACTCAGCTGAGTGCACTGTTTAACCCGCGGTTGGACGAGGGCTTTCGATGCATGTCCACAACCCCTTATACCATAAGGGGATTAGTGCGTCCAAAAAGCACGTCCAACCCTCCGCGAAACTAATAGCGCTCATCACATGCAAATGCATGTTGATGAGGCTATTAGCTATTCTCCCCAGATCCAAAAAGAAAAATGTGCACCAGACTCGCCCCTTTTTGTGCTCAGAAATTAATGCCTGCCCAGAGCATGCACTAATTTCTCAGCAGTCCAAAAAAGTATACAGAAAAGCAGAAAATACTGCTTTTCTGTACATCCTCTGACTTAATATCATGGCGATATTAAGTCAAGGAACAAAAAGGTATAAAAAAAAAAAAGTGTGCCAGCAGTCAGGTTAGGAAAAGGGATGCTCGATTAACGAGCGTCCATTTTCCTAACCCATGGCTGTGCACAGGTTAGGAAATGGACGCTCGTAAAACTGAGCATCTGTTTTCCTAACCCGCTGACAGCCACCTCTCCTGGGTGCCCGCTACCAAGGAGGCACTAGGGGCGCACATTTGTCCCTAGCTCCTCCTTGGCAGTGTGACCCCTCATTTAAATATTCTATTGTGTGCCCAGGAGAGGTAGCTGAGCATGCATTAGGAAAGCAGGCGCTGAACACGGCTTTATTGGATCAACCTGTTTACTGGCAAAACTAAACTGGTGGCAAAACATAAACTAGTAAATTTAAAAGGTGCGCGCATGCGCCCATAAACACATGCATTGGGCACATGAACAAAAATACGCACAATATAAAATTGAGCATGCAAGTACACATGTAGCATTTATAATATCCTTACAGGGTATATGTGTTGGAGCCTTGTGCGCGTACTCACAGTGACTGGCTGGGGGAGGGGAGAGAGAGAAAGAGAGAGCCTCTTTAAAAGGGCCAATCTGACACTCTCTCTATATATATATCCCACTGTCATCATAGTATATGTATTTACGAAACGTATGCTCAAAAGTTGGATATGACAAAAAAGAACAGAATGTTTTATGTTTATGGGACCAATTTTTACAAGTTCTGTCTCATTGAATTCAAAGCCAAATACTCAATGGAGGAAGGATCCATCAGAAGAAAATAGAATAAAGCATAAGCATTGGCAAGTTAAATGTAAGACATTGATAAGACAGGCTAAGAGAAAATTTGAAAAGAAGTTGGCCATAGAGGCAAAAACTCACAATAAAAACTTTTAAAAATATGTCTGAAGCAGAAAACCTGCAAGGGAGTCAATTGGACCATTGGATGATCAAGGGGTTAAAGAGGCACTTAGAGAAGATAAGGCCATCGGGGAAAGATTAAATAATTTCTTTGCTTCAGTGTTTACTGAAGAGGATATTGGAGAGATTCCCATTCCAGAGAAGGTTTTCATGGGTGATAATTCAGATCAACTGAACCAAATCACAGTGAACCTGGAAGATGTGGTAGGCCTGATTGACAAACTGAAGAGTTGTAAATCACCTGGACTGGATGGTATATATCCCAGCATTCTGAAAGAACTAAAAAATGAAATTTCAGACCTATTAGTAAAAATTTGTAATCTATCATTAAAATCACTCGATGTACTTGAAGATTGGAAGATGGCCAAGGTAACCCCAATATTTAAAAAGGGATCCAGGGGTGATCCGGAAAACTATAGACCAGTGAGCTTGACTTCAGTGCTGGGAAAAATTGTGGATACTGTTATAAAGAATAAAATCACAAAATATTTAGATAGACATGGCTTGATGGGACACAGCCAACCTGAATTACCCAAGGGAAGTCTTGTCTTACAAATCTCCTACATTTTTTTGAAGGGGTGAATAAACATGTGGAGAAAGGTGAACCGGTAGATGTGGTGTATTTGGATTTTCAGAAGGGGTTCGACAAAGTCCCACAAGAGAGGCTTCTAAGAAAACTAAAAAGTCATGGGAAAGGAGGTGATGTCCTTTTGTGGATTGCAAGTTGGTTAAAAGACAGGAAACAGAGTAGGATTAAATGGTCAGTTTTCACAGTGGAAAAAGGTAAACAGTGGAGTGCCTCAGGGATCTGTACTTGGACTGGTGCTTTTTAATATATTTATAAATGATCTGGAAAGGGGTACAATGAGTGAGGTGATCAAATTTGCAGATGACACAAAATTATGCAGAGTAGTTAAATTTCAAGCTGATTGTGATGAATTGCAGGAGGATCTTGCGAGACTGGAAGATTTGGCTTCCAAATGCAGATGAAATTTAACATGGACAAGTGCAAAGTGATGCATATAGGGAAAAATAACCCTTGCTGTAGTTACTCAATGTTAGGTTCTATCTTAGGAGTTCCCACCCAGGAAAGAGATCTAGGCATCATAGTGGATAATGCATTGAAATCGTCAGCCCAGTGTGCTGTGGTGATCAAAAAAGCAAACAGAATGTTAGGAATTATTAAGAAGGGAATGGAAAATAAAATGGAGGATGTCATAATGCCTCTGTATTGCTCCATGGTGAGTCCGCACCTTGAATACTGTATGCAGTTCTGGTCACCGCATCTCAAAAAGGATATAGCTGCACTGGAGAAAGTGTAGAGAAGGGTGACCAAAATGATAAGGGGCATAGAATGGCTCCCCTATGAGGAAAGGCTGAAGAAGTTAGAGCTGTTCAGTTTGGAGAAGAGACAACCACGGGAGAATATGATAGAAGTCTACAAAATCATGAAAGGACTTGAACAAGTTAATGTAAATTGGTTATTTACTCTCTCAGATAATATAGAAGGACCAGGGGGCACTCCATGAAGTTAGTAAGTAGCTCATTTAAAACAAATCGAAGATAATTCTTTTTCACTCAGCACATAGTTAAGCTCTGGAATTCATTGCCAGGGGATGTGGTTACAGCAGTGAGTGTAACTGGGTTTAAAAAAAGTTTGGATAAGTTCCTAGAGGATATATCTATAAACTGCTCTGACAGTAATTAATAAGCAATAGTAACTTGTGATCTGTCTAATGTTTGGGTACTTGCCAGGTTCTTGTGACTTGGAATGGATTGGCCACTGTTGGAAAAAAGATACTGGGCTTGATGGACCCTTGGTCTGACTTAGTTTGGCATATCTTATGTTCATATGTTATGTAAGGTAGAGTCAATAAATCTACAAGAGCGATTGGGATATAGTTACATACTGTCTAGTTGTGAATTTTGTTTTCTTACCAATGTGTGTGAGGGGGAGGGGTGAAACAGGGTGAGGACATATGTGATTCTTTGTTATATGTTGGGCTATTAGAAAGAACACACCAATGACCCCTCTACTGTTCAGGAATGTGTTTGTAAAGCTGTTAAAAATTAATAAAAATGATTTAAACATAAGTCGTTTTACTCTGATCATCAAGGAAGAGGGCCACCTGAAGCTGGAAATGCATCCTGCAATGATTAATGAATCCCTTACATTGCTTGTAGTCTCCAGAGTAACATGGGGGTGCTGGAATTTGTGGGACCAGTCGTTTAACCGGTGGGGGTGGTAGCTGTACTGGTGAAGGGATTGCAGGCGTAGGGCTCAGGGAGTTGATGGGTGAGGCAGTCCATCTCTGCAGCGAGATGCTCAAGGATTCCCTGTTGTTCTTGAAGCCTGTGGGCCAGTCCCAGAATCACCTGGAGCAAAGTTAAGTCCGCCAAGTCCATGGGCTCAGCAAACTGTTCTGCTGGTGAGCCCTTGGACGGGGGTGAGATTGGCTTAACTTGTGGGGAAGAGCCCAGCAGGTTCTCACCAACAGTGGGTGGACCCTAGCAAGGCAGAGACCTCTGGGAGGCTTCACCTATACCTGCCCTCGCTCCCGTCGGGTTGAGCCTTTGGGTGCTGGGGCTGGCAGGACATAGGTGAGAGTCTCTGTTAGATGGAGAAGCAGAGTCCAGAGTTAGGCTAAGGTTGGAGGCAGGTGGCAGTCAGGCATAGCGAGGGTCCAGGCAAAGGTCAAAACCGAGAATCTGTCTGAGGAGAAAAAAGACAAAGGTAGAAAGAAGCGGGTCAGGAAAGGCAGGAGCTGGCTGGGCAGTTGAGGCAGGAACAATGAAGCAACACACACTATCAAGTAGTTGGACCTGTTGCTGAGGCATCTGGGAAGCATCTGGGCTGCCCTAAAGATGGAAAAGGCTGGGGACATCATCTAAGGGCACCGCAGGCCCTTTAAGTTTCAGAACGTTGGCATGTGCGTGCACTAGAAGAGGCCAGCAGCATCCTGCCACGCCGGCAGGGATGGTGGCGTCCTGCCGCATTGGGGAGGAGGTCGTGCAGTGGTGGCATTGGGGTGAATATCGCGGCTTTGCGGGTGCCTCCTGTGAGCCACGAAACACAACACATTCAAGCTTTACCGCCATGAATAAAAAGATTGCGGTGGTTCATTCTAAGGTTAGTCTACGAGTAGTATTAGGAAATTGTAAGTCTGATTGCCCGTGTTATGACTTTTATTTTTGTTTTACAGTTGCTGGCAGGAGGTATGACAAGCAGATAATCAGAACTGTCTCTCGAGATTGACACCATGATTCAGCATTGGCACCATGAAATGTTAGTGTACTCTCTGCTGACTGATCAGGGCCATGTGATTTAGAGGCACATTTGTACAGAGTTTTACATTACTTGATATGTACAAAGGAGAGGTACATTTTTTTTTTTTGTTGAAAATGTTTCAACTTTTGAATATATTTCTTTCAAAAGTAAAAATAGGGCTGGTCCCATGGCACTGCTGTACAGAAAGCTTAGGTTCAATTCTTGAGCCAGGTTTCTGCTCACCAGAGTAGCCGGGGCTTCAGACGGATCATTTATAGTCCCTGGGGGAGAGGAGATCTCAGCCATTGCTCAATGGTGAATCCTACTGAGCAGACCTATGGTCTAATTAGATAGGTTTTGTGAGGAGCCACAGTTTGTGATCCCTTGTCAGGGACTATCATTATGATGTCTGGATTGAGTTGGGAGGGGGGGGGGGATATTAAAAATAATAGGGGGAATCCCCATGTAGTTGTGAATGAAGCTGTAGCTCAATCGATGCCGATTCCAACTGAGCTGGAAGCCCAAAGGCGGAGAAGGAAACAGCTGGACCATTTCATCCTTCCTCAGTTTTCTGGTATTTTAAGCTTTTCATTCAATGTCTTTCTCCCGCGTTCTTTCTTCTGCATCTCTCTTTGTCACCCGTGATCCTCACAGTACAGTGAGCTTAGGGACTAAGCCTGTGCTCACAGGGCCCATCCCCCTCTGGGCTTCCGTGCAGAGGCAAAGGCGAAGTCTGTGGCACTGGAGTAGAGGTCTGGGGGAACGGGTGATGGCAGAAGCAACGGGATGGATGCTTTTGGTGAACTGTGGCAGGATTGCTGGTCTTTGGGGTGGCAGGGAGGAGGTAAGGAGATTTGCTGCCTCCCAAATTTTGCTGCTCTAGACCGAAGTCCTAGCTTGAAGAAGAGGTCCCAGGGAAGGTGGGTTGCCGAGATAGGGAATGGAGATTTGCCAGGGTGAACTGGGGGCAGTATGGTGACCTCTGCCCAAATCCATCAGTGGAAGTGAGGAAGATGTGGCTGGAGAGGAGGAAAGAAATA
The DNA here is from genome assembly GCF_901001135.1 of Rhinatrema bivittatum. Classification (NCBI taxonomy): domain Eukaryota; kingdom Metazoa; phylum Chordata; class Amphibia; order Gymnophiona; family Rhinatrematidae; genus Rhinatrema; species Rhinatrema bivittatum. The sequence goes on along the minus strand of NC_042615.1, from coordinate 425,652,379 downwards.
AACTTTAGATGGGTCATCTAATCAAGAGAACTGTTCACAGGATCATCTCTAACACCTCAGTGCTTGTTAGTAGATTTTAGGTTTACTTTTTTAATTAGTATTTTAAGTTTGCATATAAACACAGCATTTTATTAAATTACTAAACATCTAATTTGTAAGTAGAAATGACTAAACATCTAATTTGTAAGTAGAAATGGTGATACACCCTATTCATGTATTTTCATGAATGACCTGGGAGGTTTTGCCACATATTAATTATTTTTAACTTTTTATAACATCTGTATGTTTCATGTTCATGATAGGAATAGACTTCTTTATAATGTGTCACATTTTTATAGGTTAAATTTGATTATTCAAGTACAACCACTCTTTTGCTCTACATTTACATGTTCAGCATGATCTGTAATATTGTCTGATTGGGACAGTCTTCCATCAATTTGGATTTATATTGGAGAAGATTAAAACTTCAGGTCTTCTTTATCATTGGACTTATGCAAAGACCCAGAGCGTCTCACGCTGAAGTGCAGGAACTGGAACAGGAAGTCCGTACGAGAGATGCAGATTCAGCACTGAGGGAACTCCTTGCTAACTCGTTGATAGGCAGGGCCAGGCAGCTTAAATATAGCAGAGCGTAGATGTCATCCGGAGGGGACACCCCCGAGGTTCCCACCATGATGTGCTTAATATTGGCCCGTGCGTGCGTGCCTAAGTGATCCTATGAGCAAGATGGCGGTCGGCAGCACCCACGTTGCCCCTGGAAAGCTAGGGAGGTTGACGGTAGCTGGCAGAAGCTGCCACTTTCCCCAATGATGTCAGGGCTGCATAAAAAGAGGTGAGCATTAGTGGTTGCAGCCGTCTGCGACCCAGAGGCGTAACACTATATAGCAAGCCAGTCACCAAAACAGCACAAAATTCCCCAAACTCAAACAGCAACAACCCTGTATGAAAAGGCAACACTTCGAATATTCCACTGGACCCTAAAACACCTATATACTTCCTATTGGGGAAAACAGAACAATCTGGACTGCTACAGAAATTGCCTGCTAGCAGAATAATCACCTCGGTCACACACAGAATATAGCCACTCACCAAATGCAGAATAAGGGATCACAAATTAGAAATAGAAATATGCAGATAAAAACTGAAATCTTTGTCCTACTATCCACTCCAGCTTCACCCCCTCTCTTCTTGTTCCTTGCAGGCTGTCTGGCAGGGGAGGGGCTGGAGAAGGAAGCAGATGCAATGTTTTATGCAGCCTGAGATTCAGAACACTGGCCAATATAGTCAGTCACTGGGGCAGAGCCCTGTATGGTTATGTAATGGGCCCCCTGCTATGACCATAGGTAGAAGCAGCTCTGGTGATTTATATTTTTTTATTTATTTAAGGCTTTTCTATACCAGCATTCATCGGAGACATCATGCCGGTTACATCGAAGAAGGGGAACAACATAGAGAAATAAGTTACAATAAACAGGGAGCAGCAACTGGGAGATGCAAACATACGGGCCGATATAGTAAAATCGCGGGAGAGCGGGCGCATAGGCCATTCTCCTGTGCGCGCGATACAGTATTTTAATTTATTAAAATTAGGGCTGGCGGTAAAAAGAGGCACTAGGGACACTAGCGAGTCTCTAGAGCCTCTTTTTTGACAGGAGCGGCGGCTGTCAGCGGAGTTGGCAGCCGACGCTCAATTTTGCCGGCGTCGGTTCTCGAGACCGCTGACAGCCACAGGTTTGGAAATCGGACACCGGCAAAATTGAGCGTCCGGTTTTCAACCCGTGAGCCACGGGCCGATTTCAATTTTTTCAATTTTTTTTAACTTTTTTTAACTTTCGGGACCTCCGACTTAATATCGCCATGATATTAAGTCGGAGGGTGTACAGAAAAGCAGTTTTTACTGCTTTTCTGTGCACTTTCCCGGTGCCCGGAGAAATTAGCGCTTACCTTTGGGTAGGCGCTAATTTCTGAAAGTAAAATGTGCGGCTTGGCTGCACATTTTACTTTCTGTATAGCGCGGGAATACCTAATAGGGCCATCAACATGCATTTGCATGTTGCGGGCGCTATTAGGTTCGGGGGGGGGGGGGGTTGGATGCGCGTTTTGGACTCGCTATTACCCCTTACTGAATAAGGGGTAAAGCTGGTGCATCCAACCCGCCGGAGCGCACTGTACTTTTTCGGCCTGATAGTGTGCATAATAGAAAGGAAAAGAGGGATAAGGAAGTTATTATAGAACTAAAGCAAGGAAATAAAGCGGGAGAAACATAACAGTGTATAACTAATTACAAGTCATATCAATATTTTAAATACATTAAAAAATATCAATATTTTAAGTTGCGTTAGGCAGTGGCAAGTGACAAGGTAAAGCGGGTATTCAGAATACATTGAGGAAAGCTGATAGAGGGGAGGGGGAGGGGGTAGTTGGAAGCTAGTTAAATGCCTGTTGGAAGAGCCAGGACTTTAATCGTTTTTTGATGACACCACCTTAGCTCTAATGCCACTGATAGCCACCCTACTACTACCCCCAGTCCCATCACTGCAGCTGTTGGCACAGTGTCAGATTTAGTGGTAGTTTTACTCTCTCACAGATATAAAAGAACTGCTATTATAGGCCTCCAAATGTACTTAACAGCATCAACAGATCCAAACACTAAAAAAGTACTGAAATACAAAAGTGATCAATCAAAATCAATCTCCATCCTTAAGCTTGGGCAATTGTTTCGATGAGTACATGGAATGAGTAAGAACTTACCATCACACTTGGGGAAAGAGGCAACAGAATTAAAAAAAATACTCTTTAAAAAGTCAGAGTAGCAAACAAGGAACTTGACTACAGCACAAACACAGAAGAGAGTTACTTCTGCAAACACAAGTAGGTTAAAACCTGACATACAAATGATTAAGGAGAGGTGAATTTAAACCTAAAGACGAGAGACTGGTAATAATTGCAGCACCGGATAGTGGACTACAGACAAGATGGTTCACAGCTCGCACAGAAAAGAACACTAAAACAGATAAGTGCAGATTTCTAAAACAAAATTACATATGGTGTAATGTGCTCATGGGCCTCTTGCTGGCAGGATTTATCACCCGTAAACGTTTGGTGCTCTAGGCAACTTCCTAATTTGCCTAATTTAAGCACCGGTCCTGAATTCTATGGAACTCTTCCTTGCAAGGCAGCCTTCCCACAGAGGCAAAATATACTCAAGTCTGTAACCACTCTGAAGAAATCCTTTCTGAGGCAGATGAGAAGCTACGAATTACCTCCCCTCATCCTTTTAGATCTCTTCTCTGGTTTCTCAGCACAAACGTAGGAATCTTTCCTAAGCCATCCCTAGTTCTGAAGGCCTGGGAGCCCCAATTTCCTAGGTCAGGAGGCAGGCAGTCTCTCCCTTTGAAGAGATTGCCCCAAAGAAGAAGAACTCTGAACCACCAGGTCCTAGTAGTTTGCCTAAGGTTGAAGATCCAAGACATTTCACATTTTTTTTATAGTGAGGTACGCTGAGTAGCCTGAAAGGATGTCACACACTGTATTCTCTAATGATTTCTTGTCCATCTGTAATGGATAGATGAGACTTTTAAAAAAATTGTCCTGGATATTCCTATCTCCTTCTCATTGATAAGACACAAAAAGGGGAATAGCATAATATCATAGCTAAATTACATTAATTGCTTTTTAACGTATATTAGTGCAACTAAGCAACCCTCCTGGAGGCAAACATAATTATATTATTGAATTAAGCTTTGTGTATTAGTAATATAGCATGCTCATATTTGTGATATAATACGTGTAGTTAAGTATTGGTAAGGGAACATTTTTTTTAAACTTTATAAATTCAAAATAATACAAATCAAGCAATAGCTTGAAAAGGAAAAAGGCAATGTATACAGAATCAAAAAACAGGAATATAAAACATCATTAACAAATTATACACAGCCCAAACAAAAGTCTACAAAGAAGGAAGCGACAAAAAGGACTCCTGAGAACAGCAAGAAAAAGAATCAAAATAAAAAGCAAAAAGCTAACAGCTGGGCACAAAAACCATTCTTAAAGCCATTACTTTATAGTGCTGGAGGAAAAATAGGCAGAACAGTAATTTTGCTATCCAAAAGAGCTTTCAGTTGAGATGGATCAAAGAATGTATCTATGATTATGCAAAATAATACTACATCTAGCTGAATATCATAATGAGAACTTCCCACCCCCAAACTAATAACAGTTTTATGAAAAGATAAAAATTCTTTCTTTCTTAGTTGTTTCTGACTTTGTACATCAAAGAAAATCCTAATCTTCTGTCCCAAAAAGAGAGCATCCTTAACACAAAAATCTATTAGATAAATGAGGCTTGACCGACGTGCCGCAAATGCGCAGTAGAGAACAGCTCTACTGCACATGTGCGGGCGAACAAGTCGGTCAGAGCAGAGGGTCAGCTCTTTGAAAACATGGCGGCGGAAGCGGCGGCGAGGGGCAGTGGTGGCGGCGAGGAGCGGTAGTGGCGACGCTCGCGAGGGAGGGAGGGACCTCCCCTGGAGAACTTCCGTTTGTGCCAACCGAAGTGGTTGTGAATGAGCTGAGAGAGGGGGAGTGACTGAGGGGAGGGGGGGAGTGACGGAGGGGGGAGTGACTGAGGGGAGGGAGGAGGGAGTGACTGAGGGGAGGGGGAGAGAGGAGGGGGAGGGAGGAGGGAGTGACTGAGGGGGGAAAGGGGAGGGAGTGACTGAGGGGAGGGGGAGGAGAGAGGGAGGGGAGGGGGAGGAGAGAGGGAGGGAGACTAGAGGGGGAGGGGAGAATGAGGGGGAGGGGGAGGGGGAGGGGGGAGGAAATGGACTGAAAAAATGTTTTTAATGTAGCCCGTTGTTACGGGCTTAAAGGCTAGTATAAGCATATAATAAGAGTTTTAACAACTTTAGGACCACAATTAATTATAAAGTTGCTTATTCAGATATAACTTCAACAGAATGTTCTAAGAAGTTTGTCAAATTAAGAGAAGACTGAGGTGCAGGTCCAGAAGCAGGATTTTCTCTCTTTACAATAGGTATATAATATACGTTATGCAATGAGGAGAGAGAATCCTCAGAAATACCCCAAATCTCTTTCATGTACCTTTTAACAAGCTCTCCCTCCCCTTTTAATGAAGATTGAGGAAAATTTTAAAAATGAAGATTAAGAAAGCAAGGTTTATTTTCAAATAAATTCTTTTTTCTGATTAATAACACCAGTATCTTGTTCTGCTAAAGTCATCTGATTTGTTGAAATGTGACCTCATATACTTTTTATATTTGAAGAAATAATTCCACAAAGTGTACTATACATAGGTATTACCACAGAGTGTGATAACCTTTTTGCAGTAAGTGCCACAATTGTAATTCCGAGAGAGAGAGAGAGAGAGAGAGAGAGAGAGAGAAGCTATAAGGCTCTCATAGTAGTTAGATATTTATACCTCTATAGGAGGCCCACCTAGTTACTTGAGGTGAGGTTTAGGTATTAGTGTAGGGGTTAGGGGCCACTTTGACATTTGGAGTGAGAAGTACGAACAGAACAGTACACTCTTGTGAAGATTTGATGACCTTCAGAGTGAGAAAACTCAATCAAAGATGAGATGTGTACAATGTTCTCTCAAAGTAGCTTGATGTTATCCAAGTAGAGAGTCCATTAGCATCACACCATGCGTTATGGGCTTTTCACATGTGTTAAGGTGTTTTTCGCATGCAAAAACCCCTTAACACATGTGAAAAGCCCATAACATGGCTTGGAAAATAACCCCCTTAGTATGCACAGTTTTATCCAAATTCACAATTGCTTGCCAAACATCCTCCAGGCTTATATTGGCTGACTTCTGGGGCATATCCTGCGAGTAATCCTCTACCTCCAAGGTATTACCCACACTAACCTTTCGTCTCGAGGGCAGTACAGGAGATGATACACAATTCCTGGGAACTGGTGCCATAGGAGGAAGACAGCATTCAGAGCTTACCAATGTTTCTTCCTCTGGCTGGTGTATGTCTGTCCCTCCAACTGTACCAGCAATGAGGAAATCCCGTGTAAAAATGAACTCAAGAGCCTTAGCTAACATATGCGGGATAGTTTTTTGGGAAGTTGGAGGCGGGGCTGAAGAAACTTGACAGACCCATCCTTTCCGCTTACCCATATAAGAACAGAAAGCTATAAAAAGCCTCCCATAAAACTGCTACAAGCCACATGCCAGCAGCAGGCACCACAAGGCACCGCAATTTAAAGGGAACCTGGGTGCTGAAGAATGATGTTAGCACCAGCGCGTCAAGAGAAACAAGAGGCAGATTGCAGGAGTCCTTGACAGCTCCAGAGCCCTTGACAGCTTCTTGGTAAGGAAACTTGAGATAACTGTGCATTCTGTAATAATAAACTATGGAAATCATAGTACCCTTGTGTGGTGCCAAAACAAGTAATAATTGGGTGATCTGTGTTCACCTCATACTCATTGTGGTATATAAAATTGTGGCCATTGTATCACTATTCTGATGTGATATGCATCTTGTCACCCTTTGTGCTGAGGGTCCAATGTGAGGCCACAGGTGAGATTCAGTCAGGAGGGCCTGTGGCCCTGTGCCTGATTTCATCCAGACCCTAAAGGAGGAGTTGGTATAACCCAGTCCATCCCTCAGGTTTGAAGAGGATTGTCACTGGGTATGGGGTGACTTTTGGAGGGAAAGTGTTAGATCATTCAGGTGCAATTGATGTGTTCTTCCCTGTAGGTTTATTTATTTATTTGCTTTAATGTCTGCTTTTTAGGCACTTCAAAGTGGATTACATTCAGGTACTCTAAGTTGAAAGAGAAGCATCAGAAGAGATTCTTCCCTGGGGTAAGATTGGAGAAAAGGAAGAAAACTTCTTTCCTGGACAAGGAAGTGAGAGGAGTATGTATGGTGAAGTTGAAGCTGCTAATACTAACCAGAGGAGAGAGCTAAACAAAATCCTCCATGAGCCAAACCAAGGCAATGCTTCTTTGACTGGCTTTTCTTTAGCTCTCTAATTTACTTATTTACATATGAATAATGACATTCCACCTTTTTTCCAAGAATGGACTCAAGGTATTTTGCAATTAAATTTAAAATCCAAATTATGGGTGCAATACAGGACAAGAACAATAGCTGGAAGGTCAACTTACAATTATAATTGAATCATATTTATAGTAGAACATATTTACAGTAGAGCTAATGACAGTAAGTCTAGTGCCTGAATTGACAGAGCCAAAATCTGGCCTTGATTTTTGCTTGGTTGTAGGCAACCCCGGTCCTTAAGTGCCACAAACAGGTCTGGTTTTCAGAATATGTACAGTGAATATGCATGTGATATTTGCAAACAATGGAGGCAGTGCATGTAAATATATCTCATGCATATTCCTTGCAGATATCCTGAAAACCAGATCTGTTTGAGGCATTACCCCTGGTCCTGAATATTACAAAGATGCATCGGTAATCTGTGTATTCACTGCAGTAGGTTTAAATACACTGATGGTTTATTAAGGCCATAAAACATATGCTTCAGGCCACCTCAATTAAAGTAATAATTGGAAACCATCAGGAAATAGTCTCAAAAACAAGAAATGAGATTATCTTTTTACAGTATTAGCTGTCTATGGCAACACCTTCTTTAAGAAACATTGGTATGAAGCATGACTTGTTTCAAGCAGTTGAAAAGAAGAGGTTTCCATTGTGTTGAGTGGGTGACAATGTAATCCTCTCTCACTAATTCTGTTCTGTATGTTTTTCAATTATCAATCACATAAATTTGCTCTAAGCCATCTATTGTGATTTTGAAAAGCAGTAAGAACAAAACAAAAAGAAAGCAACCTTGCTATGGGTTTGAGATGGATTGAATGGACATAATATTCCTGTTTAGCTACTTATCATCAAAATAAATTAAAATCCATTAACATTTTAAAAAAGAGCTTACAAGATTTTTCTTAAAAATAGACACAGGGCATACCAATAGGAGCTCAAATTTAGCTTGACCTCAGGTTTCTCTATATGAAAGGGGATAGTACAAAAATCAGTCAAATCAGAAAAAGTATCCTGAAATTCCTCTAGCTAAGACTAATCCTGAAGTGCAAGTTTTTAAAAAACAAATTAGATCTCCGTAGAAATTTTATATCTCATGACAAAAAATGGGGCAACAAAATATGAAATATCAATAAAAGGAGGAGTCTGAAGATGGCCGCTGCGTGAGGCAGATCGGAGGAACGCTCTCGCTTTGGGAAAATTTCCTCGAAGATGCCTGCAAAAAGAAAGGGTAAAGTGCGCCTATACCCTTCCGAAGCCACTATGCCCTCAAACCAGAGATTGATAACGGCTTACCGATCTCTTCCAAACCAAGAAGAGAAGGGTGAAATCCCCGCTGCGACTGTCCTCGAGGGAGCGAGGGAATCGCCTGGGGAGGTAACCTTGAGCCCTCCGTGCCTTCAACCACCTCAGGCCCCGGGATTGTCTGGCTCCTCTCCCTCGCCTGGGACGCCGAAAGATGATGTCGGTCGAGCGACCCCCGGATGGTGGGGGCCAGAGAGAGGACTTACCTGGTTCAGGCGGTGCACTGCCGTGCTTGGAGGAGCTGAATGGAGCTGGAGCAGGGGCGGGTTTCCTGACTTCGACACCGGACGGTGAACCTGAAGCGCTGGCTGGAACTGCGGGAACTTCTGGGACAGCAACGGAGAGAGAGGACTTTGCCCATATGGAAATGGGTGAGTCTTTTCATATACCAGCTAGACCTGAGGTGGTAACGCTTGAAGCGTTGTGGGACTTAATGGTTGGCTTAGGCCAATGCCATAAGAAGCAAGGGGCAGAGTTAAAACATCTAAAAGAAAAAGTGGATTTACTGGAGGAAAAGGTGGAGAAACAACCTAGTGAAATGAAACAACAGCTTGGGAAAGTGGAAGCATCGTTGGCTAAAAACTCTGACTGTGTTTTGAAAATTATAAAGGACTATAATTATATGAATAGGAGAATAGAACAACTTGAGAATTATAATAGGAGATTGAATTTACGAATGCTTAATTTCCCCAAAGTTTTAGGACAGGATTTTCTTATGACTTTGAAAAAATATATGTTGGAAATATTAAAGTTTGAAGAACAAAATATTCCTGTGGTAAACAAGTTGAACTTTTTACCTATATTGATAAATTCAAGGAATAATCAAATCCAGTCAGAGGCCTTAGAAAACTTAACGCAATTCCTTGAAAATTCAACTGAAGAAGTTCTCGAACGTGGAACCCTGCTAGTAACCTTTTTTAATGAGGCTGATTTAAGCCTAATAATGCAGAGATACTTTAAAAATATCTCAGCTAGTTTCTTTTCTCAGCAAGTCAGGATTTATCCTGACTTTACTCGAGTTACTCAGGAGAGACGTCGTGAATTCCTAAAGTTAAAATCACAAGTAATATCTTTAGGCTATATTTTTCTATTGAGATATCCATGTAAGTGTATGGTTAGATCGAAGGATGAATCGTTCATTTTTTTCATTCCAGAGCAATTAAAATCCTTCATAAATGCTAGGAACATAATCACCCCTTCTGTAATTACTATCTAGTCTTGAAGGTACATTGTTAGTAAGGCTTGGACACGCAGCCTATGTTATATTGTTATTGTATATGCACTCCCATTGCTTTTCCTTTGTCTCACCTTCTGTTTCCTTATTACCTTTATTGTGGGGGCACATAGATTATTATTACCACAAGAAAGAGTGAAAAATGTATATGTTATTCCTTGATATTGTTTTTCTCCTTTTCTTTGTACCTGTTAAAAGATATATACTATGTGAATCTCAGTTTTTTCTGGAAGTAAGAATGATTACTTAAATGTAGTTGAAATTGAATAAAAAAAAAAAGGAAGAGTGTGTAGCCAAGAGAGATTGCTGTGTGACTCTGTCTGTCAATAAAGCCCCTTTATCTCTTTGGTAATTTATTCAAATTGCTATAAAACAAAGAGCCATAAAATATATATAAACTTGATTCTTCACTTTGATGCAGCTCCAGCACTGCTCTCTACATCAATGGCGGGGGTGGAAGGAAATTGGAACCAAAAAGTTACCAATAAGGGCCCTGACCTCAGCGGTCAGAGTAACAGATAAGTATGAGAAAAATAAGTGTGAAAGCTTGCTGGGCAGACTGGATGGTCTTCTTCTGCCATCATTTCTATGTTTCTATGCTTCTATATACATCATTAACTATGTGAAGCATCAACAGGAAGAATGCAATTTTAAGCACGCTGACAAGTACATAATAAAGGACAAAACTGACAATAAGTTAGTGAGGAGTCATCCTGACTACCCCAAGGAGATAGAGAGAAGAATGCAGGAGATGAAAGTTGGATTGAATGTTCACAAGTATACTATGCAATACCACTGATGGGACGGTTGGGTTGACAAAACACAGATTGAGTGCAGGTTGCCTAATGGAGCATTGGTCAAGCAACCTCATCCTGATCATTATCATCCTTTCCCTCCTACAGATGAAGACGGTGAGAAGTATATGTCATCTTTCTGTTAATATTGACAGTTATAGTGCTAATCTCACTGTTGTTAATGTTAATGTTTAAAGTTGAGTAGGGCATCTAGAACTTATAGTAGCCTTTGTGGGAGGGTACATTCCTCTGTTGCAGAATTACAATCACTTATCCCAGCATTCAAACAAGTGGCACCTGGCTAGTCAAGCGCCATAGAAAACTTGAAATACCAGGACTGCTGCTAGTCAACACTTGATTTGGGGCACTAATCTCCTATTCCATGTTGTGGGTGGGATTGTTTTTAATGTGCTTCAAAATTACTGATAGTTGGGGGTTGTGAATTGGGTTTTGATGCCTGTGAATAATGTATTATCTGATATATTTCATGCTGATAAAATGTGCTGATTTTTTAGTTTTTCCTGAGTTTATATTTGAGAGTACCTGTAGTAATAAAGGGGTATATACAGTATGATTGGAGATAACTGGATTATACTGTAGATCGCATGCCTTAAATAATGTGATACTGTTTGGTGTGGGATACAGGCAAAGCCATTGCAACATGGAGACTTTTGTTTCAGAACAGGTACCTATTAGTAAAATAAATTTATAATAGGCGAGTCTTTAAAAATGATGAGTGTAAGAAGATTTAGAGAATTCCAGTGATATTGGTTTTAGGTCAGACTTCTCCACTTTAAACCCATAATATTTTTATAGAGTTTTCATGGACACAGATGTAATCTGTTCCCTTTTCCAAATGTTTTCTTATGGAGAATTTGTTATATGTATGGGTTTTCTTGTTCTCCCTGGTAGAAGATATATCCTGATTGAAACTACTCAGGTGGAATTCCACTTGGAGTGCACTTTTGAGCAGTTCTCCCTGGAATTGCCAGCTGTTAAGGGAAAGGTGAACTAGTGTGGAGGTGTGAACATGTTTTCTGTAACTATCCCCTGACATGCAGATATAGATGGCCCACTGTGGGATGGAATCCTCCACATTTGTGGTCCATCTTATATCTGGGTGGTAGGAGACACCTTCTGGAGCATATGTGAAGGTTTTTTTTGGGTTTTTTTTATTAGAAATTTCAATTAAAATTAATACAAAAGCATGTTAAGGAGGTTAGGGATATACAACATCATATAAGTAACAAAGAAAAATAAAGTAAAAAACTTATACAGACTAAATAATTAACATAGCCCACCTTATAAGGAATTGGAGAGAGACCCAAGGCTCAAAGGAGCGTAAACAACTTAGGAAATGTAAAAAAATAAAAACAGACACAAGGAAAAGTATCTATTCATTACAATCAGTTAACCCCATCCACCGGTAATCTAAGGGAATCAAACAAAATCACAGATGAGATGGCTTGAAGAAAACATATCGAGCATTGTTGTTAATTTTTAGGATACATTTACATGTATAATGTACAGTAAACTGTGCCCCCAGATCCAAGGCTACCTGGCACATTAATATAATTTTTTTCCTATGGTCTTGTGTAGACTTAATTCTGTCCAAATATATCCAAACCTTCTGTCCAAAAGATAACACATTTCTATTCCGTTGAAAAAGTCTCAATACAAAATCTCAATCCTGAGGAAAAATAAAACTGACAAATAATGTGTTTCCACTTTCTACTTGAGCTTCTCCCACATCTTCCAAAAGAGCAGATATATCCATACCCATAGCTAAACTTTGGGAATTCCCCTCAGGTAATCCATCTCTATTCTGAGTAGACACCAAATATAATTTTGCAATAGGTAGAAGTGCTTGAGAAGGAAATTTCTCAAGCAAGTATTTTTTAAATTGCTCCATCAGTCCTCAGGTTTACAGATTGGATAAAACTTTCTAAATTTTCAAGGTTCTTTGTATGTACCAGGTCTTCCTGGACCAGGCTAGTCTGTACATTGTACAGCTAGGTGACCTGATGGTCTAGATCCTCTAACTTCTTTTTTTGAGAGGAAATTGTAGATTCTGTAGTTTGAATATGCCAATGAATATCAGCAGTAGCTGAGACCAGAGAGGAGATAGATTTTTCCAGAGAAACTAGGGCCACCCACACAGTGTCAAGAGTAATAATCGAACCCGGTGGAGGGTGCTCACCGACTCTTTCTCACTGGGAGATCTCAACAGCTCGTGATTCCCAGCAAGTTCCTCTCACCCAGAAGGTGTAGAAGTTAATATTTATTTAAAAGAACAATTACTTAATTGAACATTCCCTTCCAAACGGAATCAATCACTTCAAACCAATCACTACAATGTTCTAATTCTTATTAAACTTGTTTATCTTTCCTTTAACTCTAATCCCAGTTAGAATAACCCCTGTTTATTGTAACTTTCTCTTCCGTGCACTTGTTTTATACTACTGTAATGTATACTCTTATGTTTTAGTTATGTATGTTATAATGTATTGATGTTATAATGTATTGATCACCCCTTGTTTTATGTAAACCGACATGATACGTACTCCCGTGAATGCCGGTATAGAAAAACACAAATAAATAAATAAATAAAATAAAAGGACAGGCAAACCTCCATGCAGACTCTCTCCTCTTCCAAGACTTTGGCATTCTTCCAGCAGTGATGTACATGCTGCTAAACATTCCATCCCAAATCTTGCGGCATCCAAGGGAAGAGAAGCCCCAGCAATCACCACTGCATCATTGGCAGGATCTGACCAGGCACAGAGTAGTTCCATCTCATCCATCGAGTCATGCCATGATGGAGAGGGGGTTGTCAGCACTCCAAGACGAAGAGATATTAAAAGTTTCGGCAGTAATGATGCTCACTCAGCATCAGGGACCACCAAGGAAACAACACCTAGAATATCCAACAATGCCGAGGTAAGGAATCCATCAATTTGCTGCTGGATCAGGCCAGAAGGGGAGGCAGCTGGGGTAGCCTCCCTTAATTTCCCTTTTCTCTTAGTGTGAGGCATTCCGGGGGTAATGAAAAAAAAGCAGGAAGGGAGCTCAAACCGACCACGTCCTTTAATCAGAAGCCATCTTGGGCCTTTGTGAAAGTGTTTTTTGTGACATTTTGCGGTGGTCCATCTCACCATGGACTTATGGGGGAAAAAGAAATTGTACATGGCTGTTTTTTCCTCATACCTGGAGGTGGACCTAAGTAAGCTTTTCAATGAATGCTGTGATTTTTTTAGAGTTTCATTGCTAAAAAGGACAAACCACTAAGATGGGCCCTCTGACATCAGCAAAAATGGACATTGACCTAGGTGGGTTATGTACAGCTAAATGCACAGAAAAAAGGGATTCTGCAGTGCTGTATACATGACTAAGCCTGATGGATTTATTGGCCCTTTCTAGCCTAAGTGGCACCTAAAAGAGGCCAAAAGCAACATTGAATTGGTACTGAAATAACAGTGGGGCCTCTCTTTATGGTTCTAAGTCCCTATCCAGGATCAGAGATTATTAGAGCCTTGTCAAACCTGGACAATTGTCATTTGTTACTCTGACTGCTTGCTGAATTGTGCCAGCAAACAAAGAACTGGCAAAATAGTGGGAAAATCTGCTAATTAAAAGCCTTAATTATGCATTCACCTAACTATACATGAAGCTGCTGAATTATGCATATGTGAGCCCTTGAAAAGGAGCAGGCTGCCATGACCCACTGCCGTTGTCGGCTGATCATTCATTACCCATCTGAAGAGAAGGTCACAGCCGATCCGAGTGTTGTAGCTTTCCACCCCTGCTTTGCCTTCTCTGGGGATACTGGGCCGAGGTGACTTGCAGAGACTAAGGATAGCAGAGCAAGATATAAGACATTTGAGAGCTGAACAGTTGGTTGCTTCGATGATAGCGACTGCCTTCTCTGCCTCTATGCTGGAGACCTGTTAAGGGAGGGAGCTTCTGATCAGCCTCAAGAGCATGAGCCACATGGTAAGAAACTGTGCCCCATTTCCTACCCAGGGGGTTAGTAAGGTAAAGCTTATTAGCTTTCAAATGTAAGTTTCCACTAAAGAGAGGTGAGACCAGCCTTAATTAATTGTAATTTGATAAGCACCAGATGCCAAATATGCTTGTATAACTATTGTTTTTATTATGGTCTGTGTCCCTAATTGCCTGTGAGTCTCCCGATGAAGTGATAAGCTTAGCCTTGTGAAACTTAGAATAATTAAGATTTTTCTTCAGACAGTGTGGGAAATTTTTCTAAGAAACCAACAGGAGAGTCACTGGTAAATAGTAAGTACATACCTAAAGGGAGGTGAGGTTGGAACTTAAAGCTCTTCTCCCTACAGTAGCGCTGCTGGTGGGAAATTTCCCTCCTTGCCAGTAGGTGTTCCTGTGTTAGGTGGTTGGTGGAAGGGGCTTGTGAGCCAGTTGTTCCTCAATTCTGTGAGTGGAAGAGGCCAAGGGTACCTATCTTGTGGTCTTCACTTTTGGAGATCTAGTAAAAATTATTTTTGAATATAGGGTTTTGTGCTAAATTTTTTGATGGTGGTCACTGCTGCACTATCGGCGACTCTTTTTAATATCTATTTATTGCCGATATGTCACTTGCTTGCAGGTCTGGGCCTACATTTTTATATTTATGCCGACGACATTCAGTTTCTTGTGCCCATAAATGACACCATTAAAAAAACCTATAAATTGATTGAAGTATACTTAAAAACCATAAATCAACTCTTTTTACATTTGAAACTAGTGCTGAACATGGCAAAACCGAAATATTTATAAAACACACTACTAAGGAGTGCTTCTATAAGCTACAAGTACTCAAAAAACTCAAACCACTCCTATTCCATTACGATTTCAGATCCGTCCTCCAAGCTATTCTGTTCTCCAAGATCAACTATTGCAATTCCATTCTGCATGGTCTTCCAGCCTCTACTATTAAACCTCTCCAGTTGCTACAAAATGCAGCGGCAAGAATTTTGACAAATACCAATCGGAGAGAGCATATCTCTCCCATTCTAAAAGATCTCCACTGGCTCCCAGTAAACTTCCGGATCCTTCATAAATCTCTCATAATCATTCATAAAAATATCCACCATCAGACCCCTCTTGATCTGCTTCATCCTCTCAGACTGCACTCCACGGCCAGGCCTTTAAGGGATGCCTACAAGGGATCCTTACACGTTCCTCCAATCAAAGTAGTGCACCACTCAAATATCAGAGACCGATCATTCTCTACCGCAGGCCCTTCCATTTGGAACGCCATGCCTCCGGACCTCAGACTGGAGACCTGTCTAATAACTTTTAAAAAGAAACTAAAGACATGGCTGTTCAGCCAAGCCTTCCCCACTACAAACCCCATTGCCTGATCAAGAATTGTTCCATCACCCACTTATGTAAACAAATTTTTCCATATTTCTCATGCATAGTATTTATTAACGAGGTTGGCTCCTTGACCCCCTCTTTTGTATATAGTATTTATTTATTTATTTTTTCGTTCACCCCCTCTTTATTTCTTACTCCAGGTTAAGGCATCCTTGTTATAATGTAACTTTTATGCTCCTTTATCTCTTGTTGATTGGTTAATTATATTTTCTGCTTAGTTCATTGTAAACCGAGTTGATTTGATTTGTATCAAGAAAGTCAGTATATAAAAGCCTTTAATAAATAAATAAATAAATAAATATTGCTCTTAGAGAGAAAATGCAGAGACAAGGATATTCCCCCTTTTCTATTCGAAAATAAAATAACAATACAATCCACCCTTTTTGTAAAAGATCTAGGAATAATAATAGTCTCTGAACTGAGCATGAAAAAATATTTATTTATTTATTTATTTATTTATTTAAGGTTTTTATATACCGGCAATCATGAGAACATATCTTGCTGGTTTACATGAAACGGGAGTGCATTAAATACATCAAACTAGAACTGAGGTGACCGAAGGTACAGTTACAATTAACAAGGGTAGCAAAACTTGGTGAAGAGGAAGAAATAGGAAAGAATAAATGGTTAAACGATATACAAGTCAAATTACAAGTTATGTGCAAATAGCAAGATATGGCTGAATGTTTTAGAGGAGTCCTTGGATTGTGTCCTTGGATTGTGTCATTAAATTGTGTCTGGGAAAGCTTGCTTGAATAACCAAGTCTTAAGTCTTTTCCTAAAAGTTAGGAGGCAGGGTTCTAGTCTGAGATCTGTGGGTAAGGAATTCCACAGAAGGGGGCCAGCTGTGGAGGTGGCGCGATCTCTTAGGGTAATGTGTCTAGTCGTTTTCGCAGGGGGAACTTGGAGTGTGCCTCTATAAACATCTCTGGTAGGTCTTGTCGAGTTGTATACTTGGAGAGGGAATTGAAGATCGAGGGAAGTGCATTGATGTATAGTTTTGAAAATGATACATATGGCTTTGTACATGATACGGAAGTATACGGGTAGCCAATGTAGCTCTTTCAGGATGGGTGATATGTGGTCTCTTTTTCTTGTGCCTGTCAGTAGTCGGGCTGCTGAATTTTGCACCATCTGTAATGGTTTGGAATAGGAAGAAGGCAGACCTAGCAATAGGGAATTGCAATAGTCTAATTTTGAAAAAATGACTGCCTGGATGATCGTTCTGAAGTCTTGAGCATGGAAGAGAGGTCTTATCCTTTTCAAAACCTGGAGTTTAAAGAAGCAGTCTTTGGTTGTTTTGTTGATGTGTGCCTTGAAGTTTAGCCGGTTGTCCAATAACACTCCTAAGTCTCTAACTTGTGTGGTATGTAGGTTGGTAGGAAGAGCAATGTTAGGTGTATTGTTCTCAGGAGAGATGAGTAGGATTTCTGTCTTGGAGGAATTTAAGATGAGGTGAAGGCTGTTGAGTAGTTGTTTGATTTTTTGGTGGCATGATTCCCAGTAGTCAAGAGTTTTAGAGTATGAGTCTTTGATGGGGATGATGATTTGAATATCATCTGCGTATAGGAAGTACTTTAGATTGAGGTCAGTGAGAAGTTGGCAGAGAGGAAGCAGGTAAATATTGAATAGAGTCGGAGATAATGAAGAACCTTGTGGGACTCCT
Organism: Rhinatrema bivittatum; assembly: GCF_901001135.1. Classification (NCBI taxonomy): domain Eukaryota; kingdom Metazoa; phylum Chordata; class Amphibia; order Gymnophiona; family Rhinatrematidae; genus Rhinatrema; species Rhinatrema bivittatum. The sequence continues at coordinate 425,634,949 of NC_042615.1, read as the reverse complement.
ACGGCCGAGTCAAATCTTGAGGATTCCTTGTTTTGGAGTTTAACTTTGTAACCTCTGTTATTGAGAAAGGTTTTGAACCAAGATAGGACGGTGCCGCAGATTCCTATGGACGACAACTGGTTTAGGAGGATGGCGTGGTTGACAGTGTCGAACGCTGCGGATAGGTCTAACAAGATCAATAGGAAAGAGTTTCCTTTGTCGAGGCCCAGTAAGATATGGTCTGTCAGTGAGGTGAGGAGGGATTCTGTGCCTCGATTTTTTCGGAAGCCGTGTTGTGGGGTGAAGAGAAGATTGTTGTCTTCGATAAAATCTGAGAGTTGAGAGTTCACTAGTTTTTCCATGATCTTGGCGATGAATGGGAGGTTAGCTATGGGGCGGAAATTGTTAGGGTCCTTCGGGTCTAGGTTAGGTTTTTTTAGGAGCGGTGAGATTGAGGCCATTTTGAGATCATCTGGGAAGGTTCCTTGGGCTAGAGAGCAGTTGATGATATTTTTCAATGAGGTGGCTATTGTGTCTGGAACAGATAGAAGTAGTTTGGAGGGGATGTGGTCTGCAGGATGAGACGAAGGTTTCATTCTTCTCAGGATGGTTTGTATTTCCGTGGAAGAGACGGGTTCAAAGGTGTTTAAGCTGACGTTTTTGTGGGCAGGTTGTTGATATGTCTGGAGGTCGGCTGTATTGGAAGGCAGTTGTGTTAGGAGATTGGTGATTTTATCTTGGAAAAACTGAGCGAGTTCTTCCGCTTTGGGTTGTGCCATGTTGCCGGGGATTTCTCGCGGAATGGTTTGAGTGAGGCTGGAGACATAAGCGAAGAGGGCTTTGGCGTCAAAGACCAGGTTGTGAATCTTTGAAGCATAATAGTCTTTTTTTGATTTTGAAGTGAGGGATTTGTACTGGTATAGTGTGGATTTGTATGAAAAGATGGTGATGTCACAAGGGGTTTTGCGCCAAGTCGCTTCTTTTTTTCTTAAACTTTGTTTTAGTTTTCTGAGTTCATTAGTGAACCAAGGTTGTCTGTTGGATGCATTGGTGTGAGATTTTTATGTAGTTGAAGGACAGAGCTTGTTGGCTATGTTTTCTGTTATGTTGTTCCAGGAGCGAATGGCAGTGTTCGGGTCGGTGAGGTCTAATAGGGGGAGCTGTGAGACCAATTGGTTGTTAAGGTCTTCTAGTGAGCATCGCCTCTTGTAGTGGAATGAAGGAGAGGGGATGTAGGGAGTGTTGGATTTTTTCAGCGTGAATGAAGTAGAGATGAGAGTGTGGTCTGACCATGGAACCTTTTTGTTCTTCAGATTGGATGTAGTCGTAATGCCCTTGTTGACGAAAATCAAGTCCAGAGTGTGACCCGCTTTGTGTGTAGGTTCGTTGACTAGTTGTTGGAATCCCATAGCAGACAGGGCTGTGATGAGTGTTACGCAGCTGTTAGATGGTGAGGAAAAAAATATGTTTCCACTAAGCTTAAAGATGGTTATTTTAAATTACTCACAAAGGTTAAAACCCCTATTAGACACAAATGACTTTAGGACAGTTCTTCAGTCATTAATTTTTTTCAAATATTGATTACTGTAATTCGTTACTGCTGGGTCTTCCTCTCTCCGCACTATGCCCATTACAGATATTACAGAATGCCACCGCCAGAATACTGACAAACAAAAAGAAATGTGACAATATTACACCAGTTCTAATTGAGCTCCGTTGGCTGCCTATCACATACCGTGTTCAATACAAAACAGCATGTATTATACACAACATCATTTATGGTGAAAAAACGGAATGGCTCAATACAGCCATTCGACTGCATGTCCCACAGAGAAACTTAGGTCGGCAAACAAGGCTCTATTAAATATTCTATCAATAAGGTCTGCCCACCTAAGCCAAGTCTGTGATAGAGCAATATCAATTGCAGGCCCGAAGCTTTGGAACACTTTACCTACTCAACTAAGACTTCAAGCAGACTGTAAGAAGTTTAAGAAAGATCTCAAGACATGGCTGTTTGAATGTGCATACGCAGACACAACTAATTAATGATCCTCACGTTTCTTTTTCTTGTACCAGAATTGTATACGCAGACTCAACTAAGTAACAATCATTGGGTTTTACAGTATTTATGTTTTACAATATTCAAAAATTGTTTATTTTATTGCCCCTTTTTTATGCTCTTATGTTTACTTTGTAATAACTGGTTTTTAAGTATTTTATATTTTATGTGTTTACTAATTCTTAATTATCTATTATTTTATAATATGTAACTATTTTTAACTGAATTATTGTTTTTCCTTGCTTCCACTGGCTTGTAAACTGTTGTGAAGGTCTCTACTGAGGCAACGGTATATAAAAATCAATAAACATAAACATAAACATTGTAGTATTCACTACCATTCCATACTATTTGAGAGTTAAGGAGAGAGGTAAAATAAATTTGTACAGGTGTTCTTCTTCAGGGAGAACAGAAATCAAAGTGATACATGTGTTGTAATTATGTCCTGGTGCTTTTCCATATTATTATGCTGGCTATGGTATTTCTTCCCTTGGGATTGAGCTCCCTCAAGGGTTTGTGGAAAAAAGAACATCTATACTATTGTGGTATGAGGCTTTAATGATTGTTTCATGTTATCTATTGCTGCTAATGAAAAAAAAAAGAATTGAACCAGTCTCCTGTTTCATAATCTTTTGTCTCCTGAGAGAAGAAACATAACCTATGCTATTTTTGTCCCTATTTTTCCAGTTTAGGGGGTTTTATAATTTTGGGGTCCTCCCTTGCCTGTACCCCACCTTTTTGTGAGATGTATCTTAGGGATATATGTTCCTCCTTTGAAGGGCTGTCTTGCATTTTCTCTGATACTGAGGATTGATCAAGGTATTTTTGCTTACCTGGAGGTTTGACCTGGACAAGAGGAAGTGAGAAGAGAGGAATTTTTGAAAGAAGTTGACAAGATTTTTGAATATAGGAGAGTCTGGTTATTGTTTTCTATGAACCAGTTCCTGATAGAAGGGCAAACCCCCATCTCTGGAAGGACTGAGTTTTTCCCTTTTTGCCCCCAGTTAACAGCAAAGAAGAAGACCTGGGGGATCTGAGATTTTGAAGAGATATATTTTTGTGGAATATTTATTTTTGAACCATCTCGGGATTTTTTTAAGGTTAACCCCAGTTTATGATTGTGAATGAGGACAATCATTTCACCCTCTATGGGGAAGGGAATTTTGACTGCCACTTTTTATATTAATAGGCGTAAGATCTTCAGATGATTTTTATTTATTTATTTTATTTAAAATCTTTTCTATACCATAGTTAAGTTATATACCATCACAACGGTTTACAGATAGGCACTTATAGTCATGTTAAAATTGTATTGGGTAATACTTTCTATCAAAGTGCCAGTATAGTTACAGTTACATAGTTTCAATAATAAAGAATATTTGATGAATGATCACTAGAAGATGTCTGCAGGGTTGGAGTCTTATGGGTTGCTCTGGTGTAATTGATCTCATCTTGATGGAATTTTCTAATCTTATGAGGCAAACTAGTATAAACCAGGTTTTGGTTTATAGCTTGTCGTGTGTTGGAGCTTTGCGGTGTGGACTGAACTGCATCTTTATCTGAGTGATATGTTTTGGACCTGTCAAAAAGGGGTTTTCAACCCTGCAGAGACTGCAAACCACTTCAGCTGAGGTGAAGGAATATAAAAATGATTCAAGATCCCTGTGTACTCTCCTGTGAATGCAGGAACCAGCATATAGCACGCACAATGTTGACAAGTTGGGAAGGGCCTGGACTGCTTGGCTGCCTGGAGAACAGCACTGCATGGCCAGTGGGGGAAGAAGGCAATGGAATGATGGGAGACCATTTGGGGTGGAGGAGGCTCAGTTTAGCTGATTCTGTTTGTGTGCGTGGAGTGGGGACATCCAGGAGTTGGAGCCAGGAGCCAGGAAGAGAGGAGTGGATTTGGCAGCTCTGCAATCAGTTCTTCTCCTAGAGAGCTACTCATTAAAAGAGAGAGACAGACAGCTATTCTTGCTTCATTGCCAAGCTGCATGTAAAATCCCAACAAAGGACAGAGGAGCCAGGTGCTGAGAGACTGAGAGACTTCCTTTTCAGATGTCCAGGCCCAGTAGCACATAGATGGATCATCCTTCTAAGAGATTGAGTTAAATAATCTAAACTTTTCACAGAGAATATTTTAGCAGAGGAGGGAGAAAGTTTATTTCCTTGCCTTTTGTCCCAAATTCAGCCTCTCATTTTAATTGCTTCAGCTTTTCAGCCAAAGTCAAGCATATACCCTTGCTGGGAAAGAAAAACTGGTGGACCATGGTCTTTCTGTAAGAGACTGAAGCCCGGCCAGTTTTCTGTTTAATACCAAGCAAACCATTTGGTGAAGCTCCCCAGGACAGAGAGACCTTTCACACTCTGCACTGCTTATCTATTTGGTTTTCATCTAGCCAACTCCACCATCAAGAGGGACTTCTTCATTTTCTTGTTCATTTTTTTCCCACACAATTTCGTGTTGGGGACAGGGTGCACCCTTTACAAACTGTTGACATTGGGGTGGAACTCCCCCCCACCCCTTTTTTTTTTTTGAGTACTCAGGGATAAAGACAATTTTTAGCTTTGTTCTTCACTGTTTCTCCCCCCAACCTTTCTCTATTAGCATTCCTTTTTTCTTTTTTATTATCCATATGAGTATGTTGATTGCCCTGACTAACAGGCCATATCCAGTGTTATTTTTGCATTGCTTGATTTAAAATAAGAAAACTGCAAGTTTATATTATACTTCACTTCTGTATTTTTCATATGTTTGTTCTGGTTGTATTTACTGTCTACTTACATATTACTAGTAAAAGGGTTAATTACTAGAGATGTATATCGTACCGGCAATCATTTCCGGTTTCGTTTTTGTAGCACTGTGGGAAATTTCGTTTCCTGTGGTTCTGACCGGTTATTTTTTTCAGCTGTCCCAATCCAAAAAAATAAATCCCACCCCCATCCTTCAGATTTAATTATTTATAATCCCCCACCTTCCCGACCCCCCCCAAAAAAATGGCGCTGATGGCTCTTTGCCCTTACTATGTAGCAAGGGTCAAGCCAGAGATCAGTCCTGAACGTGTCAAATGTATTGAGGGTCAAAGCGAGAGGTCAATCCTGAGCATGGTCCAGACGTAGCAAGGGTCAAAGCCAGAGGTCAATCCTGAGTGTGGTCCAGACGTAGTGAGCGTCAAAGCCAGAGGTCAGTCCAAGCAAGGCTAGGAGGAGACCAGGAATGGGCCAGGAACAGGAACCAAGAATGGAGTCAGGATCAGGAACCAGGAACGAAGACAGGAACAGGAACCAGGAATGAAGACAGGAACGAGCCCAGGCCATCAGCTGCACTAAAAAAAATGGCGCTGATGGCCCTTTGCCCTTACCATGTGACAGGGCAAAGGTAGCGCCAGCGCCATTTTGAATACTGGCAATACGGCCCGATTGCAGGAGGTCGCTCCCGGATCCCCACTGGACTTTTGGCAAGTCTTGTGGCGGTCAGGAGGCCCCCCCAAGCTGGCCAAGGCGCTACCTTTGCCCTGTCATATGGTAAGGGCAAAGGGCCGTCGGCGCCATTTTTTTTAGCGCAGCTGATGGCCTGGGAATGGGAGATCACTGCCCGCGGCCCCCCTGGACCACCAGATATGTGTAAAAAGTTTTGGGGGGGGGGTCGGGAGAGTGGGGGAGGCTAAGGGGGGAATTTTAAAGGGTCGGGTGGGTTTTTTTTTATTGGGCCATCGGCGCCATTTATATTAGTGGCAGCCAAAATGGCGCCGATGGCCCGAGAGCGGGAGATCGCGCCGGGACCCCCCCACTGGACCACCAGGTAATTTAAAACATTTTGGGGGGGTTTGGGAGGGTGGGGGATTTGTTTTAAAGGGTCGGGGTGGGTTTAGGGGTTGTTTTGGTCTGCCGGTTTTCCCGCCCTCCCCCCTCCCCCGATTTACGATTTTTCACGATAAATCGGGGGAATTTCTATTGTATCGCGACTCTAACGATTTTTGACGATTTAAAAAATATCTGACGATTTTTTTAAATTGTCAAAAAACGATTCACATCCCTAGTACTTTCTTCCATTTAAGAGAGGAGGGGAAGTTAATCAACAACAACAGCTAGACATCGTAAACCTGACAGAGTTTCTAGAGTCCTCATGTGAAATAGTAGAAAGATCTACTTTACTTGTTTCTTTAATAACTGGGAGTGATGTAAGCCTGCTTATGAGATATTATTTTCAACATATGGGTGAAAATTTTCTGGGATATCCTGTACAAATTTTCCCTGATATGGCTAAAATAACACAGGAGAGGAGGAAAGCTTTTTTGTTGATGAGACAGGAATGTATGGCTATTGGGGCTAAGTTTCTTCTAAGATATCCGTGTAAATGCGTAGTAAAGTATAATAAAGATGTTTTCATTTTTTTTGCCCCAGAGCAATTAAGAATGTTTCTTGATACCAGGAAAAGGAGCTTATTAACATCTTCCCCTAGAGATAATACTGTGAATATTTCAGACAATAGGAATGATGGATAAATGTTATTAATCCCTGTGAAGCCTATTACCTTTTTGTTTCAGTTCTGTGTATTCTCCCATAAATCCTTCTGCCCCCTCCACACAATGCAGATGGTGGTTAAATATTATTTAAATTAAATTTTCTGAGTTTAATAATAGATGTAATACTGGCAAATTGCTGAGTTTCTGTGCAAAGATATGTATGCTTTGTATATGTTTAAAAAACTAATAAAAAGTAAATTTAAAAAAAAAAAAATTTCCACGTGAGTGGCAGAATGACTAAGTAAACAGGTACAGAGAACCAGTGCCCATACATTTTGCTTTCAGGCCTTGCTAAATTGATACCAGTTGCCCCTCTTGCCTCAGATGCCCAGCCTGCTCCTCCCATCCTGCCTCTGTCCTAGCATAGTAACATAGTAATGACGACAGAAAAAGACCAAATGATCCATCCAGTCTGCCCAGTAAATTTCTTATGGTAATAACTGCTGCTCCATGCAGGTCACGCCCAAGCTTTAAGTTAAGGGTAGTAATATTTACAATCAAAATCAAGCAATTATCGAATCCATAACAAAATTACTGCTAGCAACATTTCTATAGGGTGAGCAGCCCACATGATAATTCAGAGAGTGCTGCTTGAATGTGCTTTGCTTTTGGAACTGGCCATAAAAGCATAGAAGGCCATGTTGCCTTCCTGAGTCTTCATGCCATTGCTGATGCTGCTTTGCTGCTCTTTTGGTGGCTTGGGCTGTTCATGCCACTGTTGTTGGTGCCCTTTGCCACTCCTTTGCAGCCTTAGGATTATCTTGCCATAGTTGGTGCTACATTGCCCCTCTCACAGCAACCTTGGGATGTTCATACCTCTTTTTGGACTGCTTTGTCCCATCACAGTGTCTTTATGTTTACGTTTATTAAGTTTCATATACCGTTGTCTTAGACAAACCTTCACAACGGTTTACAAGTAGTATGGAAGCGAGGAAATACAATACATCAATTAAGAATCACAATATCAAATAAATAATGAAGATAATAGTACAAAAATTAAACAATCCTTATAAAAGTATAATAAAATAATAAAATAGATATAAACATCATAAGATCATAAATACTATAAGAACCTAAAATTTACTTAGTTGGACCTGCATGAGTACCAAAAACGTTGCCATTAAGAGTGCTTGTGCATCTCTAACTTGTTGTCTCTGTGTATGCACAATGGAATAACCATGTCTTAAGATCTTTCTTGAACTTTTTGCTGTCGGCTTGCAGTCGCAATTGAGAAGGTAATGTGTTCCACAACTTTGGACCTGCGATCGAAATTGCTCTGTCACATTCCTGACATAAATGGGCGGTCCTTATAGATGGAATATTTAATAAGGCTTTATTAGCTGACCTGAGATTTCTCTGTGATATGTGTAAATGGATGGTAGAATTCAGCCACTCAGTGTTTTCCCCGTAGATTATGTTATGGATTATACATGCTGTTTTATATTGAATCCGGTATATGACAGGTAGCCAATGAAGTTGAATCAGCGTAGGGGGGATATTATGATCACATTTCTTTTTGTTTGTCAAAATCCTTGCCACGGCATTCTGTAGCACCTGCAATGGGCATAATGTGGAGAGTGGAAGTCCCAACAGCAGCGAATTACAATAGCCAATGTTTGAAAAAACCAATGACTGAAGGATTGTCCTGAAATCATTGGTTTCTAATAGAGGTTTTAACCTCCGCAATGTAAGTAATTTATAATAACCGTCTTTAAGTTTAGTGGAAATGTACTTTTGTAAATCTAATTCAGAGTCAAGTATTATTCTTTGGCTATTCATGTTATTTATTTTATTTTATTTTATTTATAGTCTGTCTTTAAGACACTTCGGAATGAATTACATTCAGTTTCCAGGCCACTTTGCCCCACTCTTGGTGTCTTGGAGTATTCTTCCCATTGCTTCTGATGCCTGCCTACAAATTTCACTAAATTTGGATAGAAAATCCCAATTTTAGAGTCCCAAAGAGGATGCATTGCTTCTCCCATGGAAAATATGAATGATCAAATGACATGAACAAATGAATAATTCTTTTTGGCCCCAAACTAAACAAAATGAATCACCGAGCCAAAGGCACTGAATGAACAAACCAAGCTGAACATTTTTTCATGCACATTTCTAACCCACATGGGCACTGTCAGAGACAGGAAGCTGAGTCTGTTAGACCATTGATCTGACCCAGCATGGCATTTTTTTATAGCTGTTGTAATGGGGATTGGAGTACCTAGCATTACGTGATGGATGCTTATCCGCAGGTTCTGTTTAAATTCTAGAATTTACAGTACTTTCTTTCCTATTTACTTCTTTTCCCCTCCCCAGTTGTGGACTTGGATTCAAACAATGCAGATTTGATTTTCCTTTTACCATCTTTACTCATTTCTTTTTTGTGAATAAAGGAATAGTTTGTATTTCCCTAGAACTAATTAAAATTGATTTAATTTAAAATGCAAATTATAAAAAAAAGTAGAAAGAAGATATAACTTTAATTGTATCCCTGTAAAAAGTGATTTTTTTTCCCGATAAGGATTAAAGTGAGTTTGAAAAGTTGTACAATTATATTCGAGTAGTTCTAGCATAATAACCATAACCTTAGCATAATAACCTTAACTATGACCATAAAACCACACCATCTGTAATAATTACCACAGTATCAAAGATGTAATTGTATTTTGCACTTATTGAATTACTTGTATTTTTTCTCTGCCTTCTAGAAATGCTCAAGGTGATTACAAAACATGATTACAAAAGTGTTACAGTTGACCATGATAATTAAGACTTTATAAATTGTAAGTTTAGATGTTTATGTTCTAGCTAATTAAGGGATCTTTGTGGCTACCAAAAATCAGTGTATGGTACAGGAAAGTATTGTTGGTAGCTTTTCCGACTGAATCAAATGCATAATTTTGTGTAGCTGAAGGGTTGCTAGCGTGGGCACAAAACCAAAGTGAGATATCCAGGGTAGGTAAAGGAGGGGTGAGAGAATATTAGGGGTATTAGGGAATGTGCTGTTATCTAACAGACACCTATTTATTATTTTTCTCATTGGGGTCTTTTATTAGGGTTTATCAGTTAAAACTGAAAATCAGAAGCCCTAATTAAAATATATATTTACATTTATCAATCTAGTAGGAATGTGTGCATGTACAACAAACAATATTTTTTGTGAATGCAGGGAAAAGCACCATAAAGAAAACATTTTTAACAAAATTGCACATGAAAAAAAATTAAAATGAATGAATTCTGATCTGAATCAAAAATCTTTTAAGTCACAGAACTGAGGTGTTCCTTTTACGTTGCAATAGCAACCACTGCTAATTCTTGATGAAGTACTCCAGGGATAGGTAACTCTGGTCCTTGAGTGCCACAAGCTGATCAGGTTTTCAGAATATCTACAATCAATATTCATGAGATGCATTTGTATGCAGTGAAGGCAGTGCATGCAAATGCATCTCATGAACATTCAGTGTGGATATTTTGAAAACCCAACTGCCTCATGGCACTCGAGAACCAGAGTTGCCTGCTCCTGAAGTAGTCCTTCAGTTCAATCATACCCGGGTTCTCTTGAGTTTGCAGTTCTCTGTTTTATTTATTTAAAATCATGTTTGGGGTGGGTTACATAGAACACACATAATAAGATGGTCAGACAATACAATAAAATGTGATATTGCCATAAAAATTAAAGATACTCTCCTGGATTCATTCCCAAATGTTACTAATTCTATTTTTACCTTTACTAAATTCAGATTTTTAAAAATTCCCATCCATGCTCACATTCTCAATTTATCACACTGTGTTCCTGTCTTCAATGTACCCAGCTATTTTAAAGTGCTCTGTTTATGCAGACAAAAAATGTTCTCACACAAGAAAGAAATTTCTGTTCAGATCAAGAGCATTCAAGTTTTAATCAAAGTCTAGTTTACTCTAATATTCCCTTTTCTCACTGTCTCATACACATCCTCTACTGGTACTTTGAAGTGTCTGTATGCCTATTCCAGAAATCTAAGAAGTAAGATGGGAGAGTAAGAGAGTACAGCGGTGAATGCTGAGATAGACATAATTGGCATCTCAGAAATCTGATGGAAGGAGGATAACCAATGGGACAGTGCTATATTAGAGTACAAATTATATCTCAATGATAGGGAAGAGCAACTTTGGGGGTGGGGAAGAGGGTTTAGCGTCCAACAGGATAAAGATCATACATGTGTACTGGATAAGAGTATTGTGATAGGTGTATACTACCATCCAACAGACCAAAATGATCAGACAGATGATGAAATGCTAAGAGAAATCAAGGAAGCTAACCAATTTGGCAGTGCAGTAATAATGGGAGATTTCAATTACCCCAATATTGACTGGGTAAATGTAATATCAGGACATGCCAGAGACATAAAGTTACTGGATGGAATAAACAACTGCTTCATGGAGCAATTGGTTCAGAAACAAGGAGAGAAGGAGCTATTTTAGATTTAATTCTTAGTGGATCGCAGGATTTGGTGAGAGAGGTAACGGTGATGGGGCCACTTGGCAATAGTGATCATAACATGATCAAATTTGCACTAATGACTGGAAGGGGGACAATATGTAAAATACAGCTGTAACACTAAATTTTCAAAAGGGAAACTTTGATAAAATGAGGAAAATAGAAAAAAACTGAAAGGTGCAACTGCAAAGGTTAAAGGTGAACAACAGGCGTGGACATTGTTTAAAAATACAGGGATAGATTTTATAAAAGTACGCCCGCGCGTACTTTTGTTCGTGCACCAGGCACAAAGAAAAGTACGCCGGATTTTAAAAGATACGTGCGCAAGGCTGTTAAAAGCCAAAAAAAAATCCTTCAAAAATTGGAAGGATACATCTGAAGAAAATAGGAAAAAGCATAAGGCAGGCTAAGAGAGAATATGAAATGCAGTTGGCTGTAGCAAAAACTCAAAATAAAAAGTTTTTAAAATATAGCCAAAGCAAGAAACCTGTGAGGGAGTTGGTTGGTCTGTTAGATGACTGAGGGGTTAAAGGGGCTCTTAAGGAAGATAAGGTCATTGCAGAAAGACTAAATGAATTCTTTGCTTCTGTGTTTACTAATAAGGATGATGGGGAGATACCGGTTCCGGGGATGGTTTTCAAGAGTGATGAATCAGATGAACTGAACCAAATCATTGTGTATCTGGAAGATGTAGTAGGCCAGATTGACAAACTAAAGAGTAGCCTATCATTTGGACCGGATGGTATGCACCCCAGTTTCTGAAGAAACTCTAAAATTAAATTTCAGATCTCTTAGCTAAAATTTGTAACCTATCATTAAAATCACCTATTGTACCTGAAGACTGGAGGGTGGCCAGTGTAACCCCAATATTTTAAAAGGGCTCCGGGATGATCCAGGAAACTATAGATCAGTGAGCTTGACTCCAGTGCCAGGAAAAATAATGGAAACTAGCCTAAAGATCAAAATCACAGACATATAGAAAGACATGGTTTAATGGAATACAATCAGCATGGATTTACCGAAGGCAAGTCTTGCCTCACAAATCAGCTTCATTTTTTTGAAGGGGTTAATAAACTTGTAGTTAAAGGTGAACCGGTAGATGTAGTATACTTGGATTTTCAGAAGGCATTTGACAAAGTCCCTCATGAGAGGTTTGGAAGCGATATCCTTTCATGGATTACAAACTGGTTAAAAGACAGGAAACAGAGAGTAGGATTAAATGGTCAATTTTCTCAGTGGAAAAGGGTAATAAGTGGAGTACCTCAGGGATTTGTACTTGGACCAGTGCTCTTCAATATATTTATAAATGATATGGAAAGGAATACGAGTGAGGTAATTAAATTTGCAGATGATGCAAAATTATTCATGGATGGCACCGGCCAAAATTATTCATGGATGGCGCCGGCCATCCATGTTCTGGAGGCAGTGCATGCAAATTTTCTCTCATGCATATTTATTGTGGATATCCTGAAAACCTGACTGGCTGGGGGGGGGGGGGGGGGGGGGGCACAAGATCAGGGTTGGGAACCACTGATATAGTTGCACTGGAGAAAGTACAGAGAAGAGTGACCAAAATGATAAGGGGGATGGAACAGTTCCCCTATGAGGAAAGGCTAAAGAGGTTAGGGCTGTTCGGCTTAGAGAAGAGACAGCAGAGGAGATATAAGATAGAGGTCTTTAAAATCATGAGAGGTCTAGAATGGGTAAATGTAAATCGGTTATTTACTCTTTTGGATAATAGAAAGTCTAGGGGGCACTCCATGAAGTTAGCAAGTAGCACATTTAAAACTAATCAGAGAAAATTCTTTTTCACTTAATGCACAATTAAGCTCTGGAATTTGTTGCCAGAGGATGTAGTTAGTGCAGTTAGTGTTGCTGGGTTTAAAAAATGTTTGGATACGTTCTTGTAGGAGAAGTCCATTAACTGCTATTAATCAAGCTGACTTAGGGAATAGCCACTGCTATTACTGGCATCAGTAGCATGGGATCTATTTTGTGTTTGGGAACTTGCCAGGTACTTGTAGCCTGGATTGGCCACTGTTGGAAACAGGATGTTGGGCTTGATGGACCCTTGATCTGACCCAGTATGGCAATTTCTTATGTTACATCATAAGTGCATATCCATCCTAGGGGTAGACTATATTGTACCATACCATCCCTTTGTTAAGGATATACTTCACTATTATTGGGCTAATAAAGTTATGGGCGTCACCTGTAATTTCCAAAACATTTAGCACTATAGTTCCAGTTTGTTATCTGAAAAAAGATGTAATTCCAATTAATGGAAGCCACAAAAAGTGTAAGTCAATAATAAGCCACTTATAAATTTCTTTGTGTGGCATTTAGTAATTTTAATTTTAAAGAATATAAGACCCACTATTCTCAAGTTATTAACATATAGACATACAATTCATTTTATAGATATAGATTATAATGATTGCATTTTCCTTTGCTGTACAAATTACAAGTTGTATCTGCTCAGAGATTTGTCAAGGAAGTTCATAAAAATGCAGTAGCTTTTTCTTGTGGTCTGACTCTGCCTTCCAATTATTGTTTAAAGTGACTGCTCATAATTTTAATATAATAGTAATGACAATAATTTATTCAAATACAAACTTCTCCAACTACTTGCTCAAAGAGTGGTAAAATGTATACAAAAACAAAGCACAACTTCAACAATAATAATACAATAAGAAATTACACCTAAAAAATATGTGTTAAAAACAATAATGATGAATACGGTGATAACTATATGTTAAAATGACCAATACAAATTGGGTCTTAACATTCTCCAAAGTAGCATACAATATTAACAATATAACTGAAACCATTTAAGGCCTATTTTAGGAAAGCTGTTTTTCTCTTATGTATCTTTTATGAATTTAGCTCTCGGGGCTCTGGACAGCACTGACGTTCAATATGTTGTAATGAGAAACTGTGTTTACAGAACCTAAAAGTGAAAAAGGAGAAGTCTGCATGCAACAAGTTTGGGACTGACAGCGTGATACCTGACACTGCAGGTAATTAATGGTTTAGGATTACCTGACTCCTGTGCTTAAGATAAGTGCTCCCTGGCACCAACTGTAGATGCCCTTGTCTGCTTTAGATGGCGGAAAAAGGGTAATTGAACTTCAGCAGATTCCAGTGTGTTGAACTGTAGCAACACTGCACGTTCTATTTGATATTTCTTTAGTACATTAACTTTATTCCAGGAATCATTTTTGTAAGATCCTTGCTACTTTTCATTAGCTGCACTTTAGTAAAAGTGTGAAACTACTGATGTTTCTTATTTACTGTGATATTGAGGTAAGCATCTGGCTGAATAAACCATTATCGGCACACAGAAGAGTGTGCTGTTGACCATCTCATAGCCATATACTGTACTATTGACGGTGTACATTTATGATCTTTAAATATTGCACAAGCCACGTCAGCCATGATTTCCATAACTCAGGTTACATACACCAGTTCCTGCATTACCTTTTTTTTCTGTCTCACTCCCTTGCTTTTTGTAGCAGAGGGTACTGCTCATGTTTTGTATTCCTTTCTTTGGTCCTTTATCCCCTTTTATCTTACGTCACCCTTCTCTCTTTATATACAGTTCCACTGTATCACTACCTCTAACCTGGCAAGCTATGAATTCTGTCCATAGTCTACTTAGGAGTTGTTTATTGAAGACCTTCTTGGCTTATTACCCTCTGTCACTCTTCTCAATTCATCTTCCTGTTCAGCAATTTCATTCCTCAGTATTACTTACCTGTTAATATCAGCACTCTCCTTTTCTCACTAGTACTATCCCTTCTTCCATCCTTCTGTATTCACATGACTGGCCACTGTCCCAATCTCACCCTCAACTAACACATCAAAATCGAACTCCTATATTACTTGATGCTATATATCCAATTACCATTGGATGTCTTTTGCTTTACATCCATATCTTCTACCTGTCCGTTTCACCAGGCCATCTCATGCGCAAAAGCTGAGAATCCCAAACATTACTTTCCTCATTTCTCTGGTTGAGATTTCCTTTCTATTGTGAATGGCTATTTGGGAAGGCCCATGGATAAAGGAGCCCCACTATTTAAAACTTGAGCAGATGCTATGTGAGATGTCAAATATATATGAACTGGGCAATTATGATGCATATAATGAAACATTAGGGGCCTATCCAGCTTCAAGATATAAAGGGCTCCACATTCAGTGCCACTTGCCCAGCTAAGGTCAGAGAGCTGGCCAAATGTTGGGATTTAAAATGTTGCCACTTAGGGCCTCATTTTCCAAGCACTTTACCGCGTGCGATAAATTCGCAAATCGCGTTAACACGTTATGGACTGTGCTACAAGCCAGAAAAGGATTATTGGAGAGAGAGAGACTGAGAGGAGAGAGAGGAAGAGATGAGAGATGAGAGGCGAAGAGACGGAGCAGGAGGGACGAGGGAGAGAGGAGAGTGCTAAGAGAGAGAGAGAGAGAGAGAGAGAGAGAGGAGAGAGAGAGAGTAGAGAGAGAGAGAGAGAGAGAACCTTACTATAGTGCCTTTGCCCTACATAGGTATTTGAATCCCTATGGGAGGGCTACCCTACTAACTCGGGGTGGGGATTAGGTATGAGCGTCGGGGGTTGGGGGCCACTTTCGCATTCCACATGAGACCTACGGACAGAACAGTGGTCCCTAGAGAAGATTTGCTGGCCGTCGGAGTGAGGAAACTCACTCCAAGAAGAGATTTGGGCAACATTCTCTCAACCTAGCTTGATGGACACTCTACCTGGGCAACAACAAGCTAGGTTGAAAGAATGTTGCCCAAATCTCTTCTTGGAGTGAGTTTCCTCACTCCGACGGCCAGCAAATCTTCACTAGAGACCACTATTCTTTCCGTACGTCTCATGTTGAATGTGAAAGTGGCCCCCCAACCCCCTACGCTCATACCTAATCCCCACCTTGAGTTACTAGGTGGCCCTCCTATAGGGATACAAATAATTGTCTAGGGCATAGGCACTATAGCAAGGCTCTCTCTCTCACTCTCTCCCCAATGTGTAGTACCTAAGAGTGGAAATAGGCTGTTTGGACACCTTCATGTACTGCAAAGATTCATTGGTTGTTGTATTGCAGTGCACAATGTTTTTCGCAATTTGCGAATCCATTTCCGCAAATGGCGAAAGCATCGCGTGACGTGATGTTTCCCCGCTGCATGAAAAATGCCTTATTTGCATGGGACATGCCCCCTCATGCGTTACCTCTGCGATATTGGAAAATGAGGCCCAATGCACCATATCACCGCCTTTGATGCTATCTGCCTCTTACTATGGGACAGTGACAATGTGGGATTTAAGTGGTTGCTATATCTCTTAGCCCCTGATTAGAAAGTGCCCTTCAGACAACATTCAGAGGACAGGTTATTCCAACACTCACATGCAGGCACAGCTGTCCAAGTTGGAGGGGTATAGCATCCATTTCTCCAAAGACATCTGGACCAGCCATATCTCTGCCTGCCTGTTCTCCCTGAAAGTGCATTGGCAGCAGCAGGATAAGGCAAAGGTGGTAGCTCTATGGGAGCAGACCAGCAGGGTACAGGTGAGTTGTATTGCCCACCCAGGTGATGGACATCAACCATATTTCAGTCAATATCTGTTAGGTTGCTAGTTACAGGATATAAACACAGATATCCTCTCATTCAATGCAAGGTTCATTCATAGCATAAAGGCAACAGGTTCTCTTCACCTTCATTTACTTCACCATAACCATATAACAGCAGGTTCATATTATTCACAGTCAATCCAGTCCTTGGCAGAATATTCCAGTTAACTTTCACAGATATTACCAATACTAGCAATAGTTTAAGCAAGGTTACTTTACAAATACTCAGGGTTATGGATCTTCACAGCAATGTTCACAGCCCTCAAGTTATTGGGAACACTGGGATATTCCCAGTGATCTCTTATGATCCCCCGAAAACCAATCTGAGTCCTCTGGGGCAGGGTTGCAGGTCTGGCTGGATGCAGGTATACAAGCTTTCTAAGCTTATTTGGCTGCAAAAACAGAGACCCACCTTCTGGCTCACAGGCAGAATACAAGCCATTCAACAGGGCAGATGCTAGGTACAAGAGCAGGCTTGTTTAACTTTTCCTTTATAATATCTTAGCAGCATTAAGAAAGTTAATAAAGGGCTGGCAGCTAGACTGGAGAAACAGGATTGTTGTTCCTGATTTTTGTTTGGTTCAGATAGCGGTGCTAACATGAAAAAGGCAATGGAAGATGAGGGCTATGAGTGGATCCACTACTTTGCTCACTTGCTACATCTGGCAGTAAAGGATGCCCTGGAACTAGGGGCTGAGCAATACAGCATATAGTTCTGAAGGAACTCATAGAAGGGTGCAGGGAAATAGTGGGGCATTTTTTTACAGTGTGAAGGATGGGCAGCTGCTCCATGAGAAGCAGAAAACATTGGGATCCCCTCTGCACCATCGTATTCTGGATGTAGGCACCATACTTGATGCTGCAGAGGTTAATGAAGCAATAAACAGCCTGTCTCTGGAAATCAAGATAGCTATGGATCACATTGTGGTCCACCATGATTGACTGCACATGATACAGATGGTATTCGTCCTGAAGCTCTTTAAGGATGCCATGGAGGATTTCAGTTTCATAAGAGCCACTCTGGGTGAAGTCATCCCTATAGTCAATAACCTGGAGAAGAAGTTAGAGGACTTCCAACAGGAACAGGGACTAAAACCAAAGGTGTTGCTATTTGTGGATTACTTGCATGAGCAAATACAAAATAGGCTCATACCTCTCACCAAGCTGATAATTACATGCAAGTCACGTTTCGTGACTCATGGGTAAAAGGGAGTATCACCCTCCAATCCAACATTTGAATTTACTGAAAAGTGATGCTGGAGACCTGGATGTGGGAATAGAAACACCAGAGGCAGAAGGGCAGTGGTAATGCAGTGCAGGAAAGAGTGGGCACCCCATACAATACTAACGTAATGAAATGCACCCTAAAAAGCACGAAGGTAGGCGATCTATGAAAGCCGTTAGGAAGTACAAAAAGAATAGATGCCTTATGTCTTTTCCAATTCCTTTATTGAAATGGAGACGTAAAAAATGATATTGCCCGACTCTGGCCAAGTTTTGCCGCTTATGACGGCTGCCTCAGGGGTTAAAAAATCAAATTATATAGAACAATGTTCTATATAATGTAACAATGTTACAAAAAATGAATATACAAAACATTAAATATAAAATCAAAATTAAATACAAAAATCAAATTATGTGTTATACATCATTAAAAATATTTTAAAAAAATATATTTAGGAGGTGGGTGAAAGAGAAAAAGACCTGTCCTCAGAAATTTCATTTTTCCTTACCAGCATTGACGAGAAGGAAGGGGAGAGGGGAAAGCCTAACCCCCAATGAACTCTTTCTTCGGCTCCAGCACTTCCGGGTAGCGCCGACGTCATCCAGGGGTGACTGGCTAAGGATAAAAGCCAGCCCCCTGCGGCACAGAAACCGAGGTGGGTGAGAGAGAAAAAGACCTGTCCTCAGAAATTTCGTTTTTCCTTACCAGCATTGACGAGAAGGAAGGGGAGAGGGGAAAGCCTAACCCCCAACGAACTCTTTCTTCGGCTCCAGCACTTCCGGGTAGCGCTGACGTCATCCAGGGGTGACTGGCTAAGGATAAAAGCCAGCCCCCTGCGGCACATCGATGCCACCGGCGCGTCGCCGAAGCCGCGCGCGCCAAAGGGGCGCGTGGCTTTGCTGGAAGTTGGGAATATTTGCCTTTTTAAATATTGGAATTACTCTCTCCAAACCCTATGGAGCCGAAACTGTAAGTTACTAATTTTATTTTATTTCGTATCTCTCATCTCAGCCTTCATTCGAGATGTAGAAATAAAAAGAAAAAAAGATTGGGAAAAGAGGTGAAGGACCAGAGTGTTAATTTTCTTTATATAGATATGCCTCATACAAAAAGGAAGGCAAAGATAAGGGAGATGGTAACTTCATCCCCCATTTCTGAGGCTTCACAACCTCAGATCCATGCCTTTTTCTCCTCAACATCTAATAATTATCCGGTGAGCAGGGCCATTGAAGATTCGGGCGCAGAGCGGGTGTCCTCTCTTCTGGCCGAGGCATCTCTTAGTCCCAGAGCCCCAAGCACTCCTCCTCCACCTTTGGGAGATGGAGACAAGAATGGGGAAGGGTTGCAAGCATCCAACAATCAAAAAGAAAACTCTCTGCAGTTATCTAAACCAGCAGAGGTTACGATGGACTCTATCTGGTCGGCTATCAAAGCTCTTGAGTTAGCTATAGTTAAACTAACAGAATCTACAGAAGTATCAAATCAACGATTTAGTAAAATCGAGACTGTATTGAATAAAACGGAAGGGGAGAAACATCAACCTGAACAAAGAGTTGCTATCAGAGATTTACGAAGACTGAAATACTCTATGATAAAAGGCTTGAAGCCATTGAGAACTCTCTGAAATATTTAAATCTAAGAGTTTTAAATTTTCCCAAACAGGATTTAACCCCACTGTTAGATATGTTTAAAGAATATCTCTCTCAAGTTTAACTAATGCCTCAAGAATCTATCCCCCCAATTGCAAAAATATATTATATTTCATCAAAAGGGAACAGGGGAAAATTGGAAAAAAAAACCCAGAGGAATCTCAGATTAACCTGACTGCAGTTTTAGAAACTACTATAGATACTGTGATTTCTTCTAGAGCAACATTACATATAACATTTGTTTTTGCATCTGATAGAGATGCTATTTTTCGCCTTTATATGAGGAAAAGAATGGAGAATTTTCATGGGGCACCAATATGGATTTACCCAGATCTCTCCAGAACAACACAATTAAGAAGGAGAAAATTTCTTTCCTTTAAAGCAGAAATTGAAAAACTGGGGGGAAAGATGCTTTTAAAATTCCTATGTAAATGTGAGATAACACATCAAAATCAGAAATTTCTTTTCTTTGAAGATATGCAATTAAGATTGTTTTTGGATTCTTTAGCCCGAGAATCCCCAGCCTTGGTAACAGGGGCAGAATAAATAGATTATATTAGATGTAATCTTATTTCAATTGTTATTTGGAATTCAAATATTTTGCCTTTAACCGCTCTGTTTCCTTTCTACTTCTCGTTCATTTCTTCTAAATTTACTTTTTATTACAGATAAATTTATTACATTGTTATTGTACATGAGTGTTATTGTATTTCCTCTGTATGATTACAAGATCTGTAAGTTTGTTTTTCTAAATTAAAATGCATAAATAAAGAATTAAAAAAAATATATATTTAACAAAAGCTTCACTGAAAATATTCTAAAATGGTGACATATGGAATAATTATTTATCCATCTGTTCCAAAATCTTCACGATTACTATAATTATACTTAAAAGTGAAACAACATTAGTGTAGAACATGGACAAAAACAATAATGTACTGAAAAAATCTGTTACCTTAAATCTACCATCATGGACTCTTGATTTAGAAAAAGTGATAGACTTGTCTGTAAGTTATATATATATCTGTCTGATCCGCAACACTGTTAAATCTATAAAAACGTATGAAAAATTAAAAAATTAATTGATAACAATATTAATCCACGGTGGGGTAGATTTTAAAACCCCTGCGCGCGTAAATCCTCCTGGATTTACGCGCACAGGGCACTCGTGCGCCGGCGCGCCTATTTTGCATAGGCCGCTGGCGCACGCAAAGCCCCGGGATGCGCGTAAGTCCCAGGGCTTCGTAAAAGGGGTGGGAGGGGGCGTGTCCGGGGCATGTCCGGGGCGTGTCCGGAGCAGGGGGCGGTCCGGGGCGGGTCCGGGGGCATGGCGATGGTTTGGGGGCTAGCCGGGAGGACGGTCCCGAGTCCCCTGGCACTGCGGCTTGTGCCGGGGGATGCCGGGGCAGCGTGCGCAAGTTACGCTTGCTTCAAGCAGGCGTAACTTGCCCAACAAAGGTAAGGGGGGGGGATTTAGGTAGGGCTGGGGGGTGGGGTAAATAGGGGAAGGGAGGGAAAGGTGGGGGGACCGGAGGGAACGGAGGCAGGTTGCGCGGTTCGGCGCGCGTAGGCTGCCGATTTTGCACAGCCTTGCACGCGCCGACCCCGGATTTTATAAGATACGTGCGGCTACGCGCGTATCTTATAAAATCTGGTGTACTTTTGTTCGCACCGGTGACGCGAACAAAAGTACACGCGCGCTATGTTTTTAAAATCTACCTCTATGTGTTATAAAAAATTAAGTCGTGTTCTTTTGTAAATACTGACCTTATCTTTTGTACAGTCAATCTTAATCTTGTAAATATGACATCTCTAATTACTCCAAAATTCAACAAATGCACTGGTCATATCATGCAGCTGGTGTCAAAAAGACTCTTAATATAAAAATAAATCAATAAGTTATTGATTGGAACTACAAATAAGGCATAAATGGAAAAATCTAAACAGATGGAAAAAGAAATGAATAAAAAAGAAATGAAATTTATGTATTTATTATGTTAATATTGTGAGCATGTAAAAAACTAACCATGTATCTTACAGGAATCTTGTATTATGCAGAGCACTGTATAACAATGAACCATTTTTCCTATGGGAGAATGACCATGTATTGAAAGAACGATTCTTACCCCGTGTGCAAAATTAATGAATAGAACATGTGATTATAGGTGAATCAAAAATGAAAAATCCAATAAAATGAAAAGTCATAGCGCGCACGAAAAGTTATTTAACGGTGTGAAGTGAATACGTTATAGCAAATTAATTATACCCGATTCACTCTAAAATTGTATTAATTAATTAAACTTTCAAACAATGCATATACCTCAAAAGATATCTTTTTTAATTAAAAAAAGATCTTGCTTTTATTGCTGAAATGCAAAAAACCCGGAGGTGACACGGCGAGCCTTGAAATAAAACTGGTCTAAAGGAATAAATAAAACATTTTTTTATATCCAAACAGAATGTAAATAATGATATTGACTATACAACAACTAAGAACGATGATATCCATAAAAAATGATCATTTATATCATTAGCAGTGTTGTTTATAAAATAATAAAAATGTGTGTGGACAATCTTACATTATCTAAAAAAGTAAGATCTCGTGCATATACAGCTTTAATGAAAAAAAGTAAGGCAGATAAATATCTAGTGCAGTGCGTTGTTAGATCTTAATATTATTAATGTCACAGTAGCGAGACACACCTATGTGTGAGTCACTTACGATTCCAATATAAAAAAGTTATGACACAATAAAAAAAATTATAATAAAATAATGACAAAAATGTACTTAACTCTACATCTAAAAACCTATACCTTTTAGATCAACTTTTGAAACGGTGATTTTAAAATCTAGCCAAAACATAAAAAAGCAAATTGTAATTCACTCGCTACAAAAGTCCCACTAAAAACCTTGCTGTATCAAACAACTTAGTTAAGAATTTATAAATGAAATATTTTTACCTTGCTGTCTACTACAGAAAATGGGTCTCCACTTGTGAAAACAAGTGGAGACCCATTTTAAACCAATTTTAAACCAATTTTTGGCGCCAAAACCAACCTGTCAATCAAATTGCCAATCACAGCCGAGATTTTATTAAAACCCTTCAAAAAAGATATTTATTTAAAAAATAGCATATAAACCTTAATAAAATATCAGTTTCTAAATAATGCAATTGTTTTTGAAAAAAAAGAAAACGCGAGGAGCAACTGTCAATCATGATGGGGGTGTGTCCTCAATGTGACAGTGCAAACAGAATGTGTGCAGTGACTAAATGTGCAAAATGTGTACTAACTATGTTGAGAATTCAAAAAAGTTGCGTGTATAGTGGATAATACTCCAAAAAAGGAGTTATTAGATACCTAAAATATCGAATGTGTATATTTGTATATATTAATTTGTGTGAATACAATATGAAAACAACAAGTAAAAGGCAATTACAAGATCATATTCATGCCTGAATTGTATACAAAACAAACTAATGTGTGAAAACATTGCGAAACTGTATTACAAAATCCAACCAATATTAAAAAATACCTGATTAGAAAATTGTTCTAATTAATATAAAAATGGAGTGAAATCTCATATATAAAATAAAAATACATAATCATAAAATTGAAATGCTGCGGATGCTTAAAATCAAGTAGTCCGAAACTATGAAAACTAAAAAATATTAAATACCAATATTGTGCAAACTAGTAGATTACATGAACATAAAAAATTAATAATTAAAAAACAATAAATAAATTACTGAAATACATGAAATAAGAAAATAAAATGTTATAAACAATCAATATAAAACCATGAAGATAAAAGTACATCATGAAAGCAAAAAGGCTTATAAACATTTTTTTTTATAAAAACACTGAGTAATCAATTTCCGCATTTAAACCATTGGGGGTCAAAGTGTTGAAATCATATATATATTTCTGTTCTAATTGCAGCAACAACCAATCCAGATTACCTCCTC
Source organism: Rhinatrema bivittatum (assembly GCF_901001135.1). Classification (NCBI taxonomy): domain Eukaryota; kingdom Metazoa; phylum Chordata; class Amphibia; order Gymnophiona; family Rhinatrematidae; genus Rhinatrema; species Rhinatrema bivittatum. The sequence goes on along the minus strand of NC_042615.1, from coordinate 425,611,435 downwards.
TCCAATTTAATACTGGTTTCTGAATAACACAAAACTTGTAATCGTTAAATTTATGGTTATATTCTATAGAGTGCTCAACTAATGGTTTAGAAAGTACCCGGCGTGTGATGGCACTTTTGTGCTCTATTATCCTTTTCTTAAATTCTCTAATCATTTTTCCTATATAAAATTTGTTGCACGGACAAATGACTATATAAATTACCCCCTTGCTGTTGCAATTTGTGAAAGTGGTGAGTTTGAAAGTTCTCTGCTGTTTTGGTATGAGTAGATGATCTGTCTTCAAATTAACCATACAAACGGAACATTTACCACATGGATGATGGCCAGGTGGCCTGCAATCCCGGACTAAGCTTAATGGTAATGCTGACAGAGCTAGCATATCTCTTAAATTCTTGTCACGTTTGTTAGCTACCATTAATTGTTTATCCTTAAATGTCGATAACACTTGTATGATGGGCCAGAATTTCTTCAAAACAGCAATAATGTTATGTGATAAATGTGAATAGGTGATAGGACACACTATACGATCTAATGGAGTTTTATCTTTCTTAATCAATAGATCTGATCTCTTTTGTTTCAAAACCTTCCTATATCCACTTTCTATGTGTTTGGATATTCTTTCACTAAAAATCTCTTCTTCATTTCTATTGATCTGCTATAGAAAACAGAATCACTAGCACATAATCTTCTTAATCTCAAAAATTGTGAGTATGGTAAGTTCTTTAAAAGTGATTTGTTGTGGCAACTCTTGTAATGAAAAAGTTTATTGGTATCCATTGGTTTCCTGTAGATGTCTGTGGAAAAACGACCATTAGTGAAGCTAACCTGAATGTCTAAGAAAGGAATAGACTCTTTACCATAGCTCATTGTAAACTTCAAATTCTTATCCAAAGTGTTAAGCCATGTAAAAAACTCCTCCAATGTTTCTAAGTTACCCTTCCAAATTAAAAAAACGTCATCGATGTACCTCCTCCATAGTAGAATGTTGCTTTTGAATCTATGATCTATTAAGAAGTCTTGTTCAAATTTCGCGATGTATAAATTAGCTATGGAAGGGGCCATTGTGGAGCCCATGGCCACACCCTTGATCTGCTGAAAAATATGTTTATTAAAACAGAAAAAAATTTTTGTTAATGCTATTTCTGATATTCTGATCAAAAATTCATTTGGTATCCATTTGTGTATGGTACGTGTTTCTAATTGTTCAACAATAATATCCAGTGCTGCCAGCTAAGGGATATTAGTATATAAAGCCTCTATATCCAATGTCACCATTATAATTTCATCAGTTATTCCCTCAAATGTTTCAAGAATATTGATAAAATGTGACGAATCACGTATGTACGATGGTGTCTCTAAAACCTTGAACTTCAGGAAGTTGTCTATAAAAGTTGAAAGGGGTTCAAGTGATGATCCAATCACGGAGACTATAGGCCTGCCCGGTGGATCTACAATTGATTTATGTATTTTGGGCAATACATACAGGGTTGGCATGACAGGATTATCAACTTTTAGAAATTGCAATTCTTTATTTGTCAAAAAACCTCTATCATTCGCAATTGATAATAAGGAGTCAATTTCTTTTTTGATTGTTGTGGTGGGATTACTGTCCAATTTGAGATAACATGTATAGTCCGAGAGTTGACGTTCAATTTCTTTAATGTATTTATCGGTATCCATTACTACTATAGCCCCACCTTTATCAGCTGATTTAATAATTATACTATGATCATTTTTCAAATCATGTATCGCTTCTCTTTCTTTTCTTGTAATGTTAAATAATTTGTTAGATCCTTCATTTTCAAGTTTCTGTATTTCTTGTAATATTAATGTTTCATATGTTTGTATTACAGGATTAGTCACGCTGGGCGGTATCCATGTACTAGGTTTCTTGACTATTGAAATGTCTGTATTAACTGATTGTGATTTTGAAAAAAAATCTATTATTTTCAATTTGCGTGTGAATTTGAATAACTCAACCCTAGTACGAAATGAATTATACGAGAGAGTGGGAATGAATGAAAGTGTTCTTTAGAAAGTGTTCTTGATGAAATGTTTATGATCCTTTCATTATTTATAATTCCTGATTCAGAAATCTCTGATCTTGTTGCATCTGAAAACGATTGTTGTAACTTGCTCTCCTTCCTCTCCCTCTCCCTCTCCCTCTCCATTCTCCTCTTCCCCTGAAAAAAGAAGTTGAAGGCTTGGATACAATCACATCGTCTCTATCAGAATCTCTCCTCCAGAATTTACCTATTTCATTAAGTCTAGTAGGAGGTCTATCTTTAACTCCAGTAGTAAATAAAGGTGCTGATGAATCAATATCTAACTCATTGTTACTACGTACACGCTTGGCATTTCTATCTACATTTGGACTTTCAGCCAACCTTTTATCATTCCTATCTTCTTTACTAACAGCTTTGTCAGTTACATTTCTATTTTTATACATTTGTTTATTAGAATATTGGCAAGAATAAACACAGTTATTTCTATAATCGGTTTCATCACGTTTAAACTTCTCATATTTAACAGTTTTTAATTCTTTTGTAAAATCGTCCACATTCTTCTTAAAATCTTTGTGGATAATTTCAAAACAAAAATCATGGTTCTTCAAATATTCCAATTGTGTATCCAATTCACTTTTGAGTTTTTCTTCTCTTTTCTTCGATGTTTTGATTATTAAAATCATTAAATCCAATGAACACTTTAAAAATGGCGCGGGCCATCCAGTGCTCCTACCATGTGACAGGGGCCGGCCAATGGCACGGATACCCTGTCACATGGTAAGGGCAAAGGGCCATCGGCACCATTTTGATTAGTGGCAGCCGACAGCCCGGGAGCGGGAGATCGCTCCCGGGACCCCCACTGGACCACCAGGTACCTGTAAAAGGTTTTTGGGGGGTCGGGAGGGTGGGGGAAGCTAAGGGATTAGTTTTAAACAGTCGGGGTGGGTTTTTTGTTTATCGGCTCGGGTGCAGCCGATAAACAAAACCGCGATCGGGCCGGACGAAAAAAAACCCACGATGTGAATCCGAACCGGAATCCGAACCGATTCCAATTCCGATTCACATCTCTAATGTTGAGGAAGGCCCGGTGACCGCCGCTGCGGGACACCGAGGCCCACAGGAGTTCGCTGCAGACGGGGAGAGGCCGGCCCGGGACCTGCCGAGGAGTTGGGAAGGTGAGCAGGCCTGTGTGTGGGCCGAGCGCGGATGGGACGCGCAACACATACTGGTTGAAATTGTTCTAATTAATTCAAAACAAAACCCAATGATCAGCAATATTTTCAGTTCTTAAGTGTTTCCAAAGAGCTAAAATTACTTGATCAGTCATTTGAGATACACCACTGGTCTGCTTATGCTAATCCCTACCATAGAAAGAGAACCACTCTATGGCTAATTTAATCCATGGGGCTGAACTGTGTTTAAACAAAATATCCACTTCTGCTCAAGTTGTGTCAAGAAATGATCTCTGTTTCCTCCTCTAGTGTAACATGTGACTCTATCTATTACAAAAAAAAAAATGTAATAAAGAAAAATCATGTTTTTATCCATTCAATGCAGACCAGTGTTCTTATAGCATGTATGCTCTAATACACTAATACCAGTGTTCTTATAGCATGTATGCTCTAATACACTTTTTAAAAGATCTTATTGTTTTGCCTATATATAAAAGGTTACAATCACAGAGAGCTCCATAGACAACATGATCTATTGAACAAGTGCTGAAGTGTTTCAATTCATAAGTGCGATTGTCTGCAGGATTGATAAATGAGAGCAATGTGAGACAAAGGCTTAATGCAATGGACTGAGCTTTACTCTGGCTGAAGTTATTCTTCAAAGAATTGAAATCTGGCTAGTGGTTTTCATTCTCTGGAAGGAAAAAACCTGCCTTTAAATTTATTGGTCAGACTATAAAAACATGGTCATAAGAACGTAAATGTGGTCATAAGACTCAGTTCTGGCATACTGATAGTATCAATTTAAATGGTTTAGTGGTTAAGATTTCTGGGTTTCAGTTAGGTAACCTGAGTTTAATTCCCAGCATGGAAACCACATAGAAATTTAAATTTTGATCATTGTATAAAATAATTGACATTTTATTAGAATTTATTATATAATTTAAAATTTGTATTGAAAATAAAAAGTTTTTATTTATATGGATCAGTGACTGTATAAGTTGTGAATTTTGTGTGCATCCTTCCTTGCATACTACTTGTTTGAGGTTTTCTCTTACAAGTCATATTTGGACATGCATTTTATTGAATTGATTAATCTGTAAAGATTTCATTGTGTGTTACAGGTATTGTGCATCTTTACTTGCCTTTGTTTTTGGGCTATGGATATTATCATCTAATGACCTGTTTTGAATGTCCGACAATATCATTTATAATCAAACTACTGTTCATCACACTGTACTTAAATCAGTTTGTGTACACATTTCTCAGTCAGATTTGAGGATCCTGGGTAATGTTTTGCTGTCAGCATACTACTGTACTTTCCAGTTGAAAAAGCTCTCTCTCTCTCTCATAGCTAGTTGTCTCTCTAATAGAGCCTCAGCAGCAGAGTGTTTTGCTTGTTTTGAGACTGGGATTCATTCTGTCAGCTCCTGCTGCTGATGCTGGAAAACTGCATTGCTAAACGGCCACCCTGCTATCTAGCTCATTGGTTCCCAAATCTGCCCTAGGGGATCCCCAGCCAGTCAGGTTTTCAGGATATCCACAATGAATATGCAGATATGAGAGATTTACATACACTGCCTCCATAGCATATAAACTTTAGGTCATGCATATTCATTGTGGATTATCCTGAAAACCTGACTGGCTGGGGGACAGGTTTGGGAACCTCTGATCTAGTTCAAAATCATCCGAAAAAAATGTTCTCAACGTAAAAGGAATTTTACGGCGCAAACATATACTACTGTTAAAACTCCTGTTTTGCCATACAAAAGCACATTCCCTAATCTCCATGGATTTCTTTAGTATACCATTCAGTGCGAGCTGGCCTGTACCACAAACTCCTTTACTGTGCCATTTCTTAAGACTTATGGAGAACTTCCTGACAGGAAAAGACAACTAAGTGGTAACTAAGGAGACAATTTGATCGTTAGGCCAGACTTAATTGTCAGTGTGCCCTATCTTTTAAAGAGAAGACCTGACAAGAACTGTAGCACTCTTTGTATATCTGTTATCCTTTATGGAGCCAGATCCTCTTTTACACTATGCTCCTTTGCTGCGCCCTAAGAACATAAGAACATGCCATACTGGGTCAGACCAAGGGTCCATCAAGCCCAGCATCCTGATTCCAACAGTGGCCAATCCAGGCCATAAGAACCTGGCAAGTACCCAAAAACTAAGTCTATTCCATGTTACTGTTGCTAGTAATAGCAGTGGCTATTTTCTAAGTCAACTTAATTAATAGCAGGTAATGGACTTCTCCTCCAAGAACTTATCCAATCCTTTTTTAAACACAGCTATACTATGTTCTTAAGTCCCATTTCCTAAACCAACACAAACTCTCCCTTATGTCTCCCAATCAACCTTTCAGCCCTGCTCCCACCACTGTCCTCCATAACTGTCTCACCAGCCTTTCACCTCTGCACTCTGATTCTTTCCAAGCATTTAAAATTCTGTCATGATGTTGGTTGCAGCCATCACTCCTGATTGGCTGTTCCGTCCTCTCAATAAAGAAGTATTTTCTCCTTCCCCTTTCCTCACCATTGCTGAGACCTGCCACAATTTGTTGCAGTCCCAGGCATTTGTTTTGAACAGGAGGCAAGCAAGTCTGTGGTGGAGATGTGCAGTTATTTAAAACAACGTAAGACATATCAATGAAAGCGATGCCGCATGTGGCAGATCATAGCGTCAGAGCACCCTTAGTGACACGATTCAGGAAAGAGATTCACTGTGCGCAGGAGAGCTTTGCCTTCCCTTCTGCCCATGAAGACAGGCCATCTGAAAGGATTGCTGGGGTGCATGGGTTTAGTTAGGGTTGATCTTGATGAGGAGTGGGGGGGGGGGGGGGCCTGGTCTCTGGGGATGGATACAGAAGGGAATGGGTTGATCTTGCTGGGGGGGATGGGCGGAGTCTGAGAAGATATGGGGAGGGTTTGAAAGGATTTCCCAGGGGCCCCTCTCCCACGGATGGGGGAGAGTTCTTGTTGGTACAGGGAGCAGAGGGAGAAGAATTTCTCTGCCACAGGTGGGAGAGAAAGATGGAAATGATCCTCTCTCCTTTCATTTTTCAGGCTGGTTAGCATAGCAGAATTCAAATAGTTGTGATGTGGACAAAATTTAATGTGACCCTATGATCCTTTAATAGGATTTTTTTGTTTTGTAGTTTGCAGACCATTCCTTCAAGCATGCTTCCCTAAGTTCAGTCTGGACTGGTCAGCCTTTTCCTAAAGAAAGCAGTGCAGCTCATAGAGCAGAATGGCTGGGTTTGGCATTTTGAAATGCAATGTTGAGTCAGGAGTGTTTTTGTGTTATCCCCACCTTTGGGGCCCACAGCCTGAAACAGGGGAAGTATTTGTGTGTGTGTGTGTGTGTGTGTGTGTGTGTGTGTGTGTGTGTTGGTGGGGTTAGTACTGAGAGTGGAGGAGAATTTTGGAGGTAGTGTTTCCCATTTCTGGGCATCCAGCTCAATACCAGAGAAGAGGAACTTTTCCCCCGCCAGCACCCTCACAGATCTGGAAAGGATTGTCTCAGAGGAATGAAGAGGAAGTTGGGAGATTTTGAAAGATTTTGTTTTTGTATTTTTCTGAGATTTTGTTTTGAGACCTGCTCCTGCCTGAGAGAGTTGTTACCCCTGTTTTGAGAAGTCAGGAAGGTGCTGTGACCCCCTCCATCCAGTTAAATAAGAGACAGCTGTGTCCTGTCATATTGTGAGAGAGGAGAAGACCTTTTGATTAGAGTTTTGATCCTGTGTTTTTGGGAAGAATTCTTTTGCCAGTAATCCCTGCCCACCGAGAGAAGGAGAGAGAGAGATTTTTTGGACTTTGAACATCTTTTGGACTTTTCCACCCAAAGTCTAGTGGAATTTTTAACATCAGAGAAGAACAGAGATTCCAGCCCTACTAGGAATCCATTCCCTACCCCTCAGAAGTGTGGGGTTTTCCTAGTGCTTGCCATGAAAACAGCCCCTGACTCAGCTAACATCACTGAGACAGAGGCACCTTTAGGCCTGGATTCTCTAAGGTCGCAGACCTTAGAGAATCCGGCGGTAATGGGGGGCGGGGGGGGGTGAAGTGGGGGCGGGCCTACGAAAGCCGGCAGCCATCGCACCACTGCGGTGTGATGGCTGCTGGCTTTCGCATCGAATAATTACACCATAAAAGGTGTAGTTATTTGGCTTGAAACTGGCGGCGATAAGGGTCCTTACCTTTCACCGCCAGCGATGTCTGCGCAGCGTCGGCCCTGGTGCCGCCCCGACTCCTCTTCTGGGGCCGACTTCGCCCCTATTTAGTGATCGCACGCGAAAAGGGACTTTTCACGTGCGATCGCTTTTGAAAATGACCCCCTTAGGTTGTTAATTTTTTGAATGAAGATTATCTGGAAATTTTTGTTGGAATTAGACTGTAAGCATTTTTGGTTGCAGTAAATGAATGCTGAATGCCCATCCAGAGTGTCCAGCATGTTTCTTCAGTGCCCTCAAGCAAGGACATCCCAAGGATGAGTACAGTGGAGCCTGCAACCAAGGAGAGTTTGGGAGACTAAGAACTGGCCCCATCACCGGGGACAACCGTGTGCTCATGCATTCCGGGGGGGTTACATAAACATGACGCATGAACAGGGAACCAAGGGCATCCATGGGGTGGATTCAGGTGAAGGTGAAGAGAAATGGAGGTGTTTTAAAATTTTTGTGTGGTTTGGCAAGTTTTGGCAAAAAAAAAACAAAAAACCAGCAAAGGTACACAAAGATGGCACCTTTCCCACTATTGGTTAGGTTGAAAGAAGTCACATAAAAAACAGAGAAGAAGCTTGTAGTGTGCAGTCAGATGATGTAGAACAACTCTTCATTAGAGTGAGTCCAGCCATTCAGGAGCTATCAAGCAGCATGAATATGGGGCAAGGCTAAAGTAGCACAAGGAGAGCAGGAGTTGAAGCATGCGCCATCCAAGATCCTAGTGGGAGAAGGAGGGGTGCAGTTGAGGGACATAGCTGAGGACTATTTAGCAGCATCGAGTTCCAGTAGTCTAGTTGTGAGACATTGAGTGAGGCCCGTTGACATGGGAAGCATGTCCGATCTCTCATCATCCAGGATGGAAGATAGCAGCCTATCATTGCACTCAGAAAAGGGTCAAATGATTGGCCACAGAGATGCCTGTGGTCAACCTTACAAGCATCACTACCACCCAGCATTGGATGTCAAACAGCCTAAGCCTTTACTACCGGTGAGAATGGCTACATTTATCCCTGATGGGGTGTACCATGATGAGGGCAGCAGAGTGTGTCGCAAGCCACATTTTCCATTGGCTACATCCTTGGCCATGCAATGTTATTGCTGCTGTGCCCCCCAGAATTTCTTGAGTCACACTTGGTGAGGGCCTTAGAGCAGGTTGGCATGGATGCGAGAAGGGGACTCTCCTCTCTGGTGGAGTCGATGAGAGTGGAGGGAGTAGTGGCAGCCACAGCCAGGGATACCTTAAGACTGTTGCCCTGAGTACACAATCAGAACCTCAATCGAGTTTCCTGGCCTTCTGTGAGGAGAGGTTTGTGTAACCAGCTGCACCAGTACCTAGTCCTTTGGAGGGCCTGTGCTGCCCCCCCTCCAGCCCCAGTTCATTCATCTCCCTCCAGTAATCTACACTTTAAAATCTGACATTCCTCCCTACTCGGGTCCACCCCCCTCTCCTCTGGAATCCATGGCCAATGCAAGGGTATTAGATATCATAGGTGAACTTTAAAAACCCACTCATACACACATGCACACACAATTAAAAATTATGCATTTATAATAACAGATTTTACATTAAAAAGAACTTTCTGAGTATAGTCTTCTGAGGTAAAAATATCACTTACAACAACCTGTATATTATATTTACATGCTCTGCTGTGGTGCCAACCACGAAAACCTGCAAAAATACTCATATGGTATTAGGCCTATTGTAATGTGTTTTGGATGTGGGCTTGACCCTCAGAAAACCTTGAGTAATCCTCCCATACCAAATCAGCACTAACTGCCAGCACTCAAATAACAACAATCTTACTTATGAAAAAATAATGCTGCTCCTCCTGCTGGCTCGCACAGGAGATCTACCTGTTAATGCACCAGATCCTGCAGGAGTTTGGGCTGCCTCTGCCCAATCCGATAACCAAATCTGAGCTGGCAAGCCTCCTTTAGTGGCTCCTATGCTGGTGGCAGTCTGCTGGCCTTTTCTTTACTTCTGTTGCTGGTGGGATGGAGTGCGCCAAGCGGCCCTGCAGTCTCTGTTCCATTTTGGCTGTAGGTAGCCCAGTCCGCTGCCCCTTCAGAGCCACCTCCTTGTGCAAGTGCACAGTTTGCACAGTGGGTTGTACCGGCCCTGGATGTGATAGTGGAAGAGGAGATCAAGGAGGGCAGGCTGGGTTTGCCAGCAAGGCCAGAGAGTCCTCATAGGCAAAGCTGGTGGATGCCACCAAGCTTGTGGAATAGGAAGGAAGTGAATGGAACCCTGCATGAGATAGTCCAGCCCTGAGGCAGTATAAAATGGTGCCCCCCCAAATTGATTTTTTCCTTCTCCTCCCCTCCCCTCCCTCACCTTTCACTGCCACCCTCCGTTACCCTCATCTTCCATTTCCCTTCCCTAGAAGTCTGATGACAGGAGAGTGGAAATAGTAACCAGCACTTGTAATCTTCCCCTGCCACAGGTTCCTCTCTTTCCCAGGCAGTTCAATGCACAGATCAGCTGTTTAAACCATGCATGAGAGAACAGAGCCAGCAACAGGAGGAAATTAGAAACTTTGGGTCACTGGCTCTGCTGCCTGCCAGATGGACTGCAGGGAGGAAGGTAAGGGCTGCAGCAATAGTTCTTTGATTCCACGGGTCAAGTTAGGAGGCCAAGTGGCAGAAATTTGTAGGCCCTGCAGACCATATCTGGAGGTAAAAGGGGCTGGCAGGAACAGCAGCCCTTAAGCCCTGAGGGCTGATTTGGGATGGGCAGTGGCTCTTCTTCAGCTGTATTGGGATAGAGTGTTGGCACCCCCTAGGACACATAACGAAAAGTAAATGAGAGGTTTTGAGTTAAGGCAGCAAGGTCAGGGGTGAGAGGAGTTAAATTGGGAGGGGCACTTTTATTGATGTAAACCCAATATGATTGTTTCAGAATACCGGTATATAAAACCAAACAAATAAATAAATTGAGTATCAAGAAATATTTGGGATCTGTAAATATTAGAAGGAGAACTCTGGTTTATAAGTTATTGGTAATCCTCCTCATTTTATATGGAATACCAATTTCAATTTTGTCTAAGACCAAGAAATGCACATCCCAGTCTAGAATCTAGATAGATCAGGCTGTTGTAAGAGCAGGAAAAAAATGAGGAGCAGATCTTAAAAGGAGCTTGAAGAGGTGAGTACTAACACTTTATTTATTTATTTATTATTTATATACCACATATCAAAGTTCCTAAATGGTTTCCAAATATAATGTTATTAAATAATTTTAAAAAATGACTTAAGGAGAGACCGCCGTGCAGAACCTCTGTCAGGCCTTGAACAGCTTACCGCAGAGGGCCGACCCGAGGGGGAGGAGCCAGACGCGCCTCAAAACCGGCGCAGGAGCGGCGCCCCACTGCCGCCGGCGCACCGCCAAAGCCGTGCGCGCCTAAGGGTGCACACGGCTTGGTCCGGCTTAGTCTGGACTTGGACGGACTAATAGAGGAATCTCTGCAAGACGAACTCCAACTACTGGGATCAAGGAAAGAAAGGTACAGAAAACGTTTGTCTTCTCAAGTTAGAAAAACCTTGTTTAGAGTTTTCAATTACTGCTATGCCAGCTAAACGGAAAGGTAAGGTAAGGGTTTTTCCCTCAGAACCCTTACCTCCTTTACTTCAACTTGAGGTAGACCGTTTTATGAAGCAGTTAGAAATAGAGGGTCCCGGTGAATCCTTTGGTAGCCCCTTGAAAGGAGAACAAGAGGCTCCCCAGGATGAGGCCTCCCTCAGTCCTGACCACAGACCGCCTCCAGTCCAACGTGGACCAGAAGGAGCTGCAGCAGTTTTGCCCACCGAAGAAAGGGTACAAAACTTAGCCCCTGGGGGAGTTTTCTTGGGACTAAACTCGGGGGAAAGAGGAGTAGAGGAGAATCCCACCAAGCTGGTCTCTATAGAGGGAGAAGCAATAACATCAGCTGCAGGTTTACATTCAAACTCCCCCCAAATTGAGAATCCCGTGGACAAGCAATTTTCAACAACAAGGCCTGAGACGGTCACACTAGGGGCTATTTGGGACTTGGTAAGTGGCCTGAATGCCACTGTGAATAGGTTGGAGGGGAAAATAGATTCTGTATCCTCCAATTTACAACAACAACTACATGGTACGCAGAGACAAGTTATCGAAGTGACAGCTAGAGTGGAAGAAGCTGAAAACAACATAAAATCTGTGCAGTCTTTAAATAATTTAGTGGTAAAGGATCAAATTGCATGTTTCAAGCGTCTGGAAATACTTGAAAATAATATAAGACAATTGAATGTAAGGATTGTGAACTTTCCCAAAATAGTGGGGGAAATCCCCTTTATGTCTTTGAAAAGATTTTTTATTGAGGTTCTGGGTTTTTCCGAAAACAATATTCCATCTATAAATTCCTGTTTCTTTCTTAAAAAAAGAACCTCAGATCCTGTTGTATCAATACCTAGTAATCTTACAAGTTTTCTTGAAAATTCTACCTTACAGGTGATAGATAGGAATACATTAATTGTTTCCCTAATAACAACAGCTGATGTAAGTAAATTAATGAAAGTTTACTTTCAGAAATTTCCTGTTACTTATTTTGGACAAGATGTTAAAATCTTTCCAGACTTGGCCCCTTCTACACGTAGTAAAAGAAGAGAATTTCTGGCATTAAGATCAAGAGTAACTGCACTGGGGTTTTCATTTATGCTTAGATATCCTTGTCGATGCATAATTAAGCGGGGAAACGAGACTTTTATTTTCTCCCAAATAGAACACCTAACCCAATTTGTAGAGGCAAGAGAGCCAGTTGCCTCTTCCCCAATACCACCCTGAGGTATCAGGCATAAATACAAAGTAACTGCATACTGTGCCATATCAAATAGAGGAATGTTTTCTTTTTAAGTCTCCTAAATTGTGATTTCCATTGATCTCAGGTTTATATTTAATATTCCTGAGAAATCATTATTCAATTCAGTTATATATAAGGCTAGCTTTACAACATTTGCTGTGTATTTCTTTTAGGATAAAATTCTTGAATTTGAGTTAAACAGTATTGTAAATGTTGGAATAAGAATCATATATTACTAATGTACCGTATGATTATTTGCAATGTATTATGATATGAAAACTGAGAAATAAATATAAAAAAAAAAAAGACTTAAAATATTAAACAATAAACGTGATAAAAAGACAAGTTAAAACAAAGGTAACATGCCTTGAAAATGAAACACCTGCACATTACATTTACAAATACAGTATCTGTCACATTTTAAATCAATTAAAATCCTGCTGAAAGAGAAAGCTCTTAACCAATTTCCCGATCTTTAATAAAGATGACTCCTCCTTTATAGGACATGGAGGAGTATTCCAAAGCTCAGGCCCTTGCACATATAAGAGTTTTTCTTGGGATTCGTCCAGTCTATTGGCTCTAAAAGAGGGAACAGCCAATAAAATTTAAGAGCCAGATCTCAATGACCTAGAAGGGTGATAAAATTTTAAGCAAGCATTAAAACTATCTGGCACAATGCTGTGCAGACCTTAAAAAACTAACATCAATATTTTATATTTAATCTGCCAACGATTTGGTAAACAATGATATTTTAAAAGTATTGGTGAGATATGTTGGGAGCCTGAGATCCCAGACACTATTCTGGCAGCTGAATTCTGTATGCACTGTAGTGCTCTAATAGTCATTTGAGGAAGACTGACATATAGAGCATTACATTAATTAAGAGAGGTCATAACCAAAACCTGTTTCATTAAAATAAAGTGAAATCTCTGCAGTATATGACGTTTAAAATACACATTCTTTACCACTTGACCAATATGAGGCTTTAGGGACAAAGAGGAGTCCACAGTAACTAGCTTGGCTAACAATAGCAATTTTCTTGTCCTCTATAATCAAAGACTTTGGAACTTCTTGCAAAGGATAACGAGCAAAGTAGATGATTTCAGTTTTACTCATATTTAATAGAAACGTATCTGCAAACCACTTTTTAATAGTAGATAAATAATTTGAAATTTTGTCAAGGGCTTCCTTATAAGAGCCCAACACTGGAATATAAAATTGGATATAGTTTACATACAGACAATAACTAATATTGAGCTCAGCCAAGACCCTACAGATTGGGACAATGTAAATATTGAACAGATGCCGACAGGGCGGACCCCTGTGGCACTCCAGTACTCAACTTAAACAACTCATATTTCTTCCCTGGTAAAACAATACATTGAGTTCTCCCTTATAAGGAAAGGCTTAAACCATTACAATACTGTATGGCCAATCCTTACATTCCTTAAACTCTTTAACAAAATTCCATGGACATTAGTTTCAAAAGCTGCTAACACATCAAGTAAAAAAAAAAAATTCTAATACTCTGTCAAAACCACAATTTAAGACATCAAATAAGGACAACAACAAGATTTCTATATTATGGTTCGGGTGAAAATTATATTGAAGTATAACTAATGCAGCAAATTTGTCCATAAACTCTTGGAGCTGTTGTGACACAACTTTCTCCAAACGTTTAGCAAAAAATGGCAAATTTGAAATTGAGTGATAGTTGCAAATCTGTCTATGATCTAAAATGGGCTTTTTCAACACAGGCTTGACAGTAGCTGATTTTAAAGCAGGAGGAATGTGGTCTTCATTCAAAGAAAAGATTATTGCATTGCATAAAAAACTTGCCACATCTACATGGAGACATTGAACAAGGTATTAGTATGCTATTTAGAAGGCAGACGTCTGTTCTGAAATTACTGATCATATCTTTTATTTCTATTGTAGAGGCAATCTCAAAGGAGTCCCATCACATTACTATATCCTGATGAACAATAATTGGGATATATACAGATGAAGACAAGATGTCATGAGCAATCAAACTATTTTGAGAAGTTGAATCAATAGGGGAAGAATTCAAAATTTTACAATGTGAAATAACTCACGTGATTGACAAGGAGCAGACTGGATCTGTTTTGTGAAAAAGAGATGTTTCTGAGGGTCAAAGTTAGTTTGATATTTACTCAATAAAATAAGAAATGAATCTTGGTCAGCATCAGTTTTTGATTTCCGCTGAAGGTGCACACTTCTTCTAAGCTGTTAATTAAGGCTAACTAACTCATGGCCTTTTCAATTGAAGCAATCTCATCTAACATTTCATCTAGGGAATCTTTCCAATAACTCACTGTTTCTTCTATATTGGAAATTGTAATGTTATTAATTTTGTGTATTGAAGATGTAGGTTATTTGTTAATTGCTGCTTTAAGAATACCTCATATTAACAAGTAACTGGAATAAGAAGGCCTGAAGAGAGAAAAATGTAATTGTTAGCTCAAGGCTGAGAATGGTATGGGAATGCAGAGCAAATGTGAGATAAGGAAGGTGCCAAGAAGGTTAAACAAGAAACAAAGTACTGAGTAAGCAGAATGTGTGATGTCTGAAAGGCGCATGAAGGAAAATTACCAGCAAATGTAGGGGATGAGCGAGGAGAGGGGTATAAGCATATGAGAGTCATGTTTAACAGGGTATAAAAGTCTAATGCAAATTTAAAACGATGAGCAAACGGCATGGCTCGAGAAACAGTATATTCTGTAATCGACTACATTTACTCCCATAAGGAAACACAATCTGATTCCTTATCGTTTCCGTTATCTTAACTTTGTATGCATGCATGAAATAACACACCCCAGCTATACAGGAATTGATAAAGGAAAAAGGATAAATAGATAAAAATAGACATCTTTCATTTGTGATTTAAAAAGAACTTTACATTTATACTGAAGTCACAGAGAATGGTCAACAAAATATTGAAAAGACTTGTGTTTTACATACTACTACTAAATAGCATTTGTATAGCACTGCTGTATGTATACAGCACTGTACATATATATAAAATATACATAGTCTCTTCTTCAAGGAGTGTACAATCCAGTTGAGAAGAAGTAGAACTAGAAACCCTTGTTTCATCCCCACTGCATACTTTGTCTTGCTCTTTTTCTATTACAGGCAACATTGTACATAGAGGAAGACCAATCCTTCTACAAACAGCACAACAGGTCTTTGCCAACTAGTATGCTTCTTCATTCTCCACTCTCCATCAGGATAGAATATCTGATGTCCTTAAACTGCAATATACAGAGGGAAAGAAGAATAAAAACTTACAAACATGACAGCAGAAAAAGACCATAAGGCCTAGCTAGCCTGTCCATCTACATCAGCTGCTCAGCTTTACATCCCCTACCACTCTGTCAGAAATTCTTTGTGTTTTTCTCATCTTTTCTTGAATACAGATACTGTCCTTATCTTCACTACTTCCACTGGAAGGCTGTACCATGCATCCACCATCCTTTCTGCAAAGACATATTTCCTTAGATTGCCCCTTTCACCCTTATCCTATGAACCCTCATTCCAGAGCCTTCTTTCTCTTGAAAGAGGCCCACCTCCTGAGCACTATCTTGGAGGTATTTAAAAGTCTCTATCATATCTCCCATATCCTGCCTTTCCTTCCTGGAGGAGAAATCCATAAACTGCTATTAATCAATGGGGAATAGCCACTGATTGTTGCCGGCATTACTAGCATAGGATTTATTTAATGTTTGGGTACTTGCCTGGTATTGTGACTTGGATTGGCCACTGTTGGAGATAGGATACTGGGCTTGATGGGTCCTTGGTCTGACCCAGTATGGCAAATCTTATGTTCTTATGTACTCTGTGCGTAAGACAATAGAGGCCCTTATTCAAAAACTGGGAACATAAATAACCTATCCGGCTAAAGTTAGCCAGATAGGTTATCTGTGATATTCAATGGGATAAATGTTTCACTGAATATCCTAAATGTTAAATCATAGAACAGCAAAAGACATATTGCCCTTAAATAGTCAATTAAGAAGAATCAAACTAAGAATCCACACCATGAGATGGTGGCATGGTTTATAAACTGTTAGAGCACAGCATCTGAATCTCCCACATGAAGGAGCCAAAACTCGAAACTATTGCTAACAACATCACTCTGCTCCCCTGTCAAAGAATTCTTTCTAGCAGAAAGGTTCTCTACAAATAGTGTGTTAGCGTACTTGATTTCACTAAATCAGACCGTGGCATAGAGGAAAGAGATCTTTGTCAAAAAGACGAGGACCAGCGGGCTACTTCATTAACTGTAAGTCCAATTGATTGAAGAACCCCATGGCTCAACATTCAGTCACACTGGTAGAGGTCCTCTTCCAGTGTTATCCATGCAAGCAGGGGGCACACTTAGTCCAGGGGATAAATCCTTGCACACAGATACAAAGTCTATACAGCACCAGGGTGTGGGTTCTTCGAATGGAGGGAGAATAGATCTCCTCTTGCTGTGTGTACTATATCACTAGGTGTAAGCTGCATAGGTGTAGGTACCAAAATAAAGAGGCTGGATCCTCTGGAGGGTGTTCCAACATAAAACTTTAAGGCATAAAACCTTTAGATAAAATTAACTGGCACTATGCACATTTATTCCTTCACATTCATGTCCAGACTCCAGTTTCCAAAACTTATCTTTATCTGTGCAAGTGGCCCCCAGTATTAGGGGTTCCAGGGATATCTCACCCTCCAGGGAATGGAAAAATAAGAATCTCAGACGAGCAGGGGAATCCTAACTATGGGAGGAATCCCATTTCCAAAAATACCTGAGGTACTGTTTTCAAGACAATACAAATCTGTCAACTTCTCTTTGCCTGGGGTGACGACTCCAGTGGGGGTCTCCAGATGAAAAAGCAACTCTCACACAAAGGGGAGTCTGATTTGTTCTACTCCTTCACTCTCTAAGATCTCTTCACTTGCAAGAGGCTACATTTCCATTTACTGTAGCTTGGTCTTCAGAAATCCATGTGTAAACCCCAGCAGGTGCCAGGGGATTAGGATCCTGTGCACCAAGTGAATGCGTAAACTTTGTGACTGTGTAAAGGGACTTAGCCCCTGGACTGAGTGTGACCCCCCTGCCTGCATGGATTATACCAGAAGTGGGACTACACCAGGGTGAATGAATACTAGGCCATTGGGTTCTACTATCAATCAAATATGAAACAGAGCTTGAGCAGATGATGCAGCAGAACAGATTCAGAGGAGTTTCTTCTTTACTAGTTCAGGATTCCTCTCTCCTCTGCAGATGAACAGACTCCCCCAAACTCACAAGCACTACTACCTCTAGTGAACCCAAGAAACCTGGGATGAGTTCAGTCCAAAACTAATTGGTGGCTCCAGTATTTCAAAAAAGTTATTAAACACACAAAAACCATAGGGTGCCTTCTCAAATTTCTGTTCCACAGGGATTCCACAGCAAAGCAGTACAGTCAATAGCAAAACATTCCAAACAACTTTAGTAGCATCATATGCCGCTACACCACATGGAGTTTGTTTCTGGCACCAAACCTGCACAGTTTTATCAATGCAAAAATCATTCACTCCCTCCAATCAGAAATTAGAATAAAGGATAAGACTTCCAAATTTAGGCTTTCCTTTTGTGATGTCTCCATGGTTCCCTTTAGGGACTCTTTCAAAAGAATCCCGTCCTTAAGCCTACCAATAGAGTACTAGGCTCACTCCCTCCATGTCAAAAAAATGAGATCCACTGGTTTTCTGCCCCAGAGAGCTCACTCAAAAGCAGGTATAACAGCTGGAAACAAAGTCCTTCCCGCAACTGCGAGTCTTACTTTTTATACCCACAGACGTCATCCAGTGACATCACCAACACTTAAAGGCACATTTCCTCATCTTCACCAGCTACCACTGCAAACACTTGCTACCCTTTGCTTTACAAAGGTAAAGGTTGAGGGGAAAAACAATAGGGGCTTAGGGACCAGAATTAGGATCTGGACCACACATGAAATTTGCTAGGTCTGTAGCAGTAATTTATTTTATTATCAAAGTGACACTATTTTTACCCCAATTCCCTGGAAGGGCTTAATGGCTGCATGAATATAGTCCATCCATTAGGAAATTGATTTATGCACTCAGTCCAAAACTATTTTCTGGGAAACATTTTACAATATCACATGGCAAAAAAAAGTTTATTTGCGAGGGTAGGTTTTAATCTTATCTACCTGTCCCTTAGTTATATAATTGCTCCTTCTTTGCTTTTTAAGCTCTTGCCTAGAATAACATTGAGCTGGAATGCCCCACTTGGCATTATCACACTGTGTTAACTCTTTAAGATGGCATTGTCCACGGTCAGCCAGCTCTTTGCAACTCTGTCTCCAGTCCGACAGCTTGAGCTCTGCAGAGCCTTTAAGCAGTTAAGTGTGGTTCCAAGCAGACACCTTGTCATAACATTTCAGCCTCAGAGCTTCATTAGCGAAGTTTCTCTGTGAGACGGGGAAGTACCTCCCTTTGCTGCTCTCCACCAGCAGACGAAGCATGTATTGCATTTTTCCCAGAAATGTCATCCTTTTCTTATTTTATTCAGCCTTGCAGCAAAGATCACGTACTGGATAAAATCCACTTCTCTTCCTTACAGTATTGCCACCCCTAGCATTCCACTTCAAGAATAGAATACAGTCTTTTAGCTCATAATCAAATTCTGATAAGCAGCTCCATGTTCGTGGAATTTTCTTTTGGATATCATAAAAATGAGAGAACATTAAGAATAAGAATTAGCAATTAGAAAACTGGAGGAGAAAATGATATAATATGAGGAAGAGGAGGTTGTGTTAAAATTTCTGGTATTTGAAAAGAGCTTGCAAACCAAGTAAATCTCTAATTTTTAAAGTGTCCAGATGTTCATTGCTTGCATTTCACTTTGCAGTTCTACAGAACCAATAATAGATGCCCTCCCAGTTATCATATATATCCTTCTGCTGTCTAGAATGTGGTCCCACTTTGAAAGCTCTTTCATTATCTGAAAAACAAGGTGCAGGTATAACCACCGTACAAAAAAAACCCATAAACCTGTCAGTTATACTGATGTAAGCAGAATATTCCGAAAGCAAACTAAAACTGGTCCCTTTATTTCTGGCCTCTCCTAAAAAATGTTTTAATCAAAATTCATATATAAATAGACAGCGACTAACCATATAGCTCAGTGATGGTGAACCTATTGCACCTAATGGAATACTCAACAGCATGTCCCCCTTATTCCAGACAGGCCACTACAGTTCCCAGCAGCACTGCGAGACTACTTTTTCCCTACTGCATACAAGCATTGTAGGGAAGCCTCTTGACTCTGCTTCACATGCATTTCCAGGAGATGGGAATGTGAGGGAGAACAGGGAGGACAGTGTATGCACTACAGAGACAGCGCTTTCCCTAGCACTATCTGCACATGCACTGCTGCTGCTCTTGTCGCCAATTATGCCAAGGCAGGAAAACAAAACTGCAGAACCAGATGGAATGAGATCCTTCCCTCCAATTCTTGGGTCAGTGTTAGATTTGCAACCCAGGTCTACCTTAGACCCAGGATTGACAAGATTTCAGATTCCCTTCAGATAGCATGTTCAGGCGTAATATTCAGTCTCTTACTTCAGGGTTGGCCCAGGTGCCAGTCTGCAGAGTAGGGAGATGCAGGCCCAGTGCTACCGGGTGTGCAAAACATGCAATTGCACAGGATGAGGGATGGGGCCCACCAAAGAGAATAGCAAGAGGTCCATCTCACTGGCAGCAGAAGAAAGAGAAGTCTAGACTCTGGCTGAAGAAAAGGGAGCTCATTTTGCAGCTCCTCTTCATGTGCCAGCAGGCCCCATAATACTCAACACTCGTGGTGCTAGCACGTCCTGTATGCTCATCTGGGTGCTGTCAAGCTTGGGCGAGAGTACATTGTAGAAATCTCATCTTTGGGGGTCATTTTCCAAAGCGATCACTCACGAAAAGTCCCTTTTTGCATGCGATCACTAAATGGAGGCGGAGTCGGGGCAGCGTCAAGACCGGAACAGGAGGAGTCGGGACGGCACCGGGGTGAACGCAGCGAAGATATCGCGGACAGCGAAAAGGTAAGAACCCTTTTCGCTGCCAATTTCACGCCCAATAGCACAACCTTTTATGATGGCGCTATTGGGTGCGAAAGCCGGCAGCAATCGCACCACAGAGATGCGATCACTGGCGGCTTTCGCAGGTCCGCCCCCAGCTTCGCCCCCGCCCCCCTGTACCGCGCGATTCAAAGAGCCCGGAGGTATTAGAGAATCTAGGCCTCAGTGCACCTTTCCTCATTCCAAATCACGTCTACTGTACTGTTCATTTGTCTGCCTGGGCATGTAAAACTGGCCACAAAACCCTAGACCACCACCAAAACCTCACCCCGAGTTACTAGATGACGCTCCTATAGTGACATAAATCGTTGACTAATATGTGTGCCATCCTAGACTGCCCCTTTTTTAACATGAGTATATGTGAGCATGAAAGTGAAAATATTTGTATTTTCAACTTTTTAAAAAAATACATGAGTGGAGACTGCTTACATGCCTAGATGCAAATTTTTATGCACGTGACGTTTTGAAAATTCACCCCTAATAGCACAATAAAGAAAATTCTTAATGCTGCTTAAAGATTTAATAGCATATAACAAGATCTAAGAGCTACACAGGAAAACTTTAAAGTAAGTAAAAGAGAAGGATAAAATGCAAAGAAAAAAAAGCAATATTTAACAAATGCAAGCAAGCTAAAAAATTCAAAAGCCCACATTACAACAGCACTCACTAAGGAGGCAGCCATCTCCAGTGCAACCAGTTAACTAGACTAGGGACGTGCAAGGAGAACTCTTTTATTTTGTTATTTCATTTCATCTGGGAAAAGAGGTTTATTTTGTTTCCATGTCATTCCATTTGTGGGTTTAGTGCACGATAAATGGTTGTAACCGGTGCTGACAGAAATGAAACAAACGATGTAGATTCAGTATAGAATGTGGCAGAGGTTTCTCACAATTTTGGGCCAATACAGTACAGTGCGCTCCGGTGGAGCACACTGTTAGCCCGCGTTTGGACACGCATTTTCGACTTGCTAGCTTTACCCCTTATAGAGTGTCGAAAACGCGCGTCCAATCCCCCCAAAACTAATAGCGCCCGCAACATGTAAATGCTTGTTGATGGCCCTATTAGTTATTCCCGCGCAATCCAGAAAGCAAAATGTGCAGCCAAGCCGCACATTTTACTTTCAGAAATGAACGCCTGCCAAAGGCTGGCGTTAATTTCTGCCAGTGCCAGGGAAGTGTTCAGAAAAGCAGAAAAAACTGCTTTTCTGTACACCCTCTGACTTAATATCATAGCGATATTAAGTCGGAGGCCCCAAAAAATAAAAAATGAAAAATTTAAAATCGGCCTGCGGCCCGCAGGTCGGAAGACGGACGCTCAATTATGCCGGCGTCCATTTTCCAAACCCGTGGCTGCCAGCGGGTTTGAGAATCGATGCCAGCAAAATTGAGCGTCGGCTGTCAAACTCGCTGACAGCTGCCGCTCCTGTCAAAAAAGAGGCGCTAGGGACGCGGTAGTATCCCTAGCGCCTCTTTTTACTGCAGGCCCTAATTTGCATAGGCCACCCTCCTGAATCGTGCCTCCTGAATCGGGCGCTTGCCTGAATATATGTACGATGCCTTTTTCTAGACGGGTTTCAGCTATTTAAAAAAGTTATTTTAAAACATTGGCATGTTCTGAGTACATTACACCCTTTTTATGAGGCATACGTTTAAGAGATTGTTTGATGTCATCTACATATGTGCATGTGCTGCTTAGTTCTACTCATGATAATGGGCAGTTTTCATGTGGAAAGTGTTCAGTATGTATGCATGTCTTGGAAATAACTCAAATCTATCATTCATTTTGCATCATCCCCACGTGTTACCGGCTAGATTTGATTGTAATTCAAGTAGTATATGCAATTGCATGCCCTAGTTACTTTATATTGGGCAAACTAGACAGGAGCTTCATCAACGGATTGTGGAACACCGTTGTTGCATACAGGGAGTGATGAATTCAAGCTCCCTTGATTGAGCTTTCACATTTGTTGATTGAGCATTTGTTGATTTGTTGATTGAGCATTTCACATTTGTTGATCCTGTGAGAATAGTGATTTATTTTTATTTATTTTTATTTATTTTATTCTTTATTTATCATTTTGAATTTACAAATAAGTAAATAATTTCAATTCAATTTAATTCATTGAAATGCAATTGCACTTTCTTTATACAAAGGGAAATTCACCTTTAGAACAATAAGACAAATTATATATGCAATTTAGAAATTCTCAATTTGTGTTTTTGTAATCTAATATTAAATTAGGAAATATGAAGAATGAGAGGACAGAAATATCTAAATAAGGAGATTTTACCAAGAAACTAAACAGGTAGGGCATTAACACAGTACTACAGCTGGTATATCAAATTATTTAGCCTTACTCATTAGGAAGCAATGGGGATGAGGTTGCAGGTTCTCAGGTTTCCACAAACTGACGCAATTGTTCTGACTGGAAAAAAACAAAAGTTTCTTCCCCTCTCCTTATTACACACCAACAAGGGTATCTTAGCAAAAACGAAAATCCTAACAAGATAACTCTTTGCCTAAGAGCCAAAACTTCTCATCTTCTAGTTCGAGTAATTGGAGCCAATTCAGGATATATTTTAACATTTTGGCCATGAAATGATACTGGAAATTTTTGAAAATAACATCTCATAAGTTTATTTATATCCAACGTTGTAATAAATGATATTATCAAGGTATTTCTTTCTAAGACTTCTTAAGTAGAATTCTCTAAAAAAAACTTGTAAGGTTGGTAGGTATTGAGACAACCGGAACAGAGGCTCTTTTTGTCATAAAGAAACATGAGTTTATAGAAGGAATATCTGTATTAGGAAAACCAAGTGCCTCTGTTAGAAATCTCTTTAAAGAAATGAAAGGAGTTTCACCCGCCACCTTAAGAAAATGTATTATTCTAACATTTAGATGTCTTATGTTGTTTTCAATCAATACCTAAGTCTCATATGTATATAATACCACTAATACTGTAAACTGTTGTAATCCCTTGTTTACTGCCTCTGCGGCATGTTATCTATCCTTCCATGCCTATCTTTCGTTCTCCCCCCCCGCCCCCAGTTCCATTGCCCTGTTATAATGTAATTTCTCTCTGCTGCTGTTAATATGTGAACCGGTGTGATGTCCCCACTAACGCCGGTATATAAAAGTTTTAAATAAATAAATAAATAAATTTCAAGATGCCGCGAACAAGCTAACTGGTCTTTTACTACTGCAGCATTTAAAGTTTGGAGAGACTTTATATGGTTTTCAGTCTCCCCAACTCTGATAGAGACCTCATTCGTCTGTTGCTGGATACCACAAAACTGTTCTTGAAAATTAGAAGAAACTGAATCAATTTTAGTTTTAAGTCCATTTATGGCCACATCCCAAATTGCATCTAGAGATACTATCTCTGGCCTTGATGGTATAGGCCTCAGATCAACTGGCTGTTCGGGGACAGAGAGTTCCTGATGGTCTCTCATAGATGTTTCTCCAATCTCTGCGGGTCTCACGAACGCCTTCCTCTGTTGTTCTTCCGACGTTCCGTTTCTCTCTCCTCTATCCCTGCAGTTCTCCCCAAGCTCCACGGAACTCATCCCTTCCAATTCTGTTCTGGAGAATGCCCCCTTGTGCCTTGTCGCTCCATCCGCGTCATCGGGGAGCGACAGAGCCGCATCTCCGTCTGAGCTGCGCTGAGCAGGAGGCGGATGCTGGTCTGGGCTTAGGGAAGCCTCATCCAAGGGAGCTTCCTGGTCTCCTTCCTGGGAACTACCAACGGGTTCACTGGATTCCTCTCCTTCCAGCTGGGTCATAAGGTGGTCTATTTCGAGTTGCAAAAGAGGAGGTAAGGGCTCCGAGGGGAAGATCCTTACTTTTCCTTTTCTTTTGGCCAGCATGGCCAGGCAATTGTATTGTAGAAATAATGGATAGCAGCTCGAATGCTCAGTGATCGTGCTGTGCCACCATCTTGTCCTCTGGCTTCCACATTTTAATTTTCGTGATTTATTTTTAAATGGAACACCCTAGCTTCTAATGAACCTAAAGGATATAGAATGGTTTGCATTTCTATAAAGTTACTGTGGTGATAAATGGATTTTATTAGTCATTGCAGGTCACATGGGGCATTTTATTACTCTCAAATGCTGAATGGCATTTAAAAAGAAGCAACACACAGTAAGAAGTTCCCTATTGCAGATGGCATTTGGAAGAAAAAGTAAGTTGGAAGAGTCTTTACTGCTGTTGATACAATAAACTGTAATTTTTTTTTCTAATATGAGAATTGGATAAAAAATGTTCTCTTTTTTATTTTTGGGTTAAGTGGTGATTGAAAGAAGTGAAACACTGTAAGAGTTTTATTACCAATGGCATCTGGAAGAACAAATAGGATTGAAGAAAATCCCCAGGATAGGGAAGACACTGCCCCTCCATTTCTCAAACTTGAGGATGATGGTATGATGGTGACCTGCTGCAATGATTTCCTGGGTTTGGATTCAACCATTTCAGAGATCTGGAAGGAATGCTTTGGGTTTTGTTTTGGGTTGGTTTTTTTTGCTGCCACTCTTCCTGCCCTGAATTTGGGATATTTAGAGAGTTGTGGTGTTCCTTGCTATCTGGATTTTTTTCTAAGAAAAATCCTGTTGAGACATTTGAAGAGGGGAACCATGAGTAAGACCTTTTTAAATATACTGAGGTCCCACATCTGGAGTCTTTGCCCTGGAAGAGGGACACTGTGAGAGACTGAGTTTACCTTTTTTTTACCAGGTTTCAAAGGGGATTTTTCTGTCTGGCTAAGGATACTCCTGTCCACTTGGGAACCTCGCTTTTTTCAAACCTTAGAAGGTGAAAGTTTTCCCTTGCACTGGTAGTTAGGGACCCTTACACGGATAGAGAAAAGAACGGGACCTAAAAATTCCATCTCTATGCCAAGAACTGATGTAAACAGTGCCAATTTGCTTGTTAGACATTTCCTCAGTATCAAACTGAGCATCCAGCGTTTTTTGGCATTCACATCTCCTAACGGTGAAGCCTCTCCTAGGTTAGGGTATACAGTATTACCCTTCCACCTTGGGCCTTCAAGGAGGGATTCCTCTCCAACAGAAAAGAACCCTGCCCTGAGGTCCACGAGAATTGTGTGAGTGGTGAGTGGTGAGTGGTGAATAGCTCCAAGAACCCTGTGTGCCCCTGAAATTGTGCCAGTCACAAGCAGGGGTTATACTGGTTTGGCAAAAAATAAATAAAAATTGTTCATGAATGGTTTTTAAGGGTGTGTTATGACTACACCATCAGTGAAATGTGATTGGACTACGTTTTTGTCATTACTTCATGTATGAATGCACCTATTTTTCACTCATTTTTGTTTTTGAGGAAGTGTGAAACTCAAAAAATGTTTTCCCTTGTTTCTTTTTTCTGTTGGGTCTCCTTTTTTGTATTTAATATGGATAAGGGTTGGATGACCCCATTACCTTCTTTTTGTATCGTGCTTTGTGGGTGTTTTTATTTCATTTCAAAATGAAAGCACCTAAACCAGACCCTAGATGGGCACATCACCTCTGCACAATTATTTAGCATCAAGGAAAAAATTTCAACTGCGAAGGTTCAATAAAACATATAATAGGACATTTTCAGATGAATGCCTTAATCTAGAAGGCCAAATTTTGACTCCCAGATTTAAGTGAATTTTTAGCCAAAAATCTAAAAGATGAATTTTAAAAGCCCGGCGTGTGCCGAAATTAGGGGATGTGTGAAGACGTCGGGCTTATATGCACCAACCGTATTTTATAAAGTGCCCATATGCTGCGGTGGGCTTATCTCAAAACTTTCCACAAAGAGGCGAGGCATGGGCGTAGTCTAGGTGGGGGTGTTTTGGGCCTGGCCATGAGATGCGTGCATAAATACTTATCCACCCTGGTGCGCACTGAGGTCCCCTGCCATGTAACTTTACTTCTGCAATGGATTATATGTAAGTCATAAAATAAAAGGATTGAGCCATTTCTGAGGGATTTAAAGAGTCTGGGGCGAGTGTAGGCTATCAAACAGGGGGAGAGGGGTTGGAGGACCTACCTGTTAACTAGGCGAACTGGTGGACAAACTGGTAAACTGAGAATGGTGTAGGCATGCGCCCCTTTTAAAATCCCCCGACTTACATGGTAGAAATGGGATTTACATGCCAACTTAACATTCAGCACACATGTACACATGGCCATGCTATTTTATAACATGTGCGCATATATGCACACAAGTTGTAAAACAGCAACCTCCCTGGGTGCGGGCTGACGAATGCATGCAAATGTGCACTTGCGCGTCGGTTTGAAAGTTAGCATCCCTGATAAGTACAACTAAAAATTCTCCTAAATCTAGGTGGACAAAATTTGGCCATTTAAAATTAGGACACTCATCTGAGGCTGAAAATAGGCATCTAATCCCCCCTACCACCCCCCACCCTGTCCCAAGCAACAATGCCCTATCCCCTGCCTCCCAATCTCCAATGCTTAAATTTGCCACCCTAAGCCACCAGATGGAAGAAGGTTGGGTGACCTCTCATGACCCCCCCCCCCCCCCCCCCACACACACACACATACTCTGAAGAGCCCAGGACCCTAGGGTAGCCGATTGGGGGATGTGACCAGATTAGGACTCCTTAGGGGAAAGGTCTTTGCTGGAAGTTTAAGGATTCCTTGGTGGTGTTTCTTATGCATATCTGCAGTAAACAAACACTTTATTCAACTTAGGAAATGAAATAAAACACAAATTCAGCAACCAAGCCCAATTTTCCAGTGCTTCAAGTTTCCTTGTCCTGCACAAAGTGAACTTAAAAGCAAACTTTCTGGCTATCCAGCTTCCCATTGTGAGTTGACTAGGTCCCCTCCAGCCAGAGGGCTTAGCATTAAGATCAGTAGAAAATGCAACAATTTCAGAAGAAATGTAGACACTGAATGCTCCAAAGATACTAAAACAGACCAGACAAAGTCCAAGATTATAGTTTTAGGTTTTATTAGTGCAGGCCATTTCTCCAAAATGGTCTCCCATCAGAGAAAAAAACCCTGCAACTTCAATACTTATCCACGGCTGAGGGCCCTCTCCGTCAGGAATATTACCACAGTTTGTCTCCACCTTTTAACCTCTCCACTGCATTGCTTCTGCAAATCCTGCACATTCACTCATCAGGGACAGGTGAAAAGCTTACAACCAACAAAAGCATATCCTCCCAGAGGGCCTGATTTCAGCCACATCGTCAAGGAGGGTTCACAGACCTGACGTCATCATTTATATGAACCAGTATAGGGGGAGATTATGGGCACTGAGACTAAGTGGGGCTAAGGTTACCAAATCCAAATATGTGACTGCTTTCCCACTCTCCACACAGTGAAGACTCCTGCGAACCTGCTGGACAGCATAGAAAGGAATCCTTCAAGGGATAGCTCCTTATCCATCCTTTATTCAGATGTATTGTAAGTATATAACATGTACTGTAATATATATAGCAATAGCATGCTGCAAAATATGCAAAGGACAGCTAAGCATAAGACCATAAGAAATGCCATACTGGGCCAGATCAATGGTCCACCAAACCCAGCATCCTGGCTCAGATCTTAATGGGGAGATCCTTTCACTGTTCCTGGCAGTAAGAGGTTGCTTTCTCCAAGTCTACCAGGTTAATAGTTATTAGATCTGTCCTCTAGATCTTTGTTCAAATCTTATTAAAACCTCAGCAGTAATTATGGCCTTGACCCCAGCCTCTGGCAACAAAATCCACAGCTTAATTGTGCACTGTCTGACAAAATACTGCTGTAAATTTGTATTAAATCTGCCACTGGTTAGTTTCATGCAGTGTCCCCTAGTCCTAGTATTATTTGAAAGGGTAAATAACTGTCATCTATTAACTTGATCCTCACCACTCATGATTTTAGAAAGTTTTGTGACCCCACCCCTTCTGAGGTATTGTATTTTACCCTGTACCGACAGAGGGAAATCCACCACAGAAAAAACACATTTGTTATATCTGTGGGTTCACAAAACCTGGGGGAAGGGATGAGAGAGTGTCCCAAAGCCCCAATATCATGCCCTGGACACTACTCGGGGGGATTCCTGGACATCACTGGAGCCCTCTTCCTTTCCTGAGACCAACTCACAATGATTCATACAACGCAAGTGTTTAAGATTTTTAAGGATAAATAATTAGAAAATGCAGTTAATTAGGGGGAAAGAGAGAATAAGAGGGTAGCATGAACTTGGGTTGAGATCTAGCAGGAACACAATATATAAACCATTACCACATACATAAGTCTCCTAAAAAGATTAAATATGTAACTAAATAAAGTTTTAAACTGTGGTCTTGTATTATTTTCTGTTCATTGATTTGTTTGATTTTAATTATGCATGTTTTTGTTGTAACCCGCCCTAAACCTTGGAGGGCTAGAAATGTTTTAAAATAAATAAATTATGCAGCAGTTATATCTGTTAGTAGATGCTGGGTAAACAAAAATGTATTCTTAATTCTCAGAAACAAAAACATATACCTGTGTGGTCCTTGCTGATTTATACAGAGGAAGAGAAAACCCTGCCTGATAAATGCTGGATGCAATTGAGATGCATCCTTCTATCTCTGCACAAAATCCTCTTCCACCTTCTTGGACGCTGGCTTAGAGATCCTCCTAACAAGGATAAAAGCTTGACTCCAACTTTTTACTACAGATCCACTTGAGACCAACAGATCAGCCTCTCACCAGTAAATCTGGATCAACGTCACTTGTAACTCTAGGGAGCCTATTTTCCTTCTCTGAGCTATGCCTCTAACTCAAGAAGGCATAAGAGAGGGAATAAAACAAATCTCCAAACACGCCCCTCAGAAGTCACGGTCACTTATTTCAGTTTCCATGCTTGTCTCTGGATTCACTCTAACATCTAGTCAGGGGCTGCTGTAACTCCAGACCACTCCACATCCTAGTCTCTGGGTCCCTGGAAGTGGTATGACACTGCTCCTTCCAGCTTTCCCATGAAGTGGGAAGCTTCAGTCTCTTCTTTCCATTTGCTCAACTCTCCCCAGTGGAAACCAAAAAAAAATTAGGCAATTCACCAATCAAAAGCTCGTTTTTCCTCCTGTCTGCCTTTTGGTTGGTCAGGCAGCGTCCACAGCATAGGCAGGGGCAGGGAGGAGAAGGAGGCTTCTCTGTCCTCATTGGCTCCTGAGGTCATGTGACTTACTCCTCTTTGCTAAGAATACCTCACAGCACAATTGGCCAATTTATTAACCCTAAAGTTGCTGATACTACAGAGATGTATAAGAGGTGCAGTTACAGTTTTTCTTTTCTGTTGGGAGACCATTTTGGAGAAAAGGCCTACACTAAGAAGCAGGCAGTTTCAACACACAAACAGTTCCCTATTGTATTCTCTTTGCAGTCAGGGGAAATTAGGAGGCTGAATGTCTTAAGACTTCTTGGGCAAGCTTGAAACACCAGTTTAGTAACTCAATCTTGATTACTTGTCAAGGAAAAATACTTGTCCAGGAAAAAGTGGAAAGTGTTCTAAACATCAAAATCACAGAACATATAGAAAGACATGGTTTAATGGAACAAAGTCAGCATGGCTTTACCCAAGGGAAGTCGTGCCTCACAAATCTGCTTCACTTTTTTGAAGGAGTTAATAAACATGTGGATAAAGGTGAACCGGTAGATGTAGTATACTTGGATTTTCAGAAGGCGTTTGACAAAGCTCCTCATGAGAGGCTTTTAGGAAAAGTAAAAAGTCATGGGATAGGTGGCGATGTCCTTTCATGGATTGCAAACTGGCTAAAAGACAGGAAACAGAGAGTAGGATTAAATAGACAATTTTCTCAGTGGAAGGGAGTGGACAGTGGAGTGCCTCAGGGATCTATATTGTGACCCTTACTTTTCAATATATTTAAAAATGATCTAGAATGAAATACAACGAGTGAGATAATCAAATTTGCGGATGACACAAAATTGTTCAGAGTAGTTAAATCACAAGCAGATTGTGATAAATTACAGGAAGACCTTGTGAGACTGGAAAATTGGACATCCAAATGGCAGATGAAATTTAATGTGGATAAGTGCAAGGTGATGCATATAGGAAAAAATAACCCATGCTATAATTACACAATGTTGGGTTCCATATTAGGTGCTACAACCCAAGAAAGAGATCTAGGCGTCATAGTGGATAATAGGGATGTGAATCGGATCCGATATTGGATCCGATTCACATCCGATATCGGATCCGATTCACATCTATAGAGATGTGAATCGGAACCAGAATCGGATCCGATATCGGATCCGATTCACATCCCTAGTGGATAATACATTGAAATTGTCGGTTCAGTGTGCTGCAGCAGTCAAAAAAGCAAACAGAATGTTGGGAATTATTAGAAAAGGAATGATGAATAAAACGGAAAATGTCATAATGCCTCTGTATCGCTCCATGGTGAGACCGCACCTTGAATACTGTGTACAATTCTGGTCGCCGCATCTCAAAAAAGATATAATTGGGGTGGAGAAAGTACAGAGAAGGGCTACCAAAATGATAAGGGGAATGGAACAGCTCCCCTATGAGGAAAGACTAAAGAGGTTAGGACTTTTCAGCTTGGAGAAGAGACGGCTGAGGGGAAATATGATAGAGATGTTTAAAATCCTGAGCGGTCTAGAACGGGTAGATGTGAATCGGTTATTTACTCTTTCGGATAATAGAAAGACTAGGGGGCACTCCATGAAGTTAGCATGGGGCACATTTAAAACTAATTGGAGAAAGTTCTTTTTTACTCAACGCACAATTAAACTCTGGAATTTGTTGCCAGAGGATGTGGTTAGTGCAGTTAGTAAAGCTGTGTTTAAAAAAGGATTGGATAAGTTCTTGGAGAAGTCCATTACCTGCTATTAAGTTCACTTAGAGAATAGTCACTGCCATTAGCGATGGTAACATGGAATAGACTTAGTTTTTGGGTACTTGCCAGGTTCTTATGGCCTGGATTGGCCACTGCTGGAAACAGGATGCTGGGCTTGATGGACCCTTGGTCTGACCCAGTATGGCATTTTCTTATGTTCTTATGTTCTTATCTATGCCCAGCACAAGATAAGCTCAGAGGCACAGGGATGCAGTTTTGGGAAACCTGTCATATTTCTATCATATGACCTCTCAGGCATTTCTTCTCCAAAATGAAGAGTCCTAATAACCAGTTTAGCCTTTCTTCATATGAGAACCGTTCCATCCGTTTTATCAGTTTGCTATCCTTCTCTGTATCTTTTTACTTCTGCTATAATCTTTTCTTGAGATGAAGCAATCAAAATTACACACAATACTCAAAGATGTGGTAGCACTATGGATTGATAGAGAGGCATTATGATATTTTATTTTTATTCTCTAATTCGTCCTGAATAATTATTAGCATTGTATTTGCTTTTTTAACTACTACTGTACATACAATAAGGATTATTTTTCCCTTTGTATATCAGTTTGTACTTGCCCACATGAAACGTAATCTCTCATTTAGATGCCTAGATGTTGCACGTCCTGGCCGCATGGTAACGTTATCGCCGGCAGTGAAGACACCACCGACTCCTCCCTCCCCCCGCCCCGACTCCTCCCCTCTCCTCCCCTTAATTTGCATTGTATTGCATGCAAAAAGGCCCTGAAGCAGATCTAAAGTTATCTGACTAATTTAGCTAGTAATAATTAAAAATCGGCCAGATAAGTTAACTCCTCCCTGTAATGCTCCTGGACACTGCTTTTTTATCTGGATAGATTTTAGCCACTGGTAAACAAATTTCTGGGAACATTTTGTTTCCTCCACAACCTTCGGTTAAACAAGTAGATTTTAACAAGCTGAACAGAAATCCATAATATATCGGGCTTGGTAGTGTGTCTGTCAGTGCTCGCGCATGTTCCCCAGCCCGCCAATAGATGGCACTATAATATATCGGGCTTGGTAGTGTGTCCATCAGTGCTCGTGCATGTTTCCTAGGCCACCGATAGATGGCGTAGGTGGCTCCCTGGTCGCCTTGGAGGCTCAAACACGCCGTACAGTGGCCATGTCACAACACCAGCTACAAGAGGTACTCCTGGGGGAATTCAGTGCTACTGTGGAATGCAGATTTGCGCAGAATTCCTTCTTCCCGCAGATTTCCTCCCTCACCTCGCCGATTTCCTCCCTCGCCGGAAGACTATTCAAAAGCGGCCATTGCGGGACAGGCAGAAAATAGCAGAGGAGACCCTGGCATGCCATGAACTGAGCATGTCCCGCGGCACATGCTCCGTTCGCGGCAAAAAGGGAAGGCCCCCGTGTGCCGCGATCGGTGCGCCCGGGCCTTCATCTTCGCCGCAAACTGAGCGTGTGCCGCGGGACGCACTCCGTTCGCAGCATGCCGGGGTCTCTGCTGCTATTTTCTGCTCAAGATGAAAATGGAAGGCCCTCGTGTGCCGCAAACGGCGTGCTGGGCCTTCATCTTCGCCGCGAACGGCGCGCCGGGACTTCATCTTCGCCGCAAACAGCGCGGGTCCTGTGGCATGCCGGTGAGAGAGAATGTGTGTCGGGGAGGGGAGGGTGAGAGAGAGTAGGAGGGTGTGAGAGAGCATGGGGGGGGGATGCCAGTGAGAGAGAGTGTGTGTCGGGGAGGGGAGGGTGAGAGAGAGTAGGAGGGTGTGAGAGAGAGCATGGGGGGGATGCTGGTGAGAGAGAATGTGTGAGTGAGAGAGGGGGGTGACAGAGAGCATGGTTGGTAAGAGGGGGGTGGGGAGGGTATGAGAGAGAGCATGGGAGATAATAAAGGGTGGGTGGGGGGATGCTTGTGTGTAGGTTTCAGAGAGAGGGAGCCTATATGAGGGGAGGGGGATGCCAGTGAGAGAGAATGTGTGTGTGAGAGAGGAGAAGGGGTGTGGGGGAGTGCGTGAGACAGGTTGGTAAATAAACTTTGCCAGCCCTGGCTTTAGCAAATGTGCCTCCATGTCCCTTGCCCTGGCTGAAAACAATTTAGTTTTTCCTTTTCAGCTAATGCTTCCATACAAGAGCATATGTGCCAATAAAAAGGCTCGCTGCCCTGGCATAGAACGGGTACAGTTGCTAGTATGCATTTATTATGTCTGTATCATGTATCATGTACCATTTGCCAGAAAAGTGCGATATACATTAAGCATTGTTACATGTCTGTAGTGGCATAAGCTATAATGGCAATGTTGGCACCAGAAAACAAAACTAAAAATGTTTTGCTGCATATTTTCGTTTGTAATCACTGTCCGATGTTTCGCGGATGAGAGTCCAACAATAGTCACCCAGCATGGAGGGGTCCATTTGCCTTGATACAGTTTCTCCATTTTGACAATGTCTTGATGAAACCTTTCACCATGTTCCTCACTCACAGCGCCAAGGTTGTCTGGGAAGAAGTTCAAGTGGGAATGAAGAAAATGTATCTTCAATGACATGTTGCACTTCATCAATTTGTATGCCTGAAGCAGATTTTCAACCTGTTTGACATAGTCTGCTGCCTTATAGTTGCCTAGAAAGTATATGAAATTTAATCCACAAGCTTTAAACTCAAAAGTTTTAGCGATACGATTCACTCATTCACACAGACGTTGCATAGGAGACTACTCATTGCTGCTGCTTATATAAGGCTGCGATGTCATGGAAACAAGTTGGAATCTTGCAGCCGAGCTGGAGCTTGCCTGAGCAAGTTCTGGCATGATCATGTTATGTTGCTTATGGCCGTCAAAAATACGACATGAATTTTAAAAATCATAAAAACTACTGTCCAACAAGAGAATATGTTTTAAAATTTCATAATTATTGTAACACAAAAGCCTTACGTGATGTACAAATTTCAAAGTAATATTTGTGATCAGCATCAAAAAATCCATTTTGAACACCAAAAATCCTGAAGGAAACAAAAACTTTGTTTACCAGTGTAATCCATCTAAATAGCTTTGATATTATTGACCTCCGAGTTCCTCACTCTCAATTGTTCCAACAATTCCTCACAATCAACTCGTGCTTTATTTTGAATAATTTTTATCATCTACTTCATAGCTCCCTTTTTTCAAATTATTACTGAATACATTAAACACTTGTTATTTTACTTTTTGTTACTAATCCACAGTAATTTTAATTTCCTCTGAGCCTGTTATGATGGGCTTTATTAAATGCATCCTGAAAATTCAGATGATACACTGTACTGATCAGCTCACCCTTATCCATTTGTTTATTTTCACCCTTAAAGAGTTCTAGTAGATTAGTAAAGTATGATTTTCCTTTGCTTGATTTAACATTTTTTATTTTTCCTATTATATTGCTACAGCTTATTTTAAACATTTTTCCTTGCTCTAGATCTACTGTAGAAGTAATTTGTGAAAAGCTAAAAATGAATGCAAAAGCTCTGAGTGTTACGCTTGGGCTCCGGTCAGGAGTCGTGAACACCACCCAGCAGGGTGGCTCCAGGTGGAGAGAGACAGGAAGCTAGAAACAGTGTCTGGTTCCAGGCTGGGTCAGGGCAGGCAGCAAGTAGCAGTGTCTGGGTTCAGGCTGGGTCAGGGCAGGCGGCAAGTAGCAGTGTCTGGGTTCAGGCTGGGTCAGGGCAGGCGGCAAGTAGCAGTGTCTGGGTCTAGGCTGGGTCAGGGCAGGCGGCAAGTAGCAGTGTCTGGGTTCAGACTGGGTCAGGGCAAGGCAGGTCAGAAGGCCCGTAGGCCACACACACACAGAAGGCCCGTAGGCCACACACAGTAAGCAAGGCAAGGCAGAGAAGGCCCGTAGGCCACACACACACAGAAGGCCCGTAGGCCACACACCGTAAGCAGGGCAAGGCAGGTCAGAAGGCCCGTAGGCCACACACACACAGAAGGCCCGTAGGCCACACACCGTAAGCAGGACAAGGCAGGTCAGAAGGCCCGTAGGCCACACACACACAGAAGGCCCGTAGGCCACACACCGTAAGCAGGGCAAGGCAGGTCAGAAGGCCCGTAGGCCACACAAGGCAAGGCAAGGAATAAGGCCCAAAGGCCGCGCAAGGCAAGGCAAGGAATAAGGCCTGAAGGCCGCGCAAGGCAAGGCAAGGAATAAGGCCCGAAGGCCGCGCAAGGCAAGGCAAGGAATAAGGCCCGAAGGCCGCGCAAGGCAAGGCAAGGCAAGGCAAGGAATAAGGCCCGAAGGCCGCGCCAGGCAAGGGAAGGTCCAGGGACCAAATGCACAGCAAGCAAGGAAGGCTAGAGCAGGGAGCCCAGGCGAGCTCGATGCCGAAGCACTGAGGGAACTGTCAGGCAGGGTTATAAGGGACAGCCCAGAACATAGAGAGGAGAAGGGAGATGGACTGGGCCTGTCAGGAGATCCAGCTCTAGAGGGACCCCTGGTGGTGAGGCGGTTGCACAGCAGCCATAGCCGTAACAGTACCCCCCCCCTCAAGGCCTCCCCCTCCTCCTGGATCCCATCTGTGCAGGAGGTAATCAATAATAACGTGAGACCACTCCGGGGGTGATGCGGCAGGTTCAACTCCTTCCCGAGGCAGTAAGGCAGTCCATACCCCCACCTGGGGTGATAAGGCGGCAGGGTTAGACCCCTCCTGGGGTAGCAGAGGCGGTGCAGATTTCCATAACCCCTCCTGGGGTGACAAGGGGAACACAAACCCCACCTGGGGCAGAGAAATAGTCCGTAACCCGTCTTGAGGCGACAGTAGGGCCGGTCCGGACCCTTCCAAGGTCGGCATCAGGACCGGTACAGACCCCTCCAAGGGCGGCAGCTGGACCAGTACAGCAGGCTCAGATAGTTGAGTAACAAAGTCAGTTGGCAGGCCCGGTTCGGACCCCTCCGGGGGCAGCAGCAGGACCGGTACGGACCCCTCCAGGGGCAGCAGCAGGACCAGTACGGACTCCTCTCGGGGAGACAGCTGGACCGGTACGGACCCCTCCAGGGGCGGCAGCTGGACCGGTACAGCAGGCTCAGATAGTTGAGTAACAAAGTCAGTTGGCAGGCCCGGTTCGGACCCCTCCGGGGGCAGCAGCAAGACCGGTACGGACTCCTCCGGGGGCAGCAGCAAGACCGGTACGGACCCCTCTCGGGGAGGCAGCTGGACCGGTATGGACCCCTCCAGGGGCGGCAGCAGGCCCGGTTCGGACCCCTCCAGGGACGGCAGCAGGACCGGCTCGAGCCCTTCCGGGGGCGGCAGCAGGGCCGGCTCGGACCCCTCTGAGGACGGCAGCAGGACCGGCTCGGCAGGCTCAGATGGCTGAGTCAGAAAATCTGTCAGTAGGACCGGTTCGGACCCCTCCAGGGATGGCAGCAGGACCGGTTCGAGCCCTTCCAGGGGCGGCAGCAGGACCGGTTCGAGCCCCTCCAGGGGCGGCAGCAGGACCGGATCAGCAGGCTCAGATGGCTGAGTCAGAAAGTCTGTCAGTAGGACCGGTTCGGACCCCTCCAGGGGCGGCAGCAGGACTGGTTCGAGCCCCTCCAGGGGCGGCAGTAGGACTGGTTCGAGCCCCTCCAGGGGCGGCAGTAGGGCCGGTTCATACCCCTCCGGGGATGACAGCAGGACCGGTTCAGCAGACTCAGGCTCTTCTCGGGGTAGTGCAGGAGACTCGGACCCCTCTTGGGGCGAAACAGCAGACCCAGACTCTTCTTGGGGTTGTGCAGCAGGTTCAGATGGCAGAGTAGCAAGGTTAGAAGTAGTGTGCATGGAAGACACAGATTGTACTGCCATGGGCTTGATACCTCGAGCCAAAGTCTGACGCTCCTGATTTTGTTTCTGGAGGAACAGTTTAGAGAAGGCACAGGCAGTTCTAGGACGTCTAGGGAAGGTGCTCGTTAGTGTCCACTTGGCAGCTGTGGGAAGCAGAGCCCTGCTAGAGTTAATTACTTCCCTCTGCTTCTGTTTCTGGTGCTCTAGCGTGGAAGTTATCGAAGGCTTCTTAACCCGGTGAGTTCTGAGATTTTCAGAGCAAGTTTTTTCCAAAGTGTCCAGAGATGAAGTGCTAGAATGCTTAATCCATAAACTGTTACATGAAATAATGTTGTTAACTGGGCCAGAAGCTGAACGCACGGTAGTAGAGCTGACTGTTCTCCCTAATGAAGCAGCTGGTCCTGTAGCTGAACAACAGGGGCACGGTTTGCCTGGTGGTAATAGGCTGGGAATACATGAACATTTCCACCATCCTGGCTTTGGAGTAGAACAGTTTAAACACTCTTGGTAGACAGAGACATTTCTCTTATTGCAGTTACTGCATGTCCAGTGTTCCTGACCAGCAAGTTGACAGGCTAGGCAGTTCTGATAGCTTGGGTAATTCAAGGTCTGACAGGAATTGCAGGTATAAAACTTTGAAGAAGGAGGCATCTTGTAATAGTGAAAAAGTTGACTCACCGGTTTAGCACACAGACCTATCTCTTCCCCTGGAAATTTGGTGGCTTCGGCATACTGTTACGCTTGGGCTCCAGTCAGGAGTCGTGAACACCACCCAGCAGGGTGGCTCCAGGTGGAGAGAGACAGGAAGCTAGAAACAGTGTCTGGTTCCAGGCTGGGTCAGGGCAGGCAGCAAGTAGCAGTGTCTGGGTTCAGGCTGGGTCAGGGCAGGCGGCAAGTAGCAGTGTCTGGGTTCAGGCTGGGTCAGGGCAGGCGGCAAGTAGCAGTGTCTGGGTCTAGGCTGGGTCAGGGCAGGCGGCAAGTAGCAGTGTCTGGGTTCAGGCTGGGTCAGGGCAAGGCAGGTCAGAAGGCCCGTAGGCCACACACACACAGAAGGCCCGTAGGCCACACACAGTAAGCAAGGCAAGGCAGAGAAGGCCCGTAGGCCACACACACACAGAAGGCCCGTAGGCCACACACCGTAAGCAGGGCAAGGCAGGTCAGAAGGCCCGTAGGCCACACACACACAGAAGGCCCGTAGGCCACACACCGTAAGCAGGACAAGGCAGGTCAGAAGGCCCGTAGGCCACACACACACAGAAGGCCCGTAGGCCACACACCGTAAGCAGGGCAAGGCAGGTCAGAAGGCCTGTAGGCCACACACACACAGAAGGCCCGTAGGCCACACACCGTAAGCAGGGCAAGGCAGGTCAGAAGGCCCGTAGGCCACACACACACAGAAGGCCTGTAGGCCACACAAGGCAAGGCAAGACAAGGCAAGGAATAAGGCCCGAAGGCTGCGCAAGGCAAGGCAAGGCAAGGAATAAGGCCCGAAGGCCGCGCCAGGCAAGGGAAGGTCCAGGGACCAAATGCACAGCAAGCAAGGAAGGCTAGAGCAGGGAGCCCAGGCGAGCTCGATGCCGAAGCACTGAGGGAACTGTCAGGCAGGGTTATAAGGGACAGCCCAGAACATAGAGAGGAGAAGGGAGATGGACTGGGCCTGTCAGGAGATCCAGCTCTAGAGGGACCCCTGGTGGTGAGGCGGTTGCACAGCAGCCATAGCCGTAACACTGAGAAGTTTAATTATATTTTCATCCATGTCTGGTCTTTCAGTGCTACCTTGTATTTTTTTTTTTTATTTCATTCAGAACTTTGTTTAATGTTCAACTTTTCTTTCAAAACCGTAGGATGCAAAGATCATGGTTCTTGACATTTTTGCTAACAGTCTAATCTTTGACATGTCAGTTTTTCTCCCTCCATTCACACACCTTTAATTTACTGACACATGACTCTGCTTGTTGTAACATCTGTATATTACAGGATGCGATATTTGCTATAATCTATAACAGATGTGCACAAGGATGTTGGCAAAAGTCAGAGTCAATTTAAGCAATGAAAATGTAGAGTATAAAAGAGAAGACAAATAGCAGACTGACAGGTAAGTTCTGGTTCAACAGGGTTCAACACTAATATTACACCTAAAGCATACATAAGTGAGGTCAGAGTCAACAGCTAAGAGTGAAACAAAATATGACCCAAAAAAATTAAACCCAGATTGCAGTCTTCAAAAAACATATGGAAGATAATTATGGGGGTTTTTTAATGTGTTGTTTGTCACATTTTTTATTGATTTATCTACATTTTTTTATAAGACCAGAGAGTTGGCTTTGTTCATTGCTGATATTTAAGCAGTTTATAATTTTTTGATGATGTCTTTGGCTAATATAGAAATTTTGAATTATAACCTTAAAGATACTTAAAACAAGTATCTTTAATCATGCATATGCCTTTCAAAGAGTGACACCCCCTCCCCCCACACACACTGTTTCACATTGGATTGGTAAGGGTATCCTGCCGCACCCGCAGGAGTGATTTTTCTACCCTTCTAATACAATGTAAACAACAATGGGTTTTTTAATTGGGCTCACTAGGCCAGGGTGACTTGAACCAGGAAATCAAGTGATTGACCTTTCTCTGATCAATCACCATTTTTTTGACTTATCATCTTTTCATCTTTTTATGATTTGAAATTTTGCAGTTTTCTGAAGTGTTTCCAGGTTGGCTGGCTTAAGGTAACATGTCCATCTTGTCTCTGAGTAGTTGTATATGGTCACATATTCATATTCATAAACTTTTGGGTCCCAGTGTTACTCTTTGATTGGTCCTTCAGTTTACTTTAATGTATGGGCACGTTCTCTTATTGGCCACCTTGATTTTTGGCATGGTGTTTCGATTTTATTATTTCTGTCACATCCATGCTGTCTCATTGAAAACACTGTTTCTTGTTGTAAGCATGGAGATTCATATGGTATGTGATTACCCTGATTTTTTATTGCTGATTGTAGCCCCTTTTGATCTGGGTTTAAATATTTTTAATTTTCCTTTCCAGCATGTATGAAGAAATCTTGTTTGTTCTGTCCCTCCTGATGCAGCTTCAGTGAAACACTGTGCATGTTGGGGGACTGATCAGTATTGATTTGACTGTACTTTGTGTGACTTCTAAGCTATTGGGAATTCTATTAAATACCCTTTTAAAGACAAATTACTGTATTCTCTTTGAATTTAAAAAAATAAAATGCACACAGATCAGGAAGAACATTGCAGTACATTTGCTATTGCCTGTTTGTTTTTGGTATACTTTTGCTTCTCTCCATTTGGCGGTATATTAAAATCTTAAATACATTCTTATATATTGGTTAGAATCTATGATACCTTGAGAATCACATATGGGACTGACATATGTCATCCTGCTATGATTTCTAAAGGAGTGAGATGCCTATGATGTAGAAATACAGTAGACAGGGAGAAAATGTCCAATTATTGAGCATTGTGAAATATTGTAAAGGAAGAGTCTGTGGTTTGGAAATAAGTCCCTAAGAAAAAAAGACAAAGAAAAGGTATGATAGGCATAAAAGGAAAAGAACTAATAAAAGAGAGAATCAAGAATACCAACATAAAGCTGAAGACCAGCAAAGTGAAATGGTTAACAGGTGTGGTGACCCCCTAGGGTTGACCCTTTTTATTCTGGGGCGAAGTATACAAAACCATGGGGGAAATTTGCCCTCATATCTTGACTGGTTAACAAGTGTGTTAAATAGTTATCATGTGGTATCATGAATTGACCACTGGATGGCATTTTAGTGGAATGAGTCATGATATGAATTGTTTAAAGTGTTTTTGAAGGAAAAGTGTGTATGGTCCCTTAACGGTTTGGGGACTCTATTATGGTTGCTGAAAAACAGCGGGCAGTATATAAGGGGAAAGGTTTTGACAGGTTTTTGTCCTTTCCTCCCCTAACCTCTCCTATACAGTGGGTGTTAGGAACCTCCAGCTATGTAATCACCTGGAGTACCCCAGCCTGAAGACTGGGAGGCTTGGGAACCCTCCAAGGAGAGTTGGACCCTACAGAGGCGATCCCCTCAAGTGAAGAGGACTGAGGAAAGAAGAGATAGAGTGGAGTCCGTCCATGTTCATGGTTGGACCGGAGCTGTGGCAAAGAATGTATTCTTTCCTCCCAGTGGAATGGCTCATAAGGAGCTGTGCAGGAGTAGGGAGAGTTAACTAACTGGGGAACTGCCTTATAATATTCTCGATGAGTGGGATCCAGGGAACCTAGTAGTGATGGAAAGGAGTTGTTTCTTCCTCCCCAAGAGGAGCTTGCCATAGTGGTGAAGTGGAGAGGCCAATGGTCGGAATGGTGGAGTAGTATTGTCCTCCTCCTGAGGAGCTACCCAAAAGGTAAAGAGCAGGATGCCCAAGTAGGAAAGAATCTGAAGCAGAGTGGTGAGTTGTACTGAGGTATTGCCCCAAGAAGTCCTTGCTAATGCTATGTCCAGGGAAACCAGCATGGAAGGATGGAAATGTGGAAATTTGTATAAAAAGCTCCAAGACTGTTGTGGAGTGTGAGCAGTGTCTTGGGAAAAGTGATGGTGTATTTTACTGTCATGGAATTCTGTGTTATTTTGTTTGTGTGTTCCCTGAGTGAAAATTATGGTACATGGGTATGTTAAAGAAACCTGCTGCCCCAAACAGATGAAAGAAAGAAAAGGCAGTGAAGAGTATAACATGGTGACCCCTTGAGGTCAACAGTAATGGTAATATTCACTGTATGGAAGTCCATGATTTTTCTCTGACTTGTTCAGTATCTTTTGAAACACCTTCTCATCCATGTAGATAGTTCTTGGCTGGCTGGATATACCAGAAAATAAAGTTGCAAGATTTTTTTGGAATTTGATTCAGCTTGTCAGTGTCCATCATTGAGCCAGCCTGCTTTTATGGATGTAATCAGAAATCATGGAGGGGATTGAGGGGTAGTTCTCTCTGTTCATACAGCTAAGAGCAAAAGAGTGGTGTGTGGAGCATGCTGTCCCCATCAGTTCAACTTCACCAACTGATTGATCAACTTTGAAGAACCCACACAAAAGATGGAAGGGGTGACCCTTAAACAATAGGGAGTTTCCCCCCATTATTTTACAGTGGCAAAGATTGAGTAAGTCAGTGATTTAGGATCATTTAAAGCTGTTTCTTTCTATGGCTGTAAAAAGTTAATTTCAGTGATACATGATATCATGAAACTGTTGCTTACAATGGTTTTTGTTAATGCCCAGTTATAGAAGAGAGCAAATGCTCTTTTGAAAGACTAAGGGCAATCAACTTTTTTATTATGGGTATGGCTTCTACTTTCCCTTTGAAGAGTTAATAAGTGGGGGAGAGAAAGAGACCTTGGTGCCTTGCAACTGCAAATAAAGAAGTATGTGATCCTGTTGCCTTGAAGCCAGTGCTGTGCCACTTGCTAGACAACACTGACCTCATGAGAATTGTTCAGTAAGGGGGGAAGATATTATAATTTATTATAATTAACTTTTTTTAGACAGGATATAGGACACTGTGGAGATTCAAAATCATGACTAGCAGACTTTTCCCTCAAAGCTTAGTTAAGCGATACATTGTCTATTCATTCCTGTAGACAATAACAGGTATGTGACTGAGTACTAATGGGACTTCTTAACCAATCAGAGCTGTCTC
Source organism: Rhinatrema bivittatum (assembly GCF_901001135.1). Classification (NCBI taxonomy): domain Eukaryota; kingdom Metazoa; phylum Chordata; class Amphibia; order Gymnophiona; family Rhinatrematidae; genus Rhinatrema; species Rhinatrema bivittatum. Next base: position 425,568,758 of record NC_042615.1, on the reverse strand, counting down.
TTGGAAATCGGGGAATACAAGAGTTTTGTTTTTGTTTCAGGTCAGAGAGAAGCATAAAGCGATAGAGAGAAGTAAGTCCAGCCTGCTTTTGGCTGCTGAGAACAAAAGAAAAAAATGGGAAAATAAGTTTCTTGTAGCTGGGAGTTGTTTTTTTTTTTTAGTTAGCTGCCCTGACAAGAAATCACTTATCCAGTAAGCTAAAGCAGTTAGTCTTCTGCTATTTTGTAGATAAGGTAAGCAAGGTGAATTTTTTAAAAATTATCTTGGGTTTGTCTTATTTTTAGCTAGGTGAATAGTATTAGAATAGTGCCTGTGTTTTATGAGTATTAGGATAGCTTAGTTTTAGGGAATAATCAGAAAATTTGCCATGATTTCATTCAGAGTGGAGCGGGAATTTAAATTTTATTTTGGTAAAGTTTTGGTGAGATTTCATCCATGAGGCAAAGTGATTGCATGCTCCACATGGAGTGCTAGAATTCTTCACAAATTCCCCTAACATCCTGCAACTAAATTATCATCTAACTGGAGCAATTGGACTGCAGATAAATTCTAAATTTGTCAGTCATGTGAGGCTGAACTAAAAAATCATATGCTAATATTCTGACCATAATTTAGAAGGGGATTTTAGAGACTAATTTTTTAATTTGCTTGAAATAAGAAATGAGAAAAAATGGTGGAGTTTGTGGTTTAAGTTACAAAAAGCTATTTTTTTTCTATCTTTTCCATTGCTAATAAATTATTCTTTATTCTAATGCCATGGATTTCTGTCTCCTACTGTGTATTCTAAATTTTTTATGTAAATGTGCATGCACTGATTTTGCTTATATTACTTGTAATAGCAATATTTTGTTTAATTTGTTTTCCACTCCAGCCTCTACTCCCCATCCTTGGGAGAATGTTTAGCTGTGTTGGTATGTTACACATGCCTATTCTATATCACATAGCTGAAAGGTGGAATTATATATGCAGCCCCTCCACTAGGTGAGGATTTACAATTGCCTAGAGATCTAGAAGAAGAAAGAGAAAGAAAGGATTATGATTGGCAAAAAAAAAATGAGTAAGGGAGTATGTGTTAGTCCACCAAATATAAAATGAATTAAAACAAAATAGCTGGATAGAGACAGGGGCGTAGGGTGACTGCTGAACTTGGTGGTGCAGCAGAAAATTTGCTGCTGCCATGTGCTCTACTCTTCTACATTACCCTGTAAGCAAAAATGTATTTGATGGAAAAAGTCTATCAATTTTATTCTCACAGAAACCCAATCCTTAGATGGAAAATTAGCTAAGTCTATTCCTTAAAATAGTGTGTGCCTGTCCCATGGTATTCAAAACTTGTGGGGCTAGCACATCCTCCATGCTGATCGTTGATGCATGAGATCAGCATAAAGCACATACTGGTCATATGTGGTTTGAATACTAGATTGGCAGGCACACTTAGAGGAGCAGGAGAATGGGCTCTTACCTCTTCGTTGCTGGCGTCCTCCCAGGCCTGCTCCTCTTCTCCGCTGCTGGCGGAATGGGTTCCACCGGCGTTCTCCTGGACTTCTTCTTTCTTCAACCCCTGGTGGGATGGGATCCGCCGGTAGCCTTATTTTATTTATTTATTTATTTATTTATTTATTTAACCGCTTTTTTTATACCGACATTAAAATACACATCATATCGGTTTATATTTTAACAAAAAAGGTGGAAAAGTACAACGAACAGGGAATGGGGAAAACAGGCAACTAACAACAAAGATGTAGGAGGCTTGGAAACAGCGAGCTTAGCAAACTGAAACTAGTAAGGCGAGGAAAGGATAGAGAAGATGGAACTAAATTTACAAATATACAAAATTTACAAGGTTGTATGTTTCATGGGCCTTGCGGGCCTACTCCTCTTTATGGGCACCGGTAAGATGGGTTCCACCGGTGGCCTTTCAGACCTCTTCTTTCTTCAGCTGCCGGTGGGTTGGAGTCCGGTGGCGGACTCCTGATCCTGCTCTTGTTCTCTGATGCCGCTCCCCTGCATGTGCACGGTGCGGCTCTGCAACAGGGCCTCTCTTGTTAGGCCGCCAGGTGGAACATGGCACATCTCATTTTAAAGTTGGTACTGCCTGTGCACCACTGAGCACTATGGATGCTATCTATGCCCATGGGTAGAGATGATGTCTTTATAAGGACAATGAATATTTAAAGATTCATGTTTTCTGCACTATAAAGGTCCCTTCCTCATACAATATCCCACCCAACTTCTCTCTCCCCATAAAAATCAATGTGATCTTTATTCATTAGTCATGCTGAAGTCCATATTCAAAAGATTTATCTGGCTATCTTTGGGAGTTAGTCAAACAAATTTCACTGTTTCAATTCCTAATGTCCTACCCTATTAACTGGCTAAATATTGTCCAGGAAAACCATCAACTGCAATGATAGATGAAAATGTATCTTTTGAGATCAGGCTGCATATCATTTGGAACATCAGCCTTGTTTCTCCTGATGGTGCTCTGGTAGGTCAGATAGTCACTTAAAAGTTATTACCCTCAATATCCATTTGTACTCGGACCAAATAGGTTTTTCTACAAAATGGCTATACAACCATTCTGTTCATCTCTAACTTGTTTGTCAAATAGATATCCTCATTCAGGGGTTATGATTTTGTGCCATCAGATCTTGATGCCATATTTTGAGGGTTTGCTGGGTATATGCAATTTAAAGAGAGCAATGTCTGAAAGCTACCAGTTGCTTGTCTACAGTCAGGGAATTCCTCCACAAAGTGTTCACACACCAAGGAGGCAGGAAACTTCTCCACCGCTTTCCTTTCTTCCCAAGTATGCATGAAAACAGACACCCTTGCCTGGAAACCACAACTCTTGTAGGGTTTTGTGTCTTCCATGGAACAACCCACTCAAAGTAAGGAGGTCTATATATGGCTGCAGTTCATTAGCATCTAGCTGCTTCATGTTTTCAAGCTATCAAGATGACTTTTGTTCCATTCTTTGAACTTGTGCTCTGTCTCCATTTGTTTCTCTCATACTTATTGACAACATATTGTCAAGTACAAATAGGATAAAAGTTTCTGAAATATTGTCCCTCTGGCTTGCTCTTGTTCTTGCACAATGTCTTTGGCTGAGAGTTCGCTACATATCTACGGTGGAGCTTTTTGCCACAATCTGCCATTTCTGCCTTTCATGGCGGCAGCATCTGGGATGTTCTTAGGGATGGTAGCTGTGATTCCCTGAACTGTGATGCTCTAGGTCTGCCTCTACTATACTGGCAATAGGATGCTGCTCTTCCCTGTATCACTGGAGGACTTGGCACCTTGGTTTCTGGAACCAGCTCCTCCCCATCACTGCTGGATGAACTTCCATGGGAAATGTGATCTTCGGGTTCAGAGCAATCATCACACCCTGGAAGAAAGTTTGAATCATAAAAATTAGAATATCCCTCAAATGATGATAAATCACTGCCATCATTCATTGAAATATTCTGATCATTTCTTCAGACATGCAGTTCCACTTCCTTGGCTCTCTGGAATGCAGAAAAAAATAACATAATTGCATAATGAAATGTTAGAAAGAAGACACCATACCTCCCAGCCCATGAAAAACTCCAGGCATGACACAGCTTTGCCAAGCCAGCAATAGGACAGAATTCCTAGCCACTTCCTGAAAAGTACAGGCGGAAACAGACTACACCACTATCCCCCTTCAACCAATGGCAGAGAAGCAATCAAATACTTACTGTTTAAGCAAAGTCAATTGTGTCTAAGATCTGTATTCTTTCTGAATAGATTCCTCCTTCTTTCTTTCTTGCTTCTTCTTCCTTGCATGTAATAACAGGGCTAAGAAGCTCATATTTGTATGAAAGAGGAAATATTAATAATGCATGTGACCTTTCTTTAGACGTCAAAGAGGAGGTGACTCAAGAAGGTCATCATGAGGCTATTGTTGATATTTTCCAAGGTGTTCAAACTCTGAGGAAAAATGATGAAAATTTCTAAGGGAAGAGGTGACATGGGGTTCATATGAGATTACTAGCTGATTAGAGGTAAAAAAGCAAGGTTTTGTTTCCTCTAAATGGTACTTTGCTTCTAATGACAGAATAATAAAACTGGGGTTATGGTGAACTTTGAACATACCTTGACCTAAAGGTTACCCACAAAAAATGAAATGAAACTATTGTGATCCTGCCTGTTATGCAGTGTCCCAACCACCAGAGTTCCCCATGAAGCTACATCTACTCTCGCTCCAGTCATAGCCTCTGTGCTCACGTGCCTCAGCAGTGCTCTACCTATTTAACCCTGCCTTTGGCTAAGCTCAGTGCCTTATCATTGAGTCTCCTTGGCTCTCTGCTTGGCCCTGTCCTGCCTTGGACTACTTGCTGGCTTCTGGGCCTTCCAGCCTTGCTTTGCTCTTTGGCCTTTCTCAGGCCTTCTGCCCTGGCCTTGCTCTGTGGCCTTTTAGGCTTTCTGCTCTAGCCCTGCCTTGCGACCTTCGCAGGCCTGCTTTGTAACCTGTTGCCATTGGGCTTTTGTGTTCCTTGTTCTGTATAGTCCTCTCCTTGTCTTGTCCTGTCCTGTTCTGTCTGTTCCATTCTGTTCCAGTCTGACCCACACTCTGATCCAGTGTTCCAGTCTTACCTGCACCCTGTTCCAGACTCCAGTCCTGTACCGCCTCCAGTCCTGCACTGTCTTAGACTCCGGCCTCGCCTCGCCTTGCCTCAGACTCCAAGTTCCAGCTTGTACTTGAACTCCAGCCACAGTCTAAGTCCTGCTGGCCGCCAGAACCCAAGGGCCCAACTTGCGGGGGAGGAGGCTGGTATAGGCTGAAGATCCTCCAGCTCTGTCAGTGTCTGTCCTGAAGTCTTGGATTGCCCCTGTGGGGGGTCCACCAGCCCTAGACTGGACCTCAGCCGTAAGAGAAACAAAACAAAAAAAAAACCTCTATCAATGAAACGAAATGAAAAAAAAAAAAAAGCCCTGCACATCACTAGTATCCGAGAAGGAGAGGGATTTAACTACTGTGGTGCCATGTTTTGACAAATGTAATTCTTTCATCTGAAATAATCCCCAGAATTTACTTACATTTATATTTTAGATGTTACAGTCTGAACTAGAAATAAAATATCCTCTAACTTTTTAACAAAACTAATTCCCCACTAATGCTACTTAATGTACAGTGATTGTCGGACGCCAGTTCAGTGAGCATACCTTTTGATTTCTTCTCACAAGAAGATGACTTTTTAAGCTAGCATGCAACATGGCAAATCCGGGATTTGGAAATTAAGTATGTTTTTATGGTGTCAAGAGTAGCTGGGGTTTCTTTTTTTATTCTTTCATAATAAAATGCTCCAAAAATAAGATACCCTAATATATTTTATAAACATTTGAAGGATGGTAGCCAAGAGCTTTTTCATTACTTGCCATTATTTCCACTGTTCTGTGTACCATGGTCAGCTAGCACAGATGTTATGTAGCAAAGTGCAGGAGGTCAGCAGAGCAGAATGGAAGAGGTTACTCACTCGAAGTGTAGAAGCAGGTATGCTAAGGTGAGCAAGGTAGTGGCCCGAGGCACTGGGTACACCGGAGGTTCCGGCAGCAAGATGGTAGCAAATGAGTAGCATACTCACAAGGCTGAACAAGGCTGTCCCAATATGAGTAGATGGATTCTCCAAGCAGGAAGGCCCTCCAAGGAGCGGATAGCCAGAATGCGACAAGGCCCCTGAGGAGCGGGTACCTAAGGCGTTCAAGACCCAGAGTGCAGGAACGAGTTCAGAGTAGCGAATAGCAAAGCGTCTCCAAGAGGAGTGGAATTCAGCAGGAAGGAAGTCCTTGCTAACTCATAGGAAGCAAAGTCCAAATAGCTTAAATACACTGGCGGGTGATGTCATGCGGAAGGGATGCCCACCGAGGTTCCTGCCATGATGTGTTTAAGAGAGGGCCTGGCACACTCGAGAGCCCTAGGTAATCCCTGATTCAAGATGGCAGACAGGATCGCCCATGCCGTCCCAGGAACGCCGGGGAAGGTGGTGTTTGCAGGCGAAGACTGCCAATCTTCCAAGAATCGCTGGAGCAGGGAAAAAAGAGGTAAGCATCAGAGGTCGCAACAGTCTCTTCAATATTTTAGATTTAGCAAAGCAAAGGGGCATCTTAGATCTTTTGCTTTCTTTAGACACAGACAAAGCGTTCGATAGAGTGTTCTGGCCACAGCGGCGGATTCACAATGTCGGACCGGCCCAGGTATTCGCTGCCCAGGCCACGCACAGCAGACCACGTGACTGGAGCGATCGGCCCACCGGGGGATGCCTGATCCACCGATAGGCCAATCCGCCCCTGCCTGGCATTTATGTTTGAGGTTTTGGCTCGCGTGGGCATCCTGAAGCAGTTTTTAGTGTGGGTTTTGGCAATGTATGTATGACCCAGGGCACGTTTGTTGGTGAACGGTCAGCTTTCTCCTTTTTCCATGATTGCCAGAGGCACTCAGGGCTATCCCTTATCTTCCCTATTATTTAATTTGGTCATAGAGCTCCTGACCAGCATCCTAAAATTACGAGGATGAGACGACAGTCAGGAACATGTAATCTCCTTATAAGCTGACAATATTCTTTTATATTTCACCAACCCTCGAGTGTCAGAACCTGTGCTGATTGATCTTCTCCAACTTTTTGGGGAACTTTCAGGTTATAAAATCAACTTTGACAAATCTGAGCCTTTTTTCTTACCAGCCGCATACCCCTCCCAGACTGTCTTTCTGTTTTCCTTTTGGTCACGGATGGTTTTAAACATTTGGGGATTTTTTATTACTAACAACTTCAAATCCCAGTGTATAATGCAAATTATAGCCCTGTGATAACCCATATAAAAAAGCATATGCTTGCATGGGACTGTATCTCTTTTTCCTGGGTGGGCAGGATAAGCCTTCTTAAAATGAATATTTTGCCGAAGCTGCTATACTTATTTCAGATCTTCCCTGCCCAGTCCCAGCTAAGCTTTTTGCTGAGCTGCATTTATTTGTTGAGTTTTATATACCGTCATTCGGTAGAGCCATCATAACAGTTTACAAAAAAATATACATTTTTCTTAGCAGTTGTGTAACAGAAAAAAAAATGTGAATGTTATACATTTTCTTAGCAGTTGTGCAACAATAAAAAACAATTTGAACAATATCAGAAATAAGCATATCAAGTCCAGAGAGCATTATTAGGTTGGAAGAGGAGGGTAAGCAGTTCAGGGTGAAGAGAATGTATTAAGAGGTTTATAACTGAGAGTTCAATTGAGAGTTGGAATGATCAGACGTCTGAGGGTCAGTGTAGCTGCATAAACTGATGGCTCAATTTATCTTCAAGCTACAGGTCCTGAAGCAACTAAGACCGCTCTTACACTTCCAGGATTTCCGTTCTGTGCTTCAAGCAATACTGTTTTCAAAGATCGACTATTGTAACGCTCTACTACTCGGTCTCCCCGCTTCTTCGACCAAACCTCTACAGATGCTGCAAAACGCAGCGGCCAGGATCCTTACAAACACACGGCGCAAGGACCATATCACTCCAATCCTAAAAATCTTACACTGGCTTCCCATTCAATATAGAATACTTTTCAAAGCTCTCACTATCATCCACAAATCTGTCTACCAACAATCCACTCTCCAACTCACCTTCCCTCTTGAACTACATACTTCCGCAAGGCCAATAAGAACTGCCTACAAAAGTTTGCTTAAGGCCCCTCCCAACAAATCATCAGTCCACAACTCTATTCACAAGTGAGCACTTTCGACAGCAGGTCCGCTACATTGGAATTCGCTTCCTCAAGACTTACGCCAGGAACAATGCCATCTAACATTCAGAAAAAAACTTAAAACCTGGCTGTTCGCACAAGCCTACCGTTGAAGGAACCCCTTTCGACCAACACTGTCTCTCACCCTTCAACCTCTCCCTTATCCCTCCCCCCTACTCACCTCCCCTCCACTCCTCCCACCGGACATACCATGTTAATAACCGCTGAGGATAAATCTCTGTTTATGTATTACTAATTTATTGTTTTTTGTTGATTATATTTATCACTCCTTATTGTTATAGTTTAATTCTGCCCTATCTTCCATCTTCCATGTTTTACGCTCCCTGTTTTAATGTAACTTTTCATTTCTACCTAGATGTTAATTGGTTTCCCCCTGTTCTATTGTAAACCGGTACGATAAGACCTGGTCTTGAGTATCGGTATAGTAAAAGAAGTTAAATGAATAAATAAATAAATAAATAAATAAATCTGGGAAAAATGTTAGGCCTGGGTGAAACTCGGGCAGCTATGGTTGCCTAAGGTGCAGGGATGCATGGCCCTCCTAATCTGGGGCTCTATTACTGGGCTTGCAGTTTAGTTTGTTTACATGACTGGCTTCATGGGGTTGCTGCCCAGTGGTTGACTCTGTAGAAATTTCAGGCTGCCCTTTCTTCCCCCTGGGTCCTCCGTGACTAGAAGGATCTGTCGATTAAGTCCGATAATAGCCCATACTCTGTCTGTCTTGGTACAAGTTAACAAATTTCTGGGGCTGGATGTGGGTAAACTCTCTCCCATAGCACCTCTGCATGAAAATCCCCTTCTGTCCGGATCTACTTTTTCTCTAGTTTATAGAAACTGGAGAGACAAGGGTTTGATTTTTATTTCTCAGTTTTGGGAGGACGAGACTTTTTTTGGACTTTTCTGATTTACTGGAGGAATTTGATTTGTCTCCAAATTCTGAAGCCACTTTTCTCCATTTAAAGGACGTTCTAGCTCATCACTTTCCAGTGGCTGACCCCTTGAGGCCTCTCAAGAGTGTGGAGCTTTATCTGATTGACCCTGGGGCTAAACGTAAGGGGATAACCATGGTTTATAAGAGTCTTTTGAGGGATTAATATGGTTCCTTTACAACCCCTAATTTGATTGCACAGGGGAACTTGGATTTGGGTCTGAATCTGGGTCCGCAAGCTTGGAAAAGTATTACTATTTGTGCTCGTCATACGGAACTCATGTTAAGTAGCTCCACGGAATGATTCGTACACCTGTATATTGCTCTAAGTTTCATTCTGATGTGAGTTCTGACTGTTGGAGGGGCTGTGGCCAAATGAGTACATACAGGCATATGTGGTAGTTTTGTCCATCTGTCCAGCAGTTTTGGTCACAGGTGACCCAGGAGATTTCTGACATTCTAGATATTCCAGTTTATATTGCACCTCTGCTGGGTTTGCTGGGTAGATGGATTGGGTCGCTTTTTCCTCAGAAAGTTAAAAAATTGGTTAGACAATTGTTACTCGCAGCTCGTTTTACAATTACAACTTTTTAGAAATATCACCCTAATATGAGCCATATTAGGGTGATATTTCTAAAAAGTTGTAAGTTGTAAGTTGGAAAATGCAAGAGCATGATGTGTCTGATTTGGAAAAGCTTTGTTTTGATTTGGTTGGGGAATCAGTCAAGTATAAACAAGTGTGGGAGGTATATCATCGACATTATGGTCATAATGTATCCTGTGCTTTGTAACCCATAGTATTGTATTCAAACATTATTGTCTTGTAATGATCTGCCTATTCATTATTGAGTTTCTGTGAGGGCTGTGCTCAATTTCTTTCTGATTTAAGATATAAGACATAAAAAAGAAAAAAACTTCTTTTCGATAAATAGTTATTTTTAAAAAAATCCTTTTTCCTCCCTTTTCTCCAATTTCACCATCACCTTAATGAAATGATGATAGTGAGCAATGCAGTAAGTGTGTGCACGTTTCATGAGTTTTGCCCAAGAAATCAGAGTGCCATTAACATGGAAGGGCTTATTATAGTATGGTAACTCCACTTCCCACAGAATAATTCAACAGACACATACAAATATTATCTGGTTTTTATTTACAATCCAATAACTCTTACATTCATAAAAGGTGTACAGGTCAGTCATTACTTTATTTGCATCAGAATTAATTTTTTTTTTTTTTAAAAAGGGGCGGATTTTAAAAGCCCTGCTCGCGTAAATCCGCCAGGATTTACGCGAGCAGGGCCTTGCGCGCCGGTGCGCCTATTTTCCATAGGCCTGCCGGCATGCGCAGAGCCCCCGGGACTCGCGTAAGTCCCGGGGTTTTTTGTCGGGGGCGTGTCGTGGGCGGGGCCGACCGACGCGGCATTTTGGGGCGGGACGCGGTGTTTCGGGGGCGGGCCTGGGGGCATGGTTTTGGCCCAGGGCGGTCCGGGGGCGTGGCCGCGCCCTCCGGAACCGCCCCAGGGTTGCGTCTCGGCGCGCCAGCAGCCCGCTGGCACGCGTGGATTTACTTCTCCCTCTGGGAGGCGTAATTCCGTGGACAAAGGTAGGGGGGGGTTAGATAGGGCCGGGGGGGTGGGTTAGGTAGAGGAAGGGAGGGGAAGGTGAGGGGAGGGCGAAAGAGAGTTCCCTCCGAGGCCGCTCCGATTTCGGAGCGGCCTCGGAGGGAACGGAGGCAGGCTGCGCGGCTCGGTGCGCGCCGGCTGCCCAAAATCGGCAGCCTTGCGCGCGCCGATCCTGGATTTTAGAAGATACGCGCGGCTACGCGCGTATCTACTAAAATCCAGCGTACATTTGTTTGCGACTGGTGCACCAACAAAAGTACGCGAACGCGCATTTTTTAAAAATCTACCCCAAAGCTTTTCTATACCGTCATTCGTAGTCACATCACAATGGTGTACAATATGTTTAAGTCTATTTGACAATCACATATTCAAATACAATAAAATAATCTTAAAACTAAACAATACAAAATAACAAAACAATTAAAACTTATTAAACTACTCTAAAAAACTAAAATAACCATAAAATGAAACTTAAAACATATTAATGATGACTCTAACAGTTGCCTGCAAAAGCTCGCTCAAAAAGGCATGTTTTTAGTCCTTTTTTAAAACTCCTGAAATCTGATTCAAGACGTAACTGTTGGTAACGTGTTCCATATGCATGGGCCTGCAACAGAAATAACCCTTTCCTGTACTGAAATCAAATGAGCAGTATTCACTGATGGAACAACAAGCAAACCCTTGTTGGCGGATCTTAAAGATCTTTGAGGTGTATGCACTTGAATAGAAAAATTTAACCAGTCAGATTTATGGGCATATATTGTCTTGTAAATAATACAACATACGTTATAGAGAATTCTTTGAGTAATAGGCAACCAGTGCAAACTAATTAAAATTGGTGTAATATGATCACGCCTGTTACAATTTGTTAAAACCCATGCTGCTGCGTTTTGTAACACTTGTAATGGTCGTAAAGTTGATTGTGGCAGTCCCAGTAAAAGAGAATTACAATAATCCAATGAGGTTAAGATAAGAGCCTGGAGAACTGAACGAAAATCATTAAAATCTAATAGTGGCTTCAAATGTCTTAGAACTAAAAGTTTATAATACCCATCTTTAAAATTTAGCTCACAATCAATAATTATCCCTAAGTCTCTGACAGCTTCTGCTAAGTCGATTTTAACATTATGTAAAATGAGGTAGACTTTTTTACCATCAGATCTATGTTTTCTTTCAAGAAGGATAATTTCAATTTTATCCATATTAATGGCAAGTTTCATGTATATCAACAGTTGTTTAATAGCAGACAGGTAAATGTTGATTTCTTGAAAGGTTTGTTCGATGGTGTCTACTATGGGTACCAGAATCTGAATATCGTCTGCATAGACGTAAAAATTCAGATTGAGGCCTGCTAGTAAATGACAAACTGGCAGGAGATAGATATTGAATAAGGTGGCAGATAAGGCCGAACCTTGTGGTACTCCAGTATTAAGTTCATATCTATCGGAAACAGACTTACCATTTTAACTTGAAAAGATCGATTTTGAAGAAAGGAAGACATCCATTTGAGTGTGTCTTTTGTTAAGCCAATTTCAACTAACCTAGTTCTTAAAATGTCATGATTGACAGTATCAAACACAGCCGATACATCAAGTAAAATGAGAAGATATCTCTGCCCGTTATCAAAACCTTTTAATACCGTATCCGTAAGAAATATTAGTAACATTTCCGTATTAAGATGCTGTCTGAAACCAAATTGATTTGGAAACAGAATATTATTATCTTCTATGTGTTCAATTAGCTGTTTATGGACAATTTTTTCCAATATTTTAGACATAAAAGACAGATTAGAAATAGGTCTATAATTGGATACAATATCAGCATCCAGATTGGATTTTTTAAAATGGGTTTTATGATTGCAGATTTAAGATTCTTAGGGATATGACCTTCTTTTAAAGATAAGTTAACAATCTCTGTTATGGTTGGAGCAATAATTGGAGCTAGAGGTTTTAAAACTGAGGGAGGAATTGGATCTAATGGGTGAATTGCAGGGTTTAAATTTTTTATAACATTTTCTATTTCGCATACGGAAACTTCCTCGAAAGAAGACCATTCTGGTACGTCTCTTTTTAACAATTTAGGCTCTTGGTTGTTGTTATTTGGTAAAGAGGTAAGAATCTTCTCTACCTTTTCTTTAAAAAATCCCGCAAAATCATTACATTTAGATTCAGTTAGAAGGGGTGCTACGATATTAGGGGCTTTAGTTAAATTCTTGACTAACGAAAACAATGCTCGGGGGTTGTTATTAAAATTTTGAAATTTATTTTTAAAATAGGCTTTTTTGTTTCGTTAACCAGATTCTTGTATTTATTGAGTTGGGATCTGTAGATGCCTAAAGTTGTATTATTTCTTTCTTTTCTCCATTTTTTTTCTAATTTCCTTAATAGAGTTTTTGCTTTGCGTATGGTATCGTTATACCATGGTTGAGAATGTTTAACTGATTTGGGTATTTTAGTTTTGAGAGGATTAATACGATCAGCGATTGCGTTTGTCATAGTAGACCAAGAAGTAAAAGCATTTTGAGAATTAGATAAATCGATAGCAGGTAATTGTTCTTCAAATTCCTTTACTAATCCATCAGTTTGAAATTTGGGGCGATAAGTAATCGGCTGTTTTACTTGAGAGATTGAAGCATTGATCAATCTACTTTGGATGGAACAATTAATCAGAAAATGATCAGACCAAGGGACTGGTACCTGAGAATAATCATGTGAATAGAGTTTAGTTGAGTTAATAAAAATTAAATCCAACGTGTGTCCGGCTTTATGGGTGGAACCTTTGATTAGTTGTTCATAACCAAGGCTAGCCATAAATTCTAAAAAGATGTAACAGGTATTATTTAAAGGTTTTTTGTCAACATGAATGTTGAAATCACCCAGAATTAAAGATAATATATCGGGTTGCAGGGTTATGGTAAGTAATTCAATCAAAGGTGAAATATTGTGATCAAGCAGACCTGGAGGACAGTATACTAAGACACAATTGCAATATAGCAGATTCAAAGATTATAACTTCATAAGGTTCATCAATATGTATCGGTTTTTGTTTTAACTTCAGTTGATTCTTGGTAATAAGCATAATTCCACCTCCCTTTCGTTTACTCCTTGGAAATGAGTGAGCAGTATACATATTATCAGAAAATTGGCAATCATTACAGTAGCTTTCCCATATGTAAAATATACGTACAGATAGACTATAATACAATATACTAGAAGAGTATATATGTATATACTAGAAAAAGAAAACTGTAACAGACAGCTGAATATCACTAAATGCTGACTGAAAAACAAAGTATCTCTGGGCAAGGTACATCATGTACTTAAGATGTTGGTTAAAGAGACGTAAGTTAATAAAGTGGCTAGTGTTCATGGCAAAATAAGTCCATAACTAGAGGAATAGTGCAAAATAAGGAAATACTAGACATGAAAATGTAACCCCTCTTGATTTTTAGAGTCCCTAACCCAGAGTTTACAGCAATGGCCAGGGCCCTTCTCACCAGTGGGAGGAAAGAAAAACCGTGCAGTAGACTGGGAGTGGTGTTCAAAAGAGAAAGGTTTACTGTAACTTAATATCCATGCAGGATGATACAAAATCTTCATCATGAACAAAAGAATAATAACTCCCAGTGTTACTGCCTCCCCATCAAGCTGCATGATGAGAAATGGCAACCTTTGAATCCACACTTTGCCATAATAAAAACAGAAACAACATCGCTCCAGCAGAAAGTCTCCCAAGATTCCTGAAGCTGAGGAAAGAGAGCAGGGACACTTTTCTTATTCAGCTTAGAAAATCTTTTTCCATTTCCTGGAACTTTTTGCCCCTCTCCTGAACACGTAAATTCTGGCCTGGAATTGTTCTACGCGCTTGCTGATAGGAATTGCGTCTACTGATTACATCCAAGGGTCTCAGGCTCAATTAGAATCCCATCTGTGCTTTTGAAATGGTGGATTTCTGCTGCCGCTCCATGTCCTCTATCATGTGAGGAAGCGTGCAATCCAGGGGTGGCCAACTCCAGTCCTCAAGAGCAACAGACAGGCCTGGTTTTCAGGAAACCCACAATAAATATGCATGAGACAGATCCGCATACAACAGAAAATGAAGTGCATGCAAATCTATCTCATGCATATTCATTGTGAATTTCCTGAAAACCTGGCTTGCCTGTGGCTCTTAAGGACTGAAGTTGGCTACTCCTGGGTTACATGCTTCCGCACATGATAGAGGATGTGGAGCAGCACGGAGGTGCCTGTGGAGGTGGTCTTGTAAATATATTTTCCTATCTGAGCTGTATATAAATCAGAACTGACTGGAACCACAGTTTAAGCATCATTGTGAAATTAGCAAACAGCCTGTGCACTGTAAGGAAGGCATCATGGGGGTCACAAATTCTGGAGGTATTCTGATGGTATATAGGGAAGACTGTGATCCCATCCCTTTCCACAGTGAAGTTTCCCTCAGGTCCACTTCACCATCAGATCAATCACTGACCACTAAGAACCCTGTAACCCAGATGGGATATTCCCCCAACTATCCATTTACACCTAATTTACATTATTTTTCTTGGGTCTGTGACTTTCTCTTTTTTTTTTTAAATATGCTTTGAATTGGTTAACCTTAGGTAAAGGCAGAATATACATTTTAAAAATTCAGGTGGGACAAAGTCTGTAGATACCCTTAATCCACAGGTTTTGCACAAGGTGTCAAAACATGCTTATTTTGAAATTTATTGTGGGTACAAAGTATCCATTGACTCACCATTTTTTTGTGGGGTTTTTTTGTGCGGATACCTTTTTTCATGGAAAATAATTTGCACGTACTGTTAAAAATGCAATCTGTGCATGTTATTTTCTGCCCCCATAAATAGCTCCTCTAACTGCATCCAAAAGGACATGTTGTGGGACAATAGTGTCCTTCTAACCAGATTAAGGGATGGCAATATTCAGGTGGCCAATTTATGTGGATAAATCTCTTTTTACCTGGGTAAGTAGTGTTGAAAAGAAATTCCGCCTCACAATCCTACAAGGCTACAGCTGGCTCTTTAATGAAAGAAAATCCTGTTTTACATAACTGAATAAACTGCTCATGAATAAAGTCTGTTGTAAAGATACACCTCTGCCCAAGAGTTTAGAAGATGGATATCTCGGTTCTCTCTGAGAAACATTTCTGCTTTCCCAGCCACAATTTGCATCCCCAAGCTGGTTTCTCAGAATAATTGGGTGGATCCACAGCCTGAATCAGGCTTGAATATGCCTTGTATTTGGTCCCACAGTGTTAATAGAATTTTAGCAATGAGTCTGACAAGCACATCATTTGTATCTCTGGTCTTAAAAATAAAGAAGATTGCTATGGATGAGGAATTTAGGAATCATATTTTTCAGGCATGTCACAAGAGATTTATGGCTTTTTGCCAGGTACATCAAAATTTGAGTTTTGAGATTTGAATACTGTCTTCTTTCTCCTTTTTTGGTTTTTTTTATATCTTTTGAAGGTATTCATGTTTTTTGTTTTCATCCATTTTTCTTTAAGAAACAGTAATAAAAAAAAGTGCAAGAAATGTAAATATAGTTGGACAAAAGCAAAGGAAGCCTAGGATCTGTAATCTACTTGTTCTGACGTGTGTTCTTTCTTTGTAACACCACAGGGCGCCGGGAACACACAGGGACAGATTTTGGAATAGGTAACATGGACAAATGCCCAGAGTGCCAAATTATGAAGGCATCTAAAAAGTGCTCTCTCTGATCTTCAAGAGACCTCTCCCCCCCTGCTTTCCTCTCGTCGGTCCTCTGCCTAAGGTTGCTGCAATCTCAAATCTGGCCCTGGGAGCACATTGTGCTCCAGTTGCAGGGAGAGAACAGGATTCGGTCATTGATGGAATCTTTCAGGGAAATCTGCCTGTTCTATCAATCAAAGTTGTAAAGTTCAGCCTGTGTTGAAAATATTAAAGGTAATATACTTACAATGTGCAATACTACAAAACTTATTTAGTTTAAAAAGAAAAGCCTATATGCACATTTTACATTCCATCAAACAAGGAAGACACCTTGTTATAGGACTGCATTACCTGTGTCAAAAACTTGACTTTCCCAGAAAGCTGCCTTTCTCTTTGTATGCTTTTTTTTTTTTTTTTTAGAAAACAATACCATGAATAATCCTTCAAAATGCATGCTGAAGATCTTCAGCCAAGCTGCCTTTTTTCTTCCCATGGCTGTATGAATGGACTTGATGAGTTTCAGGGCCCTTCCTTAATCCTCCAGATACTGTGCAAAAATACAGCTTTTTGTAGGCTGCCTGTCACCCGGGTAGTGATGGCTGTCAAACTGTCCTAGGGTGTGGTGCAACCAGACACACATTCTTCTTGCTTGAAACCTTTCGTGGGAACATATAAAAGGAAACATGGGGGGAGGGGGGGAAGAGAGTGAGTGTGTACAGAGGTAAGCATGCATGTCTAATTCTCTACATGCAATGAAAGTATTCTGCATTCTGTACAACTCCTGGAAAACTGAAGGTATGGACAGACATCCCCATGAGACAGCACATTAGTTCTTTCTTCTCTCTTCTCTACATCCATAATGACCACCACCTTACACCACCAATAATAATACTTTTCATTTCTTCTTCTTATATTCTTTTTTATGGCAATCATTTCATTCTATTATCTGAAAAATTAAAATTATGTTTTTATTTAAATATGTTTATTAAAATGTTCATTAAAATACATAAACAAAGAGTGAATGAACAAATTCCTGAAATGTGATAATTCCATACATACATGAAAACATATCGACATCTTAATACATATTATGTAATGTTGTAAATAATTCTTTAAAAGACCCTATCCCCTCCCACTCTCCATCCTGTCTCTATCTTTTTTGAGATATGGGTTCCAGAACTGAGCACAGTACTCCAGGTGAGGCCTTACCAAGGGCCTGTACAAGAGCATTATCACTTCCTTTTTCTTACTGGTTATTCCTCTCTCTATAGAGCCCAGCATTCTTCTGGCCTTAGCTATAGCCTTGTCCCATCACTTCACCATCTTCAGATCTCCAGGCACTATTACCCCAAGGTCCCTCTCCCATTCCATTCACATTAGTCTTTCATCCCCATCACATTCATTTCCTTCAGATTAACGCATCCCAGTTGCCTTACTCTGCACTTCTTGTATTGAATCCCAGTTGCCAAATCTTTGATTCATCTTCAAGCTTTCTTAAATCACTTTTTATTCTCTCTACTCCTTCAGGCATGTCCACTCTTAGTATCATCCGCAAATAGACAAACTTTACCATCTATCCTTTCTGCAATGTTGCTCACAAAGACACTGAACAGTACTGGTTCTAGAACCGATCTTTGTGGCACTCCACTTCAGAGCAGGTTCCATTTTCCATTACATACTGTCTCCTATCAATCATCCAGTTTGTAATACACTCTACCACCTTAGCACCCATGCCCAAGCTTCCTAGTGAATGCATGAGCCGACTATGTGGGACCACATCCAAAGCCTTGCTAAAATCCAAGTAAATCATATCGAGTGCTTTTCCTTGATTCAATTCTCTAATCACCCAATCAAAAAAATCAATCAGATTTGTCTGACAGGACCTTCCTGTTACATTCGGGCTCCTGAGGAAGGAGGAGTTAGCAATCGGTTATGATCGGGGCTCCTGCAGAAGGTGGAGTTAGCAATCTGTTATGTTCGGGCTCCTGTGGAAGGAGGAGTTAATGATCTGTTGTGTTCTACTCCTCAAGAGGGGAGGAGTTAGCAATCTGTTATGGAACTGCTCCTGTAGAGGGAGGAGTAGCAATCTGAAATGCTCAGTTCCTGTAGAGGAAGTAGTAAACAATTTGTTAAGGTATAGACTGCAGAGATAGCAATCTGTTATGAACTGTTGCTGAAGACTCCTGATGGGGAAGGAGTAGCAATCTGTTACCAGTGGAGTGCTTGGAGAGGGCACCCAGCTGTAGAGGAATGTAGATAAGTGAATCCTTGGGCCAATGGCAGATGACTGCTCCCCCAGGGGGAAATCCTGAGAGGGACCACCGGCTAGGCTTGGATATGGAGACAGACACAGATAATTGTTTTATTAGACAGGTTAGTAGTACCACCAGAGGTAGCAGTAGTGAGGTGATATGCCCGGCAGGGCTGAAGTCCTTCTGGAACTGGGACAGCGAATCCAGGGTAACTGAGCTGTAGAGAGACTATAGATAGTGAGTAGACAGGGTATGCTGTGTACATAGCCAGAACTGGATGACAAACTCACTTAAGGTCTTAAAGAAGCTCAGTAGCTGGAAAGGGTTAGGCTCTTGAGGAGCAAGTACCTAGTTCCAGGGAAAGCTCTGAGAGAGCGATGGTAACTTACAAATGTCTATATCTGCGATAGCTTCCAGGCAGTAGAGAATCTTCAGAGTGTTCAGGATCATGGGCCCTCGAGGATCGAGTACCAGTTCCTATCTGCAATCTGAAATAAAGAAAAGAGAGTGAGGCTCCCGAGGAGCGGGTACCCCTGGTAAGTCCGAGGAGGCAGAATAGCTTGGATGAATCCTTACTAACTCAATTTGTTAGCAAATACTGAGACTTTTTATATTGGAAGCGGATGACGTCATCCCAGGGAGACGCCCCTGAGGTTCGCGCCCATGCTGGTACATCAATGGGAGCGCGCGTGCGCGCCCTACATCATCAGGCAACATGGCGGATCTGCAGCATCATGCCGGTCTGGGGACACTGGAGGGAGACAGCAAGAAGAAGCCGTGGCAGCTAAGCGTCCATCAGACCTGGAGGAAGTCGCCACAGAGATAAAGAGGGCGGAGTGAGGGCATCGAGCAGAGATGGACGCAACAGTACCCCCTTCAAAGGGCGATCTCTTCGGGTACCAGGCTTAGGTTTCAAAGGATGCGTGTGGTGAAACTGATGAAGCATCTCTTTATCCAAGATATTGATCTGAGGCTCCCAAGAATTTTCTTCGGGGCCGAAGCCTTCCCATTTCAGAAGGTATTCAACAGACTTGCCTCTGTAGCGAACATCCAGAATCTCTTTGATCTTGATTTCTAAATCATCTTCTGCAAAGGTGACAGATGGATCTTGAGATTTGGAAGAATCTTTCAGAGTGTTATTGATGATATCAGCAGCAATGGGTATAGCTCCTGTGGATGTCACTGAGGAATTCAGTGGAAGTGGTGATGTTGAAGAATGTCCAAATTCCACTTCTAAAGATAACTCTCCAGTTGATAATGCTGGATGAGAGATGGTAGTATTTAGCAGCAATAGTTAATAGGGATGTGAATCATTTTTTGACGATTTAAAAAAATCATCAGATATTTTTTAAATCGTCAAAAATCGTTAGAGTCGCGATACAATACAAATTCCCCCGATTTATCGTCAAAAATCGTTAAATCGGGCACGGGAAATATTTGGGGGGAGGGTGGGAAAACCAGCACACCAAAACAACCCCTAAACCCACCCCGACCCTTTAAAACCAATCCCTTACCCTCCCGAACCCCCCCAAAATGTTAAAATACATTGTGGTCCAGTGGGGGGGTCCCGGCGTGATCTGCCGCTCTCGGGCCATCGGCGCCATTTTGGCTGCCATTAATATAAATGGCGCCGATGGCCCGATAAAAAAAAAGCCCACCCGACTCTTTAAACCTACCCCCTTAGCCTCTCCCACCCTCCCGACCCCCCCCCCCCTCAAAACCTTTTAAAATTACCTGGTGGTCCAGGGGGGGCGCGGGGAGCGATCTCCGCTCTTGGGCCATCGGCTGCCACTCATAAACATGGCACCGATGGCCCTTTGCCCTTACCATGTGACAGGGTATCTGTGCCATTGGCCGGCCCCTGTCACATGGTAGGAGCACTGGATGGCCGTATTGCCAATATTCAAAATGGCGCCGGCGCTACCTTTGCCCTCACTATGTCATAGAGGCCGACGGTCGGCCGACGGTCGGCCCCTGTGACATAGTGAGGGCAAAGGTAGCGCCGGCGCCATTTTGACTACTGGCAATACGGCCCGAGTGCAGGAGGTCGCTCCCGGACCCCTGCTGGACTTTTGGCAAGTCTTGTGGGGGTCAGGAGGCCCCCCCAAGCTGGCCAAAAGTCCCTGGGGGTCCAGCGGGGGTCTGGCAGCGATCTCCTGCACTCGGGCCGTATTGCCAATATTCAAAATGGCACCGGTGCTACCTTTGCCCTGTCACATGGTAAGGGCAAAGGGCCTCGGCACCATTTTTATTAACGCAGCTGATGGCCCGGGAATGGGAGATCATTTCCCGCGGCCCCCCTAGACCACCAGGTATGTGTACAAAGTTTGGGGCGGGGGGGGGCGGGAGAGTGGGGGAGGCTAAGGGGGTAATTTTAAAAGGTCGGGTAGTTTTTTTTTATCGGCGCGGGCCTCACAAAAAAAAATTAGTGATGTGAATTGGAATCGGAACCGATTCCAATTCACATCTCTAATGATCAGATTTCCCCCCCCCCCCCCCAGCCGAACCCGATCGTTAAAACGATCGGGCACACGATTCACATCCCTAATAGTTAACTGCTATAGATGCCACCGAGACTTCAATGGAAGTGGCGATGTTAGGGTACGTCCAACCCCACTTCTAAAGGTAACTCTTCAGTAAGTAACGGGATGAGAAGTTGAATTCAGCAGCAATAGCTCAGCTGCTATGACGTCACTGAACTTTTAGTGGAAGTGGCGATGTTGGGGTACGTCCAACCCCACTTCTAAGGGTAACTTCTTCAGTAATGTAACTGGATGAGGTGTTGAATTCAGCAGCAATAGCTCAGCTGCTATGGACGTCACAGAACCTTCATCAGAAGTGGCAATGTTATGGTACATCCAAAACCCACTTCTGGATAACTCTTCCACAGAGGAAGCTGGAAGAGAGATGGTGGCAGCACCAGCAAATCAAACAAGCTGGTAGCTAGAGATATCTTCTTCCAATCTAATTGTGCTGTAGTACTTCAGACACGACTTCCGAGTGAAACAAGCATAGCAGATATCTCTAAGTTATAGTCCGTGAAGACGGTAAAGATGTAGAGCACCAACTAGCCATGGCAAACATAGCAACCGCTATGAATATCAGCAGCCAGGAGTAGAACTGCTGTGGACGTCATTAAGATCCTCAAGAGAAGTGGTGATGTAAAAGAATGTCCAAAGCCCACTTCAAGTTGTGATGCAATAATGGATCTTCTAATTTGATGAAGGGACTCCTCAGGTCTTCCACAAGTCGTCTGAGAATAAGGTTGCCTCCTGCCCCGAGTCCAACAGGGCAGGCGTCCGAACCGTTGCTGGTTTAGAGGTCACAGAGACTGAACAAGAGAGAGGAGGAGATAACGCAGTATGGCTCAAGAACAGTCCTCCCACGGGAGTTAGGACCGTCCATTTCCCGGACGAATGGGACATGTAGAGACATCATGGCCAGGCTGACCACAGTACATGCACAGGCCGCGTTTCTTCTGAAATTTTCTCTCCTTTGAGGTCAAGTGACCATGACCAAGTTGCATCAGTTCATCTTTATCAACAGCAGGAATTGCTGGAGCAATCTGAGGTGCAGGGGTACTGGCCTGTTTCAACCCAGTTAACACCTTAGGCCAGAGTTACTTCACCTTGTCTCGGAGCCGACAATCAATCCGAGTAGCTAAGGCTATCAATTCCTCCAGCGAGTCAGGTGTCTGGCGAGTGGCCAGCTCGTCTTTCAAGCGGGTATCCAGTCCTCTGCAGAAGAGAATCTTGAGACATCTGGGGTCCCAGCGAAGTTCCACTGCAAGAGTCTTGAATTCTATGGCAAATTCAGCCAATGATCTGTTGCCTTGCTTCAAGTCCACTAAAGCAAACCCGGCAACAGACATACGAGCAGGGTCATCAAAAACGGATTTAAACAAGTCCATAAATCCTTCTATGTCCTGCAAAATAGGGTCCTTGCATTCCCACAAAGTAGATGCCCATGACAAGGCTCTCCCATCCAAGTATGACAGGATGTACGTAGTCTTAGAGAGGTCCGTGGGAAACAATGAAGGCTGTAAGGTGAAATGCATGCTGCAATGGTTCAAAAAGCCCCGCGTCTTCTGGAGTTCTCCGGAGAAGCGAATAGGAGCAGCCAGTGGAACAGCAGTCTTTAAAGTTACCTCCTGTAACTGACCTTCTTGGGTAGAAGCTGTGCCTTGTATCTTCTGTGTGTGAAGCTGATGGAATGCTGCAGTAAGTTTCTCCAAGGTTTTTTGCTGTTCTGAGATGCGTTGAGCCCGGACCGGTATAGCCTGCAAGGCGGAGAGGTATGCCGGGTCCATGAGGTTACTGACATCCCATACCTTAAGCTGGATTCCCAAGAGTACTGCTTCTCCAATTTAAAGCCGGATCCACTGGAGTTAGCAATCTGTTACGTTCGGACTCCTGAGGAAGGAGGAGTTAGCAATCTGTTATGATCAGGGCTCCTGCAGAAGGAGGAGTTAGCAATCTGTTATGTTCGGGCTCCTGTGGAAAGAGGAGAACGATCTGTTGTGTTCTACTCCTCAGGAGGGGAAGAGTTAGCAATCTGTTATGGAACTGCTCCTGTAGAGGGAGGAGTAGCAATCTGATATGCTCAGCTCCTGTAGAGGAAGTAGTAAACAATTTGTTAAGGTATAGACTGCGGAGATAGCAATCTGTTATGAACTGTTGCTGAAGACTCCTGATGGGGAAGGAGTAGCAATATGTTACCAGCGGAGTGTTTGGAGAGGGCACCCAGCTGTAGAGGAATGTAGATAAGTGAATCCTTGGGCCGATGGTAGATGACTGCGTCCTCAGGAGGATATCCTGAGAGGGACCACCAGCTAGGCTTGGATATGGAGACAGACACAGATAATTGTTTTATTAGACAGGTTACTAGAACCACCAGAGGTGACAGTAGTGAGGTGATATGCCCGGCAGGGCTGAAGTCCCTCTGGAACTGGGACAGCGATTCCAGGGTAGCTGAGCTGTAGAGAGACTATAGATGGTGAGTAGACAGGGTGACAGGGTATGCTGTGTACATAGCCAGAACTGGATGACAAACTCACTTAGGTCTTAAAGAAGCTCAGTAGCTGGAAAGGAAAGGAGCGAGTACCTGGTTCCAGGGAAAGCTCTGAGAGAGCGATGGTAACTCACAAATGTCTGTATCTGCAATAGCTTCCAGGCAGTAGAGAATCTTCAGAGTGTTCAGGAACATGTGCCCTCGAGGAGCGAGTACCAGTTCCTATCTGCAATCTGAAATAAAGAAAAGAGAGCAAGGCCCCCGAGGAGAGGGTACCCCTGGTAAGTCCGAGGAGGCAGCTTGGACGAATCCTTGCTAACTCAATTTGTTAGCAAATACTGAGACCTTTTATATTGGAAGCGGATGATGACATCCCAGGGGGATGTTTACTCTTAAAAAGTAGAAAGACTAGGGGACAGTCAATGTAGTTACTGGGTGATACATTTAAGGCAAAGAGGAGAAAATATTCTTATTTATTTTATTTATTTATTTAACATTTTTATATATCGAAATTCATGTAGCAAAGTTACATATCATTTCGGTTTACATTATAACATTTAACAGGCATATAAGAATGCGGTTACATCGAACAGGTAGGATAACTAGGATCAATGAACTGGGGAGTAAATTACAATGATTACGATTAGGTAATAATATTCTATAACTGAAATCTGGCTAAGTATATAGGGAGTCCTGTTACAAGGAGCACATTGATGGGCGATTATTGTTATATATTAAAAGCTTGTTCGAATTGCCAAGTTTTGAGTCTCTTTTTAAAGGTGATTGGGCAAGGTTCCTTCCGGAGTTCTGGAGGTAGAGAGTTCCATTGCGCAGGGCCTGCTGTAGATAGAGATCGTTTATTTAATGAGGTTTTGATAGATGGGGCAAGGAGAGTGTCTCTATGAGCTGCTCTATTCGGTCTGGATGTAATATGTGGTTGTAATGGGATGTTGAGTTCTAGTGGAATGAGCTTGTGTATAGATTTGTGAATGATTGTGAGAACTTTATACGAGACTCTAAACTTGATAGGGAGCCAGTGTAGGTTCCTTAGGATGGGGGTAATGTGGTTTCTTATGTTGGACCTAGTCAGAATCCTGGCTGAAGTGTTCTGAAGCATTTGTAGTGGTTTTATGGTGTTGGCTGGGAGGCCTAGTAGCAGGGAGTTGCAATAGTCAATTTTTGAGAAATGATTGCTTGAAGAACTGATCAGTAGTCTTGGAAGTGGAGGAGGGGTCTGAGGCGTTTCAGGACTTGTAATTTAAAGAAGCCATACTTCGTGGTGTTATTAATAAATCTCTTTAGGTTTAATTGATTGTCCATGATGACTCCGAGGTTTCTGACTTGAGAGGAGAATGAAGGTTGACTGGTGGGGAGTATGTTGGACATTGCATAGTTGCTGTCCTGTGAAACGAGGAGTAATTCCTTTTTGTTGGGATTAAGAATTAAGTTGATGCTCAAGAGCAGATAGTTGATGTCTAGGAGGCAGTTGTTCCAGAATTCTAGTGTTTTTTGTAGTGATTCTGTTATTGGGATGAATATTTGGACATCGTCAGCATAGATGTAATGGGTTAATTTTAGATTGGAGAGGAGCTGGCAGAGCGGTAAAAGATAAATATTGAAGAGGGTGGGGGATAAGGAGGATCTTTGAGGGACTCCCAGAGAAGCGTGGACAGGGTGTGATTCATTATTGTTAACACTGACCTTGTAGAATCTGTTATGTAGAAAGGATTTGAACCAGCTGAGAGCCGTGCCTTTAATGCCTATATCAGATAGCTGGTCCAGAAGTGTTGAGTGGTTTACCGTGTCGAACGCGGCCGATAGGTCAAGGAGGATGAGTAGACTGGGTTGTTTTTTATCTAGATTCAACAGTATTGAGTCTGTTAGAGAGATTAAGAGCGTTTCTGTGTTTCGGGTTTTACGGAAGCCGAACTGAGAGGGGGCTAGTATTTGGTTATCTTCTAGATATTCTGAGAGTTGCTTATTAACAATTTTTTCTAGGATTTTGGAAATGAAGGGGAGTTTGGCAATTGGACGGTAGTTGGCAGGATCATCGGGAGACAGGTTGGGTTTTTTTCAGGAGTGGTTTAAGGATTGCGAGATTTTATAGTCAATGCATAATTAATCTCTGGAATTCGTTGCTGTTCATGAACTCTGCATACCCTGCCTAAACACTGTCTACAGTTTCTCAACAGCTCAGCCATCCAGGGATCACTACTGCCACCTCTGGTGGTTTCAAGACCTGTTTAATAAAAGAACTAGTGTGTGTCTGTCTCCATACTCTAAGCCTAGCCGGTGGTCCCTCTCAGGATCTTCCCCGGGGGCGTGGTCATCTGCCACCGGCCCAAGGATCCACCCACTACTATCTCCAGCAGTCTATACAACAGATTGCTACTCCGCCTATGGAATACATCAGATTTCTACTCCTATCTGATTGCTCCTCTCACCAACATAGCGGATTATGACAATGCTAAGTTAGAATCTGTAATTGATCAGATCTCACAGCTGGTGCAGAATAAAACACAGTGCGATCAGACTCCATTTCTGAATGGGTGGAGGAATTGGAGAGGTCTTTCACTACCATGAGGCAGAAGGTGGAGGTCTTAGAGCAAGGACAGAAGAGAATGGCCGAGAGGCAAGATGACCTCGAGAATAGAAATCACCATAAGAATGTAAGAATCGTGGGTTTCCCGGGGAATGCTGAACGTGCAAACCCAATAGAAGACTTCTCCACGTGGTTGCCAGCCATGCTGAATCTCATGTGCAAGTAAGGGCAGGTGAAACTTGATCAGGCACACAGATCCCTTGCACTGGCACCTAAAGAAAATGGCTGACCGCAGGCTGTTATCCTTCATTTCTATAACTTTGGGGACAAGTGCAGGGTTTTGGAGGCCAACCGCTAGAGGCTGCTGAGGAAAACAACAGAAATATATAGAAAGAGAACCCATACCCACCCACTCCCCCCTCCCCCTCCCTCCTCTGTGGTTTCTAACCTTCCAGCACCAGCAGCTCACCCTCTCTCACCCCCTTCAAGTACCTTCAAAGGGCGATCTCTTCAGGTACCATGCTTAGGTCTTGATGGATGCACGAGGTGGAACTGATGAAGCATCTCTTTGGCCAAGATATTGGTCTGAGGCTCTCAAGAGATTTCTTTGGGCCGAAACCTTCCCGAATCAGAAGGTATTCAAAAGTCTTGCCTCTTATACGAACATCCAGAATCTCTTTGATCTTAATCTCTAAGTCGTCTTCTGCATCGATGACAGGTGGATCTTGAGTCTTGGAAGAATTTAGTATGTAGATATCAGTAGCAATGGAATGAGCTGCTGTGGACGTCACTGAGGGATTCAGTGGAAGTGGCGATGATAGAGAACGTCCAGAAACCACTTCAATTGGTGATTCTCTGCTAGATGTTACTGGATGAGAGTTGATGGCATCGCCGGTGGATACAGACTGGCTGGATGACTAGAGTATCTTCTTTGGGTCCATGTGTGCTGTGGCTCTTCAGGCACATCTTCTGAATGGAAAGAGCGACAGAGATACTCTAAAATTATGATCCGTGAATACGGATTTTTATGATGAACGCCTTCGAGCCAAGGTGAACGTTGAAAGCATTATGAATATCAGCAGCAATGGGTAAAGCTGCTGGGGACGTCACGGAGATCTTCAGTGGAAGTGGCGATGTTGAGAAACGTCCAAAACCCACTTCAAGTTATAATGCAATAATGGATCTTAACATTTGACAAAGGGACTCCTCAGGTCTTCCACTAGATGTCTGAGAATGAAGTTGCCTCCTGTCCTTGACTCCATCAGGGCAGGAGTCTGAACTGTAGCTGGTTCATAGTTCACGGAAACTGGGAGAGAGGGCGGAGGAGAGAATGTGGTATGGCCTAAGAACAGTCCTCCAGCAGGACTTAGGCCCGTCCGTTTCCCAGACGAATGGGGCATGTAGAGACATCATGGCCAGGCTGACCACAGTACATGCATAGACCGCACTTCTTCCGAAATCTTCTCTCCTTGGAGGTCAAGCGTCCATGACCAAGTTGCATCGGTTCATCAGTATCAGCAGCGGAAGTTCCTGGAACCATCTGAGGTGCATTGGTAGCACTGGCCTGTTTCAACCCTGGTAACACCTTAGGCCGGAATTCCTTCACCTTGTCCTGGAGTCGATGATCAATCCGAGTCGCCAAGGCTACTAATTTGTCCAGCGAGTCAGGTGTCTGGTGAGCGGCCAACTCGTCCTTCAAACGAGTATCCAGGCCTCTGCAGAAGAGTGTCTTGAGACATTTGGGGTCCCAGCAGAGTTCTGCCGCAAGAGTCTTGAATTCTATGGCGAATTCAGCCAATGATCGGCTGCCTTGCTTCAAGTCCACTAAAGCAGAACCAGCAACAGAGGTTCGCGCAGGGTTGTCAAAAATGGATTTAAACAAGTGCATAAATCCTTCTTTGTCCTGCAAAATGGGGTCCTTGCGTTCCCACAAGGTGGATGCCTACAACAGAGCTCTACCATCCAAGTATGAAAGGATTTATTATTTATTATTTATTTTTAATTTTTATATACTGGTGTTCCTGTATGTCATACAAATCACATCGGTTTACATTGAAACAATTGGAACAAAGAACAAAGAGATTCGCCCAGAGGTGGTACATGGAACAAGGAGTACAAAAAACTGAGATCGGGGGAACTATTCTAGCTGAGATATAGATTGGTCTGGAAAACCAAACAAGCAGTTAACTATAAAAAGTAATCTGTACAATAATGATGGGGAGTAGATGGGAAATACAGATTGTGGGGGTAGGTGGTCTTAGAGTGTGCCATAGGAAATAAAGATGGTTGTAAAGTAAAGTGCATGCAGCACTGGTTCAAAAAGCCCCGGGTCTTCTGGATTTCTCCGGAAAAGCGGATAGGAGCTGCCAGTGGTACAGCAGTCTTCAAAGTTACCTCCTGTAACTGACCATGGTTGGAAGCTGTGCCTTGAACCTTCTGTGTGTGTAGCTGATGAAATGCTGCAGTAAGTTTCTCCAAAGCATCTTGCTGCTCCGAGATCTGCAGGGCCAGGCCCGGTATGGCCTGCAAGGCGAAGAGTTGTGCCGGATCCATGGAGATAGGCCGGGTCAATGCAGTCAAGCCAGTTCCATAGAGTTAGCTGGGTCCTGGAGTCAAGCCGGATCCATGGAGTTAGCTGGGTCCTGGAGTCAAGCCGGATCCATGGAGTTAGCAATCTGTCATAATCCGCTATGTTGGTGGGAGGAGCAATCAGATAGGAGTAGCATTCTGATGTATTCCGTAGGCGGAGTAGCAATCTGTTGTATAACTGCTGGAGTTAGTAGTGGGTGGATCCTAATAATTCCCAGCATTCTATCTGTTTTCTTGGCTGCAGAGGATTTCAACACATTATCCATGATGATGCCTAGATCCTTTTCCTGGGTTGTGATTCCCAATTTGAAACCTTGCATTGTGTAGCTATAATTTGGGTTGTCCTTCCAAACATGTAGCACTTTCCACTTGACCACATTCAATGTAATCTGCCATTTGGATGCCCAGTCTCTCAGTCTTGCAATTTCTCACAATTTTCCTATGATTTAACAACTCTGAATAATTTTGTATGAGCAAATCTGATCATCTCACTCGTTGCTCCCGTTTCTAGGTCATTTATAAATATGTTAAAAAGCAGAAGTCCTAGTAGAGGTCCCTGGATTCTCCATTGTTCACCTTTCTCCATTGAGAAAATTGACCATTTAGCCCTATTTTCTGTTTTCTGTCTTTTAACCAGTTCTCAACCCACAATAGAACATTGCCTCCTATTCCATGACGTTTTAATTTTCTCAAGAGTGTCTTATGAGGCAATTTGTCAAATGCTTTCTGAAAATCCAGATACGCTATATCAACTGGCTCACCTTTATCCACATGTTTATTGACACCCTTCAAAAAAATGTAGAAAATTAGTAAGACAAGACTTTCCTTGGCTAAATCCATGTTGATTTTGTCCCATTAAACTATTCTTATCTATATGTTTACTAATTTTATTCTTTGGAGAAGTTTCAACCATTTGTTCCAGCAATGATGTCAGGCTCACTGGTCTGTAGTTTCCCAGATCTCCCCTAGAACCCTTTTTAAAAATTGGAGTTACATTGGCCACAATCCAATCTTCAGGTACCAAAGCTGATTTTCATGATACTATACAGATTATTAGCAGTAGGACTGCAATTTCATTTTTCATTTCTGTCAGCACTCTGGCATGTATACCATCTAATCCTTGTGATTTGCTACTCTTTAGTTTGACAGTCTGCCCTAGTATTTCTTCCAGGTTCACTGAGATTTGTTTCACCTCCTCTGAGTCATCATCTTTAAATATCACTTCTGGCATGGGTATCTGCCTTCCTTGTCCTTGCCCATTATTTTATGTTGACAAAACTAAAAGAATCCTCAAACACCAGATTTTGGAACACAAAAGCTGTCTTCATACTAAAAAAAAATAGAAGCTCCACTAGTTTCTCATTGTTTAAGTAAACAACATGTTTTTTTGCATTGCGTTGGTTTGTGATTGACCATGTTCTGAGCGATATCAGAGGAGACCATGATAAATGTCTTGTGGTTCTCAACCCTGTCCTGGGGACCCCCCCAGCCAGTCGGGTTTTCATGATATCCACAATGAATATGCATGAGAGAAAATTTGCATACACTGCCTCCATAACATGCAAATTTTCTCTCATGCATATTCATTGTGGATATCATGAAAACCCGACTGGCTGGGGGGTTCCCCAGGACAGGGTTGAGAAACACATATTTCACTTACAATTGGTTGTACTGCCAGGTTTGAATGAAGCCATTGAGTGGGCTGTGTTCCTTTAAACAAGAGGATTTTTCAACTTAAAGAATTTTCTAAAAGTAAACAATAACTCAATTCTTTTGAGAACATTTTATTTCAATAATATTTGCTTTCTTTAAGAACTGTGTAATTTTCAAAGATACTTTATAATAATGCTTTAATAAGTATTCATGAGATTTAGCAGTGTATACTGCGCATGTCCAGATTTTCACATAACTTTTCTATAAATGCTTGGGCGTCCTTTGTATGTAACTTTTAATGAGAGCAGTTAGCTCTGATG
Organism: Rhinatrema bivittatum; assembly: GCF_901001135.1. Classification (NCBI taxonomy): domain Eukaryota; kingdom Metazoa; phylum Chordata; class Amphibia; order Gymnophiona; family Rhinatrematidae; genus Rhinatrema; species Rhinatrema bivittatum. The sequence continues at coordinate 425,538,363 of NC_042615.1, read as the reverse complement.
CAGTGCTGACTTGTTTTGAATGAACTTAATGCTGTAAGAAAGATTTTATCTACAAGCTGTTTCAATTGCAAGATTTTATTTCAGCATTTATGAATGCAATTGTTTGTTTTTTTTATTATTTAGATATCACCCTGTAGCAGCAACTGCAAAATGCTGGCCATCATCGATTGTTTTGATGTTCACAAAGAGAAGCAGCAACCAAGCACAGGAGAAATCTCATTCCAAAGCTTGCTATGCTTCATAAAAGCTAAGCTTTTGGCAATTTTGATGTTTTGAAAAGAGAAGCAGCGATTAAGGAGAGGAAAATCCTTGTTCTACAGTTTGTTTTATTTCACTTAAGTTAAAAGCCAAGTTTTTAAAGAAAATTGTTTTCTAAAAAATAAAAAAAATATATAAAAAATAATCACTAAGGACATTGTCAAGTATCTGATAAGCAAAAGCATTTTTTCAATAAAGAATTGGTTAGATGGAGATTTTTCTGACTGGTGATTACACATGAACATATGCCTCTACCACCTATATACTGTATCCAGTGAAGCATCAATTCATCTCAGTAGTCTTTTTCCTCTCAACAAAATTTGTTTTGCCTGTACAAGCATTTGTTGCTTAATTCTGAGTGAAGAATTCTTCTTTGGGGAATGGGTAATGCCTTTCATCTTCTTTAGTAAAGACTGAAGAAAATAATTCATTTAATCTCTCTGCTCTGGCCTTGTCCTCCCTTAGTGCACCTTTTACCTCTCAATTATCTAATGGTCCAACTGACTCCCTCGCGGGCTTTTTGCTTCAAATGTACCTGAAAAAAGGTTTTATTATGAGTTTTGTCTTCCACAGCAAGCTTGTTTTCAAGTGCTTTCTTTGCCTTCCTGATCAACGGTTTGCATCTAATTACCAATGTTTTTGCTGTTTTCTGTTTTCTTCATTTGGATCCCTTTTCCATTCTGTTGGCTAAACTAGCTGCTCTTCTTTCACCTTTTAACCATGCTGGAAATTGTTTGGCCTTCCTTCCACTATTTTTAGTACATGGAATACATCTGGTCTGGGCTTCCAAGATGATATTTTTAAATAACAACCATGCCTGATGTAAACTCTTGACATTTGCAGCTGTTCCTTTAAATTATTTTCCTAACCATTTTTCTCATTTTATCATAACCTCTCTTTTGAAAGTTAAATGCTTTTGCAGTAGATTTCCATAGTGCCCTCCCTCCAGTTATCAAGTTAAACTGATCACATTATGATCGCTATTGCCAAGTGACCCCACCACATTACTATGAGTTCCATGATTAGATGTAAAATATCTATCCCTCTTGTCAGTTCTTGCACAAGCTGCTCCATGAAGCAGTCATTTATTTCAACTAGGAATTTTACCTCTCTAGCATGTCCTGATGTGACATTCAACCAGTTAATACAGGTAATTGAAATCACCCTTTATTACTGTGCTGCTGATTTTGTTAGCTTCCCTAATTTCTTTTAGCATTTCATTGTCTATCTGTTTATTCTGGCCAGGTGGATGGTAAGACACCCCCACTGCTATTTTATTCCCCTTGTCACCTGGAATTTCTATCCATAAAGATTCTGCAGTGCATTTTTGCTTACCGCAGAACTTTTATCCTGTTTGAATTTATGTCCTCGTTAACATATAGTGCTACCCCTCCATCAATTTGACCCATCCTATCATTCACACCTTTCTTTATAATCTGCCTTGTGAAATATTGCATGGAAATAAAATAATTAAATGTGTACTTAAGGTGATGGAGAGTGAAGTGACGTGCCCATTGTCACATAGAGCATCAGCAGGGGAAGCAGAATTTGTACTCTGGCTCTGTAACCACCACGCTTCTCCGCCAGATAACTGTTGCCAGCTTGGATCGTCTTCCATCACCATAGTTTGTCTGGCACTGGAAGATGAAGTACCAATTGCATTTTTGGGTTACCCACAACTTCAGCACTTTTTTCAGTAACACTTCCTTGGGCTTCAGCCACGTTTTGACCCTGCTATTATATAGAGAGGGGCTTTCTCTTCCCCCCCCCCCCCCCCCCCCCCCCCCCCCCTTCATGTTCTCCTCCCTCTTTTGCTGCTCTCTGCTTCACTCTTTCCATTCTGTCTTTTAACCAAGGCACTTTACTTACTTCATCCAACTGCAGCTCCTCATCCTATAGATACTCTTGTTCCCTTAGTTCCTCACTGCTTATGGATGACTGCGCTTTCCCTACCTTCAGTTCCTTACTACACTGTAACTCTTTTTTTGTTGCTGTATGCAATCTGTGATCTATACAAAGCAGGGCCCACCTATCTGTGCCTTGAATGCTGCCCATTAATTTCCCACACTCTGGGACTTGTGTTGTAGACAGAAGAAGAGACATGTGTGAGTACACATATGCTCAGAAAGGAACTCTACTATGTGTCAGAGCCATCTCTGGTGTCTCTGATTGCTGCAAAGTGCTGAGAGCAGAGCCCAGGTGCTGGGCTGGATTTGACCATCATGCAGTGGTAACATTTCTGTGGTACACCTGATTTTTATTCTGCCTTTCAGCCACTTTAAAGCGCCTTACAATCAGGTACTATAGGTATCTCCCTGTTCCCAGAGGCAATGGAGGGTGAAGTGACTTGCCCAAAGTCACAAGGAGCGTCATGGGGGTAACCTGCATGGAGCGGCAGTTACTACCCTTAATAGAAGGCATGGGGATTACTACCCTTAACCAATTAACTTTCATGCTTTTGATGCAACTGCAACATCATGTGATGCATGATGCAACATCATGTGATGCAACATCATGTGATGTTGCAACTGCAACTGCAACATCAACTGCAACTGCAACTGCAACATCATGTGATGCAACATCAAGTGATGATGACTCCTTGATGATCCCCATCAAGGAGTCACTCGCGAAAACACTGTCTCATTGGGAAACATGCCTCCAAAATATCAAACAGCTTCTCACAAGACTCAACCTGGTACTAAATTCATCCAAAACGGAATTACTACTCATCACACCAGAGAACAGCTCCTGCACCCCCACTCATCCAGCCATACCAAAAACTACACAAGTGAGAGACCTAGGAGTTCAAATTGACAATCACCTGAACCTGAAAGCTACCATCAACAAAACCACCAAAGACTGCTTTTATAAACTCCAAGTACTGAAAAGAATAAGACCTCTGTTCCATACTCATGACTTTAGAACAATTTTACAATCAATCATCTTCGCAAAGCTGGACTATTGTAACACCATCTTGCTTGGTCTCCCCTCTCTACACACCAAACCACTGCAAATGGTTCAAAATGCCTGTGCCCGTATACTCACTAATACCAGGAGAAGAGACCATATAACCCCTATCCTAATGGGCCTCCACTGGCTACCCATCCACTTCAGAATAATATACAAGGCCATTCTCACCATATACAAACACATTCATCAACTAGCCCCAATTGACCTTCATTTCCCCCTCCGATTACACACTTCAACAAGACCGACAAGAGATGCTTACAAAGGATCACTTCAAGTCCCCCCAGCCAAAACTACCAGACACATTACGCTAAGAAATCGGGCCTTCTCCACAGCCGGTCCTACCTTATGGAACTCTATCCCCCCAGATCTTAGAATGGAACCCAGCCTCTCAACCTTCAAGAAAAGACTCAAGACCTGGCTGTTCAGGCAGGCTTTTCCTAACTCCAATATCATTTAACTCCTAACAATCATCACATCACCATCAACATCACTATTAGCTACCTCTTACAATGTAATTATATGTAATTAGCTGGTTTTCCTTTTTCCTTTTTCCTTCTCATTCCAAGTTCAATTTTCCTTGTTACATGTAACTGCTATTTCCGCACTATTGTTCAAGTTTAAGTTTATTTTGCACTCCTGTTTCATGTGAACCAGCATGATGGGACTATTGTCTTGAATGTTGGTATATAAAAAACTTAAATAAATAAATAAATAAATAAATAAATAAATCATTCTCCGTTTTGATGGGGAGAAATGAAGGGAAATTGGATTCAGACAACAGCCAACACTGGGCCCTGACTTTTACGGGCTGGGATACTGATACACAGCCATTAGGGAAAGAGTACAGGACTGCTTCTATGACCAAGTCCAAAAGCAAAGCATGTTCAAGCACCATTGGCTGAATTATCAAGAAGGAAGTTTACCCTGTAAAAATGTTGCTAGCAATAATTTTTTTTATGGGTTCGACAGTTGCTTAGTTTTGATTGTAAATATTACTACCTTTAACATAAGGCCTGGGAGTAACCTGCATGAAGTGGCAGTGATTACTCTTAACAGAAACATGGGGGGTAACCTGCACAGAGCGGCAAATGTTACCATAAGAAACTTGCTGGAAAGACTAGATGGACCATTTGGTCTTTTTCTGCCATCATTATTATGTTACTATGAATCCTGGCTTCTCTTGTTCATAGTCCGTTGCTCTATAGGGATGTGAATCGTGTCCGGAATCGTATCCGGAATCGTAATCGTGGGATCAGGATCGGGATCGGAATTGTAGCCATTTTTTTTATCGGCTGCAACCGATCCTGATAAACTCACCCCGACCCCTAAAATCAAATTCTATAGAATCCCCCCACCTCCCAAGCACCCCAAAATGTTCTTTAAGTACCTGCTGGTCCAGCGGCCCTCCCGACCCCTCCAAAACTTTTTTAAAGTACCTGGTGGTCTAGCGGGGATCCCGGGAGCGATTTCCCGCTCTCGAGCCATCGGCTGCCAATAAACAAAATGGCGCCGATGGCCCTTTGCCCTTACCATGTGACAGGGGCTACAGGTGCCATTGGCCAGCCCCTGTCACATGTTAGGAGCAATGGATGGCCCATGCCATGTTATTACCCGTTATAATGTAATTAATTAATTTGATCTGTTATTCTCATTATAATGTAATCAGTTAATTTGATCAGTTCAATGTATCCTGTTGTTTTCACTGTAAACTGTGGTGAAGGCTTGCTCCAAACTACGGTATATAAAAACCGTCAAATAAATAAAATAAATACATTTTCACAAACAGATCCAAGATGGTGCTGGCACTGCAGCTTTGAACACTGTGGCAATTTCCCTTCATGATTTCTTGAAATACTTTATGAAAAAATGCCCCATAGCGCCAGGAAAAGGCATGCGAGGGAGAAGACATACCCTGAGGCAGCTCCGGAGCCTCCTATGACCAGCCCGATGGATGCCCATGTAGTTGGGGGGGGGGAGGTTTCATTGGGAGAAGAGTCGCGTCGGCAGGGAACCTTAGATGAAGTACAGGTTCCCTTGTCTGACTCGGATACATCATTGTCCCCGATGCAGAGAGAGGCGCCGGTAATCCCTGCTACACTCAGAAACCTGTAAGCGAACCTTGCTGCACTGCCAGCCAAAGTTGCAAGCAGTTTGAGAAGCCAGGCAGGGAATTCTTCCCCGGGAGGAGAGAGTGGACGTCGCCCCGTTGGGATACGACGTGGGACCCAGCAACTCACCCATGGGAAAGCGTTTGGAGATGAATGTAAGGGGCTCATCTACCCCTCTTCCTGCAAGTTCGCGATTTCAGCTTGCTAAACCCAACCAGGTAACTCTAGATTCTCTTTGGGAAGCTATTGAAGGTTTGGGGAATTTAACATCTAATCAGCTCAATCCTTTGATTGAGAGATCAAATGAGCATGAACAGCGTAGTCTGATGTTGGAAAGCACTGCAAAAACTATTTCACAGCAGTATGAAGAGGTTAAGACCATAGTGACCTCAAATAAGTTTTTTCAGGATTCTTTGATAAAATATAATTTATTCCTGATGACTAAACTGGAGAATATTGAGAATATGCTAAAAGGGAAGAATCTACATTTTGTGAACTTTCCTAAATTGCCATATATCCTCAGAAGAAATGTTCAAGAGATACTTAATGGAAATCTTAAAATTAGCAGAGGAAACTGTACCACCTGTGACGCGAGCATTTTACTTACCTCTAGTGAAAGTCTCATGAGAAAATTAAGTGGTTGGGTTAGCAAAGGAGGAGATTCAAGAGCCAGCAGAGGAGTTGGCAGAAGAGTCTGTTACAGCACCTTTAAATATTTCTGAAATATTAGAGACGTTAGATACAGTTCAAGCCACACCAGCAACAATGATTGTGACTTTTGTTTTGGAACTTGATAAAGACTGAGTGCTAAAGCTCTTTTTCTAAATTTGCAGGTTACGATTTTTCCTGATGTGTCGAAGATGACACAAAAGAAAAGGAAGCAATTTTTGCTTCTTAGACCAAAGGTCTTTCAAATAGGGGCCTATTTCCTTTTAAAATTTTCCTACAAATATCTAATTAAGTGTAAAGAAGCTTCATATTTGTTTTATTTACCTTCACAACCTACACAATTTTTGAGTGATAAAGGTCTAAACTCATAGGGGCCGATGCAATAAAATTTGCAGAAAGCGGGTGCTGACTTTTCAGCGCCCGCTTTCTTAGCGCACGCATGGCGCCCGCAAGGGGGGCGCCATGCGATAAGCAAATTAGGGGATTGTGCTAGCAAGGAGGCACTAGGGTCGCTAGCGCGACCTTAGCACCTCCTTGCTAACGTGACCCCACGGTTACCGGCGGTCTGCCAGTTATGAACACCGATGCCGATAAACTCTGTGTCAGTCTTCACAGCGGCCGGCAGAGGTTTTTTTTTTCTTTTTTTTTAACTTTAAAAAAAGTACAGAAAAGCAGGCAGGCATTAATATCTGAGCGATAAATGTGCGTCTGAGACGCACATTTATTTTTTTGCATTTGGAGTGAATGAATAATAGCCTCATTCACATGCATTTGCATGTGATGAGCGCTAACTCATTCACTCCGCGTCGGATGTGCGTTAAATAGGCACTAATCCCCCTATTGCATTAGGGGGTAGATTAGCGCCTATTTAACGCACGTCCGACAGCAGGTTAAACAGTGCACTCGGCTGAGCACACTGTATTGCATTGGCCCCATAGTAATGTTATGGGATAAAATAATAATACCATTGACTCCCTAAAATGGCTGAGTGTACTCTCACTTTTCTGTATTAGCCCCCCTTTAATGCAGTGCTGTCATTTTTCCTTTTATTATTTGTTTATATTAATGGAGGAATTGGATCCCCACAATTTGTTCTTTAATAATGGTTCTTTAATAATGCTTTGATTTTTGAATGTATTATGTTTCATATAATCTGTTATTCAAGATGGTTCTTGAAATATAACTCAAAAAATTGCATAAATAAAAAATTAAAAAAATAAAATAAAATAAATTTTCACAAGGCATTAAATATTTGCTTCTTTAAGATACCAAGCAAAAAGATAAACAACAATTCTGTTTCACAAATCCAGATCTATATCAGATAAATATTACCATCAAACATACCTTTGAATTCAAGCACCCATGCATGTATAAGGAAACTATTGTTTTTCTAAGTAGTATTGATTCTTTATTGAGCCTTTTCTCTTTTAGGTGCACCGTGAAACACAGGAATAAAACTTCAAGTATGTATAAGTTTCTCTAATTCTATAGGATCCTAATGTATTCTTGTGAATATTATATCAAAGTTCACTATCATATTTTAATGACTAGTGCTTAAACATAAGTGCTTAGAGTTGTGTGTATACACTTAGGGGCAGATTTTCAAAGGCTACGGGTGTAACATACGCTCGTAACCTGAGAAAATCTGCCCCTGCACGCGCCTAGCCTATTTTGCATAGGCTCGGTGGTGAGCGCAAGCCCCGGAACGCTATGTCCCGGGGCTTGCAAAAAGGGGCGGTCCGGGGGTGTGGCAGCAGTTCAGGGGTGGTTCGGGAGCTCCGGCACAGCGCGCCGGCAGCCTTCCGGTGCGTGCAAGTTACGCCTGCCTTGGGCAGGCGTAACTTTTGGAGTAAAGGTAGGGGGGTTGATTTAGTTAGGGATGGGGTGGGTTAGATAGGGGAAGGGAAGGTGGGGGGGGGGCCAGAAAAAAGTTCCTTCCAAGGCCGCTCCGATTTCGGAGTGGCTTTGGAGGGAACGGGGAAAGCCATCGGGGCTCCCCTCGGGCTCGGTGCACACAAGGTGCACATCTGTGCACCCACTTGTGCGCGCCAAGCCCGGATTTTATAACATGCACGCATGTTAGAAAATCGGGCGTAGATTTGTTCGCACCGGGTTGCGCTAACAAATCTACGCCCGTGTGTAGATTTTAAGATCTGGCCCTTAGCTTGTCTTCCTATATATTTGAAGATAGTGGGTGAAGCTTACGAACGTGGCTGGTTGATGTGCTTTTAAGTCCAATATGGACTTGGCTTTTATGAGGTTCTACAATGGCTGTTGAAATCTGGTACAGTATATACCCACACGACTTCTGTACAAAGTATAAATATAAGCATACATTCTGTAACAGATAGAGCCAAAATATTATTTCACAGCTTACAATAGATTGCTGCAGGCAGACATTGTTATATACTATTACACTGTTTACATGTTAGGGAAGCAAACTATAACCTTGTACTGTGCAAAATACACAAAAGAAAAATAGAATCACCAAGCTTGTTTTGAAAAGAATATCTCAGTGTACTTTAACCTGAAACATTAGATAAGTGAGGATAAAAACTGCATACATTCAAATGTGTTCTCTTAGCATATGAAAGTAAATGTGGGAAGACACTGGAGTAGGATTATGTTATGCCAGCAGGCACATATAATAAGTGCCTGTTTGCTCTGCTGAAACAAGATCAGTCATCACTTCTGGAGCAGCATAATAATAATAATTTGTATTAAACCGTACCTTTCCTGTACACAGCCTGAATCCCAATATCCTTCATATTTAAAGGGGGAATTCTGAAGCTGCCTGGGGAGAGCTGCAGGTCCATGTATACTTTGTTCCTGCACACCCACAAGCTCATTTTCAAAGGGGAACTTTCTGCTGAGTTTCCTTTGAAAATACAGGGCAGCAAAAAACACAGGTACTTTAAAGGAGGAGCAAAGGGCACTCTTTAAAATATGCCCAGTGATTTCAAAATGAAATACACATATGTACTATCCCCTTACCCCCTTACTCACTCCTTGACCTCACTCCACCCACTTTACTCCATGGGTAAAAAGGGGAAGGGAAAAGAGACTTTTCAGATATCATTTGAATGCAGGTAAACATGCATTTACTCACATATAAACGTTTAAAAATTGCCCTCTATGTAGCTTAGAAACATGGACACAGTCATGTCAGGGGTGGAGGACCCAGCAGCACATTTCTGATACCAGCACTGTATGCTGCAGCTTCACATCAATTATAAGAAAAGCAAATGCCATTATTATTTTTAGGAAACAGAAGAGATTAGGAGGGTGTAGCAGCAAACATCGGAACATGAGAGCAATTTATCCAAAAATACACAGTGTTTGTTGCAAGCGTGGAATGCAATCACTTACTCGAGGGGGAGTGAGCCCTTGGCCCACGCTACATCCCCAGGGAGAGGCTCCAAGGTACGCACCATGGGAGGCAAGAGTATCCAGCCACTGTCTGGATTTGGAACATAGCTTGGACTGGGAACGTAGCTCACTCAGGCCTCCGCTGAACCTGCATTCACCAAGAGTGAGACCCAACAACACAATGCTGGTTTCTGGGGTAGCCCTCAGGCCACTCAAAAGCCCTTTTGGACCTGCAACTTGGGAACGGTGTGTGTGTCAGGACAGATGGAGGTCAAGGACAAAAGATGACTCAGAAGAGAAGAACTAGATGAAGGACCTGAATAGTTGGATCAGGTTCAGACTTAGGTTCAGGTTCAGGATTTAGATTCAGATTCAGGTTGCTGAAGAGTCCTGTGTCGTAACAAGCCCTACACAGCCCGTAGGCTGGATGTGGACCACACTGAAGTTTGGAGCAGACTCTAGGCTTGGAACATGATGAAGACTTGGCACTGATAACATGACGAAGAATCTAGGAGGGCCCTGCACCACAGTACACCCTACACAGCCCTTAGGCTGGTCATGGACCATGCCGAAGCAGAGCAGAGTCTAGACAGCAGTTGGAATAAGAAGCTCCAAAGACCAGGCACAGGATTCAAGATTCAAGAACTCAGAACCAGAGATGGAACCCCGACTTTTAAAAACAAGGGACTTCCGGAGACTTGACCAATGAAGAAGGCAGGCTTAGTGCCATGAGTTGCCCTATACAACCCATGGGCTGGTCATGGACCATGACACTGGCATGCCTGGAAGAGTGGACGAAAGAGAAGACCTGAACAGTGGGCAAAGGCAAAGACTTAGACATCAGGCAAAATGAGAACTTGGGCATCAGATGAAGACTTGGGCGAGGGGTAGACTTGGAATGAAGACAACAGGAACTAGAGTCTCAGGGACCATCGAGAGATTGGGATATGGAACAAAGAACATGGAAGAGCTCCCATGAAGACCATCAAGAACAAGGGACCTGGAAGAAGCAAGCTGGAACTCCAGAATATTAGAAATTATTAGGAAGGGAATGATGAATAAAACAGAAAATGTCATAATGCCTCTGTATTGCTCCGTGGTGAGACTGCACCTTGAATTCTATGTACAATTCTGGTCACCGCATCTCAAAAAAGATATAGTTGCACTAGAGAAAGTACAGAGAAAGGCAACCAAAATGATAAGGGGATAGAACAGCCCCCCTATGAAGAAAGTCTAAAGAGGTTAGGTCTGTTCAGCTTGAAGAAGAGACAGATGAGGGGGGATATGATAGAGGTCTTTAAAATCATGAGAGGTCTAGAATGGGTAAATGTGAATCGGTTATTTACTCTTTTGAATAATAGAAGGACTAGGGGCATTCCATGAAGTTAGCAAGTAGCACATTTAAAACTAATCAGAGAAAACATTTTTTTCACTCAATGCACAATTAAACTCTGGAATTTGTTGCTAGAGGATGTGGTTAGTGCAGTTGGTATAGCTGGGTTTAAAAAAGGTTTGGATAAGTTCTTGGAGGAGAAGTCCATTAACTGCTATTAATCAAGTTGACTTAGGGAACAGCCACTGCTATTACTGGCATCAGTAGCATGGGATCTATTTTGTGTTTGGGTACTTGCTGGATTGGCCACTGTTGGAAACATGATGCTGTACTTGATGGACCCTTGATCTGATCCAGTATGGCAATTTCTTATGTTCTTATGTTCCAAAGACTCTTGGAGTAAAGAACTGGAACAAGGACTCTAGGAGCAAGCAGCTCCTTGTGAAGGCCACAAACTGAATATCCCTTATATAGGGCTGCAGATTTGACATCATCAGAAGGGACTGTGAGGCTTTTCCTACTGGTCCCTTTAACTCTTGGTGTGAGGTGCATGCATCTAAGGAGGCACGGCACAGGAGAGGCATGCTGGCAGCATCCAAGGTGTGAGGAGGAGACAGTGACATAGCTCAGCAACCAAAGCAGTAGTGCAGATCCATGCAGTGCAAGCCACGCCAGGAGGTCAGCAGTACTCCAGGGTGGTGAGTGAGCCGCTCACGTGCCCGACCCACGCTGACGTTTGCAACAGTGTTAAATGGAGAAAATAGCTTGATGAATAATAGTTGCCAAATTATATTCTCCCACCCTACCAATTTCTCTCTCCCCACCAATCTCTCCATCCACTCCCCACCAATTTCTCTTTCTCTTTCATTCGGTCTCTTGCCACCAGTCTCTCACCCTTACAGCAGGTCGCACACCTTTTTAAAATCTACCCCTATGTCTACCAGTTCACCATTATCCACATCTTTTTAGCCCCTTCAAAAAAAATCTAGCAGATTGGTGAGGCAAGATTTCCCTTGTGTAAATCCATGCTGGCTGTGTCTCATTAAACCATGTCTTTCTATATGTTCTGTGATTTTGTTCTTTAGAATAGTTTCCACGATTTTTCCCGGCACTGATGTCAGACTCATTTATTCATTCATTTCATTTATTAAAATGTATATACTGCCTGTAAAAGCTACCCAGGTAGTTTACAAAATAAACATGCATAATAATCAAATACACAGAAATAATAATATAACATTAACAAATATCAAATGACAATCCTAAAATAATAACATAGGGAAGCAAGACTATGCAGCTCGTTACCCCTCCCCCCCCCCCTTAACAAAACACAAACTGTTGAATGGCTTTTAAAACAAAGCCGCAGTTTATTGCAACATAACCCGAGCCCCTACCAAACATTATACATAACTTCAAAGAAACCACAGCGCCCCCCCCCCCCCCTTTTATTCTTGCTCCTCTTGCCTTACCACCGCGTCCCAGTGGTAAGACTCCTTCGACATTCCCCATTGTCTTACCCCGCCGCAGCCCCAGCGAGAGTAAGCACACGGCCTGAGCATCGCCCCCCCCCCCTTGCTCATAGGCCTTCCTGGGTAGCAGCCCCAAACTACACGAGATTATCCCCCCCCCCTCAAAATGTCCTTACAATACAATACAACACATTACTATTTAGGGCTCGGGTTTCCGCCACAAACAAGGACAACTGACGGTTGTCCTTGTTCCCCCACTGCGGCCTTATAACTGCTGAATTTGATCTTCAATTCCTTCTCGCAAGGCATTGTTGAATAAATCAATGCCCACCTCAGAAAGATGAATCTTATCCTCTCGGAATAAACCTTCTAACACTTCCCATGACCACTCATGACGCACCCAAAAACCTCCCTGTTTTATCAGCCATTTACCAATTTGTCAGTTCAATTTTTTAACCCCTCGGTGCCACAAGGGCTCCATATGATGCTTAAGGCGCACTATTATATCTGACCAACCTACCCGCATACCTGGCATCCCATTCATAACACCTGCCAGATCTTTCCTCATATGCACTAACAACTCCCGACACGACAATTTCCCAATATCATTTCCTCCCAAATGAATAATCATAATCCGAGGTATACCCCATGTTTCAACCAGATCCTGCAAGAAAGATATCAAATCCCCCCAATACATGCCCCGCCTGTTGAACCATTGAATGCTCCATCTTCTGACATCCAAGGTCAAATTCTCGCCATATGGACGCTTTGCTGCCCTTCGCTGAGCCCAGCAAATGAAAGAATGGCCCAGGACCCAAGCACATTCTTGATTGCACTGAACCTCACTTGTTTCTGCAAAGAAAAGAACCACATTAGCATCTGCCACACTACCCCCCCCCACCTTCCCCCATCATGAATCCTCATTTCGAACATAACACCTATAGGCTTTCAATTTCCATCGCCCTATTGTTTGAATGAAATGCACTGGCAACCCTAAGTCCGCAGCCATAGTCACCGCTCCAATGCGGAACGAATGTGGCGTAAAATGCTCTGCTGCCCACCCATTTCAAGACCTTGGAAAATTGAAAAATGGTCAAAGGTGTACCATTCTCATGAACCAAGAAAGAACCCCGAACGTCCGGCCTCACCTGCTCAGAAGCTTGCGTGCAACGTACCTGGCATGCCAGCACATCCCGCGCTTCCACGAGTGAAATCCAGTGCCCCCTACCCCTTTGATCCGTCTTACAAATACACAGGATCACCTGATGCTCATATACCCACATATGGTGCTAACAATCCAACCCCAGATGCATGGGCCTGGGATCTAGCCACCAACTCACTGACCCGCATTGCTCCAAAAAACGCTAGTGAAAATGCTGTTCTAAACAACAAGATCTCATCCTGAGACCAGCAAACCCTATCCACCTGCTCGGCAATCCACAACAAATCCGCGTAACGAATTGGACGCCTTTTATCCCCAGGTCTATCCTTTATTCTCCCCCAGCCCCTGAGCACTCGTTTCACTAAAAAACTGCTGATCGGATTACCCCAACCCCCCAATTTTTGAAAGAAAGAAAAACCGGCTAATTGAGTACGCACTGTCACCAGCAAATAGCCAGTCCACCTTGCCCACAAAATGAACTGTACCATATCACATTCCCGGACCACCCCACCCCGCCATCCCAAAGTCTACAAAAAAATGAGACACTACACCCCTTCCCACCAAATATGATTTCCAAGTGACCGATGCCATTGATTGCCGAATCAGTCTCCATGTGCCTGCCTGCCAAGTTGCCAGAGATGCTCCAGAATGGGCTGTCTCATCAAACTCGCCCAGGGTGCCAAAGCCCTGAAGACGTCCCACATGAAATGAGAAAGAGCATCAGCAATCAAGTTCTCGTTGCCTGGGACATGCCTTGCCGTGATCGTTACATTCCAGTGCAAACACAGGAATACTAGCTCCCTCAACAATGCCGAGACACGTAAACACTTCGCGGACTGCTTGTTGATCACTTGAACAACCCCCAAATTGTCACATCAAAAAAACCACTCTTTTATTCTGTAGTCTAGTCCCCCAGATCATTAAGGCTACCACTATAGGAAACAACTCTAAGAATGTAATATTCCTGGTGATCCCTTCCGCCGCCCAATCTGCCGGCCACTGTTCCGCGCACCAATGCCCCTGGAAATAAACCCCGAAACCTGATGCCCCAGCCTCATCCGAATACAACTCCAATTCCCGGTTGGATACCTCTACTTCTTGCATAATGCATACTCCATGGAAAGAATATAAAAACCCCTCCCAAATCCCCAATTCATCCTTCACTGTCTTTATCACCCAGATAAAATGGTGCCCTGCTCTAATGCCGGCAGTTCTTGTGGAAAGCCTATGAATAAAAGCTCGATCCATCAGAATCACCTGGCATGCAAAGTTCAGCGAACCAATCAATGACTGCATCTGCTTCAACGTCACCTTCGTCGACCCTCTTACAAACCTCACCAATTCCTTCAGTCTAACCAATTTATCCAACGGCAAACATGACACCATTCCGACCAAATCCCATTCAATGCCTAGGAACATAAGCTGAGTAACTGGTCCTTCAGTTTTGTCATGCGCGATCGGCACCTCTAAAACCCAAGTTACTTCCAAGAAACCATCTAATTGATCTCGAAAAGTGCTAGCTTGACTGGGTACAAGAAACAAAAAATCATCTAAATAATGTAACATAGCTCCACAACCCGTATGTTGCATGGTGGCCCACTGTATGAAGGTACTAAAAACCTCAAAAAATGCACAGGAAATGGCACAACCTATGGGCAGACAGTGATCCACAAAGTAACCTTTTTCAAAAACAAAACCTAACAAGGGAAAGCTCCTTGGGTGAATTGGTAACAGCCAAAACGCTGATTCTATATCTGCCTTAGCTAAAAGAGCCCCGCTTCCCGCACCTCTCACTATCGCTACACTGCATCAAAAGAAGCATACTTCACTGTACAGGCACTTCGCGGAATAAAATCATTGACAGACGACCCCTCAGGGGACGATAAATTCAAAATCAACCTAAACTTCCCTGGATCCTTCTTTGGTATCACCGCCAGAGGAGACAAATGCATCTGCTCAAAAGGCAGACTATCGAACGGCCCAACCACCCTCCCCAGCTGGATCTCCGAATGCAGTTTTTCCCTGGCTACGCCCGCTAAACAATAAGCCAACCTTGCATTCCGTGCTCTTCCCCTGAAACCAGGACCCACATATGGGATACTAAAACCAAAACTGAAACCACTAAGCAAAAAACTTTATGTCTCTAGCATGTCCTGATATTACATTAACCCAGTTTTGTATGAACTGAATGTCATAACAACTTCTGTAAAGTAAACCATTGTGTATCTAATGATGGAGAATCCGATGAAGGTGAAAAGGAAGATGATTTTTCAAGAAGTGCCTGCAAATCGGCATCTGAGAAACTGAGTGTTTTTAAAGGGTCTACATTTCTTTTTTAGATATCAAAATTGAATTGACCAATGTAGGTTTCTCTACTTCCATCCACTTCAAATACTTATCTACATTTTCAAAGCGCACATCCTACAGCTCTGAAGGCAAGTCTTCCAATGAGTCAATTCATTCGTCTTAGAAGACTTTGTTCAACTATAGTGGACTTTGAGACACAATCACAAGTCCTGTCTGAACGTTTTCTACAAAGAGGCTATCCCCGTACATGCATTAGAAAAGCTTATTTACAGGCAAAATTTTCACACAGAGATTGGTTGTTTCTCCCTCGATCGAATGAAGAGTTGGCTGGACTTACATGTCTTTTACCATTTTCACCTGAGGCAAAAATCATTAAGAAGTCTATTTTGAAATATTGGCATGTTTTGCAAATACACAATTTTTTCAATCTCCCCCACGGATTACTTTCTCTAGTGCTAAAAACCTGAGACCGTCTAGTCCATTCTGATTTTTCTTTTTCATCCGAAGCTACAGTTTCAATTTCTGGATCTCATCAACCATGTCAGTCTTGCTCAGTGTGCATTAATTCTATGATGGTTGAACATTTTTTGGAAATGTCTTCTGGTTTTAGAATTTTCCTGAAACATGTACTTCTAGTATGGTTGTATATTTGATAAAATGCCTGTGTGATCTGTTATATATTGGCAAAACTAAGTGCATGTTAAAGACCAGAATGATAGAATATCGTTCCAATATAAAAAATGCTCGTACTGACGAACCTCTTGTTACTCATTGCATTCAACTTGGACATTCTTTTGCTGATTTAACCTTCTGTGCAATTGATCAAGTACTACAACACTGGCAGGGAGGTAACCAGGGATTACATCTTCTCCGTTTAGAACAATGTTGGATATATAGACTTAAAACAGTCACTCCTTTTGGTTTAAATACTGAATTAGATCTGCATGTCTTTTTAGGATAAGATTCATCCATTACCACTGTGAATACATTTTTTGATGACACTGATTATTATTGACCATCTTTGCATGTCTTACTAAAACGTTCTTTTGCTATAATTTTTATAGGCACATTTCTCAATTCGATAAAGAAGTTATTTAAGAACTGTTCAAATGCCCCTGAAGAAGCACTGCTGTTGAGAAACACGGCAGTGTTGGGCGCTTTAAGGTCTCTGGACTGTGGTTTATATTTTAAGAAAATAATGATTTTGAAAAAAAACTTTTTGAAAAAATTCTAAAAAATATAGAGAGTGTAATAAAATGAAAAGGTGAATGAAAGAGAAGACTAGTTGGTTTTGATTGAAACAACAACAGGCTTGCTGATACCTTCATTTAGGCTATAATTTAAAATGTATCTATAAGTTCCCATTTAATTTGATTTGGGTATTTCCTTGCTTGGGTAACTTTTTGACTCCATTGATTGGTTTTGGTAATTGAAATCTCCCATTATTATTGCACTGCCAAATTGATTAGCTTCCCTGATTTCTCTTAGCATTTCATCATCTATCTGACCATTTTGTTCAGGTGGACAGTAGTATACTCCTATCACTATACTCTTACCCAACACACGTGGGATTTCTACCCATATAGATTCTACTGAGCATTTCGTCTCATGTATGATCTTTATCCTGTTGGACTCTATACCCTCCTGGACATAAAGTGCCACACCCCCACCAAGTTGATCCTCCCTATCATTGCAATATAATTTGTACCCTGATATAGCACTGTTCCATTGGTTGTGATGCCAATTATGTCAATCTCATCATTTACTGCTATACACTCTAACTCTCCCATCTTACTTCTTAGACTTCTGGCATTGGCATACAGACATTTCAAAGTATGGTTTTTGTTTGTATTAACAACCTGCTTTTCAGTTGATAAGGATAATTTGGAAATCTTTAACTCAGGTGATTCTTTACATATATGCACATGGAGGCCAACAAGGCCAACCTGTTTTTTGTGCAGGGCTGAACCAGGAGCTCAGGTGCAATAAACTGGCCTGGATGGAGCTCCGCACCAGTTTTAATCATGGTGGCTCCTACCCACATGGGGTAGATTGAATGGGGCCAATGGTGTGGGGAGCATCAGGCCATGCGGAGGCTAGTAGGGGGAATTGAGTGAAGTACAACTATTCACCTCATAACTAGTAAAAATCCATAGTAACATCCCAGTCTGGCACTCACACTGACAGCAGTCATGCATTAATAATGTGACTCATATGGTGTTGCCCTATAGATAGAAGACTTGAAGAAAAAGGCCCAGGAGCTGCACCTGAAGTGGAGGCCCTGGCTGGACCGATTATGCACTCGGCGAGATGGGTCTGGAAGTAAGATATCCCTCATGGCAGCTTGGATTGGTTACTAAGTTCCATCTATGCCCTCTCTTTGCTAAGTACCACATTGCTCACCCCCTCCTCTGCCAAGCTTGGTCTCAGCCTTCAACTTACACTAATCCTCCTTCATATATTTCTGTGTCACAGGCTCCATTCTCATGAAAGTGTTTAGGAAAGACACTCTGGAGCCTAGCTGGCATGGTTTCAGGGTCTTTACTCCTACTCCAACATGGATTTCCCTGTAACCAACATGGCTCAGGTCCAATACAACAATGTGTAGCATCACAACTCTTCATACACCTCTACCGTAAATTGAAACCCTGTTGAACATTTGTTTCCCTCACCCTCTAGCACATTGTTGCCTTCAGCAATATACATCATGTTCCCATTAATTAGCAGGATTTCCAAACCCCTACCAAAAGGGAAGGCATACCTAACAACTCTTCCCTTTGCCTTCACCTCGCCCTCCAAAGGCAAGTCCTCTAAGTGCCTCAGTACTCCTGTGCATCATACTCTGCAACATTTGAACACATAACATGATACACACTTGCTTTTGTCTTCACAGATACCAGCTACTCATCGTCGTCTTCCTCCTCGGACAAGGAGGAAGAAGATGAAGCAGGTGACTGTGGCGAGGCCTCAGCCCCACACCCTGTCGAAGCAGCAGCAGCCACCACTGGGGAGGAGCAGGATGCTTCTTTCCCACCCTGACCACTATGAAGGGAGCCAGTGGTGGTAGTCCAGCGCCTCTGCCTTCAGCAGGCACAGCCCAGTCTTCATCAGCCCCTAGACCCCCTCCTTGTAGGGCATCCTCCCCCTTTGGCCCAGGAAGTAGGCCGAGGGAGGCCTGCATCCCTGTCTGCTGCCTCTGCCATCATCCACACCCCAGAGGTCAGAAAGAGGCTCTTCAATGGAAGCACCTGCTCCTGGCAAAGATCCCCTTTCTGGGTGTCAATTTGAAGCCGTGGTGCAGGTGATGGCAGAACAGCAGAGGAGGATGCAGGACTTCCTTGGGAGTCTGCTCAGGATGGTGCCCCACCAGGGTCATGCCCTGTAACCATGCAGCTTCAAGGCAGCAGCCGACAGCCATCCTGAGCAGACTCCTAAATCTGCATTCGTGGCTGTCCCTAAGTCCATGGGTATTTTGGTTTGGTTATTAGTTTCCTCCCTAGTGTGCCCTGCCCTGTACCTTTTTAGTTTTCAAAGTGTTTTTAGGAACAAAACATATAACTGTGTTTAAAAAAAGTTAATATAAATTGTTGACATGACTAAATACTTTGTCTGAGTCTATAGTTTCCATGAGGTGATTAATCCTAAGTTCACATTTGCACTGGTAACTTGGATTTACATGGCTAATTTGTGAGTTAGCTCTCTAAATGGCTTTGAAGAATGACCTCTATGACTTTTTTGCTGTGGGAATAGCCATGATGGCTATGATGGCACCTTTCTTCAGATTGTCTGGCAGCCCCTAAACCCACACAGTCTGCATTCCCATCCACCAGCAGGGTAACTGTGCTGCATGTGTAAAGTTATTAGTAAAGGTATATAAAGTATAGGCAATGTACCCTGAGTGACATATTCTATAATAAATCAATGCCACAGTTTGTTTTACATTCATTAGCTAGCCCAAGTTGGCGCAGTCTACCTCTTTCCGGCCTCACAAGGGTTCACCATCACGCAAACGCCTACTAACACAAGATCTGTGAAGAACCTACCGTTCCAGGTCCACTTGCACCATACTAGGGGATCAAGCTATGCAGCCTTCTGAGCTTCTGTAGGCCTGTTTCAGCAGCCATTTCTTGCTGGTCTTGGGATCTGTATACCTGAAGCACTTCCAAATATGGATAAAGGCAAGGAGGGGCCAAGTTCCCCAATAAGAGCCTATCCTGACATGAAGCCTCACAGCTGGAGGATGATGTGAAGTCTAACATTTTAAAGAATCCAGAGGAATGGGAAGGGGCAGCAGCACACACTTGGATAGCACACACAAGGTGGGCCGGATATGTTGAGGGACACCATTATGTAATAAAGGGTTAGGAGACATGTACTCCCAACATGACGTTGTATTTGCTGAAAGAGAGACAGTAGACTTGCTGGTGCAGTCCACATAGCTTTCTCAAGAATGGAACCCAGTGGTGACAAATGAAGTTGCAGAAAAACTGCCTAATATTTCAGAGCAATTAACCTTCCACTCCTCATCCAATCACACTAGTCACTCAGGTGTTCTTATTTCTAAATTAGACTTTCCATGAAGTCTACTATCGGGCAATGGACCATTAACTGAAAAAGCGTCATCTGCAGGTGCATTGTTAAAATTATGAACCCCAGCTAGCTTTGGGGGATGGCAGGGCCCACATTGAAAAGTAAATATTTTCCATTACTACACAGCCATAGAGTTAACATGGGTAAGTTAGTGCAATAATGCAAACAAACATCTACACGCATTTAATTGCTTTATATTTTAATTTAGTATGCGTGTAATATGTACACGCGTAAGCATCACCCACCTACACGTAAACATACATGCATGTTACACTCCTGTGCACGTAGGAACGCATGTACTACGTGCCTTTGCAGGGATAAAAGGAGGGAGCCTGGTCTGTCTTTTTTTACCCCACCATGTCTCAGGGCCATCCAGGACACATGCCAAAGCCTAATTTTCTGCCCAGGGAGGTTGACCTCCTTGCAAAGGAAGTGATGAAGGGAGTGCATTTGCCTTAAAATTAATGCTGTCTTTAAAAACAGCAGGAGTACTGGTGAATTGTGCCACAAGTGGAGAGACCTGCAGCAGGTTGTGAAAAGAAAGCAGGTGCAGATGCTAGCCAAGGGGGCAGACACCCAGGGCATTCTCACAGTGGCAGAGCGGATAGTGCTGTCCACCATTTCGGAGTTAGCTGTGATTGAGGTGGGGTTGGGGGAGCTGGACACCTCACAACCAGACCAGTAGCACGGTGAGTAATGTCTTTAAGATACCTTATAGATACCAGGTCCTTCTACTATAATGATGTAGGGCATATGTGCCCACAGAGAAGAGCATGATTCAGCCCTTGGCTCCAGAGCATTGGGTCTGGAGTGTAGGGCACTGCACTAAATGATAAGTATTTGCTGTATGTGGTATGATATTATAGACAGGCCAATACAATAAAATGTGCGGGAAAACGGGTGCTCATTGTTGAGTGCCCGCTTTCCTAATGTACACCCAGCCACCTCTCCTGGATGCACAATACTGTATTTAAATGAGGGGTCTAAAAATAGCACACTCCTAGTGTCTCCTTAGCAGCAGAAGCCCAGGAAAGGTGGCTTTCAGCAGGTTTGGAAAACGGACGCTCAATTTTACAAGCATCCGTTTTCCTAACCTGTGCACAGCCACGGGATAGGAAAATAGACACTCATAAAATTGAGCATCGATATTAAGTTGGAGGATGTACAGAAAAGCAGTATTTTCTGCTTTTCTGTACACTTTTCCAGGCTGCTCAGAAATTAATGCCTCTCCTCTCACCAAACTAAATGGAATCTTCATTGCCACATTTCCTATTCAACCATATGACTTAAACGTGATAGGTGAGCTTGCAAAGTGCTCCATCTTGAGCCAATAAGCAACCCTTTAAAAGATGATATGCAGATAGTTGGTGACCTCAACAGCTAGGCAGGCTGAGAAACAGCTTGTGGTTCCAGACACTATATGTTAGTAAGGGGTACATGATTTATATTTTCACTGGAGTATCAGGAAGTGCTGAAAGAGGAATTGGGGACCTGCATTGATTGTTAACATAGAAAATCTTTAGATACTCAAACAACTATGATATTAAACTAAAACATGTAGCAGGGAGCCAATATGAGGAATGGGCAGGGCCAAGTGGCCTGCAAAGGCTATGTCGCCGCATATGGCAACAGCCTGAAACCTCGGAGGAGGAGGAATAGGAGGAGCTACAGGGAGGGCCACCCATGGAAGAAGAGCTGCCACAACCATCTGGCGAGCCTCAGGAGGAGACAGAGGATGTGATGCAAGAGGAGCCAGTGGAGGAAGAGCAGCAAGCTGGCCTGGATTCCTCAACAGAGGAGGAAGGTGCTGAACACCCACAGGTAGTGGCCAGGACACTACAGCAGAGCGCCTCCTCACTGAGATGAATACCTGAATCTTGAAGGACATGGCAGCACTGCATCTCGAACTCCATGGCCTGTAGGACGTAATTCAGGAAGAGGGATAGGCTCTAAGAGAAGAACTGAGGGGCCAGTGGCATGAAATATGTGAGCAGAGAGCTGTATGGAGGTAGCTGCTCACCAGAATGCCCCCCTTGGCAGCCACAGCCACCCACCAGCAACACTAGCGGTGCCTTCCCAACCTGCCAGACCCTCCTGCAGCCACCTGCCAGAGCAGTCATGTCCTACGCCCTCTGATGGACCATCTCTAAGGAGGAGTGCAAGACACAGCTTGCCCAGTGCCCCCACACATAGCCGAAAAAAGGGAAAGTACGTCCAAAAGAGCCAGTAACTTTATTCTGTACAGAATTTCAATACATTTGCACTTAACAAATTAATAAATTCACCTTAACCTACAAAAATATCTTTGTATCGGAGTGTTCCGTTCGTTTATAGTCTGTCTTTGACTGTGGAGATGTATCACTTGGAATTTCTCCTGACTGAGCTCTTGTTCCTCCTCCTCGTCTTCTTCATCTGTATTCTCATCTAGTCCTCTGGAGGAGGCATGTGTCTGGTTTTGGCCAAGTTATGTAACATACAGCAGGTTAGAAAGATCTGACAGATTTTAGGTGGGTTGTAGAGGAGGCATCTCCCTGATCTGTCCAGCTAGCAGAAGCATGTTTTGAGTAAACCGAAGGTTCTCTCAATGACTGCTCTGGTCATCCACTGGGCCCTGTTGTTTCGCACCTTCGCTGCACTCTGTGGGGTGGCCACAGGGATCATGAGCCAGGTTTTGAGGGCATAGCCTCTGTCACTTGTAAGAGAGAAACTAGAACAAAGCAGTTATATAGGCTTTTAGGCTGCACTGGACATTAGGGGATTAGGCTGGGTCAGAGCTCTCCTCCAGACCAAGCAGCTCATCTAAAGATGTGGGACACCCATAGAAGAGGCTGATTGTGATATGGTGTTATGAATAGATTGTTTCCTACCTAGTAGCCAGTCCCCTGTGATGTGTCCTTCCTGGAAGCGGTCATGAATTCCTGACTGCGAGAGGATGTAGGCATTGTGAGTAGATCCAGGAAACTTGGGGACAATGACCAGGATGAGGCCATTAGCATCACAGACCACCTGCATATTGGGGAGTGGAAGCCCCTGTGGTTGTGGTAGGAAGCCTCATCATCCCCTGGTGCTTAAATAGGGATGTGTGTGCAATCACCTCCAGGACAGAGGGAAAGCATGCCATCTGATAGAAATCCTTCATGATTTATTCTTGCTGCCATCTGCTCTGAGGGAAGGATATATACTGGTGTACTCTCTTTAGCAAGGCAGCCAATACCTGATAGATGCACATGGGGTGGTGGGCTGCATTATGCTGGCCATGACTCCCAGAGGAGTTTGGAAGGTGTCGGCAGCAAAAAATGCTAGGGCAGTGGTGATCTTGAGATGTGTTAGCAAGGCATGGCCCCTCTGGCTCGTGGGTTGTAGATCCGACTCTAACTGCTGGCATAGGTACTGTATGGTTTCCTTATTAAACCTGAACCTACGCATGACTTCCTCCTCTGACAGATCTAAAAACTGAGTCCTTGTCCTTTGGCTCTGTGTGCAGGATACCTTTTTCTCGTCCTACTCTCTCTCTCTTTCTCTCTCCTGTGCCTTAAAGCCATGAGTACCCATACAGTGATTATAGTTATTTGGCTGTGAAAGTGCATCTCCGTGTCTCAAACCCCTGAATATGTGACTACTACTCCCCCTCTAACCCACCCCCAATGAGTCCCTCCCCCCACTGGCAGTTCCTGCTTCCACTTGTCGAGAGAAGGCAGCTTTTCAAGCGACAAGAGGCTAATCAAAAGTCTCTCAGGCGCAAAGTGCGTAAACTCCTTATAGCAAGTTGGCATGTGTAAGGGCGCACATGTCAGTGCATAGGTCGGATTTAAAATACATCATTACAAGCGTATGTATAGTCATGCCTAGATCCCTTCCATGCCCCTGATAGGCCCCTTTTATATGCGCATACTGTTACGTGAGCATGTATATATATGCATGTACATTGTGGTTTTTAAAATATGCGCTCACCCAGCGCTGCCTACATATATGCGGATGTGGCCATTTTTGTGTGAGCAAGGCTTTTAAAATTGACCTGTAAATTCAGTGAGAAAGAGAGAAAGATGTTACAGCAAGCCTATACTTTCTCTCAAGTGGCTGTAAACTTAAGAAGTGCACAGTTCAGAAAGAACAAAAGAGTGGGTGAATGTAAAGTCAATTGTTCTCTCTCAGGTAAAAAATAGGGTTTGTTAATTAATTTCAATAGTTAGAATAATACAGTAACAATAAGCTGTCAAAGACACTAACACTTAGGGAACATAATTAATTTAGTTTGCGGAAGAGCCTGGAGCAGTTACAGTGAGTCAGTTTTTCTTATTTATGTAAAGAATATGTCAGTAGGTTAAAAAGATTCTTAGAAGAAAAGAAGAAGAAGAGATGGAAGGAAGAGCTGGCCGGCAATGAGAGAAGAAAGAATTCTAGAATATCAGCAGATAAATGTATACATGGCACATATAGACATTCTTAGCTAGACCTGGGCATGCCAGAGGATTTACACATGACAAGAAAAAGAAAAGGAAGACACAAAGAAAGAAAAGAGAAAAACATTATACATACCTTATGAGAAGACCGTCTAATGAGTTGGAAAACACAAGTATAGCACAAAGTATCAATTCTTAACAAAAGAAACAGAAAGAGCACACAAAATAACAAAGAATTGTAGCGTGAATAGTTAAATGACTGGGATACTTATCTGATAGCAGTCTAGGAAAGAGTTCCGGAACCTTTGATAAAGTTTTGATAGATGGCTCATGAGTTGTTCTTATGTTATAGTTTAAAAAAAATAAACAAAACAAGAAAGCGTAAAATAAGTTCTATCACTTCCCCTTCCATACTTTCCTTTGGGACTCTTTAAAATAAATTCCCTTTTATCACAAAATAGGAAGCAACTGGGTCTGTAAGCTGTACTCCCCGGACTATCTTTCAGTCCACCCTTTGTATATGCTCCTGAGCCCACTTAAAGGATTCATCCTCCCTCTGAGCCTACCTAAAGTTTCCCAGATCAACCCCAGTTTCCCACTCCAAGGGGCCAGATAAGACATTTTGGGTGGGTGGTTGTTCTCCCTCTGACTCCAAACCCTCCTCTTCGGCTGCCTCTAAATTAGCAGCATAGGTATATTTGTCCTGTTGATGTTGTCTTCAGGATTTAAGTCTTAGAATCTTTATGAGAAAGATAAGAGTCCTCCCATGGAAAGAGTTCTGGAAACTTCAACTCTTCATGGTTGTGACTGGCGAACCTGTTATAAGCTGGTTCCAGAGAGACTTGAAGTTTGGACAGTTCCATCCATTGATCATGGGGTAGGGTACTCCCTACCTCAGGAGTACTCCCACCTCAATCATATCTTAGCTAGCCAGGGTCTTTAGTCATACCCAGCTTGTTGGATAGTGTTGATGGTCCCCGTGAATGCATGCCAGGGTCACTACCTTGTTGTAGTCAATTTGAACTCGTTTCACCAAGTCGCTCCGAATGAGCATTTTCACACTCCCAGAGTACACTAATGCTAGCACAATCTAGCTCAACTGAGATCACAAACATAGAAACTCCCTGGATGGAGACATCCACGAAGTATCACAGCGTTAATGTCCATCACCTCATCTTCCCTACGGAGACAGTCTCTGGCAAAATGGCCCCTTTTTTGCACAACTGAAAGCAGGGTGGTCCTGACTGAGGGTTGCAGGTAAAGTGAAAAGTCCAGCCAGACCTGTACTGTTGACAGTCAAGACCTCTGAGTCTTAGGACTCTACCATCCTCTTATCCAAGTTGAGGGGCTTCTCTCAGAAACATGGTGATTCAGACATAGTCTGGGCCTGATCATAGACCTCCGCTACTTTCAGGGCCTTTCAACCATAATGCTTGGGTGTCAGTAAACCCACTGCCGCATGGGTGGGTTGAGGCTGTCTTGGAACTGTTCTAGCAGAACTGCTTTGCCTACTTTCACTCTGGTTTTCCCTTCTGAGTGCAGTCTCTTCCAGGCAGCATCTTTAAGCCTGTGGAATAGGTTCCTAGTGTTTTCTCCAGCCTGTAGAATTCCCTGCCAAAATCACTGTCTCTCCCTAGAATGGTTGCCTTGACTTCCAGATAGGTGGTCCTCCCTTCCAGATTAGCTGTTTGGTAGGCATCTTGACTAGCCCTGGTAAGGAGATTCCCAGATAGGTAGCCCATCTTTCCTTTGGCTAACCTGCTAATCATGCAAAGTTTTTCAAGAAGCCATCTGGATCTTCACCAGGGTTCATCTTAAGGAATGTTGGTGACACTGAAGGTGGACTGGTTATAGATGTTTGCACAGCTTGGGCTATCTGCATCAGAACCATATACTGCTGCGTCACTTGCTTTCGCAGTGCCTGCTGCTTATTAATTTGCATTTACACACACACATCAGCTTACTCGAATGGTGTGTGTGTATGTATATTTTATTTACTTTACCTCTATTAGATTGCAACAACAGAGGACAGACTTAAGTGTTAATTTATCTTATAACCGATATACTTAAAGTAGACATGACTTATCACAACCACTAAATAATATTTAATATGAAACTGTGTTACAGTATTTGATGGCACCTGTTTAGTTAATATAACTCAACACATTTAAGTTTGAAATTATGTTCCTTATTGTGAACCGTTGTGACGGCAACTAGCTTAACGACAGTATAGAAAAGATTTTAAATAAATAAATAAATATTTTACAATTGCTGTTGGCTGGTAGCAAGGACCTGGATCACCTGCTACTTCTTCCCTGCTTACTGAACTGCCTCCAAGTTTCGTACCTCTCCGGGGATAGGAGAACAGGGAAAAACAAAATAAACCTGCTAGCCTATCCGGCCCTTACTCACTACTTGACCCTTGACTATACAGGTGGGGATAGCCCCCTTGGCCTGTTATGCAAAGCTGGAGGAGTGGAACTGGGAGGCCCCAGGTAAAAGAAAAAAAACCTCTGCTGGTTTTTTTTTTCTTTCTGCAGCTGTGGGATCTTGTCTGTGCTTCCCGCTTAAGCAAGTTACCACCATTTGTGGTAACTCGAGCATAGCAGCTTGAGAATTGCCAGAGGAAAAAGGAGGCAGACTCTTGCTTTTCCTTAAATGCCGTTTATTATTAAAAGTGCACAGCAAAACAAACGAAACAGACAGCTTGCCTTGGAGTTCAGGTCTCTCACAATAAACACTAGGGATGTGCATTCGTTTGCGATGAAATAGGAAATAGAGACAGTATTTCCTATTTCGTCACGTTTGGGGGGGGCGACGAAACGATAAGAAAACCCATGAAATTTCGTGTGGCTTTCTTATCGTTTTTGGGGAGGGGAGAAAGGGGCACATTAAAAAAAAAACAACCCCAAACCCACCCCAACCCTTCAAATTTAATTAATTGCAACCCCCCCACCCTCCTGACCCCCCCAAGACTTGCCCGACACCCCCCCCCCCCCCCAAGACTTACCGAAAGTCCCTGGTGGTCCAGCAGGGTCCCGGGAACGATCTCTCCCTCTCGGGTCGTCGGCTGCCACTAATCAAAATGGCGCTGATGGCCCTTTGCCCTTCCCATGTGACAGGGGCTATCGGTGTCATTGGTCGGCCCCTCTCACATGGTAAGCGCAATGGATGGCCTGCACCATTTTTTAAGATGGCACCGGCCGTCCATTGCTCTTACCATGTGACAGAAGCCGGCCAATGGCATCAATAGCCCTGTCACACAGTAAGGGCAAAGGGCCATCGGCGCCATTTTGATTAATGGCAGCCGACGACCCAAGAGGGGGAGATCGTTCCCGGGACCCCGCTGGACCACCAGGGACTTTCGGTAAGTCCTGGGGGGTGTCGGGCAAGTCTTGGGGAGTCAAGAGGGTGGGGCATTGCAATTAATTAAATTTGAAGGGTTGGGGTGGATTTGGGAGCCCGCAGTGGAAAAAAGCAGTGGCATCCAAAGATGATGTCTCCAGCCTGGGTCCTATTTGAGGTCTTACTGAAGACCCTTCTTTGCCTCAGCAACAGGTCCAGCTACTTCATGTACAGCATATTGCTTCAGCATTCCAGCCTTGTCTTCAGTATTCATTCCAGCCTTGTTTTCAGCCTTCATTCCAGCCTTATCTTCAGTCTTCATCCAGCCATCTCCAATCCTTGTCCTGCTGTCTTCAGTTTGTGTTCTGTCTTTGTCCCTGTCTGCTCCATCTATGTTGCCCTCACCTGCCTGCCCTGCCTATCCATTCCTCGTCTCCTCCTTCGGACGGATACCTGCTTTTGACCCCTGCCTGGACTTCGGATACGACTGCCCACTGTCTGCCTCTGACCATTGCTGAGACCTCAGATATGTCTAACTGCTACTTGCCTAAGACCAAGCTTAATACAGACCTCTCCTACCATCAGAGACCCCCACCTAAGTCCTTCCGGCCCTGGCACCCAAAGGCTGAACCTGAGGGGAAAGTGGGTTGATATAAGTGAAGGTCCTGATTGGTTTCTGCTTTGCATGATAGTGGGAACCTGAAGGACTCCTCCCTGCAGGTACAGCAAATCCTGCCTCGGCCCAAGGGTCCACAGATACAACACCCTCAGATCAGCCTAAGTGTCCTGCAACGTTCACGAGAGGAGGGGGTCATGGTGCTTCCTTTTCTTCAAGGATATTATTGGGCAGCCAGATTGGGGTGTATTAAAGATTGGTTTAAGCAGGATCTGTCGATTCTCTAGCTATCTCTGGAAAGCAAGATTACTAAGGGTCTAGACCTTGCAACATTGCTTTTTCTCTCTGTGTGCTGGTTAGAAGGGTGGCTAGATCTAATTTTATAATAGCACATACAATCAATGTTTAGAGGGCCATCTGTAAATATTTCCAAATCCCAGAAGGATAATTATTCCCTGCCTGTCTACTAAGTAATAATCCTAGTTTATTTATTTGTATCGTTAGCACAAAGAAAAAAAGACTAGTGGGATATGAGACTGAAATTTTTGGGACAACTGTGGGATGCTGGCAGTTTGACACCTTTTGATACAAATCAGGCAGATTTTGCACGTCAACCCTCTGCTCAAGCACTTTACGAAAAAGTTTGACCAAACTAGAAAGGTCAAATTAGGTTAGAAAATGTACTAATGAATGATAATATAACCAGAAAAATAATATTAGCTTTATACAAAACCGTTAGGGCTGTTGGGGAGACTCTGCTATCGTTGAGGGACAAATAGAACAATGATATTAGCTTGGAGCTTGATTGATCAGGTTGAAGAATGATAAATAAATAAATAAATATAGATCTGAAGAATCTGAATGACTTTGGGGCATTTATTGGTCTTTGCAAGTAATATAATTTCTCCTGGGATAGACTGGGATGATCGCCTAAATGAAGTTATGAGATCTGCTGTGCTGTGGTATATTATATATTGATAATAAGCTTGTTTAGCTTCTAGATTGTTTTTGAATGATATTTGAGTTGATTACGTTTGCTTTATCCCTGTCTTGATCTTCTGAATGTACACAGCCTGTGCTATTATATGGTCTGCAACTTTTAAATAAACAGTTAAAAAGAAAACATATGCAGGTACAACCAAACCTGGTGCCTCCCCTTCAGAAACAAAAAATTCTTCTGCCCAAAAAGCAAAGCCCCATCAGCTTGGCACTATTCCGAGCACCCCATCCTCCCTCTCTTACGGGTTTAACTCAGGCAGGAGTGATCCCCACTTGCTCCTGCACCATAGCTATTTTCCAAATTGGCACCAATTATATGTCACTTGCAACAGTGAAGACATTTCAGAAAAGTACAGTATACGCACCTCATCTATGCGTCACCTGTGACTGTCAGGTATACAAATTGCAAATGATATAATAATGACCCCCAGACCATGATACTACAGAGGAGCCATCATCCTTACTGTCATGAAGCAAGCATGGCTGCAGATTGATCACCTGACCCCCCTGCCCACCTGATCTACAAGAAGCAGTT
Organism: Rhinatrema bivittatum; assembly: GCF_901001135.1. Classification (NCBI taxonomy): domain Eukaryota; kingdom Metazoa; phylum Chordata; class Amphibia; order Gymnophiona; family Rhinatrematidae; genus Rhinatrema; species Rhinatrema bivittatum. Next base: position 425,508,233 of record NC_042615.1, on the reverse strand, counting down.
TGGCCAGCTGCCAGTAAGTCCTAATGCATTCCTTGCAAGAATAATAAACAGCAGAGCCTTGCTTTCTGTTTCTCTAGTGAATGCAAAATATCTACATTTCTGTCTAATCATATGCTATAACCTGATTAGTACTGTAATTTGTAGTGTTTATAGTTATAACCCTTACCTGGGGTGTTTAGTGTTACGAGCGCGCGCGCGGGCGCGGTCGTCTCGAGCTGGTGGTGAGCCCTTGGGCCACGGCGAAAGCTAGGGAGGAGCCCCAGCCACACCGTGGGAGGTGAGCTGGGCAGGCATGGTGAGCCAGGCGGGTACAGAAGCAGGCACAGAGTCTGACCCTCAGCCGGACCTGCATGCCCATGGCAACCAACACTGGAAGTTGATTGATGAACGGTCCTCCGACTGTTCCCGGCCCTTTCGGACCTGCCGCTGGGAACGGCAATGGGCAGCAGGCCGGACAGAGGCGAGGGCAGACAGAGTCCTTACACAGAAGACGTCAGACGGGGCTGAAGCAGACATCCAAGACAGGCTGAAGCAAGACATTGAAGAGGAGGGCTGGAAGGAGACATGGCACTGTCCAACAGGGCGCCCTACTCAGCCCACCCACGGGACTGAGTCGCGGACCACCCCGTCCCAGACGCGCCCTACACAGCCCAGGAAGGCTGGTCGCGGACCACGCTGAGGAAAGGAGGGTGCACCAGGAAAGGTCCAGTCGAGAAGGAACTCCGATGCCGGGACCAATGACATCCGAAGCCCCGTCGGCTGGCAGGAACAGAAGCTCAAGAGCCTGGGGGACGAATCCCTCCTGTTGGCCACTCCAGGGCCCAACAGGACAGAAGGCTCAGAAACCAGACGAGGACATAGGGCAGAACAACCGGAACTGGAACAGGAACAGGATCAGGCAGCTTCAGGAACAGACATCAAAGCAAGGTCAGGAACAGACATCAAGGCAAGGTCAGGAACAGACATCAAGGCAAGGTCAGGACAAGGAGCCATCAATACATGGAGGACCTGGACCGGCAAGGTTATAGGCGACTGTAATGCTCGATCCGAAGGCCCGTTGCAAATGACAAGAAAGTCCTTATATACTGGAGGTAGAAGGCAACTCCCTAGGAGGAGCTTGCCAGGACCGCCCCTCGCTGGTCCTATAAATAAGGTGGAGAGCTGCGGGCCGGCCCCTAGGAGAAGGGCGTCGCCAAACAGGAAGTCCAAACGATGGCATGCAAGCCACAGGCACAGCTAGGCCTCTCAGGCCCTGGAGCAAGTCCCGGAAGGAACACAGGTGAGGCCCTGGCTTCGGAGCGGCCTCCGGTGGAAGGTGAGAGACCACCTGTAGCGCAGCAACAGGGGGGATCGTATCATTTAGTCCCAAGGGCACAAATCACAATTATGACCTCTGGGGCTGCTCCAGCTAGCTGACCCCTTTCCAGCCTGACTCTTGATCCAGAGGGGGGATTCTTTCTATGGAAGGGGGGGACGGGACTCTCGTTTATGGTCCAGACAGTGAGAAAGAACTTTAGTGTGTCCCATCCCCGGGAAGGAGATGCTGCAAAAGAATAGGCAGGACCAAGAACTGGGTGTTAAATAATAATAATTTATTGATTAATTTAAAGGAAAATAAAATCCATAATTCAGACGTGTGAGATTACATCTGACTGATGGTACAGGAATGTCTTTTGAGTAGGTAGGTTTCCTTTGTTACAGACATCTGGGTAGAGCCCATGGTGATTTTAAATGTGTGTATTATAAGGACACAGATACTAGCCAGACTGGGAGTGTCTGCCACACTCTTCCCCCCCATAAAAATTGTCCGAGAGAAAGGACCCTTCCTCACAATTTCCACAGATGGACATAGGCAAAAATACAATAGTAAGCAGGTGTTATAATAAATCTTGCCATCAGGGGAGCTCTTACTCTACCTTTAGACACATTAAATACATCACATTGAAACATATCCTTTGGCCAGTTACTCCTGTAATATGAATAGTGGTTAATCCGAACTAGCTAACACTGCCACTGCTGGCAAGAACAGGAAAGTGCTGCTGTTTTGAAAGTCTCTCAAAGGGCCTGATTTACTAAGGGGTTTTCTCCCACTCTGTGTCTATGGGAAAAATGCTTGGTAAATAGAGCGCAAAGTGAGGTATCCCCTCACCCTGAGGGTATCTTGAACTTCACCCTCCCAGGGAGGCTTACAATCTTTATTTCTTCATCCTCCCACGGAGGGCTGACAAACAGTTCTGTAAACTCTTTAACTTTGAGCACAAGCCCAACAGGAATAAATCTGGAATAAAGCACAGATACACAACGTGCAAAGAAATGTCCCTTCAGAGGTGTCTGTACAGTCTTTTGAAGTCAGCCACACCTCAAAGGGCAATCAGCTCATCTATTGGAGGATCCTCTGATTTTGGCAAAGGGGACTGTAATGGTTGGGTTTGGTTTCCTTAAAGTGTCCTTTGCACCTACCAACTCTTTCTCCCCTTTTGAAGGAGAAAAATTTCTTCACAGGTTCATTAGACAATTGCAGTTAAGACTCTTTTTCTCTTCTCATCCAGGGTCCATAGATACATCGGTAGTGTCCAGACCGTCAAAATGGGTGCTGCCGGGCACTATCGATACAGTTATTTATATATTTGCAGAATTAGTCAGAAGAGACTGTTTCAATCCAGGGAGAGCTGTTGCAAGGGCGAATAATAACATGTCTAAAGAAGAACGTTTAGCCCTCTACGAGTTACAGGCTGATCAATCTAGCATCATAAAACCAGCAGATAAAGGGGGATCCATAGTAATACTGTGGAAGCACAAAAACAACTATATTACAGTACTTTCTATTTGAAATTGCCAGAAGATCCCACAAAACATATCAAGGATGTAAGGAAGTTGGACCCTTGAGCTGAGACAAGGTCGTTGCCAGCTGGTGGTCCTCATCATCGGGAGGCGGTTCCAGGAGAGAGAACCCAACAGGACCTTCACCTATACCAGCCCACGTTCCCCACGTGTTGAGCCCTTGGGGCCGGGGCCGGCAGGACTTAGGTTTGGGTCTCTCAGATGGCAGGCAGAAGACTGGTCGGATGTACAAAGGGTTGAGGCAGGCAGCAGGCTACATGAAGTGGAGAACAGGCTGAGGTCTGGGCAGGCAGCAAACAAGCTGAGACATAGGACCAAGCCAAAGATCAGGGCAGGCAGTGGACAAGCATAAACCAGGAGACAAGCAGGGTTGGAGCCAGAAGATCAATCCAGGGAAGCAGGAACAAGGTGGAGCTGGATGGAGGCAGGAGCTGGAACAGGACTAGGGCTGGAGCAGGAGCAAGAGAAGGATCTGGAACAGGAGACAGAAGAATCACAGGAATGTGGGATCAGGATTCAGACAACATGCACTCACCAGGAGCTGGACCTGTTGCCAAGGCGAGGAGGAGGTGGCAAGGCAAGGTATTTATACATGCCTTGCCTGACGTCAGCATCCCAGGCCTCGAGGAACTTCCCCGGCGTTGGCACTTTAAATCTAGCCCAGGCGTGCATGCGCGCACCTAGGGGGCCCAGGGAGTAGTGCGGAGTCGTTGGCGCCGCAAGCAAGCTGCAACGGCAGCAAACCGCACTGGGACACAGCAGCTGCAGGGGATGCACTGGGGGGTGTCACTTCTAAAAGAAACTCCTTTGGGTGAGACTGGGAGGCCTCAACAGAGTGTGGAAAAAAAATACATCTTTCTCTCTGACTTCTACTGAATCCCACGATGTCTTAAAATGGCTGGGCTAAATAGCTGGCACCTTCTTGTTTGCCTCGGCTATACCTTGGACCCTGTCCTAGCCCTCACATCTTGGTGATATAGTGGCCTAAGTATGACTGAACTCCAGCAGAGCCTAGGACATAGAGCCAAATGCTCTGGAAGTCATAAAAATCACCTCAGCTGCTTAAAGGCACAAGCTGAAGATACAAGTTGACATTTACTGGCATCAATCACAGACTCCACATTTGCAGTTTGATTCCCTAGCTGACATCTGTGTGCATCTTAAGATACCCACATGTATAACAGATGCATAGTGTCACATGAGTCTGCAAAGACGCAGGTGACAACACAGCCTGAGCTGTATCTGAGGCAGTACTGACATTGGAGTGCTCATCTAGCAGCCCTTGACTTACAGTGTTTTGGAAAGCACGTCAAAGATTGTGGCAATCCCAAATTTCTCACAGGTCATTGCAAGCTTGCATACTCATTGGGGTTGCTTACCATCATACACATCTGGGCCCTGCTATACCTAGCTAAGCAAACTGTTAACTCTCATGTACAGATGGTAAGGGACTTGGACCTTGGGCTGTCACATTGGTTAGGTAAGCTGCTTGGGGAGGTTAGATAAGGTTGCTGGTATGACTGTCTGAAGGCTAGACTGGGAATAGGATGTTATCCTTCCTTCATTTGTAGTTGAAAGTCACCTCCGAAATTTATTGCTCAGAGTATATTTAGTGATAACTTCAAGAGTCCCCACACGTCACTAAGAAAAGGTTCACCTCATTGAACCCATGGCAAAGCTGTGTTAGAAGCTAATAACTTAGCCTGACATGTCACAGGTAACCATTGGGAAATATAGCAATGTCAGGGCGGCACAGCAAGGCCCTTGGCCAGTGCAGCTCAGGGCTGGTCCTGTTGTTCTACTTTATGTAGGTACATAAAAAATTGGCAGAGTAGTTTGCAGCAGTTACAGCCCTTATCCTATCTGTGGCCACTCTTAAAGCACATAGGCTGAGGACTGGCAGGGAGACTAACTTGCAGAATGGTTATTTTCCAAGCAGAGTGGGCACCTTTCAGTTCTTTTCTGATTTGAGGCCCTTGCTTGTCCAATGGCTGCCCTGATTTGTGGCCAACATAGCAGAGTAGCTGTCCTATAGGATGTGTCTCCTATGGTGTTGGAGCATTTTCAACATTGGGGGTACAGAGACGACACCAGGAGTGCTGATAAGACTCTCACTCCTCAGCTCTGTGCATTGCATTGTCAGGTGATAACCTCATGAGCCAACAGTCAGCCTCTAAAGCCTGGCACTGTGCTAAATGTCTACACCAACTGCTATTAGAGGTATCATGTGGCAGGCATGATGGCTTGTTCACTTTCAGAGTTGTTATATTGATAGACAAGCATTTAGGCCCACTTGAGGGCCCCCTGTCTGTAACTCAGACATGGTAGTTATCATATATGCTTCTGACAGATGTCTGTCATGCTGCCATGTGTAGAAACCTTTCAGTGACGAGTAATGACTCTGATGACCTCATTAGCAGGCAGGGAACCAGCTTGGCACAGACATCAATGATGGGTGATGACGAACAGTCCAGTAACATCTCCATTGAGGATGGATTGGTAAACAAAGGGCAGGAGGTAATCTGCACAAAATAATATCAGAACAGATATGTGGGTCTGTGTGCATCTTGATGTGGTGTGTTAGTCTCTGTGTGTCTGGGGGTTATGTAGGGCTCATTGTTCCCTTCCTTACCACAAAACGGCATACGCAGAGCATGCAGTATATGTGCACACATTTACCACACACTGACTATTCACACAAGCAAGCAAGAGTGCTTCCACTCTTTACGATGGATGCTTCAAAAAAGTGAATGTGTAGGATGTGGAGAACATAGCCTCATGCATTGTATCCTAGTATTAGACCTTGGCCTGACACTGTTGATTCATTGAGTCTACTGGAGGGATGTTAACATTGCCTATGTCTGAGCTAAGATATGCTGTGACACTTTGCTGGGTGAGTAGTGTACAACTCAACCCCGCCCCTGGCACCTGAGGCTCTCCCACTCAGTACCTGTAGTTTGACTATTTGCACTGGTGTTTAGGGGTGTGCCTGTTTGGAACAGCTTTAGCTGCCAGAGATGCTGTGTTGTTTTCGGGGAGGGAAGAAAGAGAGATGATGTCTACGGATTTAGAGGATGCTGGGATGAGGGAGGGCCAGGGGCAGCCTCATGCCAGTTACTTTCTGGTTATACAGATAAATGGTTTAGGGAAAGGGATCTGTGTCAGCATCTTGCTGATAGCTGGGAATGGGGGTGACAGGAGGCCAGCCAGCACTACTGTTAGAGGTTCTCCTTTTTGAAACAGAGGACTACTTACCCACTTATATGAAGAACCAATCTTGGTAAGTAGACAGTGAGCCTGCCACTCATGGCCCCTTCACTTGAGGCTTACTCTGACATATCTACATGCTGGCAGATTAGAGTGGACCATGGAGGCAGTAGCATAAGTTATGGGTGCATAGAATAGGGGTCACTTTTCTTCAGCTGATTATAAGGGACAGGTTCTGCTACTAACTGGAGCCACATCACTTGCCCACTACGTTGCCTGATGATTATGCACCTCTCTATATTTGCAGCCTGCTCAAACAGCATGTCAGCTGCTGTATGACAACTGAGAAGGAGTCAGAGAGTTGTGTAGAATAGATAATTGCCACAACTCAAGAGCAGTCAGGAATGAGACCTGCTGTTGCTTGGGACCAGGCAGACTTCAACAGACTGGCTGTCACCCCTGTACTGGGTTAGGTTGTGGATCTCTATATATCAATTACCTAAGGATAATATATATGTGAGATAATCGTTAGCTAACAGGTATTATACAGATCCACAATCCAGGCCAGTACAGGGGTGGCAGCCAGTTTGTTGAAATCTTCCTTGTCCTAGGCAACAGCCAGCATCACTGCTGAAAGTTCTTCGGCTGTGGAAGCAACAGAGGAGTCATCCCCCTATGAACCCCTGGGGGTTGACTCCTCTGTGGCTTCCAATGAGACTTTGGATGGTCTCCCCTCAAAATCATCTCCTCCAGACGATTGAAGGATGTTACCACCCAGGAAAGAGATCTAGGTGTCATAGTGGATAATACATTGAAATTGTCAACCCAGTGTGCTGTGGCGATCAAAAAAACAAACAGAATATTAGGAATTATTAGGAAAATAAAACAGAGGATATCATAATGCCTCTGCATTGCTCCATGGTGAGACTGCATCTTGAATACTGTGTGCATTTCTGGTCACCGCATCTCAAAAAGGATTTAGCTGCACTGGAGAAAGTGCAGAGAAGGGCAACCAAAATGATAAGGGTCATGGAATGGCTGCCCTATGAGGAAAGGTAAAGAAGTTAGGGCTGTTCAGTTTGGAGAAGAGACGACTGAGGGAGGATATGATAGAAGACTACAAAATCATGAAAGGACTTGAACAAGTTAATATAAATCAGTTATTTACTCTCTCAGATAATAGAAGGACCAGGGGCACTCCATGAAATTAGCAAGTAGATCATTTAAAACAAATAGTAGAAAATTATTTTTCACTCAGCGTATAGTTAAGCTCTGGAATTCATTGCCAGAGGATGTGGTTACAGCAGTTAGTGTAACTGGTTTTAAAAAAAGGTTTGGATAAGTTCCTAGAGGATAAATCCATAAACTGCTATTATGATAATTAATAAGCAATAGTAGCTTGTGATCTGTCTAATGTTTGGGTACTTGCCAGGTACTTGTGCCTTGGATTGGTTACTGTTGGAAACAGGATACTGGTCTTGATGGACACTTGGTCTGACCCAGTATGGCATTCCTTATGTTCTTATGTTCTTATGATTGTCTCTCCTACAAAACTCCCTGACTCCTCCTCAGTTGTCACACAGCAGCTGACATGCTGTTAGAGCAAGCTACAAGTAGATTACATGAATTTTGTGGGTGAGAACTAAAACGTCTTTGGTTTTGATTGCCTTTAAAGTGGAGACAGGACACTAGTAAGGGGCCCATTTTCATGTCTTGTTGGGTGATTGTGTCTCTTCACCTTAACAGCATACCAGATTTACCTGTAAACTATATACTCTCTGGCTCTGACACCTGCAGCTGCACATTTTGTCTCCCTAGAGATGAACTTTTCAAGAACACCTCTGACTAAAGAGTTATGTGGTGAGAGCATTTGGTATGATCAGAAGTGAAAAATCTTCACAATGGAAGAGGTCAATGGTTTGTTATAGCTGCACTATAACATTTGCATAGCTATACAATCTTTTGGTCACAAACAGAATGAAGACATAGCTACAGCACCTCAAGCCAAGCATGTCTACACTTATTCTACTGGACATTGTATGGAGTTGAACACTAGCTAGATAGTGGCCATCTCACATACATGTGCATGTACTCAAGATTTAGCTAAGAGTATGCTCTCTGGAGAAGGAAACCGAAGCCAGTTGTGAAGCTCCACAGTAAGGAGTTTCCAGGTTTGCTCTTGCTCTCTTCTTCTGGAGTATACAATGATCTTTCTGTTTAAAAGCCTAGGCTATATGGTCTTGCGTGTAAGACATGTGCCTAGTTGTAATGGCCAATGGCACTCTAATAAGCAAGGTCATATGGTTCCCAAACACACAATGAAAATAAACAACCAGAAAGTTAAGTTTCAGAATATGTGACTAGTTTATTAACCAACTGTAGTCAACAGAATCAAAGCAAGTCAAGGTCTTTAGTAATCACATTCTGCAAGGACAAGAGATAAAATAACACATGATATTATAACTGAAATGACCCAGCACATTTACATACATGCTTAGTTAAAAATGCCAACATGACATATACAGTATTAGCATCTTATCCTTTTGCAAATTCAGGATTACAGCAAAGACCATAGAAAGTGGAAGTGGCTACCCAAAAGCTACAGTATAGCTCTAATTTTAGAGCTCATACTAGTACAACTTAGTTTTTGGGTACTTGCCAGGTTCTTATGGCCTGGATTGGCCTCTGTTGGAAACAGGATGCTGGGCTTGATGGACCCTTGGTCTGACCCAGTATGGCATTTTCTTATGTTCTTATGTTCTTATGATGGCAAATAGAAGGCCCAGACAGTCCATGTTGAAAGAGAGGGGCAGACAGCCTAAGGGCCACTGCAGCAAAATTCAAGTAAAAGGCCCAGTCAGTCCATGCTGAAAGAGTTCACTCAAAGGGGAGACAGCCTAAGGGCCATGGCAGCAAAGTTCAAGTAGAAGGCATAGACAATCCATGCTGACAGAGTACATTCAAAGAGGACAGTCTAAGGGCTTCAGCAGCAAAGTACAAGTAGAAGGCCCAGACAGTCCATGTTGAAAGAGTACATTCAAAGGGGTGACAGCCTAAGGGCAACAGCAGCAAAGTTCAAGTAGAAGGTAGCAGGACCCGGACTGGAGGGCGGATCATGGAGAAAGAAGGACCCAGAGAATGCAGCATGAAGGAAGCAGGACTCGGACTGGAGAGTGCACAATGGAGGCAGCAGCATGATGAGATGTCACAGCTGCATGGTGTGGCATCAGTCGCTGCTCGATGCCTTCACTCTACCCTCTTTACCTTTGTGGCGACTCCCTCCGGGTCTGATGGATGTCTGGCTGCCGCGGCGTCTCCATGCCGTCTCGCTCTGGCGTCCCCGGACTGGCTTGAAACTGCAGATCTGCCATGTTGCCTGAATGACCTAGGGCACGCGTGCACACGCGGTCTGACTGAAGTACCAGCAAAGGCGTGAACCTCAGGGGCGTCCCCCTGAGATGACGTCATCCACTTCCAATATTTAAAGGTCTCTAGTTCACTATCGAATTGAGTTAGCTGGGAACGGAACGGAATGGAATGGAGTGGAGAAGATCCGGATCCGGACTTACCAGGGGTACCCGCTCCACGGGGGCCTCGCTCTTTTCTTTACTTTCAGATTACAGATAGGAACCGGTACTCGCTCCTCGAGGGCCCATGTTCCTGGATACTCTGAAGATTCTCTACTGCCTGGAAGCTATCACTGCTACAAACAATTGTGTTACCATCACTCTCTCAGAACACCTGGAACCAGGTACTCGCTCCTCGAGGGCCTAACCCTTTCCAGCTCCTGAGCTCCATTGAGACCTTATGTGAGTTTTGACATCTAGTTTATTTGTAAACCAGCATGATGTGATCGCTTCATGAATGCCGGTATATAAAAACCTTAAATAAATAAATAAATAAATAAATAAATACATACATACATACATACATACATAAAATAGTTCTGTTCATGAACTCTGCCTACTCACTTTCTATAGTTTCTCAACAACTCAGCCATCCTGGATCATGGTTCCAGTACCTGAGGGACTACAGCCCTGCCGGGCATATCAGCTCACTACTGCTACCTCTGGTGGCTTCATAAACCTGTGTAATAAAAAAGCTAGTGTGTTTCTGTCTCCATACTCAAGCCTAGCCGGTGGTCCCTCTCAGGATATCCTCCCAGGGGCACGGACATCTGCCACCGGCCCAGGGATCCACCTACTACTATATCAGATTCATCACAGATTGCTACTCCAAGCATCAGATCAACTACAGATTGCTACCTCCTCCTTCTTAGGAGTTAAGCATAACAGAATCTGAAAAGATTGCTAACTACTATCTGATTGCTCCACCCATTGGGCATTGAATCACTACAGATTACTAGCTCCGCCTACGGAGTACATCAGATAGCTAACTCCTAGCAGCATAACCTCACAGAACACTAACAGATTGCTAACTCCTCCTTCTTTAGGAGCCAATCTCTAACACATGGAAGCAGCAGTAGGAGAGGAGAACCAGCATCAAGACCAGGAGATGAGACATGATGAGAAGAGAGACTAGCAGCAGGAGCAGGATATGAGACATGATGAGAAGAGATACCAACAGTAGAACCAGAAGTTGAGATATGATGATAAGAGACACCAACAGCAGGACGGTGACTGAAGACTACATCAAGGAGGCAGGACTACAGGCAGAGCATAGAGGAGGGCATAAGAAGCAAGCAGCAGGACAACACATGACAACAGTAGATCATCCCCATCAGCAAGGCGGCACAGGAACTCTGTAGTAAGCACAGGCCCAGCAGTCTTCTTCCATCTAGCCAGTACAGGAACGCTGTAAGGAGTACCAGCCTGGCTTGTTTGCACAATTCATCTTTGAATGAAAACTGTTATCCTTTAAAAAGTTAGCTACTTGGGGGGTTGGGGGTATCATGGCCCTTTTCTTCACCTGGGCTTTTGGCTGATTGAGGGTGGCATACTTTGGGGGGGAGCCTACTCTTTGGCCCTCCCGATAGCCAAGGACTGCTGCATGGTGTCAACTCCTGGGAGGAAGGGGATTTATTTATTTATTTATTTAACTTTTAATATACCGACATTCATAGGGCATATCATGCCGGTTTACAAAAAACTGAAGCAGGTAGAAAATACAATGAACAAGGGTAGGGGAGAAGGGGAGCAGGCAAGAAAAAGGTGAGAGGTGGGCAGGGGAAGAGCAGCAAGAAAGAATAGGGCAGAAGGAGAGAGAGGAACAAACAACTTGATAAATATAATAAAAGGAACATAATTGTAACTGTTTTAAAATTATAAATTAAGGCGAAGTATTAAGGGATGGCCCAGGTGGAGGCTCTACCATTCTTTCAATTAGTAAGGTGACAGCAGATGTAAGACTGTTGACAGAGATGGCAATGGTAGTAAGACTCTGCATTATAGCAGCTGAGTGTGCCTGCAAGACATTGGTGATCCTGATGTGAGCCCTCCTCAGACACACCAGCTTTGCCCCTATATGGTGCAGTTGGAGGCTATGTCTCCTCTTGATGTGGTCAATGGTTTCATGGACCTGCTGCAGGTGCTGCTGGTGGAGGCTGAAGCCCTGTTTGCAGGGCCAACACTGGCATGTCCGAGCTGGTAGCCTGTTCAGGCTGGGTGTCTGTAGGATATGGCTGGGGAATAGGTGTGCTGGAGTGAGGTGGGGACTGGCCAGCTTGGTCCCATGACATGAGGCCAGAGAGAGCAAGATTCATATCTAGTTGTAGAGGTGAACCAATGGGTACAAGCAGCTGGTGCTATTCTGGTGGCCCGCTGAAGCTGCTTCTCCTCCTCTTCTCACTCTACTGTGACCGTGTGTCCGTTTGGAAGATTGCTATATGAACTACTGCTGCTGCTGCTGCACTGCTGGTCATGGGGGCTTGATGGCTGAGACCAGATTTTTGGGCAACAGCTGTGGAAACAAAGACGAAATAAGTACCAATGCTAAAAAGTACACATGTAATGTTTGGCATAAGATGTGCACTTTGCATCAATCCACCAATCTTTCAATGTGAGCATCTTATGCCAAATATTGTGTACATCTGTAGCAGACTTGAGATTTACAGGTGAAGTGAACTTACTGGTCCGACTTGCGTGGTGTTCAGGCTCTCTTCCATCCCCTCAAATACATCCGGTCCCTTACGTTCAAACAGGCATTACTCCATGGGGATCAGGATGATGGGGCAAGGGGCTCCCTCTCCTGTCTGTCACTGATACTACTTCCTGCTTGCCATCTTGCTCTTGAGCTGTGTCTTTATATCACGGTAGCAGTGGGCCACCTGCTCGGCATTTCTGATTCCATGCACAGGGATATGGCCTGAGCAATGGTGCGACACATCTGTCCCTTGACTGCCCTGGATGTCTTTGCAGCACAGTTCCCGAAGAGCAGACTGTAGTTTTCTAGGACCCCAGCAATCAGTATTTCGTTGTCCTCCACATTGAACTTTAGTGCCCTTAGATGAGGGCGCCCTGCTGCCTGGTTGTTGGGTGATTAAGTTTCCAGTTCTGTAGAAGTGTCACTATCCTCACTCTTGCTCCCACTCCCCTCCCTTCCTCCCCTCCTCTTGCATCTGTCCTGCCAACTCTCCTCACCTCTGCCCTCTCTGTCTATTCCTAGCCTGCTGTTCTCCTCCAGCTATATTCGCCTGCCTTTCCACTTCCCCCTCCCACCTTCTCCTATCCCTTCCTTCCTGCCTATCTCTACTCCTGTCCCTGTCCTTACTCCTCCTCTTCCTCCTTCTATCACTCCTGCCCACCTCCTCCCTCCTCCTCAACGCCCTCCTCTCCTTCCTCTCCTCTCTCACCACGCCTTCCTCTCCAGCTCCTCACCCCCACCACTCCTCACCACTGCAACTCCTCAAGACCACCAGCACTTCTCACCACCACCATTCCTCCTCCAACACACAAAGACAGACAAACTAGATAAATTAACAAAAATTTTCACACACAGATCAAGACAAGAGACAAAGATAAAGGGAAACAGATGAGAAACAAGCAACAGGACTCCTCACTCAGAAATCGCTAAATACTTCCAACCAACTACCAACTCACCTACGCTCCTCTTCTCTCTCCAACTCCTGACACACCCTCAAAGAAGCAGCTGTAGGAAGCCTTTATATATAAACAAAAAATTTAACGTGCAACGCGTAAACTGATGCGCAACTCATAAAATGACGTGCGACGTGCTGTGGCATTGCATGAAGCAATAACATAGCATGAATTACGCTACTTTACTATGCAATGTGCTAAATCGTATATTTCCCTAAACACACCCTTGTATTTTTATCACAGCTGCTACCTCACCATATTTCTGCTTTATTTATAGCATTTTGATGATTCTAGGCCTAAGATTGTAAGCCAGGGCAGGGAAAATGCCTATTGTACCTAAACGTAACTTGCTTTGAGCTACCAATGATAAAGCAGGGGCTATTGAATTGTAATAACAAAAAGCATTAAGCAATAGATTGCATTTCAAAATAGGCTGAGGCAGTCTCTAGTGCATGAAAATTTACAGGAATGCAAAGACAGGAGCAAGAGCTTATGAGGATCTCCAGCCCACAGAGCACACAAACTAATTTTACCAAAGAAGTATTTAATACAGCTTTGTACCTGGGAAGACCTCGTAATCTTAAGAGGCAGTCTTACAAGAGGGATTCCTATGATGAAGCTTGCAACTATGGCTGGTCAACGATTAAGCCTGTTTTCTTACCTCTTTAGTTTTAAAGTTCTCCACACAGCAAATATTTTCCTATCTGATCCCTTGAAGAATGTGATTTATTTGAACTAACATAGCATGAACCATCATCTTGTGTATGCAGCTGACCTTATCTCCAGCAACAATCTCTGTAGTAAAGAACTGTGCTGCTTATGTCTTCTATCAACACAAGCTGCTAACTATGCTTTTTGCATTCCCAAAAACAAACTTGTCACAGGGTTGAAAGACTAGCTTTTATTCATTGTTTCCTTTCTGGTTCCTGACTGTTGCACTCGTTTTGACTGGCAAAAAATAAACAATATTTTGCAACATTTTTTTGTTGCACAAAAATGAAAAGGATGCAGTGCATGCATCATCTTAAATATCATTGAAAATCCTTAATGGTGAGCAGTTTGCAATAAATTATCCAGGGTGAGATTCACTGTAACTTTCCTTCAATACTGTGTTTATGGAAAAAAAAGGTTTAGTGAATCAGGTCCTTAATGATTTAGAATACCAATATTATTATTGTAACACTATTAGATGTACACACCACTATATAATATTACATTTCTTTTATGAAACTCAATTCTCCATTTTTATGCATTCTTTCTGCAAGAAAACACCTGGTCATGTCATCTGTCTGTCAGTCTGTGACCCCCCCCCCCCTCTTCCAGTGGCGTAGCGAGGGGTGGGCGGCCGCCCCGGGCGCCGGGTCTAAGGGGGTGCCAAAACACGTGAGGGATACGCTCAGGGGCGGATTGACCTATCGGGGGATCTGGCATCCCCCGGTGGGCCGGTCTACCTGGTCACGTGGTCTCGACCGCGTGGCTCTTCCTCAGCCCAGCCTCAGTGCCTTCCAGTCAGCCCTTGCCGGAGGCCAAGCCGGTAGGGGCCGAAGAAATACAAATCGAGGCCGGCGGGGGCCAAAGAAAAGAAGATGGGAACCTCCCAGCCAGGCTCCCGCCGGAGAAATTAAAATCGAGGTCGGCGGCGGCCGAAGAAAAGAAGATGGGCGCCTCCCAGCCAGCCTCAAGCGGGGGCTGACTGGGCGGCGCCCATCTTCTTTTCTTCGGCCTCTGCCGGCTTTGATTTTAATTTCTTTGGCCTCCGCCGGAGACAGCCGGCCCCCGAAGGTCGGCGGGGGCCGAATACATTAAAATCGAGGCCGGTGACGGAGGCCGAAGCAAAGAAGATGGGCGCCTCCCAGCCAGCCTCAAGCGGGGGCTGGCTGGGCAGCGCCTATCTTCTTTTCTTCGACCCCCGCCAGCCTCGATTTTAATTTCTTCGGCCGCCGCCGACCTTCAGGGGCCGGCTGTCTCCGGCGGAGGCCGAAGAAATTAAAATTGAGGCCGGCGGGGGCCGAAGAAGTGAACACCGGTGCTGCTAACCGCCGGAGTCCAGCTGTTCAACCTTGGATCGGAAGGGTGCTTCTGTGTATATGTGAGAAAGGAACGGTGTGTGTGTGTATGTGAGAAAGGAATGGGGCTTCTGTGTGTGTGTATACGGTATGTATGTGAGAGAGGAATCTGCCAGTTTAAAAAAAACTTTTGTGCTGGTAGTGCAACTTTTGAAAAGTTGGATGAAAGATTAAAGTTAGAAAATGTATATTTTTAAATGACTAAGACTGGAATCTTCCCATTTAAAAGGGAAGTTGACTAAGGATGTCTTTCGGTTCCATATCTCCCACATGAATAATCATACAACTGATAGTTTGAAGAAAGAGGGGGCACCGAAGAAGTCTCTTGCCCCGGGCGCCAAATTGTCTAGCTACGCCACTGCCCTCTTCTCACAAGGGATTTAGCTGAAATTTGATGAATTATTCTTTGTCATTGGTCTGACCTTATGGGAGAAATTGCAAGTTGGTACAACCAGAGGTTGGTGCGTTATGGGGAGCTTTGCATTGCTGTGTCTTCCTACCTTGCACAAAGAGAATCGTGCTTCCATAACAACTACAGTTGTATGCAAACGTTCATGCACCTCTGGTCAAATTTTATGAATTAATGAAACTTTAAGCTAACAGAAGCTGAGACAACCCCTACATGGTTAGACACAACATCTTTCTGAGATTTTTAATGCAAAGTAAATTGCTTATTTTAACAGATTGAAAATAATAATACAGTGACTATGGCATGAGCAAAACTTTGGAAACTTTCCAGTTGACTCATTTCTACTTTTTATTTAAAAAATTGTTAATAAGGCACAAAACATTGATTGACTCATTAGGCCTTCAATTACTCAGGTGAAGACTCTTCTAACTTAGTTCTACAAGCAATCATCTAACTTAGTTCTACAAGCAATCTTCTAACTTAGTTCTACAAGCAATCATTCTCACGAAAATAGACTACTGCAACTCACTTCTACTGGGTCTACCTGCAAACGCCATAAAACCGCTACAGATGCTGCAAAACGCTGCAGCGAGGATCTTAACCAAGTCCAACAAAAGAGACCACATCTCATCCATCTTAAAAAGCCTACACTGGCTTCCCGTCAAATTCAGAATACTTTTCAAAGTGCTCTCAGTAACCCACAAGGCACTACACAACCTGGCACCACTCGAGCTCAAATTCCCTCTCCAACTCCACACATCTTCCAGACCAGTGAGACAAGCCTACAAAAACAACCTTCAAATCCCACCGATGAAGTCAGCATTAAGCAAAAGAGCTTTCTCCACAGCAGGTCCTAAAATCTGGAACACTCTCCCGTCAGATCTCAGATCAGTGCAATGCTCCACTACATTTAAAAACGACTCAAGACTTGGTTATTCAACCAAGCTTTCCCTTAACATCAACTTGCGGAATATCCCTGCCAATGATCCCCTCCGTGGGAACACGCTAGAGAACTATATAGACCTCTAGAAATCACATATTCTTTGGCAGTCTAATTATCTAACAACATTATAATACCACCTGTTTAGCTAGACTACATTAGGCACCGTACCTTTTAATTATGTTATTAACCCCATATATCTTAACCCAAGTTAATTTGACCTGTTCATTGTAAGACATTTACTTGTCATTGTTATTGTTGAGAATGTAAACCGAATTGATCAATAATTCTGTTATTGGAAAGTCGGTATAGAAAAATGCTAAATAAATAAATAAATAAATAAATAAATAACTTCTCAGGTTGTGATTGCTGTTCTGTCTCCTTTCAGCAACCAAGGGCTCATCTATGCAGCAGCTGTATGAGCCTTTGAAAGTGAAGATAATGGGGATGCATGGGGGCAACATTGGCAATTACAGCATAAGAAATGTATTGGGGATTAAAATGAGACTATATATAGGGTGTTGCACTTCCTACTGATTATGTTGCCTAGGATATCTGTATCACTTGGTATAGGCTGATGAAATGCCCTCCAAGGTTTGATTTATTAGGCTGAATTGTCTGATGACTTTTCCAAATGCTAAATAATACAGGAAAAATTATAGGGCTTCCTTTTTCTAAACAATCTATCCATGATTTTTACTCTGCCTTTACTCCACTCAGAAAGCAACTAGCTTTTAAAATAATACAAAGACTCTTACTGTGCTGTAAAGAATTTTTCTATGGATGCTGTTATCTATCTGTTTAAAGCCTACAAAGTGGTGATGAACATCCTAGTTATTTTCTTTTGTTTTCTCCAAGAGTTGGGACAATGTGAATATTTGTTCAATAATTGATCTATTGTCACTGAAGTCACTAGGGATGTGAATCGTTTTCCATATCGTCTTAACGATAGAAATCGTGTGGCAGGGCAAGAAAATCGTCTTAGGCACGATTTTTTAGTTAAAAAATCGTTAAAAATCGTTTTTTTCCGATTAGTGCGCACTAACTCGAGTTAGTGCGCACTAACGGGAGTTAGTGCGCACTAACTGGGAGTTAGTGCGCACTAACTGAAAATGATACAATTTGACACTTTTCAGGTCAGTTAAGGTCAGTTTAGGAATGAATATGTATTCCTATTGGCTGCCCTCTTATTTATTCATGTTACCAAGTTTCCTACTGACAGTATATGGGGGATGGGAAATGGAAACAGTTGGTAGCTTGACAAAACAAGTAATGTGATCAGTCAATGTGACTAGAACTTGTGCCCTAACCCTGATACCAGGGGTATTGTGATCTTCCTGCACACAGTGCCCTATCCCTATTAATACCAGGAGTGTTGTGATCTTCCTGCACACAGTGCCCTATCCCTAATACCAGGGGTGTTGTGATCTTCCTGCACACAGTGCCCTATTCCTGATACTGGGGGTGTTGTGGTCTTCCTGCACACAGTGCCCTATTCCTGATACCGGGGGTGTTGTGATCTTCTTGCACACATCCCGGTATCAGGGATAGGGCACTGCATGCAGGAAGATCACAACACTCCTGGTATTAATAGGGATAGGGCACTGCATGCAGGAAGATCACAACACTCCTGGTATTAATAGGGATAGGGCACTGCATGCAGGAAGATCACAACACCCCTGGTATCAGGGATAGGGCACTGTGTGCAGGAAGATCACAATACCCCGGAGGAGTGAGGGTCAGGCAGCTCCCCCCTGTCTGTGAAGCCAGCCTCTCACTAGTAATGCAGGGAGGGAGCTGTCTCAGACTTCACCATCCTCCCCCCCCCCCCCTCACCCACACACCATTCACTAGCTGGGACATGGGGGAAGTCAGGAGTGAGGGTCAGGCAGCTCCCCCCTGTCTGTGAAGCCAGCCTCTCACTAGTAATGCAGGGAGGGAGCTGTCTCAGACTTCACCATCCTCCCCCCCCTCACCCACACACCATTCACTAGCTGGGACATGGGGGAAGTCAGGAGTGAGGGTCAGGCAGCTCCCCCCTGTCTGTGAAGCCAGCCTCTCACTAGTAATGCAGGGAGGGAGCTGTCTCAGACTTCACCATCCTCCCCCCCCCTCACCCACACACCATTCACTAGCTGGGACATGGGGGAAGTCAGGAGTGAGGGTCAGGCAGCTCCCCCCTGTCTGTGAAGCCAGCCTCTCACTAGTAATGCAGGGAGGGAGCTGTCTCAGACTGGTATCAGGGTTAGGGCACTGTGTGCAGGAAGATCACAACACTCCTGGTATTAATAGGGATAGGGCACTGTAAGAGATGACTGTAGTAGATTGAATAAAGATCTGATGTTTCTGCTCTCCTCACACCAAACAAAAACAACACACAAGCAGAGAAGCCGTTCTTACAAAGCTGAGCTAGTGAGTTAAGTAGGAGGAAAAGTAAACATACTTGTGCCAGTGTGGCTACTTAAAAAATACACTTACCAACAATCAATTACATATATTTGAACTGTGTACAGTTCCAGCCAGGACCACCTTTCTAAAATGCACAGTGATTGGCAAATTCAACATGCACTAGCATTTCAGGTGCCTGCTAACAAAAATAATAAACAAACAAGTTCTAGTCACATGAGTGCTGATCATTACATTACTTTTTTTGTCAAGCTTCCAACTGTTTCCATTTCACATCCCCCCAACCATTACCTCAGTATTAGCCTTGGTAACATCAATAGATAAGAGCACAGCCAGCCAATAGGAATACATACATACATATTCATTCCTAAGTGACCTTTACTGACCTGGGAAGTGTGAACACTTTGTTTCATTTTCTGTTGGTGTTCGTTAGTTTCCAGTTCCATTTCCCATCCCTCCAACCATCACCTCAGTGGTAACCTTGGTAACATCAATAGATAAGAGGGCAGCCAGCCAATAGGAACACATATTCATTCCTAACTGACCTTCAGTGACCTGGAAAGTGTTTATTTGTATCATTTTCAGTTAGTGCGCACTAAATCGAGTTAGTGCGCACTAACGGGGAGTTAGTGCGCACTAACTCGAGTTAGTGCGCACTAACACGATTTAACGATTTTTAACGATAAATCGTTAGAATTTCTATTGTATCGTGTTCTATAACGATTTAAGACGATATAAACATTATCGGACGATAATTTTAATCGTTGAAAAACGATTCACATCCCTAGAAGTCACATTGATCATTTCCACACATAGAATATGGTATATAGTCATAATATCCACACCAGAGAATGAGTGCTAGAAGAAAGGGTTCACAGTCCCAGGAATTCCACATAAACTTTCAATATTAAAGTTTTTATTATTTATAACGGCCGTTATAAATAATAAAAACTTTAATATTGAAAGTTTATGTGGAATTCCTGGGACTGTGAACCCTTTCTTCTAGCACTCATTCTCTTGTGTGGATGTATATTTAGAGTGCTAGCCGTGCTCGGTTGTTTGTGGACTATATAGTCATAATATAACATAATACAAAAGATAAATCTATAACATACATACAAATACCTCTACAAAATACAATAAGCATCATAACAATCCTAAAATGTATGAACATTATCATCAGAAAGTATCTAAATACTAATCAACCTTAATGTGTCTTACTGAGCAGGAACGGAGAAGAACACTTCAGTGAATCTGCCTGAGTGCTTTTTAATGCAGGATGCATATTATTTTATTCACTTGCGTCAATTATCTTTCTGCCAGGAGTTTAGCAGACACCAGAATTTGGGTAAAATGAGCCCAAAGGTATTAAGTACACAATACATGTTAAATGGCTGACAAATTGATAGGATTTATTATAAGATTTTAAAGCATGTCATGAAAACAATAGTACTGACAGTCTAAGTATAGCTAGGATTTCAGAACAGGGTGTGGTGTCTAAGAATGCTTGGTTCAGTGTTGCCCATATGTGCGGAGGTGTAAAAGAGCATTCAGAAAATATTATGTAGTTACGTTTAAAAGATATTTTTATGTCACTTATAATATTGTTACAATCAATTTATGCTTGTAATTATTCATTTATTGTAACTCTTTTCACTGCTGTTCTTCACCTCGAGCCTGGCTTGGAAATGGCAAAGAATAAATGGAAAAATAAATAAAACTTATTAGTGAACAAGTCCCATTAGAAATAATGGGAGCTGTGGCAATTAACACGCTATAGTGCACTTTAGTGAATCAGCCTGACTGTGTGAGTAGGGGGTGCTTATCCTAGAACCTTTACACAGAGATCTTGAACAGCCAAGGCACAGAGTCGAGCTATGTATTCTTTCAATGTATAGTTCTTTTTTGTATCCCTTTTTATGTTTCAACATACAGAAGGTTGGAAAGAATTACAATATGTAAAAGTCGATGTGTCTATCTGTCCATAGGCATAGTAACTTTCCAAAAAAAGGACAGAAAGGAAGGAAATGTGAATATCTTGAATGAGTTGGAAAACCTGAAAACATCGGGTCAGTATTTTTAGAGTATCAAAGAAAATACCCCCCATTTTTCTTTATGCAAAGTAGTTACAAGCTGTGAAATGTTGGACAGACCTCCAATGCAAAAGTTGCCCCCACCTCCAACCCTCCCAGCAATTTAGCCCAGAGCAACACAGGCAGACAGAAACAGGTAAAAATAACTGAAGCAGCAGCACTTCCCCTCACACTTCCAAAGTATCTCATAAACAGCCACCATTTATACCCACCCACATTCCACACACACTCACATGCATACAAACCACAGCTTCCTACAACCCCTTACACTCACATCTCCACCACCATACTCCTACAACCCACACACTCGAATACCCCTATGCCTACATACCTGTCACCCCCACATCCCCTCCACATACCTGCCAACCTCACATTCATTTCCTACACCCCCACATATGCACAGCCCCAGTTATGTACACCCCAATCCCCACATATCTTATTCACCTGCCACCCATGCACACTCTCCATATATACCTATAACATATCCCGTCCCCATCTACTCCCAAAACTAACATAGCATGAACTATCTCAACATTGTTGACCCTAGCAAACAGGTCTTGGGATATCAGGATATAGTCAATTCTGGGCATCGTCCTGTGGACTCGAGAAACATGAATGTATTCTCTGACCTCAGGGTTTAACACCTACCAGACATCAAGCAACTGCAAACACTGACATAAAAAAACAATGCCTCTATCTGCAGCTCCTCAAAGTCCTCAGGTGCCAACCAATTTGTCTGAATGGGCGTCATGCATACAGTTATAGTCACCCACCAATATTAAAATACCCTGCATAAGAGACAGCACTTGATTTACCAGGTGAACAAAAAACAATTGATTATATACATTGGGTACATACACATTGCAAATGGTAATGATCTTACCTTCCACCTTATCAACCACAATAAGATATCAACCATCTGGGTCTTTGATTTCTTTTAGTACTTGGCATACGGTATTTTTATGCACTAAAATTGCCACTTCTCCTTTTTTTCCCCTTCGCTGGAGTATAATAACAAGCAATAGCCCATTCCCTTCTCAGTTTCTGACTCTCCACTTCATTCAGATGCGTTTCCTGAAGGCGATCAAAATTAGCTTTAGTTCTTTTCAAGGACTGGAACACTTTTTTTCTCTTAATAGGGGAGCCCAGTATCTACACCTTACCCCCATTTAAAACAGAAAAGACAAAAGATAGAATTAAAAAGAAAAACTTCCCAGAGAGAAGTGGAAGGTCCCCAGCCAATCCCTCCACTGAAAGAGAAGCAGTGACAATCCGCCTCCAAAATGAAAGATGAGAAGATAGAACTGAATTGTAACATACCCTAATCTGCCAAGAGACCATATGCCCCCGGAAGGACTTCATGTAAAAGAAAAAATACCTGATAATGTCAACAAGGAGTCAATCCATTCACTTGAACGCTCCCTTTCCCTTTCCCCCTAATCCCCCCACCCTCCTCCCCAAATCCATGGGCACCCCATAAACACCTAGAATTAACAGACAGGATCACTTTCAATGTGAGCAGGGGCCACGTTCCTATAACCCCGCAGCTACAGAGAAAATTAAACTGTAACACTAGGCATTTTAACCACATTAGTATATAACAGAGAACAAACTGCGCAAGATTTAAGGATTAATACCCAGGTAGGGTGAAAAAGTATGAACACATCAAGTATCCCTACTGGACACAGTGTAAAATAAAGGCAGCTATGCGCCATCAAAAGACACATAACACAAAATGTTTTGTGCAAGAGTTCACATTTTCAAAGGTGACAAAACTCAACAATAATCCATAACAGAGGCGACTGAGATTGTATGCGCTGTGCCTAAAAGTAAAAAATGGTGCACTATTGTAGCCAGTGTACCAACCTCGAAACAAAAAGAAAGCGGGAATGCTTCCTTACTGAATAGCAACCTTAGCAGGCCCAAAAAATTGAAGCAAGCCTGTGTCGCTTTCACCAACATTCAAGATTCAAGAAAAATAAAGGGAAATTAGGACCAATGTCCAAAAGCTAATGCTAATCATTTATCTAAGTCCTCTAGTAACTTTTTCGCTGACGCTAGAGAATCATATACTACAGATTGCCCCTCATGCCACACTCGAAGCTTGGCCGTGATTTGCAGGTTGAAACAAATCTGTTTGTGGATCAGAGATGCACAGATTGGGAAAAACTCCCATCGCAGTGGCGATACTCACACTGAGTAGTCTTGAGCAATCTGTATCCGCTGTGCCTGAAACTTTAGGTCCGGCTTCCTCCGAGAAGTCTGCAAGATGCTCTGCTTGTGCACAAAGTTCAAAACTTGTGCAATTTATATTCTAGGTCTCATATCTATTGCTCTCCTCGTACCCAGCCTGTGAGCGCGTTCGATCTCCAGAACACCTTTCAGATCAGGCATGTACAGTGTCTCCGGTATCGAGTCTAACAACTGGTCTCCCAGATTTTTCTCATTGATGGATTCAGGCAGATCAATAAAACTTAAGTTGGACCTCCGGGACCTGTTTTCAAGGTCTTCGAGTTTGTTGACGTGCTCCTGGACACTTTTTTCCAGGGCTACCACTTTATTAGTGAGTAAAAGAACATTATCCTCTAACACAGAAACCACAGCCTTCAGATTATTCCCTCTGAGGGCTGAATTTGGAGATAGTTAATTTTAAGTCTGAAATTTGCGCTGATATGCTACTGAGTTTTTCATCTAGAACTGCAATGACCACTTCTTTAATCTCCGCAATCATCACTTCCGTCTGCGGGCAATTCTCAGCACGGTGTTTTACAGATGCCATCTTGCTTTCTACTCCATGCGGTTTATCTTTCTCTTTCTTACTTGCCTTAGACGGCATCTCAGTTGGTGATTTTTGCATGAAAGGGACGACCAACATATGCATAGTTGATGAGAAGTGCAGTAGGTGGCAAAAAAGCCCTTTTACAGCTGGATTGCTGGTGATTACAGAAATGCGGCACCTTTAGCCAAGAGAGATATGACCTTGGTTCACAACATCACGTGATCCTGTTGTTAAATTTTTAACAGACATCCTGTGGCAACTTCTGGGCAAATTCTGTGGTAAGGGTTAATAGCACGGTTTTTAAGGTTAAGTGGCAATTCTGTGGTATATTTACATACATTAATATATGTTTTACTTAATATTCACAAAAAACTACATTTTGAAAATAAAATACCATTAATTTTTAAAAGGATTTTCATTTAAAAAATAAAATAAATAGTGTCTAATCCTATTTGTGTGTGCCTAGATCATTTCTTTTGTTCATTTATTTCTTTCCTTTCTCCAATAAACTTTGCTCCTTTTTTTTCTTTAAATTTTATATTGTAGTTGTAGTTAGTGATTTGATAATTAAGAATGTAGATAACTGGGTAGCTGGTAGGCATGAGGATTGCTGGGTAACTTGCCTGCCTGGTGTTATGGATTCGATAGTGGAACCAATGTAGAGAACCGCCTTACCTTATTCTGTGAGGTGATCAGGGTTGTCCGAGAGGCAGTCTGGTCAGGGCAGGCAGCTGCAAGAGTTCCAGAGCAAACAGATCCGACGGCAGGCAGTACAGCAAGGCAGGTCCAGGAGGCAGTCCGGGTCGGGGCAGGCAGCTGACAAGAGTACCAAGGCAAACAGATCCAAAGGCAGGCAGCAAGGCAAGGCAGGTCCAAGAGGCACGGCCTCGCACTCTTTCCTGGAATCGTAAATCCAAACAGATTGCCAGACTTATCAGTTCCTCCAATGATTCAGGTGGCTCCCGGGCTGCTAACTCGTATTTTATGGGTTCTGATAATCCCTGACGAAAGATAGCAGTAAAACTATCCTCTCCCCAGCAAATTTCGGCCGCCAAAGTCCGGAATTGTATGGCATAATCCCCCACCGAACAAGAACCCTGCCGGATCTGAAGAAGGTCGGTAGCTGCTGAAGTCGAGCGTCCCGGGTCATCAAAGATAAGATGAAATTCTTTCAAAAATTGGTCCAGGTTATTCAAAATGGAATCGTCTCTCTCCCATAATGGTGATGCCCAGGCTAAGGCTGGACCCTCCAATAAAGACATAAAGGTGACTTTAGTTTTGTCAGAGGGGAATAGTGAGGCTTGGAGTGAAAAGTGCATGCAGCCCTGGTTTATGAAACCCCGACACTGCAGAGGGGCTCCATTAAAGCGAGGTGGAGGTGGAAGGCGTAAGGTGGCAGGTGGTGGTATGGCGGCAGGTGGAGTCCCAGATGGAGCCAGTGCCAAGGCATCCATATGAACAGCTAGCCGTTCCAGAACTCTTGTTACCTGATCAAGTACACCTTCTTGTTGCTGGATTCGGGAGGCTAATCCAGGTATGGCTTGTAAGGCAGTCAGGTCTATGGGTTCCTTGGCCTCAGCTAACTGCTATGGATTCAATAGTGGAACCAATGTAGAGAACCGCCTTACCTTATTCTGTGAGATGATCAGGGTTGTCCGAGAGGCAGTCTGAGTCAGGGCAGGCAGCTGACAAGAGTACCAAGGCAAACAGATCCAAAGGCAGGCAGCAAGGCAAGGCAGGTCCAAGAGGCAGTCCGGGTCGGGGCAGGCAGCAGACAAAGTTCCAAAGCAAAAAGATCCGAAGGCAGGCAGCAAGGCAAGGCAGGTCTGAGGAGCAATCCGGGTCAAGACAAACAGCAGACAAGAATGCAGGCAGGAACCACCGAAGCTTCAGCACAAGCAAGCCTGTAGCCAAGGTGACGCGGTGCTGGAAAGCTCCCTTTAAATATAGTATTTTTCCCGCACTACCTTGGGAACTTCCGGCTGGGCTGCTGACGACAAAATGGGGGCGGAGTCACACTGCGAGGCGAGTGGTGCTGCGCCGAGCCGAACGATGCTGTCGAGCTGCATACTGCGGGAGCCTGCTGGAGCCTTGCTGAACGGCAACACCTGGTATGAAGGTAGCAGACCTCACACACCACCAAGATAAGATTTTAGAGAGAGCTGGGGAGGAGCTGGCTGTCATTGTACATGTGGGTACAGGAGCAAGGTCCTGGTGGCTAAATTTAGGCTGTTAGGAAAATTGAAATTCAGAACCTCCAGGGTGGCATTTTCAGAAATGTTTCCCATTCCACACACAGGACTCCAGAGGCAGACTAAGCTTCATGCTTAATGTGTAGATGAAAGTTTGATGCAGGGACGAGGGCTTTAGATTTCTTAAGAACTAGGGAACATTCTGGGGAGGAGGAGCCTATTCCAATGAGATGGGCTCCAGCTTAACCAATATGGAACCAGGCTGCTGATGCTAACTTTTAAAGAAATAGAGCAACTTTTAAACTGGATCATGGGGGAAAGCTGACAGTTGCTCAGAAGCACATGGCTTGGAGGGAGGTATCTTCCAAGGATACTTGAAAAATAGAAGTTCAATATCCAAATAGATAGGTTATGGTTAATGCTGAAGTAGCCCAAAGGGATGTAGACAAAGAGCACACAGATAGAATAACTCTCATTGCAAAATTTAGCACACACTTGAAAACTAGAGTACGCATGCACTTCTTCATGCATCTAAAATATTGTACAAAAGCTTTTAAAACTACAAAAATCCCTTCTTCAGATGTCAGATCAGAGACAGGTCCTACATTGTCTCACTAGCTCACATACAGTATTTTTGGATAATACTTAAACACAGTCCAATAAAAGATTACAGTTTACACCAGAAAACAAATCTGCCATATCAAAACAACACTAACTCCCAGGACTCAAACGGTTGCTATCATATCCAGGAAAGAGCAGCATTGCAAATATTACAACAGGCCCTAGAAAAGTAATATATCTTTTACTGAAAACAGAACAAGCCAGACTGCTATAGACCCTTATACAGAAACTACTCACTAGCAGAATCCTTCCCCTTGGTTGCACTGAAAGACCAACCAACAGTAAAATCAAGAAATATAAAACATCAATCATAATAGTAAAACCATACTAATACAAATAAAAAATATTTCAATACAGCTGATCAACTGAACATTTAATAATTGAAACCTCATAAAAATGTTTATACATTTCCCAAAACACTATTATGATATTTCAAAAGAGCAGACGCATCAAACATAATCCAATAATAAAATTTATAATTATAAAATCTCCTACTCTCCATGCATGGGATTTTTTGATTCCCAGTGACCCTGAGATTGTCATGGAGTGGGGGAAGGGGCCATTCAATCTTTATCCTCTCTCATACACGCACATTCACATGATTTTACTCACACTCCCTCTTTTTCAGTCTCACACACACACACAAATGCTCACTCAGCGCACTCCCCTCCCCGACTCCCATACACATACTCACAAGCTCCTCTCCCCACCCAGTCACCAGCAGTTTTGTTCATAAGAACGTAAGAACATGAAACATCTGGAAAAATTCTAATTGGGGATCCATGAAACTGAGAATTTTGATTTCTAAAATATAATCTAAGTATTAGATCCCTTTGAGAAATATCTGCACACTGAATAATTAAAGTGGCACGATTTTTAATCTCTAAATCTGATGACTTTTCTAACAGCTCAGATACATTTACATCCTCATTTAAATTTCCTTGAGTTTGTTCTGGTCCTTCTGTGCCTTCTATTCTCTGAGTTATATAATATATCCTGGATATTAAGGGAAGTGAATCTTCTGAATACTTTAGAATTTTTATTAGATAACTTTTAAACAGTTCTCTAGGAGACAACAGATGGGTCCTAGGAAAATTAAGGATTCTCAAATTTGCTCTTCTAATTTGATTTTCCATCTGTTCTATTTTACTTAATTGAAATTTCTCTGATTTAATTAAATTTACTTGAACTTTTTCTACCTCTTCAACTTTTTGTTCTAAATTTATCACTGATTTTTCTATTTTTTCAGTTTTTATCTGCAAGATTTTGTTATTATCTAAACTTTGTTGAACTGTCTTTGTCAAGTCATTGATAGACTTTTGAATTGAAAGAATCAAACCACCAATTTCCTCCATAGTAAATTTTGTGGGAACAATTACTGATAGACCAGCTAGCGTTTCCGCCTGTCTGCCTTCCATCTTTTCTACCCTAGAGGCCAAAACGGTACTACTGCCCTGACTCTGGTTAATTACCACTTGGGATTCAGGGGTCTGTTGTGGGAGATCTATTCCCACTACCCCAATTTTATCCGAAGATGATAAGAAGGCCAGAGTCTGGGTGGTATCCTCAAATGTAAATTCACCTCCTCCTCTTCCCGTTGGTGGCTCGGGTGTTAATGGAGCACCAGGGCTTAATGATGTCTCATAAGTCAGGGAAATGTGTTCCTGCTCCTGAACTCCAGTTCCAGCGACTTCTGCACCTGGTATTAATATAGTTCCTCCAAAAAACTCCTGAATTCGGGGTTGATTGCTATCAACCACTGGTGTTGATGTTGTTACTATCTTCCCCTTCCTCTTAGTATGTGGCATCACTATGAGGAAGGGGCAACACTATTTCAATTAAGTGAAGAAATCAACATTTCAAATACAATGTTCAATTAGGGGCCTGGTGACTCAGTTTGTATTAAAATAGGTTCCGGTGGCTGCTGTTCCGAAGAGCATCAAGCAAAACAGTTCACTTTACCTCCCGACTTCCTAGTGTGTTTCTTCTCATGTAGCGGCGCTCTCCGGCGTTCGCCGGCTAAGCCGGGCGCCCCTTAGGCGCGGCTTTGACGACGCGCCAACGGCGATGTGCCGTTCAGACGTCGGTTTTGTGGGCGTCTGAAACGGCACCTCCCTTGAGAGAAAAGAATTTCTGTCTATGAGAGAAAGGGTTATTCAAAAAGGAGCAAAATATGTATTGCGTTTTCCTTGCAAATGTATTCTAACATATCAGAATTCAAGATACGTATTTAATTATCCAGATCAGCTGCGAGAATACCTAGATGCCTAATTCCATCGTAATATACCTTAGTAATAAGGAAGGAGCAAATAAAAGATATATATAGTTCAGACACAGTTATTTGTGGTAATTGCTTATAAAATACTGCTCTTTTTTTTTTTCTGCATATTAGACAGGTTTCGTTATTACTTTCAGTACCAGTCCTAGATTATCACAGATGAGATCAAAAGATGTTTTCTGTAAAGTTGAAATGTGTGTTTTGTTTCATGTATTTGGAGATCTATCTGTGTTTTATCTTCTGTAATGATTTATATAAGTTTAATAAAAATAAAATTAAAAAAAAAAAAAAAAAAGAACGTAAGAACATGCCATACTGGGTCAGACCAAGGGTCCATCAAGCCCAGCATCCTGTTTCCAACAGTGGCCAATCCAGGCCATAAGAACCTGGCAAGTACCCAAAAACTAGGTATATTCCATGTTACTGTTGCTAGTAATAGTGGTGGTTATTATCTAAGTCAACTTAATTAATAGCAGGTAATGGACTTCTCCTCCAAGAACTTATCCAATCCTTTTTTAAACACAGCTATACTAACTGCACTAACCACATCTTCTGGCAACAAATTCCAGAGTTTAATTGTGCATTGAGTGAAAAAGAACTTTCTCCAATTAGTTTTAAATGTGCCACATGCTAACTTCATAGAGTGCCCCCTAGTCTTTCTATTATCCGAAAGAGTAAAAAACCGATTCACATCTACCCGTTCTAGACCTCTCATGATTTTAAACACCTCTATCATATCGCCCCTCAGCCATCTCTTCTCCAAGCTGAAAAGTCGTAATCTCTTTAGTCTTTCCTCATAGGGGAGCTGTTCCATTCCCCTTATCATTTTGGTAGCCCTTCTCTGTACCTTCTCCATCGCAATTATATCCTTTTTGAGATGCGGCGACCAGAATTGTACACAGTATTCAAGGTGCGGTCTCACCATGGAGCGATACAGAGGCATTATGACATTTTCCGTTTTATTCACCATTACCTTTCTAATAATTCCCAACATTCTGTTTGCTTTTTTGACTGCCGCAGCACACCGAACCAACGATTTCAATGTGTTATCCACTATGACGCCTAGATCTCTTTCTTGAGTAGTAGCACCTAATATGGAACCTATCATTGTGTAACTATAGCATGGGTTATTTTTCCCTATGGATCACCTTGCACTTGTCCACATTAAATTTCATCTGCCATTTGGATGCCCAATTTTCCAGCCTCACAAGGTCTTCCTGCAATTTATCAAAATCTGCTTGTGATTTAATTACTCTGAACAATTTTGTATCATCTGCAAAGTGTATCATCATTTGTCGTATTTCTTTCCAGATCATTTATAAATATATTGAAAAGTACGGGTCCCAATACAGATCCCTGAGGCACTCCACTGCCCACTCCCTTCCACTGAGAAAATTGTCCATTTAATCCTATTCTCTATTTCCTGTCTTTTACATAGAAACATAGAAATGATGGCAGAAGAAGACCAAACGGCCCATCCAGTCTGCCCAGCAAGCTTCACACTTTTTTTTCTTCTCATACTTATCTGTTTCTCTTGGCTCTTATTAACCTTTTGGTTCTATTTCCCTTCTACCCACACCATTAATGTAGAGAGCAGTATTGGAACTGCATCTAAGTGAAATATCTAGCTTAATTAGTTAGGGGTAGTAACCGCCGCAATAAGCAAGCTACACCCATGCTTATTTGTTTACCCAGACTATGTAATTCAGTCCTTGTTGATTGTTCTCTGTATATAGATCCACTAATCTTCATTCCCCCTGCCGTTGAAGCAGAGAGCTATGCTGGATATGCATGAAGTATCGGACTTCCTCCCCTGCCGTTGAAGCAGAGAGCTATGCTGGATATGCATGAAGTATCGGTCTTCCTCCCCTGCCATTGAAGCAGAGAGCTATGCTGGATATAATATCAGACTTATTTGGTTTGGGGTAGTAACCGCCGTATCAAGCAAGCTACTCCCCGCTTTTTTGTGAATGCAAATCCTTTTTTTCACATTTCTCTTGTCATTGAAGCTTAGAGCAATGTTGGAGTCGCATTAACCATGTGTATGTTTATTGAATAAGGTTATTATCTCCAGGTAGTAGCCATCATACCCGTGAGCCACCCACTCTTCATTCACGTCCTCTAGACTTTATGGATCCACAGTGTTTATCCCACGCCCCTTTGAAGTCCTTCATAGTTCTGGTCTTCACCACTTCCTCCAGCAGGGCATTCCAGGCATCCACCACCCTCTCCGTGAAGAAATACTTCCTGACATTGGTTCTGAGTCTTCATCCCTGGAGTTTCAAATCATGACCTCTGGTTCTGTTGATTTTTTTCCGACGGAAAAGGTTTGTGGTTGTCTTTGGATCATTAAAACCTTTCAAGTATCTGAAGTTTGTAATCCACAAAAGGACATCACCACCTATCCCATGACTTTTTATTTTTCCTAGAAGTCTCTCATGAGGAACTTTGTCAAATGCCTTCTGAAAATCCAAGTATACTACATCTACCGGTTCACCTTTATCTACATGTTTATTAACTCCTTCAAAAAAGTGAAGCAGATTTGTGAGGCAAGACCACCATCCCCCTCTCCCTACTGAACCCCCCCAGCAGTTATTCTCCCCAGACCCCTTTCCCCAACCAGAACACCCCAGGCCCCAGGAGTCATGCTCCCCAGCCACCAGCAATCATGCTCCTCAATCCTATCTCCTCACACAGACTCTACAGTCCCCAGAAATCTTGTTCCACAACCCCTCCCCCAGTCAAGATCCCCAGTCCCCTCTCCCCATCCCCCAGCAGTCTTGATCCCCAGCCCCCATTACTTACTTGCCGCACATTACTTACTTATCCTCTTCAGCCCCATCTGTCATGCTCCCTGGCCCCTCTCCTTGCCTAGCCCCTAGTCTACAGCTATCATGTTCTGCAATTCCTCCCCTCCGACCCCCCCCCCCCCACCAGTTATGCTCCCCAGTCTCCTCTCCTCACCCAGTGCCCAGCAGTCTTGTTCCAAGCCCTTTCCTTCCCCTCCAAGACCCCCCAGTCCATCTCTCCACCCAGACCTCCAATAGCCATGTTCCCTAGCCCCCATCTCTCCACCTAGATCCCTCCCCAGTCCCCAGCAGTCTTGTTCTCCAGCCTCCCCTCCTCTCCTCTCTCACTCATAGCTCATTTATCTTTTTTCTCAGCTCAAACACAGGCACTGAGATCCTAGAAGAAATTGCTGCACATTACTTACTTATCTTCTTACTGCCTGCCCTTAGATCCACATGGGTGAGGAAGCTAGCTCCGAGTTTGAAGATGTCCCGTCCCACACTCCCTGCCAGCTTGTTTTTCACATGGGGTAGAAGGTGGGACCTTCTTCTAGCCGAAGCAAAGTCCCATCTTCTACCTCATGCTGGACTGCTGCTTCATAAGAACATAAGAACATAAGAAATTGCCATGCTGGGTCAGACCAAGGGTCCATCAAGCCCAGCATCCTGTTTCCAACAGAGGCCAAAACCAGGCCACAAGAACCTGGCAATTACCCAAACACTAAGAAGATCCCATGCTACTGATGCAATTAATAGCAGTGGCTATTCCCTAAGTAAAATTGATTAATAGCCATTAATGGACTTCTCCTCCAAGAACTTATCCAAACCTTTTTTGAACCCAGCTACACTAACTGCACTAACCACATCCTCTGGCAACAAATTCCAGAGCTTTATTGTGCGTTGAGTGAAAAAGAATTTTCTCCAATTAGTCTTAAATGTGCTACTTGCTAACTTCATGGAATGCCCCCTAGTCCTTCTATTATTCGAAAGTGAAAATAACCAAGTCACATCTACTCGTTCAAGACCTCTCATGATCTTAAAGACCTCTATCATATCCCCCCTCAGCTGTCTCTTCTCCAAGCTGAACAGCCCTTCAATCAGTGCTTCAATCAGTGCATGAGCCCTTCAATCAGTGCATGAGCTCAGCTGCCACTTGCCAGCATCCAGTGCCTGCGATTGATCCACCCATGAAGCCCCCTACCTGCTCTACACAAACCTTTTTTTTTATTGGCTCCCTCTGAAGTGCAGCCTGCAGGCAGCCCCAGGCTACTGTTTCGATTGGCCTCATAGATGTGCAGCGGAAAAAAAAATTCCAAAAAAAAGGTCCAGGACTGGGGATTTACTGAATCCCTTGAAGGCCCTGACCGCACACCACTGGGTATGGTAGACCCAGCACAATAGTGCCATGTCATGATGCACCACATTTAATGCACTCACAGGCCAACTATAGAAATAAGTAGGGCATTAGAACCTACTCTAGTAAATACCCTTACCAGGAAATCTGTATGCCTTCCTTCCAACAAGGACCCTTTGTCTTGTGGCAACATCATGGATTCTAACCCATAGATGGGTTAGAATCCAAGGCATACTCCAACATATACCACCCAGCCACTGGTGCTTCCTCAGAACTGTTATCATTAGGTAGGCACTATGATGTAAAGGGCAGCTGTACAAAAGCCAAAGTTTCTGAGGAAACTTATATTTGGCCTTGCAACCCCCTATAGCAGATGGATATCCCACAGCTAGAATAACATCCTATTGCCTCTAGCCCTCTCTTAAATGGAATGTACTCTGGTTTGTATGATGCTGCACATGTTACGATTGGGCAGTGGTCTGGTGTAGTGAACACCACCTGCAGGGGTGACTCCAGAACGGAGAGAAACAGGGTTTGCAGAAGAGCCTCTGATAAGGGCTGGGAAGGAATCTGGTGCAGGCAGAGCTGGGTGCTGGCTGGAACCTGTGGAACTGAGTGCTAACTGGAGGATGCCTGTGGTGGAGGGAGCTAGCTGGAGGGAGTCTGATATAGGCCGGAGGAATCTCTGATACTAGGTGCGTGAAGGTAAGAGTCAACTTGATACACAGGAGCAGCATGGAGGTATGTGTGAAAGTGAGTGCAGGTAAAGGTGATCAGGATACTGGAACTGGGTGCTGGTAAGGATGGACTCAGGATAGCATGCAGGTAAGGGTGATACTGACTGTAGGTATGAGTGACTGGTCTAAGGGAACCTGGGAAAGCAAGACTGACAGTGACTAGACAGACTAGCCAGACAGTACTAACATTGAACATAAAACACAAAAGCCCGAAGGCAGCAAGCAAGGAGGCATGAGACAATGTCCTAAGACAGCAAGACAGGGAAGGCAATATAGAGGCAGAATGCCCGAAAGCAACACAGCAAGACAGAAAGGAGGCTAGAGCAGGGAGCCCAAACGAGCTCGATGCCGAAGCACTGAAGGATTGGGTAGGCAGGGTTATAAATGAAGTCCAGAACATAGAGCAGATGACTAGGACGGATTGGCCAGCCAGGAGAGCATGCTCTTGAGGGACCTCTGGTGGTGAGGCAGCTGCACAGCAGCCATAGTCGTAACAGCACATCATTCCCCAGTGCATAACAGTTGATAGCTTGCCATACACTTTTTTCTCTACCCAGATCCAAGGAGGAAGAAAGCAGGAAAATGAGGAGGAAGCTCCAGACCCTGCTCCTCCTATTGGAGAAGCTGCCAAATCAGCTGCAAGTGGCCAGCAACCACCAACACCATCACACCTGCAGTGGTACAGCATCCTAATCCCACCATCCCAACTGGTGGCCCTGGGCTTTTGCATCAGTAGTTTCCCCTTCCTGTTGACATCTCTGTAGAGCCTCCACCCCCTTTTCCCCAGGGTCCTCAAGATGCAGGTCCTGATGGTGGCCAGCCATTGCTGTTAAGAGAGCAAACCACTCACTGGGCAACCTCCCCTTGAATCTGGCCAACACCCCATGACTGAAGAAACTGGCTCTATAGCTCCAAGCCCAGACTCTTGTGGCTGTGGGAGCAGCTGTCCGGATGGGAAAGATGTCTGCGAGATGCATGCAGACCTCAGGAAGCTGGTGGGTGTCGTGCAGCATTTCATGCAGGCTCAAGAGGGCTTCACAGCTGCTTTTGAGCTGGTGGGCATAAGGCAACCACCACAGCTCAGAACCCCCTAGGTTTTGTATAAAGTTTTAAAAAGAAAATGTTATAAAAGTTGTATTATTGTTACTTTCTGCATGTGTCTTCTTTTGCATGCTACATACTACTTCATCCCAGAGTCTAGCCCTTTTCAGGACAGCGTGCCGCACTCACTCTCACACCCACATATTGTTCTGCATGTAGCTAGGCATGCATCCTTTTCTCTGTCATCCATTCATCTACCTTACAGCTGCCTCAGTTTAGCTCCAGTTTATATGGGTCAGCATTCTAGATCTAGCTCCCCTGAATGTCCTTGCTATAATGGGCACAGCACTTCATAGCTGTAAGTCACCACTTAGGTATTAATCACGCAAAGTGCCAAAGATATGATTACAGCCAAGCCACAAAGAATGGTATAGTTTACAGAGGGATACAGCTTGTCTGCTTTACCTTTACCAATATTACACAAGAGGGAGACAAGAAGCTGACATTTGGTGGCCCTTTCATCAACAGGAAATCTTCCAGCAGAGAAGAGATATATAGTTATTTGAAAGATAAGCTGCTTTGATACATCCCCGGGCATCAGCTGAGATCTAACCAAGGGGCACTGCCAGTTGTGCTGTCTTTCAGAGCAATGGGATGAGTCTGGCTACGATCAAGAGTATTTTCAACTGTAGCTCCTTCACTCTGGAACTTGCTACTAGGTCATAAAGAAATTATCTTAGCTTTCAAAAAAAGTTAAGGCCTGGCTTTTTTTCTTTTTTTTTTTTAAAGAAATGATTAAATGTGGGTTTTAAATAAATGTTATCCCTAGATTGAAGTATCATTCATTTATGTTTCTGAGGTTGTTGTAGAGAAGGCGCACTAGCTGTGTTTTTTTAAGCTGTCATTTCTTTTCCAAATGTAATCTTTAATGAAATATTTCATTTGCAACCAATGAACCAGGTATTCATAATATTACCAGAAAGTCTAACAAAAAAACACTCTTAAAAGAAAATATATGGTAAATCATATTGAGAACACTTTATTTTTAAAAACAAGGGGGTGGGGAGGAACAACAGAAGAAAAAAGGAAAGAACAGATAATAGATAACTAATGATCTGGGATTCCTTAACTCTAATTGAGCTCACAATATTGTGTTAACACACATAAAGCCACCTACTACAATCTCTAAATCAGACTCTCTCACTCTTATCTAAAATAAACCTTTCCAAATGAAAGGGATAAAAGAAAAATAAAATTATCATTTTGAAAAGTAACTAACCACCGTTTATATGGAAATTTGAGAAAAAAGGTGCCACCAAGGGCCAATACTTTCTGTCTTAATGAAAGAAACTGCTTAGATCGAGCCTGAGCGACTCGAGAAACATCAGGAAATACCTACATTTTTTGGCTGCAGAAGGAAAAGTCTTTACACTTAAAATATTTTTGAAACCCTAGATCTCTATCCTGTTCTGCACAGAGTGAAACTGATAATGTGGCTCTAGTTGGTACATTATCCACTGAAGACTCAAGAAAAGTGGATATCTCAGTGTTACGCTCCGCGGCCGCAGATGGCTGCGACCTCTGATGCTCACCTCCTTTTTTGCTGCTTTGGCTCCATTGGGTGAACTTGCAGCCTTTGCCAGCTATCACTGGCCTTCCAGCCTCCGTTCCCGGGCCCACCTGACCAGCACACACGCTGCTGACCGTTCCCTAGGCGCGTGTGTGTGCTCTCCGACCTGCTTTAACCACGTCATGGTGGGAACCTCGGGGGCGTCTCCATCAGATGACGTCACTCAGCTTCTATACTTAAACTCGCCAGCCTAGACAGTTATTGACTTGGCAACGAGTTAATCTTGTTGAATCTACCTACTCTTGCTTCAGCTTGTTCCGGTTCCTGCGTCCGTGGTGTGAGACTATCGGGTACCCACTCCTCAGGAGCCTTCCTCGTCTCTCGGCTATCCGCTTTTCATAGGGCCTTCACCCGGACCTCTACCTGCCTCACTTCCCGAGGCTTCCTATGGAACTTCATCTTTGTCTCCTGACACTGTGAGTAACCACGCTGCGGACCAATTCTGCTATATCTACGTTGGGATCTTCCTCGGTGTACCCCGCTCTGTGGACCATTGCCGTGTTATCGCCAGAGGACTCCCTTCTGGATCTGCGCTACTCTGCGGACCCGAGCTGTGATATTGCCAGAGGAACCTTTGCCAGTGTACCCGCTCTGCGGACCATTACCGTGACCTCCCACCGAGGAACCCTCTTGCATACCATCTCTAAAGACCCAGACCCGCTGCCGAGACTCTGCCTCCCAACAGTGAGGCTCAGTGGGGCTCCTCCCCCTGGGCAGTTCCACCTTTCACCTCGGCCAAAGGGCCCATATACTTACAAATCCTAACACTCAGGACTTGAGAGATCAAGAATATCAATCCCTCCATTTCCCTCCTTAACAACCTTTTTCTTAGGAAGATAATAAATGCTAGATATTATAGGTATTTTCTCTTCAGACATATTCACGATCTCACGAATATGTTTTTAAACAATTCATATGTTGCAAACAATCAGTAACAGGAAAAGTTTAAAAATGCATATTCCTTGATCTTTGACTCTTCTCCAGAACTTCCAATTGATTTTGAATAAGGGGGGTCTCTTTTATATATGATAAACCTGAATTTTGGAATGATACCATTTGAGAATTAAGCACAGATACTGTATTCTTAAGTCTCTTTAGCTGTGTTTCTTGCTCCTCCAGCTTAGATCTAGTTTCAATGGTAAACTTACAGAGCTGGAAGACTGATTGGGTCAAAGTCCTATCAGACCTGGCAATCATCTTCCATACATCTGCAAGTGGGACATTAGAGGGCTCTTGAACTACATCAATTGACCCCAAATCAGAAGAGGAACCACCAACGATTCAGACTGGACCCTCTAAACCAATAGGAAATGTCCCACACGTATTTCTGCTAGGGCTTTAGCGGTTTTTATGTATATATGAAGGTGGATTTTAAAACATGCTCATACAAGGAAAAAACAGTTTTTCCAAGAAGTCCACCAGTCTGCTTAGTTCAAATCAAGGTCTTCAAGACCTCTCTGTTTCTTCATCCTGCAATCCCCCATTTGAACCCAAACCCTCACACTGTGCTCAAAGCCCTAGAACTTGAGATCTCCAGACTTGCTTCTCATCAGGACAAGCAGTAAAGTTACAAGCCAAAGTACACCATGTTCAGTCTTTTTAAAATACAGACTTACATGTGTAAATCTTGGCCCTGCCCCAGGAAAGAACCGGCGGAGCCGACTCATGATACTCTGGCCTATAAAAGTCTGCCCTGAATGTCCTCTCTTCACCTCAGCAATGGGCCACCTACATTGTTGTAATGTAGTGTCAGTTGCTGCTCCTACCTGCTTTCCAGAACCTGCCTTCGTCTCTCCAGGCCAGCCTGCCTTTGTCTTGCCAGACCAGCCTGCCTCATTTCCCTTAGTCTTGTCTTCCTCCAGCCTTCTGTGTCAGTTCTGCTTCCTCTCTTCTACATGTCTACTTGGACTGACTTCTGGACTTGACCTTAGCCTGGAACTTGACCACTCTTGTCTGCTACTTGTTTCTCATCTCAACCTGGATACTAACCACTCTTGTCTTCCACCTACCTCTAACCTCAGCCCGTCCATTGACTCCTCTTGTCTGCTGTCCTCCTGAGATCTCAGCCTGACTTTGGACCTACGCTCTCACCTTTGCCATAGAGACTTCCATCTGTCGGCCACAGAACCCAACAGCTTAACTGAAGGGGGTAGGAGCTGGTGTAGGTATCGTTCCTGACCAGTCTCTCTACAGAGTAGTCCCACTAGCTTAATTGTGCATTGAGTGAAAAAGAATTTTCTCCGATTAGTCTTAAATGTGCTACTTGCTAATTTCATGGAATGCCCCCTGGTCCTCCTATTATCTGAAAGTGTAAATAACCGCTTCACATCTACTCGTTCAAGACCTTTCATGATCTTAAAGACCTCTATCATATCCCCCCTCAGCCATCTCTTCTCCAAGCTGAACAGCCCCAACTTCTTCAGCCTTTCCTCATAGGGGAGCTGTTCCATCCCCTTTATCATTTTGGTTGCCCCTCTCTGTACTTTCTCCATCGCAACTATATCTTTTTTTGAGATGCGGCAACCAGAATTGTACACAGTATTCAAGGTGCCTTCTCACCATGGAGCGATACAGAGGCATTATGACATTTTCCGTTTTATTAACCATTCCCTTCCTAATAATTCCTAACATTCTGTTTGCTTTTTTGACTGCTGCAGCACACTGAGTCAACAATTTCAAAGTATTATCCACTATGATGCCTAGATATTTTTCCTGGGTGGTAGCTCCTAATATGGAACCTAACATCGTATAACTATAGCAAGGGTTATTTTTCCCTATACGCAACACCTTGCACTTGTCCACATTAATTTTCATCTGCCATTTGGATGCCCAATCTTCCAGTCTTGCAAGATCCTCCTGTAAAGTATCACAATCCTCTTGTGATTTAACTACTCTGAATAATTTTGTATCATCCGCAAATTTGATAACCTCACTCATCGTATTCCTTTCCAGATCATTTATAACCTCCACTGAGGCTGTTGGTGTGGTCAGCCCTCCCTGCCTGTATAAAAGCAGGTCGCATCATAGATCAATATGGCAATTCAGATTTGGTTTGAAGTTGTGTGGAAGCAAGAGCCTTTTTTATTGTTTGAAATTTTTCCTGCTCCAGAGACCAGGCCTCAAGGTCTGCAGTCTGGGAAAGGAGGGATACTTAGCCCTTCCAGTACACAACCTGACTGGTTGGGTTCTCTCCAGTTTTGCATTCCTGAGCTTTTGTTGAGATTTTTTGAGTTCTTGTGAGATCACTAGTTCTTGGCCTATGAAAGGATTACGGGATAAGCCTTCTCTTGGGATGCCCATGATAGGAAAGCTTTTGCCCACTCCATTTCACAGTCCATAATTGGTGGCCAGTAGTGACCTGCTGCAAGAGAATTCCAGTTTTGGATATTTGTGTAAGGACTTTGTTTTTCTGGATCTGGAAGAAAGATTTTTGCTGCCAGTCTTCCTGGCCTAGAGCAGGGAAAATTAGAAGAGCTGATTGCTCCTTGCTGCCCGGACCTTTCATCCAGAAAGGTCTGTGCAGTGTGAGATCCTGTCTTGTCTGCCAGTGTTTTGGAAGAGGATTTCTGCCCATAAATAGGATACCCCTTTCCAGGTGGGAAGCCTTGCTTTTCCATGCACTGGAAGGGTGAGTTCTTCCCTACCCCATCTGCTGAGGGATCCTTGCACAGATAAGGAAAGACGGAGAACTGTGATAACAAATGGCTGTGCCCAGAACTGATGTGTATGGCACTACAACTTATTTAAAAGAAGTGCGACAGTAAAGTTTTGTTTGGATACTCATGCTGAGAATCCAGAGTATTTATCTGGCACTCGCCTCCCTCCAACATATGGGGAAGAGAGAAAGTCTCAGAAGAGAGAGAGAGAGAGAGAAAGTGTTCCCCCTATACTCTGGATCTTGGAAGTGTAATCTTCCCTCCACATCAGCAGAGTCTTCTCCCTGGGCTGGGACCCTGGGTGACCCCTGTCTTCCCGAATAACTATGCAAAGAGTAGCTACATTCAATAGCATAAAAATGAAACTAAGAAGTTCTGCTTAGGTGGAAAACCTAAACATCATCGAGAGAAATCTTTATCTGGGAGGAATTTTCATCTGAAACCAGTGAAAAACAAAAGTACTGATAATCAGAACAGAACAGATAGTATCCGTGTATTTAGAGATTGTCAGATAGTAGTTGTAATCAGTGGCCTGTCTTTCATCAGCACTAGAGGCATAGTGCAGTTTACACTGGGCAGGTGTTTCTTCTCTTGTCACTCCAAAAACCCAGATAAAAACAAATCTAAGGAAAACTGTATTTAATGGAATGCCAAATCCCCTACATAAATTAAGCAATCATAATTACTTTAATCAGTCACAGTTATACTTAGCTCTTTTCTAGACAAGAAATGTTTTTATAAAGAAGAACGCGAATAACATCTTTACCTGTCATAAATAAAATTAGTTAAAGCTAACAAAGTAGTTAGGCAGAGATGTATCTTTCTAAAGCTAACAAATGTGAGATGCTATCTGAGGAAAGCTGATTAGCGGTCCCAAAAGCTTGCAGCTGTAAGCACTGGGAATATGGGCAAGGACCATGTCTAAGTTACTGTGAACGGTGCAACCGCACTAGACCCCCCCCCCCCCCCCCCCATGGCTGGAAGGGCTCCGTAATGGCTGTACCACCTCAGGCAGCAGGTGGAAAAAGAGGGATGGAGCTGGCGCTGCATGGAGAAGGAAGATGCTTTGCCTTTTCTATCACACTCAGATGCCAATCCCTCAAATGTGACTGCTTTTAAGCCCCAGAGCCAGCTGTTAAGTGAGCAGAACCGCAATGGCTAAGATTTCTAGGCCTCCTACGTCTTCCCTGCATACCGTAATTTATTGGCTCATTCTGTACCAGGGAGCCAGTCAGCCACAAAAGGCAGAGAAACAGCAACATGCTCAGAAGCACTTGCTCCCATGACCCCAGCAGTGCTACTACTGCATAGGTGTCACTACAGAATGGTAAATGTTACCTCTAAAAAAAACTGGCTTGTCACCTATTTGCTACCCAGTTCCTGTTCCCTCTTCCTCAATGGCCTATGCTGGTTGCAGGAGAGCAGTGCCAGCAGCCCAGGACGTCTAAGGCACATCTCCAGTCTGCCGGCACTGGCCTCTCCTGTACAGTTCAGACACATTAGGTATTTGCACTATCTGTGGAGTATTACAGGTTTCAAACAACTAGTGTATTGCTTGAACTGCACAGAAGAGGAGTAGGCAGAGCTGACAGAAAGTGTCGGGCCGATACAGTAAGGTGCGGTACAAAGAGGTGCGTTAGTGCCCGGCGCACCCGCGTTTGCCGCACGCACAGTTCGGATCACCTACCGCTCGATACTGTATTTAAATGGCATGCAAATGCAAGCTGCGTCCAACACGTGTCCATGAAGCGCAATCCATTTTACAGCGCCTATACAGTATCCTGGGTGAGCTGGTACCTGCCATTTCAAATGTCATTTCAAATGACGTTTGAAATGACAGGTACCAGGAAGTGGATGATTCTCCTACAGACCCCGCTGCCTTGAGCGCCCAGCGCCAGCAAGCCCCAGCAGCCGGCGATCGGAGGCAGGGAGCACAAGAAAGCACCCTCCTTCGGACGGACAAGAGAGACGAAATTTCACAGTCCCAAACCAACCCAATCCACAAAAAAAAAAAGGTTCTCGCACTTAGCCGCCCAGTCCCAAACCAACCCGATCCACAGAAAAAAAAATGCTTCTCTCACT
The DNA here is from genome assembly GCF_901001135.1 of Rhinatrema bivittatum. NCBI lineage: Eukaryota > Metazoa > Chordata > Amphibia > Gymnophiona > Rhinatrematidae > Rhinatrema > Rhinatrema bivittatum. The sequence goes on along the minus strand of NC_042615.1, from coordinate 425,466,057 downwards.
TAGCCGCCCAGTCTCTCTCTCTCTCTCTCTCTCTCTCCCTCTCCCTCCCCTAGTCTGCAGCATACTGAAACAGGCTGTCCGGAAACATCATGAACCGCGATAAACCTTTTCCGGCCTCTAGCTCACAACATAACGCAAATGAAAGAGGTGTAGTTATTGGCCACGTTAGGAGCCACGCTAACACTGCGGCTGTTTCGCGGCACATGATAAATCCTCCCTACTTTACATTTGCTCCGCCCCAACTCCGTCCCCTGAATACAAAATTAAAAATTTGCATTCGCAAATCGTGTTAACGGCTATTAGCGCGATTTGTGGAATTATCTCCCGCGGTAACTCCTTGGAAAATGACCCCCTAAATTATTAAACTTGAATTGGCTTAACACTCCTCAATGCTATTACCAGCAGTTTGCAAGTTATATTAAAGATACAACAACTAGAGACCTTAATCTGAACTCACCCATGCTAACATCAGCACCCAAGCTCTGAACATAAACTTGATTGAATGTGATTTGTTTTAATCAACAGATTTAATCATTTTATTTTACAAAATATTTTTTAACAGATCTATGTTGTATTACCAAGGACATAATCTAACATCAAGCATGATTCTTCACATCTGCTCCTGCAAAAGAAAAAGCCAAGATCCATGCCGTACCCAATAAAATGTGCACCCTATTGCTAGACCAAGAAGCAGATGCCTGCTTTAACCTCAGAAACCTAGAATATTAAACTCTCTAATTGTTCCTGCAATGCTATTACAACCTATATCCTTCCATTCAGTTTTACAGCTACCGAGACTTGACCACTGAATCCACTTCAAAGATATTTGCTCCACTTACTGAAAATATAGAAAAGGCTTGTGAGTAAGCTGTCAACTCTGATTCTTCTTGCTTGCAACCTCAGAGCAAGCAAACCTGCCATCTTCTTTTGAAACTGCAACAGTGACACATCGAACACAGATGAGGCAAGCCTGAACCCCACTGAATGGGCTCCTTAAGCTCCAGCAATGGATAAGCCTTGACATCCCTCAACTGCTGAATTGTCCAATTCTACTGGAAGGGATCCACTGGGGCCCTGCAACAGACAAGAGCTTTCACCCTGATAAAGACTATTTTCCTGCACAAGATGTGGTTAAGCACCACCCTTCTTCATTCTGACTCACATCATCACAGCCATACCTGATCCTTGGAGAAATGTCTAATCACTACAATCAAGAAGAGCCTTAATCTCATCAGCTACAACTGTTTCTTCATATTCCAGCACAACTTATCTCCAGAATGGACTCTAACTACTAAATTGTCTCATTTCTCTGACTCATAAGGATGACTATCTGCAATGCCTTCACACTGTTGAACTACACCCTAGTAAAAGTTTTTACTTTTCTCCCTGATTGAAATCTGGTGCTGAGTGCTCCTCGACCTACAAGTGGCACTGAGGGCCAACTGAATTATATATTCCATCCTTCTAGCCAGTGCTCATCACTTCCACCAAACAGCCGTCTTGTTTCCTGCACAAACCTGTACAGAGACATTCTCAGCAGGCAACTGCTAGCTAGAGCTTGGTCCTACTTCAATCCTTTTACTCCTGCATTTGGAAGACTTCATCTCCTGACTCTATAATTTGTGACTTTGGTTTCTTGATGTATTCCAATTCCTTGCTCAGTTCCAGGTCTTACTCGCTCTGTTCACCATTCATGCCTTGCCAGCCACCAGCACCGGAGAGCCCAACCCAAAGGGAAGGTGATTGGCAGAGATGGAAAACACCTAAATTTTCTGCTTCCATTATCATCAGCTAGATTTGCTTCTACAAAATACTAAGTCGCTAATTCCTGGGACAACTCACTAACAACCATTACCATGTTATATCAAGACCAAGCCTGGAACTTTAACAAGAAGAAATTGTAACCCTGTGGACTTCTAACAAACATCATCCCTTGGTTTGAGGAATCATCATCCACCTCCAAATCTCCTGGCTTTGCTGAATACTACTTCATCTGAACATGATTGCCAAGTCTACGTGTAACATTTGGCTGGTTGTGGGATGGCCTCATAATTGGCCGCACTCATCCCTCATGCCACCACACCATCACCATGACAGAAATGCCGCCACGCTCTGGCCTCCCTACTCTGCTGAACGGACCTCCTAGGCATTCACCAGTCTTTGTAGACTGGGCATTGAAAAACTTGACAAGGGTGCCTTCTGATGACATCATGCAGCTGTGTATTTAACTCCCCACTGTGCTCCTTGCCTCAGCAACAGGTCTCCTGCCTTGCCTGCAGAGATATTTGCTATCTTAATGCTGCCTTGCCTTTTGCCTTTATCTTGCCTTGCCTTGTGCCTTACCATGCCTCCAAGTGTCCTTGCTGTGCATGTCTTGCTTTGCTGCCTCTGTGCACTCTTGTCTTGCTCCTTCCCTTTCAGCTTCCCAGTTGCCTTATCCCATTCTGTTCTGTTGTGTCTTGGTCCTCTGTGTCTGTCCTACCTTGTTCTGTCTCTCTTAACCCAATTTCTAGTACTGACCTCTGCTATAGACCCAGACCACTTTCTTGTCTGCTGCCTTGTACTGACCTCTGCTATGGACACTGACTCTCCATACAAGCTGCCTTTCCAGACCCCAGTCTGTACCTGTACCCTGTTTTCTCACTGTCAGCCCTGACCACTTCACATACCTAGCCACTCCTTTCGGGACACTCGTCTAAGTCCTGCCAGCCCCTGGAACCCAAGGGCTCAACCTACAGGGAACAGGGCTGATATAGATGAAGCTCCAGCTCCAGTTCCAGTTAGGGTGTGTCTGCCAGCAGTCAGCATGGACCTAGTAGGTTCGCCTACTAGGCTGCATCACCCACGCCACAGCCCCGAGACAGTTTGCTGAGGCCAAGAGCTTGGCAGATTTGGGCCCATCTCAGGCCATCGCTGGGTTGACTCTCCAGGTCAAACAAGCAGCAAGACCAATTAAACAATATCCATCCTTCAAGATCTGGTGTTTTGCATGGAGTTCATGCACCTTATTTATTTCTACATGTTACCCAAGGCTGTCAGCCCTATCATTCTTGGACTACCCTGGCTCATGCTCCACAATCCCTCCATAAATTGGGGAATGTTACAAATCTCCCACTGGAGTTCCTCTTGCTAAGAACATTGTCTCTCTCTGGTCTTCCACCAATCACTGTAGCTCAGACTACCATTCCAGACTTGTTGGGTCTTCCTCCACAGTACTCGGCCTTTGCTGATGTGTTTAGCAAACAGCAGGCAGAAACCCTGCCACCTCACAGATCATACAACTGCCCGATTAACTTGCTTCCGGGGAAGACGTCTCCTAGGTGCACAGTCTATCCCTTGTCTGCCTCCAAGACCAAAGGGATGGCGCACCTCATCCAAGAAAACCTGGTACATGGTTCCATCTGACCCTCCTCATCCTCTGCAGGAGCAGGATTCTTCTTTGTGGGAAAGATGGACGGGATGCTCAGGCCCTGCATAACTTACAGGGGTCTAAATGCTAACACTCAGATGAATCACTACCTGCTGCCTTTTATCATGGAACTGTTCGACCATCTGCTGGGAGGGGGGGAACACAAATTTTCATGAAATTAGATCTCCAAGGGGGCCTATAATCTCATAAGTATATGAGAGGAGGATGAGTGGAAAATAGCCTTCAACACTAAGATGGCCTTTATGAATATCTGGTCATGTCATTTGGCCTTTGAAACGCTCCCACTGTCTTCCAGCTTATAATCAACAAGATCTTCTGGGACTTCTTGTACTCACATATGGTGGTATACTTGGATGATATCCTCATATTTTCATGCTTTCTGGCACAGCACCATGAACATGAAAGACAAGTATTACAGAGACTCCGTGAATAATACTTATATGCCAAACTCAAGTAATGTATGTTCAAGCAGGAGGAATTGTTCCTAGGCTATACTGTCTCCCAGCAATTATGGACTCTGAGAAGGTAAAGGCCCCAACCCGTAGGGCTCAAGGTCCTGCAACGCTTCCTTGGATTTGCAAATTGCCATTAGTTCATACATGGGTATTTCTCCCTGGTGGTCCTCCTTACCGCCCTTACTAAAAAGGGTGCTGACACTCGACACCAGCCACCTCAAACAGGAATTTCTATGGGATCCTTATCTCCACCAGCTGGATCCATTGAGATCTTTCATCTTGGAGGTAGATGCCTCTGATCTTGGCATAAGAGCTGTCCCCATCCAACACAATAATCAAGGGACTCTTGTGCCATGCTCTTTCTTTTCCAAAAAATTCACTCCTGCGGAAAATAATTATTTGATTGGGGACAGGAAGCTCCTGGCTGTGAAATTAGTGCTGGTAGAGTGGCATAATCTTTTAGGGCGGGTTAGGAAACCAATCACAATTTACACGGACAACAAAAATTTGGAATACCCTACTGTAGGTTCAGCGTTTGAAGCCTCGCCAGGTCAGATGGTCGTTATTCTTCAACCGATTCAACTTTGAACTCTGGGACCATCTGGCGGAGAAGAACCAATGGGCCAATGCCCTTTCACAGTCCTTTGAGACTGAAGACTCTTTGGAACTTCCTCATCATATCATAGGCCTAGCAAGAATTGTGTTCGCTGTGGCTGTACCCGTCCTGCCAGGGAAAACAGTAGTCCCAAAATGTCTGTGAAAAAAGTTCCTTAAATGGGCCTATGACTCCTACCTGGCGAGGCATCCTGGTGTCACTTGGACTCTGGAGTTAATCTTCTGCCATTACTAGTGACCTCAAGTGAAGCATGATTTGCTTCACTCCAGCTGTGCTATACATAAGAGTTCCCATGCTCACCCTTGGGGGCTGCTACAGCCATTGCCAGCCCCTGAGAAACCCTGGACCCATTTGACCACTGACTTTGTCACTGACCTTCCCCTCTCTAATGGATGCACAACCATCTGGATAGTGGTGGACTGATTTTCCAAGATGGCTCATTTCACACCTCTCCCTGCCCTCCCATCTGCACCAGAACTGGTCATCTCTTTGTTCAACATTTCTTCCACTTACACAGGCTATCCTCTCATATTCTCTCAGATTGAGAAGCACGGTTCAGAGCCTGCTTTTGGAAAAGTCTTTGTAAGAAGTTCGGTATCACTTTGGACTTCACTTCAGCTTACTATCTGCAAAGCAATGGACGGACTAAAAGAATCAATCAGGACCTTAAAGGATTCCAGAGATCATATGTTACTGACCATCAGGACGACTAGGTCTCTCTTCTTCCCTGGGCAGAATTCTGCCACAACCTTCATGTGAAAAGTTTCTCTGGATTGTCACCCTTTCCATGGGTACTGCCCCCTATCCCGATGCCAGTCCCATGTCCAGCAGCTAATGCCATAGGTCAGGATCTCAAGGACTTGTGGCAGAAAACTCAGTGACTCCTTACTGTAGTTGCCCAGAAATTTAAGAAAAATACAGACAAAAGTTGCTATCTGGCACCCCAGCGCAAGCCTGGGGAATTAGTCTGTCTAAGTACCCGTAATCTCCGACTCAAAAATCTTTCTGCCAAATTTGCTCCATGGTTTGTTGGGCCATTCCCCATTTTCCATCCAGTGGGGCTGGTGGCTTATCACCTAAAACCTTTGCCCACTCTCAAGGTCCACGAGATGTTCCATATGTTTCTCCTCAAACCCCTGCTTTTAATATGGTCCTCGTGATATGCTCCCAGGCAAAGAGAGGTGATTTTGGAAGTGGACACGAAATAGAGAGACGTTTTACAGAGGAGTCTTCAGGAGTTCAGGGCTCACTTGTTTAAAATCCAAGGATCTGCTGGAGAGAATAGAAACAACTCTCCCTGATAAGGGCTAAAGGCCAGTTGGAAGGTGTTATAACCCGTAATCCGAGGGAACACCATCCATTCTGAGGAAGTCTGAAGCCACTGAATGTGTGGTAGAGGAAAAGAAATTTCCCATTCTTTAGTAGGGCCTAAAGGAAGCAAAAGGCTTTGTTGGGGACCAGAGAGGGCAAAATCTTCATTTTGACTGTACTCAAGTGACATGAGAAAGGAAGTAACTATTTGGAACTTTTGGACAGTCTGAGAAGCTCTGCTTAATTTTTCCTGAATTGTAAACGGTTTTTTCCTGATTTTTCTTACCTTTCTGCTGGACTTTACAATTGGATTCTTTAATAAATTCTTGTTCCTGTTTAGAACATCAGAGTTTTGTGTGAGCTAAGCGTTTGTGATCCCTTGGACCCGGCAACCTGCCTAGTTTTCCAGGGGCTGCACTGAATGTGCCACTACTCCTCAGCCTCTGACGTGCGACCCCCCCTTGCCAAGGGGGTGGAGAGGCAGGTTTTACTGATCTGGCCTGCAAAAGGAAAGCGTAAACTATTAGCTCCATAAACCTCATCCAAGTTTATGTCATGTGAACTGTAAGAAGAGCCATGGACAGCAGCAGCCAGAACAGTTCTCGCCTCTCTGCATTGATGCTCTTTTGTCAACAACAGGAAGGCACAGAAAAAAAAGAACACACTGAACTTTGCTACCATTCTTTGCAGCCATTGTTCTGTAAATGACAAGACTTAGTGGAAAAAAATGAAAACCATCAGCCTTGACATTGTCAGTTGTGTAAAAGCATTCCTTCTATTCAGCGCGGGTGGTCTGCAGGGCAGGTACTAAGGCTCCAGCATACAGCTGCACAAAAGATGATGAGTAATGTGTGCAAATGCAAGAAAATTCTAATTACATTTCTTTTTTTTTTTTCATGCTGTGACTATATGAACAATTAATCCCTCCATTTTCTTTCCATTATCATGAGTGCTTGCATTTCACCGATATACAGTAGCACAAACAAATGTGTGTACTGTGCACAAAACAGAACTGAGTGATCTTTGTCTCTTCTTGATTCTGTGTATTGCCATTAGTGACATGGGGCCAAGAGGATGTCATATTTTATGATATTGATGCTTTATTTTGGGATATAAGAATACTCCAGTAATGTTTTGGGTTTGGTTAGCCTTTTTCAGCCTTGCTATATTAGTGCTTTCAGGACATGCATGCAGCTACCTCATAGGCCAAATATCTGGCACAGATTCTGCACCTAGAACACAAGACTGCTTCTAAAGTGGCTGAAGGGAAAAGCAAAGATGCACTGTTGAATGGTACATGGGAATAAATAAATATCATTAACTGGTATCCCCTGATTTGAAGAGTCTGACGTTACTTTGACGTCATGAATGAGAGTGAGACTGACGCCATTTTGTAAGTTTTTGTATATAACTGGTTTAGGGATACAGGTTAAGACACCGGGGAGTGATGGAGATGCTGAACTTTTAAAAGCATTAACAGGAGCAAGTGGATATCGGATGAGAAGACCCCCTGATGCAGAATGAGATCGAAACATGGCCATGTCGGGGTGATGTATAAAGATTGACATTAAAGCTAAGTACCGGTTATTTTTGGCTCCTGGCTAGGGGCAAACATACTGCTTTACAAAAGTCTCCCTGCCCCGTGGACTTTTCATGACTTTTTAAGTAAAATTTGAAATAAATATATATAAAAAATGAGTTTTGACTCCGAGTGAGCACAGTAATGAAATTAAAATAAAGTTGGACCAGAGGTCGATACAGCTTGGTGCGATTGGCAAGCTGAGGTCATGAAGGTCCTACAAATTACCTGTTAAAAATCAAAAAAAGTACACTACTGGGGTTTTTTGTGATATAGGAGTGTTGGTTAGATATTTCCTCAGATTTCCGAGGTTAGTCGGGCTTTGTTTTGGATTTAATAAATAAATGTGCCCATGGTGACAGTCACTGAAAAGAGTACCCACCCATCCTGTAAACACCAAAGATGTGAATCGTGTGATCGATCGTCTTAACGATCGATTTCGGCTGGGGGGGGGAGGGAATCGGATCGTCGCAGTTTTGTTTTTTTAAATATCGTGCAAATCGTAAATCGGGGGAGGGCGGGAAAACCGGCACACTAAAACAACCCTAAAACCCACCCCAACCCTTTAAAATAAATCCCCCACCCTCCCAAACCGCCCCAAAATGTCTTAAATTACCTGGGGTCTAGTGGGGGGGTCCCGGTGTGATCTTCCACTCTCGGGCACTCTAAAACAACCCTAAAACCCACCCCGACCCTTTAAAATAAATCCCCCATCCTCCCAAACCGCCCCAAAATGTCTTAAATTACCTGGGGTCCAGTGGGGGGGGGTCCCGGTGTGATGTTCCACTCTCGGGCCATGGGTGCGTTGATAGAAATGGAGCCGGCGCTACCTTTGCCCTGTCATATGACAGGGCAAAGGTAGCGCCGGCGCCATTTTGGTTCCTGTCCCCCGACGTCACGAGCATAGGAGATCGCTCCCGGACCCCCGCTGGACCCCCAGGGACTTTTGGCCAGCTTGGGGGGGCCTCCTGACCCCCACAAGACTTGCCAAAAGTCCAGCGGGGGTCCAGGAACGACCTCCTGCACTCGAATCGTGTTGCTGTAATGCAAAATGGCGCCGGCCGTATAGCCATATTGCCGTACTGCAAAATGGTGCCGGCCATATGGCCGGCGCCATTTTGCAGTACGGCAACACGATTCGAGTGCAGGAGGTCGTTCCTGGACCCCCGCTGGACTTTTGGCAAGTCTTGTGGGGGTCAGGAGGCCCCCCCAAGCTGGCCAAAAGTCCCTGGGGGTCCAGCGGGGGTCTGGGAGCGATCTCCTATGCTCGTGATGTCGGGGGACAGGAACCAAAATGACACCGGCGCCATTTCTATCAACGCACCCATGGCCCGAGAGTGGAACATCACACCGGGACCCCCCCCCCCCCCCCCCCCACTGGACCCCAGGTAATTTAAGACATTTTGGGGCGGTTCGGGAGGGTGGGGGATTTATTTTAAAGGGTCGGGGTGGGTTTTAGGGTTGTTTTAGTGTGCCCGAGAGTGGAAGATCACACCGGGACCCCCCCCCCCCCCACTAGACCCCAGGTAATTTAAGACATTTTGGGGGGGTTCGGGAGGGTGGGGGATTTATTTTAAAGGGTCGGGGTGGGTTTTAGGGTTATTTTAGTGTGCCGGTTTTCCCGCCCTCCCCCTTCCCCTCCCCGTTCCCCCGATTTACGATTTTTGACGATAAATCGGGGGAATTCCTATTATATATCGCCTTTAATGATTTTTGACGATTTAAAATATATCGGACGATATTTTAAATCGTCAAAAATTGATTCACATCTCTAGTAAACACTACACCTTTTTTTTCTCCCTCCTATAAAAACATGCTACAAATGGGACAAGAAGCCCATCCTCAGGAGAGAGGTTTTCTGCAGGAAGGGACCATCACTTGCCTGCAACTTTACGGCAAGCATGCCAGAAACACCAACAATACATATAAGCTCAAATCCACACTTCTGCCATCTGCACGCTGATGAATTCTCCAGAGCTGGAAGAGAACTAGAGCCTAAGCAGAGGAATGTGCAGTCAGTGGTAGTATGCAGACGTGACCAGAATTGGGTGCAATGTTTGGGGCACTGGAAGGGGACCATCTCACACCCATGAAGAAACCCATTGCAGAGCACTACATAACTAGCTTCTCTCTCCAGGGTCAAACCAAAAGTATGGCATCTCAAGGTGGTGAGTCTTCATGTCCATCTATTACCTTTTACTGCCACCTTTCCTCAAACTAATCTTTTACCTATTTTTTTTTTTTTTTTTTTAAATGGGAAAATCCATGTACTATTTATTTAATTATTTTATTTATTTCATTTTTTTGTTTGTAATTATTTTTATTAGAGCTTCAAATCACCCTTGACAGCCATACAAAGAAGTAAACACAATACATGAACATGGAATACAATGTAAAACAGGTCATGAAGGCAGGACAAGGAAAACTGCATGCCACAATAGCCGAAGAGCCCCATTCGGCCCGCATGAAATACAAATAAGCAAATAAATAAACATAAGAACATATCACACAGTGCACATGGAGCCGAATACACAGGCTTTCTAGCAATAGAAGCTGCATCGCTCAACGTTGGTGATATTGTCACCATTTTGTGTCCACTTTCAACTTCCCCAACAGCCCCCCAGTATCCCCCTGATTTTTACCTATTTTTAATCCCTTCTTCTGCTGTCTGTGCACATTCACACGCATGCACTTCCCAAGACTCAGCTGCCCCTTTACACAAAGCAAAGATTCTCCAGAACACAGGATTTCAGTCAGTCTGCTTTTCTCTTTTTATGCTCTTTGTCTACCTTTTCATAGGCAAGCACATGCAAGTGCACAGTCTGCCATCTGCCCAACCATCTCTGGAAACACTTTACCCTTCCCCAAAGGAGTGTCCAGACCTGCAGTTGACCTGCCCCAGGTATATTCGTTTAACAGAAAAGCAACCCACGGCACTTCTTATTTCAACAAAGTAGATTACATCCCCAATTCTTACAGTCCACACTTGACAAACACCTTAATCTTGCATCTCCTGGGAGACTTCTTGCTGTTTTTCATTCTTCTTTTCAGCTTTGTCTGAGTTCTAGAAAGCTACACATCCAGGTTAAAGTTGACATCCTGCATAGGCATTTTGTGGGAGTATTCACTAGAAAAGGGCTCTAACATCACATTTTCCTAGGAGTTAGATGACAAAAGAGAAAGGGCTAGCATCTGCTTCTATTAAATAAGAACTGATCTTCATCCTTTAACATTTTTTCACAGATCCCACCAAGTCACAAGGAGTCTTGGGTGCCATGCTAATTAAACATTACTGGCGTGTAGGGGGAAGAGAACTCTCTGATTTGGTTATGGTTAATTTTATTTATATGCTGCCCCTATCCAGGGCAGCTCACTGCTAAACATACAAAATAAAACAAATTAATGAAACATGATTAGAACACAGCATAGAGGCCTAATGAGCCACAGCATAATCAGGGCCGGAGGAAGCACTAGATGAACTAGGCGACGGCCTAGGGTGCCGGGGCAGCAACCGTGGCAGCAAAGACCGACAAGCAACCTGTCCATCCTCACCCGACCCAGCGGTTCTCTCTCCTTCACAGGTAAGGACAGCTCGTCAGCCGTGCGGTAACCTGGCCCCCCACACCTCACCTGCGGCGGCTCCCTCAGGCCAGACCCTGGCTCACACTGCCTTGCTCCTTGATTCGATTTTCTCTGCATGAAAGAGTGGGAGAGAGTGAGCGAGCCCGGACGGGGCAGCACAACGGGGGGCGGGGGGCATGACGGGGGGGGCAGGCGCAAGGCAAAAGGCACCTAGGGTGCCTAATTCCCTTGCACCGGCCCTGAGCAGAATAAAATACAATAAAACATCAAAACATAAAATTTACATAATCTTGTGCCAATAATTACACACATAAACAAGGTTACACTGAGGAAGGGGGCAGGCAACATCAGGTAATCATAGTATAGAGTTAAAATATCTTTAGTAAGCCTGCTTAAAAAGAAAAGATTTTTAACTCTTTTTTAAAGGCTCTTGGGCAAGGCAGGGTTCTTAACCCATTTGGCAAATTATTCCAGAGGTCATGGACTGCAACTGAAAATACAGATTTATGACTTTCTGATAAATGCACCTGCTTAAGAGAGGATACATCTAATAGGGCTTTCTGTGAAGAGCGCAAACATCTCAATGGATAGTAAGGCTTAATCATAGTAGAAGTCCATGATGTTGCTTTGCCTCTTCATAATACTCAGCTCTTCTTAAACCATCACTCTATGTTCAAAACTAGCTCACAATCACAGAGTGTCTTGCACTGTTCCTCTAGACCAGAAATGTTGTCCTTATGATTCTAAAGAGTGTCCTTACATAAATTAAGTTGCCCTTGTAGATTTTCCAGCTATCTTAGTAGCATTCCAGAACATGTCTAAAGTGATTGAGGAGCACCTTGAAGAATAGAAGGCAGGGGCAGTTCAAGGCAATCTGCTGCATGAAGCAAGAGATGAGAAGGTGCCCCTTCCTCTAAGATGTGGCACATGTCAACTGAGTGAGAGGGTGGGGGGATCCCCTTTGGAGTTTGACCATTTAGGTAATTTGAAATACTGGGGGAGGAGGGTCCGGGTTCCCATAGGAGAGGCAGAGAGAGTGTCAGTTCTAATATTTCTGGGAAGCTGGTAACCCTGTCACACTTGAAATTAATTTTTAATGATTTGACCAAAATGATAAAGGGGATGGAATGGCTCCCCTATGAGGAAAGGCTAAAGAGGTTAGGACTGTTCAGCTTGGAGAAGAGATAGCTGAGGGGGGAGGGGGGTGATATGATAGAGGTCTATAAAATCATGAGAAGGCTAGATCGGGTAAATGTGAATCAGTTATTTACTCTTGTGGACAACAGAAGGACTAGGGGGCACTCCATGAATTTAGCAAGTAGCACATTTAAAACAAATCACTCACCCATTGGAACAACTGCCTTCTATCCATCACCAATTTACTCAACAGCTTAAACCTGGTACTCAACGCCTCTAAGACAGAGCTTCTCCACATCTCCTCAAATGAAAACAATATCTCCCCACCATTACCACACAATTCTCTCATTACTTGTAAGCAGGTTAGAGACCTTGGGGCAATACTAGACAATCGACTAAACCTAAAGAAAATGGTCAACACAACCTCCAAAGACTGCTTCTACAGACTACAGGTTCTGAAACGACTTAAACCTCTCTTATTCTTCCATGACTTCAGAACAGTCCTCCAAGCGCTACTGTTCGCCAAAATAGACTACTGCAGTGCCCTTTTCCTAGGCCTCCCCAAATCCACTACCAAACCACTGCAGATGATACAAAATGCGGCAGCGAGATTGCTGACCAGTACCAGCCGCGGCGAACACATCTCACCCATCCTCAGGAACCTACATTGGTTACCAGTGAATTTCAGAATTCTATACAAATCAATTACCTTAATTCACAAAACCATCCATCATCAACTTCATCTCGACCTAGAAATCCCATTTAAACTCCACTCCTCTAACAGACCAACTAGAGATATTCTCAAAGGCACTCTGAAATTTCCCCCCACTAAAGCCTCACGCCTCTCTACGACCAAAGACAGAGCTTTTTCGATAGCAGGCCCATCGATCTGGAATAGCATCCCATCAAACCTCAGATTGGAGCCTTGCCTTTTAACTTTCAGAAAAGACTTAAAACCTGGCTCTTTCACCAAGCCTTCACCGACCCACCAGACAATCACTAGATGTCCTTCACTCTGACCCGGTCTGGCATTTATACTCACGAACAATGGACTCTGACACTTACAGGTTAAAGCACCTATTAAGCTTTATCCCGTGCATTATATGGTAACATTTATAGTTATTTCCGGCCTTATCTTCTTTCCAGCTTGTTGCAAGCTCCCAATTTCTCTTTCCCTGTTGATTGTAACTTTGACTTATTCCTACTTATTGTTATCTATCGTTTATTTGAATTATTCTCCAGTTATACCCTTGTTAAATGTAAACCGATCCGATATAGTTATTTACTATGAAGGTCGGTATAAAAAACTGTTAAATAAATAAATAAATAAATAAATAAATAAATAAATAAATAAATCAGAGAAAATTCTTTTTCACTCAATGCACAATTAAGCTCTGGAATGTTTTGCCAGAGGATGTGGTTAGAGCAGTTAGTGTAGCTGAGTTTAAAAAAGGTTTGGATAAGTTCTTGGAGAAGAAGTCCATTAATTGTAATCAACCAAGCTGACTTAGAGGATAGCCACTGCTTTTTCTGGCATTAGTAGCATGGGATCTTTTTAATGATTGGGTACTTGCCAGGTACTTGCAACCTGGATTGGCAACTGTTAGAAACAGGATGCTGGACTTGATGGACCCTTGGTCTGACCAAGTATGGCAACTTCTTATGCTCTTATGTTATCTCTACTGTACCATATTTCATCACAATAAATGTTTGTTATATCAGCACCTTCATAGCACCCATGTAGAGGTTACTTAGTGATTTTTCACCTTATTGCATTATCGGGTCCCATTTAATCATCGGTCCTCAATTGTCCAATTTTCTTTTTTTGGATTTTTAGAACATTTGTATATAAATGTTTATATAAATTTGTATATAAACCGCACACAGCTGGCAATATATAAAAAAATGATTAACAACACCAAACGAGACTTCTATAGTAAAGAAATAAAAAACTCCTCTAACAACTCTAAATTACTCTTCAAATTAGTCAGCAATCTGATTGCAAACAACAACAGCAGCACAACACCCCAATCCAAAAACCTTAGCCAAGATCTTGCATTGTTCTTCAAAAACAAAATCAACAAAATTACAAGAAATCTCAACAGAACCACAAGCATTGACGAACCACCAACCATCAATAACATCTCACACTGGTCCACCTTCAAACCCATATCAACAACCGAAACTGAAAAACTCCTCAGAAAACTAAACCTAGCTCGCCATAAACTTGACACAATCCCAATTAGCACCCTAAAGGAAATAGCTCATATCATCGCTCCACCTATCGCTGCAATAATAAATAAAACTCTCGAGGAAGGTGATCTCCCTGATAAACTAAAAGTGGCAACAATTAAACCCATATTTTAAAAAAAGCCACCTCAGCCCAGACGATCTAAACAACTATCGCCCAATTTCAAACCTACCTCTCCTCGCCAAACTGACAGAGAAAGTCGCACTCAAACAGCTCAATGATCACCTTGAAAGCAACAACATCCTTCACCCCGCCCAACACGGCTTCAGAAAAAATCGTAGCACAGAAACCTTACTTCTCAATCTATCTAACAATAATAAGAGGTTTTGAAAATGGACAAAAATTCATCCTAATCCTCCTCGACCTCTCCGCAGCATTTGACACAGTAGAACACAAAACCCTAATCTCAAGACTAGCTGACATCGGTCTATCCGGTAAAACTCTTGACTGGTTCAATTCATTCCTTAAAAATAGATACTTCAAAGTAAACATTAACAACCACTGCTCTGATGCCATACCCCTTGAAACCGGAGTACCGCAAGGATCAGCATTATCTGCCACCTTGTTCAATATATACCTAATACCACTCTGCACGCTTCTCTCAAGTCTCGGCATAACATACTACATGTATGCCGACGACATCCAACTAATCATACCCGTAACTAACACAATCGAAAACGCAATGAAAACCTCAGCCACATACCTCGACAAAATCAGAAATATGCTAAACCACAAGAAGCTATGTTTAAACATGGATAAAATGGAGTGTATACTACTCGAGAAAAAACAATCCGGGGAGGGTGAGAGAGAGGAGAGCAGACGAAAGCGACGCTGTTTGAGTGCTTACCATCCTGCCGTGCCTGATTGACTTCTCAGGCCAGCTGTTTCGCTCCGAGACGTCGCTTGTGGAGGGGGCGGACCCGGCAGACCCGGAAGCGGCAATAAAATCCGACGTGCTGCGGCGCGAAGCAAAGCCGGCGCGTCGCTTAAGCCGCGCGCGCTCAAGGGGCGCGCTTTCAACTACGAACTTTGCCGGACTTCGCCGGAATCGCCCAAAGTAAGATCATTTAATTCTCCTCTCTCTCGGGGTCATCTATTCCAAGTAAATTGCATTAGTGCAGTTGGTTATTATCCTGAGCAGGTTTATTGTTTTTTCTTCTAAATGCCTCCTAAACGAAAAGGCAGAGTGAGAGTTTTTCCTTCTCTCCCCATGCCATCTTTGTTGCAACAGGAAATAACCAGCTTCATGGCTTCTCCTATCCCAATAGTAGGAGAGACCAGGGACTTTGGTGTGCCAGGGGGTCAGGGAGGGCCCCCTGTGCCTACAGAGGAGGCCTCTCTTAGCCCCAACATCGGGCTACCGCCAGTGCAAAGGGAAAAGGGAACAGCGCCTGTAATGACTGTCGAGAACCTAGAACATCCAGGACCAAGTGTGGGGAATGTTCATTCCCACACTAATAGTCCCAATGGGAAAAACGACAACTTAACTCCCCCCCTAAATGTAGTAGGGGGAAAGGAAAGTTTGTCCTTGCCAACCCCAGAGAGGGTGGGAACAACTAATGTGCCAAATGACCAGTCTTCAGGCATATTATCCCGACCTGCACTAGTGACGCTAGAAATGTTATGGGATTTGATGGCAGGCATGTCATGTAACATCAAGGATTTGGAAAAAAAAATGGATTTGTTAAATGGGAAAAATGAACAAGATCATCTTGAGACTCAAAAGCAAATAAAAGATACAAGTGAAAGAGTAAAGCTGTTGGAAGATCAGGGAAAAAAGACATTGGAATTTAATGTTGCTGTGGCAAAAGACAGGGCTACTATTGATAGAAGATTAGAAATGTTGGAAAATAACACTAAAAGATTTAACCTGAGAATCTTAAACTTCCCTAGAATTGTAGGGGAAGAATCAATAATATCCCTAAAGAAATTTTTCATCGACCAATTAGGATTTACCCCTGACAGGTCTCCTACTGTTAACAGTTGTTATTTTCTCCCCGTAAGAACTGGCTTGCCCAGAAATGAGAATTTTCAAGGAGATCTAACCAATTTTTTGGAAGACTCCACTGCCAATGTAATAAATTGGGGAACTTTGTTAGTTACCTTTTATGCCACCACAGATATAAATACAATTATGAAAAAATACTTTAGTAAGTATCCAATTACCTATTACGATAAAACAATAAAAATTTTCCCTGATTTGGCTCCCCAGACCCAACAGAGGCGCAAAGCTTTCTTGGGGTTTCGGCAAGAAATTATTTCGCTAGGTTATTCTTATACATTACGGTATCCGTGTAAATGCATAATACAGAAACAAGAAAATACATATATATTCTTTGTTCCGGATCAATTAAAGAATTTTGTGGAACAAGCTAGAGTGCCGACCTCTACCCCAATTTCTAGTTAACTAAGGCAATAAAGAAAGAAAAGATATAGGGAATGCAATAGTTTGAATGATTTGTTTTTCTTGATATGCTCCCTTTTTTCTAGGAATAATCCTCCAATATGATTGATAACTAAATGTAGTGGTTTAATTTGTTTTTTATTTCTTTTTGTTATTATCTGCTCTTCCTCAAGTAGGATATAAGGGTTAAAGTATTTTATCACTATTCATTGCTATTACTACAACTATGTAAATTTACACATGTAATGAATTATATAGTGAAAACTGATAAATAAAGATTAAAAAAAAAAAAAAAAAAAAAAAAAAAAAAAAACAATCCGGGATCAACATGAAACACACCACACAAATCGACAACTCACACATCAAACTACAGGACAAAGTGAAAGACCTCAGAATATGGATAGACCCAGAACTTAACTTCAAAAAACACATCTCCCAGAAAATCAAAGAAGGCTTCCATAAGTTACTAATCCTCAAACACCTTAAACCTCTACTATATCAGCCCGACTTCAGAACCATTCTTCAATCTCTCATATTCACAAGTTTCGACTATTGCAACTCACTACTGATAGGCCTACCAAAATCCACCATTCGACCACTCCAACTACTACAGAATGCAGCAGCCAGAATCCTCACTGGGCGCAAAAGATCCGACCACATCACCCCAGTCCAAAAAGAACTACATTGGTTACCAGTGGATAGGAGAATTGAATATAAGACTCTGACCATGATACACAGCGCAATTCACAACATGGAAAACACAGGTCTAAATAACATCATTTAGAGACACGTCTCTCAACTTAATATGAGAACATCTAACAAGTTAAAACTCAACATCCCAACAATTTCAACTGCCAAACATACCACTGTCAGAAACAGAGCCATCTCAATAGCAGGTCCTCATATATGGAACTCACTTCCAGAGCAAAGACTACAAAATAACACTAAAATCTTTAAAAAAGAACTCAAGACCTGGCTCTTCAGACAAACTTTCAAAGATGGGATTGGTTAAATTACCCCATCACAACCAACACTCCACAACCCTACAGACACTTCATACTTTCATACTTATCACTAAACCATTCCATTACAGTTATTTAATCCATATAATGATACTCCCAATATACCGCTAGAAAACCTGATAATGCACATCCTTTCCCATCCACCTTCACAACCAGATTCACTACTTGCCCCCTGCTGTTATTTATTCTAAATCATGAACTACCAACTACCTTGTTATAGTATTATATCTCGTTTTACTGTTTTAGCTCGCTCCATCATTTTATCCTAAATGTATTACCATTCTTATCGTTAGATGTATTTCTCGGTTCGACCAGTTTATTGTAATGACTTTCATGATTTCTACACATGTATTTCGTTGTTTCAAATGTAAACCAGAGTGAAGGCCTCTAGCTAAACTTCGGTATATAAAAACGATTAAATAAATAAATAAATAAATAAACAAACAGATAAATAAATAAATAAATAAATAAAAATAATGGAAGAATTAAATAAGAAACACTTCCCTGTATGCATGCAGGAAGAATGTGTTACGACAGCAGGGCCTTCGAATCCTGTTGAGATTCTCTGTACCTTCTCCATCGCAATTATATCTTTTTTGAGATGCAGCGACCAGAATTGTACACAGTATTCAAGGTGCGGTCTCACCATGGAGCGATATAGAGGCATTATGACCTTTTCCGTTTTATTCACCATTCCCTTTCTAATAATTCCCAACATTCTGTTTGCTTTTTTGACTGCCACAGCACACTGAACCGACGATTTCAATGTGTTATCCACTATGACGCCTAGATCTCTTTCTTGGGTGGTCTGTGCATGGCATCTCCCTCGGGGTCAGTGCAAGGGTATTAGGTACCCTAGACAAACCTTACAGTTTTTTTCTCATGCCCCTTCCCACATACAATAAAAAAGTATGCATTAATAATAGTTTACATGAAAATGAACATTCAATATACAGTCTTATGATGTAAAAATATAATTTACAACATGTACATATTTATATTTACTACTGGGGTGCCAACCACAAAAACCTGCAAAACAGACACTTGGATCCCATTAGTCCTGGGGGAATTCTGTGCTATTGCAGAGCGCAGAATTTGCACAGAATTCCCCCCATGCAGAATTGCCATTTTCTGCGCAGAATTTGGCGAATATGGAGGAGGCCCTGGAGTGTCATGAATGGAGCTTGTCCTGCTTGTGGCGAAGGTGATGGCCCCAGAGAAGATGAAGGCCCCAGTGAGAGTGTGTGTTGAGCTGTGTGTGTGTGTGTGTGTGTAAGACTGCGAGCTGGAGGGTAGTGGTGGTGAGAGAGAGCATGTGAGAGGGTGCATCAGTGTAGGTGCCAGAGAGAGGGAGCCTTTGTGAGAAGATTCTGAAGGATTGTGTGTATGTGTGAGAGATTGGGAGCTGGTGTGATTGAAAAAGGGATTGTGTGTATGTGAAGTTGCTTGTTTGTTTGTGAAAGAGGGAGCCTGTGTGAAGGGCTGGTAAGGCAGTATAGACCAGCGTGATCCTTCCCGCAGTATCAATGAGTTAGGCCCGGGCTCCCCTTGTTCACATCTGCCACCATCCTTCCTCCTTCCCTTTGCATCTGCTCTCCTGCTCAGAAGGGATTGTAGAGGACACTTGGGGCTAGCGATTCGCCGCATTTTGTGGTGAAAACAAGCATTTCAGGGCCAGTAATACGCCAGAGATCGGCGTGATCCTCATACCCACATCAGCATAGTGCAGCCAAGATGGCGGCCGCGGCCGCGGGAGAGCACATAGCCCCGGTGGCAGAGGTCTCGGAGGAGGCCCTGCTTAAAATCTCTGCCAAGGTCGCAGAAGTTTTGGATGCCCGGCTCCTAAAACTTCAAACTTCCATGGAAGATGTTATCAATGCGGTTGAAGGGCAGGCTAAACGGCTGGATGAAGCAGAGCACAGGTTGTCTGATCAGGAAGACCGGTTACATAAGGTGGAAAGGCAAGTTCAAACCCTTTCTGAGCAGCATTCCTCGTTGCTAGAAAAGATAGAAGATCAAGAGAATAGAAACCGGCACAATAATCTTAACATAATAGGCCTTCCTGAATCTGTGCCAGACCATGAATTGTATGATCTTATAAAAACTTGGTTACCCAGTCACATGGGCCTGAATTTGACCACCGGTCGCCTGCGCTGTGAAAGAGTGCACAGAATGGGGCCGCACAGGGCTGATGCTAATAAACCTCGGCCCGTGATGGCCAGAATCAAACTGGTCCCACAAAATTCAGCTTATGAGAGCATTCCGACAGCACTCTGGAGTTGAGTACCAGGGTACAAGATCCTGATGTTCCATGATTTCTCCGCCGTAGTATCTGTACAACGGAAAGCCCTGTCCCCTGCCTGCACAGAGTTCCACAAAAGGGGGATACTGTTTGCTTTACTTTTTCCTGCTAAGCTACGAGTTCAACACAATGGTACTGTCCAATTCTTTTGCAAAAAAGAAGACGCCAATTCCTTTATATCTTCGCTAGAGCCAGGCAATGTTTCTTGAAGGGCAGAGCTGTCCTGGGCTTTAATATGCCAGTGCCTCAGTTTTCTCTGTCCTTCCAACTGAATACATAACTGACTGTTGTTGGCCCTTTCTAGAGGGGTGAGCTGTTGTCTCTATATCGCCTCTGTTATTTAATTTTTAATTTTTTTTATTTTTTCTGATGTCCAGGGGCTGGCTTTGTTGGATGTTTAATTTCCCAAGTTCTCTTTAATCTGTTTTAACTACCTGAAGTTGTATGTTTAACGTCAGGGGGATGGATGGGAGAGATGCTAAGGGGGAGAGGGGGCAGAGGAAAGCCAGTGCACCCTCCAGGGACGCTGGGTACTTTGTGCCTCTTGAGGAGCATGGAGTTTTGGGTTTGGATGTATCTGGTGTGGGGGGGGGGTATGTGTGGGTACGGCTGTGGTTTGTGTGTGTGAGTGAGCAGCAGGCTAGGGGGGAGGGGGGCATAGGGGGAACCTCTTTAGGTTTGCAGGAAGTCTTCTGTTTCTGGCTGTTTCATTACATGCCCAGCTGCTTTCTAAGGACCAGACTGGGGGGCCTTGGAAGCCCAAACGTGCAATACTGTCATCTTTTTATGTGTCCCTCTAGGTTCATGGTATGGCGCAGGTTAAAATCGTCTCTCTGAATGTGGATGGGGTCCACTCCCCGATTAAGCGAAAGAAGTTACTCACAATGTTTAAGTGCGTGCGAGCCCAGGTGGTATTCCTGCAGGAAACGCATCTTACAGATAAGGAACACGCTAAGCTACAGAGAGATTGGGTGAGTCACTGCTACTATTCCTCGTTCAGTTCGAGGCAGCGTGGGGTCGCCATTCTCATCCATAAAAATTTACCATTTCGGCTGGCGCAAACATACCAGGACCCAGAGGGAAGATATGTGATTGTTGTAGGTACATTACATGATCAGAAAATGGTACTGTGATATTTATGCTCCAAATGTATATTCTCCTCTGTTTTTTACTTCCTTGGTGAGTCGGCTGGCTGAGTTCCCTGACTATAGTTTGGTTGTTGGGGGGGACTTTAACATAGTCGCGAATAAGCAGATAGACATCAGAACCCCCAAGCCTGTGCATAATCAGGACAGGAATAAAGGAGTCAATCTCTTATGTGACGAATTGCAATTAATGGACATTTGGTGGGTATTGCATCCCGGCGACTCTAACTTTACGTTTTTTTCCAACCCCCACCAGTCTTATTCTAGGTTGGATTATTTGCTATATCGGAGAGCTGTTTCCCGAGGATGACGGAGGCCAGTATTGGTACTATTTCTATCTCTGATCACGCCCCTGTGACGGTAACAATACAATGTGGCTCCAGGGCTCATCCTCCATTCTCCTGGCGCATGCGTCCTGATTTATACCTGGACAAAGTATTTCATACTTATTTGCAAAATCAATGGCTGGACTATTTAAAACATAATGCGACCCCAGATATGAGCGCAGCGACTGTGTGGGAGGCCGGTAAGGTTGTGATGCACGGTGCAATAATAACGTATATGGCCAAAGCAAATAAAAAATGCAACGCTGAAATTTTGCAGTTAACTGCTGTTCTTAAACATGCTCAGCAACAATATATGACAACCTTGACCGGGGAATCCAAAGTGGTGGCTGATAGGGCTAGGGCTGCTCTCAATGACTTACTTCACCAAAGGGCGTCTAAATCGCTCCGCTATTATCAATACCACTTATATAAACAAGGAAACAGGGCAGGTAGACTGATGACCCACCTTATTAGGCCTAGGGGCCAGCGGGCAGCCATAACGGGGATCCGAAATAGCCAGGGGGTCCATTTGAGTACACCCACAGACATCGCTTGTACTAGATTCAGGGAATATTATATGTCTCTATATGGCTCTAAGCCTATGGACGCCGATGTCGCTGAGTCCCTTTTTCAAGGGATCTCGTGGCCCTCGCCAACTGTAGATCAGGTTATTGCATTGAACAGCCCCATCACTGAGGGGGAAATCCACGCTGTCATCCACAAGCTTAAATTGGGGAAGGCAGCGGGCCAAGATGGACTAGGCTCCAAATTCTACAAGATACTGAAATTTACAGTTCTGTCCCCGATGCAGAAATACTTTACTGAACTTTTGCTTACTGACCGCATTGCTGAGGCATCCAACCAGTCTGTCATTGTCGTCCTCCCAAAATCAGGAAAAGATCCCCTGGATGTGGGTTCTTATAGACCCATTTCCTTACTAAATGTAGATGTAAAAATCCTGGCAGCTGTCCTGGCGGCCCGGTTAAATGGAATTTTGCCCCTCCTTATTCATAAAGATCAGACAGGGTTTGTCAAAGGGCAGCAGGGGGTCTGTAATGTCCGGCATTTGCAGGCGGTCTTAAGCTATCAATCCCAGTGGAGGCTTTGGTTTTGAGTTTAGATGCGGAAAAGGCCTTTGATTCCTTATCCTGGGAATACATGTTCTGGGCTCTGCAACATTACGGCTTCTTGGAGACTATCTCCAATGGTTGAAGACTCTGTATCGTAACCCTAGCGCCTCTATTCTGCTTAACAGGGAACCTACCGACCCTTTTCCTTTATATTGCAGAGTTCGGCAGGGATATCCCCTTTCCCCATTGCTATTTGTGTTGGCATTGGAAGCCCTGGCTATTCGGCTATGAGAAGACCCGGGATTCACTGGAATTAGTGTAGATGGCCATCCTTTGAAGACTGCTTTATTTGCGGATGACATCCTTTTGTTTGTGGGATGGCCTTGCACTAGTGTGCCTATTATTATTCACCTTTTTGATAAGTTTCGCCTGGTGGCAGGGCTGAAATGTAATTATGGAAAGTCAGAAGCTTTGGCCCTAAATGTTCACCTGCCTGGCTCTTGGGACAGTCCCTTTCCTTTTCAATGGGCTCCTGACAAGATCAAATATCTGGGCATATGGGTACCCCGACAGCTGGTACAGCTTTACGAGCTGAATATTACCCCATGTCTCCTTCAGCTTCGGGTGCAGCTGCAGCTCTGGACCCAATTGCCACTTTCCCTACATGGTAGGAGTGCTCTTATCAAAATGGTGCTGGTTCCCCAACTTCTTCATTTGCTACACATGATTCCCTGTTGGTTGAAAGCCGGGGATCTTCAACAATTGCGTGCTAGTTTACAAAAGTTCCTGTGGAAGGGGAAATGGGCTTGGTTGGCTTATACCATCTTGGAGCGCCCCCGGGAGCAGGGAGGGCTCAATTTGCTGGATTTCAGACTTTATAATGTGGCATGTCAGTTGCGGTATGTGGGTGAGTGGATTACAGAGACCTACTGCTATTGTGCACCAGGGATGTTAAATAAGATGTCTCAACCTAGCTCCCCTTTAAGTATTATTCAGCTGCGCCCGGGGCTGAGGAGTACTATGACATACCCCAGAATATTCTTACAACCTTGTATCCGAGCCTGGCACTGGTTGCAGAGACAATGGGGCTTGCGGGGCATAGCCTCCCTTTTTTTGCCTTTTTGGGGAAATCAAGTTATGTGCCGAGGCGGGACAGCAGGGCTGTCTTCCAGGTTTGGGCTGATAAAGGGGTGGTATACATATTTCATTTGTTAGACCCGGACTCCCACGTCATCCAAGATTTTGCTACTCTGGCCCACACATTTCAACTGCCTACTAAGTACTTTTATGCGTACCTGCAAGCCCATCATTATATCCAATCCCTCGCATGGTCTGTAGAGGACCTGACAGCGGAAATGACATTTGCTACTAAGGTTTTTGACACTGCCTGCCTCAATAATACGATTACTGGTTGGAAAAAGCAAGGTCAATCACTGGGTCAACCAAGCCAATTGCAGCCTCTTACGACCCACTGGACTGCCTTGTTGGACTCACCAATGGCCCCAAACTACCTGAAGAGCTGCTTTACAGCTCTTTACCAGTTGCTGCCTGACGTGGAGCTATGGGAGGTCAAATTCAAAATTCTTCATAACATTTACTGTGATGATGTTCGCCGGTTTCATATGAAGCTTACACAGTCTCTTCTATGTAGCTCGTGTGGCGCTGCTGAGGACAATTTATTAGGGATGTGAATCGTTTTTTGACGATTTAAAATATCGTCCGATATATTTTAAATCGTCAAAAATCGTTAGAGCCGCGATACAATAACAATTCCCCCGATTTATCGTTAAAAAATCGTAAATCGGGGGAAGGGGGAGGGGAAGGGGGAGGGCGGGAAAACCAGCACACTAAAACAACCCTAAAACCCACCCCGACCCTTTAAAATAAATCCCCCTCCCTCCTGAACCCCCCCAAAATGCCTTAAATTACCTGGGGTCCAGAGGAAGGGTCCCGGTGTGATCTTTTACTCTTGGACCTCCATGCGTTGTAGAAATGGCGCCGGCGCCATTTTGTTTTTTTGTCCCCCGACGTCAGGAGCGTAGGAGATCGCTCCCGGACCCCCGCTGGACCCCCAGGGACTTTTGGCCAGCTTGTGGGGGCCTCCTGACCCCCACAAGACTTGCCAAAAGTCCAGCGGGGGTCCGGAACAATCTCCTACCGCGAATCGTTTTTCCATACGGAAAAACGATTCGACTGCAGGAGGTCGTTCCGGACCCCCGCTGGACCCCCAGGGACTTTTGGACTGAAGGATTGGCCAGAAAAACATACGTTTTTTAAATTTCCCAATCATCAATAAAATATTTCAAAACAGCAGATACATCAAAAAACACACAATAATTAAAACTAAGCTAAAATAAATCCCCTGCTCTCCATACCTGAGAACTTAAATTCCAGTTACCCTGAGATTATCATGTTTTAGTCAGGGGAAGGAAGTATGCACAAACTTTCTCCTCTCTCTTATACACGCACGCACACACACACACACATTCATTCGCACACAAACTCCCTTATAGTCTCTCTCATACACATGCACTCTGGCTCACACGCTCTCTCACGCTCTTGCCCACACAAATGTTCACTGGCTCAATCACTTTCTTTTACACTCACATACAGGTTCACCATCTTAAATAATCCTTCTGCTCACACATATGCTGATTGGCTCACTCATTCTCTCTTGCTCACACACATGCTCTAGAAACCACAACAAGCCTGGTTGTATTATGCAATGCAACAATTGAAAAACAGAAACATCATTTCCTCACAAAACATCATGCAATAAAATCAAGAGATATAAATAATCATTCATAATATTAAAAACATTCTAATAAAAAGAATAAATATGTCAAAACAGCCAACAAACATCCAATAATTTAAAAACCAAAATAAATTTGTTCTAATTTTTCCCAAACACCAATAAAATATTTCAAAACAGCAGACACATGAAATAACACCCCAAACTTTAAAATAATGGGATTTAAAAATCTCCAGTTCTCATACCATAAAACAAATAAGTAAATACCTGAGATCTTTTGATTTCAAGTTACCCAGAGATTGCCGTGGATTTAAGGGAAGGGAACCATGCAATCTTTATCTTCTCTCCCTTCCCTTCACACACATAGGTGCTCTCTTGCTCTCATACATATATGCAAGCTTTTATTCTCTCTCACTCATACAGACATAGTTCTCACACACACTCAGGCTATCTCTCTTTCATACACACACAGGCTCTTTGTCTCTCATACACAAGTAGGCACTCTCTCTCATGAACACATAGGCTTGCTTTCTCTCACTTTCATGCACATGCAGGTTCTCACATGTACACACTGGTACTCTCTCAAAATATGCAAGCTGTCTCTCTCTCTCTCATAACTATGCTTGTTTTCATACACACATACAGGCATTCTCTTTTATACACATGCAGGCTTGCAAATGCAATCGCTCACTGTCACCCACACACACACAGGCTCTCTCTCACACATGCAAGATCTCTCTCTAACACAAATGCAAGATCTCTCTCTAACATACATGCAGGCTTTCTCTCTCTCTAATGTACACATAGGATCTCACATGTACACAGATGCTCTCTCTCATATACTTGCAGGCTCTCATACACACAATGATGTAGCCTCTCCCTCTCATACAAACACTTCTCAGGCCTTCCTCTTTCTTCTGGGCTTTGGCTGTGCTGCTCCTAACTGCTGGAGGGGAGGTGCAAATGCCAGATGCTTCCTTTTTTTGGCTAGGGTGCAAACCTCACTGGCACTTTGACAAATTACACTGCTCTCCTCCTGCTGGTGGAGGTGGGAACCTTACCAGCACCTTATCTATCATGTCGCTGAGCAGAAATTTTAGATTCTTTTTGGCAGGAAAATGAGGTGGTCACCAGAAGGCTGTTTTGAGGGGGGCACTTTTTGCCTCCCCAAAATGTTACGCCTGAAGCAACCACTTCACCCTGCCTAATGATAGAACCTTTCTGGTTAACATCCCCAACTGTTCTGGAGCCCAATTGAGCAGGATCTATCCCATAAAAAAGGCCAGCATTCAAATCATCATTGGCCAGAGGATGCTCCATAGATTGTTTTTGCCTGAGCATGTAAGGTTCATCATATATTCAAGATATGGCCCATGTTTTAAAGATGTTTGATACCATTGCAAATTCCATTTGAGATTATTGGTTGGTGTTCATGGATATTAGCTCTTTATATATGTCCATTTCACAAGATTCAGCAATACAAGTCATCACAGAGCTACTAGAAACTAGAGAATGTCCACACATGGTTCCCATGGAGTTCATTGTACAACTAGTCAAAATAGCATTGAAGAGGAATTTTGTCATGTTTCAAGGAATTTTTTTCCAGCAAATATCAGGGACAGCCTTAAGAGCAACCATGGCCTCGTCTCTAGCAAACTTGTTTATGATGAAATTTGAGGAGTTATGGATAAACAATTCTCCATTTTTTGAAAAAAATCTTTTTCTACGAATGCTATACAGACAACATATTTATGATATGGTGTGGTAGTGAGGAAGAGCTATAGAAATTTGACAACTGGATCAATACATGTGATGAAAAGATACAATTCAAGATAAATTATGATTTTCAAAAAATTTCATTTGTGGATGTAATGAATTTTAAAATGGCATCTGGCAATGTGAAGACAACAATATTCAGGAAGAAAATGGACAGAAATACATTTTTTACATTATAATAGTGCACATCTGGAACCTTTGAGAAAAAGTTTACCAGTCGCTCAATTCCTGAGATACAGACACAATTGTTCGACTGTGAAAATCTGTAAGCATGAATCTGAGAATTTCTTCAGTAAAATTAAAACCTGAAGATATCCAACTGTATGTATAAAACACGCTTATAAGAGAGCCCTTTACAGTGATAGAGAGATTCTGTTGTCAGGTTCTAATAAAGATAACTCAGAGGTCATAACTTCCAAAAACATTGTGAGAAATATACATTCATATTGGCATATAATTCAGATGATACCAGTTCTAGAAGATCTTGATTTTAGAATGACGTTTTCACGATCTAAGAACATGAAAGAAACATTATGTCCCGCAACACTATAAGACTCAAGACTGGAAGATGTTTCTATTGTGGATGGTCATAAAATTAAAGAATATTACAAAGCAGGCATTGTGGTGTGTGTAATCAGACTTTGCAAATTAAAGAGTTTGTGTGTCCAGGGATGAATTATGCATACAGATTACTTAATTTTACAACATGTATATCTACAAATGTTGTCTATATAATTCAATGTCCCTGTTGGAAAAACTAAGAGAGCATCTTGAGGAACACAAAAGTTGTGAGCACAGTGCTAGAGAAACTGCACCGATAGTACAACATTGTTTACTGTAGGGACATTCAGGAGAAGATCTACGATGGTTTGCCATAGACAGCGTGACACCAAACCTAAGAGGCGGGAAAAGAGAACAAGAATTATATTTAAGAGAGCAAAAATGGATTTTCAGATTGAAAGCAGAAGAATCGATTGGTTTAAACTATAAGATCGAATAGGCTAGTTTAGTCTAATTTTTACAACCATTCTGCAATAAATAATCCTTTTTTGCCATATTGCATAGGAATTTCCATGGCGTTATTGGGGACAATAATGGCAATTGGTAGGAGTTGAATATATAAAGCCATCGCATTGGTTATGTTTAAATAAAGAAGAAGTAATCAATGATTGGTTCATGGACATTTTGAGAGCTGATTGGATGACGCATTCATGTTTTTTTTTAATCGAGACGTGATTGGCAGAGGTTGTATACAGCGAGTACTTTTTGATTGGCCATGATATAAATCTTTGGAATGGTATATTAAAACAACATTCAGCCACATGATACTAGTAATGTTGATATAGCCAAGTGGGATAAAAAAGAGAGAGGCATGAACATTATAATTGAGAAAAAGCAAGTAAGTGTGGAGTAACTAATTGTTTTTGCAAAATAGCATTTGTGCTAATGGTTTTGTGTGAAATGTTTTTCAGAATAAATCTAATGCCCTGACACAGTAACTGCGAAACACTGGCAACGTTGGCATTTTTCAGACTCCGCTAAAATAGAAGGAAAAGTGACTGTGAAACAGATTGAGATAAGGGAATCTGTAGACAATTCTTTTCCTTACTTACCTCTATCATTACTGGGCATACTTCTGCATTTTATAAAAAAAAAAAGAAAAAGAAAAATCTTGGGATTTGAATATAAATATTGAAAGAATAAAAGAAAATGAATTAAAAAAAACAAGCAAATAGTTTAAATAAAAAGAGAGGTTTTTTTAAGACCAGTGATTGTACTAACTGGATTTGGATTCAGCTCTCAATGTTTCCTGCCAGTTCTGAGGTGTTTTTCCTCTCACACATAAAAATCATTAGTTTATCAATAGGCTATTTTTTAAGAGCAGAAGTATTCTAACAATTAACACTAGATATTTTTTATAGTGGTTTTCACATATAGGTGGCATATACAGAGGTAATTGTTCACTTATTAGTACTCTTCAAGAGTCAAGGTAAACCTCATGTGACCGAAAATAACTGGAACTACACAGAACTTCATGGAATATGCGAGCTCACCAAGCACATCCACTACCCACTTCTGATCAGAAGTGAACATTTAAGTTTAATTAAAGAGGTCTATAGAAGAGTATAACTTACCTGTACTGGCTGGGAATTTCTCATGTCCATAGTGAAAGGTTTTCTAACATAAAAGATGGAAAATGCGTAGTCTGGTAAGCAAATATATTCAGGAATACTTAGAAACAAGGGTAGCAGAATAATTACCCAAATTGTGTCTTGGCCAGAGTCTATCCTAGAAAACCTGAATAGGAAAAGTAAAATTTTAGGAAAAGGAAACATTAAAATTGAAGGGGAAATGGTTTATTGGTAATATGTTAAATAAGCTTATCTAAGATTTTTCTAATGTATGTGTCTTTTTCAGGTTACAAACTAAACCTAGACAAATTGAAGGTGTACATATTTTGGGAACTTTGTGGGCATCGTGGCCCTCTTTTCCATTGAAGTGGGCCATGGGTATGTTGGTGTGTGGTTTTCCCCGGCATCCAGCCTGTTTGTATGCTTTGAATATACCACCCCTTTTAAAAACACAATCCAAAGATGGAAAGTTGGCTGCAATTCCCATTGTCTTTGCAAGGTTGAATTGCTCTATTCAAAATGGTTTTCTTTCCCAAATTACTTTATGTTTTAACAATGCTACCTATAGTGCTGCGAACCAAGGATATCTCTGTATTGATTAAAATGAGTTCTTGATTCCTATGGAAAGGAAAAAAGTCTAGAATGTGCTTACACAGATTAATGCTATCAATAGTAGTGGGAGGCTTAAATTGTCCTAATTTCCAGCTTTATAATATATCGGTTTTATCTGGTCCATTAACAGACTGATTGAATGGCATGAACTGTTTTGTAGACCTGAAAATGGAAAGGGAGATGTTCCTAGCTTTGGCTCTAGTCTAAGGTTATGTTTTGCATGGAAATAAAGCCCACTTAGCTTACAATGTTGCTGCCCATCCTTTTGGAAGTAATAGCAGCTAAAGCAGCATGGAGATTTTTAAGAGGGCTCATTGGGGTCTCAGTGCCTTTCTTTTTTTATTTGCCAATTCTTCAGGATCTGTCATTCCTGGCTGCCTCGCTTTATTAAAATTATTTATTTATAAAATCTTGTATTCCACAACTTTCAGAAGTACCTCATCCAGAGCATGGAGAAGTATTGGTTTGAGTAGAAAGGCCTTCATGTGCTTGACGTTCGCCACTGCTTTCCATCCACTATTGCATTTTCTCATTCTGCTAACACATCCGATAAATCCCAATCCTTTTTGCTTTGCTTTGCTCATAAAGCAGCTTCAGTGTCCTGCTTTTGTAGGTAGCTGGACGCGGACCAAAATTATTCCAATTTGACAGCATCGGCTGCTGTATGGAAGAGGGATTGTTGTACATGTCTTACTACAAAAGACTTGGCCACTTCTATTATTTTTACTAAAGTAACCACAATTAATGTTATGGAGCTTCGGGAGTTGCAATTTCAAATTCTACATGGAATCATTATATTACCTGCCAGGGCAAAAATAATGAAGCTTACTGACTCAAATGTTTTCAATGTACAAATAGGGAATGTTATTTCACTGTCTTTGGGAATGTCCAGCTATTCACCGGTTTTGGAACAGCATTATACAATATCTGGCAGCCATCACCAGGAAGGTTGTGCAGTGCACTAGTGCATTTTGTGTTTTACATTGTTTACATGTTTAGATGTTCATACTTGTATTGGAAAGTTTCATAAAAGTCTGCTTATTAAGGCTTGTAAGTCAGCTAAAAACGCATTCTGTTGGCTAAAAGATAAGATCCCCTTCCTTTGAGGATTGGAGGACCCACGTGGTTCAAAGTTTATCTAAGACTTGCAAAGATTATGCCAATTTCCAGCAAATCTGATCTCCTTTTATTGAGAAGTTGCTATTGGCAATTCAGAGTACATTTAAATTTGCAAGGATTCCTGGGTGTTGACAGGTGTGTTGTTGTTGTTTTTTCAGAGGATGTTGCATCATTGATCTTTATATATTGTTATTTCTGCTGATGCCACTTGTATTGACAGTTACTATTTTAAGATGTTAGATGCGTTGTATGGGGAGGAGGGGCTAAAAAGGGGAAATGATGGTACTGTTAATATTATTGCTTTGTTGTATTGTTTTAAATTGTGCCAATAAAATTGTTTAACATACGTATGTGAAATGGCCCCTCCGGCTCATACCAGTAATGCCCTGGGTTAACCCATTTAGCAAGGGACTGTGGAGATTGAAATTGCGAGGGGAGGTGCCATACAGTACAGCCCCTCCCTTTGAGAGAGCTGGGAAGGCCATCCCCCTCTGTGGGATTTATAAACAGCTCTTTCCTGAGAGCTCTGAGGTCAGTATAATTTTGTTTGGAGGAAGTCTGGAGAGTTTTTTCCCTCCTTTGGTTATTTGGCCTACCCGGGGACTTAGGCTCCATCCTGCCTGTGGTCATTGGGCTGGGTTAGGGATTCCGCTCCTGCAGCCCTCTCCTTAGATGCAGGGGGTTTCTCTTGGGTTGTTTTTCAGTCATTTTGAAGACCTTATTTGTAAGAAGACAGAGACCTCTGGCTAGCTCTCCCTTGGAGGCCCTGGGTAGGGAAGCCCTGCCCCACTGTGAGCTTCCCAGAAATCAGAAGAATAGTCGTGACCCACTACAATGTCTCCTGGTGCTGCATCTAATTTAGGAAAAGAAAGACTTTTTGTTGGCTGCCCAGAAGGAAGGGTTTTGCCCCCTCTCCTGGCTGGAGCTGTAGTAAATCTGTTGTAGATCTGTTGCTGGATACTCCTGTTGGAGGAGGAGTTAGCAATCTGTTATGAATACGGCTCCTGTGAAGGAGGAGTTAGCAAACTGTTATGCTTCGTGGGCGGAGTTAGCAATCTGTATGGAACTGCTCCTGAGGAAGGAGGAGTTAGCAATCTGATATGCTCAGCTCCTGTAGAGGGAGTAGATAACAATCTGTAGAGGTATAGACTGCGGAGCTAGCAATCTGTTATGAATCTGTTGCTGAAGACTCCTGATGGAGAAGGAGTAGAAATCTGTTACCAGCGGAGTGCTTGGAGAGGGCACTCAGCTGTAGAGCAGTGTGGATAGGTGGATCCTTGGGCCGATGGCAGATGACTGCGCCCCCAGGAGGATATCCTGAGAGGGACCACCGGCTAGGCTTGGGTATGGAGACAGACACAGATAGTTATTTTATTAAACAGGTTAGTAGAACCACCAGAGGTGGCAGTAGTGAGCTGATATGCCCGGCAGGGCTGAAGTTCCTCAGGTACTGGAACAGCGATCCCAGGGTTGCTGAGCTGTAGAGAAACTATAGATAGTGAGTAGACAGGGTATGCTGTGTTCATAGCCAGAACTGGATGACAGAACTCACATAAGGTCTTAAAGAAGATCAGTAGCTGGAAAGGGTTAGGCCCTCGAGGAGTGAGTACCTGGTTCCAGGGAAAGCTCTGAGAGAGCGATGGTAACGCACGAATGTCTGTATCTGCGATAGATTCCAGGCAGTAGAGAATCTTCAGTGTTCAGGAACATGGGCCCTCGAGGAGCGAGTACTGGTTCCCATCTGCAATCTGAAATAAAGAAAAGAGAGCGAGGCCCCCGAGGAGCGGGTACCCCTGATAAGTCTGAGGAGGCAGAGTAGCTTGGACAAATCACCGCTAGAAGCAAAGACTTTCTCCTTGCTAACTCAATTCGTTAGCGAATACTGAGACCTTTTATATTGGAAGCGGATGACATCATCTCTGGGGATACCCCCGAGGTTCGCGCCCTTGCTGGTACATCAATCGGAGCGCGCACGCGCCCTACGTGATCAGGCAACATGGCGGATCCGCAGCGTCGTGCCGGTCCGAGGACGCCAGAAGGAGACGGCAAGAAGAAGCCGCGGCAGCTAGCTGTCCATCAGACCCGGAGGGAGTCGCCACAGAGGTAGAGAGGGCGGAGTGAGGGTGTCGAGCAGCGACGGACGCAACAGGAGCATGTTCCTGAGAGGATTTGACTGAGAGAAAGAAGTATCGAAAGACCACCTAACTGTGAGTAAGACCAAACTGAGATCTTTGAGGACACCCATCCGGAGCCTTCACCCCTGGGGACAGAGGAAAGTGACTCTCTATGCAGAGACTGGGATTACCATTTTTCACCATTTTTTGGAAAGGGTTTTTCCTGCCCGACTAAGGGATACCGTGCCCACCTGGGACTCCGCTTAGCCAAGCCCTGAAGGGAGGATGTTCCCTTGCCCTGATGGGGGAGACCCATGCACAGATAGGTAAGAGCCTGTAAGCAAAGAGTAAATCGGTGGTGCTGAGGACCGCGTTTATTGTGCCATATTCCCTCTGATTACCCATTAGTATTTACTTTTGGACACTAAACCAAAAGCCTCCAGCGTTGTTCTTGGCACTACGGCACACACAGTGGGAGAAATAAGTTATACTTCTCCCAGGGAAAAGGAGTTTTGAATGCAGCCCTGTCACTCCGGGCCCAAAAGAGACTTTCTTTCTTCCCATCAACAAAGGACTCAGGCCCTGGGTAAGAAACAGTGTAGCAGCTAGCCAGGAGTGGTTCCAGCACCAGGGAGACTAACAACATCTTTCATGACCCCATGGGTGGTTAGCAGCCACCCAAAGATGGGGTTCCATACACTGATCTAGGAGGCAATTCTCAAAACCAGGCATATTGGTGCAAAGTCCACAGGTACTCTCCACAAAAGGGAAAGCACAAACATCCTTTCCCTTTGACAGTTGTCTTTGATTGTTGTTTATGTTGCAGAGTAAAAAGTATTTTAACTAAATAAATACCTGCAGAGATTTGCACTTGCTTTTTCTCCAGGTACTTTTACCCATAAAAATAACAATGCAGGGTTTAAAAATGTCATCTGTGAGCTTTATTTCCCTCCCTGACCTAAACATGCACTCCCCCCCCCCCCCTCCCCCAGTATGCCTCCTCTGTAGCCAGCTAAAAATATGGGGGTCGCTGATCCCCTTTTAGCTGGGCAAGGGGTGGGCAATTTTCAGATGGCCAATTTACCCAGCTAAATGGTTTTAGAAAATTGTCTTGCTAATGTATGATGCCAACTCATCGGACCTCTTTATTGCCGCATTTCTGTGAAATGAGAAAATAAAAGGAGTTAGTGATATCTATGAAAGTTTCAAATCTAAGAGTTAAGTCTTAGTAATTAACAGCCTTATTTTAAAAGGGCCACGCACGTAGATTTTGGGGGTTATGTTTGTGGCTAGGCCTTGTGCATGCTGCGTGCATTTTACAATGGGCCTGGCCACGCATGTAACCCCTGTTACATGCCGAAGTGCCAGGCCTGCTGAAAGGGGCAGCCTGTGGGGTGTGGTCTGGGCAGGGAGGAGTGGGGCAGGGGTCAGGCCAGGACAGCACCATTGGCCGCTGACCCGGGGAAGCGCGTGCCAGCAGCTGGCCGGCACACAGAAGATACTTCTGCTCCAGAGGAGCAGAAAATATTAAAATAAAAAATTAGGAGCTAGGTAGGGTTAGGTTAGGGGTCAGGGAGGAGAGGAGAAAAGGTAGGAAGGGTAGAGTTTGGGTTAGGGAAGTTCCCCCCCAATCTGGGAAGGAACTGCTCCCAGCCACACTCACTCGCGGCACCGTGCAGCTCTCAGGCTCTATTGCTCCCACGGTCTCCTTCTACTGGCCCCTGCGCTAGGGCATTTTTTCTCCAGCTAATCTGGTTCTGCAGAAGCTGTTCCCAGCCTCCATGTGCTGCCCAGGTCCTCCTGCCTCTTGCTGTCCTCACAACACAACCTGTCAATCAGTCCAATCTTCTGCACAGGCAGGAATGTGGCATCACTGACTGGTGCCATAAATTTTACTTTGCCTCCTCAGGGCACCCAGGGAATTATTCATGTTGTTAAAAATTCTGCATGAAATTCTGCAGGTGCATAATTCCCCAGAATCACGCACTGTAGCTTCTCCCAATATTTTGAATCACACTGTTGAGGAGTGGAATTGTGGAGGAGCCCCTGCAGGAATTGAGTAGTTCCGTTATTTTACCCGCAGCTGTTATCACTGAAAACTCAGGCAACATGAGAGGGAGGTTTCTTCTGCCCACATCTAAGACCCTCTAACATTCAAAAGCAAATTATAACAACCATTTGTGAGGTTAATAAGAATTCACTTTCCCATAGGTAGAAAGATCATACCCTCAACAGGAATGTGCCCTCCAATCCAGGGCAGTTAAAGTTCAATGTCCTTAAAAGAAAGCCAGGTAGTCACAAAAAGTGAGACTTAATAAAGAAAAATGACAAAATCAACACAGTCTTAGAGGCATTAGAATCATGCATGATCTGTTAAACTCAGGCTTAATGTAAGCAATAAACTGCAACCACAAAAAGAACAAAGCAAAAGCAAAACAAAACAAAGCTTTTATAACAATAAACTGCAGTTGTCACTTATTTTCCTCCTACATCACTGTAAGGCACAATATAACATTAGAATTATGAAATTCTTGGGACATTCACATTTACTACCTCAAAGGATTCAAACAAACTATGTCCCATCACTGTTTAAATATAACATCAAATCAAGTCTGATAACTTGGGGGGGAGGGAAGAATAAAAAATGTATCATATAGGCTTTCCTCTTAGCCCTTGTACTAACATTTTATATCAAATAACAAATAAAACTAATTTCTCATGTTGCTTCATATCACAAAACTTTGCTTTTTAAGTCCTCCTTAGCTATATACTTAAATTCAACTGTTTCAAAATTTGAGACAGGGAAAAGAGAAAATGCACAAGCTAGTGGGAGTTGTCACGTTGGCGATCAGTTGTATTCAGCTGGCTAATTATATAACTCATTATTTGCAAATTAAACACTTCTCAGGCAGCGTCAAAGCCACTTTATCTATATTGGTTTAACTGTTCTCCAATCTAGTCCTGAAAACCCACCAAAAGAGGCTACACTAAGAAGATATATTCCCCCAGGGCAAGCCCTATGGGTCCCCACCATCGGCATGTGGAGCTGGCTGACTGACGGAGGCCGGCTGGAGCTTTGCCAATACCAGCCCTCTTTCCCCGCAGGTTGAGCCCTTGGATACCGGAGCCGGCTGGACTTAGGTGGGCCTCTGTCCGAGGTCTTCACTGGGATGGTGAGGAGGTCAGCCAGGGGCCAGAGGCGGTGGTGGGAACTGATAGTCTGATCTGGACGAGGCAGAGTCCCAAAGGCCCGGGCGCCAAGGAGTACTGGAGGAAGGCGGAGGGTGCCCAAGTTAGAACGGGCCAAAGCCTGAAAAGCCAAGTCCAGAATGGAGACGAGTGGAGCGTCATTGACCAGGCTGACATCAGGGCAGGGGGCAGGCAAGGAAGAGTAGCAAGGCAAGCGTGGGTCAATACCAGAGGACAACCGAGAGATGCTCAGGCAAGGCTAAGGTCAAGGCAGGAGACGGGCAGCAAAGTAGTCAAGCGATGCAGAGCTCAGTTCCAGGAGACAAGCGGAAGTGTGGTCAGGTGTAGCAGTAGTCAAAGCCAGGAGTTCAATCAAAGGAACAAGAGAGGTGAAGACAAATACAGGAACAGGAACGGGTACCGAGGTCAGGATCTGGAACAGACGAGTCAGGAACCAGGAACACAGAGGGTACGCAGGAACTAGCAACTCAGGACATGACCAGCTTGGAGACCTGTTGCCAAGGCAGGGAAACACTGACTGGGCTCGGCCTTATAAACCGGGACCCAGTGACATCATGGAAAAGGGCCAGCAACCTTGGCGTACCACGGGCCCTTTAAATAATTTAGAGAGGCGCACGCACACACCTGGGGAGCCAGAAACGCAGGCGGCGGTGGCATCTCTGCCGTGCCTCGGGTTGTTGGCGGCAGGCATGGCCGCAGAGAGGTGGGCAGTGCTGGAGGCGCTCCCTCCATGTCGTGGAGGATCCGGAGCTCGTTCCCAGCAAGGCAACAGGAAAGGGTGAGGAAGGTCAGTCACGGGTTCCGTGACCGGCCAACGCAACAGTACCCCCTCCTCCAGGCCCCCTTTCTGAGGGTTTAGCTGACGGGGCACTGAATGTCCCCAAATCCATGTGGATCCAGAGGCTGTGTTCCCTCGGGATGTAATGGGGTAAACATTCCAGAGTTGCTTGGAGCGACAACTGGGGCCACAGGCAAAGTGGAAAGGGCCGAGGTGAAGAGCCGTTTCCCGTTCTCTTGTTGCAGAAGGGCATTCAGGCTCTGGATCTCTTCTTCCTTAAAGGTCAAAAGGGCCACAAACCCTTTCATGACTTGATGGTGTTCCCTTTCCAAGACTTCGAATTTAGCTGTCTTGTGTGTTAGCTGTTCCTTCAGCTGTGTGAAGACGGTCCTTAAAATGTTCTTCTGGAGGGAGCAAGGATTTGTATGAGTCTCCTGAGACCTTTTGCTTGGGAGCAGAAGGTTAGGCAGAGAGGTAGCCACGATCAAGGAGTGGGGAGGCCCCACTGGTTCCAAACAGGTTTCCAAACACTGCAGACCCCACTGAATGAGATCAGTCGAGGTCATGCGGTTGGTGTTTTTGCAACCATGGCAGACCCAAAATGACTGGGTTCATGTCTTTAGGAAGGATGTAGAAGATGATACGTTCTGTGTGATCCGGTCCAATTCTCAGCATAAGAGGATGTGTGGTCCGAGTCACCAAACTGGAAAGGAAGTCTCCATGAATGGAGGAAAGAGCCAACGGTGGTGTTAAGGGACACGTGGAAATCTGATATTGGTCCATGAGTTCTTGTTGGATGAAATTCCCCCCAGCACTGTAGTCCACTAGGACCTGGGTGGTAAAGCAAGTGGGGGGTTGTTCCAAGGAGGCTGGCAGTAAGAATTAAGGTGAAGCTGTGGCGAGGCCAAGGGCTTCAGATTCCAAGATTTCCCAGCGTGGGGAAAATTCCTTTTTCTCAGGACATTGAAATAAAAGGTGACCCGAGTTCCCACAATACAGGCAAAGGCCTAACTGACGACGGCGAGACCTTTCCTCGACCATGATGTGGGTATGACCCACTTGCATGGGTTCCTCTGAGGAATTCCCTGAGACCAAGGGACGGCTGAAGATGGAGGAGGGCGATTCTTCAGAATGGACTGGTTTTCTCGGGCCTGCTCCTAGAGTCGTCTGTCTATTTTCCCTGTTAGGTTGATGAGGCCTTCGAGAGACATGGGAATTTCCCATGCAGCGAGTTCATCTTTGACCCTGGGGGCCAGTCCTTCCAGAAAAATGGCATGTAGACTGTCCCCCTGCCAATTTAATTCCGTGGCCAAAGTACAGAAATCGATCACATAATCAGTTAAGGAGTGAGTTCCCTGATGTAATTGTAACAGGTCTGAGCCCATCGCAGGAAGCCTGCCTAGTTCCTCAAAAACTTGCTTGAAAGCCGAAATGAACTGTGGAAGACTCGAAAGCAAGGGGTCAGAGCATTCCCACAAGGGGGAGGCCCAAGCCTGGGCCTTGCCATCTAAAAGGGATAGAATAAAGGTCTTCTTGACTAAGTCATTCAGGAAAAGCATTGACCGAAGGGTAAAATGCATCTGGCATTGATTTAAGGATCTTCGACATTACTTGGGGTCTCCCGAATAATGGGGCAGTGCCGGCAAAGAAATAACCGCCCGGCTGAGATCGGGAATCAGCATGGAGGCCGCTGGGGATGGTGGTAAGGCATTAAACTGGGTCAGAGAGGCCTGGCGAGCGGCAATACGGTTCACGTCTGCCACCACCAGTTCTAAGGTCAACTGGAGATTCTGGAGCTTCAGGTCAAGCCTGAGAACGGACTTCAATGTAGCTAAGTCCATTGGGTGAGAATCCAATCAGATATAGAGGCACTCTATAGAAGTAGCCAATGCCTCCAAATTCATTGCTGCTCCTGGATTTTCTGGGCCAGGCCCGAGATGGCCTAGAGAGCAGACAGGTCCGCCAAGTCCATGGCCTTGGCAACCTGTTACGCAGGAGGTGGACCCTTGGGCCGAGGTGGGGTTGATGCTACCCACAGGGCAAGCACTACAGGTCCCCACCATTGGCAGGCAGAACTGGCTGACAGACGGAGGCCGGCTGGAGCTTCGCCAATACCAGCCCTTGTTTCCTTCAGGTTGAGCCTTTGGGTACCGGGGCTGGCTGGACTTAGGTAGGCCTCCGTCCGAGGTCTTCACTGGGATGGTGAGGAGGTCAGCCAGGAGCCATCAGCAGTGGTAGGAACTGGTAGTCTGATCTGGACGATGCAGAGTCCCAGAGGTCCGGGCACCAAGGAGTACTAGAGGAAGGCAGAGGGCACCCGAGTTAGAACAGGCCGAAGCCTGAACAGTCAAATCCAGAATGGAGATGAGTGGAGCGTCGTTGAGCAAGACAAGCGTCATTGAGCAAGGCAAGCGTGGGTCAATACCAAAAGACAACTGAGGGATGGTCGGGTGGTGTTCTCCATCCTTGAGAACAAGGTGTATAAAGTGTGGCATTGGATTGGGTGTGTTACCTTGTTTGCTGTATATTTGTAGAGTATCGCCCTGTTTTGATTTGTGTAATGAGGAAGTATTTGAGTTATAGTCTGTGTGAACATAGACTCCATAGAGGGTTTGTATTGCTATTCCACTCAGCTGTGGTTCCATGCCTGCTTGAGAATTTTAAAGAGACAAGTCCACCTTTTTGAAAGGATCTGCAAAAAATAAATCAATTGATAAAAAATAAATATGAAGTTGCTAATAGACACTATCAGTCTGAAAGTGTACTTTTCAGAAAAGATTAAATTGGCATACACTCACCCAAGGGAACTATTTAAGCTTGTTTCCCAATTCTCTAACAAACCAGCTTCTTTGTCACCTGATAACACTTTTTCTTCAGCCAATAGCCTTGCTACTTCTTTTGTAGATAATTTCAGTTCCATTTACAAAGATCTTGTTGTTAATAATGGCCCTGATTCCACTCTACAGCTACACTCATTTAACACCTTTTTTTTATATCAAACTTCCATCTTTTAATTTGATTTCAGAAGCAAGTATTAGGCTTTTTTTCAAATCCTTGCATCTCACTACATCACAGTTAGATCCCATGCCTTAGGTATTTTTTGAAAAATCCAACTCAGCTTAACTAGGCACATCTCAACGATTATTGACTCCTCATTGTTTTCTCTCTTTTTCCAGCTCAGTTAAAATTTGCTAGAGTTCATCCTCTTCTGAACTTGATCCTACTGTTTTGTCCAATTACAGACCTAGCTCGAAAATCATAGAAAATGTCATGGCAGTCTAACTGAACAATTATGCCATTAAAATCAATACCCTGCATCCACATCAGTCAGGATTTCAGAAAGGTTACAGCACTGAATCAGCCAGACTGGCTCTTAAGAACATAAGATTTGCCAGAGGCAGCTCAATCAATCTGTTGCCTGAGGTGAAGGATGAAATGGTGCCCCCCCATGGCCCGGTGCAGGTGAAATCACCGAGGGCCAGGGCAGGGGAAAGGCAACGGAGGGTGATGTGACTTGCCCAAGGTCACAAGGAATGGCAGCGGGATTTGAACCCTGGCTTCCCTTGTTTGCAGCCCACTGTTCTAACCACTCAGTTTTTGGGCCTATTATTTTTTGTTCTCAGTCTTCAGCATCCGCACTAGAGGGTGCTGGAGAAATGTGTAATGGGCAGGGTAGCCTTTGGCCACCCACCTCCTGGGTCCAGAAATAGGATTCCTCCATTCCCTATTGCCTGCCTCCCACATTCTCCAGGATCTTCCCCCTGGGGGTGTGAGAGGTTGATAGATGGTGAGAGTCTGTGTGTGTGACACTCTCTCTTAGGGCTGATACAAGGATATTAGATGCCCTAGACAAACTTTACAGCCTTTCATTCCCCCTTCCCTCCTCTTCCCACATAATTAAAACTTATACATTCTTTTCCATTTTAAAATGTATTAACTTCCCCAACATAAAAAGGCAAATTGCATATGGAAAATAGACATTCAATCTTCTGATGTAAAAATATCACTTACAACAACATATATATTATATAGACATACACTGCAAAAAATACACTTTCAATAATAATAGTTTAATAAACTTAATAAACTATCTTTCTCATAGTAATCAGGGTGGGTTTATTGGATCCCATATGGTATTAGACCTATGGTAAAGTGCACTGGGTGTGGACTTGGCCCACAGAAAGCCAGGAATAAACTGAACTACAATTTCAATATCGTAAGCCGTCCGTATCATAATTGCCAGCACTCAACCTATGAAAAAGCCATACTGCAAATATTACATCAGGCCCTAAACACCAATACACCTTCTTTTAGAAAAACAGATTAAAGCCAAGTTGTTGTAAATCCCTACAGAGAAACTACATACTAGCAGAATACCTAAAGAGTCAGTCACACAAGCAGAACACAGATAGACTCTCACCAAATACAGAATAAAGAGATCATCTACTAGATAAGGGAGCCCTGACCGA
This sequence comes from Rhinatrema bivittatum, assembly GCF_901001135.1. Taxonomy (NCBI): domain Eukaryota; kingdom Metazoa; phylum Chordata; class Amphibia; order Gymnophiona; family Rhinatrematidae; genus Rhinatrema; species Rhinatrema bivittatum. Next base: position 425,424,465 of record NC_042615.1, on the reverse strand, counting down.
CGTGCCGCAAATGCGCAGTAGAGAGCAACTCTACCGCGCATGCACGGGCAGCACGTCGGCCAGAGCGGAGCGTGCCCGAAAAAAAAAATGGCGCCTGCTCCTTAGGAGCAGGAGCGGCGGCGGCAGCAACAACGAGCAGGAGCGGCGGCGACGAGCAGGAGCGGCAGCGATGACCAGAAGCGGGAGGAGCAGTTGCCGTGGCGGTGACGACGACAACAACAAGCAGGAGCGGGAGGAGCAGCGGCAGCGATGCGCGCGAGGGAGGGAGGCGCAGTAGCGGTGGCGGTGCGCACGCAAGGGAGGGACACCCCCCTGTCTGCCGGGTGTGGATGACTGAAAGGGGAGGGGATTGAGAGAGGGGGAGTGAGTGAGGGGAGGAAGGAGAGAGTGAGCTGAGAGGAGGGAGGAGAGAGTGGGGGAGGGGAGTGAGAGTGAGGTGGGGAGGGAGGAGAGAGTGCGGGGAGAGGAGGGAGGATAGAGTGGGGGAGGAGGGGAGGAAGGAGAGAGTGAGCTGAGGAGGGAGGAGAGAGTGGGGGAGGGAGGAGAGTGGGGGAGGGGGGTGAGAGTAAGGTGAGGAGAGGGAGGGAGGTGAGAGTGAGGTGGGGGGAGGGAGGGGAGGGAGGAGAGAGTGGGGGGAGGAGAGAGTGAGGTGGAGGGGGGGGGAGGGAGGAGAGAGTGAGGGGTGGGGGAGGGAGACTAGAGGGGGAGGAAGTGGGAAGGAAATGGACCGAAAAATTTTTTTTAAATGTAGCCCGTTGTTACGGGCTTAACGGCTAGTAAAATATAAATTGAAATGTGCAGACAAAAACTGAACTGGAAATCACAAGAAACCAAACTCTGTAAGCAATGCAAACACAATCAAGAAATATAAAACATTAAACATACCAATAAAAAGAATGTCAAATCTGCTGATAAATTCAGCCAATTGAAAACACCTACAAAAATATTTAAAATATTACTAAATACTAATAAAATATTTCAAAACAGCAGATACATCACATCCAACAATTAAAACTAACAAGGATAAAAAAAAATCTCCCACTCTCCATACCTGGGAACTTTAGATTTCCAGTCCTCCTGAGACTGTCATAGACTAGAGGAGGTGCACAAACTTTAACCTCTCTCACACACATCTGTACAGGTGCTCTCGCACACGCACACACGTGCGCAGGCACTCTCCCTCATAGACATACATAACGTCTTTCACGTGTCGCTTCTCAAGCCGATGGTCCTTACATGGCCTTCTTTGAAGACACCTGCACTCACCGCCATTGCATCTGAGGATCAAATCTATCAAGTAAAAGAAGTCCTGGATGTTCGCCGGAGGAAGTGCAAATGGGAATACCTACTCTCTTGGGAAGGTTTTGGTCCTGAGGAGAATTCTTGGGAACCCGCATCAAACATCTTAGACAAGACCCTTTTAAGGACTTTTCATGCCACCCATCCTAGGAAACCAAGACCTTGTGGGGGGGGGGACCCTAAAGGAGGGAGTACTGTTACCCTTCAAGGACCGCTGTGTCGTGCCCGACCGCCGAATGCCGCCATTCCGTGGCAGAGATGCGCTGCCGCGGGTCCCCCCAGGCGCACGCGTGCACAGTAGGCCCTTTTCTTAAAGGGTCCGTGGCAGGAAATTCAGCGGCGCAGGTGATGGACGTCATCAAGCTGCCCCTATTTAAAGGGCAGCTTGACTTGCCTTTGAGTCCCTGAAGCATTTTCCAGCGGTTGCCTGTTATCTCATTGGACTGTGCCTTGGTTCCCCTTTGCCTGCTGCCTGACCTGACTCGGACTGTGCCTCGGATTCCTCTTTGCCTGCCGCCTGCCTCAGATTTGGATTACACATTGGATTCTTCTTGCTTACTGCTGGCCCTGATTCAAACTGAGCCTAGGATTCTTCTTGCTGGTCACTGGTCTACTCCAGATGACGGGTATTGGGCCTAGCACCAAGACCTGGCCTTTGTTGAAGTGCCCACCTGGTATGGCAGAGAGTTTGGGGCTCCTCCGTTGCCCCTCCACCCTGTGGAAGTCCCAAGAGTCCACATACGTAACAGGAGAATGTCAGCCTCACTTGATCCAGATGCCAGCTACAGGCTAGTAAAAAGAATGCTTCACCTTGTTTGTCTTCCATCCTGCCTCTTACTTTCTTTTCCTGCCTCCTCTCTGTCCATTTTACTACCTCACACAGGTATTGTGTGGTTGTTATAGTTACCAGCCTCACTGCAGTACTTTTACATGGGCCATAGACTTGAATGGGAAACATAAATGAATGAAACAAAACTGCTTATTATATTTGTAGGCACCCTCCATTTGTTTCAGAGAGCCGCAAATGAAACAAAAGTTGTCTCATCTGTTGCATTTTACCCATTCATTTCAAACAAATGCACTTCCTTAATCCTCACCACTCATGTCATAACACTGCTGACACTCACAAACCACATCTATCAGCAGGCTCTCAGATGAAGTATTGTTGTACTCTTGTAGCTGTCTGGTGTGCAGGACATCTAGCAGAATCTTTCCCATCCTCCGATGTCTCCTTAGCATCCCTCTCTTCTGTCTCCACAGCTATCTTGTCTAGCCTTGGAAGAAGGTGGTGTACTCAAATTTTGAGACAGACAGACAGATTGCTTTTGCAGCCATGTGAAATAGTTTTAATCACCCTGTATATCTCTTGAATAACCCCCTTTATTTATATCAGTTGCCAGCTTTTTTTCAAGGGGTATGTACCAAGTACTGAGTACCAGCATCTTTTCTTCCATTTGTTTGAATTTTCCTGTGGTCTCTCCAAAAGAATCCATGCATCCAGTGCCACCTCTGCTCTCCCTCCCTGTGTCCTCATTTATGCATGGAGAAGGGACATAGGGAAATAGACTGCTCGCTTGGCAGGAAAATGGGACATAGAAAAGAACTAATAGTGGACACCTGGGGAAAAGGAGAGGGGATTGATCCTGCCTGCTGAGAGGAGGGAGGAGGAAGGCAGAGACAACTCCAGGGAGGGACAGAGGGGGATGAGAAGTGAGGGGGATGAGAAGTGTTATGTTTGGGCCACCATCATAATACTTTTATATTTGTGTGAGGGTACGTAGGAGAGAGATCTTACGTTGTAGTCACCGAGCCTTCATCATTGTCCATTTGTGTGTGGGCGGGATGTCTTATGTTGGAGCTGCTGAGCTCCCATCATTGTTGTGAGGTGGGCTGTTATGTTAGGTTCCAAAATGTCCAAACAACAAAGGTAGAAAACAAAAAGTATTTTCCTTTTAGTTTAGTGATCTGAATATGTCAACTTTGGGAATGTGAATGTGCAGCATCTCTGATATTTTTGTAATTTGTATGGTATGGAAGGAAATGTATTCTGTTTCCTTTTCCCCAGTGGTGCACTGCATGCAAAGTCTGGCTTCTTGTGGTTTCCAGTTCACGTTTTGCCTGCATACTTCTATTTATCACAGTATCCTATGGCCAAAATGCTTCCGAAATGAATGTAGTCTAACTTTACTAAATCTGGGTCACTGAGAACAGAAACGATGCTTAAAATTGTTGATTGGCTTTAGTTTTCAAGATATGCTAATGGGTCAGTATATACAACCTTTGACCTTGGAATTACAGAGGATAAGTGAGTTAAGAATCTATGAGTAAATCTATGACTGGGATTGCGTGGCAAGGAAAAGACAGAGTGGAAAGCCTTCCAATAAGTGGTAACAAATTTTCTCGGAAACAAGGCAAACTACAAGAAGCTGGTGGGAAACCTCCTCAAGGCATACAATAGCCCTGGCTGCAACAAGTCACTAAAGATACATTTTTTGCACTCTCATCTAGATTTTTTTCCACCAATGAGTGATGAACATGGTGAGTGATTTCACCAGGACATTGCAGCAATTAAAAAATTGATAAAAGGGGCAAATGGAGCCCATCAATGCTTGCACACTATTGCTGGACAGGGACAAGCCAAGAAGAGCAGTCACTGAATAAGAATTAAATTATGTACATATAATGTATATACAACAGGAGCGGCCAACTCCGGTCCTCAAGAGCCAGAAACAGGCCAGGTTTTCAGGATATCCACAAAGAATATGCATAAGATAGATTTGTATGAACTGCAGATCTCATGCATATTCATTGCGGATATCCTGAAACCTGATCTGTTTGAGGTTCTCGAGGATCAGAGTTGGCCACTCCTGAAATACATAATGGGGCAGATTTTGTAACCTGCGCGTGCGGGATACATTTGTGCATGCTACCCAGCGCAAACAAATATACACCCGATTTTATAACATGCATGCACATCTTATAAAATCTAGGGTCGGCGCGCGCAACGGGTGCACACTTGTGTACCTTGTGCGCGCCGAGCCCTAGGGGAGCCCCGATGGCTTTCCCCATTCTCTCCACTCCCCCCCCCCCCCCAACCTTCTCCTCCCTTCCCCTATCTAACCCACCCCCAGCCCTACCTAAATCCCACCCCCCCACCTTTCTTTCACAATTTACGCCTGCCTCTGACAGGCATAACTTGCGCCATCCCCCGGCACAGCCGCTGTGCTGGAGGCCTCAGTCCCAGCCCCGGACCGCCCCCAGACCAGCGCCCTACCCCCTCCTCGCCCCTTTTTCAATGCCCCAGGACATACGCTCGTCCCGGGGCTTGCGCGCGTCGCCGAGCCTATGCAAAATAGGCTCGGCACGCGCAGGAGCAGGTTTTCGGAGTTACGCGTGTAACCCTTTGAAAATCTGCCCCAATAGTTTTTGGCCTTTTGTTTCATAGTAAATTTTATTTCTATAATCCTTTTGCTAATGTAATTTTTAAAGTGTTACATAAACACGACAGATGAAATATTATGCAATCATAAACAAAAAGACCTAAGTTTACAATTTATGATTGAAACTAGTATTTACGCACTACCTCCGCAATAGACATAGACATAAAATATAAAAACTTAAATTTCATGGAAACAGTAGCCAGCTGGTTTAATTGTCATATTTGAATTCATCACATCAACCATCAATAATAAATGCCACATTTTATCACTGAAGCAGACAACTTCTATAAATTTGTATACCAGTGTATTTTGTGGTCACGTGTTCTGTGTTTGATGAGAGCCTATGTATGTTTTGTCTTTGTGATCAAGGAGAGGTATTCTGCTAGCATCCAATTTCTGTGTAAGGATCTGTAGCAGTCTGACTTGTTCTGTTTTCCCCAGAAGATATGTATTGGTGTTCTAGGGCTGAGTGCTGTGGCGGATTCCCGAGGACGACCGGCCCGGGTATTCGCCGCCCAGGCCGGCCCAGGACACATCACGTGGTCTGCCGAGCACATCACGTGGTCTGCACACAGCAGACCACGTGACTGGAGTGACCGGCCCACCGGGGGATTCCCGATCCCCCGATAGGCCACTCCGCCCCTGGTTGAGTGTAATATTTGCAATCCTGTCATTTTATAGGCTCCGTAGCGGAGAGTGAAGCCCTGAATGGCTGCTCTTTCCTACTGCACAAGCATAGAGGGCCCTACGCATAAGCACTGGCACCTTTTCTTTTCCAGAAAACCACTGACAGTTGCTATTTATTAAAAACCCAAAGATCCAGAGATATTTACTTTCTAGACTCACAGAAAAACCTGTTGGCTAACAACAAGTCTGAACTTTCAAACAGAAGTCTCTAGGTTTGGATGGCTGCCAGTGAACCAGGACATCACAAAAGCAATGCACTTGAGCCCTGGGGTCTGGATATTGAAAGCACACAGCACAGTCATATCAGCTGTCTGTGGAGACATGTTAAAGGGTTCTGACTCAGATATCGTCCTGCCATTAAGATAAACAGATGGTTCCAGGCCACCAGGGAAAAGCAGAGCCAGTCCTAATTTCATCACATTGCATATAGGACCTCAGAATTTCAATTTTAGAAAACCAAGTCCATCTGTGCAATGTGTTGGGAGTTTGCACAAGCAGAGTTGGCTCTGTTTGTCTCCTAAGACCTGGAACCGCAGAGTAGGAATACTTTCCCCATCAATCTTCATCTGAGTGCAACAAAGTCTCTACCTCCATCTAAAATGAGAAGAGAATTCTTAAAAGACTATCCAGACACGTCACTGTAAAATTTGCTAACCTGGACATGTGCCACAACAATAAACTGAAAATCCAGCTAGAAATAACTAACATCACCAATCCCTTTATTATGTTTTTTTAAAAATATCTGGTCAATTTGTTTTTGCACAAATCATTTGACAAAACTGTAATAAGAATATCAAGAGGCTTAAGACATGCAAAAACATAACACATCACCACCTGCAAACACAATAAAGTGCAAATGTCTTAGGTTCCTGGCTTTATAAGTGGATCTCCCATTCTGTGCAGCAGGAAAATCGAAGCCCCCTTGTGTTTTAATAATCTGTCTGACATGCTGACTTTTAGTAAAATATCAGCATTCTCTATTAACTGAGCTCTTTCAAGCACCTAAAAGACAAAACAAACTTACAAATACGTGATTAGCAGTTGCCCCGGGCAGACTTTCAGCTTATGTGTTACTGCTGCTCTGTGTCTAGTCAGCACAGCTACAGTCAACAAGGGAAACGTCAATGACTTTGAGGTCTGTCTATTAGCAGGTATTAAAATTGGCAGTTAACTCATATTAACATGATTTTAACATGCATGTTGAGTCATATTAATGCGTAATGTACTAAATAATTATGTATAAAATAGGCTAGAAATCTATGTTAGTAATCTAATATGTGAACATTAGCACCCATTTAAAATACTCATGCACATTAATTAAAGTGCTTTCTTTAAAGCTTGCATGCACCCTGGAGTTCAGCTCCTTGCTGACTTTGGGCTGGGTTATCAACGTGGAATCGTTTTGCTTAATCAGCGGCCTGAGCAGGCCAAAGGGAGGAGGTGTCCGTCTTCTTCACTAGTCTGGGCACTGGAGGAGGAAAAGAGGTGCTGTCTGCTCTGGAAGTGCCTGAGACACAGTAAGAATGAAACTGCTGGGGGGGGGGGGCTGAGAGAGAGACTGCTGGGGACAGGGTAGTGCACTGACAGGGAGATCATTAGGGACAAGATAGGAGGTGGGGGGTTTGAGACAGGACCTTCACCATTGTAGCTACTAGGGGAGGTGGAGTGGAGAAAAGGTTGGTGCAGTTTTTCCCCATAACTTCCCCACCTGGTATTTTTGTTTTAAAGGTTACCCTTGTTCAGCTCCACCTCTTTTCTCTCTCCTACTGCTCCTCCTTTTCAGTGCTATGAAGTGAATAGAAGCTCTGGACTAGACATGAAGGTAGGATTTTGTTGGAGAGCTGAGGAGCTCTGCTATAAATTGATTACTGATTCCAGCATCCTGTAGTTTCCTTGTTTCCCCTTCCAAATGTCTCGTGTAGGTCTTCTGGAGTGAACGCTCATGTGAATGTGTTTGTAGTTTCTGCCTTGTCAGTTTCTATTCTATTAGAGTGTGATAGAAAGGTAGTTCCGGGAGGCAGGATGGCATGTGGCAGGGGAGTGATTAGGCATGAGCAAAGAGTGCCTGTTGTGAGAGACACTAAGAGGAGGAAGAGGCAGTAGTCAGGAGACGGAGGTGGGAGAACAGGTGCAAGGAAGAGATAAACAGAACAAAATGTATGCGGGGAGGGCTGGCGAGGGCAGAGGAGGAAGGGGGAAAGGTAAAGGAGCAAAGAGTGGGAGAAGGTGCCAAGCAGGTAAGGACCCTCACAGCAAACCTAGGTTGAGATTTTTAAAGTCTCTCCACTGGCTACCAGTAAAATACCAAATTCACTTTAAAATCTTAATTCATGCATTCAAAGTCCTATGGGGTCAGCAACCAAAATACCTCCAGGAATGACGGACTAGTTATACCCCTGGGAGGACTCTCCGGCTTTCTTCTGCCACACAATTAGTGGTCCCTTCGATCAAAGAAGCGAGATTATCCAGAACCCGAAATAGAGTCATCTCCTGCATGGCACCATATTTGTGGAGTGTGTTGCCTGTGAATGCTCTGCGGGAGAATGGACTTTTCAAAAGTGGGCTTAAAACATGGCTCTTTGGCCAGACTATCCAACTAGTTGAGGGAGTAAGTAGAATGCTGCATATGGTGAGGTAAGGGTAAAGTCCTGCAGAGGATTATGCATAGGAAATGGGTGGGATAAAGTGGAATTTAGTCATTTAATCAGTCGTTAGTTGGGGACTGGAGTGAGTTTACCATTTAGGGGAGGTGTTTGGTTTTATTGTTTTCCAAGCGGAGTTAGGGTGGGGTGAGGTAGGGTGGGTTTATTATTTTGGGAATCTTGGATTTTATTGTATGTTTGGGAGATGCAGGGTTTCTTGCATCAACTGAATTCTGTGTATTTCATTTCATTGTACCATGTTTTGGTTGCCTCTGGTGGTAAAGCATGTAAGAAGTAAACATTATTATTATTATTATTATTATAAATAGATTTGGAGGCAGGACCCAACACCACATACCAGGAAGCCTGTCAGGAGATTTGTGCCATCTGTTTTATCTTTCATTAGAGTGAGCTTTTCATCAAGATAGTGGAGAACAACAATGTCCTCTATGGCAAGGATTCAATCAATAAGTCAAAGACAACAAAGAACAAGATCTGGTGAGCAGCCTGGGATTTTCTGTGAATGGCACAGATACTTTAACCCACAGCGGGGGGGAGGGGAGGCAGGTTTGAAGATTGTCCTCTGAGGAGCTGTTTGAGGGCTTGGCATGGGAGGACATGGATAGTCAGCCCCACAGCATCTCTATAGTGAGATAGCAGAGGAGGTCATAATGTTGAAAAGTCTTCTGCCACAGGAACTTGACTGGTCTCAGTCATCCTCCTCAAGCGTTTTTCCTGTCCGCACCCACATCTAATACTGCTATTCCATCTCCTGTGCAGGAGCCAGTGTCTGCAACAGCTTGAGCAAAAGGGAAAAAGGGAATCACATCCTCAGCATGAGCTACAGTCACATCCCAACTTGGAGGAACACGTGCTGGCAGGACAGGGATGTTATGCAAATATGGTGAGAAATGAGATGCTGTCCATGAGGACCAAATTAATTTGCTTCATAACCTATGCCCCAACAATGGCAAGATAATAAATTACTATAGACATGATATATGACTTCGGATACATGACATCTGCCATCTGGTGTTACGTGTCCCAGCCATATAAGGCCCATGCCCGGGCCTACTCACCCCGGGAGCTCAGCTGCCAGCTCCGGTTCACCTTCGTTCGTGGCGGTGGGCAGCCGCCTCCATCCCTGAGCACCTGCAGCCACCTCTTCCGCTTCTGACTCCTGTGCAGGTCCTCCTGGCACCCGGGGGGCCTCCCCACATGGGACGCAGAGTGACGCCGCTGCCCTACTTCTTCCAGGCTCCAGTTTAGGTGCACGCGCACACAATTTGCGCTCTTTTAAAGGGGCCGCGGCGGGAAAGTAGCCTGCGGCCCTGGATAATGACATCACTGAGCCTCTGTATAAAAGGCAGGGCCCAGCCACGTGTCCCCTGCCTTGGCAACAGGTCTCCATGATTGCTCGTGTACTCGTTGCTCATTCCTGGTTTCTGTTCCTGTTTTCATTCCTGTCTTCCGTTCCTGTCATTTCTGGTTCCTGTCCCTGCATGTTCCCTTGTCTGCTCCTCGTTCCTCAGACTGATTCTCTGGTATTGACCCCTGCATCGTCTAGACTACATCTGATCTATCTCCTGGCTCTGACCTCTGCTCTGCTCCTGGTACTGTGCCTTCCTGCCGCCTTGACTGTGACTCCAGCTTGCCTTGGACTCTCCTTGTCTCCTACTGCTTCTCAGGCTTTGGCCTATCTTTACCTGGACGCCCCCTGTTCTCCTTTGTACCTGTTGGCATCTGGGTCTTTGGAACCCCACCTCAGGCCTAGTGTCCACCATCAGTGCAAGATCTGGGACCTCATTACTGCCCTCCTCCAGTGCATTCAGACCATTCACCAAAGAGTCTATGATCATCTCTTCCACCCCACCACCACCACCACCACACAGTGCAGTCTGTGTGCGGCTGTTGGAACAGCAAAGGTGAGTCAGATTAGGGCTCCTTATATACAGCCCTCTATTTGGGACACATCTAATACTGGTCCAATAGGGAGCCTCTGAAGTAGCTTTACTTCACTTTGTATTTTCTACAGATTTCTACTGAGTTAAGAGTCCTTGAGCACCCAGGGCCACAGATTCAACCCCTGACACTTTGTCTGACAAGTCATGCCTGAAGAGCTTGTCTGAGGGTGAGATGCCAACCTGTACAGTCCTGTCTGAAGAGTTTGAGGGCAAGATACTAGCTGCAGAGTCATGCCTGAAGAACCTATCTGATCATGCAGTCTGGCCTGGAGAAACACTTTTTGGAAAGCTCGAGTGGTAGGCAGCTTGATAACAGCCAAAGGAAATAGGAGGCAGACTCTGGTTACTCGCAGACAATGAGCTATACTTTGTCACAAGGAGAAAACCTATTGCTACAATGGTTATGTCTGTCAATCCACTTTAAAACTTTGTAAGCTAGAGCAGAACTTCAACTTCATTTTATTTGGTCTGGTTTTATTTTTACAATGTGTTTTTATAATTATCTTTAATCATTAGTTTTTTTTTATCTTTTTAAAATTTGTATCTATTTTTTAAGTTTGTGTCAGCATGTGAAGAAAATTCTGTTTTATTTTTTATCATTTCTATTTTGGACTGAGTTGGCTAATATAGGGGCTAAATAACTTACACTTCGTCTTTTATATAAAAAAAAATGTTTTATAATTATAATTTTGAAGTTGCAAGGAGTGTATAAGATCAACGTTTTTTCGGCGGGAACTTTAATCCCACATATATCCGGTACATTTCACCGTCGGCATATGTATTGCTGCTAAAAACTTTTAAGTAAGTACTAGAGTTATTTTCTGTACGAGGGTATATTTTTGTTTTAAACTATATAACAAGTGATCGGTAAGCTTAATTGAATTTTTACGGCAGTCCCCGATCCGAAACAACGCGGGTGTTATCCGCGCTGAAAATGATAAATGACGACATTTAAAATAAAACAATGGCTCTCAAATGTCAGAATATTACTCAATTTCTGCTAGCTAAACTGAAGGATAATGCATGCTTAACATTAAAAATGCAGAGAATATTTTGAAAAGGTTTTTTATAAGGCACAGCACCCGTGTTATGATTAGTGTGTATGTGGATCCTTGGCCCGAGATGCGAGTTGATACAGCCTGTAGGGAGGAGCCCCAAAGGTCCGCACCATCAGGAGGTGAGATGTTGGAGTGTAGGGAAGCTCTGTGCACAGTCAAGGGGAGAGCCCCAGAGACCAGGAGATGACCCCCATAGGGTAGCAGTCTATAGATGGCACTTGGAGAGACTGAAGAGAGAGGGCACCAGGCAGATCACGGGTTGACGGATGCCCGAACAGCCAAGTAGGATATTCTCCGATGATGCAGCCCAAGGGGTGGAGCCACAGCGCAGGAGACTGTAGGCAGACCCCCGGGGCGGAGAGCCTGAGCCCAAGTCCAGTAGCTCATGTAGACAGGTACCTGGAGATCGGAAGGTAGCTGGCTGAGTAATGGAGAAACAGGCCCGTGGAGCGGGACAGTTGTCAATTGTAGAATCACAAGTAGCAAGCCCTGAGGAGCGGGGAAGCTCAGGGTGGTCTTGGAGTAGGTGAGCACGGCCCAAGGAGCAGGAAGGCGTGAACAGTCTTTGAAGGATACGGCGCAACCCCAAGGAGCGGGGAAGGCCGGCTGAGAACTCACAAGTCGCTGCAGTAGTTGCCAAGGTAGAGCAGGAATCCAGATGGAAGAGGTGCAGGGCCAGCCCGAGGAGCGGGGTAGGCCAGGGAACAGGTCTCCTAGAGTGCACACTGACCCCCCGAGGAGAAGGTGCCAGACAGGGTCCACGATACAAGCAGGAGTGGCGTCTCAGGAACAAGGCAGGTGTAGGACTCGTACGGAACTTGTTGCCAAGTCAGCTTGCTGGGGGCAAAGCAGGAGCTTAAATACCTGAGTCCGATGACATCATCAACAAGGGGCGCCCCTGAGGTTCCCGCCGAAGCGGCTTCAATGGCGGGACTTGTGACACGTGCACGCGCGCCTAGGAGGACCCAACATCGGAGCCGGAAGTAATGGCGACATTGCCTCCGCGAGGAGGCCTGCGGAACATGGCAATGCAGAGAGGCCCGTGCAGTCAGGAGACCCGGGGAGGGTAGGAAAGCAGAACAAGTTGTGAGTACTCGCAGTCGCAGCCATCTGTGACCGACAGGCATAACAACCCAGCAGCGCTTGCTGCACCTTAAAGATTAAAGCACTTTAAATGAATCTGGTATACCACAGAAAACAACGACACATTTTATTATTAAATAAAAACAACTCTCAAACATTTTTTAACCCCATTATAATTTATGCATTTGTGTACAAATAATGTTTCGAAACAAAATATTTAATGAACTTTTATATGATCATATTAGAACGGAGTTGGAGTTGTACCTTGCTTTCCTAAAAGAGTACTACTGGCTACACTTACAATCTGTGCGACAAATCATTCAAAAGACAACCTTGAAAAATAAAGGTAAATGTTATATTATCAGTACCTTTGGGCCTCATTTTCCAGAGGGATCGCACGCGATAAGGAACGTTTTGCACGCAGAAAGCCCCTTATTACGTGCGATAACAAAATGGGGGCGGAGTCCACCCCGGAAGAGGAGGAATCGGGGCGTCACCGGGCAGACTCCGCGAAGACGCCGTGGACAACGAAAAGGTAAGGCCCTTTTCGCGTCCGAGTTCGCGCCCAATAACTACACCTTCTATGGTGGCGCTATTGGGTGTGAAACCGGCAGCGATCACACCGCGATGGTGCGATCGCTGCCGGCTAGTGCAAGCCCGCCCCCTTTTCTGCCCCCCGCCCCTCATTCCCTAAAGAATCACAGGCCTGCGATACTTTAGAAAATGAGGCCCTTTGTTAGAAATGTCCTACCTTTACAGACAAAAGTTTTTTATTTTTATATGTGTGTGTATTTCTTTTATATGTGATGTCTTATTTATTTATGTGATCGTTTATATATTTAAAATTTAATTTTTTAATTGTGATTTATTTATTTTAGTGTTGTATAAACCCTGAAGCAGTCCATGCTTATGGGTGAAACTCGGCCCAAGTCATATGACCAATAAAAACTTTTTCTCTTGACATTGATCCACCTCTCTTTTGATTGCAATTGGTTCAGTAACACCCAAGAAAGGGAGCAATTTTATATCTAATTCTCAGTGGAATACAGGATTTGGTGAGAAAGCTAACAGTGGTGGGGCCGCTTGGCAATAGTGATCATAACATGATTAAATTTGAATTAATAACTGGAAGGGGGACAATAAGTAAATCCACAGCTCTAGCACTAAACATTAAAAGGGAAACTGATAAATGAGAAAAATAGTTAAAAACAAACTGAAAGGTGCAGCTACAAAGGTTAAGAGTGTGCAACAAGCATGCAGCATGGACACTGTTAAAAAATACCATCCTAGAAGCTCAGTCCAGATTCCACGCATTAAGAAAAGTGGAAGGAAGGTCAAACGATTGCCGGCATGGTTAAAAAGTGAGGTAAAAGAGGCTATTTTAGCACAAAGATCTTCATTCAAAATTTGGAAGAAGGATCCATCAGAAGAAAATAAGATAAAGCATAAGCATTACCAAGTTAAATATAAGACAACGATAAGACAGACTAATAGAGAATTTGAAAAGAAGTTTGCCGAAGAGGCAAAAACTCATAATAAAAACTTTTTAAAATATATCTGAAGCAGAAAACCTGTGAGGGAGTCGGTTGTACTGTTAAATGATAGAGGGGTTAAAGGAACACTTAGGGAAAATAAGGCCATCGTGGAAAGACTAAATGAATTCTTTGCTTTGGACAGAATTAAGAGAATGTTGGGGGAGATATCTGTTCTGGAGATGGTTTTCAAGGATGACAATTCAGATGAACTGAACCAAATCATCGTGAATCTGGAAGATGTAGTAGGCCAGATGGACAAAATGAAGAGTAATAAATCACCTCAGATGGTGTACACCCCTGACCTATTTCAAATAACTTGTAACCTATCATTAAAATCATCCATTGTACCTGAAGACTGGAGGGTGGCCAATGTATCCCCAATATTTAAAAAGGGCTCCAGAAGTGATCCGGGAAACTATAGACCAGTGAGCCTGACTTCAGTGCCAGGAAAAATAGTGGAAAATGTTCTAAATATCAAAATCACAGAACATATAGAAAGACATGGTTTAATGGAACAAAGTCAGCATGGCTTTATCCAAGGCAAGTCTTGCCTCACAAATCTGCTTCACTTTTTTGAAGGAGTTAATAAACATGTAGATAAAGGTGAACCGGTAGATGTAGTATACTTGGATTTTCAGAAGGCATTTGACAAAGTTCCTCATGAGAGGCTTCTAAGAAAACTAAATAGTCATGGGATAGGAGGCGATGTCCTTTTGTGGATTGCAAGCTGGCTAAAAGACAGGAAACAGAGAGTAGGATTAAATGGTCAATTTTCTCAGTGGAAAAGGGTAAACAGTGGAGTGCCTCAGGGATCTGTATTTGGACCAGTGCTTTTTAATATATTTATAAACGATCTTTAAAGGGGTATGATGAGTGAGGTGATCAAATTTGCAGATAACACAAAATTATGCAGAGTAGTTAAATCTCAAGCGAATTGTGATAAACTGCAGGAGAACCTTGTTTTATGAAAGTCTTTACTAGTATCTGCTCTATAGAGAGAACTATATTAACTCTCAGGATTAAGACCTTTTAGTATAATCGTTTTGGTTTTTTTTAATCAAGAATTTAAGCATCCATCTTAGCTCACTGTGTAAAATTGCAAGTATGATTTTTTCATTTTAAAAGGTTTGATCATGGGTCATATTTTGGAGTGGGTTAGAGGCTAAGATCTACAGAATGGACATTGTACAGGTTAAACAATGAAACATTTTTTAATTGATATGGATCATTCAAAAGCTTTTTTTCACAAGTCACATTATATTACTATTTAGAAACAAGATGTTTCAAAGTATGACTGGATTTCTTTTTTGAAATATTGAACCAGAGGTTGCATTCTTAGACAGGTTCAAGGCTGAGATCAGGATAAGTTATTTTTATAGCTGGAACAAGATTGGATAGTTTGCCTACATTCTGGGGTAGATTTTCAAAGCAGCACGCGGGCATACATGTGCACGCACTACCCGGCACACACATGTGTGCACGATTTTATAACTTGCAGGTGCGCGCAAGTTATAAAATCAGGGGTCAGAGCGCGCAAGGGGGTGCACAATTGTGCACCTTGTGCGTGCCGAGCTGCGCTGCCTTCCCCCCCCCCCCCACCCCAGCCCTATTCTAACCCCCCCTGACCTTTGTCTTACCTTTTGTGCCTGCCTCTGGGCAGGCGCAAGTTGCGCACACTGGCACCCTGCCGGCACGCGATCCTCTGACACAGTGTCAAATGGCTGCTATGTCGGAGGCCTCTGGCCCAACCCCCGCTCCGCCCCGGACCGCCCCTTTTTTGCAAGCCCTGGGACTTACACGCATCCCGGGGCTTTACGCGCGTTGCCGGGCCTTTTTAAAACAGGCCCGGCATTCACAGAATGAACATTATTTAAGCACAAACAATAAATTAAATAGTAAGAACATTTTTTGAGAAGTTGTGTCTATTCAAATAAATGTTTTCAAAGATACATGTTTTAGAAGGTCTCTACCAGCTTCGGCATACATTGACAAAAAAGACTGGGTTTGCGTCTTTGAAGAATCAACAATTGCATTAATTGAAATTCAAGGAGTAACAAAGCATTTTCCAATTTAAGTTTTCAGTATGCATGATTAAGAAAGTCCAGATGTTGCATTCAGTGGGCATGTGTCAACGTTTTTCAGTCAAAACCATCTCTAAAAGAGAGCAGGGTGCTCCGGTTTTCAAAAAATTCACTGAACTTTGTAAGTACAATATTTGCACTTTTTATAAAGCTGAACAATGTTTTTCCTAAGCAATATTCTGATTCTTATTTTTAGATTTCGCTACAAATACACTGTCCTGAAGCAGCTTTTTGTGAAACGCTGGCCATCGTCAGCAGTTCAGCAGTTTAGCTCCCATCATGATAAATTTTTTTAAGAAAAATATAAAACTATCAAAGAAAAATATGAAACTAATCACTTCACAGAAAATTTTTGATTAATAAAATTGGATGGTATTGGAAGTTTTTTCAGACCAGTGATTACAATATCTGAAGCATATTTCAAAACCATATATGCTGGATTCTGAGGTATTTTTCTTCCAGTAATACCTGTTTTCAGCGATGAATGTGTTCTAAAAATTGACAAAAAAAGTTATTTGATGGAAGTTCAGTATTTGATTGTGTGATTTACATATACATTTGCTCAGAATTGTTTGAATCATAGTGAAATCGTTGGCTCAGTGTGCTGTGGTGGTCAAAAAAGCAACAGAAGGGAATGGCATATAAAATGGTGAGCATCAAAATGCCTCTGTATCGCTCCATGGTGAGACTGCACCTTGATTGCTGTGTGCAATTCTGGTCACTGCATCTCAAAAAAGATATAGTTGCACTGGAGAAAGTTCAGAGAAGGCCAACCAAAATGATAAAGGGCATCGAATGGCTTAGATATGAGAAAAGGCTAAAGAAGTTAGGTCTATTCAGCTTGGAGAAGAGACAGCTGAGGGGGATATGATAGAGATCTATAAAATCATGAAAGAATTTGAACAGGTAAATGTAAATCAGTTATTTACTCTCTCAGATAATCGAAGGACTAGGAGGCACTCCATGAAGTTAGCAAATAAGTCATTTAAGACAAATTGAAGAAAATTCTTTTTCACTCAAACCATAATTAAGCTCTGGAATTCATTGCCAGAGGATGTGGTTACGGCAGTTAATGTAACTGGGTTTAAAAAAGGTTTGGATAAGTTCCTAGAGGAGACGTCCATAAACTGCTATTAATCAATAAGAAATAGTAGCTTGGGATCTATTTAATGTTTGGGTACTTGCCAGGTTCTTGTGGCCTGATTTGGCCTCTGTTGGACACAGGATGCTGGGCTTGATGGACCCTTGGACTGAGTCAGTATGGCATATCTTATGTTCTTATGAGAACAATTTGCTGGTGGCAGCAGCCTAGGCCAGGCAGGGTCAAATGGCGGCAGCCAGAAAATTAGCAGCTGGAGGCAGATTCTTATGGCATGGCACTAGGGCACCTCTCAATAGGAGTCTGTGCAGAGGCATTCCACGGGCTGTACACGGCAAGACCTTTGTTTAATGCAACAAAGGCAACAAGGATTTATCCAAGGGAAGTTTTCCCTCACAAATTTGCTACATTTTTTGAGGGCATAAATAAACATGTGGATAAAGTTGATTCAACTGATATAGTGTATCTGAATTTCCAAAAAAACATTTGGCAAAGTCCCTCATTAGAAACTTCTTAGGAAATGAAAAAGTCATGGGATGGGGTCAGGATTATATTGTGGATTGCCAACTGATTAAAAGATAGAAAACAGAGAATAGGGCTAAATGGTACATTTTCCCAATGGAGAAAGGTGAATAGTGGAGTGTCCAGGGATCTGTTTTGGGACCACAGCTTTATAATATATTATAAACAACTTGGAAATGGGAACGAATGAGGTGTTCAAATTTGGCGATGACACAAAATTATTCAAAGTTGTTAAATCTCAAGAGGATTGTCAGAAATTGCAAGAAAACATTGCAAAACTGGGAGACTGCGCATACACATGGCAAATGAAATTTAATGAGGACAAGTGCAAAGTGATGCACTTATGGAACAGTATCCCAAATTATGGCTACCTAATGAAAGGTTGCAGATTAGGAGTCACCATTCAGGAAAAGGATCTAGGTGTCATCATTGATAATACGTTGAAATCTTCTGGTCAGTTTGCAGCAGCAGTCAAGAAAGCAAATAGAATACTAGGGATTATTGGGAAAGGAATGGAGAATGAAACAGAGAATATCATAATGCCTCTGTATTGCTCCATGATGTGGCCTCATCTTGAGTATTGTGTGCAGTTCTGGTCACCACATTTCAAAAAAGATACAGCAGAATTAGAAAAATACAGAGAAGGGCAACCAAAATGATAAAGAGGATGGTACAATTCCCCTATGAAGAAAGGCTAGAGAGGTTGGGACTCTTCAGCTTGACGAAGAGATGGCTGAGGGGAGATATGATAGAGGTCTATAAAATAATAAGTGGAATGAAACGAGTAAACATTAATCAGTTGTTTACTCATTCAAAACGTACAAAGACCAGAGGACACACAAATGAAGTTACTGGGTAATACATTTAAAACTAATAAGGGAAAACATTTTTTTTACTCAATGCATAATTAAGCTTTGGAATTTGTTGCCAGAAGATGTGATGAAAGCTATTAGTGTAGCTGTGTTTACAAAAGGTTTGCACAAATTCCTGGAGGAAAAGTCTATTAACAATTATTAAGGGAGAGATGCAGAAATTCACTGCTTATTCTTGGGATAAGCAGCTTGGAGTCTATCTACCCCTTGGGATCCTGCCAGTTACCTGTGATCTGGATTGGCCACTGGAAACAGAATCCTGGGTTGGATGGACCTTTGGTCTGACCCAGAACAGCAAGTCCTATGTTCTTATGTACACCCTTCTTCATGAACTCCATTCATTAGGCAAGTCATTTTTATCTGTGCCCTTCTCCTACACTGGCAATTCTCAACTCTGCACATTCCACTTGGCTGTGCTATATGCCTGGAATAAACTTCCTAGCCACATTTAAATCCAGCCCCAAAACTCTGCTTTTTAAGGCTGTTTTCAAATCATAGCCACTTCTGTACAATAAACATACTTCCCATAGACTCTTGTTTATTACTTTAGTAATAAGAGTCTATGGGAAGTATGTTATTCCTATTTTGTCTTGGCTAGATTGTAAGATCCATGGAGCAGGGACTGTTTTCTGTGTATCAGTACAGCACTGTGTTATGTCTAGTATTGCTTTAGTAATGATCAAAAGTAGTAGTAATAGCAGTTATTAAGAGGGTAATTTTCATGTTTTCCATGGGTAAATCTCTTCCCCCATATGTAGGAAAAAGGATGGCACCTGGGGCAGAGGTAGGTAGGTCCCCAAAAGTATGCATGGGGATTTCATTCTGAAATCCCTGCATGTTCTTTACTCAATACACTGTGAACCTGGAAAGCACAAGAGGTAAAGAATCCCCATGGCACCAGACCACTGCTGGATTTTCAAAGGGAAATTCCACAGGGAGTTGAAAACTGGCTTGCAGGCCTGTGGATACAAAATACCTGTTGGCCTGCAAATCATCGGTGTGGACTGAAATATCAGAATTTATAGCCTGAAAGCTCCTTCTGCTTAGCCTTTCCCCCCTCCAATATGACCTTAACTAAATCAGATGCTGCAATGCTAATCATTATCGGACCCGCAGGCAGGTGTCACACTGATACATGAAACGTAAAGATGCAAGATGTTACATTTACTTAATGGCGAGTTAGTAAAGAGACTATGTAAAAGCTTGGGAATCCTTTTACTGTCTACTACCCAGGTCATTCTTAGATAAATTAGTCACCTGAATGTGTTAAATTGATATTTCTAGCGTACTTCAGAGGGGTAGGTGTGTGTGAGGTGTGTATGGAGAATGTTTGGATTGTCATGTGTATCGAACAAGGTGGTCATGACAGTTTGGTTAACTTGAAAAATATGATGTAATACAAATATTGCTCTCAACGTGACTTGTGTAACTTTGAAAATTCAATTACAATATTGCTATATGTTGTATTACATTTTTATAAAAAGTAAATAAAAGAAAAGTAAACTCCTGAAGAATGCACTGAAAGTTTTAAAAGCAGGAAGCACAGCCATAATAAAACATGCCTACATGTTATTTTGAAAAAAATATATACGAAAGTAAAAGATATCATGACAAAAAAGGAAAGAGACTAATGAATAAGACCGAAAGAGGATACAATAGATTCAAGAAATAAGCATGTTAATATTTTGAGGACTCCAGTCCAGTGGTTCTCAACCTGTCTGGATTCATGAGTGGATCCCCAAGCACTTTCAGGTGGGTTCTGAGATGAAATACCACCAGATACACTCAACCAGGAAAATCAAGCATACAAAGCAGAACCGTAAGATGGCCATCTGCAAAGCTTTTAAATACGTATCATGACATTCACAGCACTAAATATGTGGAAAAAAAGTTTTAATTTGGAGTTTGGACTATTGGATCCCATAATTTTGTTCTAGCTTATAAGAGAGACCCTAGTGGAAAGGTTTGAGAACTACTGATACACCTAGTATTGCTGTTCTAGGCAGCATGGCACAATTAGTGATGTGCTACCGATTTCTTAACAAGAAGCTTTCACTACTACCAGCTTCATACCAAAGGGCTCTAGACAGCTCTGCTTCATTTGCTGGGACATTCTTTGTTTTAAGAAAATAATTTACCAAGGGGCTCCCAAGAACCCATGAGTATCTCCTTGGCACATCATCCATCTCGTATAAAAACAGCAGAAAATGGAAGCCACATACACACATTGAACACTATTCACCACATAACAAAGACACGTGTTCATTTCCTGTCACCTTTTGTAATACCAGTAATAATTATAATAGCAAACTCTTGCACTGTGATCTCCTGTCAGGGAACCTTGCCAGTTTTTTGCTATTGCACATTCACTCATCAATTCTTGCATACCTGATTCTTTTCAATCCGTAGTCGCTGCTTTCAACACATTACATGTCTTCTTAATTACCTATCTTTCAGCTGGAAGTGCAGACAATAATCGGAGGATGATAAATGGAGTAGAAAGACAGGTCAAGCTATTGAAAATATCCACTCCCACAGATGGTGGGCAACTGAGAAAATCCCAGCAGACGCATGACAAACACATTTTACTTGCCAGCTCATATTCTGGAACACCGTGAAATGACTCACAGCATAGCTATCTGGTGCGCTGCCTAGCGTTGTACGTTAGGAAGGAAAGAGGATTTACAAATCTGAACCCATGTTCTTAATTTTATTAACAATAATAAAATCAGTCCATTCTCTTCACTTTTCACAAGTCAGGCAGGACAGGGAGGGCATTTTGGGCCACCAGACAGAATGGAGATGATTCCCTTGAAACAAAACGCTGGCCTCCATTCTCTCGAACATTGCTGAACAGCTCTTAGTGGTAACAGCTCCCTTCCAGAGAAACGAGAGGTGAGAAGCAAGTGCTGCCACGAGGCGGTTCAGCACCCGACGGAGACACTTTCCCCAATTTTGAATCAGCTGTTTTCATATTCAAGATGGTGTTGGAAGCTCCCATGCGTTGCAGGGAGACTAAGGCTGCCATAGTTTGCTGAAGCTTGTCATCAGTTTCAGCCTTCGAATTCCTGATGATTTTGGATAAGTTACTTCATGCCTGATGTGTGAGAAAAGGATAGGTTTGGGAGGCAGTCCAGTATTCTGACCAAGCATATCTTACGAAAAAGAAAAAAAAGAAAGGTATTGGCATCATTTGAACATCTGAAGATTTTATTTATTTATTTATTTGTTTGCTTGTTTATTTGTTTATTTATTGAGGTCTTATATACCATCGTTCAGACTGGCCATCACAATGGTTTCCATATTTAAAACATAAATAACAATAAATTAAATAAAGAGCAATTATTCCTAAAAATGGTAAATAAAAACAAAATACAATTCAATAAACAGGTAAAACATAGTAAAATACAATCATATTAAAAGAAAACAAATTAAAATACTTAATGTAAATACTATAGATTTCTCCCTTTCAGTTCTTAAAAATTAAGAGCCTCATGTTATGTAAAAATAGTTGAAATAGTATAAAATAGCTCTTAGTCATTCCCTCCAAATGTAGTTCCAAAAAGCCAGGTTTTCAAATTCTTTTTGAATGATTGGGATCTCCAAAGCTCATGAACTACAACAACCTTTGTTGTAGGTCCAGTAAAACGGTATTATAGCCTAAAGAGATTCCTGTTCTCTCCAGAACCAATAAGGCTACGAGGACTTTGCAGGATTGTAACGTGCATTCAGAATGTGGAAAATACAGTCTGGTACATGAATCATAAAAAGAACAGAGTCAGGGATAAAAGCATTCCATAGGTGAATAGGTCGCCAGGATAATTCTCAACCTGGGCAAAAAGTCTCAAATTAGGACAAATATTTGACCTAAAAAATTGACAAAGTTAAATAGATACAGGACACCCAGTTTCAACTTATAGACACCTCAGTCTTTCATTTAAAATACAGCCTAAGTTTAAGAGGTATGTATTGAACAAGATTAACAATAAATAGGTGAATTTTAAAAGGAATGCACATGCACCCATAAACTTGCATATCGGCACGCAAGCAGAGAGATGCTCCAATTTTAAACTGCATTCGTAAGTATGCGCAAATCATTTAAAGTACCCCTCCCATGTGTATTTCGGCTAGGGCTTTAGTGTCTTTTACTTGCTTACGCAGGTGGATTTTAAAACATGTTCGCGCAAGGGAAAAAAGCAGTTTTTCCAAGTAATCCACCAGTTTGCCCAGTTCATATCGAAGTCTTCAAGAGCCCTCTGGTTCTTCATCCTGCAAGTCCCCCCCCCCACCCTTAACCCCAAATCAACACGCTGTGCTAAACTCCCTAAAACCTGAGATCTCCAAACTTGATTCTCATCGGGACCAGAAGTAAAGTTTTGCGGATCACAAACCGATGCACGCCATGGTCAGCCTCTTTAAAATGTGGATTTGCGTACATAAGTCTTGGCCCCGCCCCGAACTCTCATGCGTCACTCCTTTTCCGCCCCTTCTTCTTGAAGCACACACAGGTATGTACGAGCGTACTTCGCGGCTTCTTAAAATGTGTGTTGCTTGCACAAGACCCACCTACGCGCATATGTGGCCATTTTTTCACTAGCAACACTTTCAAAATTGACCCTTAAGGGTTTTATATAATTGTCAAAAGACCACCATGATAATAATCTTGTTAGTGTTAAAACTGTATATAATGTACATAAGATGTCTAGAGAATCTAACAGGCAATAGCCTGCTATCTTTCATTATCCCCCTCATTCAAATTCCCTGTTTCATGATGCAGATGTCCTCTGTCTTTGATGTTCCCAGATATCTCTGTCCACCTACCCAGGGTTTCCACCCTGTGTTATCCTGTAATATTCATTCTCTTATGTTTTTTTTTGCTCATTACTGTTAACTTTTGAAATTTTTTTTAAATTTCAAACATCGTTCAATGTATCATGTTGTTTTTTGTATGTAAACCAGAGTGAAGGCAACTCTGCTATACCTCGGTATATAAAAAATGCTAAATAAATAAATAAATAAATATTTCCAGGAATCAAAATAATCACTCTTTATTGATTTTTACATATTTCACCCAAGTATGGTAGAGTGCTATACTACTACTTACCTCTGATCTTCTATAGGCAACCTCCACTTAATTCCAACGAATTGTGGAATTATTGTTTCTTGCAGTGGATGATTTTCTCAGAACACAGGAGTATTCAGGATAATATAGCATGGTGCTTCCACCTGGTGGTCAGAAGTACAGCTCAATACCCTCTAGCAAATTCTTTTACCAATATTAGTGTCAAGGATTACATGGGCATTTCAAAGGACTTTATCAACATATAACAAACTGAGGAAATGGAAAGAGGAATTTGGGTGGGCCAGCAAATTGACCTAGCGGTTATAGTCATGGTAGCTAAATCCATAATGCAAAATAATCACTAGGATTCAAACCAACTGTTGTCTGTGGAAAAGTTCCACAGACAACTGAAGTCTTAATAAATGCAAGTGGCACATTTTGGGAAGCTCTGATTGCAAAATGCCTCCACACATACACAGAAAATGTTTTGTACCTAGCCATGACTTGAGTGAACAGATAGATAATGTACGGCTGTCACTGCTGTGCTGGATGTGATACATGTCTATGATACTTGCCCCTGCAGATTTGCTTTTATGTGCATGTGAGTACTTCGCAGACTGCAATATCCTGCTGGATTAAGGAGGTTATTATGGCTGCATATGTGGATACTGGTTAGCTGTTGCCTAGTCAAGTTAGGGATGATTCCACTAGGGCTCAAACAGTGTCATGGGCAGAGATTAGATTGCTTTCGCCCATCGAGATTTGCTGAGCTGCGACTTTGTCCTCCTTACACACCTTTTCCAGGCATTACCATCTGGATATGCAGGCCAGGGAGGACAGAGTCTTCGCACATGAGGTGTTGATTGGACCGCAGGCAGCTCCCTGTCCTGTTCAGGAGTAGCTTTGGTACATCCCACTTATCGTGGATTAACCTGTCTGAATGCTAAAAAAGGAGAAATTATTACTTACCTGATAATTTCCTTTTATTTAATGAAGACAGGCTAATCCACCTTCCCGCTCTTGGTTGCTGGATGGTGGTGCTATTGACTAGAGATGTGCATTTGTTTATGTCAGGATTCCTCCCCCCCCCAGACTTGCCAAAAGTCCCTGGTGGTCCAGCGGGGGTCCTGGAGTGATCTCCTGCACTCGGGCCGTCGGCTGCCAGTATTCAAAATGGCGCCGATAGCCTTTGCCCTTACTATGTCACAGGGGCTACCAGTGCCATTGGTCTGCCCCTGTCACATGGAAGGAGCAGAAGATGGCGCCGGCCATCCATTGCTCCTACCGTGTGACAGGGGCTGACCAATGGCACCGGTAGCCCCTGTGACATCATAAGGGCAAAGGGCCATCAGCGCAATTTTGATTCGTAGCAGGCCCGACAGCCCGACAGCACAGAGGGAGAGATCACTCGCGGGACCCCGCTGGACCACCAAGGCTTTTAGTAAGTCTTGGGGAGGGATCGGGATGGTGGTGGGGGGTTGTAATACAGTAAATGTGAAGGGTTGGGGTGTTTTTTTTTCCGATTCGAGGTTTTTTTTATTCATTTCTCCGGTTTCGGGTTTGGGTTCCAGCTTCGTTTTTGCTGAAAAATGATCCGTGGGAAAACGAGTTTTCCCACAAAGCGCCCAAACTGAAACCCGACCCGAGCCAGAAAAACGAAGCTCATCTCTACTATTGACTTCCTGAATGGCTGCATCTTCAGGGATTACTGATCCAGTTCCTAGATTAGTAATACTACGCTCCTTGTCTGAACTCAGTGTTTTCCTGAACTGTTTGAATGGTTGTCTGTTAATAGCTATGATCCAGAAAAAAAATTCCAAAATGAAGGCAACACAACTAAACAAAAGAAACCTTGGTATAATGAAGAGCTTAGACACACTAACGATACCCTGAGAAAATCTGAAACGCAATGGAGGAAATGCCAATCCATGGAATCCCTAGAAAAACACAAATCCCTTTTAACAAATTACAGTGAACAAATCAATAATGCAAAAAAAGAATAGTATGCAAAACAGATTCATGGAGTAATATTTAACTCCAAACTACTCTTTGAAACAGTAACAAACCTAATCAAGGACCCGTCCTCCTCCTCCTTCTCCTCCTCTTCAGACAACTGAGTTTTCTAAAAACTCATGCAATGAATATGGCACTTCGCTTTAAAATAGGTACTTGTGACTTGGATTGGCCCCTGTTGGAAACAGGATACTGGGCTTGATGGACCCTTGGTCTGACCCAGTATGGCATATCTTATGTATTGTTTTGTTGTCCACAGTTGGCTTTTGCAGAGAATTCTAGCGGGCTGGATTAAGGAGGTTATCACAACTGCAGGGACATGTATACCCTGACGTCAGCTTTGCTCTGTCTCCATCTGCTGGTAGAGATTCATAACCCACTAGTCATGGATTAACCTGTCTTCATTAAAGTAAAGGTAATTATTAGATAAATTGTAATTTCTCCATAGGAATCTGCCTAGGATTTGGGTGGGTGTGAATGGGAGCCTGCCTGGGTTGTGTGTGCATGTGTGAGAGAGAATGGGACCCTGCCTGTTTATTGTGTGTGCATGTGTTCTTTAGATAAGCATTTGCAAGTATTTGATTTATGGTATATGCAGAACAGTGTGTGTGTATGTGTATGACAGAGAGAGACAGAATGGGACCCTGCCTGGTTATTGTGTGTGTGTATGTGTATGACAGAGAGAGACAGAATGGAAGCCTGCCTGGTCATTGTGTGTGTGTATGTGTATGACAGAGAGAGACAGAATGGAAGCCTGCCTGGTCATTGTGTGTGTGTATGTGTATGACAGAGAGAGATAGAATGGAAGCCTGCCTGGGTTTTGTGTGTGTGTGTCTGTGTGTGAATGAAATAATGGGGCTGTAGGTGGATCCCAATTTGCTAGCAGCTGAAATGAAGAGGAGGGCCCGTGGCTGCTGGTGAATTCCAACCAAAGAAAAGCTGGAGACCCCTGGGTGTGTGTGAGCATATGTTTGGGTGTGTGTGTGTATATATAGGCATAAAATAATTTAATTTGAAAGACATTAAAAATAAGACTTGTTTTGTCTGATCACTCGTGTTTTCTTAAAATGCTACACATCTTACAAATTCTGCCAGGAGTATGTAAACTTATGAGCACAACTGAATAATTTTCAGGTGTTACTTGATGTGTCTGCTGTTTTGAAATATTTTATTATTTCGGACATTTAAAAATAAAAAGTGTTTTTAATTATTCAGTCTTTTATTCTTCAGCTATTTTTGAAATATTATTAATACGTTTTTACTGTTATGATTATGTATTTATTATAGGGTCGATTTTAAAAGGAGCGCACATGAACATGCCAGTTTTATAACATCCCTCTTCCACTATCCCCCCCACCCCTTAAACCTACACTAACTATCCCTAATTTTTTTATTTTAAAACTTACTGCTCCTCCGAAGCAAACTGCATGCTGACCCCCCACCCCCACCCCCACACACACACCTCCTATTGGAAAAACAGGACATGCCAGATATATTACAAGTTAACAGAAACCCTCATAGAAACATGACGGGTGTAAAAAAAAAAAAGAAAAAGAAAAGAAAATCCCCAAAAAATCAATAAAAAAAAAAATCCTAAAAGGGATCAGATCAGCTTGACTAGTACCTACTCTTCACCCCCTCCCTTTATCCCTAAGCTGGATTCAAACTCACAGCCCCTGGCACTCACAAGACCAAGCCAGCAGCACACAGATGGAGAATTAGCTGAGCCCTACCTACTAAGGAAACAAGGGCCCACAAAATTCAAACTAGGAAAACGGAGGACAGTGGCTGAAAGGAAAAGCCAGACCAGCCTGACTGTGCATGCACTGGGAAAAGAAAAAGAAATGCATTTCCTCCTGAACTGAGCAAAATGCAAAGACAGAAGAAATGCACATTCCCAGAGCAGACCCTTCTCTAAAAGCTGCAAAGAAAACATTTTCAACCTTTTTTTTTTTTTATCTCTTCACATCCTTTTTGGCATTGCTATTGGTTCTGCTCTTCTCTCCTGCTGTCTTCCCTACGCCCATCTTAGACATTGAGCCTTCCCTTTTGCCTTTTACTCCTTTAACTTTCTGTCCACTCACAGGGAAGTGTCACCCCTTTCTGTCCCTCACTAGCCCTCCAGTCCTCAGTCTCTCTCTTTTCACCTGTCTATCAGCTTTCCATCTCTAACTCCCACTCTCACCCCCAGCACAGCCCTCCCATTTCCCCTTGTTTGAACCACAGAGATCCTTACCTACGGAGCCCCGCGTGGTTCAAACTTCTGCCGTGAGAACCGCACATGGCCGTGTAGTCGTAACAGCGGATGTTTGAAGCCTGCAGGGCTCCCTGGAGGCAGTGTTCCATGGTTCACACAAGGGATGTTTCACCGTGGGGCTGCAGGAGGACGGAGGTGCTGGTGTTTAAGGTGCAGCTCGCAGGCTTAGAGGCGATTAAGCTGAAGAGGGCAAGGCCTGAAACGGCCTGCTAGTGGTGGATGTAGATGCCATTACTGGGACAGACTTGGGGCATGCTTGGGACACATAAAGCCAGCAGCGGTGGGAACAGAGTTGAAAAGTGAGCTGAAAGACACCGAGGAGGCAGAAGTCGTTGCTGGGTTGCATATGGGAATTTCTAGGAACTTCTAACCAAAGTGGATGAATCTCAAATGGACAGACCAGGTGGAGCCTTGTGATCTTTAGCTGCCCTGCCATCGTTTTACTGTGCACTTTGTTACTTCTGGCCTGGAGCTACCAATAAAAAGGTGTGGGCTAAATATAAATAAAATAAAATAATTAAATTAGACCCCCTGGAAGGGCCTGGGATTAGGATTGTTGTGTGCAATGAGCCACCTTACCTACTGGAGGCTATGCTGAGGTGGCCACAGGCTCGAGGCCCAAGCACTCACCTTAGCCGCATAGCCAAATTCTGACCCCGAAGGCTCCCTACCCCGCCTCCGAGTTAGCCAGATAACGTTTTAGCCAGATAAGAAGTCATCGGGCTAAATCGGGGCCGCTCAGGGGGTGGGATTTTCAAAATCTGCAATTTTCCTGGCTAATACCGAATTTACAATATATCCAAAAAGGGAACCAATGGGTTCACTCACTGTGAAAATATATATTTCTATGTGTAAACACGATGTTTTCTCTCCTATTTTACAAGTATTTATACAAATTTTTATAACCTACACGTCAAGTGGGATTATAGTATCTCGATGCTCAAAGAAATTTTTTAAGGAGTTGGTTGGGGTTTCATATAATCGTGTAGGCAACCCTGCCTCTTTTGAGCATGTTATAATCATAAACCTGCCAACCTCCTTCTGTTTTTTTTATATATATACATGCAAACAAGAATTTTCTTTTAGTGAATGTTTTTGTTAACAATTTTTTTTTATTCAAAGTATGTAGGACATCCAGCAAAATATGTAGACCTAAAAAAGTCTTTGGCGATACTCCAAAAGTGTTCCCGAGCTGTTTTGAGATGTCACTTCACCACCGCTCCCACACTATTGGGTTTGGTGTAAATCTCTTATATATACTTGAAGTCACGCTCTTTCAACATGATAAAAACTCTGTCCTTTCTATCATACCTCAAAGTATATTATAATCCCAACATGTACATGTTTCAGACGACCAGCGTCCTTCCTCAGGGGGTGTACCGGCAAGTGGTGTCTAACACTCTATTTATAAAAATTGCGATGTTAATATTAAAGTTTCAATTACTTCCCTTGAAGTTACACGACGGAGTCTCTGTCACAAAAGATTTTCCATGGTTAATTCGTCTTCCTCTTGGGTAACTTCAAAATGTGCATGTTCCACGGCAAACTGCTGTTGTCTTTGCCTTTACCTCATCTGGATGTCGACTGAACCTGTGTCCGAAAGAACTCCTTTATATCCAATGCACTGTGCAAAAGTGGGAACCAATCAGGTAAGGTTTGCATGTTCCTCTGTCCTATAGGAGATCACTGTACTCCTTGGTGGTTTCCTTGAAGAGTGTGGGGCCACACCTACTTGTACCCACTTCATTGAGACTCACCACTGATAAAAAACAATTTAAAGCTGGACTGAAAGCTTGGCTATTTAAATGCGCCTTTGCAGAGCACGAAATGATTAATCAGCAGTGCTAGAAATAAGCAGCACAGCATAAACACGTTTTGTTTCTGTTTTAAATCACCCTGATGAGCTACCCCTTATCTTATTCTATTTATCTGTATGTTATTTAGTTTAATTTATGTTTTTAACCTTAGTGTTTTATCATTAAGTTGATTTTATTTATGTGATTTATGTTTTATGAGTTTTTTATCTTTTAACAGCTAATTTATTCCATTACTTTGTATAGTTTTAGCTGTTACTATTTTATGAATATTGTATTTCTGAATTTGTTTTATCCTCTGTAAACCAATGTGAAGGCCTGTCCGATGTATCGGTATATAAAACCTATTAAACCATTAATAATAAACCTTTATATTCGGATGCATGCTTCAAAGGGGAAAAGCCCCGGACTGTTTCTAAACCCAAAAGTCTGGAACCGATAACCAGCTTAGTTATCATATTTATTTATTTAAAATATTTTCTATACCATCGCAACAGTTTACATGTAGGCACATAAATTAATGTAGGTGAGGGCGTACAATAGTACATTCTAACAGGTGCCGCTAAAGGTTTGTTACAATATCTCATTAAAGACAATCAATTGTTTAGTGAAGTAGGTCATGACCAATTGTACCTGTGAGGTGCTGTTCACGTGTAAAATTCACTATTCATAGTGTTATAATTATGTTTATAGTGATGTAGAGTTCGTGGACCACTCTACTGTACAATCCTAGATGCTGTGCGCCGGTGTTCTTCTGCCTGTTTCTAAATATTTCATATTCTCCCATCTCTTTATAAAATGCTTGTTTGAAAAGCCATGTTTTTAAACTTTTCTTAAATGCTTTGAGATCTCTTTGCAATCTGATCTCTAGAGGCATTGTATTCCAAAGTATGGGGCCTGCTAGTGATAATGCTCTTTCTCTCACTTGGGTTAATCTTGCCGTTTTTACTGAAGGAATGGTTAAGAGTGCTTTATTTGCAGAACAAAGGTTTCTGTGTGGGACGTGTACTCTTAATGCTGTGTTTAGCAGGTCCGATTTCTCATCATGTATTAGTTTGTGTTTGGTACATAGGGTTTTGTATTTAATTCTGTGTTCGTTAGGTAACCAATGTAGTTCCGCTAGGGTTTCAGTTATATGGTCCCTCCTCCTTTTTCCGGTTAGTATTCTAGCTGCTGTGTTTTGAAGTATTTGGAGTGATCTTAATGTTGTGTTTGGGAGTCCTAAATAGAAGGGCATTACAGTAGTCCGTGCTGGAGAAAATTAGTGCCTGTAGAACTGTTCGGAAATTAGTTAGTGTTGGTAGCAGTTGTAGTTTTCTGAGTATCATGAGTTTAGCATAGCCTTCCCTTACTTTCAGTGATATGTGCTGTTTTAGATTGATTTCAGGGTCCATTATTATTCCAAGGTTTCGGATTTTTTCAGCTAGTTTAATTATCTGGTTGTTATTGAGGGTTATTGGCGTTTGGCTGATTTCGGTATTTTTCCGTTCTAAGTGTAGAAATTCTGTTTTATCAATATTAATCACAAGTTCCATTTGGAACTTGTGATTAATATTGTGGAAAGATTCAATTCGTCATTCATGCCTGTAAGGATTGATGACCTTAAAGTATAGATCCAAAATAGTTCCCGATAGTTCAATCGGGCACTTAAATCACCACCACGGGTGGAAACTACAACTTGTTCGAGCACTGTCCACTTCAAATCCTGTATGTTATAAGCTGCGGCTGTCAAGTGCTGTACCATGGGTGCCGTCATTTTGGCTGTGGTGTATCTTGATTTGTGTTCACTTAATCTTTCTCGAACTGGGCGTGATGTGCGACCGACGTAAAGTTTAGGGCACAGACAAATAATCACGTATACTATATTGCTGGAATTACAATTGGTGTTGCTCTTTCTCCAAACTTTATAGTGCGTCACCGGGTCTGTCCACTCTTTGCCCACTATGGATTGGGAACACCAGCTACACCGTCCGCATGTTTGATGACCTACTATTTCCTCTTTGGGACTCTCACATGCCAATTGCGCATGTACTAGTGTATCCCGAATATTTCTTCCTCTAAATAAGGAACTCTTGGTTTGTGTTTTAGAACACAAACCAACGACTGGTTTCCTTTTTGGGCCTATACATCGTCAACTGTTGGCGATCACCCTTTTATAAGCCCTCTGAATGGCTTTATAGGGGTAGCCTCTAATTCTGAATCTCTCCTTTGCTTGGACTTCATATTCCTCGTCAGTGGAACATATGTGTCTTATTCTGAAAAATTGGCTTACTGGCAAGCCTATTTTAAAGTTATATGCATGATGGCTCGAGAATCTTAATAGATTGTTCCTGTCAGTGGCTTTACGATGTACTGTGGTATTGAAGGTACCTCGGGATCTTGAAACTTGCACATCTAAAAACGTAATACAGCTCGATGAAGTTTGTGCTGTAAATTGCAAATTGCTGTCCACAGTGTTTATCCATGAGAGAAACCTTTGTAACCGCTGATCTGTGCCGGTCCAAATGAAAAAGATGTCATCTATAAACCTGAACCAGCACCTAATGTCTGTCCACCTTTCGGATGTAATTATGTGACTCTCCTCAAAGTCTGCCACATATAAATTTGCTATTGCCGGTGCTAAAGGTGACCCCATGGGAATTCCGTGGATTTGATGGAAACATTCCTGGCCAAACCAAAAATAATTATTGAACAGTACTATTTCAGTAAGATCAATTAATAGCTCATTTGAAATTCTATGGGGTGTGGTGCTTTGTGGCAAGGTTTGTATTACTGTCTGCAAGGCTCTATTCTGCGGGATACTGGTATACAAGGAATTGATATCCGTAGTACCCATAATGTAATTTTCTTGATTGATAACCTGAGATTGTAATAAAATCAAAAAATGTGAAGTATCTTTTACGTATGATCTAATTTGTTGAACATACGGTTGCAAGAATGTGTCTATGAAAGATGCAATAGTTTCTAGAACTGAACCATTTTGAGAAACAATCTGTCTAATTGGTGGACTAACATGATCTTTATGTATCTTTCTTTGGGACTGAATATATAACGGGTTTCCTAGGGTGAGATACCGTTAGGAATGCCCTCTCTTTAGATGTAAGTCCCATAGTGCTCTGTAATACTGTCTCTACCTTTTTTGTAATAAGTCCTGTTGGATCAATGGAAATTTGTTCGTAATATTGTGGATCTTGTAAGTGAACAATTAATTTATGGATATGTTTCCCTGTCCTCAACCACAACTGCACCCCCCTTGTCAGCTGGTTTGACTACCACTTGTGATAACTTAGATAAATTTGTAAGGGCGTCACGATGCATCCGGGATAGATTAAAATGTCGTTTGGTATTGGCTTTATGTATGGTCAATTCTTGTAAGACCAAACTATGAAAAGTTTGTACAAGTGGATCTACCGGTCCCGGTGGTTGCCAATTGGAACGGGGTTTGACTATGGATGGATCGGTGCTCATCCCGCTGTCATTAGAAAAATACAATCTTAAATTTAACTTACGTATGAATTTTTGAATAGACACTCTGCAGTCAAATTCTGAATGTCTAGTCGTAGGTACGAATGACAAACCCTGATTCAAAACATCAATTTGTGTAGAGGTGAGAGGGATCGATGAAAAGTTGACAACTGCTGATTGTTGTGGACTTAACGCCTTATTGCCTTCCACCGAATCCATGTGTCATTTTTTTTGTCTAGTCTGTCGTGGTTCATAATTTCCTCCCTGCTCAAATTTTTTATCTCTGCCACGGTGTGACCACAGTGTGCCACGTTTCTGAAAGGGGGCATGTGTGCCGTTACCTCGCTGCGGGTTTCGATGTTCACTGGCATTTAAAGGTTCTTCCCCCTCATCTGAACCACTCGATTGTTCATCCGATGAAAATGTGAATCTAACTTTTCTTGATTGTGAATTGTTTCCTATCCAATTGTAAACCCGGTCCATTTTATAATCGGTTTGGTCTCTCTTCAGTTTGGAAATTTTAACGTTTTTAATAAATTTACGAAATTGATCTAAACTGTTCTATAGATCTTTTATCTTCTCATCCAATGCTGTGAATGTGGGATCCTGTTTGATTTGATCCAGCATGATATGAGTCTGTTCTGTAAGTTCTTTTACACATGTTTTTCTCTCCCAATGATATGCAACATTAAATCTAGAGAGCATTTATATAGAATGGCATACCATATCTTAATGAACTCTGGATCATCATTAAACAGCATGGGATCCTTAAGTACCCGCAACCCACGAGGAATTATCTGGAGTTTAACGTATTCGATAAGTGTTGCACCGTGCAAATCTGCCCTAATCGATTTTTTATTAAGACGAACATAGTCTTCCCAAATCGAGTCTTTCTGGACAGTACCTGGCTCAGACAAAAGTGACTGTTCTCTCAGCACATCTGAGACTTGTGCCTCCGAAAATCTGTAGATATGTTTCCACGATTCCATGTTGTGGCTCACAAATGCTGTGACAAACCAATAAAAATCTGGCTACTTACACAGTGATATACAATCAACAATGTATCCAAAAAGGGAACCAACAGGTTCACTCACTGTGAAAATATATATTTCTATGTGTAAACACGATGTTTTCTCTCCTATTTTACAAGTGTTTATACACATTTTTATAACCTGCACGTCAAGTGGGATTATGGTATCTCGATGCTCAAAGAAAAAAATTTTTTTTTTAATTTATTGAATTTTCATTAAAGGGCAAACATAAACTTACCGAACAGCAATTGCTAAGCATGATATATAGTAATTAACTCATAAGTTCAAAAGTATTACTTATAAAGAAAACAAAACCATTATATTACTCATGCTCAGATACAATCTAACAGAAAATAAGAGAAGATTATTTTGAGCGCGTAAACATTGATCATGTTCGGGCGGATTTTAAAAGCCTTGCTCGCGTAAATCCACCCGGATTTACGCAAGCAGGGCCTTGCGCGCCGGCGCGCCTATTTTCCATAGGCTGCCGGCGCGCGCAGAGCCCCAGGATGCGTGTAGGTCCCGGGGTTTTTGGAAGGGGGTGTGTCGGGGGCGGGACCCGATAACGCTGCGTTTCGGGGGCGGGGCTTGGCGTTTCGGGGGCGGGACCATGGGCTTGGCGCCAGCCCGGGGGCGTGGTCCAGGCTTCCGGACCAGCCCCCGGGTCGGAGGACGGCGCGCCAGCAGTCCGCTGGCGTGCGTAGATTTACGTCTGCTTCTCGCAGGCGTAAATCTACGGACAAAGGTAAGGGGGGGGGGTTTAGATAGGGCCGGAGGGGTAGGTTAGGTAGAGGAAGGGAGTGGAAGGTGAGGGGAGGGCGAAAGAGAGTTCCCTCCGAGGCCGCTCCGATTTCGGAGCGGCCTCGGAGGGAACGGAGGCAGGCTGTGCGGCTCGGTGCGCGCAGGCTGCCCAAAATCGGCAGCCTTGCGCGCGCCGATCCAGGATTTTAGAGGATACGCGCGGCTATGCGCATATCTTATAAAATCCAGCATACTTTTGTTTGCGCCTGCTGCGCAAACAAAAGTACGCGATCGCGCTGTTTTTAAAAATCTACCCCATTTTCTTTAGGTATACATGCAATAAAATCCCCTTAGTACCTACTTATTAGCTGGAGTTACAATATTCTGAAGAAGACTCTCAAGATGTACGGGATCTGAGAATAAATAATCCTTCCCTTCAAGCTTAACAGCACAATTACAAGGGTATTTTAATAAAAAATAACCTCCCTTTTCCATAACTACTTTCTTAAGGGCTAAGAATTTTCTCCTACGGAGCTGGGTATTCCTGACTAGGTCAGGATATACCCAAATTCTCTGCCCATAAAATGTTTTAATCTGATACTAAAGAAAAATCTTAATACATTTTCTTTATCAGTGATGAAAGCAAACTTTACCAGCAAAGTACTCCTATATTTTACTTCAATTTCCTCTTGGGATCTTTGAAGTAAATCTGATATATTGATTACATTTTCTTGAGGGACATTTTGTTCTTTACCATCTTTAGCCTCGAACTGAATTGGATCGTGTTCTTGTTCCTTCTTTTTCCCTATATAAAATGCTCTTTCAATTACAGGCATACCTTGTTCAGGAACCTTTAGAATCTGTATAATATATGATTTAAATAGATCAGCAGGATTAATTTGCTTAATAATTGGAAAGTTAATTACTCTTAAATTCAAAGCCCGCAGAGAGTATTCCAGATTTTCAAATTTTTTATGGAACTCCTCCTCAACTTTAACTTGATTACTTTGAATTTTTTCAGTCTTTATAATATGTTCTTCTATATTACAAATTTCCTTCTGCTGGTTTTCTACTTTTTATGAATTACTTTTCAAAGAATTATTTGCTTCCAGCACTGCCACTGTCAAATTTGTAATCGAAGTATCTAACTTGGCAATATAATTCCACAAAGTTTCAAGTGTAATATTTGGTGGCTTCATTATCACAGATGTTAAAACTTTAGATTAGATTTAGCACTTATAGCAGTATCTTTTTGCTTAACCAGTCTCGGGTTTTCTACTTTAGGTGTGCTTTCTTCTTTAGGAAAAAAAGATGAGCTAGCAGAATCTTCAGATCCGGATATTTCAAAGGAAATTTCCTTATTAAGCTCATTAGATATTAAAACTTTTTCTATTCTCTGATCTAGGGCATTTGAGGCTTCTTGAGATACAACTGGTTCATTTACTGGTGGAACCCCAGTTATACCAGGTGGAGGAGGTGTTACCAGCACCCCTGGACTCAATGAGATCTCTTCGACCAGGTGGGGTGCAATCCGCTCCACTTGCACTTCCATAGCGGTCTCCTCTACAGGGGTAATCTGGGGGGATTCCAACCACTCAATTACACTCCTCTGGCTCATCTCGGTAACTGTAATACCTGAGGAAGGTTTTAACTTTGCCTTCCTCTTGGTATGAGGCATTTTTTATGAGGTAAATATATTCAATGAGCTCAAATATTGAGGAGGCAAATTGTAGCGGCATTGCAAACAATATTAATAATAATCTTCTCTGATGAGGGTTTCAGAGGAGAAAAACAGGAAAATTAACGCCTACCTGAGGCTCTGTAAATATTAGCAGTCCCGTCAAGGTCCCAATTCATTGTAAGTAAAAGCGACAAAAGTTCTCTTCAGGTCTCCTTCCAGTCCCTCCGAAACAGGAAATGTAGAAGAGCTGAGCCCCGGTGGGGCGGGAATCGCTCCTACCCCCGGAAAGGCTGTGCTGCAAGGTATGTCCTCCTCCTCTTTCACCCCAAGTGAAAGACTGCAATCGGGCCGCTTTTAAGGTCTCCTTCTGGTCCCTCAAACAGGAAATGTAGAACAGCTGAGCCCCGTCGGGGCGGGAATCGCTCCTACCCCCGGAAAGGCTGTGCTGCAAGGTATGTTCTCCGCCTCTTTCACCCCCTCAAAGAATAATTTTAAGGAGTTGGTTGGGGTTTCATATAATCATGTAGGCAACCCTGCCTCTTTCGAGCATGTTATAATAATAATAAACCTGCCAACCTCCTCCTGTTTTTTATATATATATATATATATATATATATATACATGCAAACAAGAATTTTTTTTAGTGAATGTTTTTGTTAACAATTTTTTTCATTCAAAGTATGTAGAACATCCAGCAGAATATGTAGACCTAAAAAGGTCTTTGGCACACGGGCCTTCATCTTCGCCGCGAATGGAGCACGTCCCGCAGCATGCTGGTGAGAATGTGTGTCGGGGAGGGGAGGGTGAGAGAGAGCATATGGGGGGGGGGGGAATGCCAGTGAGAGAGAATGTGTGTGTGAGAGAGGGAAGGGTGACAGAGAGCATGGGAGGTAAGAGAGGGTGGGTGGGGGGATGCTTGAGTGTGGGTTTCAAAGAGAGGGAGCCTATATGAGGAGAGGGGGTATGGGGGAGGGGGAGAGACAGCTTGGTTGGTAAGAGGGGGTGGGGAGAGTGAGAGAGAACAAGAGGGTGTTAGAGCATGGGAGGTAAGAGAGGGTGGGTGGGGGAGATGCTTGAGTGTGGGTTTCAGAGAGGGAGCCTATATGAGGGGAGGGTGAGAGAGAGCAGGAGGGTGTGAGAGAGAGCATGGGAGGTAAGAGAGGGTGAGGGGGGAGATGCTTGAGTGTGGGTTTCAGAGAGAGGGAGCCTATATGAGGAGATTGTGAAGGGGTGGGTATATGTGTGAGAGATTGGGAGCTCGTGTGTATGAAAAAGGGATTGTGTGTATGTGAGGGTGCTAGCCTATGTGAAGGGATTGTGTATGTGTGAGACAGAGCCTGTGTGAAGGGCTGTGAGAGAGAGAGAGACATAGGTAGCCTGTGTGAGGATATATGTGAGAGAGAGAAAGGGAGCTTGTGTGGGTGTGTATGCAAGAGAGAGGGCCTTGTATGAGGGGATGTGTGTGTGCGAGAGAGTGAGGGAGCCTGTATGAGGGTGTGTGTATGTGGAAGGGAAACTCTTACAGTGAATTGCTAGGGAAATTCTGCTCAAAATATTTAAAATTCTGCAATTTTAATTAACTTTTTTCTGTAATAATTTAAAATGTAATTACTTAAAGACTGTCATGTAAATTGTGTTATTTTGACCAATATAAAGTTTGCAGAATTTTCAGTTTTTGTGCGCAGAATTTTAAATTTTTTTGAGCAGAATTCCCCCAGGAGTTATTAGCCATTACAGTTACTAGCTATATCATGGACTGAGGGACTCTGCCTAGGGGGCAGGGTGATGACTACAGCTGCACATGCTCAGTAGGGCATGTTTAAAATTTCTAGATTCTTTGAAAACAAAGTCCCATGCTGGACTCCATTTGATGATGTCACCCATGCCTGCTGTCCTCTGAGAACACCTGTTACAGGTAAGCAACTCTGCTTTTTTCATTTTAACAGAAAGATCTAGAAAGAGTAGTCCAATAGTTATTCACAAATTCAAAGTAGCATTACAAACACTTCTCCAGTGCTAGTGCCACTGCTAAATGAACTTTACAATACACCCTCACCTTCTGCATCCTTCCACCCACCTCTTTCATTACTCTCACACATTATGTTCTGGTCACCACATCTCAAAAACATATAGAGGAATTAGAAAAGGTAAAGAGAAGTATGACCAAGATGATAGAGGGGATGGAACAGCTGGGAATCTATCTACAAATTTGGATCCTGCCAGCTACTTATCTGTCTTGACCGCAATCTCATTCGGGTGTACGCCTCCTCATGTGCTGGTCTGCCATTTCTATGAATATGAGGAGGCGAACACCCAAATGAGATCGTGGTCAAAACAGTTACATTATTTATTTTTTTCCCCTGATGAAGTGGATGTATGCAACACCAGCTAGTACTGGGATTTGGATACTGATATTGGTATTGTGATCACATCATTTTAACCCATCAATTTGGGGACTGTCACTTTTGCAGTGCGGCAGCATGTTTTCCACTAGCATTTTTCCAAAAACATGTGTGGTAAAAATTTCTTTCAATAGGGCTTATCATCGAGAAGACCAGCATCGGCTTTTACAATTGGCCAGATGTATTCTGGGCAGTGACATGAAGATGTGCCCCCTCCCTCACTTCTCAGCCGGAAATACATCTGGCCCTATATACTACGTCTAGATAGTTTTTTAGTTTCAAAAACATAAGAAATTTCCATGCTGGGTCAGACCAAGGGTCCATCAAGCCCAGCATCCTGTTTCCAACAGAGGCCAAACCAGGCCATAAGAACCTGGCAAGTACCCAAACACTAAGAAGATCCCATGCTACAGATGCAATTAATAGCAGTGGCTATTCCCTAAGTCAACTTGATTAATAGCAGTTAGTGGACTTCTCCTTCAGGAACTTATCCAAACCTTTTTTAAACCCAGCTACACTAACCATATCCTCTGGCAACAAATTCCAGAGCTTAATTGTGCGTTGAGTGAAATAATTTTCTCCGATTAGTCTTAAATGTGCTTCTAGCTAATTCATAGATTGCCCCCTAGTCCTTCTATTATCCAAAAGTGTAAATAACTTACAAACATCTATTCGTTCAAGACCTCTATCATATTCCACCTCAGCCGTCTCTTCTCCAAGCTGAACAGCCCTAACCTCTTCAGCCTTTCCTCATAGGGGAGCTGTTCCATTCCCCTTTATCATTTTGGTTGCCCTTCTCTGTACCTTCTCCATTGCAACTATATCTTTTTTGAGATGTGGCGACCAGAATTGTACACAGTATTCAAGGTGCAGTCTCACCATGGAGCAATACAAAGGCTTTATGACATTTTCCATTTTGTTAACCATTCCCTTCCTAATAATTCCTAACATTCTGTTTGCTTTTTTGACTGCTGAAGCACACTGAGCCAACGATTTCAAAGTATGATCCACTATGATGCCTAGATCTTTTTCCTGGGTGGTAGCTTCTAATATGGAACTTAACATTGTGTAACTACAGCAAGAGTTATTTTCCCTATATGCAACACCTTGCACTTGTCCACATTAAATTTCATCTGCCATTTGGATGCCCAATCTTCCAGTCTTGCAAGGTCCTCCTGTAATGATTCACAATCCGCTTGTGATTTAACTACTCTGAATAATTTTGTGTCATTGCAAATTTGATAACCTCACTCGTGGTATTCCTTTCCAGATCATTTTTAAATATATTGAAAAGCACAGGTCCAAGTACAGATCCCTGAGGAACTCCACTGTTTACCCTTTTCCACTGAGAAAATTAACCATTTAATCCTACTCTCTGTTTCCTGTCTTTTAACCAGTTTATAATCCATGGAAGGACATCGCCTCCTATCCCATGACTTTTTAGTTTTCTTAGAAGCCTCTTATGAGGGACTTTGTCAAACACCTTCTGAAAATCCAAATACACTACATCTACCGGTTCACCTTTATCCACATGTTTATTAACCCCTTCAAAAAAATGAAGATTTGTGAGGCAAGACTTCCCTTGGGTAAATCCTTCCTGACTGAGTTCTATTAAACCTTGTTTTTCTATATGTGACTTCTTTAATATTACAGACTTGTCTCTTTTTTTTTTTTTTTGGTCAAGTATTGTGAGCAAGTTTATTGCATTTTTAGTTTCCCATTTCCCTTTGGATATATGCCATCCATGGTAAAATGGTTAAACATATATTGAAATAGGAGGCCAAGGAGAAGGAACAAGGAGAGAGGAAAGTGCTTCAGGGCCATACCGGGGGTGAGGACTGGCTTCCCGGCCCCGACGGTGTCCCTGCTACCTCCCCATCTGACGTCATAAGTGGCGGACCACTGGGGTCCTTAAAACTGGACTTACTTCCACCCTGCTTTGAGGCCAAGGAGAAGGAACAAGGAGAGAGGAAAGTGCTTCAGGGCCATACCGGGGGTGAGGACTGGCTTCCCGGCCCCAACGGCGTCCCTGCTACCTCCCCGTCTGACGTCATAAGTGGCGGAGCACTGGGGTCCTTAAAACTGGACTTACTTCCACCCTGCTTTGAGGCCAAGGAGAAGGAACAAGGAGAGAGGAAAGTGCTTCAGGGCCATACCGGGGGTGAGGACTGGCTTCCCGGCCCCGACGGCGTCCCTGCTACCTCCCCGTCTGACGTCATAAGTGGCGGACCACTGGGGTCCTTAAAATCTTGCTCTCAGCGGCGCGGCAATTCCGCCGGCGCGTCGCTGAAGCCGCGCGCGACTTACCTTCGACTTTGCTTCGATCTTTGCCTCGATGTTTGAATGGAATTGGACTGAATGATTGAACCTTTTTCAGAGGTCTCCGTTTAAAAGGAATACCTTGAACTTTAGAAGGAGAGGTTTGTAAAGTAACCAGCTAAGATATAATTCTTTAAATTTGGTAATGCCTCATACGAAGCGTAAGGGGAGACTTCGTATGGAGTCCTCTGTCCCAGCGATAGTTACCTCCTTGCAGCCTTTAATTCAAGGTTACTTTACACCAGTCGCAGCCTCATCCCCGGGGAATAAATCCGCTGAGAGTGCAGGCGAAGAGCAAAGCCTGCCTCTCTTGGAAGACCATCTTTCATTGACCCCGGGTGCCCCTGAAACTCCTACTCCCCCACATCTTGCTAATCTTCAGGACTCTGTCCGGGATATCCTACCACTGGTTGGAGTTATGCCGGAATCAGAGGAGGGACTTGGAGTGGAAGTAAGAAATGTTAAGTTGCCTAATGTAGGTAAACTTAACGGAGAAGAACAGAAAAGGGAAGGAGACCCAGCAGCTGAGATTTCTCAGATCTATGAAGTCTGCAGGGAGGGGGGGAAGAGTATTGGCTTCAAGATGGAGAAATTAGTTAAACCTGATGTGATAACATTAGATGTAATTTGGAACGCTATATTGGCCTTGGAGGGCTCCATATCACGGTTGACAAATGTGGTAAATAACTCACAAAATCTGGTATCAGAAACCCAATTAAGAGTTGACAAATGTGAAAGTAGAATAAAAGAAGTTTCAGTCCAGTTAAACTCTATCTCTGAAGTACAAACTAATTTGATCTGTTCGGATAAGTCAATGAGAAGGAAAATTGAAATGATTGAAAATAAGACACGTTATCTAAATTTAAGAATATTAAATTTTCCCTGTATCAAAGTGTTATCTCCTAAAGAACAACTTAAAAAATATTTACTGGATGTTTTGTTGATGTCTTCTGAAAAAATTCCTATAACATCTAAAATATACTATGCCCCAGTATTAAAAAAAGCCTCTGAATTAGGAAAAAAGGATCTGAATGTGAATTTAGAAACAGAGCTTACAGCTTTTTTGGAAACGTCGATGGAAGAGCAAATCGAATATAGGGGAACTCTACTAGTAACATTTGTCAACCCTGTTGATAGAGATCTAGTATTAAGGTTGTTCCTGCGTAATCGGACATAATTATATTATGGACAAAAGGTATGGATATACCCCGACATTATGAAGGAAACTCAATCTCGTAGAAATGTTTTTGTAAATCTGTGTCAGGAGGCAAGATCTCTCGATGTTCACATAAATTTAAGATATCCTTGTAAATGTGTTGCACAGTATAAGGAAAATACT
Source organism: Rhinatrema bivittatum (assembly GCF_901001135.1). Classification (NCBI taxonomy): domain Eukaryota; kingdom Metazoa; phylum Chordata; class Amphibia; order Gymnophiona; family Rhinatrematidae; genus Rhinatrema; species Rhinatrema bivittatum. Next base: position 425,382,059 of record NC_042615.1, on the reverse strand, counting down.
TATATTTTTTATGAACCATCTGAATTAGAGTTTTTTGTCTAAATGTAAAAATGAAGCCAATTTATCCAAACCCACAGGAGCAGGATAAATGATATAGACTGTTTTTTCTCTCCTTGTTAGTCTACAAGAAGTGTGGCCTAGTAAATTTGCTCAGGATCTATAGATATTCCTTTTATCTTTCTTCATATCGTTTTGAGATAATGACTTACAATGGATTTTTGACTTGCTGTTTTTGAATGTTATGATTTATTGTGAGACAAAATTACTTAGAGATTCTTTGTAAGTCTAATTGTGTAATTATTTTCAAATACTGATTAAATAAAAAATTAAAAAAAAAACAAAAACATATATTGAAATACAGTACATAAGAACATAAGAAATTGCCATGCTGGGTCAGACCAAGGGTCCATCAAGCCCAGCATCCTGTTTCCAACAGAGGCCAAAACCAGGCCACAAGAGCCTGGCAATTACCCAAACACTAAGACGATTCCCATGCTACTGATGCAATTAATAGCAGTGGCTATTCCCTAAGTAAAATTGATTAATAGTCATTAATGGACTTCTCCTCCAAGAACTTATCCAAACCTTTTTTGAACCCAGCTACACTAACTGCACTAACCACATCCTCTGGCAACAAATTCCAGAGCTTTATTGTGCGTTGAGTGAAAAAGAATTTTCTCCGATTAGTCTTAAATGTGCTACTTGCTAACTTCATGGAATGCCCCCCCCCCCCCCTTCTATTATTATTACCTGCTGCCTGCCCCTGCCTGCCAGAAGACCCGGAGGCATCTCTCTTTCTCTTTTCACATTTTTTTTTCTTTTTTCTCTCCCAATTTGGTTTGTCTTTCATCCCCGCTCCATCCCTCCCTCCGCCCCCCTCTCTCTGTTTTTGCTCCCACTGAAGCCGCGGAACCCCCTGCTGACGGTTCCGGAAGCCGGTCCCGAGCCCCTCCCCCCTTTGGATGGCGCTGCTGATGTCAGATGCCGGAAAAGCACGCCAAGGGGGAGAGGTTTAAAGGGCTGCACCGAGACCGGAGGCAGGCCGTACCTGCTGTCTGCCCCTGCCTGCCAGAAGACCCGGAGGCATCTTTCTCTTTTCACCTTTTTTTTCTTTTTTCTCTCCCAATTTGGTTTGTCTTTCATCCCCGCTCCATCCCTCCCTCCCCCCGCCCCCTCTCTCTGTTTTTGTTCCCACAGAAGCCGCGAAACCCCCTGATGACGGTTCCGGAAGCCGGTCCCGTAAGTGAGTAAGTGATGGGAGGACCACGAACCAGATCTTATCTGCTCATTTCTCATAGCACGAAGCCTGCCCAGTTTCAGGTTTTACTGTAACATTCTCACTTCTAGGGATCCTCATTGCCTATCCCAGAGGTTCTTGAATTTGGAAACTGTTTCAGCCTCTCACCACCTCCCCTGGAAGGCTGCTTCATGCATTCACCACTGTTTCTGGAGAGACCACAAGTCCAGAGAGAAACACAAAGATCTATTGCAGCAAGCTTATGGAGAACAAGGCCCAACTCATGATCAAAGAACAGTCCTCTGACCATTCCAAGCCCTTTCGGACCTGCCACTGGGTATGGCAAGAGGCGGCAGGCCGGACAGAGGACGAGGGCAGATGGAGTCCTTAGAACACAGAAGACTTTGGATGAAGACTCAAGCGAGGACACTGTAGACGAAGACTGAACCGAAGACACTGTAGATGAAGGCAAGTATCAAGGCACTGTAGACAAAGGCAAGGAAGTCAAAGTGCTGGGTCGAGACTGCGACACAGCGAGCCCTACTAGGGATGTGAATCGTTTTTTGACGATTTAAAATATCGTCCGATATATTTTAAATCGTCAAAAATCGTTAGGGCCACGATACAATACCAATTCCCCCGATTTATCGTTAAAAAATCGTAAATCGGGGGAAGGGGGAGGGCAGGAAAACCAGCACACTAAAACCCCCTAAAACCCACCCCCGACCCTTTAAATTAAATCCCCCACCCTCCCGAACCCCCCCCCCCAAATGCTTTAAATTACCTGGGGATCCAGCGGTGGTCCAGAACGGCGGCGGTCCGGAACGGCCCCCTCAATTGAATCCTTTTGTCTTCAGCCGGCGCCATTTTGCAAAATGGCCGCCGCAAAATGGCGGCGGCCATAGACAAAAATGATTCGACGCAGGAGGTCGTTCCGGACCCCCGCTGGACTTTTGGCAAGTCTTGTGGGGGTCAGGAGGCCCCCCCAAGCTGGCCAAAAGTTTCTGGGAGTCCAGCGGGGTTCAGGAAGCGATTTCTTGCCGCGAATCGTTTTCCGTACGGAAAATGGCGCCGGCAAGAGATCGACTGCAGGAGGTCGTTCAGCGGGGGTTCAGCGGGGGTTCCGGACCGCCGCTGAACGATATTTTTAAAACCCAAACGGCAACAATACGATTCCCTCCCCCTCCCAGCCGAAATCGATCGTTAAGACGATCGAGGACACGATTCACATCTCTACGCCCTACACAATCCACCCGCGGGACTGGTCGCGGACCACGCTGGGATCGAAGCAGACTTCAGGAGGGATAGTGGAAGCTGATACCGGAACATGATGAAGAAACTGAAGACGCCTGCACCAGGGCGCGCCCTATACAGTCCACCCACTTGACTGGTCGCGGACCACACTGGTGCGGAGCAGATTTGAACAGAGTCTTGACATGGATGGACGCGACAAGCAAAAGGCTCCGAAGACCAGGACAAGATTCAAGCACAGGATTCATGATTCTCAAGGATTAAAAACGTAGGACTGAAGCAGAAGTCTTCCAGAGGGTTGCACTGTGCAGATGAAGATGAAGATGGCCTGTACCGTGAGTCGCCCTACACAGCCCACCCGTGGGACTGGTCGCGGACCACGACAATGGCACGTCAGGAAAGTGGACATCAAAGAACCAAGGCTTGGAGGCAGAGGCGAAGGCAAAGTCATCAGGAAGGACATCTGACATCAGGAGGTACGAACGAAGAACATCAGGAACCTGAAGACATCTGGAGACATGGACGAGGGACATAAGGAACATGAAGATGCCTGAAGACCTGGACGAAGGACATTGGAAACATGAAGACGAAGCCATCAAAGCAGGAGAAGACCACGGAGGATCTGGACCAGAGAGAAGACACAGCCAACTGTGGAACCTGATCCAAAGGCCAGGAGTGACTGAAGAAGAATCCCTTTATAGGGCTGAAGCAGGAAATGAAGACCAGGTGGATTCCGGTGGGGCCATGAGCACTTTTCTGCTGCTGGCCTTTAAATAAATAGAGGACACGGACACTGGTGCCTAGAGAAGGGCCCTGGAGGAAGACAGGACGATGGACAGCGGTGTCTTACACCACACAAGAGAGGACCAGGCAGGCTTTGGGGCGGCCTCTAGGCTGCAGGATGATGTCGGAGCGGAAGCGGCCTCCCATTGTCGCTCAGGAAGACCTCGGTGGTGGCTCTAGGCCGCAGAGAGATGCAGGTGGGCTCGGCTTCCAGGCCGCATACGGATGGCATTTCGGCAGCGGCCTAGGCAGGGCCGCGAAGACGGAGGCAGGACCTGGCAGTGCGGCGGACAAGGCCGCATGAGCTTCGGCGGCTTCCCAGCCGTATGGGAGGTCCCTGCGGCGTCGGAGACAAGCGGCAGCGTGGCGATTCAGGCAGGTAGGTGAAGAGGCCTGCTCAGTGGAAATTAGCTCCGTGGGCAGGGATCGTAACAATGGAGGGAGAGGTGACTTGCCCGAGGTCACAAGGAGCAGCAGTGGGATTTGAACCCTGTCCTCTTTCCATACAAAACATTTTTCATAAAACATTGACTCTTCGGGCTAATAGACCCCGGAGTCATTTAGAGATTGTTGTAGAATCATTAACCCATTAGTGGGCTAAATATATGGAATAGTGAAAAAAGACAAAGAAACAATAAAGAGGTGATTTGTTTTTGGACTAGATTACACAATAGAAATCCCTCTAAGTTAGTTGGTGCATTTGATTTTTGGGTTCTATATTCATGACATATGGTGTCTCGCATATTTACACTTAATGTGAAAGGGTTAAACACCCCATGAAAGCACTTGCTATTACAAAGGGAGTTTCAGCAACAAAAAGCAGATATCATTTTTATCCAAGAAACGCATGTCAAGAAACGTCACGAGCGTCTTTTTGTTACCCACAGTACTCTAGCTCTGTTTGGGCTGCCAGCACCAATAAATCCCGCTCCTCAGGAGTAGGTATATTAATTGCTAATACATGAAGTCTTATTTAAATTACTGGACCCTCAAGGAAGGTATATTTTTTTGAAAATACGGGTGGGTAAGTGTATCTATATGCTTTTATTTATTTAGCATGTTTTGTATACCATCATTCGGTTTCGCCATCATAACGGTTCACAATAGTTACATTAGTTAAACAAACGTTGATTCGCCATCATAATGGTTCAGAATAATTACATTAGATAAACAAAAATTGAGTTGTATTAGAGAACATTGTTACATCATATTTTTTAATGAAAGAATATACATCATGGTTATTATATAGTTTAGGTAGTTAAGCTAGCCCATTGGATGTGGCTATGTGGAGTGTCTTGTGAATTCTTGGGTTGTCTTAGATGCTTTATGTTTCTCTGAGGCTGTGGACTTTTCTTGGTGTTTTCTTAGTGTTTTCTTGCGTTGTCTTAGAAGTTTTAAATACCTACTTCCCGAACACAAATCAGGCATCCTTTCTTCCAAAATATTGATCACCTACTCCAACAACATATGGAAGGGGAATTAATTATGGGAAGCGATTTTAATGCTACTAAGGATCCCCGGGTCGATTCCTCCTCTAAGAACTTAGGGGCTGTTGGTATGTGGACAAAATGACTTCGCTTTCTGGAAAAATGGAGTTTGGTGGATATTTGGAGGCAGCGCTATACTCACTCACGTTCTTACACATTCTTCTCAGCACCCCATAACACCTACTCCAGAATTGATTATCTTTTCATATCTGCTCACTCTCAGAATATGATAGGTAATGTAGGAATTGATAATATAACATGGTCCGACCATGCTCTGGTTTAGGCAGACCTGCACATACAGGACCCTAACCCAGGATTTCGTCCCCGGAGACTTAACAATAGCCTACTTAAAGATAAGACTTTCGCGTGTTGCTTGGAAAATCAAATATCTGATTATTTCCGGGAAAATCAAACTGATGACATGTCCCCTGTCACTATATGGGTGTGCTCCAAAGCGGTGATCCGTAGGCTAGTTATCGCTAGAGCGGCTCATTGCAATAAGGAGAGAGAGCAAACTAACCTCCTTACTAGCCGACCTTGCGACACTGTCACAACAGCATAGTACCACTCAGTCTGGACCCATTTATCACTGACTACTGCGGGTTAAGGATGAATTAATGTCCCTTGACGATATGGCCTACAGCCACCATATGATGTTAAAATGCCAATTTTTTGAAGGGGGCAACAAGGCAGGGAGATATTTGGCGAATCAATTACAGGCGGCCAGGGCACAAACAGTGGTGGCAGGAGTTAAAAATGTTCAGAGTCGTCTAGTTACGTCCTCTGATGGCATTAGACAATCTTTCAGAGTTTTATGAACAGTTATACTCTCCTACGTCTCTGCAATTGATCAGTATTTGGAATCAGTATCACTGCCAACCCTTGTAGTTTCTCAAAAGGAGTTTTTAGACAAACCCATAGAGCCATCTGAAGTCTTTAGGCGATAAAAAAATGTAAAGCCTGGAAAGGCACCCGGTTGGACGGATTCACTGGTATGTACTACCGTTGGTTTCCCCATAATATCGTTGGCCCACTAACAGATATGTTCAATGCCCTAAGAGGTAAAGGACCTAATCTCTAAAGAAGCCAATTCGGCGGTTATCACTGTTTTGGCCAAGCTGGGGAGGGACCCAACACAATGTGGATCCTACAGGCCTATATCGCTCATTAATATTGATTTGAAAATTCTGCCTAGAGTCCTTGCAGCACGATTAAATGGTGTGCTACCAGGCGTAGTGCACTCTGACCAGGTAGGATTTGTCCCTAGTAGATTGGCGGCAGACAATGTCAGGCGAATAGTGGACATTGTAGATTTAGTTCATCATGTAGCGCACTCCCGCTGTCCTCCTTTCGTTGGATGCGGAAAAGGTGTTTGGCCTTATGCACTGGTCCTTCCTCTTTCAGACACTATGGCATATGGCCTTTGGTACTCCATTTATTAATTGGTTAATGAAGCTTTATGAGTGTCCTCATGCCAGGGTGAAGGCTAATGGTTGATATGGGAATCCATTTCCTATTAGATGTGGCACTAGATAGGGATGTCCCTTATCCCCTCTGTTGTTTGCTTTATTTTTAGAACCCTTTACTATGCAGATTTGACAGGCCATCAATATACATGGAGTCCAGAGGGGTTCCAATCACTTCAAAATATCGCTATTCGCTGATGATGTTATGCTAACACTAACGGACCCAACTTCCTCTCTACCAGGAGTAATGCTGGAACTAGCTCAGTTTACCTCAGTCTCTGGATTGAAGGTCAACTATGACAAATCCGAAATCTTAAATCTGACGCTCCCTCAAGATGTTGTCCTACTTTTAGGACAAAGATATCCATTTAAATGGGTGAACTCATCTATGAAATACCTGGAAGTCCGTTTCGGGCCACATACTGATCAATTGTTCGCACTCAACTACACTCCTCTTCTCCGTACTATCCAAGGGAATATTGACCATTGGCTACAACACATGCACTCTTGGCTAGGTAGATTGGCAATTATCAAAATGAACATTCTACCCCGTTTGTTATTCTTTTTCACCACCATCCCCATTTAAATGCCTTCCTTTCTTCTCAAAAAGTGGCAGCAAATGATATGCGGTTTTATTTGGTGCAAGCGACCCCCTCGAGTAGCCAGGACTACCCTGTATCTCCCCAAAATCAGCGGTGGTCTACAATTACCAAATCTAGCATGGTATTTTAGTGCGGCACAGCCAAGGGCACTGGTAGTGCTACACCGAACAGCAGAGATACCACAATGGGTCATGTTGGAGCAGGCTGATATTGGCAGGAGCTACCAATATCGGCAATCCCATGGCAACCGCAATCTACCTGGGGTCCTATTGGTTATCTAACAAGCTCCCTGGGCACCACCCTTAGAGTGTGGCATCAATGAAAAGAGCTCTTAGTAGGTAAGGATCTATACTCAAACATGACCCACTTATTTACTAATACTCTCTTACCACATTCCCATCATAATATAGAAACATATAGAAACATAGAAATGACGGCAGAAGAAGACCAAATGGCCCATCTAGTCTGCCCAGCAAGCTTCACACATATTTTCTCTCATACTTATCTGTTTCTCTTAGCTCTTGGTTCTATTTCCCTTCCACCCCCACCTTTAATGTAGAGAGCAGTGATGGAGCTGCATCCAAGTGAAATATCTAGCTTGATTTGTTAGGGTTAGTAGCCGCCGCAATAAGCAAGCTGCACCCATGCTTATTTGTTTTACCCAGACTATGTTATTAGCCCTTATTGGTTGTTTTTCTTCTCCCCTGCCGTTGAAGCAGGGAGCTATGCTGGATATGCGTGACGTATAAGTCTTCTCCCATGCCGTTGAAGCAGAGAGCCATGCTGGATGTGCATCGAAAGTGAAGTATCAGGCACATTTGGTTTGGGGTAGTAACCGCCGTAACAAGCCAGCTACTCCCCGCTTTGTGAGTGCGAACCCTCTTTTCTTCTCCCCTGCCGTTGAAGCAGAGAGCTCTGCTGGATGTGTGAAGTATCAGTTTTTCTTCTCCCCTGCCGTTGAATCAGAGAACTTTGCTGTATATGCATTGAAAGTGAAGTATCAGGCTTATTTGATTTGGGGTAGTAACCGCCGTAACAAGCCAGCTACTCCCCTCTTTGTGAGTGTGAATCCTTTTTCCACATTTCCTCTTGCTGTTGAAGCTTAGAGCGATGTTGGAGTCACCGTAAGCCTGTGTATGTTTATTTAATAAGGGTATTGACTCCAGGCAGTAGCCGTCATTCTGGCGAGTCACCCACTCTTCATTGGCAGCCTCTTGACTTTATGGATCCACAGTGTTTATCCCACGCCCCTTTGAAGTCCTTCACAGTTCTGGTCTTCACCACATCCTCCGGAAGGGCATTCCAGGCATCCACCACCCTCTCCGTGAAGAAATACTTCCTGACATTGGTTCTGAATCTTCCTCCCTGGAGCTTCAAATCGTGACCCCTGGTTCTGCTGATTTTTTTCCTTCGGAAAAGGTTTGTCGTTGTCTTTTGATCATTAACACCTTTCAAGTATCTGAAAGTCTGTATCATATCACCTCTGCTCCTCCTTTCCTCCAGGGTGTACATATTTAGATTCTTCAATCTCTCCTCATACGTCATCCGATGAAGATCCTCCACCTTCCTGGTCGCCCTTCTCTGTACCGCCTCCATCTTGTCTTTGTCTTTTTGAAGGTAAGGTCTCCAGAACTGAACACAGTACTCCAGGTGAGGCCTCACCAAGGACCTGTACAAGGGAATAATCACTTCCCTTTTCTTACTCGATATTCCTCTCTCTATGCAGCCCAGCATTCTTCTGGCTTTAGCTATCGCCTTGTCGCATTGTTTCGCCGACTTCAGATCATTAGACACCATCACCCCAAGGTCCCTCTCCTGCTCCGTGCACATCAGCCTTTCCCCCCCATCGAATACAGTTCATTCGGATTTCCACTCCCCATATGCATGACTTTGCACTTCTTGGCATTGAATCTCAGCTGCCATATCTTCGACCACTCTTCCAGTTTCCTTAGATCCCGTCTCATTCTCTCCACTCCTTCTGGCGTGTCCACTCTGTTGCAGATCTTAGTGTCATCCGCAAAAAGACAAACCTTACCTTCTATCCCGTCTGCAATGTCGCTCACAAAGATATTGAACAGGACCGGTCCCAACACCGATCCTTGCGGTACACCACTTAAAACCGCTCTCTCTTCAGAGAAGGTTCCATTTACCATCACACGTTGTCTTCTGTCCGTCAACCAATTTGCAATCCAGGTCACCACCTCGGCACTCACTCCCAAGCTTCTCGTTTTATTCACCAGTCTCCTGTGCGGAACCGTATCAAAAGCTTTGCTGAAATCCAAGTATATGATATCGAGTGCTCTTCCTCTATCCAATTCCTTGGTTACCCAGTCAAAAAAGTCAATCAGATTTGTCTGACAGGATCTTCCTCTGGTGAATCCATGCTGCCTCTGGTCCATCAATTCTCCGGACTGTAGATAGTTCACTATTCTCTCTTTCAACAGTGACTCCATTACTTTTCCCACCACTGAAGTGAGGCTAACTGGTCTGTAGTTACCAGCCTCCTCTCTGTTCCCACTCTTGTGAAGAGGGACCACCACCGCTCTTCTCCAATCACTCGGCACCACTCCCGTTTCTAGGGATCTATTGAACAGGTCGCACAGCGGTCCCGCCAGCACATCTCTGAGCTCCCTCAGTATCCTTGGATGAATCCCATCAGGCCCCATGGCTTTGTCCACTTTCAGATTCTTTAGCTCTTCCCATACATTATCTACTGTAAATGGTTTTTCCTCTGTTCCGCTTCCCTCCAGTTTCTTGTTGTGTAGAGATGGTCCTTCTCCAGGGTCTTCTTTAGTGAACACAGAGCTGAAGTATTCGTTTAATATTTCTGCCATTTCTTCGTCTCCCTCCACACATTGATCATTTCCACCTTTCAATTTCACTATACCACTTTGGACTTTTCTCTTTTCGCTGATGTATCTGAAAAATGTTTTGTCACCATATTTTATCTCCTTGGCAATCCTCTCTTCTGCTTGACTTTTTGCCAACTTGATTAATTTCTTAGTCTCCCTCAGTTGAATCAGATATTCTTCTTTGTGCTCCTCCCTTTGGGATCTTTTGTATTTCTTGTATGCAGTTCTTTTAGCTTTAATTTTGTCAGCCACCTCCTTTGAGAACCAGATAGGTTTCATTTTTCTTTTGCTTTTCTTTACATTTCTAACATATAGAGCAGTTGCCTTGGCGATTGCTCCTTTTAGATTGGTCCACTGTTGATCCACATCTCTCTCATTTTCCCATCCATTTAGTTCTTCCTCTAGGTACTTCCCCATTTCCTCAAAGTCTGTGTTTTTGAACTGTAAAACTCGGGTCTTTGTGGTTCTTTTCCCTATTCTTTTAGTGATATTAAACCATACCGTTTGATGATCACTGGTGCTGAGGTGGGCACCCACCTTGACATCAGAGACGATTTCTCCATTATTGAGCACTAAGTCGAGAATAGTTCCTTCTCTCGTGGGTTTCAATACCATTTGTTTGAACAAAGATACTTGCATGGCATCCAGTATTGCTCTACTGTTTTTAGATTCTGCAGATGGGATTTTCCAGTCTACATCTGGCATATTAAAGTCACCAATGATCACCACTTCCCCTTTCTTACCTATCTTATGGATGTCTTCAACCAGATCTCTGTCCAGCTCTTCCTTTTGGTTTGGAGGCCTGTAAACCACTCCAATATAAATGGATGCTCCATCATCTGTTTTTAGGTCGACCCATAGTGCTTCTTCCTTGCCCCAACTACCTTGCAGCTCAGATGCTTGGATATTATTTCTGACATAAAGAGCCACACCTCCCCCTTTTCTATCCACTCTGTCCTTCCTTAACAAGTTATAGCCTGGTATTGCTGTGTCCCAATCATGAGATTCTGTGAACCATGTCTCTGTGATAGCAACGATGTCCAATTCTGCCTCTGTCATTAGGGCCTGCAGATCTGGGATTTTATTTCCCAAACTATGAGCATTTGTAGTCATAGCTTTCCAGGTACTCTCTTTACGGTTATTGCTTTTCCTGTACTCCTTATGAGACTTTAGTTGAGATTTGTTATTCACTTTACTCGTTCCTTTTGCAGTTGTGCCATTGATGACAGAGTTATCCATCTCAATGTTTTTCTCTAGAATTTCTTCAGTTAATATAGGGAGGGCTTTATGTGCTTGTTGCATATGATACTGTGTGTGTCTCCTTGTTACAGGTCTAATTCTACCAGAGCCCACTGTGATCCTGTTTTTTAATGATTTACTTGATGAACTGATTGAGTGGGAGGGTGTACTTGTTGGTTTCCCATCTGTCAAGAATGGGTGACTGTGGGACACATGTGTTATCCTACCTGGCATGGAAAGCGGCAGGGATTATTAAGTGGAAAAATGTGCAATCACAGGGCACTCTTATGACCAGTGCGCAGCTTCAAAGTCACTATCCCTTAGACGCAGATTTTTTTACTATACGCTAAACTCCACTTTACGCACAGAGCATTACGCAGTGGCACCTTGCGGTTGACAGGTAATCTATTCGAGCATTATTGCAGAAATGCATTAGTGGTACGTGGTGTGATTTCCAAAGTGTATACTCTTCTTAATGGTAAGAGGACCAGCTCATTAAGACATCGTGCCTTGTGGGAATCTGATTTCGACCACTTATTATCAGATATGGAGTGGGACTCCATATACCTAGCGGCTGGTAAATGTTCCATCTCCACTGGGTTGCAGGAAAATTGCTATAAATTATTATATCGCTGGCACTATATGCCAGTTACTCTCCATAAATTTCGTCCAGCAGTCTCACAATACTGCTGGAGGGGGTGTGGGGAAGTTAGGGCATGTCCACCAGATATGATAATATGTACCAAGTTGGCTTGTTTCTAGCCATTGATAGATTGGATGTCCCGGATACTCCACACTCCATTAGAGTTTAAACCTTGGCATGTATTACTGAGAGCACCTATACAGGGGCTGAATAAAGAGACACAACGATTTGCATTACAAGTTTTTATTGCAGCTCGTACAGAATTAGCAGCACACTGGACCAAGGCTATAGTTCCCAGTTTGGCTAAAATACAAAACAGACTACATGCATGTTATCAACTAGGCCGCCTCACAGCGGTTCACCTGGATCGCCTGCTGGCTTTTCATAAGGTTTGGGATCCGTATCTGCAGTGGTTGGAAGATCAGCAATCGGCATAACTGTATCCACATAGCATTCTCGGCATGTATTCAGGTCTTGGCGTATATTACCTGTGTGGGTGGCATTACCATATGTTTGGCCATGTACGTATGTTGGATAACTTTTATATACTTTCCATATAAGCAGAATGCTCCCTTTTTGCAACTGATTAGCATATTGTAAATCTCCATTCCTTTCCTATGTATTTCTCTTTCTTTTCTTTATTTTTCCCAATGTTGTATACCTGGTAACTAGGGGGGGGGGAGGGGACTGGGGAATGTACTATTATAATTATCATAAAACCTTAGGTACGGATGCTAGTTCATTGGTGACAATTGTGTATTCCATTATTTGTATTGAATTGTAATGTTACTGTTATGAACCTCATTTATCATTGTCAATAAAAATGTTTAAACAAACAAAAAAAAGAAATGCGCCATTGAATCAGTACTGTAGAGGTTACTTGGGTAAATCAATCAGGAGCCTGAGATTTTTTTTTAATTTTTTATTTATATTCCAACTTTCAGCACTTCAAGGTGGATGACATTCAGGTATTGTAGTTATTTCTCTATTCATAGTGGGCTCACAATCTGACCCTGAGGCCACAAGGAGTGGTAACAGTGGGATTTAAACCCTGGCTTCCAGCCCACTGCTCTAATCAATGGCCTTTTACAGCCAGCGAGCAGAGGTGTTTCAGGGACGGAGCTGAGGCAGAGCTGGAAGGGCGGAGTCAGCAGAAATTCAAATGTCCCTCGGATACAGCACAAACGTCGCGCCACACACTTGGAAAATTGTTCTTGGTGATGAGCAGGAGTTGTAACTGTTATTTGCCTGGTATATTGAGAGAATGGTTTTTTTTATTCAGATGATCTTCAGCCAGTCAGCAGGCGGCAGTATAAGAGCGCAGTGTTCCACTGGCACCAGGAGCTGGAGCTGGAGCTGGAGCTGAGGGGATGAATCCCAGGACAGATATCTTCACCCTGCTGCTAAGGTTCTGAGAGAGAGAGACTGTAACACTGAGAGAGAGAGATGCTCGTTTCAGCAGACATTGCACTGCTGCTGAGGATCTGTTAAGGGACAGAACGGGCTGAGAGAATGAGAGTTGGAATTAGCAGAAAGAGAGAGAGAGAGAGAGAGAGAGAGAGACCTGTTTCAGCTGGGAAGTACAGCTGTGGGTTGACAGGAAAAGGTTGCACAGGACCCTCATATCTGACTGGGAAGGATGCAGCAATTCACTCTGCAGACAAACTGATAAGTACCAGCAGTTACTGTTCTTTCTCTTTTTTTCCTCTTTGCTGTTTCCAGTTTTTCAAGCCTTTTGAGTTAACTGTAAATCCTTTTCTTGTATATAATAACAAACATTCATTTATTAGCACTGTTCCTGTGAATGATTAGCGACCGGTGAGTTAGTACCAAGTCTCACACAGTTCTTTCAGGTTTTTGTGTCAGGTAGAGCTGGAGTAACCAACCAGCATCTGAATCAATGAGGTCTTCTGACCACAGATTGTGCTAATAAATAAACATTTGACTGCTATTTAGTGATTCCTCAGTTGTTATATTTATTGTTTTGTCTTTTCTGGGTGCCTTTTCTAATGTCTAAGCTCCTCCCAGAGGAGGACCTAGTTTAGGGTAGTGAGTGGACTAACCATTTGCTATGGCTCGCTGGAGTAACTATAGAGGGCAGACTGTTCCCTGTGCTCTGAGGGACTCCTCGTCTCTGAGAAATCACTGATTAGCACTGTGAAGTCCCTGAATACCAACAAAATGTTTCTTCATTTATATTTATAAACTAATAGGTCATTGCAGCGGTGCCGAGAGCAGGAAGTTAGCTGGACTTACCCAGGTACGAGTTCCCGCTGGATAGATCCAAAGACAGTGGAGTAAGTTTATCTAGCTAACTTCAGGGCTGCTACCCAGCTAAACATAAGCCCCACACCCGGTCATCTTTTTATCCAGGTAAGTTAACCATTCATTGGCCCACAATTTTAATACTTTGCGGTTTGTCCTGCTAAATTCCAAACTCAGCCGGACAAATCCACTGACCAAGGACCTTTAAAAGTATTACAGGGCACAAAGTGATGTTTGCCAAGGCTCCTTACCTTGTCTTCACTGCAATCACACCACACACACGGGATACGGGATGGCAAGGGTAAATCTAATGCACCGGTGCAGAAGTTGGCAGGACGAGCGGAACCAGAAAGAGAAAGAAAGGAGATGTGTGAGCATTTCCATTTGCGGTACAGGCATTGATCTTGGTTATCACAAAGTTAATTGTGTCCATTTCTGTATACAAGGTAAGGGGCAAGTTTTCAGAAGAGCTGCTGAGTGGCCACAAGCGTTGATTACGTTTATTGGATAAATTTTCAATCAAAGCATGGCGGCTGGAAATGTTCCCAAATTTAGCTTAGCCGGTTCAGCACTGAGCAGCTTCCTGAAAACTTACCCTGAGCAGCTCCAGAGGATCTAACCTCACTGAAGGACCTACCCCTAAATCTAAAAAAAATACCCACCTCTCCCCTGACCCCAGAGCTTACTCTAGCCCCAGAGCCCTCCCTTACCATGACCCCTGACCTCACCCCTCCCCTGACCCCCGAGCTTACTCTAGCCCCAGAGCCCTCCCTTACCATGACCCCTGACCTCACCCCTCTTCTCCAGTCTTTGACTGCATGTCCCCATCCCCCTCCCCTGGGGCTCACATACACTGTGGTTATTACCCATGACCTGCCAGTGATAGAGCACAATCCTTGGCCATCGTGCATCCCCCAGCAGGTAATTCCTTCCCACAGAGCAATTTCACTGCTCCATCTTACAAGAATGTCCCTCCAATGGGACTGTGCACCCTGCCAGGGAGAGGATGATGCCTCTAGTTTGTAAAGTGCATAATACTTTACAGCTAAAGGCCAGCAAGGTTAGATAATGTGTCTGAACTTAAAAATAAATGGAATAACATCAGTTATTCTCTCTCTCTGCTGCTGGAGCTAGATAAATAACATAAGAAGTGCCATTCTGGATCAGACCAAAGGTCCATCAATCCCAGCATCCTGTCTGCGAGAGTGGCCAATCCAGGTCAGCAGAATCCCAAAGCATGGATTGCTCGCCCTCATTAGATTTCATCTGCCATTTAGATGCATTAATAATACATATTTAGCAATAATGTCTCTATTCACCTTCCTCTCCCTCACCACCTGGAAGGGGAGGGGATTGATAGCAGGGAAGAAGATAAAGGTAAACCCAGGAAACTCGGAGGGCATTTGTTTTACTAGAAATGTAGATTAAATTCACTTCCTTCCCCGCCGATGGCAGGTCCTTCTATTCAGTTAAGAAATAGTGTTACTTCATTAGGACTCAAGTTTGATAACTCATTAAGTTTTGCTCCTCACTTCTCTCCTAGCACAAAGATTTGTTTTTATTTTCTTAGGCTAATTTGCAGGCTATCATGGCCTCTCCTACTTCCTGATGAGCCTGCAAGGTGATTACGTTCATCTCAGCTGGCATTACCTTCCAGTTCCCTCTCCTACAGAAATGTGTCTGGAGCATGCAAGAAAGAGGGGGTTTTCCTATTTAGCTGCATATTTTTGGAATACTCTTCCTCTCTCTTTACACAGAGAGAAAGAATTCAGGATTTTTAGGAAAAGCCTCAAAACTTGGCTCTTTGAAAGAGCCTGTGAAGTATAATTTCACTCAGATTATTTTTATTTTGCTCTGGAGATTGTGAGATTTGTTCATTTCTCTGTTACTGATTTTCTGTTGGATTGTTTGTCATGTTTTCTTTTTAATTCTGATTTATTAGCTTGATTAATCACAAAATTTTACAAAAGAAAATCAATGCAGTGTACAAAGAATAAAATAAACAGAATTCCCTGCTATAAATAAATGGCCGTAATGAATGCATCCTGTTAAAACTAGTAACAAAGACAAAACCAGGGCTGACAAAGAAGAGGGAAATCCTATAGGGCTCATCAAGGGACTGAGTGCTGTCTGCATGCTGAAGCACTTCCTGCAACCTGCATGTTTAGCATGAAACACTAACATCTTCTCTAGAAAGCCCCAGAGTTGACCTTGAACTACTTTTTTAAACATTTTGGACAAGACAGGCAAACTAGAGATAGGACAATACTTTTCAGAAATATTTGGGAGAAGATGGGTAATTTTTAAAAAAAACGGACAGACTGTAGCTATAACTTACCGGGTTCTAAAATGGGATTGATGGTGGGAAATGGGAAAAGGGAAGGGCGTCAAGGATGGAAGGGGCAAGGGAGTGGGAGGTTAGGGGGGGGGGGAAGGTGAGGGAACACATTCATACACATTCATACACATTCATGCACATTCACACGGGGAAGGAGGAATGGGGGCAGGGGAGGGAGTTACAGGGGTGGGAATAGGGTAAGGGGAGAACAAGGTCTGGGGATGGGGGGAGGGGGAGCAGTCACTCAAGGGGAGGGGAGGGGGAGGGGGAGGGGAGGGGGTATAGTCATTCGGTCCTCTTCATGCTTGCTTTTTTTCTTTATCTGTTAAAGAAAGATTCAGGCTTTAAAATGTGTAAGGCTGAACACACATCACCATTATATACAGGGAGGACAATAATGAAAGCCATTTCCGGGGGTAAAGCGCTCTTTTATCCACAGAAATGGGCTGTTTGATTACTGTCCATCCTCTACACAAGTAAACGTAGGAGCATATAACAAGGCATGGGCTTTTCCCCATGTAGTTTTGTAAATATTTCTGGTTTGGGGTTAGGACAGGGAGAAAACTATATGCAGAGTTTTCCTTTAACAACGTGCCCTCACAAAAAGCAGGCATGGGTATTTTTGAGGGGGCAATAAACAAAGCAAGTCTAGATGTGTACTTTTGCATTCATTATCATTGCAAACCTCCAGGTTAAAATTCACATGGGATTGGCCAGACCTTGCATACTTTGATTATTTAGGTCAAGGCTGTGAAACATCCAGACCCAGATGAGACCCACAGCTCAGTCCCAGGCAGCCACTGCCAGAGCCCCAAACCAGAGGTTCATGGAGGGAGCTTTTGCTCCTTGTCTCTGACTCCTCCTCCCCCCCCCCCCCCCCCATAATCAAATGTTCACTGCAGGAGCGAGCATGATCTGCTGCCACAGCTTTGGTTCATCTCCCCACCTTGTCCTTGAATTAAATATTCATAAGGACTGGAGAGTGGCACAAGAGCTCCTGCCTCATCCTTAGCTCCTTCCTGCAGCTTCCCATTCCAAGAATTAAATGTTCACAGGGAAACAGAGCAAGAGCTGCTTCTTCTGGCCCCTCCCCAGCCATCCAGAATTAAATATTCATGGCAGGAATGAAGAGCACACATCACATCTCTTCCTTTACCTCCCTGGATTAAATATTCATAGCAGAAGTAAAGCAAAAGCTGCATCAGCTGACACTTGGAGGTTAAACCCTTGCTCACTTGCTTGGATCTTGAAGGTCCTAGCAAGCACTGCAGAGGCCTTGCCTGCTCCTGCACTTGTGCCTCTCTCCTGACAACCTCCCAACCACCAACTGGGTTTCCCAAGTACCCTACCACCTGCTCCTTCATGAGGGTTTTCTGAGGACATTGTGACTCCCTAAACCTGGGGTTTCACAGAATCCAGACAAATAAAGACTGTACATCCAGAAAATACAAGAATCACTGAAAAACTCACCTAGGATCCACAGTGCTAATAGAGCTTGTTATGAAGGAAGAACAGTAAACCCAAAGGATTTTAAATAAACTGCATTACAAGCAGGGAAAGAAGAAAAGGAATTTCACAGTAACTCCAACTGGTTTTTAAGTGAACCTTTTTGCAGAGCTGAATGCTGCATCTGTCTCAGTCAGCTGTGATGGTGCTGATAAGATCAGCTCAGACTGTACAACTGGCTGGGCTTCCTTAGCTTTACAAACTCTCCCTGTTTGTCCCTATTAACACACAGCTCTGTCTCCCTCAGGAACCCTCAGCAGCAATGACTCTAATGGTAATAAAAGGGAATTTTACATGGGAGGGAAATAATATTAACCACTAAAAGGGTTTTGCTAAAAGGAGAAGAGAGGGAGAGGGAAAGGGGAAGCATAAACAAGACAGAGAAAGGAGAGGAAAAGTAGAGAACAGCAAAGGCAAGTGGCAGAGAGGAAAGAGCAAAGGAGAAAAAGTAAGATGGAAAGGGGAGAGCAGGAGATAAGGCAGGGAGATTGATGAGAGAGGGAGGAGGGGAGATATGGGAGGAGGGAGAGCAGAGGGAGCATTGGAAGGAGGGGTGGGAGGAATTGTTACAATATTCAGTTCCAGGTAGAGTTGTTCTGTGCTGCAATCCTCCTCCCCTTTCTCCTCTAGCTTGTAGTTCATTTCCATGTTTAGTCAATCCGCCTTCCCTTTCTCCTCTGCTTGTAGTTCATTTCCATGTCCAGTCAATGCTCCTCCCCTTTCTCCTCTCGCTTGTAGTTCATTTCCATGTTGAGTCAATCCTCCTCCCCTTTCTCCTTTTGCTTGTGGTTTACTTCCTGAAACTTCAGGTCCTTTGGTCTCTTGCTATCCAGAGCCCCAATCAGCAGAAATGCTCACTGCTTACTGCCAACCTTTGCATAATAGACACCCTGGCAGCTTTGCCTTTTATTATGTCAGCTCCTGTCATCATAACATCACAAGAGGGGGGGAGAGACCATGTGAGGCTGATGGGGAGGGGAGAGGAGAGGAGAGGTGGCAGAGAAGGAGCAACTGAATCCAGTTCAGTACAAATTAATTAAAATAATCTGAATATAATAGTTGCCCCATGCCTGCATCACCAGGGTGCAACCTGAACTCCGCCCCTCCCTCCTTGTAGTCTCCAGCTCTGTCTATATGGACCTTGAGTTCCTCCCCTCTCATTCTGCACTCTCAAGCTCCTTCCCTCTCACGCTGTGCTCTCCAGTTCTGCCCCTCTCTCTCATGCTCGGCTCTCCAGCTCTGCCCCTCTCTCCCTCATGCTGTACTCTCCAGCTCTGCCCCTCTATCTCTCATGCTGTATTCTCCAGCTCTGCCCCTCTGTCTCTCACGTTGTGCTCTCCAGCTCTGCCCCTCTGTCTCTCACGTTGTGCTCTCCAGCTCTGCCCCTCTCTCTCATGCTGTGCTCTCCAGCTCTGCCCCTCTCTCTCTCACTCTCTCATGCTGTGCTCTCCAGCTCTGCCCCTCTCTCACGATGTGCTCTCCAGCTCTGCCCCTCTCCCTCTCTCACGCTCTGCTCTCCAGCTCTACCCCTCTCTCTCTCTCTCAGGCTATGCTTTCCAGCTCTGCATTAACCCCTTACTCGCCCACCTGCCTGCCCCCAAAGAGACATATTGGTGGCAATGGATCCCCGGATCTCCTCACTCACTGGCTCCTATCGGACAAACAGGAGGAGGAGGAGGACTGAGGCCTCTGAGACCTGAATGGTGCAGTTTGACCTCCTTGATTCAAAGCAGGATGCTCAGGCGCAGTAAAGGAGGAGGAAGGATGTATCACGAACACTGCAGAGTCACTGTCCTATTCCTCTTCCTGGTTTGCCGATAGTACCCTCTGAGTGAGGGGGTCCATGGGCATGGGGAGGTCTTGTAGAGTGTTAACCTGAGATTGTGGGCTGGAGGGAAGAGAACAAACTGATTGGGGAGTGAACCAAGAGAAATGGGGGGAGTGAACTGGGGATGAGAGTAGTGAAGGGTTTGTGTGGTGGAAGAAGGGAGGAAGTTAATATATCAGGGTGAGTGAGGGGTTTGGAAGGAGTGAATAAACCGTGGAGAGTATCAGGGTAAGGGGCAAATAATTTGAGTGACCAAGGGGTTTATTGGGGGGGGGGGGGAAGCCAGGGTGAGTGAGGGGATTAGTTGGTGGGAAGAAGTGAAGGAGAGAGGGTGAGGGGGTTAAGGGGGCTTTGGAAAGGGGATCAGGGGGAAGAGCAAGTGAAAAAATGGAGTGAAAGGGGCTTTGGAAGGGGGGATAAAGAAAATAGAGGATGGGAGTGTGATTCTGCTACATCTTAATTACACACTTCCTACACTTCACAGTATTTCCCCATCCTTGGATTGGCTTTACTGCTAGTAGAATGAATGATCCATGAAATGTCTGTCTCTCGCCCCTGATCCTCTCTGTACTGCATTTTTTTTCTCTCTTTTCCTGTCTGAGCTCAGCCTCTCCCTGACTGTAACTCCCATGTCTGCACACCCCAGGCTCCCTGCTCACAACACAATGCAGTGATGGTGTCAGCGAGAGGAAAGCAGAAATCTGATCTTGTTAGCAGGACCTGAACTTTCTGATTAATCGTGGCGCAGTCAGACATTAAACTGAGGGGGGATCTTAGTTAACTGGTGGCTCTGGATGCTGGTGCTAATCAGCCTACAGCACTCCTAGATGTACACAGCTCACCAGCCCATCTCAGTCCTGTAATTTGCTGTCAGATTAAAGAAAAAAATATCTCTGGAAAACTGAAGAATCGCTGGCCTAGAGGATTGTTTTACTTCCTAAATAATGTATAATATCCTATAAATAAATCTTCCAGAGCTTCTCCACATCCCTGAATCATATGGTTTTATTCTCTTGTGAGTGCCTCTCTCCTAACAATCTCCCACCCACCAACCGGATTTCCAGTTACCTATGGACAAGTAGCCTGTCCACAAACTATTTCCCACATCTGCTCACTTTGAACCTCACACCATGACCACTTATCTAGACCAGACGTGGCCAACCTTTCACGCACTAAGACTCGTGGAATCAGAATTTATCAAAGAGCCTCAGCAAAGGGGGTCCCAATGAGTGCCCCTCATCCCTTCCAGTCTCTCTCTCCCAGTCCCCCCATTCTGTCCCTACCAGTTTCTCCCTCTCTCATATCCTAATCCCACCAGTCTCTCCCAATCCCCCCACCCTATCCCTACCAGTCTCTCACAATCTTCCCACCCGTCTCTCTCTGTCCTGCCACCCTGTTCCTACAAGTCTCTCAATCCCCCACCTTATTCCCACCAGTTTTCCCAGCTTGTTTCTTTCAGTCTCTCTCTTTCTACTCCCCACCATGCTCTCTCAATTGTCTCACACTGTCCTACCAGACTCCCTCTGAATGCCCCCATCCTATCCTCACAAATCTATCAGGCATCCAAAGATTCTCTCAATCCGTCTCTCTGTAGCCCAAGCATAGCTCCTCCAACCTCCACAATAATAATGACAGGGGCTTAGCCCTCAATCATTATTTTTCTTCCTCTATCTTGACCCCTTCTTTCGCTCTACTTCCCCTCCCATTCTCTCTTTGTCTCTCTCTCCTACAACATCCTCCATTACCCCTGCTGGATCTCTCACACAACTCTCCCTATAGCACTCCAAGACTAACTCCCTCTTGCGCGTCCATCTTTCAAACCCTCCTCCTTCCCAATCTCCCTCTGGCTTTCTCTCAATCCTCCACCCCATCATACCTCTGGCTCTCATTCTCTCCCTCCTCCATCACTACTTCTGACTCTGTTATCCTCCCTTTTCCCCTTCATTACCTATGACTTTGTCACCCATCCTCACTATCCCTCTCCCCCCTGTCACTTCTAGCTCTGTCACTCTCTCTCCTCCCAGACCTGGAGGAGATAACGGAGACAGAGAGGTATATAGAGGAGACCTTCAGGGACATCATACAGCAATCGCACCTCCACTCAGTCAACCCTGTGATGCCTTATCTTTATCGTTATTAACAATATATGAATTGCTCGGTGCATAAGGCTGAGCGATTTACAAAGATTTGTACCTAATCGCATAAAAACACATATTGCAAACAAAGACTAAAGTATCAAAACAAATAACGTCTGCCCAATTAAGAGTCTTTCTATAAAGAAAAAATGGCATAATTACAAAAATGCTAATCTGTACAAGTAAGGTTTTTTTTCTCAGCTCTGAATTTCTTTGTGTCAGTCTCTAGCTGTAGATGGATGGGGAGAGAATTCCAAAAATTCAGGGACAACAATGAAAAAGATCTCTCCCGTGTCTCTTGCAGTTTGTGGGATGGAATTTCTAGCATGCCCCGGGTGGGAGAACGCAACTTTCTAGTAGGAGTGTAAATTTTCAGTAATGCATTAGCCCAGGGAAAGGAGTGTTACTGAAGAAGATTGTGCAATCCAGTGGGAGCACTGAGAGGAGAGGATCATCTTGCTAGTGGCTGAAAGGAATCAGTAAGTTTTTGCTTGGGAAATTTTCTTTTTTAAAAGTATTGGGGCAAAGTTAACTATTTGGGAATATTATTGTGTGTTTGTGCTTTTAATAGTCAGTAAGGCAGTGAGTAAGCAGAAGTTAGACTGTATTTTTAAAATAGTCAGTCAGTAAGGCAGCTAATATGCAGTAAGCAGTAGTTAGTGTGTTTATTTTTAAAAGTCTGTAAGGCAGCTAGTAACCAGAAGTTAGAGTGTTTGTATATTTAAAAAAAAAAAAAAAAAAAAAAACGTAGTCAGAAGCTAGAAATAAGCTAGGGGCAGTGTATACCTAAGTAAAAAGGTTGAAAAGTTCAGTTCAGTTAGAGGATGAGAAAGACAGGTCAGAGTCTATCGGAGGAGAGCTGTGCTGTATTCCTGCCTCCTTTCCCATGCTGTGATTGGACAGTAAGGGGAGAGGAGGTGGTGTACAGCACAGCCCTGAGCTCCAGTGGTTCTGCAGTTACATAGATGCACTGTATAGGCAGTTCACTGGCAAGATCTAAAGTTTATGCAAATGAGGGGGTACCATTCCCCCACCCCACCCCCGGTTATCAAGTGTCCAGTCCTGGTCTATGGAAAAGTTGGCAACCCTATCTGGCATTTATGGACTTAGTGTTTATAGAGCAAAGGCAGGAAGCTTCCCGTCTCCTCCAGCGGCCGCAGAGCCGCCGTGCCTCCTGCAATCTGCTCACCTGCGCCCGACAGGTAAGGACTGGCCGCGGAGGGGCTGAGCCTGGCACTGCGGTGGGGCCATTGAGGCCAAGGGGGCATTCTGAATGGGATAGATCGACCGGGGCTCTGATGCCGCGAAGGTGTTGGTTCTCTCTGCTCTGTTGGGGCGGAGGAGGTATCCGGAAGTTGGAAGGTTATAGTCTTCATTTTGTAGAGAGCATCTCTTTCTCTTAGCCGCTCTCTAAATCCTTCAGGATGGTTGCTAGTATGCTGACTTTCTGTCTGAACTGTAACAATCCTGTAAATAACAGCATCGTATATCTGGTGCTGTTACTTACAGGATTGTTTTCTTAATGAAAAAAAAGTGGACTCCATTAACTACCTTTAATGTATTTTCTTTTTGGCAGATGGTTTAATAGGGTTGGGTGGCAGGGTGTTAAACCCTTGTCCTCCTGTTGTACAGTTTCTCACTCTTTGCCAAAAGGCCACGAAGGTACTATGCTGTACTTGCCGCCTAGTCAATATTCTGGTTTATTTAAAGATATTAGAATATAGTGTACAGATTTAAGGAATGTTTACTGACAAACGCATAAAAATGATCAAACTATGTGTGGGGTGTAAAAAAAAAATAATTATAATTTTTAGGTGTTCTCAGAAAATTTTAAAATCCAGGCTTCTTGAGTTTGCTTTTTAAGAGGGCCAAATGATACAAATTTACACTGTTTTGGCATCAAATATTTGTAAATTTGAAAGCCAGCCTGTATCAATGTGCCCTAAAATGACTGGGTTAGAAACTGGTTGAGTGAGAGGCAACAAAAGGTAGGGGTAAGTGGCGCTCACTCTCAGGAAAGGAGGTAAGGGGATTTGTCATTGGTGTACCAAAGGAGTCTGCGCTGGTTCTGATTCTGTTCCACATTTTTGTTTACAATGTTGCAAATGGGCTATTGGGAAATGTTGGTTTACTTTTGTGCAGATACCAAAAATCTGCAACAGCATAGAGATCCTGGAAAACATGAGGAGGGATCATCCAGTGAGGCTTGAGCAAATGGCGTAGTATGGCATCTTAAGATTTAATGCTAAAAAAAAATTCAGGATTATGCATTTGATTTGGTGGAATAGCTGCCTAGTGATTATAGTAGCAGGCTGTGAACCAGGAACAGAGGGATTCAAATCCTGCTGACACGCCTTGTGACCTTGGACATGTCACGTCACCCCACTTTATATTGCCTTGGGTACAACTTAGATTGTAGGCCATCTGGGGATAGGGAAACAACTACAGTACCTGAATGTAATCTGCTTTCAAGTGTCACAAAACCTGGAATATAAATTTAAAAATAAAAAGGGAGAAGTACAATATGGGATGCAGTGTTGCAAGATCTGATGGTGTGCATATCTTATGATCCTAATTTGGTGAAACTGTTAGATAAGGTGACAACAAAAGCCAAAAGGATACTTGAGTTCAGAAAAAAAAAATTGGCTCTGTATAAGTCTCCGGTAAAACCTCATTTGGAATATTGTATACAGTTCTAGAGACCACACTGTCAAAAGAATATAAACTTAATAGTCCAGAGGGTAGCTACCAAAATGGTCAGTGTTCTTAATCATAGAGGGTATGGGGACAGACTTAAAGATCTAAATATGTATACCCTGGATGAAAGACACAAAATGAGATCTATGATATAGATTTAAATACTTGTAAGTATTCAAGGCAGAGAGCTATGCTGCCGCTTACCCAACAAATCAAACTTAATATTTCACTTGGAAGCAGCTCCATCACTACTCTCTACATTAATAGTGGGGGTGAAAGGGAAATAGAACCTAAGGTTACTAAGAGCCAAGAGAAACAGATAAGTATGAGAAAAAAGAAGTGTGAAGCTTGCTGGGCAGACTGGATGGACCGATTGGTCTTCTTCTGCCGTCATTTCTATGTTTCTATGTTTCTGTTTCTAAGCTGGGGCACTCTCCTATCTGAGCAGAAGCTCCTGCAGGCATTTTCTTTGCGGGCTGCAGACAGGGAAGGGGAAGGGAAAACTCTTGCTCCTGTTTCTGATTCTCAAAAGCATCAAACGTGCAGATCAGCTCCACCACCCCATCCTGCCCAGTGCAGACTGATGACGTCACACAGAGAGGCGGGCAGCGTTCCACTGAGTACATAGATCACATCACAAAGCAGGGGGCGCTTTACTTTGAGGGCACATGCTGATTACATCACAGCACAGGAGACGTTTAACTCTCAGGACTCACATTGATGACATCAGTGAGAAGACAGGGAGCTTTAAATTAAGGGATTATACAGAGCTGGCAATAAAGAGATTGTTATCACTGGATCTGGGGAATTTTTCATCCGAATAAAGATTTCTAAAACTGTGATTGGGATAGGGATCTGTTTTAGCTATTTTTTAAAACTTTAGGGACAAAATTGGCGCCCTTTTCACATTTCTAAAGTTTCCCCCCTGCTTCCTAGTCACTGAACAAGTACTAACAGCAGAGCCCCGCCCCTTTGGAAGCTTATTGATGACCTTGCCATTCCCACCGACCAATCCCATGCGGGGGCGTGGAAAGTGGAAAGCAGCTCCTCTCTCAGAAAGGGAGGGGGAGTTTCTCCGAAAGGATCCTGAGCTCAGAGCACGACCCTGGAGCGAGCCAGCGAGTGTGCGGGTGAGGGGGTGACAGCACGTGCAGGCAATTTCTGTGCCGATACTCTGGCACCCTTATAGCCAGCCCGGGGGTGGGAGGGAGCACTCATTGAGTGAGTGCAGGAGCAGGAGCGGTGTTTGGGTGAAACAATGTGTGGGTGATGTGTATGCGAGCCCCTGCCGCTAACACCAATCTCTGGGCAATCAGAATTCCATTTCCATGCTGTGCTGCTGCCACCAAAAACAACACTGTCGTTGATACTTTTCATTTGTTCAGATCATGGACCTCTTTGCAACCTTTAAAATGTTTGTTGACCACGTTTCTCTTTCATTTTTACATGCAGTTATATGACATATATGGAAAATTATTAATTAAATAAAAGAAATAAAGAGATGTACACCAGGACCATTACTTTTCAGGAAAGCATCCCCCTCTTCTGCCCTATTGCCTCTCAGCCCTAACCCATTTTTTAATGCAGTTCCCTCCTCTTGGCCCCCGAGTGCCTTTCCTTCTGCCCTCTCGTCCATTTTCTTACCCTCAGCCCCTCTGTCTCGTGTCCTGTCCCTCCTGAATTCCAGCTATGGCCTTTTCCTTCTTGCCTCACTTCCACTCACCCATGGCTCCTTCCCCTTTCCCCCAGCTCTTTTCCTCCTGCCCTGCTAATCTTCCCCCATGTCCCCCTCCACCTTGTCCCCTCTCCTTCCTGCTCTGCTTCATCTTACCCAAGCAGCGGCGGATTCCCGATGAAGAGCGGCCCAGGGATTCGCCGCCCAGGAGATACCATGTGGTCTGCAGAGCGTGACTGTCACGGCCACGCCCGGCAGACCACATGACTAGCGCGATCGGCCCACCGGGGGATGCCCGATCCCCCGATAGGCCAATCCACCCCCTGTACCCAAGGCCCCTGCCTTTCCTCCTGCCCTCTGTCCCCTTCCCTCTTGCTCTTTCCCCTGTGTCACTTTTCCTCTTACCCCACTTCCTTCACCCTTTGCCCCTCCCCAGGTGCCTTCCCTCTTGCTGTCTGACTGCTGTGTCCCTTGTTCCCTTCCCCCTCCCCTCTTCCTCCCCGGTCCCTTCCCTCCTGCCCTCTGGCCCCTTCCCTCCTCTCTTCAGTACCTTCCCTCCTGCCCTTTGTCCCCTTCCTATTCTCCCCCATAACCAAGAGATTTTTACCTCAAGATTTCCTTTCCCCACATTGTACTAAAAGAAAACTACCTTAAAGAGCCTGGTAAGCACAGCACTGGAAGAGGACAGATACCGGCTGCCTGCCATGACTCAGCCCTGAGAGCACAGAAATCATCAAACTGAAAGAAAAGCAGTTTTTCCCCCTTTGTGGCTGTGGTTAAATTTCCACGCACTCTGTTTATGCTGGGTCTTCTTTTCATTTTCTCTCTGCCTCCTCATTCTTTCTCTGTTTGAAGTGATGTATTGTCTCCTCGTTTCTTTAACAGTTTAAATAATTTTTGTGTTTCAGTAAAACAGACAGACTTATCTACTGCATCTGTGGAAATAAAGAGAATAAACAATGTTAGCTAAGTGGTTTTGGATCCTCCTGAATAGTACAGGAAACAACATCAATCATTCATATTTTTCTACAGGATTACAAATTCAAACACCCCTACAGTATTAGCGTATGTGATTGCAAAAGAGATGGTCTACATCAGTGGCTCCTAACTTCTGTCCGCAGACCCCGGGATAATCACAGTGGGGTCTGCCAGAAGTAGGGATGTGCAGACCAAAAGTTTATGTTCATAAGTCCATAAGTCGAAAGGGGAGGTCATTTGCGGTCAATATGGACATATGGAGAATTCCATAAGTTGAGTCTATGTCCATGTACCGCTTTTGGTTTTGGGATCACACTTCCAGCAAACTACACCATTACAATCAAAAGGTAAAGATTTTCCAAACCCTTTTCCTAGGATATACCAGTGGATCTTCTTTTCTGACGCTGCCCTACTCACAGCAATTTGTTAAAACCCTCTAAAAAAAAATCCTAGATGCACTTCTGGGAAAACCACGGTACATGTTGAAATACCGACACAATCTGTCCAGTCTAGGAGGCCAGTTTATTTATGTATTTATTTAAAAAGATTTCCTCTTACCTTATCTACCATTCAAGGGGAGATATATTTTTAATTATGTGTATTTTTATGTAACATAAAAAACAACTAGTTGCTACAGATATTTTGGCTTACAAAGGTGATACAAGCTAATTACTAAGTGCAGATATGAATAATTGCTAGACCATGGAATGACTACAGCATGTCTTCAAGCCTTAGAAACGTGAAGTGGCACAATTTCTAGAGAGACCTTAGGCCAGCTCTGGCTGCTTGACATCCCAAGCTGGTACATTCTGATATTCTTAGGGATATTGTTTCAGTAGTGCACCTAACAGCACAGTTTGGCATATAAGGTTGAGCACACACAAAACCAACTGATTTTCAAAATGAGACACACGCATACAAGTTGTCTTTGAAGGCCATGTTGCTCTGTGGCTAAATATATGCTCTAGATGTACCCATGATAAAACAGAGTGCATAACTATGAAAATTCAGATTCATTTTTTACCTGTTCGTGAACCACCCCCTTTTTATGTGGGGTTAAACCTTACACAAGCAATGCACACATTTCAATATTTTCAATATGAAAATCTATATTGAGGGCAAATTTTGTGTTCCGTTCCTCATTTTATGCACCTAAGTTTTCCAATGTTTACTCAGGATTTATCTCTTCGTGGTCTGCTTCAATTTCAAATGCAAGGACTACAGATACTGATACTTTTATGTTTAGTTCACCCTGAGATTTGTGAGTCTTCCCTCAGTTCTATTCTTTTTCATTTTTTCTTCATTTTGTTCTCTGTAATTTTGCTTCGATTTCCATATTCTGTCCATTTCTCTTTATCTATTACTATTTTCAATTTTTATATAATTTTTGCCCAACATAAATTCCACTTCTTTCTTCCATCTCTTTTCTCCCATCTCTTTGTTTTTTTCCTCTTCCACTCATTTCCCACCTTTCACTCTTCTTCTGTAAAGTTATTTAATGCAGGCAGTCATGATGAGTGTGGCACTGCAGTACTATTATATTACTAACTGGACACCAAAGAGTCACAGTACTATGCAATCTCTGGGATTTCATGTCGCCCAGCGATTGCAAAGGAGAGCATACAAACTGAGGAATGGATGCCTAGGCCCAGCTCCACTTTGTCAGATTTCAAACACCGCCAAACCAAGATTCCGTGAACATATATTTCCATATCTTTTTTCTCTTCACTGGCTACCCCTGTCTTGTCATATAAAGCTTAAAATTGTTTTACATCTCCCCTTGTGCAACTGTGATTTTGAAGCCATATGTCCCATCTTGTTCCTTACGCTCTGCAAATCAATGTTTGTCAGAACTCCCATCTTTGCACATGGTCCATTTGCTCGAGGCTCATAACCATGCTTTTTCCATCATTGGTCGACAGCTCTGGAATTACCTCCCTGATTCCATTAAGTCTCTGACTTGCATCACTACTTGTAAGAAGGCAGGGGAAAAAAAACCTTTTTTTGAAGCAGCATTTGGTGGAGTTATACAAAGCCAATTACTCAGTTTCCCTGATGGCTGATGTTTTTGTTTTTTATGCCGTTTTGGTTGTTTCCTATTACCTGTATTTAGGATACTTTCAGCAGACAAGCCCTTCATTTTAAGATACATTCTGCAGGAACGTCTCCTATTTTTGCTTTTGTTTTATGTATAGCTTAGATTTTTGTTTTAGCTTATTACTTTTACCTTTTAATTTTACTTTGTGCATGATCTATGTTGTGTGTTTATTGTTGTATATTTTGTTTTAACTCTAGTCTTTTATTGATTTGTTTTACTTATGTATGTTTGACATGTTATCTACTGTGAATACTTGGATATGTGTGGAATATACGTTTTTTAAATAAATAAATAAATAGATAACTCCAAATATCGGAGATAGCCAGATAAGTTATATGGCTAACTCAATTTCACCTCAGAATATCTCTCAATCATCCGGATATTTTATCCAGATAATAACTTCTATGGATAAAATTTATATGGATAAGTACCGCCGATATTCAAAACTCAGCATTTATCCGGTTAACTTAAAGGTTATCCAGATAAACGCCTTTGACAATCAACCTTAGAGTACTACCACATTACTTCCTGCAGCTTAAACAAAATATAATTGTGCAACTAAGTAACCCTCCTATGGGTGACAATCAACAGCCAATGCCAACCTTTTCAAAGCTGATGCCAGGTTTTCCTTCTATATGTTGCACTTTCCCACAGTTGAAACTATGAGCTACACCCAGCACTTTTACTCCTAGGGGGTAAGGACTGTGTTCTTCCTTACAGGAAATTCTCAATGGAGTGTAATCAACTGAGTGACCTGGTTGCAAGGGTTAATGACCCATGACTACACCCCTTCCACCAGCGACACGATCAACAGCCAATCCCACCCTATTTAGGACAGGCCCACACGTAAGGGTGCACCAAAGCAGATGTTCCTTTATGCACCTTGTAGAGTCCTCCATACATGAGCTGGTGATTTTAATTTTATATTCAAATTGGGTGTTTTTTGTTGCATTATTCTTTGGAATGGATTGCCATCTTTTGTATAATGTGCTGGAGTAAGGATGGGTTGGAGGAGGGACACCTATTCCCATTATTTCAGGGATGGAGAGGAATAGGACTGCAGGATTGGCTCGTAAGATTTTTAAATCTGGAGGAGCTAGGCCTAGGGTTCTCCTCCTTCCTGATTGAAAGACTAAAGAAAAGTTTTCCCATACAGATGTGTCAAACTTTTTTAGTGAATGTTTTCCAATGATAACCCGATTTTCAATATGGATAGTGACTTGCTAATATCATGTCAGTGCTTCAGTGTCAGCTGCCTGTGAGGCGCCAGCAGGAATCATTTCTCTCCACTGTTGATACTCCAGCTCCTATTACTTATTAGCACAAGTGTTCACAACTGATGGGAGGGGGAAACAAAAGCAAGAGCTCAAAGGGAGTACTTTCTGCTTCTCATTTTCACAGCTCACTTGTCCTGTAGTACCGGTGCTATACTAAGATGCAGTACGACCAGCAAAAGAAACAAGAAAGCTTCGGAAGGGAAGGAGGAGGAGAGGAAGGATGGGGGATGTGGTGTTGGGGAGACAAAGTAGGAAAAGGAATGGAAAAATCTAGATGAAAAAGGAAGCAAGAAGCCATTATACAACATTTTCTGGGATACATGAGAGGGCCAGAAATCATCTTAGGGGGAGGGGAGGTCTAATTTTGTAACAGCCTGCCTAAATGTGAAATCAAATACATGTATAAGGTACACCAATTTTTAAAGCAAACTTACATGCCTAAGTTCACATTGAAAATTATCCCACCAAATCTACCCAGGCACAATTACACCTGCTAATTTGTGCACAATTTTTTCAAGAAAATGTACTTGCATATACTTTTGAAAATGAAAAAATATGCATGTAAATGCAAACTCTTAGTCCAGGAAAACTCATGCCCATACATGACAGATTTGGGTAGGGCGACTAAAACAGTTTAACTCACAAGAATGCCTTTGAAAATTACCCTCTTATGTCACATAAGTTATGTGTAGGTGTCTGGGTGATTTGAACCTGCAGCTCTAGCTGTTCAGAGCCAGGGGATTTGATAACAGAGGGTACAGGATCTCTGAAACAGCCAGGAACTCCTAGTAAAGTTCAGAAGAAAAGATAGGAAGACCATCCATGGACTACTTTAGCCTATTTATGACATCACCATTTCCCTAGTCCTCCATCACAAAGACACCAGGGACTGAAAATAACCTAGGTCTAACCTGGGTGGGACCCTAACAGACTGCAGTATACAAGGAAGTTCTGTCTGCCACACCTTTGCTGGTCCAATGGCTCAGCTGGCGTGTTATTGGTTCATTGTTGATCTCTGGCCATCTTCATGTTCCCTTGCCTATTTGTGTCACAGTTCTTGCCCTTGCATAAGTCTCTGATTCCAGATCTCGCTTTTGCCTGTTTTTGCTTTCAGCTACCTGCCTGTTCCTGTTTCCAGTCTCGCACTCAGATCAGCCTAGTTCCTGTAAACAGTGGAAGTACTGGAGGCTGCCTGAACTGATGGGCTCAACCTGAGGGGAACAGCAGCTGTTGTAAGGTGAAAATCTTCAAGCACCGTCCAGGTCTCGTTGGGACAGCATGGACCATATTGGTACTACCAACAAAGTGCATTGCTTTTTATTTCCTTCACTTTATCTTGTTGATGCACTCAGCTCCATGACAAGCAGAGGTGTTTACATAGTGATTTGTGGCAGAAGTAAAAAAAAATAAAAAATGGAGAGGTTGTGGAACAAGGGATGAGAAGGAAGGGTAAGAAGGAAAGATAAAATTGTGAAGGAATGAAGACAGAAAGAAAGAGAAAAGGGAATGAGGAGAAGGTTGCGGAGAAAGAAAATGGAGATTTGGGAAAGAGAAAACAAAGAAAGGAGAGAGAACAATGAACAGTAAATGGACAAAACGATAAGATTTTCCGGAGAAAAAAAGAATGGAAAGTCAGCCAGATAGACATAGAAAAGGAGTACTAAACAGAAGGCATATGGATAAACAGGAGGCTTTGAGGGTAAACTGCATAGAGTAACAGTTACAACCCTAAACAAAAGGTACAAAGGTACCCATATCAGAGGTTTTCATGGGTAATGATTCAGATGGACTGAACCAAATCACGGTGAATCTAGAAGATGTGGTAGGCCTGATTGTCAAACTGAAGAGTAATAAATTACCTGCACCGGATGGTATACACCCCAGGGTTCTGAAGGAACTAAAAAAATGAAATTTCAGACCTATTAGTAAAAATTTGTAACCTATCATTAAAATCATCCATTGTACCTGAAGACTGGAGGGTGGCTAATGTAACCCCAATATTCAAAAAGGGCTCCAGGGGTGATCCGGGAAACTACAGACCAGTTAGCCTGACTTCACAGTGGCAGGAAAAATAGTGGAAAGTATTCTAAATATCAAAATCAAAGAACATATAGAAAGACCTGGTTTAATGGAACAAAGTCAGCATGGCTTTACCCAAGGCAAGTCTTGCCTCACAAATCTGCTTCACTTTTTTGAAGGAGATAATAAACATGTGGATAAAGGTGAACCGGTAGATGTAGTATATTTGGATTTTCAGAAGGTGTTTCACAAAGATCCTTATGAGAGGCTTCTAGGAAAAGTAAGAAGTCATGGGATAGGTGGCGATGTCCTTTCGTGGATTACAAATTGGCTAAAAGACAGGAAACAGAGAGTAGGATTAAATGGATAATTTTCTCAGTGAAAGGGAGTGGGCAGTGAAGTGCCTCAGGGATCTGTATTGGGACCCGTACTTTTCAATATATTTATAAATGATCTGGAAAGAAATAAGACAAGTGAGGTAATCAAATTTGCAGATGTTACAAAATTGTTCAGAGTAGTTAAATCACAAGCATATTGTGATAAATTGTAGGAAGACCTTCTGACACTGGAAAATTGGTCATCCAAATGGCAGATAAAATTTAATGTGGATAAGTGCAAGGTTATGCATATAGGAAAAAATAACCCATGCTATAGTTACACAATGTTAGGTTCCATATTAGGAGCTACCACCCAAGAAAGAGATCTAGGCGTCATAGTGGATAACACATTGAAATCATCGGGTCAGTGTGCTGCGACAGTCAAAAAAGCAAACAGAATGTTGGGAATTATTAGAAAAGGAATGGTGAATAAAACGGAAAATGTCATAATGCCTCTGTATCGCTCCATGGTGAGACCGCACCTTGAATACTGTATACAATTCTGGTTGCCACATCTCAAAAAAGATATAGTTGCGGTGAAGAAGGTACAGAGAAGGGTTACCAAAATGATAAAGGGGAATGGAACAGCTCCCCTATGAGGAAAGACTAAAGAGGTTAGGACTTTTCAGCTTGGAGAAGAGACGACTGAGGGGGGATATGATAGAGATGTTTAAAATGATGAGAGGTCTAGAACGGGTTAATGTGAATCACTTATTTACTCTTTCGGATAATAGAAAGACTAGGGGGCACTCCATGAAGTTAGCATGTGGCACATTTAAAACTAATCGGAGAAAGTTTTTTTTCACTCAACGCACAATTAAACTCTGGAATTTGTTGCCAGAGGATGTGGTTAGTGCAGTTAGTATAGCTGTGTTTAGAAAAGGATTGGATAAGTTCTTGGAGAAGTCCATTACCTGCTATTAATTAAGTTGACTTAGAGAATAGCCACTGCTATTACTAGCAACAGTAACATGGAATAGACTTAGATTTTGGGTACTTGCCAGGTTCTTATGACCCGAATTGGCCACTGTTGGAAACAGGATGCTGGGCTTGATGGACCCTTGGTCTAACTCAGTATGGCATGTTCTTATGCAGTTACAACTGTAAACACCTTGCTGGGCAGACTAGATAAACCATTTTGATCTTTATCTGCTGTCATTTACTATGTAAAAGGTGCTGACTGAAGTCCAAAAGCTCCCTCTCCTTCCCCCTCAGTTAATCACATGGCAAATGTAAATTATTTTTGGCTAGCGAAGTTGGGTCAGATATGTCATACCCTGTCACGAGTGAGGTGGGTGCTCCCTCACCCAAGCTTTGGCTGGCAGAGCCACATTACATCCTGATAAACTGAGCAGTTCAGATTGCTGTGTTGGGTGGGGAAAGATGCCATGTTAAGCAGGGCTAAACAGATTCATAGGCTGCAATGAAGGAGGGGAAGCAAAGGCCACGGGTAAAGATACTCTCCCCATGTAATAGCAGCTGCAGGGCTGCCCTATGTCATCTGCAGCACCAAGGTTGAGCTGACTCAGATTTAATGGTTTCCCAAATGCCTTCCCCAACCCATACTTAGCACCAGCATTATCCGCCTCCTCGTCACTCTCTGGAGTTCCACTTTGGCCAAAATCCATGATTCTGAACTACTTCCTAGGTCTAGAAGGCATCTTCCTTTCCAACTACAAGATATATAAGCCAAGGTGCAATCGCTGACTTTCTGTTGGGCTAGAGGACTTAGGTGTTTTGATACAACTGGAATAGAAAGGGATCATCGGGATGGACAACTTTGAGAGTAGACTAGGTTGTAATATATTTCTTAATTAATCCTACACCAATCACAACTTCTAGCCATCACCTTCCGCACACCTGGACTGGAGGCAGCACAAGTCATCCAGCAGTTTGCAGGTGGAAACCCCCCCCCCCCCCCCAATATAATCAACTGCTAGCACTAGTCAAGACTGACAGAGGAACCTGAATACTGAAAAGATACTATAGCTTATTCTATTCAAATTAATATATATTCCAGTTACCTAATCATTTACCTGTTTTCTTCCACAACGCAAAAACTTTGCTTATCTTTAATATTTTAGGGGTCATTTTTAATTTTTTACCAAGAACTCTCTACCACTTGTGTGCCCACTAACAGGTTGATGCAATACTGTGCACTGGCCACAGCGCACGGCTCAACACACGACTGGACACATGTCCATAACCCCGGATGCAAAACGGGGGTTAGAACATCCAAAACGCGCAACCAATCGAGCTCATCACATGTAAATTCATATTTTTTTTTAATCTTTCTTTATTAGGATTTTCATAATCAAACAACTTTACAATTTACCTTGAACAGTGCAAGAAATGAAACTTTAACCCCCATAACCCCTTATTTCCCCCCCCCCCCCCCTTACCCCATTCCTCTGCAGCAGGACAAACAAACAGTAACATTTACAAAGACAAAGGTATCTCCCTCCATTTGAGTATCTACTAATTAGATGCTAGGCGCGTATTCTCCTGGTACTGATGTCTGGTGAGTTTTTGAATAATGTCTCTCTTGGAAGCTGGGAATGACCACCAAAACTTATTCCATATGGAGAGGCACTCAGTCCGTTTCACCAATTTCTGCGTAGATGCCGTCCTAAGTTTGTGCTAACATAAAGTTTCGAGTCTACCTTGCCACTGCTCCCTCGTAGGACTCTCCATTGAGATCCACCTCGACAAAATAGCTTGAACAGCTACAAGCAGGGTTTTATGCAAAAACTGTTGATCATATTCTGACAGTGTTTGAAGTGAATCATTTGGCAAATGCAACACACACAGTGTAAGATCCTTAGGTATCTGAATTCCCAAAATCCTTCCCAACCGTTCCAATACCTCCTCCCAAAACAAAACCAGCGTGTCACACTCCCACAAACTGTGTAAATATGTACCCTTATGAGTCTGACATTTAATACACAAATCGGAATCAGCTAATTTTGCAATATACAATTGGGATTGGGGTATATATATGCAATGCAGAAATTTGAACCTCATTTCACGGAGAATCACATTTTCTGACAACTTATAACTGCTCTGCAAGAGTTGCATAATAGACAGTAGTGATAAGTAAATATCAGCATGAACGACCCATTTATTTTGTATAGATACCACCGCTGAGGTGTACTTCAACTCTTTTAAGGCTCGAGAGAACACAGAGCAAGAATGTCGTTTTTTACATCCTGGATCTATGACATTATCTACATTTTCCCATTGAGCCCTATTTATCTGAAGCCCAAAGACCTGGGACACATAGTGCCTGATCTGCAAATAGGCAAAGAAATCATGGTTATGTATCTCATATACTTCCTGGAGTTCCGGAAAGCTCCAGAATATCCCTGTCCTGGGAGCATATAGCTGGTATACATTTTTCAAACCCTTCATTCCCCAAGCCCGGAACACCGAACTCGAGATCCCTGGTATAAATTGGGGGTTCCCCCTCAGCGGAATATGTGGAGTCAAACATGTCCCCATTTTCAGTTTATTTAAGTATAAGAAACTCCAGGCTTTCCTACCCGAGCATAGGATCATACTCCTTTTACAATGTGCCGGTACCAGTGATCCCGGAAGTTGTATAAGGGCGGCGAGGCTATAAGGACTGCACCATTCCATTAGGAATTCGAGTGGTGTGTATATGCCTGTCCCATCCAACCAGTCTCGAATATGTCGTAATAAGCATGCAAGATTATAATCTCTCCAGCTCGGGCATCCCAAACCTCCTTGATTTCTTTCTAGCCGTAAGGTATCAAGGGAGAGCCTAGCTTTGCGTCCCCTTCAAAGGAACTTCCTCACTATCTTATTAATACTGTTTATATCTCCCGAGGTTAGCCAAAGTGGGATCTGTTGCAGAATGTAAAGCCACTGCGGCAGTTCTAGCATCTTTAATAAGGCTATTCTCCCTGTCAAGATCGGCAAGTTCTCCCACATTTTAAGTTTGTTAGTCATATTGGTCAACAGCGGGCGAACATTTACTTCATATAGTTTAGCCGGGTCCCTAGAGAGGAGTATACCCAGGTACTTCAT
Source organism: Rhinatrema bivittatum (assembly GCF_901001135.1). Classification (NCBI taxonomy): domain Eukaryota; kingdom Metazoa; phylum Chordata; class Amphibia; order Gymnophiona; family Rhinatrematidae; genus Rhinatrema; species Rhinatrema bivittatum. Next base: position 425,345,256 of record NC_042615.1, on the reverse strand, counting down.
GGTATGTAAATTCATATTGATGAGGCTATTACCTATTTCCCCCGATGCAAAAAAAAAAAAAAATGTGAGCCCAACACGCACATTTTGACCCACAAAAATTTAACCCTTACCTGGAGCAGGTGTTCATTCTTGAGGAGCCGAAAAAAATTACAGAAAAGCTTTTGTAAGCTTTTCTGTAACTGCTACTTTTTTTTTTGTAAGCTTTTCTGTAACTGCTTTTTCTTTTAGCACCTGTTAATGTTCTTATTATATTACCTTTGTCACACCTTGTTAATTGTAAACCGGCATGTGATTCCCATTGCGAATGCCGGTATAGAAAAACTCTAAATAAATAAATAAATAAATAAAATAAAATAAAATACTGCTTTTCTGTTCCTCTGACTTAATATTGTGCGATATTAAGTTGGAGGAACCAAAATAGGAGAATTAAAAAAAACATGTGCTGGCGGTCAGGTTAGAAAAAGGGGCACTCAATTAACGAGTATCCATTTTCTTAACCCGTGGCTGTGCACAGGTTCGGCAAACAGATGCTCATAAAATTGAGAATGTCTTCCTAACCGGCCGACAGCCACCTCTCCTGGACGCCTGCTGCCGAGGCGCTAGGGGCGCACAATTTCCCCTAACGCCTCCTTTTTACCGCGGCACCCGATTTAACGCGCACCAATATTGTATCAGCCTATTTGCTGTCACACACAATTCCCCAGCCACGGAGAGCACCGCTGCAGGCCTGGCAGGGGCACTGCCTCCCTCTCCACCCCGGCTACAGGGGGCACCATTTCCCGTGCTGGCGCTAAAAAAAAAAACCCCAGCCCTGCTGGGGAGGCATATGCACTACATTAATACATGAATTAATAATGCCACGGCACATTAATTCAAAACGTGAGAAAATATAATACACTATGGACTCCATTTCACCCCGATTTCCAAACGCTGCGTTCTGCTAGGAATCTCCCACTCCAACTCGCTGCCTCGGAAAAGCTAAGGGGGAATGTTCAAGGCTACGCAGACCAGAATAAGACTTCCAGGAGCGCCGATCCTCATTGAAACAGGAAGACCGATTCGGAAAATAGGCGCTCCCTCTGGTGCCTGGCACCACTTCCGCCCCGCTATCTCTATCACTCCGCCCCGGTATCTCTATCACTCCGCCCCGGTATCTCTATCACTCCGCCCCCCCCGCCGGGGATTGCAGGCAAGGGACAGAATGGAAGGGGAAGCTGCGGGGCCTTCCTTGGATGGGGAGGCAGAGCAGCCCCTACCCGCGGCTGTGAGAGCCAGGATCGAGCGGAACCGGCAGCGAGCGCTTATGCTGAGACAGGCGCGGCTCGCCTGCAGGCCCTACCCAGCTCAGACCGCCGGAACAGGTGGGTTGGCTTCCTGGACAAATGCAAGCCGAAGCTGTTGATGCGCTTCGGCAGCTCCGCTCCAGCATTGCATCACGCTTGCCAGGTCAGGGGTCAGTGATTGCATCACGCTTGCCAGGTCAGGGGTCAGTGATGCACAGAGTTGGTGCGCGCGCGTTCCCTGGGGGTCGCAGTGCGAAGTTACCATGGAGATTGGTGCTGGACCCAGCGAGGCCTGTAAATGTTCGGCGAAGCTCTGAGAACTGTAGCTTCTGAGTGATCTTTAGGACGTTCATTCACTTTTTTTTTTTTTTTCAATATTCTGGCTTAATATATATTGTTTGACTTTTGGGATAAAGAGTGTATACATCTTTTATTATGGCTATAAACCGTGCCAGACTGGGCATCCGGATGGCATTTAATATGGACAAAGTCAAAGTGATGCACTGAGGGAAAAGTAATCCAAATTATAGCTACACAATGCAAGTTTCCACATTGGGAGTCACCATTCAGGAAAAGGATCTAGTCATCATCGTTGAAAAGACGTTGAAATCTTCTGCTCAGTGCGCAGCAGCCAAGAAAGCAAATAGAATTCTAGGGATTATTAGGAAAGAATCAACCTTATAAATGGGCTCTGACCGACGGCCTGCAAATGCGCAGTAGACAGCAACTCTACCATGCATGCGTGGGCAAGAGCACGTCGGTCCGAGTGGAGCGGCGCCAGGAGGAAATGGAGCCGTGTGAGGGCTGCGGTGAGGCGCGCGCATGCTCGAGAGAGAGAGAGACCCACAGCTCTGACGGATGGCGAGAGAGCATGTCGGTGAGAGCAGAGTGGTGCCAGGAGGAAATGGAGCCGTGTGAGGGCTGCGGCGAGGTGCGTGCGTGCACGAGAGAGAGAGCATGTCGGTGAGAGCGGAGTGGTGCCAGGAGGAAATGGAGCAGTGTGAGGGCTTCGGTGAGGCGTGCGCACAAACGAGAGAGAGAGACCCACGGCTCTGACAAACTTGCATTCAAGGGGAGTGCAAAGGGACAGAGGGTGGAAGGGGAAGAGGATAGTAAGAAGAAAGGGGAGGGCCAGAGGAGGAGTGGGAGAATAAGGAAGAGTAGGGTGCTGGGAAAGGGGAGTGTAATGAATGAGGGGAGAGGGAGGCTGCAGGGGCAGACCAGCGGGTGCATATATAATGGGAAGGGGCTGCAGGAGAGGACCTGTGGAAGAAAGGAGGAACATTGGGAGAATGAGAGATGAGGAGAAGGGAAGGTGGGAGGGGGTTGGGGAGATGGGGCAGCAGGACAGTAAGAGGGGAGGGGAGCTGGAGGAGGGAGGATTGGGTGCAAAGGGAGAGAGGGTGGAGGGGGAAGAGGATAGTAAGTGCAAAGGGGAGGGCCAAAGGAGGAGGAGTGGGAGAATAAGGAAGAGTGAGGAGCAGTGAGGGAAAGGGGAGTGTAATGGAAGAATGAGGGGAGAGGGGGGCTGCAGGGGAAGACCAGCGGATGATAGAATGGGAAGGGGCTGCAGGAGAGGACCTGTGGAAGAAAGGAGGAGCATTGGGAGAATGAGAGATGAGGAGGAGCAGTGGGAAAGTGGAAGGGGGTTGGGGAGATGGGGCAGCAGGACAGTAAGAGGGGAGGGGAGCTGGAGGAGGGAGGATTGGGTGCAAGGGGAGTGCAAAGGGAGAGAGGGTGGAGGGGGAAGAGGATAGTAAGAGAAAAGGGAGGGCCAGAGGAGTGGGAGAATAAGGAGCAGTGAGGGAAAGGGGAGTGTAATGGAAGAATGAGGAGAGAGGGGGCCTGCAGGGCAGACCAGAGGGTGATAGAATGGGAAGGGGCTGCAGGAGAGGACCTGTGGAAGAAAGGAGGAACATTGGGAGAATGAGAGATGAGGAGGAGCACTGGGAAAGTGAGAGGGGGTTGGGGAGATGGGACAGCAGAAGAGGAGAGGGGAGCTGGATGAGGGAGCATTGGGTGCAAGGGAAGGGCAAAGGGAGAGAGGGTGGGGGGGGGAAGAGTACACATCCTGACACCTCCACACACAACGCTTAGCTGGCATTTGGAATAAACATGTCGCCCATTTTAATGGGCTTAATGGCTTGTAGAGAATAAAACAGAGAGTATTTATTTATTTATTTATTTATTTATTTAAAGTCTTTTATATACTGAAGTATAGTAATCTGCCTTCACTCCGGTTTACAGAATAACAACTTGATACAGAGAAAGAACGATATAAACGGGTATTATGTTAATTAAACGCAACAAAAAACATTGTAGTAATAGTCGAGGTTAAACAGGTCTTACAGTGTATAAACATTGTCTAATCAGGGTACAAACGAGTACTGCTGCATAAATTTCGTGACAAAAAAACAGGGTAAAGTCATTGAGTCTTTAGAGTTTGTGTTTGAAGTATGCTTAGCCAACATCATCTGTGAAAGTTTGTCTGAATATCCATGTTTTGAGTTCCTTTTTGAAAGATTTTATGTCTCTGAGTGAGCTTAAGTAATCTGGTAAGGAGTTCCATGCTCTCGGCCCTGCAATGGAGAAGGCTCTGTTCCTAGTGTTGGAGTGCTTAGCTGATGGGAGCGCAGGTATGGTGAGGTGCAATTTGCTTGAGGTTCTTGTCGTGCGTTGAGGTTTGTGTGTTTGGATCATGTTATCGAGGATGGTGTCATCTGATCTGTAAATTGCGTTGTGAAGGATTGTTAGGGTTTTGAACTTGATTCTTTGGTCGACCGGTAGCCAGTGAAGGCTCCTCAGAACAGGGGTGATGTGTTCTGATTTTTTTTTGCCAGTTAAAACTCTGGCTACGGCATTCTGTAACAGTTGGAGTGGTTTTATGGTAGATTTGGGAAGGCCAATTAGTAGTGAGTTGCAGTAATCGAGGCTGGTAAAGATGAGAGATTGCAGGACGGTTCTGAATTCTTGTTGGTGTAGTAGTGGCTTGAGATGTTTAAGTATGTGGAGTTTATGAAAGCCTTCTTTTGTTTTCGTTGCGATGTGTTTTTTTTTAAGTTTAATTCGGAGTCAATCCAAATTCCGAGGTCTTTTGTATTATTCTTCAGTTGAATGTTAGTGTTGTCAATTTGTAAGGAGGGTAATGGGGTCATTTGGCCTGTGCTGTTTCTTTCAATGAGTATGCATTCTGTTTTGTCCATGTTGAGGCATAGTTTTAGTTGGTTCAGCATGTTTCTGATTGAAATAAGGTGGTTGGCTGTTAGTCTCAGTGCGTCTTCGATCGTAGAGGTTATTGGGATGAGGAGCTGAATATCGTCGGCGTACATATATAAAAAGATACGCCTAGACTTGCGATGAGTTGGCAGAGGGGGAGTAAGTAGATATTAAAGAGGAGATATCATAATGCCTCTGTATCTCTCATGGTGCAATCGCACCTTAAGCATTGAGTACGATTCTGGTCATCACATCTCAAAATTAAGATAAAGGCTTGACCGAAATGATAAAGGGGATGGAACAATTCCCCTATAAGGAAAGGCTAAAGCGGTTAAGGCTGCTCAGCTTGGAGAAAAGATGGTTAAGGGGAGATATAAAGGTCTATAAAATGAGAGGCATGGAAAAGGTAAATGCAAATCTGTTTACTCGTTCAAAAAATACAAAGACTAGAGAACACTTAATAAAGTTATATTTTATATTTAATATTTATTGATTTACGTTCTATTGTTCAATTCTCTGTTTATTGTTTAATGTAACGCCTTACCAGCGACAGTTTTGTTCTATGGAAACCGACTTGATTCGATATGTAAATCGAGAATGTTGGTATATAAAAACCCTAAATAAATAAATAAAGTTACTAGATAAATAGGAAAAAAATATTTTTTTACTCCATGCATAATTAAACTCTGGGATTCGTTTCCTGACGATGTAGTAAAAACTGTAAGTGTAGCTGGGCTTAAAATGGTGTGAAAAAGTTCCTGGAAGAAAAGTCCATAAACAATTATTAAGGAGGACTACAATGAATCCATTGTTTATCCCTGGGATAAGCAGCACGGAATCATTTGGGATCCTGGCAGGTACTTGTGACCTGGATTGGCCACTGTTGGAAACAGGATACTGGGCTTGATGGACTTCTTGGTCTGAACCAGTATGGCATGTTCTTTTGTAGGTGCTTTCTTCAGCTATTGCTCTAATATTCATGCTTTCTTTATATCTGCTTTGGGCTTTCGTGACGGTCAGTACAGTAATGCCTTGATTTATTTGGAGTTTTCAAAACATTTAACAGGACCATCTCAACAGGAAATAATTAATCTTAGAATATAAATGGGGTTCTTCTTGAATTTAACTGCCCAATGAATTCTGTAACAAAGGTACTGTTTACTAATCTTTTTCCCCATTCTGTGACTGTGGGCATAAAGCTTAATAAATTGGGCCCAAACTGTTTTAGTAGTATTGATGCAGCAAGTAAGTTCTAGGTAGATCTTCACAAAGCAGTGACATCACCACGTAACCTGCTACAAAGGCTGTAAACACAGCAAGAAATTCAAATTGCAAATTAAGGCACTACAAATACTAACGCAAGATATGTTTTAAATAAATTTTCTACATTTATATGTAATACAAAGACTTTTTTTTTCATTCTGAGTCTATGGGAAAACAGCTTAGTGAATCAGGCCCTAAATTTTATACATGTGCCCTTTAAATTAGATTTCCACTGTGCAGGTTGTCTCTGGGATTTTGGTAAAGAGAAGTGTCTGCAAACTCCTGTTTCTGAAACTAGTGACTGGGCAAATTGTAAAATACAGTTGTGAATTTGTGTAAATGCTGTCTCTTCATTTAGTGATTTGTTCCATTATAAATGTCTTTTAGTTTAAGATGTAATTTAGTAGAAGTTGTGTTCAGATCCATAAAGAAATTTTGTATGGGGGATAGATAAATGAACTAACCAAATGCTGGTGTACCATTCCAGGTTCATTAGTAAAACGATGCATCTAGAGAAGAGAAATCTGCAGTCCTGCCTCTGAGTGCACTATGTTAAGGTCATGTCTTGTACATCTAATTGTTTTCAAACTAATATTTTTTAATTTGCTCATCATTGTACATGCAGCTCCTATAATCTTAAAACAGTTTTGTTGGTTTGTTTTTTTTAATTATTTTCAGGAATAACTAATGCAAAAGCTCCACCGAAGATTATAGACACAGGAGGTGGCTTTTTCCTGGAGGAGGAGGAAATAGAGGAACAACGGATAGAAAAAATTGTGGAACAACCAGGTAAAATGTGTGACAAACTCTGCAACAGAAAATAGCTGATCTCATCCATAGCTGCTTATATGTATTTTATTGTATGGACTGGACTTAAAAACAAAATTATGAGACTGAACTACATGGGTCAGAAGATGAAGGACAGTTTGACAGTTTTAATGTGGAGTCTTTTCTTTGGGGGGAGGGATTATGGCTGTTTTTCTCATTATTGGGAGAGGCATCGTGGTCAAGCAAAATAATGGAATGACAGATATAGCACTAGTGAGAAAGACACAGCCTAGTTAACACCATCATTTTACAAAAGCAGCAGTGTGAAAGCGAGTCACTAATGGAAGGGGTTGTGCAGGTAACCTGGACTCACTTCCTTCAGTTGGTTGTATCTTTGGTTTGGAGAGATCAGCTTTGGTAAGCTGTCTTTTTAAAAGTATGTGTTTCTAGTCACTTCATCAGGGGAATAGAAGCTATTTGAAGTATTTACCGAAGTCCCTCAGAGACTCCTCAGGAAACTGGGATCAGAAGAAGAGTCAACGTTGTGGATTGATAACTGGATAAAAGACTGGAAACAGAGGGTAGGACTAAATGGAGAAAGGTCATTAGTGGAGTGCCCAGGGATCTGTATTGGGACCTGTGCTATTTAGCATGTTCATAAATGATTTAGAGAAAGGAATGAGTGAGGTGATCAAATTTGCAGATGACACAAAATTGTTGTGAGTTGTTAAAACAGCAGCAGATCCTGAAGAACTGCAGAAGGACCTTGTGATACTAGGAGACTTGGCTTCTAAATAGCAGATGCAATTTAACGTGGACAAGTGCAAAGTAACATACATTGGGGAAAAATAATTCCACTTACATTTATTGATGCTGGGTTTCCATGTTGGGAATCATCACCTAGGAAAAGGACCTCAAGAGTCCTTGCGAACAATACCTTGAAATCTTTGGCTCAGTGTATGACAGTGGTCATAAAGGCAAATAAAATGTTAGGAATTATTTGGAAAGGAATAGAGAGCAAACCTGAGAATATTATAATGCCTTTGTTTAGATCCATGGTACAACTGCATGTAAACATAGTGGACATACAGGCCAATTCTGTAACATGCGCTCAGCCGAATGCACTGTTTAACACGCGGTTGGCTGCATGTTTTTGACGCACGTCCATTACCCCTTATACTGTAAGGGGTTTAGCTTGCCGAAAATGCATGGCCAACCCCCCCCCTGGAAACTAATAGAGCTCATCACGTGCAAATGCATGTTGATGAGGCTATTAGTCACCTGGGATACTGAAAGTAAAATGTGCTGCCAATCCACACATTTTATGTACAGGTGTTAATTTCTGAGCAGCCTGAAAAGTGAACAGAAGAGCAGAAAAAACTGCTTTTCTGTATACCCTCCGATTTAATATCCTAGCGATATTAAGTCGGAGGAACCAAAATTGTTAAAAAAAAAAAAATAATAATAATAATAAAAAAAAATAATAATAATTAAAAAAAAAATGTGCCAGCCAGTCAGGTTAAAGGAATGGACACTCAGTTTTACCAGTGTCCGTTTTCCTAAACTATGGCTGTCAGCGAGTTTGGAAAACCGACGCTCGTAAAATTGAGCGTCTGTTTCCTGAACCTGCTGACAGCCATCTCTCCTGGACCAAGGAGGCACTAGAGATGTGCTATTGTCCCTTGCGCCTCCTTTTCAGTGCTGCCCCTCATTTAAATACAGGAGAGGTGGCTGGGAGTGCGTTGGGAGAGCGGGCGCTCATCACGGAGCACCCCTTCTCCCGTGCTTCTTATTGAATGGCCTGATAGAAAAGGTACAGAGAAGGGCAACAAAAATGATAAAGGAGGTGGAAAATCTTACTTAAACCAGACAGATTAGGGCTCTTTAGCTTAGAAAAGAGGTGACGAAAGGGGAACATGATTGACATTTATAAAATTGAATGGGATGGAATGGGTATATAGGGTATGGATATTTACCCTTTCAAGTAACACTAGGACTAGGGGACGCTCCAAGAAACTAGCAATTAGCAGATTTGAAAGAAATCATAGGAAGTATTTTCTTACTCCATGCACAATCAGTTTATGAATCTGTTGCTGGTCAAGGTTACTAACATAGGGGGGTTCAAAAGAGGATTGGGTAAGTTCCTGAGGGAAAAGCCTATAAAGAGTTATTAACTATGTAGTCTCGGGAAAGCCAGCACTTATCCCTGGGAGTGAGATACAAGAAATAATCAACTATTGGGGATCTGCTGGGATCTTGTGACCCAGTCTGGCCACTGTCGGAGACAGAATGCTGGGCTTGATTGACCTTGACCTGACCCAGCATGGCACTTTTTTAATGTTCTTATGAAGTTGTGAAACAGAACTGTGTTAAAATTCTTTGAACACAGTAAATGACAGCAGATAAAAACCAGTTGGCCTCCCAGTATGCCAAGTTGGGTTCCTTTTTAATGCTCTGCCATTTTGGGTTGACAAGCATATAAATTCCCATACTTAAATCAGCCTCAGCTCTCCCTGACCTTTCAACCTTTTCCTACCACAGCCCTCTATATGTGTCTCAATCATATTTAAATTCCATTGCCTGGCCAAGATGGCAGATGACTGAGGAGCTGGATCAGAATGCTCTCTCTCCCGTTGCCTTTTTATGAATGACTTTGTTGCCTTTTCCTCCTTCCAATGCCACACACTAAATGGAAAGCAAAGCTCCGGGAGAGCCTACCTGTATCTGATGACTTGGATCAAAATCAGTCAAGGATCAAGAGCTTCTTTTCTTCCACGCCAATCTTGCTGGGAGCGAGGGCCACTGCGGGAGGGGACATAGAATGAACGCCACTCCCACTGGCCGAGGAGATCTCGCTCAGTCCCAGTGCGCCAGAGGTACCTTCCCCTCCCAGTGGACGGAGCCCTGCATATATTTTACCAGTTACGGTCCCCATTCTTTGTTCTATGGGGAGACCTGTATCACAGGGGAAAGAAGCAGAAGCCATGGGAGACTGCTCCAATGCGGTTATAGCTAGCGGGGATATTGCTAAAGAAATTTCTTCTGAAGTATCTGGGTTTTTTTCTGAACAAATCCCAGTGGCCAATTCAACGCTGGATCCGATTTGGGACGTTAACACTCTACTCACTGAAAGTGGTGTGAATGTGGCAGCACTAGGTACATTATTGTCAAAACTGGCAGTTATAACACTTGACAGTGTTTGGAATGCATTGGTATCAATAGAATCTGCAATTGCTACATTAACTCAAGTCTATTTAGATACTAATAAACATAGTATTAATATAGAAAAAATGGCTTCACAACATGAAACAAGATTAAATTCTATTGAAAAAAAATATCAGTAGAAAAAATTCAATAAAATCTGGTACAATTGAAAATAAGAAACCTTAATCTTAGGGTTTTGAATTTTCCTGTTATCAAGATGCTACCTATAATGTATATTTTCAAGAGTTATTTGATTAACATCCTTAAGATACCATCTGAAGCTATGCCTTTAGTCACCAAGGCTTATTATTTGCCTCAGAATCCTATTGAGATACCTTGAAGTGATCCTCAAGTTCAACAATCTATGAATCTTACTGATGTCTTGGAATTGTCACAGGAGATCAAAATTGTACAAAGAGGGACTTTGTCAGTGAGCTTTGCCTTTGTGAATGATGATAATACAACTTTTAGATTTTTCTTTAGAAATAGGAGCTCACTATTTCATGGTCAGAAGGTCTGGATTTATCCAGACATCACTTGGGTAACACAGGAAAGGAGAAAACATTTTTATCTATGAGATCTGAGGCTTTGACATGTTATACTAAGTTTATACTACGTTATCCTTGCAAATGAATAGCAAATTTTCAAAATTCAAATTGTCTTCTTTGAGCCTTTGCAACTGTGGTTTTTTTTTATTCTCACATTTAAGTGATATTCAGTGTAACAAATCTGCTTCATTTTTTTGAAGGGGTTAATAAACATGTGGATAAAGGTGAACCGGTAGATGTAGTGTATTTGGATTTTCAGAAGGCGTTTGACAAAGTCCCTCATGAGAGGCTTCTAAGAAAACTAAAAAGTCATGGGATAGGAGGCGATGTCCTTTCGTGGATTACAAACTGGTTAAAAGACAGGAAACAGAGAGTAGAATTAAATGGTTAATTTTCTCAGTGGAAAAGGATAAACAGTGGAGTACCTCAGGGATCTGTACTTGGACCGGTTTTTTTTCAATATATATATAAATGATCTGGAAAGGAATACGACGAGTGAGGTTATCAAATTTGCGGATGATACAAAATTATTCAGAGTAGTTAAATCACAAGCAGACTGTGATACATTACAGGAGGACCTTGCAAGACTGGAAGATTGGGCATCCAAATGGCAGATGAAATTTAATGTGGACAAGTGCAAGGTGTTGCATATAGGGAAAAATAACCCTTGCTGTAGTTACACGATGTTAGGTTCCATATTAGGAGCTACCAACCAGGAAAAAGATCTAGGCATCATAGTGGATAATACTTTAAAATTGTTGGGTCAGTGTGCTGCAGCAGTCAAAAAAGCAAACAGAATGTTAGGAATTATTAGGAAGGGAATGGTTAATAGAACGGAAAATGTCATAATGCCTCTGTATTGCTCCATGGTGAGATCGCACATTGAATTCTGTGTACAATTCTGGTCGCCGCATCTGAAAAAAGATATAATTGCGATGGAGAAGGTACAGAGAAGGGCAACCAAAATGAAAAAGGGGATGGAACAGCTCCCCTATGAGGAGAGGCTGAAGAGGTTAGGGCAGTTCCTGAACATACCCAGATCAGTCCAGAAAAGTGGGTTGTGTATCCCTACCAGCAGGTGGAGTCAGAGAACAATTAGAACTTTGGGCACTGCTACATAACGTGAGTGCCACCTGCAGTCCCCCAGTATTTCTCTGACTCCAGCAGGTGGTAGGGTGCATCTCCTGCAGTCTTAGTTTTTTTCAGGGTAGTTAGGAAACCACTGAGGGATGGCCCACGAAGGTGCCTAACACCTCAGGAAGCAAACGAGAGGGAAAAATAAAATAAATTTCCTAACTACCCTGAAAAAAACTAAGACTGCAGAAGATGCACCTTACCACCTGCTGGAGTTTCGCCTGCTCTGTCCCGGGGTGTACAGGCTGGGGGCTCCTGGTCTTCTTACCCCCGAAGCTGCTCCCTCGACCCCTGTTAGTGCAGGCTTCAGTAGTTTAGTTGTTTAAAGTTAGTTAAAAAATAAAAAAGTCTCTTCAGTCTGAGGTAAGGAGTCTGCACCGGGGGAGCCTGCTGTGCAGCAGGCTGTGAGGACAGCTTTGAGCCATCACAGTTTCATTTCCTTCCTCTCCCAGGGCAATGGGTTGACAGTGAAAGTAGGCAGTGTGTGTACCGGGTCCAGGCCGCGTTTTCAGCACCCGGGTGGCTGAACAGCGCGGTTCCTCGCGGAGCCTTGTTTTTCTATTTTTTTTTTCTTGCGCTGCCAGCGGCGTTCGCACGGCTGCAGGTCTCTGGCCTATTTTTTTCTTCCCTCAGCTGCTCTGACCGCGTGGCTACGCGGCCCGGCATGGCGCCGCGAAAATCGGCGGTCTGCCGCTGTTGTGGGGCACGCGGGCAGAATTTGAACTCTACGTTGTTGTGCCCAGACTGCTCCGGTTTGGAAGGCCCATCGGGGGTGGCCCTCTCCCCACGGGGGGAGGAGGGTGACTCGCGACACTCTGAGCAAGAAGAGGATTCCCCCCCCTCCCACTTTGGTCCCCATGGCAGTAGATCCGATGTTGGGGACTGGGGAATCGGCCCCGCAGGACCCCCCAGATGGGGAGGTAGATGGTCGAATAGTGGATGCAGGCAGTCCCAACAAGAGGGAGTTACAATAGTCCAAGCTTCCAAAGATTAGGGTCTGTAATATTGTGCGAAAATCGTTTGTCTCCAATAGTGGCTTTAATCTTCTTAACATCAATAATTTTGCATAACCCTCTCTCACTTTTGCAAGGACATGTTTTTTAAAAGAAAATTCTGGATCGATTATAAATCCTAGATCCCTAACTGTCTCTTAAAATTGTAAGGTGATGTTATCCTGAAGTTTTATCTGGCTTATGTCCCTAGGGGAGATCTTTCTCTCTAATATTATAATCTCCGTTTTTTCCATGTTGAGTACAAGTTTCAACTGATCAAGGACCTGTTTAATTGCCCTCAGATATATTGAAAGAAGTTTACATGTCTCTTCTACCAAATTTTCTATTGGCAATAAAATTTGGATGTCATCTGCATACAAAAAATATTGTAGACCCAAACCTGATAGTAACCGACAAATTGGCAACATATAAATATTGAACAATGGGGGTGACAGCGCAGAACCCTGTGGAACACCTATATTTAAGTCCATTTTACTGGAGCATGTATTCTGTACCTGAAAGAAACGGTTGGACAAAAAAGATGCAAACCATTTCAGGACTGTTCCTGACACTCCTATTTCAGTTAGTCTCGTAATCAAATATTGGTGATTCACAGTATCGAAAGCTGCCGATTAAATCTAATAAAATCAACAAGTAGGCCTTCCCATGATCCATTCCTCTTAACACAGTATCTGAGAGAGATAACAACAGGGTCTCAGTGCTAAAATGACGTCTAAAACCAAATTGTGTGGGATATAAAATATCATTACTTTCAAGATGATGATTTAGTTGCTTCAGAACTGTTTTTTCTATTAATTTGGCCAAAAAAGAAAGATTAGATACCGGCCGATAATTGTTCAAAATAGACGGGTCCGAATTCTTTTTTTTAAGGATGGGGCGCACAACATAACAAAGAAATCATAACCCTGATATAAGTTCCTCCCTAAATGTATAAAGGGGGCAAATATACAGGAGAATTTTAAGTAACTCAAACATTTTTGTTATATATAAAAAGAAATAGCTTAACGTGAATTGACAACAATACATTCTTTATGATCCCAACTTAGTACTAACTAGGAGATATTACAGTAATCATCCTAGAATTTATGAACGATTTAAGCTGTTCAGGATAATAGAAAATGAAACATTCATTCTGTTGCTTCACAATGCATCTGCAGGGGTATCTCCAAACAAAAGAATAACCCATAGCTTTAACTTGTGATGTGTAGGAAAGGAATTCCCTTCTTCTTTGCTGCGTTACACGAGCAAGGTTCGGAAACATTCTTACCGGAGCCCCATAAAATGGGTTGTCATATTTTTAAAGAAATTCTTCATTACAATACCCATATCATATTCTGAGGCAAATGTTACCAGAAAAGTGGCTTTTTCGCAAAGTTGGACTTGAAGGCCAAAATTTCTGTTTCTGAATCGCAAGAAAATACAGGACGCTGTTCCACAAGAGGCATTTGTGGGTGATTCATTTCTGTATGGAAACTCTGTGCGCCGTAATAATGGCAGTGCAATCAAGGGAATTCTCCCATTTCTATATCTGAGGGAGGCATTTCCCCATATTCCCATTCATCTGGAACATAAATGGTGCCTGCGGTGTGCTGTTCTGGAACATCATTAGTTTCAGGCCCTGTCCTTCCAGCTGGCCATTGCGCCCAGGACCTTCTCTAAGGTCATGGTGGTGATAGTGGTGTCCTTCCACAGGGATGGCGTCTTGGTTCCCAGTATCTGCATTGAAAGAGAGCTAGGCCTTATAACTGCCTCAGATGTTGGAGTATCTTGGCATCCCTGTCGTTTTCTAGTAGGGCTGAGTGTTTCGCCAGAGAGTCGCATTCAAAAACTTAATTGCTCCAGTTCAGATCCTGAGTAGATCTATTTGCCTGTCAGTGTGACCTTATTTACAGGCCTTGGATTCGATGGCAGCCAAGTTGGGAGTTCCCCCTAGGTGAAGGCATACAGGTTGCCTCTTCAGCGCAATTTCCAGGTAGGGTCCACAGTCTCAGGACTACATGGTGAGGCTTCTCTTGCCATTAGAAGTGAGCATCCACTTGCAGTGGCGGTTGCAAACAGATCGTCTCAGGAAGAGAGTTTCTTTGGAGTCACCAGATTGGTAATACAGTTTGCTGGAGCGCTGAGGAGCTTCAATCAGTTGGAAACACGTGCAGTTTGGCTGGCGTGCTTGTGATTCGTCGAGCTTCTAGAAGCTCGGATGGCTGGGATAATGTCATAAAATGCGCCCATGGTGGCATACATCCTTCCTCAAGCCAGCCTTCAGGTGTTAGAGCAAATGGATGCCCTCATGGTATGGGTAGAGCAATATCTTCTGGACATATCCATCTTCTACATTGCCGGAAAGGGCCGTCTTTCTCATTAGTCAGAGCTTGGTCCTGGAGAGTGGGAGTTTTCGGCCAAGGCTTTCTGCTCATGGTGGCATGCTAGGGTCACCCTTCTGGATTTGCGGGCGACTTCAGCCAACTCATGGTTCCAAGGTTTTTCATTTGCAGGCAGGATCCCAAGCTCTGCATATTGATGCTCTTGTTCTAGTGGGACAACGGGATGGGGAGCTATATTCCTTTCCCCCATGGCTACTATTAGGCAGGATTGTGCAGAAGATTGCAAGACAAACCAAAACACGTGTTTCTGGTGGCTCCAGCTTGGCCCGGAGGCTGTGGTATTCCCATCTGCATAGACTGCTGGTGGGCAGTCCTCTCAAGCGTGTGACCTGGACAGATCTGTTGCACAAGGTCCGATTCTACATGATGATCTGGGTCGGTTATGTCCTTCATTTATTGAAGCATGGTTATTTTGCTGCAGTGATTCCACCTTGTGCCAGGTTGAAACATTTTTCTTTGTCACTGGTTTATGTTAGTGTTTGGAGTTTTTTCAAGGCTTGGTGCGAGGTTTTCAGCCACTCAAAGTGGAAATTCCATTAATGTTTGGAAGTTTCAACTGGCAGCTCTCATCTTCCCGGAGGGGAAGGCCAAGGTCCTCACAAGTTGATGGAGGACCTTGGCCTTCCCCTCCGGATGTGTCTTGATTCTTGAAGGGAGTTAAGAATCTTTATCCTCTCTAGTGGCTACCGGTGCCCTTGTGGAACCTTAATCTGGTTCTGGATTCTTGGTGGGCCCTGCCTTTTGAGACTTTTGTAGCCTCTCCTTGAAGCTACTTTCCTTGAGGACAGTTTTTTTTTTCTGTGTGTGACTCCGGAGCAGTGCAGTTGCAGACTGTACTTTCTGTTGCTGAAAATGCTTTTGAAGTTTCATTTGAATCTGTCTATTTCTCCTGACCATGTTTATCCAGGAATAGAGATGAGTGATTATTATTTCATGCGTGCCTTGGATGTTGAGCGACATCTAAGGTGATATTTGGAGGCTACTAAACATGTCAGGATGTCTGATCAATTGTTTCTGCTCCATGGTGGAGGTAAACAAGGGGAGCTGGTAATGCGGGCAACTATAGCCTGTTGGAAAAAGGATGTCATCGTGGCTACCTGTATGGTTGCCGAGATTCCTTTCTCTAAGTGACTTAGAGCGCATTCCACTAGGGCTCAGGTGCTATTGTGGGCGGAGCCTTGATTATCATCTCCAGACGAGTTTTCCCAGGCAGCGATGGGATGTTTCTTACATACCTTCCAAAGCTTTCCACTTGTATGTTCAGGCTCTGCAGGGCGCAGCTTTCGCATATGCAGTGTTAACTAGACTGTGGGCAACTTCCTGCCCTGTTCGGGAGTAGCTTTGGTACATCCCACCTGTGGGGATTGGCTTGCCTGAGTGCAGAAGAAGGAGAAATTACTAGTTACCTGATAATTTCCTTTCCTCTAAGGAAGGCAGTCCAATCCCCGATCCGCCCTCGGCTGCTGACTTTTGCCTTTGGTTCGCTCTTTAGGTGTGGATATTGTAGGGTGGTGTTCCTGTATTAGTTGGAGGACTGGTAAGTGTTTTAACCGGTCCCTCAGTTTAGTGAACATTAATTCTTTCATCTGCACTTAGAGGCGGATTTTAAAAGCCCTGCTCACGTAAATCCGCCCGGATTTACGCGAGCAAGGCCTTGCGCGCCGGCAGGCCTATGTTCCATAGGCCTGCCGGCGCGCACAGAGCCCCGGGACTCGCGTAAGTCCCGGGGTTTTTCGAGGGGGCGTGTCGGGGGCGGGGCCAATCGGCGCGGCGTTTTGGGAGCGGGACGCAGCGTTTTGGGGGCGGGCCTGGGGGCGTGGTTTTGGCCCGGGGCGGTCCGGGGGCGTGGCCGCGCCCTCTGGAACCGCCCCCCGGGTCGCGTCTCGGCGCGCTAGCGGCTCGCTGGCGCGCGGGGATTTACTTCTCCCTCCGGGAAGCGTAAATCCCCCGACAAAGGTAGGGGGGGGGGTTTAGACAGGGCCGGGGGGGTGGGTTAGGTAGAGGAAGGGAGGGGAAGGTGAGGGGAGGGCGAAAGAGAATTCCCTCCGAGGCCGCTCCGATTTCGGAGCGGCCTCGGAGGGAACTGAGGTAGGCTGCGCGGCTCGGCACGTGCCGGCTACACGAAATCGGCAGCCTTGCGCGCGCCGATCCAGGATTTTAGTGGATACGCGCGTATCTACTAAAATCCAGCGTACTTTTGTTTGCGCCTGATGCGCCAACAAAAGTACGCGAAGGCGCACTTTTTTAAAATCTACCCCTTAATGTTCTCAATTGGTTGGAAGCATGAGCAACCTATTGTTAATAATCATTTTCAAGTATAATCAGTTTGTCCACAGTTTGGCTTTTTCAGAGAATACTGGAAGACTGATGTCGGTGCAGAGCTATATATCTGTGACATCAGCTCTTACTCCATCTCCATCTCCATCTGCTGATAGAAGTGCATAACCCACATGTGGGAATTGGTCTGCCTTCCTTAGAGGAAAGGAAATTACCAGGTAAGTAGTAATTTCTCCTTTTGGATCATCATCATCATCATCTTATTAGTAATAGAGTGCTTCTGTCCAGGGTAATAATGTCCAGAATTATGTTGGCAGCCTGCATTTCTCTTATAATGGAAACTTTTAGGAAAGTAGCTTTTATCTAGCATGTGTTCCATTCATGTTTCTACTCTGCTGTACTTAGAGTGTCTTCATTCTGAGTAGTATTTATTTATTTATTTATTTATTTATAGGCTTTTATATACCGGAGTTCATGCACTTGTGCATACCACTTCGGTTTACACAGAACAAGGAACAGAAAATTACATCAAACAGATTGAACAATTAAACAAATATACAATTACATCCAACAATTGGGTATAAATAACATGGCTAACTTAGTAGGAACTTAGAGTTTGAGGTAAAGGAGAGAAATAGTACCAAGTGGTAACAGAACAATGTTAATGGCTAAATAATAAATATAAATAGTAAATACAAATTCTTATAATAAATACAGGTGTTTACAGATTACAGTCTTCATGAAAAGTTTACGTCTACAGAATAGGGTTAAGTAAATAAGAACTGGCGGTTATTTCTATAGGAGTGAAGACTTCAAAAACTGAAGACTTCAAAAACTGAGGTTACATCTGGATTAAGAGGTATTGGTGTAGCATGCTCAAATATTTAATGATTTGGAATTGTGAGACCAAGGATAAAAATTAGGAGTTGTTTGATATGATTATAAAAGCGAGAATGATTCAAGTTCTGGGATGTGGTTCTGAGCTAGACCTTTAAGTGTAGGCTTTTGTAAAGAGCCAGGTCTTGAGTTTCTTTTTGAATGTTCGAGTACACGTTTCGAGGCGAATGTCCGTGGGGAGGGCATTCCAATGAAGGGGGCTGGCAGTCGAGAATGCACGTTTCTTGAGTGAGGACTTGGCTGAAGGTACGTGTAAGGTGCCTAAGTATCTGTTTCTGATTGGTCTTGAAGACTCGTGTAGGCGAAGTGGAAGGCTTAGATCTAGCGACGTTTGTGAATGGATGTTCTTGTGTGTTATAGTTAGCACTTTGAAAATGATTCTGGATCTGATGGGGAGCCAGTGTAAGTGTTTTAGTATGGGTGTTATGTGTTCACTTCTGCTGGTGTTAGTAAGAATCCTTGCGGCGGAGTTCTGCAACATTTGTAGAGGTTTTGTGGTTATGGTTGGAAGGTCTATAAGCAGAGAGTTGCAGTAATCGATCTTGGAAAATAGTATTGTTTGGAGGACTGTTCTGAAGTCCTGAAAATGCAGGAGAGGTTTCAGCTTTTTCAGAATATGTAGTTTATAATAGCATTCTTTCGTTGTGTTCTTGACAAATTCTTTGAGGTTCAGCCTTTTGTCTAAGGTGACCCCCAGGTCTCTTACTTGAGTGGAATTGATCATTGGTGGTGAGGTTAGGTTGTTGGTAGGCTGAAGGTTCTCATCTGGAGTGATAAGCAAAAGTTCTGTTTTTGACGTATTAAGTACTAGGTTAAGGCTAGATAGGAGTGAGTTTATGGACTGTAGACAATTGTTCCAGAAGTTGATGGTGCTGGAGATGGAGTCAGTGATTGGCAGCAGAATCTGAACATCGTCTGCGTATATGAAGTGTGTGACCTTAAGACTTGAGAGTAGATGACATAGGGGGAGAAGATAGATGTTAAAGAGGGTGGGGGAGAGAGAGGATCCTTGGGGAACTCCGAAAGAGGATTTGACCGGGAGGGAATCCTTGTTGCTGATTCTGACCTTGAAAGTCCTATTGTGTAGGAAGGATCTGAACCATTCCAGGGCTGATCCTGAGATGCCTATGTCTGAGAGCCGGTCGATCAGGATAGAGTGTTTTACGGTATCAAATGCAGCTGATAGGTCGAGGAGAATCAGGAGGTATGGGGTCTTTTTCTCCAGACCTACGAGGACTCTGTCAGTTAGAGAGGTTAGGAGGGATTCTGTACTAAGGGATTTGCGGAATCCGAATTGGGCTGTTGTGAGTATTTTATGCTCTTCTAGGTATTCAGATAACTGTTTGTTGACTATCCTCTCCATAAGTTTGGCTACAAATGGAAGGTTAGCTATGGGGCGAAAATTAGCTGGGTCTGTAGGGTCCAAGTTGGGTTTTTTGAGGAGAGGTTTGAGGGTGGCTAGTTTCAGGATGTCTGGTACTAGTCCTTGGGTTAGCGAGCTATTAATTATCTCTGCTAAGGGCTTCGCTATGATGTTCGGAATGGTGAGTAGGAGTTTAGAAGGGATGGAATCTGTCGGGTGAGTGGAGGGTTTCATCTTTTTGAGAGTCATTTCGATTTCAAGTGAGGAGATAGGTTCGAATGAATCTAGGTTTATGTTCTGGTTGCGTGAAGGAGTGATGATAGAAGGAGGTACTGTGTTACTGGTTGCCAGAGGGGCCATTAGCTTGAGAATTTTGTTTTCAAAAAATTGAGCAAGCTCTGTGCATCTTGATTGTGCTTGATCATCTGGGATAGTTGGTGAGGTGGGTTTTGTGAGCTCTGAGACATATGTGAACAGTGCTTTGGGATCAAAGGAAAAATTGTGAATTTTGTGGGCATAAAAATCTCTCTTTGTGCGAAGGATGTTGTTTCTGTAGTTGTGCATGAGGGTTTTGTACTCATTCAGTGTAGTGTTGGAAGGATTCCTCCGCCATGCGTGTTCTTTTTTTCTCAATTCTAATTTGATGGTTTTTAGTTCCTGCGTGAACCATGGTTTTTGGTTTTGCAGGCTGGGTTGATCTCTTTGGTTTTTTGAGGGCAAAGTTTTTCTGCCACCTTGTTCGTAATGTTGTGCCATGACGAGGTGGCTGTTTCTGCGTCTGAAAGGTCAAGATTGGCGAGTTCCGAAGATAGGAGAGAGGTGAGGTCCTCTCTAGAGCATGAGTTCCTGTAGTGAATTGTGGTTTTGGTGTTTGGAGATATGGGGTTGTCCTTGATACAGAGATTAGTTGTTATCATCAGGTGATCTGACCATGGGATAGGGGAGCATTGTGGTGGGGAAGATTGTGAAAGGCCTGAGTTGATGAATATAAGGTCCAGAGTGTGCCCTGCTTTGTGCGTGGGACCTTTAACAATTTGAGAGAAGCCCATAGCCTTAAAAGAAGATAGTAGCATATCGCAATTGGCGGATAAAGGGATCACGTCTGTGTGAATGTTAAAGTCTCCTAGGATGACAGCTGGGGTGTCATTTTTTAGGTGTTTGGCGATGAGTTCAATGAGTGGTGATGGATCTGAATCCAGGAGACCGGGAGGGGCATATATTAAACAAATTTGGAGCTGTTTAGAGCTGAAGAGGGCAAATTCCAGTCGAGAGGAGTGAATAGTGGTCTGTAGGGTTAGTCTGAGCTCCTTCTTTGCAGCTAAGCAAAGTCCTCCCCCTCTTTTTTTGGGTCTGGGTATGGAGTAGATGTCGTAGATGTGAATGGGTAGTTGGTTAATTAGAGGTAGGTCTGTGGGTTTCAACCATGTTTCTGTCATAGCACATATATCCGGTTGTGTGTCCTGGAGATAGTCATTGATTATGTGAGTTTTTTTTGAGATTGATTGAGCGTTAAAGAGTGTTAGAGAGAATAAGGATAGTCCGAGGAATTGGGTGAGAGGGGTTGTCATTATTGGTATCAGACGTTTGTGTAGTACTGGGTAAAATGTACATTCTCATGCACAGCAAAACATAGATGATAAGCATGTGAAGAGCATGCCTGCGTTTAACATGGACACGGAAATGAAACAAAACGTCTTTTCCAACAGGTCCTGTGCTGGAATTCGATTACATAATTTGTGAAGAATGTAGCCGAGAATTCATGGATTCCTACCTCAGTAATCACTTTGATCTGTCAGTGTGTGATAACTGCAGGTGAGATTTGTTGTCTGTTCTTAAAAATATCTGGAGCTGTACCATCCAAGACTTAATTTTATTAAGCAGTACTATTGAAATGCTCCCTGCTGCTATACACCTCTAAAATTTCATATATCTGAGAAGAAAGTAATTTTTATGAGGTAGAATTGGCCCTGTTAGCTCAAGTTAAGCGGTGAGGTTTCCCCTTAAAATGCATTTACTTTTTTCTGCATTTGATGTTCTACTTCTGCTTGCTGGGTATAAACAAATCTACTGCTAATATTTTTAAAAAAAAATATTTTTATTAAAAAAAAATGGTTGGCTTCTTTTCCTTTCCTTTTAAATGCACAAGAGGTCATTTGTGAAAGGGGCATTGTCAATGTTAATATGAAGAATCTTGATATTTTATGGGGTTTTTTTTCCTGGGGTTTTTTTATGTTGCTGATTTTGGATTTTATTACTCATCTTTCCAAACCCAAGCTCAAGGCAAGTTACATGTCAGATACAGCAGGTATTTCTCTGTCCCCAGAGAGCTTACAATTTAATTTGGTACCTGAGGCAGTGGAGGGTGAAGTGACTTGCTCAAGATCACATGGTGTATCGGCTGATTTGAACCCCGATTCTCAGTCCACTGCTTTAACCACCAGGCTACTCCTCCACCACTTTTACTTGAATTTGAAGAAGGTGGGTCTTGGTTTGCCACACCACAATGAGTAAATTGCCAAAATAATCCCCAGGTAAATCAAAAATATTTAACTAGGTATGGATAGCTAAAAAATTAAACTTCCATGACACATATTCTACTATTCATTACAGATATCTCGTATACAAGCATCTAGACCAGAGGTTCTCAACCTTTTTCCCATCGTGACACACCTGACAGGCCACGCTCACATGTGTGACACACTGCTCATTACAATTCACAGTGGAAATAAAAAATAAAGGTCCAGTATTATTTTTATTGTTAGGAATGACACAAGGAAAAGATACGTATTCTGCTGAACAGAAATTGCATAAATAGTGACAAAAGCATAGTTCCTCCCGGGGAGGAGCCAAGATGGCAGCTTAACCCGGACACAGCTCTGCTCGCTCGCAAGATTTCTTTTTAAGAATGTCCTTCTAAATTTGGAAAAATGCCTGCAAAGAGGAAGGGGAAGATAAGATTGTATCCCTCGGCTCCCCAAGTCTTACCCAGGCAGTTGACGATCCGGCAGTGCTCAGGGACAGCACTTCTTGCGGGGGCCAGAGTTATTTCAGGAATTCTAATGCATTATTTATGGGGCAAAAAAATCATGAAAAACCCTAGCCATTGGTGCAACCTTCTTTCTAAGATTTTCATGTAAGTGCACTGCAAAGGATAATAGAGAGAGTTATATATTTTTTGTACCAGAACAGCTAAAAAGCTTCATAGATTCTAAGAAGGCTATGTTTCAGTCTGGTAACACGTAACTGCTTGGAAATCATCCTATAATGATATAGTAGTGCTTGAAAGCTGTGCCATTTCCTTTTTTTATTTGCTTGTATCTCCTATTTTGCTGAAACCCTCCTCCCCACGGTATGTGGTCTAATGGGTATTGTTTGTTACCATATGTGTTTATTCTTTTTGTATTTTATTGTATTCTATTTCAATACCATATTTCTTCGCAAAGTGGATGCTTTGTATGATTGTTGTAAAATGAATAAACAAATAAATTAAAAAAAAAAGAAATTGCATAAATAGTAAAAATCTCACACCAAAACAGCACCAATTTCCAGCACTTAAACAGTAACCACCTTACCTAAGAAAAGGCAACACTGAAAATATTACACCAGGTCTTAAGACACCAATACACCTCCTATTAGGAAAACAGACCAAGTCAGGCTGCTATAGAGCCCTACACAGAAACTACATGCCAGCAGAAACCTCACCTGAATCACATGTGCTGACCCTCACCTAACAAAGAATAAAGAGTCCAAAACGCAACAAGCCATAGTCTCTGTATGCAGTGTAACAAAGGAAAAAAAGAAACATCACCCATCCTTATAAAGCAAATCAAGAAATATAAAATCAGTAGCAGTAAAACCATACAAAAAGAACAGATTATTTCAAAACAGCTGATGAATGGAATATCCAATAATTAAAAACTCATATCAAAAATTTCTAGATACCAATAAAATATTTCAAAATAGCAGACACAAAGACCCAGTAATGAAAAATAATGATACAAAAATTTTTTTGCTCTACATACCTGGGAACGTTTGATATCCAGATGCCCTGAGATTGTTTTGAATTAACGGAAGAGGGATGGTTTGCTTGCAACTTTCTCCTCTCGCTCACTGACTCTCAAATGCTCACATATGCACATGCTTTTTCTCTCTCACTTATATAGGCTCTTAATTACACATTTACACACATGCTGTCTATCTTTTCACACTTACACACACAGGCTTTCAATCACACACACACATGCTGTCTTTTTCTCTCACACACAGACTCTCATTCACATGCTTACAAACATGCTCTCTCTTTCTCTCATTTACACACAGGCTCTCAATCACAAACTTACATGCTCCCTTACCTAAACCAGTTCTCAATCACACACAGACACACATGCTCTCTCTTTCTCTCACTTTCACACATGCTCTCAATCACATACTCATATGCTCCCTCACCTAAACCAGCTCTCAATCACACACATACTCTTTCACATATAGAGGCGCTCAATCATTCACATACATGCTATCTCACTCACACACACACACACTCACAGGATCTCAAACACACATGCTTGCTCATTCACTCACTCTCCCCCCTCCCCCGAACTGGCGGCGGCAGCAGCCTCCTCCCAACCCTAAAGGCAGCAGCAACCTACTTCATTTTCAGTCCTCGCAGAGAAAGGAGTCCCATCGGCCACGAGATTTGACATTGTTCCTTATTTTATTCCGAGCTGCGCTGCTCATCCTTCAGGCCGCGCTTCTCTCCTTTTCTTCGGGCCGATGCTGCCTGCACTAGCATGGTCTCTTCTTCCCGCGTACACACCTGCTGCTCACCACTTCCTCTTCCGGGGCACCAATACAGTGACTGTTAGGTTATTTTAATTTATTTTTTGTCTTATAGAGCTTCATGTATATTCATTGTGGATATCCTGAAAACTTGACTGGTTGTAGTGTCACAGGCAATGTTCTGGGGCATGTGCAGGTGTGCCATAATTTTTGCAAGTGAGTGGTGGAGGCAGACAATAGTCCTTCATTTCCCCACTGTCAACTACGGCACCACTACTTACTGCTGCAGACAACACACCACCAGGGACCCAACCCCTTCTTCTCCCCTCATTCTTGTAACCTTCATTTCCAACTTGTTTCTCTTCATTACTATCTCTTTACTCTTTCCTAGCTTTTCTCATGTGTTTCCATTCTATTCTTGTCTCTCCCACATTTCCAATCCTTCACCTCCTATCCTCATCTTTTTCACCTGTTTCTCCATCTCCACATTGTTCCTTGTCCATATGCCTCCTTTTCCATTCTTAGCCCTTGCCACCAACAACCCTCCATTTCTGTCATCCCCATCATTTGCCATCTGCCACCTACCTCCAATCCCAGTATCTGTCTCCTGTCATTCCCTCCCCACCTCCCTCTGCAGTATGCAACCTCAGCAGCTTCTTCCCCAGCATCCATCCTCTGCCTCTACCCACTTATTTCCCAGCATCTACACCCCCCTTCTTCATCTTGTTTCCCATTCCCAGCATCCACCCCCCCCCCCCGCTTCTCAGTTCTCCCATTCCCCAGCATCCATGTCTTCCCTTGCATCTTGCCTCTCACTTCCCAGCATCCACTCTCCAGCATTTGCTAGCTCTCACCTCCCCCCCATGATTTTGTCCCCCTGCCTCTTGTGCTCCTTGCTGCAGCAGTGGAAGAAGAGATTTATAAAAATAAAGACAAAAAACCTTTTAAATTTATTTATTTGGCATTTTTATATACCGACATCCATTTGCACAGCGTATCGGTTTACAATTAACTTGGAACTTATAGGCAAGGCCTTTAAATGGAACAGTAACTATAATTAAAAGAGAAACAAGAGACAAATTTACAAAAATTACAAAAAATAATCAGTGACTGTATCACAGAGATTTTAGATATCAATCATATGTGGTGGGATTAGAAGACGGGTAGGCCTGTAGAAAAAGCCATGTTTTTAAGGTTTTTTTTAATTTAGGTGTGGATGTCTCTGTGCGCAGATCTGGAGGGAGGGAGTTCCAAAGAGTAGAGCCAGCGAGGGAAAAAGCTCTATTCATTGTGGAGATCAGTTTGTAGGGTTTGATAGAGGGAGTGCGGAGTGTTCCTTGAAGGGCGGGACGGGTGGGTCTTGTGGAGGAGCGAGGAAGGAGGGGAGGGCAGAGCCAGTGAAGGTTTCCATTTGTAATGCTTTTGTGGATGAGGGATAGAGTTTTGAAAAGGATACGTGATTGTATTGGTAGCCAGTGAAGCTCGATAAGGGTTGGTATGATGTGGTCTCTTTTTTTTAGTGTTTGAAAGAATGTGTGCAGCAGCGTTCTGTAGGAGTTGCAAAGGTTTGGTGTGGTTGGAGGGGAGGCCAAGGAGGAGAGCATTACAGTAGTCTATTTTGGAGAATATAATATAATTATTTATTTAAAGGCTTTTATATACCGAAGATCATGTACTAGTACATATCGCTTCGGTTTACAGAGAACCAACAACTGGAAATTACAGCAAACAAAAATGGGTGAATACATTGAACATGGGATACATAATAAACAGACCAGGACTGTGTAGCCATGAAGGGAGATGCTCATGGCCCATTGCCTGTTTAGTGCAGCATTAATAATGGCCCAAAGTGGGTGAAGAAAGCTGGAGGGAATCATGGAGGGATCCAAAAAACAAAGCGGTAATCGGTCTAGAGTAGCCACGGATGTGAGAAAAAGCAAAAACAAGACCGATGCTGAATAATTGTCCATTTAATCCTTTTCTCTGTTTCCTGTCTTTTAGCCAGTTTGTAATCCAGGAAAGGACATCACCACCTATCCCATGACTTTTTACTTTTCCTAGAAGCCTCTCATGAAGAACTTTGTCAAATGCCTTCTGAAAATTCAAATATACTACATCTACCGGTTCATCTTTATCCACATGTTTATTAACTCCTTCAAAAAAAGTGAAGCAGATTTGTGAGGCAAGACTTGCCTTGGGTAAAGCCATGCTGACTTTGTTCCATTAAACCATGTCTTTCTATAGGTTCTGTGATTTTGATGTTTAGAACACTTTCTACTATTTTTCCTGGCACTGAAGTCAGGCTAACTGGTCTGTAGTTTCCCAGATCGCCCCCGGAGCCCTTTTTAAAAATTGGGGTTACATTAGCCATCCTCCAGTCTTCAGGTACAATGGATGATTTTAATAATAGGTTATACATTTTTACTAATAGGTCTGAAATTTCAGTTTTGAGTTCCTTCAGAACCCTGGGGTGTATACCTTCCGGTCTAGGTGATTTACTACTCTTCAATTTGTGAATCAGGCCTACCACATCTTCTCGGATCACCGTGATTTGGTTCAGTCCATCTGAACCATTACCCGTGAAAACCTTCTCCGGTACAGGTATCCCCCCAACATCCTCTTCAGTAAACACCGAAGCAAAGAAATCGTTTAATCTTTCTGCGATGGCCTTATCTTCTCTAAGTGCCCCTTTAACCCCTCAAACGGTCCAACTGACTCCCTCACAGGCTTTCTGCTTCGGATATATTTTAAAAAGTTTTTACTGTGAGTTTTTGCCTCTACGGCCAAATTCTTTTCAAATTCTCTCTTAGCCTGTCTTATCAATGTCTTACATTTAACTTGCCAACGCTTATGCATTATCCAGTTTTCTTCTGTTGGATCCTTCTTCCAATTTTTGAATGAAGATCTTTTGGCTAAAATAGCCTCTTTCACCTCCCCTTTTAACCATGCTGGTAATTGCTTTGCCTTCCTTCCACATTTCTTAATGTGTGGATATGTCAGAATAGGAAACTGTATGTAACCCTATTTTTCAAGGTCCTCCCTAGATTTGCAGTCAGGCCATCTTTAGGTACCGCTGAGTCCTGGCAAATTTGTTGCAGTCTTGGGAGTTCTTCCTGTTGGGGGTTTGGAGTGGAGCTCCTAGTCCTAATAGGATATTTAGCTCAGTCTCTCAGAAATGAAGAGAAGACGCATGGGGGTGACTTGTGGGAATGACGGCTACTACCTGGAGATTAATATCCTTATTCAAGAAACATACACATGATTAATGCATCTCCAACATTGCTCTATGCTTCAACGGCAAGAGGAAATGTGGAAAAAAGGATTTGCATTCACAAAAAAGCAGGGGAGTAGCTTGCTTGTTACGGCGGTTACTACCCCAAACCAAATAAGCCTGATACTCCACTTTCAATGCATATCCAGCATAGCTCACTGCTTCAACGGCAGGGGGAATGAAGATACGATGATTTATATTCAGACAACTACCAACAAGGACTGAATTGCACAGGCTGGGTAAACAAGCTTGGGAGTAGCTTGCTTATTACAGCGGCTACTACCCCTAACCAATTAGCTAGATACTTCACTTAGATGCAGCTCCAGCACTGCTATCTACATCGATGGCGGGGATGGAAGGGAAATAGAATCAAAAAGTTACTTATCTGTTACTCTTGTCCCTTATAAGTATGAAAAAAATAAGTGTGAATGCTTACTGGGTAGAGTGGATAGACAGTTTGGTCTTCTGCCGTCATTTCTATGTTTCTATTTAAATGAAATAGTATTTTACCAATACAAATAAAAATGTTCTGTGGCAGAATAGTAGCAGTTATTTAAAAAGAAAATCCATGTCACAGTTAAATTACCAGAGTTTACAGCCACTCAGCGCACATCTAAAAAGGTATCTCTTAGAGCTCCTAAATACCTAGTGGCCTCCTTTGCCTTCCAAGATTTTGTTACAAGCAACTTGGGGATCCTCTGTGACTTTCCCTTGAACACCTGCACTATGCAGCTCCTTGGCCTGGGATCCTGTCCTTTGGCCTCAGATGGATATTCTCGTCTGAATGCAGACGTCAATTTCAGTGACCCAGGATATTGCCCTCCTTTCCACCTGGAGAGGGAAGGCAATCAGGGACGGTAACTTTAAAACAAGTGCGCGGGCACACATGTGCTGGGATTTTAAATCATTCACACAAGTTGCGCACAGATGATTTAAAATTTGCCCACCGAGCGAATGTGCGCTCCAAATTTTAAGTTATTAGTCGAGCAAATGTATTTTGCGTATCTTCCCAGGACTTTTGTCCGCTTTAACATGCACAGGTAAGTGGATTTTAAAACATGTTCATGTGACGGACATTTCCAGTTTTCCCAGTGAATTCACCAGTTTCCCAGTTCGTCTCAATCATCCACACCCCTCTGGTTCTTCAGCCTGCACTCCTCACCCAGTCAATTTAGGTCTAAATAAAGATTTATACTACTGTAATGCTCTTTATGCAGGCTTTCCGACTACATCACTTCGACCACTTCAACTCGTACAAAGCTCTGCCATTAAGCTACTCTCTAGGATCCAATCATTTGAGCATATCACCCCTGTTTTATGTAATCTGCACTGGCTACCCATTAACTGGCACATCCAGTACAAACTGCTAACGATTATTCATAACTTAATTCATAATAAAAATTGCTGGCCTTCCTCCACTTTACACTTATATACTCCTTTTCGTGCTCTAAGATTTCAAAATCAAATGCTATTTCAGGTACCTTCTCCAAAATCCACCAGGCTCATTATTACCCGTGAAAGATCTTTTTCTATTGCAGGCCCTGTCATCTGGAACACTCTTCCTGCTCGCATTTGGCTTATTACTGATACCAAAGAATTCAAAAAAGCAGTCAAAATACACCTTTTCAAATCCGCTTTCTCCGATTTGTCTAGCCTTTAACCTCCCAAACTTGCTTACATAGGATTTTTTTGCTTCCTCATTTTCTCTGTCGACTCCCTGCCCTTTTCTATCTAGCCAGTGTTGTTTCTAGTTTTATGTATTTTTATTTTATTGCATCTATTTTTATATGTTTCTTATTGGTTTATTTTATTTTATTGCTTTTTATAATTTTATGTAAGTTTCCTTTGTAAACCGCTCCAACCTTTGGAGGAGGTGGTATATAAGAACGTTTAAATAAATAAATAAATAAATTAATAAATAAATTAATGCAGGCTTACACGTCATCAAGAACAGACGTAAACATGCGCGGCTAACAGCCTGCCATGCACTGTGGCTGCTGGATTTAAAATATGGATTTATATGTGTAACTGTTGGCCCTGCCTCGGAATGCCCCTGGCATGCCCCAGTTCCACCCCCTTTTTTAGTTTGCATATGCATATAATTTGCGACTTTTAAAATATGCATTGCTCACGTGTAGCCCATATACTCACAGCACATGGGCCTATTAACTTGAGCAACACTTTTAAAATTCACCCCTTTGAGTGTGTATAACATTCGTGTCAAATGCTTCTGAAATGTTGTTCTCATCTGCTTTAGAAAATATTCTGCGACATCTCTGGCTGCTTAATTACTGGACCTTTCAATCTGTTTCAGGGACACAGAAGGAAAGCACAGGCTTTTGACGAGGACAGAGGCAAAGCAGGAGTACTTGCTCAAAGACTGTGATTTAGACAAAAGGGAACCCGTGCTGAGATTTATTGTAAAGAAGAACCCTCATAATACACAGTGGGGAGACATGAAGCTTTACTTAAAATTGCAGGTATGATGGAAGAAGGAATATTAATAAGTAAAACATTCAGTATAGTTTATAGGGGGACTACTGTGGAATACAGTAAATGAACATTGTAATAATTTACCCTAGAAGACACTGGGTTTAGAAACATCTGTTTAAAAAGTATATATTTTTAATGTAGTGTTGTGAATATTGGGTATTTGATTTTTAGTGTGACAGTTAGTAAGATATTCCTGCTTCTTATAGGGACAAAACCCAATCTGCAGTGTGGCTTTCCGATGATTTATGTGTCTCTATTCTGTGAATCCTAGTTTATATCTGCTCTATTTAACATAGTAATGTAATAAATGATGAGAGAGACCAGTTGAACTAACCAACTCTGCCCAGTCTATTCTTCCTATCCGGTTTTACAACACTTTGGATAGACGCCTATTTAAATTCCCATGCTCCAACCAACACCAGCTTCCACTTCTGCTTCCCCTCCCCATATTTTAGTCTGTAAACACGGTTTCTACCCTGTGCCCTCTATTATCTATTCCAAGTATGTTTAAATTCCGTTTCAGTGCTGGCCTTCGGTGCCTTCATTAGTAGGCAGTTTTAGGCATTGTCTACCTCTTTGATTCTTTCAAAGCCAATAAGTAATCCAATACCCAGGCCCATATAGTACAACCACATTTCTAACAATCTGTACAGCCATCACAAATTTGTGAGGTGGCTATTCAAGAAATCTGGTCTCCCCATGCTCATTGATGCTTAATTTTAACCATGGTCACTCCATGCTGCAGGTTACCCTAGCCACCTTAGATGCAGTTGTACCAATGCTGCTAGCGTTGTAACCGCCATTCCATATAGATTATCCCAGCGCTTTTAAAACTAGAACCATGGCAGCCTAATGCAGCCATACAGCTGCTGTTAGGGTTGTAGCCTGGTTAAATCGCTTTTTTGTTCAGAAGGGAGGGGAAGTCACTTCAGCAATCAAGATGGCCGCTTAAGAGCTGAGCTTCCCACTTTATATGAATAAAATCCACAATTTGGATATATGCTGCCATCTTTTGATGATCTGAATCCTTCTTGGAAGGTGAGACTTAGCCACTCATGCCCACCAGATGTAAATTTGCTGGTTTAAAACCATGTTCTTACCTGAAAAATGTGGAACCTTCTAACGCTTTTGTGAGCCTTGCAGCAAGCGGCAGTGAAGGAGAAAAATGTGGCGAGAGTTGAAATGAGCAGGAGCGCTTATCTTTTGAGTGCAGGAGAGTCTGCCAACAGGAAGAACTCCGTTGAAATGTGATATTTCAGGTGTCAAAGATAGAATCTTTGTGATTGTGAATGTCCTGAGAAGAGACATTTTGGAGATAGGTCAGCAAGTGGAAGAGGCTGAATTGAAGCTTGAGGACCAAGCGGAGAATATGATGCAGTTACAGACCGCTATTAGTGAGTTGTAGAAATCGAGCAATGACCTGGCTGATAAAACTGAGGACTTTGAGAATAGGTCCCATAGGCATAATGAGAATTAGGTTCCTGAATCAGAGGATCACATTGACTGTATCCAGGTGGTCAAGCAGATGGGAAAGGATATTCTTGTGCCCAGAGATCACGCCAATAAATATGTGGAGATCATAGTGGTCAGAACGTATAGAGCTCAATGAGCTCCCAAACATAATAGCCCCAGAAATTTTGTGACATGTTTTCATGATCTTTCTATGAAGGAAGCCTTTGTATAGTAGGCTAGATTGCTGGGTTTATTGGACTGGGCAGGACAAAAAGTGGAAATCTTTAATATTGCTTTCATTTGGAAAAGCATAGAAATCTCAGATGTTACAGCAATTTTACAAAAGGTAAATATTCGCTATTGATGTTGCTCTGGAGTTTACTATCAGTGGTGTAATGTCTTTAGCAAGACCACCTGAGGAAGCTGTTCCAGTTCTAAAATCGTTGTGGCAATGACTTTTCCGTCTCTTTCCTCAACCTCATCATCACAGAATGTTCCTGCTAGATGGCAACGAGGAAACAAAGGAAGGGTAGACTGCATTGACTTTCAGGAGGTTCAGCATCATCTACAGAAACTGTGACTTCATCTGGAGAAATTTAATTATGGGGACTGTCATTTCTTTTGGATTTTTGAAGGACTGACTATATCCATGGCAATTCTTTGTGGAATTATGAATTTTGGAGGGTCCTGAAAAGGAGAAAAAAGGGATTTGAATCCTTTGGATTATAATAATGGGGTGCTGGCTAGGATTATTTTGTGTTGGGTTAGATCAAGGTTTTTACTTTAAGAACATAAGAACATACCATACTGAGTCAGACCAAGGGTCCATCAAGCCCAGCATCCTGTTTCCAGCAGTGGCCAATCCACTTTCTATATATCTGGGGAGACACTTGATTGTTGACGCTATTCCTCATGCATTTCAATTGGATCTGTGTTCAGTGAGCCTACAGATCCATGGGGGTGGAGTAATCGGGGTTTAGGGGGAGATTTCTGGGGGATGCTTGTTGCTGAAAACAGATGACAAAACAACATGGTCTGGATCTATTATTTGGATAGATACATGTGCCATTATGATATATGGTGATTCTTTGGGGTAATCATTTGCTTTGGTTTTGATTGTCAATTGTATAAGGATTGGGTCTTTTAGAATACTTTCTTTAAATGATAAAGGTCTCAACTTGTCAATGAAAAGGCAACTTTTATTTCGAGAAGCAGCTACATTGAATGTTTCCATTTTATTTATTCAGTAAACCCATTTTAGGAAAAAAGATGAAAGTTTGCTAAGAAATAAAATCTAAATGTTTTTAGCTTCCAGTACTGTTAGCCAGTGCTTCTCAACTCAGACTTAGGAACACATCAAGCCAGTCAGGTTTTCAGGATATGCATAATGAATATGCTTGAGACAGATTTTCATGCACTGCTTCCACTGTATACAAATCTATCTCATACATATTCATTGTGGGTATCTTAAAAACCTGACTGTAGGTGTGCACAGAGGACTGGATTGAGAAGCACTACTTTAAGGAAAACATATTGTGGAGTGGGGATATTATTATCTAAGGATCTAATTGTAGATATCCAGGATGGAAAAAGAAGGCAGATTTCTCAAGGTTAAAATGAGATTGGGTTAAATATTTGATCAGGGGAATTTATTTGTTCTCTTAAGTAATGTTTAATACTTTTTTTTGAGGGACATGTCATTACTGGGGATGATTTTAACATTATTAGAACCCCTTCCTTAAATAATTCATCTGATTCAAATTTGGGGAAGCATGTTCACAGAACCAAATTAAAAAATTTGTTAGTGAAATTTGATTACGTACCCTGTACGTACCCAGATCAGTCCAGACTCCTGGGTTTTGCCTTCCCTCCAGCAGATGGAGACAGAGACATTTTGACTGACACTGCTACTTATCCTGAGGTGCCATCTGCAGTCACTCAGTATTTCTCTGTCTCCAGCAGTTGGTGGAGGTGCAAAACCTGCAGTCTGGTAGATAGATATTTTGAAGGAGTGAATAGCATAGTTAGGATCCAAAAGGAGGAAGATTCAGCTTTCCAGCCTCCCAGGGTGTAGTGAGGTCCCAGGCGAACTATCCCCCTTGGTACTTGAGGCAGAGGGTTCAGGTCGGGGACCTTGATTAGCCCTCATCCCCTTGGCGGCTAGCAGGGTTGACGCCAGGGTTCCCGGCTCACTCACCCTGCAGGGATGCATAGAGCCTGCTGCCATTTCAGGGAAATGTCTTCTTTCTTTTTTGCTCATTTTTATTAAGTTTAAAAAAAAAGAAAAAAGCATTCCGTTTTCCTTCCAGCGGCGCGCTTTACAACGTGCTCATACTTCGGGCCAGCTTAGGCGGCTCTCCAGCTTCCCATTTCTCAGGTGGCTCCCCTCACTACCGCTTCGCCATTTTTTCATCATTTCGCCATGCTGCATGGTGTGGCCTGCTCAGCCTGAAGTGACGTGTGCATCTTTTGTGTGGAGGATTGTGCTCCTGCTGCCTCCCTGGTGGGCAGGGCGGCTTGAGGAGCAGATCAGAGGAGAAGTTGAGTGGACGCTGGGAGCCTGGGTGGCTCTCTCTGGTGCGGCAGCCTCCGGAGGATCCCTTCCCGCTCAGCGCGGGAACAGAGACAGTCTTGTCAGCATTCAGGTCTCCTGCGGGGGAGGAGGGGGAATCCCCTCCGACATTGTCGCCGCAGGCCAGGCCGCCCAGGGCCACATGGGCCGAGAAGGGATGACTCTGAGGAAGGTTCAAACACCACCTCTTCTTATTTATCTGAATTCATCCTTCTCATGCATAAGGCCTACAAGGCCAGAAAATCAGCCAAGTGTCATGGGGACAGGGAGTCCTCTCCCAGTTCCGCGAAGAGACCCAGAGCCCCGGAGGAGCTTGGGGATCCAAGGGCCCAGCATCTTCGGTGGGCTGCACCACCTCCTCCTGCGACGGACAGTTTCTCTGAGAATTTACCTCAGGACGACCCGCCAGGGCAGAATCCTCCAGGGGCTGATCCTGATGTGGGGAATCAGGAACATTCTTCAGTTCAGGGGTCTGCTGTCGAGGGGGATGATCCCAAGGTGGTGGGACTGTGCCGCAGAGAGGAGCTGGCGCCTCTTATTCCTGCGGTTCTGAACGAGCTGGGTACTGACCCCCCCCCCCCCCCAGGAGAACTCTGGGCTGAGAATGGTGGTTCCTGTTATGGTGAGCCTTAGAGGTCTCACTAGGTCTTTCCTGTTTCATAAGTCAGCTAGACTTACTTTTCCAAGAGTGGGACACTCCGAATACAGGACTGAAGGTCAGTTAGGCCATGGACAAATTATACCTGCAGCTCGAAGAGGCTCTAGATCTCCTCAAAGTGCCCAAAGTGGACGCCACGGTTTCAGCGGTCACTAAGAAGACGACCATTCCAGTCACTGAGACTACTGCGCTCGAGGAACTTCAGGATAGGAAGCTGGAAGTCCATCTCAAGAAGATCTTCAAGGTCTCTGCCATGGGAGCGTGAGCAGCTATATGTAGCAGTTTTATATTGTGAGCGGGCCTTCGCTGGGTACAGCAGCTTCAGGAGGCTAGGCCTTTGTCTGATACTGAGTTGGTTTAGGCCGGACGGTAGGGGCCTACAATGCGGATGTGCTTTACGACCTTCTCAGGACTTCTTCCAGAGCCATGGTGGCAGCAGTTTCTGCGTGCAGGCTCCTCTGGTTGAGGAATTGGTCGGCGGACATTAAGTCACAGCAGGGTTCTTTTCCCTTCAAGGAGGCTTGCTCTTTGGAAAGGATCTACAGGACATGATCAAATCCCATGGAGAGAACAAGGTTCATAAGCTGCCTGAGGACAAGCCGAAGTCGAGGACTACCTTCTCCCCTCACTCCCATTTCCGGGGAAATTGGAAATTCAGGGGGGTCAAGATTGTCAGGATCTTCCGTGAGACCGGGCTCCGGGCAGCAGCAGTCCTGGAATCAGTCCTTTCATGGACGCATGTCGGGCAGACAAAGCTTTTCTCAATGATCTGGGACAATTAAATCCTCAAATAACCAAAAATGTGGAACCCAAAACAACAATTCAATTGATACCCTTTGAAGGTGTCAGCAAGCCTTGACGTTATATGTCACTTTCAAGTAGACACTAACCGGTCTTATCTATCATCCACCTTCATCATCACTTTAATGCAAACAAAATATTTTTTATTTTTTCTCTTTTTTCTTTTATCAATAAATTAAAACAGTCCTCCATTCATGTAAGCAGAAATGACTCTTTCATATGTAATTAGTAGAACCGCCCTACACTGGCCGGTGTTTCGCTGGGTAAGCTTCCTCAGGGGCATATAGAAATGATTCTAACAAGAGCCACATATCTTCTTAGACGGGACCAGACGTCTCAACCATCTTGTAAAGGAAACAAATGGAGAATTAAATTAAATTAAATCCTCCCAATGATGTCAGGCCGGTTCACTCCTTGGTTCCAGTAATAGGGGGCCGACTGGCTCTTTTTTACAAGGAGTGGGCCAAAATCACATCAGACCAGTGGGTCTTAAGTATAATAAGACACGGTTACACTTTAGAATTTGCTCGGCCCCTAAGGCCCCGGTTCCTGGTCTCCCTGTGTTCCTACTGGGGTAAGCAGCATGGAATCTATCAACTTTTTAGGTTCTTGCCAAGTATTTGTGACCTGGATTGGCCACTGTTGGAAGCAGTACACTGTGCTGACCCAGTATGGCAAATCTTATTTTCCAGGCAACAGAGAAGGAAGAAATAGTCAGGCACCATTGCTGCTATCCTCCTGCTGGCTCAGTTCAACAAAGGTGATAAGCAGAATGGAGATCAGGGACGGTGATCCATGGGCCAGATACAGAGGAAGGTAGTGGGGAACAGCACTGACTTCGGAACCCTATGGGTTCCATCAGGATGGGGAGAAGCTGGAGCCAGCAACCAGAGGTGTTGCTAGGTTTAGAGATTTTGATAATAATTAAACTCAACAGTCATAATAAGCTTCTCCTTCCCCCCCCACCCCAAAACAATCCTATAAAAGCACAGAGCAATCCTGTTCTTATAATGTACATCAACTATGCAGGCAAACAAACTTCGCTGGAATAAGCAAGGCATATACTATACTGATTGTTTCTTGCAGAATCAACGATATGCTGCCAGTTTCTTATCAAGGAGCTCTCACTAGCTCTGTTCCATTTTCTCTGTCTGATCCAGCCCTACTGCCCTCCCCCTCCTGTCTCTACACAGGACTGGACTGGAGGGGAAATGACAGAAAGGGAGGGATTAAATTAGGGAGCAGAGTAACTCTTCTTTGCTGTGCTCTATCTGTTTCAGGCTCACCACCTCCTCTTCTCTGTAGGCTGCTTGGCTGAAAACAGATGACTATTCTTCCTGAATGAGTTTTAGCACAGCTAGGAGGCAGTAAATCTTCAGCTGGTCTGCTGCCCCATAGGCACACACCTAGTGTAATTATTGGTAAATCCAAACTTGCGTCTTATTTTACAGTCAAAAGTGAATACCTGAGTCAAGGGGACATAGTCTCACATTTTTGTGTACATAAAAACTTCAGAATTGACACACTAGTACAGAGTTTTCCTCTAAAATAGGTTAAAAGGAATGTTGTGGCAAAGCATAGTTTGGACCTGCGTTTACTGGTTCTTAGCCAGGACTGTTACTGGGAAAATAAACCCCAGGTAGTTGGGGGAGTCTTCGTCTGACACAGTGGCTGGAGGTAGGGGGGAGTCCCTGTTTGATGATGCAGCAGCCAGATGTCTGAATATCGCCACTTCTCCGGCTGTGTTAGCCAGATAAGTAGCCATGCCCCAGAACACACCATCCCGCTCACCACAGACTGAGAACTGTTTAGCCAAATAGTTATCTGGCTAAGTAGCGGCTGCTAAACACGGCCAAATATTCAAATACTTATCTGGCTAAGTGGCGCTGAATATCAGGCCCTCTGTTCCCAACATATTCTAACCCCTTACAATTCTGTATATAAACAATATAGTTGCCAGTCTCAGTATACTCCTCCCCAATTGATCCATGCCTTAGATCCATACTATTAACAGCATCCTCTGAATCCAAGACTATTTTTGCACCATATGAGGATTTATTGCAACTGATCTATTACTATACTATCACTGTACTCTTTGACTCCTGTTGAGTTTCTCTTCTGCAAATCCCTTTTAGGTTCACTCCCCTTCCCCCCCCCCGGCTTATTCCTCAGTACTGTATACTGTAAATTATGTAACCATAGTAACAAGGCATGTTTCAGGTAGTATAATAGAATATAGGTTTAGAGATCATCAATATACATATGGCTAAAAATACTAGAAAATAAATGTTAGAAATCTTCAAAAGGAAGATCTTCCTGGCTGGAAAGGCCTGAAATAAATAAATGATGATGATGACTACCCAAACGTTCTCTTTAGAGTGAAGCTAAAGGAATTGAAAGTTATTTTTCCAGTTACTTTTTTAAAGGAACTAATCTGAGAAAAAGCTACTGAATATCTCTATTCTGCTGACACTGCACCCATTCAAGATGTGAAAAGAAAAGCAAGTTTGCTTATTGTGGTGTTTCCATAGATGATAGGATGAATTAGCCATGCTGTCTGGGACATCCCTCCGGATGGCCTTGAGGCGGAGCTTTATGTAGCTGTTACAGAGCTTTGCTCTGTGCGACTGTGCAGATTTACGCCCTCTGTCTCCTCAGTCTGTAATATAGCAGAGAAAAATTTGGAATGCAATTCTCCTCTCCAGGGCCAGTGCAAGGGGATTTGGCGCCCTAGGCGAGCCTTCTCCCTTGCGCCCCCCCCCCCCCCCCCCCCGGTCTCGGCCCTGACTGCTACCTCATTCTCGATCACGCCCGCTGACTGGGGTTTTCTGGTTCGCGAGCAGGTTGGGCACTGCTTGCGGCCTGCCAAATCTCCACTCCTCTTTGCCACCACTTGCGGCCCCATATGGCTCGCACCCAATGATTAAAATCAAGCGGTTCACTTGATGTTGGACAACACGACAACGATGGACTATATCAGTCGCCAGGGTGGAACCAAGAGCTAGCAAGTGTCCCATGAAAGAGACCAGCTGATGGAATGGGCAGAAGGTCATCTGAAGATGATCTCGGCCTCTCACATTGCAGGAAAAGACGACGTAAGAGCAGACATTCTCAGCAAGGAGAGTCTGGACTCAGGAGAGGTGGGTGCTGTCAGCCGAGGTGTTTCAGCTGATTGTGGATCGCTGGAGCCTTCCGTTCCTAGACCTACTGGCTACTTCTTGAAATGTGAAGGTTCTTCGCTTCTACAGTCACAGGAGAGATCCTTGGTCCCTGGGAATAGACACTCTCATACAGGTCAGGCCAGAAGACAGATTGCTTTATGCCTTTCCTCCGTGGCCCTTGCTAGGCAGGATAATTTGCAAGATTGAAGGCCATAAGGGCTAGTATTCCTGGTGGCATCGGACTGGCCCAGGCATCCATGGAATGTGGATTTGTTACGACTCCTGGTGGAGGCCCCTCTTCATCTTCCGCCGCACATGGATCTGCTTCAGCAAGGACCAGTTCTTCACGAGGATCTGACTTGATTCTGTCTTACATTTTGGCCCTTGAGAGGGCTCGTGTGGTTGTTCCTCTGCGGTGATTGCCACCTTACTCCACGCTCCCAAGTTCTCCACTTCCTTGGCTTATGTGCGGGTTTGGAGAGTTTTTGAGGCCTGGTGTGAGGAGCGGGGTGTTCTTCCTCATTCAGTTAAGATCCCTGCAGGTTGCAGCTCTTGCCTGTGTCAGAGGCCTGGTGAATGGTGTTTCATTGTCGTCTCATCTGATGTGGCCCATTTATTGAAGGGAGTGAAGCACCTTAGACAACAGACCAGGTTACCGGTTCCATTGTGGAGTTTTAATTTGGTGCTGGACTTTTTGGCAGGCCCTGTGTTCCGATCACTGCATAGCCTTTCCTTATGGTTGTTGACTTTGAAGACTGTTCCTGGTGGCTATATATTCTATGTGTCGGATTTCTGAGCTGCATACCTTGTCTTGCCGGGAGCCATTCCTTCGGGTGACTCCGGGGGAGTTACAGCTGCATACTGTTCCATTCTTCTTGCCCAAGGTAGTCTCGGACTTGCCATCCCTGGATAAGATCAGGGATGAGGAGGATTTTCGCCTTTTGCACTCCTTAGATGTTAAGTGTCTTGTTGTGCAGTATTTAGAGGTCTATGAGTCTTTTCGAAAGACTGATCACCTATTTGTTCTCCATGGCGGGAGTAAGAGGGCACCCGAGCTTCGTGGACTACCGTAGCTTGTTTGATTAAGGAAGAGGTCACAGCCTCGTATGTTGATATTGGAAAGTCATTGCCTATTTAGATTAGGGCTCAGGCAGTGTCATGGGTTAGTTTGTCTCCTGTCGATATCTGCCGAGCTGCGACGTGGTCCGACTTGCGCACTTTTTCCAAGTTTTATCGTCTGGATGTGCAGGCCCGGGAGGATGCAGCCTTTGCATGTTGCAGTGATGACTGGACCACAGGCAGCCTCTCACTCTGCTTTGGTACATCCCATTGGTCCTGAGTCCCACTGTTTACATGCTAGGAAATGGAGAAATTACTTACCTGATAATTTTGTTTTCCTTAGTGTAGACAGATGGACTGAGCTTCCCGCCCTCAGCTGCTGCATTAGTGTGTCAGAAGTCCTCCTTTGGGGCTCTAGGTCCCAAGGGATTACTAGTAAGTGTTCATCCAGTCCCTAGCTTGAGGTTCCTAGAATCTTATGTGAGTTCAGTGTTTATGGTTGGTTGAGTACGGTTCTGGTTATCTGTTTTTGATCAAGTTTTTTTTGCTTGTCTGCCACAGTTGCTTTTGAAGAGAATACTGGAAGGCTGGGATTACTGCTGGGTTATATATACTGTGATGACAACTTGCTCCTACTCCATCTGCTGGCAGGGGAGCATAAACCCACTGGTCCTGTCCATCTGTCTACACTAAGGAAAACAAAATTATCAGGTAAGTATTTTCTCCATTTTCCCCTTTCCATTTTTGATGAAAGTTTTCAGGTATTTTTAGTGGCCATCCAGACTGGTTATAGCTAGGCAGTATTTAAGTCCTTCTATACCTTCTCAAATTGGCTTTAAATACTTGCCAGTCCTTTAAATTGTATGATCTCAGAGATGGGAGAACAAGCATCAGGATAAAAGCCTGTGAAGATGAGGCATTGGTACCAAGTGGTGAAGTCAGCCACAGTAGATCAAGGAATCACTTGCAGCCAGTGCCGACAGCAATAAACACAGAGTAGAGGAACTCAATAAAAACAATATGTTTGGGCTGAAGCTCAGGCCATAGAGCTATGCAGCATAAGGCATCAGGGTTCAATTTGCAGATCCACTGGGCTGGTCAGGCCTGTGCACACTATGGTGGTACATTCAGACCCAGGGAAAGAAAGTGGCAGCCCTGCTGGCCAGTGAGCAGCACTGAGGGAGTGCCATGGAGACACCGCCCCTGCAGCCACCTGGGCATGCTATCTGAGGAGGAAAGATCAAGGGAAAAGGAAAAAAAAAAGGCTTTTATTCCAAGAAGATCATAGCAAATGGTTTGGCAGTCAGAGATAGGGCACAGCAAGACTCCTCACAAGGAAGGCCACTTTTCAGAGATCAAAGTTCACCGCTGCTTACCTGTTTCCCACATCAATACAAACAAAAAAATCATTAACCTTGACATTGCAGCTAAAAGCAGAAAAGTCATCATACAAAAGATCAAAGCAAAGATAGGTCAGAGAGCATCAGTGAATGCAAAATATCTAGCTATGTGAGGATAGATCTGATGTTATCGTGCTAAGTCCCTGGTGTTTTTGTTTGAGAAGAGAGTCACAT
Source organism: Rhinatrema bivittatum (assembly GCF_901001135.1). NCBI lineage: Eukaryota > Metazoa > Chordata > Amphibia > Gymnophiona > Rhinatrematidae > Rhinatrema > Rhinatrema bivittatum. The sequence continues at coordinate 425,304,092 of NC_042615.1, read as the reverse complement.
GTCACATTTTTTCATATGGAAGACCCCTTCCCAGGGATCTCCGCTGCTGATGGGTAGCTCCCTGTGTTATGTCCAGTGACTGTAGTTCCTGTACAGTGGTGAATGAGGTAGTTACGCAGTGCAGGTGTGGGCCAGACTCTTTATCCTGTCAAGGGCTTTGACACCCTAGCCCCCATGGTAGAGCACTTGCATGGGTTCCAGCAGTGAGTAGGGTGGTTAGGTGGGATGAGGAGAATGTTTTAGCTGAGAACTCCATCACCACCTCCCACCCACTCATCTCATGGAGAGCTCAGCTACCAGTGGGTCCAGCAGAAACCTGCCACCTGGTTCTTATTTATTTATTTATTTATTTATTAATAATATATATACTGCAGATTGAAATTTCTATGCAATGTACAATAAACATTCATAAAAATTTAGACATACTCTTCCTGCACGTACTGAAATGTATTTATTTATTTGAGTGTTTTAGATACTGTCATTCCATGTGAGAATCAGTAGTTCACAACGGTGTACAGGTTTGACACTCACAGACGATGAGTTATGGAGGTATGCATACACATCGGAGTTAAACAGGGAAAATAAACTGTAGCAACAAAGGTAGGCATTCACTTCAGAGATAAACTGGGAACACAATCTAAAACTAGGAGAATACCATAAAGATAGACACAAACAGAGAAAACAGAACCAGATTATAGGGAGGGTTGACAGTAATTGGGTAAAGTTCAGGACATATTTTGGTCATCGGGGAATTGAGTGTACCAGATTATAGGGAGGGTTGAGGAAAAGGGGTTAAAGATCAGGACATGTCTTTCTTCTCCACTGAATTTGCACATTAGTCCCAACACATCTGTTATTGCTTAGTAGTCAGTTAAATCTTCATATTACTAAACATAAATAAATATAATTGTTCTTTAGTAATTTGTGTCCATTACTGTCTCCTGTGGTTCCTTGCTCTGAGTTGGTGACCGATATCTGCCACAGATCAGGTTAAATTGATAAATTGATTTTCTGTGAATTCAAACCCAGATTTCTAGAGGTAAAATATTTGCATGCTAAGTTTCTGTATGCATATTATGTCAGTGTTTCTGTATTGGCACATGTTGGATGTAATTCTTCTTTTCCTTAGGTAATAAAGCGATCTCTTGAAGTTTGGGGTAATGAGGAAGTATTGAAAGAAGCCAAGGAAACGAGGCAAGAGAACAGAGATAAAATGAAACAGAAAAAGTTTGATAAAAAAGTGAAAGGTAAAAAAATGAGTGAAGGAGACTCTTAGTTTATATTGTATTGAAATCAAACTTTGATTTATCTTACATGAGTGTTTCTTAATATGCTTTGACAAATTTACTAATTATCAAGCAAAGGTGTTTTTTCCTTATTGTGTATCTCCCTCTATATGATTGTACCACCTATTTATGCCTGTGGTCAGGTAACAGTGTGCCCAGCAGCTCTCATGATTTGTGAATTCTCTTTATATCGACGGATAGCCACAAAGAGGTGTATGGTGTGCCTAGCAAGCAGTATGCCACTTAACCAAACACAGAACATGAAAAACAGAGGATGCTGCATACTCACCAAAATGAGCACAGAGCTAAAGCAGAAATGTATTCAGTCCAGAAATGATACCATGAAGAGCTAACTCTGAAGTGTGTGTGTTTTTTTATTTGCTGCTGCTTTGTGTGAGGTGTTTGAGATAAAACAGCTATGTCTCGAGATTAAAACCTTGTGGTACTGTTAGCAATGGATATATTATGATTTAGCTCAGACATTCTTATGGACCATGTATAGCGCTTTTCATTGGCTCTGCTTGTGATAGTTTGGTGGTGTATCGCAGAGACTGTGGAAGGAAGTGTGCCCCCTAGCCCAGACGCCTCACTGCCTATAGAGAAAGTGAGGAGGCATAACCTCAGCACAAGAGTTCATTCCTGGCATAAGTAGAAGCATGACTAAAGTGGAGTAGCTGTTTATTGACAGGAAAAGTGCAGCTCTAGTAGCCAGATTAGTCCTGAAGAAAACTGATGCCTTTTTGACATTAAAAATTAAACAAAGGTTCTTTATTTCAGAAAAGTTTGATTATTCAAATACAATCAGAATAGTGCAACTTACACTGTATCACAATCTACTAAGACTCTGGCAGAGGGACTATGTACTGTGCATTTCAGGGTGGAGAGCGAAGGAAGAGAATCTGGGTTTTCTGGGTTAATGCATCTTCCGATCCCCCAAATTTTACCAGATCTGGTGCAACACTGCCAATGCATAAGACAGCATATTAGAGTTCCACTGCTACTATAAAGCTAGGAAAACTATAAGATCAGCTAGGGCAGCCAAAGAAGAGATTAAGAAGAAAGAAGAGTGGGAGCAAAGCTGAGAGACTGAGCTTAAAGAGATACTCCTGGGGAATTCTGTGCAAAATAATTTAAAAAATTCTGTGTGCAATATTTAAGAATTCTGCAAAATTCTATATACTTTGTCAAAATGCCATAATATTTGTTGATTAATAATTATGAATGTTACTTCTGTAAACCGTTGTGATCATTACATGGAACGATGGTATATAAAATGTCTAAATATATAAGTTGTGACTTCCCAGTCTTGAAACCCCCTCTGCCCTCATTCACTTTCTCAGGCTCAGCCACCTCAGATCTCTCCCTTCTCCCATGCAGAATAGACCCCACAACTCCCTCTTTTTCTACCCAATTCTCCTGTCAAGTTCCCCTTTCACCCTTCCCCATCCTTCCTCCCCCCAGTTCTCTCTGCAGCTCTTGCCCTCCCCTCCCCCCCCCCCCCCCCCCCCAAGTCTTGACCTCCACTGCTCATGCTATCTCCCATCCCAGGCTCCACCTCACTGTACTTATTCTCTCCCCTCCCCCCGAATCATTTTCTCCTCCCCAAGTTTGATGCACAGCAGCTCTCTTGCCCTCCTTCGGTCAAACCAATGTTGTGATCCCCTCTACTGCTCACTCACCATCACACACACAGTATCCCCCCCCCCCCCCCATGCGGCAGATTCGACCCTATTGTGCTGCCTCCATTCTAGTGAAAGTGTTGTCCGATTTGTCCTGAGCGGGCCTTAAGTAACAACTTCTTCCTTCTGGGCTGCATGGATCACAGCTGTTTTTCCTCTGCCCAGGTCAGGGCAGCCCAATTTGAACTGATTTTCGCCATTCTGTACCAGAGGGAAATTCTGCACTATGCAGTTGCTTAGAATTCCCCCAGGAGTAAAGAGAGTCTGAGAAAGAGGAGAACCCAGGAATAGGAGACAGAAACAAGATTGGAAAGATGCACTTCAATTTTCAAATGTCCTTCACTTCCAGTAGTTATTATTAAGAGATGGCAGATAGATGTGTTTGTGTGTATGTGGAGGAGGGAAAGGGAGAATGTGTGTGCACAGTTGCCAGTGAGGGGATGCTGTGGCTGCAGTTGGGGGAATATGTGTGTATAGAGTTGGGAGGGGAGAGGGTTCATGGAAAGGATCATCCTTGAGGTGGGGGAGGAATTAGAGAAACTGCCCCAGGCGCCTTGCAGTGGAGGTTTCAGCAGGAGGCTTGGCGACACAGTGCCCTCCTCCCACGCTGGATGAATCACTCCACGCTTCATACCTTCACTCAGGCTTTGGGTATGGGTTGTATTGTCTGGAGGGAGATGGGGAGCATGAGTAAGTGTTCTAGCTGCTAATGAGGGAAAGTGTGTGTGTGTTGGGTGGGGAGTGTGCTTGCTCCTGCTGTTCTCTTTCTGCATGGTTTTATTCTGCATATGTGCGGACAGTTTACCTGTGTACATTTTCTTTCTGCAGAGTTTTATGTACATATTCTTCTGGCAGCTGGACTATAGCCATATCATTTCTTGGCTTTGGGATTTTATTTTGGTAATTTCCTTCCAGCGAGATTTTATGCACGTAAGCTATTCATACATGCGCAGATGAAAAAGGACACAGACAGACACCACTATGAGGTGCATAAGGGATTCCTACAGTACTTCAAAATAAAGAACACATAAAAATATAGCAGAGATCATAAATATTCCACTTGTTGAAAATGATGAATAAAGGATTCCTGTTCACACACAGTATTGTACCTGCAACTATGCAGGGATATCACCAAGATTTTAGGTGAGGGGACAGGATGTGAAGGACTGGAGGAACTGTTATGCAGCCCAGACGAGAATAAATATTTGCTGTCCCGTTTATAGAAAAGAGGTTGGTGAAAAAGGGACATCTAAAGTAGTTACCTAAAAGTGGAACATAGACATACATAGAAACACGAGGATGCAAGAGTGGAAACCGTTTTGACGAACTTCCCAAAAGATTTGTTTACTGTAAGAGTAAGGAGCTTCTATTTATTGCTTGGCACTTATCGAACTCCCTTCTTTTAAGCCAAATTCAGCAGCACAAATCCTAGCTGTTGGGCAGCTGGGAAGTTATATCTATAGATGGTGGGAATTCAAAAGGGTACTTGGGTTTTGATTGCAAGTAGCTCATACAGTGTGTGTCAGCTATATGCAAATGTGACTTGTTCTCAGCCCTGCTACTTGTTTGTTGGGGATATGGAAGAGAGGTTCCACACTGGCTCATCTCACGATTGCCCAAAAGTGGAAAATTAGTCTGTGGCTAGATCTATGGGACAGTAAAGTTGCTGAAACTGCAGCCCTGGAATGCATGACATATGCATTAAAACAAAACCTGGACACATATGAGATCTATACTGGATCTGGCGAAGGGAATCCTTGGTGGGTCAGATCTGAGGCGAGGTGAAGAGGGGTTAAATTTGGAAAACATAATTTGCCGTTTGATACCTTAGCTGAATATTATTGAGAATTTCAAAGGTTCGTTGTTAAGAGTATTGACTTTTATTATTGTTATGCTGTGCCTGAATTCAAAAAGTCATTAAAAGAAAAGATGAATAAAATCCTAGAATGGAAAAACAGAATGGAAAGATGTGTGTAATGAAAAGAAATAAACTAAGATAAGAAAGCAGCAAAGAAAAGTAAAGAGTGGACACATTTGTATTTTATTTCTTTCTTTGGTGACACACAGAGCAGCACCTGAGAGCAGTGAGGTTAATAGTCAAAGGGTTTGACTGGCTAACTTTTGGAATTAGTTGACAAACCCCAAGGTTTGACATTCTTCTGCCTTCCCCCAGTTCCATGGCTAAAGTTTGTGCAGGCAAATTGTTGCCCACACAGAATGTATCCAGGTAATAAGATGATGCTGGGGGCAATTCTAGGGAATGGTTTCACTTTATATGGGCAGTGCTTCCTAAAGTTACCTGCATAACTAGTGAACAAATCACTGTCCGCAAGTTACCCGGATAACTTTGTTTAATGGCTCCTTTGCCCAGATACATTTATCTGGGTAACTTGGTGTTTCGCAACTCTCTTCTGGAGGTGCACGGAGCCTGTCTGGTTTTTAGGATTATCTATAGTGAGTGTGCATGGGATAGATTAGCATACATTGGAGACTCAGAATATCATGGAAATTTATTAGGGATATCCTGAAAACCAGTTGTGTGCCTCCAGGAGAGAGTTGGGAAACACTGGGGTAACTTACCAGCTCAGTCAGTCTTTGAATATGCTCTTCAGTGTATCTAGTCACCCCTCTGATGTAATTCTCTGATTTTAATTCACAGATTGTTTCCATCAGTGACTCTGTACATTTTTTCAGCACAGATCCCATACTCTTGCTCCTCCACCCCATTATGGGAAGGTGGGGGAGGGAATCCCAACTATCAGTGGAATCTACTGGCTAGAATCAGGATGCAGACATACTGGTGTCCAGAGGCAGCTCTGATCTTTGGCCGCAGCCAAGGATTTTGGGCTTTGCTAGCTTGCCTAAGTGAAAGAAGGAATACAAGGAGGAAAACCTGAATCGGTTCTGATTTTGCTGGAAGCCAACAGTAGCAGAGCTGCAGGAAAAGAGTTAATAGTGGAAGAAGCGTGTGGCATAAAAGTGCACTCACATTGAGCTATGTGTTTCTTTTTATGTTTCACTTCATTAGAGTTGCGTCGAGCTGTCCGCAGCAGTCTATGGACTAAAGAAAGAAGTGCCCACCAACATGACTATGGTCCAGAAGAACAAATAGAAGAAGACATGTACCGAAAAACATGTACAATATGTGCCCATGAATTAACCTATGAGAAAATGTAATGTCTATCTTTGTGAAAATTGTGCTCAATTTAAATATTTGTATTGAAATAAATTTGTATTAGTTTTGTATATTTGTTTATATCTTTATTTTGTGTTACCCAGAAAAGAAGAATTGGCTTATAAATTATGACTAAAGTACTTTTAGTATCCCACCAAGAACCATATTTCCATGTTTAAATAATATAGATTGCTCCTAGGGGAAGCCTGCACCAAAAAAAACCTCTACATATTTTGTCAAATCACAGTATATAATTATCATCCCTGAATAAAAATAAAAAACTAAATAGTTACTTAGATATAGAATTTTATTTATTATGACTTATTTGCCTTTATGAAGAAATTCACCCATTTTTAATATTTTGGTGCAGAATTCTCCATGGAGTACCATAATAGAAACCAGTCAGTGAACCATTCTTTCTTTCCCTCATCACCCCTATCCCCCAACAGCCTCTCTCCCTACCTTCTTATCTCTGAAGCTGCACTGCTGCCTCCTTCCCTCCTATGGAGTGCAGCTGTACTCATTACCCTGTGCAGGCCACTTCTACAGCTCTTTCTCTCTCTGGCACAGCAGCCAGCCAGCCACATTTTGATGCATATTTTGAATTGTGCAAAATTGCCCCAGAAGTAAACCCTTTTTTGTTGGGTGGTAGCTGCCCAGAGAAATAGGTCCTTTGAGTCACTTGTTTTGTTTATTAAAATTGCCTGCCTGCCTAAAATACTAGGCGGGTTACAATATAATACACAATAAAATATCACATAATATAACAAATCAATAAAAGCAAAGCATTAAAAACATGAAAAATAAAAGCATAAAAACAAAGCAAATAAAAGAAAAATATTACATCTCTAATCAGTATAAAAACAGCTTGTACACCAGAGCATGAATGTCACTTCAAACCAAGAGTTCTAAACTGCATCATAAAACAAAATATTCATAAATAAGACTGAAGATATAGATTATAATAAGAGTATCAAAGTCAGTGTGATTCCTGCATCAGTAAAATGTGACGCCACAGGTTTGCTGTGTAAGATCATCAGCCAGCATTGTCAATGGAAACAGTGTCATAAACCCTCCACATCGATTGTCCTTCAGTGCAAAAAATCTTTAAAAAGAAACATAGGTTTAATTCTTTTGCTTGACTACACTTGTCTGGTGGGATGGAATCTCAATCTGTTCAATGATCTGGTAATTCATATGAAGAAGTCAGTAATAAGATATATCTAAATTGTGTTAAAAATGTAATGATTGACAAATATTTTGACTGTTGCAGTATTTATCAAAACTCCTCTGTCCCCAGACATGGAACCGTGTTTCAAGCCACGACTGTAATTTTCTTCAACGCCCAAAACAGATACTGTTTCAAGTTGATGCTCACGCTTTTAAGCCACAATTAAAACTTCTTCATAAGTTGGTACAGATTTCTTTATATTTTGCATACACTACCGATAGTAGTGACCATATTTCAGAAGTGACAAATTCACTGCAGTATGTATTGCTCCTCCTAATGAAGCCACAGTGAAACACAGTTCTGTGTCAGGGTACAGAGGAGTTTTGATAATTATTACAACACAGTCAAATATTTGTCACTTATATCCAAATTGTGCTCAAAAATGTAATATCTTATTATTGACTTCTTCATATGAATTACCAGACCATTGAACAGTTTGCAACACGCTGCCTTTTAACCTATTTGGATTTGGTGTGATTTGCATCTTTTCCACGTCTATAGGGGGATGGAATCTCAGCCATCACACAACAATGACATCTACTACTCAGAGTCAAACTGCACTTGTTCCGGGTTCAGGAAGAAGCCATGTTCTGCAGCCTCTAGCTGAAGACTGGTGCTGTTATGACTAGAGTAAACAATTGTCAGAATATACAATGAGGCAAACTACAGGTAGGTGTGAATAAAGACTCATGGCAGCTTAGCTCAGTAAAAGATGGTTCTAATTGAGCTATAATTCACAAAAGAGCAGGAGGAAACTGGAATGCCAAGAAAAAATGTTAAAATGTTTATTTTTAATGGAAAAAAAGGCTTTGAAAACACTTTGCAGGACACCCAGTCACTTTTTCTTCTAAATACAGAGGGATGGTATAGCTGACATTTTTGCTTTTGAAATATTGCATAGCTCACACAAAGATCAGAGACCTAGTACCATGCCTAGGGTAGGGGAGATTCTGTATATCACTGTGTAATGCAAAACTGGCACAAAGTTCTCCTGTAGAATTTAAAAAACTGTACTTAGAATGTAACTATCAAGCCAGTGGGAGAGAGAGCAAAAGCAGTAGAACCAGCTGATAGTGAAAGTGGGAACCAGTGAATCTCTGTGGACAAGCATAACAAAAACAGCCACACAATATAGGTGACATCATCCAGGGCGCCAAGTTGGCCATTGTTGTGAGTTATAAATAATACTGACAGCTAAAAGAGATCTTTCTTGGAATATTCCAGGAGAGTGCAAATAGCAGCAAGTCAATTCAGAAGCAGTCTCAGAGAATATTTTATTTATTTATTTAAACATTTTTATATACCGACAGTCGTTGGGAACATCTCATCGGTTTACAAATAACAAAGTAGCAACAGGATTTACAATAAACACTGATCTGGGAAATAGTGATTATGAGGAACTATCAAGAGCTATCAAGGCAAAAAATGGGAACCATGGAGAGGGGGCAGAAAATATTTAAACAATACATGATAACCTGAAACATTATTTACAATCAGAAGTCAATATGACCTGAATAGGATACTTATGTTCGGAGTAGATCACTGGCTGCATTGACGGATAATTATATACAAATCTGGAGCAAAGAAGAATGTACGTAAGGTGAAGGGGGTGGTGTTTAGAAACCTTATATTATGGAGAGAACGTATTTGCTGTGCAGGGGGGAGGAAGAATAGCAATCAACAGGTGTATGCCTGTTTAAAATAGCCAGGTCTTGAGGATCTGTTTACATTTCTTTGGGCAGGTTTCCTGGCGAAGACTGACGGGCATAGTATTCCAAAGTAGTGGACCTGCAATGGAGAGGGCACGGTCTTTGGTGGACTGGACATATGTTTTGTGGGTTTGGGCGAGCGTGTATGCAGCGTTGTCAAATACTGTTTTCTGGTGGGGCGGACTGAGGTGCGAAATGTGAGGTGCTCCTTGAACCAATACATATTTTGATTGATAAGGGCTTTGTGGATGACAATGAGGGCTTTATATGTTATCCTGGATGTGATAAGTAGCCAATGCAAATCTTTGAGTACAGGGGTGATATGATCATTTCTATGGGCATTGGTGAGGATGCGGGCTGCAGCGTTTTGGAGTATCTGCAGGGGTTGGATTGCATTTTTGGGAAGGCCAATGAGGATAGCATTACAGTAGTCTATTCTGGACATTATGGTGGATTGGAGAATTGTATAAAAGTCATTCAGATGTAGAAGGGGTTTGAGGTTTTTTTTAGCATGTGTAGCTTATAGAAGCAGTCTTTTAGGGTGGAGTTGATGAACTTTCCTAGGTTGAATTGATTGATGTCACCCGTATGTGAGGATTACCATCCTGCTTGTCCTGTGAGAACACCTGTTACAGGTAAGCAACTCTGCTTTTTTCCTGTACACCTCATTTTCTAAACAAGGTGCTTCTTGTAATTATTTTGTAATTGCATTAAAAACAAACAAACAAAAAAACTACAGAGACCCCACAATCTACATAAGTATTACTTGGCCCAGATAGGATGTGGGCTTCTGGGGTATCAAGGGGTGCCCGTCATGTATGACCGGGGATAGGTTGCATAATTCGTAGTCTCTTTAGAAAAGCAATGCTGCTTTTGAGAAGGGGATTTGAGGTCTTTAAGGTGTATCTGCTTCTCTCGAGAGCAAGAGGCGATCTGCAGTGTCATTGCTGTCACATTGAAGGCTTGCTTAAGGATGGATTCTAATCGCCTATCTTGAGCATCCTTCAATGCCGCCCCTCCCTCGACAGGAATGGTTGTTCGCTTCCAGACGGCACAGACCATGGTGTCCACTTTCGGAAAACGCAGGCATTCCTTGGTTGCTGGTTCCAGAGGATAGAAGGCTTCCAAGGCCAGACCTCCTTTAAAATTTGCCTCTGGGGTATCCCATTCCAGGTCAATCAGTTCCTGGATGGCTTCCAGCATTGGAAATAGCAAGAGGCCTTACTAAGGGACACCAAGATGGGGTCCACTTTGGTTCTGCTATAGGGAGACCAGGGCTGGCAATTCATCCCTGTGGAAGAAGCGAAGCATGGTTCTGTATGGCTTCAGACCTGGAGGGATTTCCCCTTCCTCCAGTGAGCCTCCATCGTCATCTGTGTCTGGGTCCCTTTCAGGGAAACACTTGGTGAGGCGAGGCATGTCTCGAGGCACCCTAACAGGTCCAGGTCATGTGCTCCTGGCTGGGGTTCCATCCGGGTTGTGGCAGGAACTGATTCCTGGATCCATATTAATCCCAGGGGGGAGTTGGAGTAGGGGTTGTTGAAATGCCCTCTTGTGGGGAGGACGCCATCTCAGAATTGCAAGGTTCCAAGGAGCTGTCTGAAAAGGTAGCTCCCGACCTGTCCTTTGGCTGGGAAGGACCAGGCTTGGACAACTTTTTGTTAATCTAGTCCTCCCTGGGCTTACTCACAATGTTGACACAGGCAGGACTCTAGGTCAGGCTGTGCGGCTCTAATGTGGCAGGTTGTGTAAAGGGAGTGCTGTCTGAGCTTCTTTGCCGCCAGCACCATTGCCTCTGTGTATGGTCTTTAGGTGGCCGATGCGCACAGGGAATGTGGTGCGCACAAGTAATGCACCTCGATATGCATGCTATGTGCGCCTGGATATGAGCGCAATTGTGCACGTGGCTAAGTTGAGTGCCCAAGTGGTGCAGCCTGCACGTACCGATGGCCGAAGAGGGGAACATGGAGCCACAGCCTCCCGTGCACAAGATGGTGCTGCCGGGGTCACCACGTGGCTGCTCAACCCGTTCGGTGCTCCCCTTTACCTCGTCGGATCAATAACGGGTTGGTACGGCGCGCTGAGCACGGGGACCGGGGAAAACTCACCAGAGCCCCCCTTCTCCCCGCGATTAAAGTTTCCTGCTTACCTGGTCTCAGCGTTTACCGGCCAAGTGCAGTGACGGTCTCCAGCTGCGGGGGAGAGGGCTTGACCTTCACTGCTGCGCTCGACTATGTACCCGCTGCCTTTCAGCCGCTTTAGCGGCTAAGTCCACTCCAGGAACCGTCTACCGGACCAAGGCACACCTCTGAGGGATCTCGGAAATCACTTCAGGATTCTCAACTGGGGGAGGGACCCTTAGGTATCACCGCAGAAGAGTGGGGCTCGATCTTCTTAAAGTTATGGTAACAATTTATTTGTTTGTGCTGCGATCCCGCTAACACTGTGCTAGTGTGGGGATAGCATCTGCTAGGAGTCGGAGAGATGCTGAGGTCACTGCAGGGTTATATCTAGGGTGGCGTCAGCTTTGAAATCTGACTACGTCTCCCATCTGCTAGCAGAGGAGCACATAACCCACTGGGGTCCTGAGTCTACACACTAGGAAAAAACACCATACAGATCTACCATGTGTTGAAGACCTCCTGAAGACCTAATGAAAAATAATGAAATGGTGCTAGATTTTACAAACAAACAGCAAACAAAGCAATGTATGTGTAGACCCACTCGAGGCGTGTTTTTATTGCCATGATATTAAGTCGGATGGTGCACAGAAAAGCAGTTTTTACTGCTTTTCTGTGCACTTTCCCGGTGCCTGAAGAAATTAGCGCCGACCTTTGGGTCGGCGCTAATTTCTGAAAGTAAAATGTGGGGCTTGGCTGCACATTTTACTTTCTGTATTGTGCGGGAATGACTAATAGGGCCATCAACATGCATTTGCATGTTGCGGGCGCTATTAGTCTCGGGGGTGGGGGGGGGGGGTTTGGACGCGTGTTTTTGACGCGCTATCACCCCTTACTGAATAAGGGGTACAGCTAGCGCTGTACTGTATCAGCCTGATAGTTATTTGTAGTTTATCTCTAGGATTCTTAAAAAGCATCATATATTTAGTGTTTAAAGTGATAGTAAGGCTCGCTTTGCCTTGAAAGAAAATGTTTTGGGTGATATATATATAATACTCAAGTTTCAGTGGTGCACGTGCTTTTTAAATGCTTTCTCAATTTCAGCACTTTTACAAGCAGAGTCCATCAAATCATCTACAATATAACCATGTTTACTTTATTGATTGGAAACAGATGATCATTGTTAAATGTTTCATGTAAAGAATCCATAAAGGTAATATGAGGATATTTAGACATTTCATCATACAAAGGCTGCCAGCAGCTAAAACAGCATACGATATTGTCAGGGGTGATGGACAGCATATGGTCGGCATGTTCTAACAATTTTTTGGCAAAGAAACTCTTGCCAAAATTAGAAGGCCCTGCTAAAATACACGGAAAAAGGATGTCACCAGCACACCTCCATGGCCTCAGTAGCCCTAAGGGAGTGTATGGAAGCCAGGGCACACCACCATTTTATCATAAACAACTCTTTGGATTTTCTTGAGCTCTCAGGTTTCTACCTGCCACACCATTTTGTTCCTCATGATCCCCTTTTGTCATATAGTTATATTTTTCCTCTGCTCTTCAAGGACATCAGGGTCACAGTCCAGCAACAGCTCTTTCAAACTGCAAAAGTTGATCTTTTTACAGTTCTCTTTCATACGGTTCTCACCATTCGAAAGCTGTAGCCGTAGGTTTTGTGCCCTACTGTCACAAACTCCATGATGTACTCATCTGCGGGGAACTCACTGGTCAGCTCTTGTTATGAAAAAAAAGTTACAAACACCACAACGAACAAGAGTCTAAGTTCTTTTGCTGTCAACCCTTTATTGATTCATGCTCACATTGGGAGCCAGAATGCAATATTGACTGACTCTGAATTGACATGGCATATGCAAAATTTAAATACACATTTTTACCAGGGTACAATGTTAAGCACTTTTAATTAAAGATGAAAAGGGTGAAGACATGCACATTCCTAATCCTCTTCTGGGAAAACTAACCTTGAAAACGTTTACAGGGAGGTTATGTTCACAGTCTTCCTTAATCACATTGGTAGACATTATTTGCTCTTATCTTTGTATCATGCTCTTGCTGTTTTCTGGGTTCCATAATTTGTAAATGCTTGAGTCATTATATTTTACCCTGGCATCCATTATATGAAAAGGATCTTAACCATTTTAACTATTTCACTCTCCTAAATAATCCCCCAAGGGAGCCAGAATAGCGAGACATAACCTTAGGACTAAGGGATATCTATGATATGGTCACTCATAGCACATAATTTACCAAATTCTTCATCTAGGGAGGTGTTCTGGGGTACTGCAAGAGTTGCTGAGAGCATTATTTTAGGGATGCTCTTTTTACATAGCATTAATATACATTGAACTGATACACACAAGATGAGAAGAAATACAATCACAGTAATAAATGTTATTAGTAACCTTTGATTCAAAGTTCCCAAGATTCAACCTAAACCCAAAAAATCCCAGGAGGGGTTTTCAGTGTCAGTAAAGTGAGTTAGACATAGCAAAGTATCTATGGTCTGCATGTGATTTCTAATGCTTTCATCATTATTAATATAGAAGCAGCAAGAAGAGTTAATAAATTGACAAACCCCTCCTTTGTCAGCAACATATCTAAAGCCATATGATTATCTAAAACTACTTATTTAAGAGACGATCTCTTGTTGCATTAATCCTACAATTTTCATTGTCTCACTCATAGTGACTTTCACAGTGGCAGGAAGATTTGTTAAAGTATTTTAAAGTTAAAAAACCCCTAAACCAGGAAAAAGGTCTTTAAAAATACAAGTCCAGCAAAGCCCGCAATCTTCTCTTAAAAGTAAGCTTGTTCCAATGATCCTTGTTCAGGGAGAACAAAGAAGCAATTTATCCAAAAAAGAATTGAGCTACAGTATTAAAGGAAATAGTCTTTACTGCTCCCCATGGTGCAAAGAACCACAGTCCTGAAATATTATAAACAGATAATCTTCTGTCATTTCTTCTTATCTCAGAGGTAGCAAAGTAGATTTTTGAGATGTTTCCACAATTGATTATAGGGAGGCCCAAAACTGAGCAACCTTGTGCTTTGATTTAAACCTTGACAAGCAGGAACATGGGGGAAGAGGTATACTCATCATAAGTGTAATTACCAGTACAACTGAGGTTGCACCCATAACCTATGGAACATGTCCCTTGGATGGGGTTTCTGGCTTCCATAGGGTACAAGGGATGAATGGAATGTACTAAACCATTACCTCCACCATAATCACAATGGGGCAGAGTCCTGTTAAAGCAAGAAGGGTAGGTGGGACACTTGTGTCGATAGTCCCTACAGTATGAAGGATGTGATCTAGGAAGGGCTGCCATTTTGTTGTTGACCTTGTACAAATGGACAGTCATGTTTAGTTCATGATCAAAGCATATATGTAAAAAGTTCCATTGTGTAGACAAGTGGTATTTCACCACACAGTAGGACCCTTTTTTGTTGGTCACTCATTATGTCAATAAAGTTTGCCCAGGGTTGCATTCTCAGGTTAAAAATACCAGCCTGCCTGTTTGGTGTGTAGAGGCAGGGCACAAGGGTTAGAAGGGGTGAGAGAGACAGCGGTGGGTACAAGGTAGGTGGCTTGGTTAAGGATGGAGGATTCATTAAAAGTAATTAGAGTAAATCCAGAGCCATCTGACTTCAAATGGTAGCATAGCCATTAGCCAACAATGTGAAAGATTCAGAGACTCCTGCAGTGTCTTAGTATAGGCTAGGTAAGTCTGCACATGTGGTCCCAAATATGGCCATGCTGCTGTAGACTGCAGACAAATCAGGACAGGAAGCAATATCATGTTGCTGGAGGGCCAGAATAAGTCTTTAAGTGGTAGCAAAGGTCCAGAGATACAAAGTCAATGATTAGGTGCTTCTGCACTGTAGGTTTTCTTACAGTATGATAGCTGTACCCAGGTAGGATGTCCTTCTAATTTCACAGCAGAATGTTAAGATAACAGTACCTGAAAAGGCCCCCTCCACCTGGGGGCCAGATAATTCTTTTGCCAAAAAATCTTCAGAAAAACAAAATCACCTGGTTGCATACTCTCAGTAGGCACAGGGTCCACTGAAGGAAAAGATGTTGGTACTTTCTGCTAGGGTGAAGCAAATACTTTCTGTAAGGTAAACAGATAATGATTCAGAAACTCCTTTTGAGAAAATATGACAGCAGTAGAAGGTTGTGGAATAGGACCAACAGCCATCGGCCTACCAGTAACTATCTCAAATAGAGTGAATCCTGTTATTGAATGTGGTGATGCCCTCAAAGCCATTAATGCTAATGGGAGGGCCCATGTCCAGGTTAATTTTGCTGAGGCCATTATAATACCCAGCTTAGTTTTTAACTGCCATTGAAATTCTCTGTAAGAGCAGAGGCTTGTGGCCTTTAAGGGGTGTGAAACCTGAGGAATATACCCAGAGCCTTAATGATACTACGTCATTTACAAAATGAGTCCCCTGATCACTATCGATTCTGGGTCCTATACCTTGGGATACATTCTCTTAATAAAATCTTAGCAATAGATATGACAGCTGCCTTCAGCAGAGGAAAAGCTTCCTCCCATCCTAAGAAACATACAAAGAAATGCATACACACTGTATGCCCCTCCAGCAAAAACAACACTAAGGAAGCGTGCCCTATCCACAGCAGGCCCCCATCAATGGAAATGCGCTCCCCCCGGACCTACAACTTGAACCATGCCCCTCGGTTTTCAAAAAAAAACTAAAGACTTGGCTTTTCGTCCAAGCTTTCCCTGACACTTAACCCTGGCCTTGGTTTAATAACAGTCTTGTCAAGTTCCCAATGCACACTCATACAGTGTATTTTCTCATCCTACAACTCAACGCACGTAACTATCTACCTGCATACGATATCAGTTTTATCTTCTATTGTATAAAATCTACCATTAATTTCACTGTTGCGGTCTCCTGGACCTGTTCATCTTATAGAATATTCAATTTAAGTTCCTTGTACCAGTTCTGTATTCACTTGTTATGTACCAGTTCCTGTATTCTTGTATTCACTTGTTTTATGTACTGCCTTGTGCGAAGTTGTAGTTTTATTGTAAACCGGGGTGATCTGTATCCCATACAGGAACTTTGGTATATAAAAGCTAAAAATAAATAAACAAACAAACAAACAGCAAATCATTGTTAATACATATTTATAATTCTGACACAAATGTAACTCAATGAAATCAATTTAGATTTGTAAAATGGGGCCTAGGGGGCATTTTAAATATGTGGGTGTGATGCCCAAACCTTTGGATACCTTGTCTAAATTGCACTGCATACATTGAGAACATATTGTAGTGGCCAAAGCCTTGACCATTGAAATCATACCCCACCAATGCTGAAAAAACATAGTGATTAATGCTGAAGGAGCTGTATGAGAAGCCTGATGTATTGTGAGTAAAATATTGGGCAAAACAAATTGGGGGTCACAATCTCACCATTCGGGCCAAATCACAATCTATCCTGTCCTTTAATTTTTTACTGTGGCCCCCTCCTTTTGCCCATTGTTTCCAATAATCCTTATCCTGTGCTTGCCAGAGAGCCAAATTGTCAAAATTAAAGTCTGCACTGTCACTAGGCAGTTTCCGTAACATTAATTGGTGTCCAACAACTCCCACAGCTCACCATTATACTGATTGTCTTTCTTCAAATGTCATTTATCTGATCACATGACCATGTAAATTATTTTATGTGGGTAGAACCATGCAACCTACTCAGACACGTTTGATAGAACATCGAAGTTGCTTAGTGACACAGAAGTTACAAGCACTGATTGTATCTCATTGCATTGAACATCAACATTCTTTTCAGGAATTAAAATGGAGGGTAACTGAACAAGTACAGAGTAATCCATGAGGAGGTAATCCGAGAACTGCTCTTAATTATAAAGAACAACAATGGATCCATCGGCTCAATACTGTATACCCTGGAGGTTTAAATGCTGCAGTGGAATGGTATATCTTGATTTAAATTGCCCAGTTGTAAATTCTGAAGGATTTAAATGAGCTTTGAAGATCTACCAATCCCATGGAGGAACTGAATGATGTCATGTAGTATGAGTGACAGCAGCATAAGTTAAATAGCGGAGGTGCAAGGACTTCCGGGCTAACAGCTGGAAATAGAACGCTAAGCTACCACCATGATTGTCGGGAGAGACGTCAAA
Source organism: Rhinatrema bivittatum (assembly GCF_901001135.1). Classification (NCBI taxonomy): domain Eukaryota; kingdom Metazoa; phylum Chordata; class Amphibia; order Gymnophiona; family Rhinatrematidae; genus Rhinatrema; species Rhinatrema bivittatum. The sequence goes on along the minus strand of NC_042615.1, from coordinate 425,286,693 downwards.
ACAGTGAGCTAATGGTTGGCCTATGCATGCCTAATATATCTGGGTGCTAAAGTATGAAGTCTGAGTATGGGTCCACCTATTACTTGCATCAATAATGCTATGTAAAATTACTTAATATAATTTTTGTGTTTTATAGATGCTGGCTTTATAGCAACTGACTTTCTATAAAATGCTGTGAGCTATGAAGGTGTACTCGCTGAACCTTTTGTCAATAAAAGTCCTAATAAAGACAAACAGGCTATCCAGGCCCACAAATTCCCAGTTCTGTTCTTGGTAAAGATATGTGGCAAAGATGTAATTGGGCTTGTGTACACCTGTTTCCTGCACACATTCGCAGTCATAAAATATGTACTTTTCCAATGTTTTGGGTTTGCTTATCTTTGTCATGATCACATTAAACAACCCACACTCAAACTTTTTATATATACTCTTCTGCTATTTAATCACTTTCAACCGTAATCAGTTTATAATTTAAAAATAAATGCTTTAACCACACTTTTCACACTTACTTGTTATCCCAATAAGGCTTCAAAAACATTTTTAAGAGTGTCGAGTGATGCTTCATAAAATTTCAGGGCACCATCCCGGTGTACCTTATCCAGTTATTTAATCATGAGCACCACCATCCACCCTATAGTCCTTTTATTGATTTTCTTAAAAGAATTTTTTTATTATTTTATATTTTTCAAAAACAGCTTTGCAAAAAAGTGTGAAAAGTCCAAAGCAAGAGAGTCACAGTTCACCAAACAAACATTCAAACAAACGTTTAAATCCTGAGGCTTCAGTATGGTTATACTGAAGCCTCAGGATTTAAACACTAGCTAAGTGACATTTGGGATAACACCCATTTAACGCCCCTTTTTTTTTTAATGTTTGTTTGGTTAACTGTGACTCTCTTGCTTTGAACTTTTCACACTTTTTTTGCAAAGCTGTTTTTGAAAAATATAAAATATTTAAAAAATTCTTTTGAGAAAACCAATAATAGGGTGGACGGTGGTGCTCATGATTAAATAACTGGATAAGGTACACCGGGATGGTGCCCTGAAATTTTATGACACTCTTAAAAATTTTTTGAAGCCTTATTGGGATAACAAGTAAGTGTGAAAAGTGTGGTTAAAGCATTTATTTTTAAATTATAAATGGATTACGGTTGAAAGTGATTAAAAGGAAAAAATTAGCAGAACAGTATATATGAAAAGTTTGTTGAGTGTGGGTTGTTTGATGTGATTATTGTTTGGATTACCCCCATTGTTTGTGGATTGGTAGTGTTCTTGTATCTTTGTCATGAAGCATAGGTTTCTCTTGCCTTTCAACAGTTGTTCACAGCACTTGCCGTTATCCCAATGCCCCTTTTCTGTGTACAGTTTTTATTTATTTCACAGTATTTTAGTCAAGCAATTGACTTCTATTTCTAATACACCATAGAAATGGCAGTCGGAGTAAAATAAACATGATTTTGGAAAATTATCAAACAATTGCTTGTTTTATACGTGTCCATCCATCTTCCCTTTATTAGTTAGAGATGTGCAAAGCCCGAACCTTTTGGTTCGGGCTTTGTTTTCTTCCCGCAGTTCGGGCCTTTTAAATTCGGGGGGGGACCCAAATTTCGGTTTAGTGCGCACTAATGGGAAAAACTTGTTCGGGATTCGGGCTCCTCGAACCAGGATGAATGCACATCCCTATCATTACTCTAATAGACAACACGTATGTTGATGCCCAGTTGCTGCTCAAAAGTAGCTACATCATCCAACATGATCTTTTTCTGTTCTGCCCATCCCTCTCTAACAGTTCTATGTCTGTGAGCTTTTCCTTGGAAAAGAGGGTCGAGGCTCCCTGCAAAACACAAGTTGTTACCCCTGTTATTCAAATCTACTAAGTATCGTCTTGTGGGGTTTTTTTGTTTTGTTTTTTTAAATTGATGCTGCTGCTGTGGAAGATAGTTCTTAAAACTCTACATGCTCCTCCCCACCCAGATTTCTTATCACCATCACAATGGCATGCATAGTGGCATTCATGTGTATCTCTAACTCTGAAGAAACTTGCTGACCCTTTCTAAGAAAGCATCCATGTCTAGCTCATTGGGATGCTGCCTTCTTGAATACACGGGTTGGTGATTGCTGCCCGAATCAAAGTGTATTTGCAGATAATCGCCAGGCTCTGCTCTACTGTTTATCTCGTCTAAAGCTTGTTGAATGCCAAAACGTATGGCTTCCCGTACATCCCTGAATGAGGTGATATTTTCCATATTAATAAAACTAAATTCATCTAAATAGATTACACCGTTGAAGCGTACCATTAGTCTGTGCCACCTATTTACAAACTCTACATATCTTAGTGGCTCGGAGTCTATAGAGGAAATGTAAAACATCCAACACCATCTCTAAATCTGAATCAGTTAGAGTCTTAAAACAGTCTCTCTCTCTGCTGACTCCGCATCTGCCAATTCACTTCCTTTACTTAGGAGCATGGCATCTGAGTTCTTTTGCGATGCTTGCTTTTATCCTTAGGCTTTCTATATGGGGCCTGGTGATACTCAGATGTTTTGGGTTGGCTTTCTTCATCGGCTATAAGGTAAACCAGGAAAACAGCAATATTAAACTTATACTAAAACAAAATTAAAACACTTTAAAGCTCACAGTCTCTAAGTGCGTACTTGTGTTTATAGACTTGCAATGTTTTCTTTTGTGGTGCTTGCTTTTATCCTTTGGCTTCATATAACAGATCTGATGTGCTGAGGTTTTGACTGTGCTCGGCCCTTGAGCTGTGAGGTGAAACAAAAATATTTTAAAAAATTAACGCATACATGCTAATATATTGGTAGAAAAAGAGCTCCATTGATAAACTAATACATTTGACACACATGATGATAAATTTGGAAAGCACAGGTTTTTCCACTTACAGCTTGCTATTGATCTCTTATTAGGACATCCTGTTTGTTTTCTTTGTATCGGCTCAGAATTTTTGGATGTACCCTGTTCTTCAGCCATGTGCTGTACTGGCTCAGCATTTTGAGTGGCCCCCTGCTCTTAAGCTACGAGGAATAAAACAGAAAAAGGCCTATGAAAATGGCAATGATCTAAAATACATGTGTTAATGTTAAATCATAGAAATGATAGCAGAAGACGACCAAACGGCCCATCCAGTCTGCCCAGCAAGCTTTCACAGTTATTTTTCTCATACTTATCTGTTACTCTGACTGCTGAGATCAGGGCCCTTATTAGTAACTTTTTGGTTCTAATTTCCTTCCACCCCTGCCATTGATGTAGAGAGCAGTGCTGGAGCTGCATAAAAGTGAAGTATCAAGCTTAATTGGTTAGGGGTAGTAACCGCCACAATAAGCAAGCTACTCCCACGCTTATTTGTTTACCCAGCCTGTGCAATTTAGTCCTTGTTGGTTGTCTTAATATAAATCCTCTTATCTTCATTCCCCCCTGTCGTTGAAGCAGTGAGCTGCGCTGTATATGTATTCAAAGTATCAGGCTTAATTGGTTCGGGGTAGCAACCGCCGCAACAAGCACGCTACTCCCATGCTTATTTGTGAATGCAAATCCTTTGTTCCACATTTCCTCTTGCCGTTGAAGCATAGAGCAATGTTTGAGTTGCGTTAACCGTGTGTATGTTTATTGAATAAGGGTAGTAATCACCAGGTAGTAGCCGTCATTCCCGCAAGCCACCCCCATGCCTCTTCTCTTCATTCACATCCTCAAGACTTTATGGACCCACAGTGTTTATACCTCGCCCCTTTGAAATCCTTCACAGTTTTAGTCTTCACCACTTCCTCCAGAAGGGCATTCCAGGCATCCACCACCCTCTTCGTGAAGAAATACTTCCTGACATTGGCTCAGAGTCTTCCTCCCTGGAGTTTTAAATCGTGACCCCTGGTTCTGCTGATTTTTTTGCAATGAAAATGGTTTTTCGTTGACTTTGGATCATTAAAACCTTTCAAGTACCTGAAGGTCTGTAACATATCACCCCTGCTCCTCCTTTCCTCCAGGGTGTACATATTTAGATTCTTCAATCTCTCCTCATAAGGCATTCGATGAAGACCATACACCTTAAACTGTTTAAATTATTAAGCTATCAAGTTACTAAGTTATTTTGTAAAAATAAGAAGCCTATGTCTTATTTGACCTAACAGTTTCCTGTAAACCGATGTGATATCTCAATCGAATGTCGGTATATAAAAACAAACAAACAAATATATAAAGCGGCTGCGTATCTGGGCGAGGGCTGATGTGCACAAATGTGCACACACGCACTGGTTGAAAGTTACTGTCATTATGAAGTCGATTTTAAAAGCATTGCTTGTGCAAAAATGCCCACATACATGTGTGCATGGGCCGCGCAAACAACGTGCTTTTTAAAAGCCATGATTTAAATGCGCATATAATGGTGCTTGTGCCAAAAATAAGAGGGCTGAAAAAGGGCAGGGCATGAACAGGGCACATAATTCCGTATTTTAAAACCAAAAGGCGCAGCGTGCATCAGTTGTTAGCCGCATAACTCTACTGCTGCTCCAGATGAGGAGCAAGTCGGTACATCTCGCATTTTAGGGCTTACAGGACAGGGTGAGAGGTCCAGGACAACTGGAGAACATGCAGGATGAAGAACAGAGGGGTCTGGAAGACCTCGATATTGACCTGGCAAACTGGTGATCTAACTGGAAAAACTGGGAATGGAGAAATTACTTACCTGATAATTTTGTTTTCCTTAGTGTAGACAGAAGAACTCAGGACCAGTGGGTTATATGCTCCCCTGCCAGTAGATGGAGATGGAGTCAGGTTTCAAAGCTGACGTCACCCTAGATACAACCCTGCAGTGACCCCAGCCCCCCAGCACTCCCTTCAAAATCCATTGTGGACATACTATTGAAAAAAAAAAGTTGATTAAAACCAACTTGACTAAAAACAGATAACGGTAACTGTACTCAACCAAACAAACGCTGAATCCCAGCAAGTTTATAGATGCCTTATCTAGGGACTGGATAACTGCTTACCTGTAATCTCTTGGAATCTATATCCACTCCTCGGGCAAATCCTTGGCACTGTTCTTGGGCAGCCATGGGCAGAATGCTGAGTCCATCTGTCTATACTAAGGAAAAGAAAATTATCAGGTAAGAAATTTCTCCATTGCCTAGCGTGTAGCCAGATGGACTCAGGACCAATGAGATGTACAAAAGCTACTCCCGATCAGGGTGGGAGGCTGCCCGCAGTCCGGTTAACACCATCCTTGCAAAGGCTGCATCCTCTCAGGCCTGAATGTCCAGGCGATAGAACTTGGAGAAGTTGTGTAAGGAAGACCACTTCGCTGCTCGGCAGATGTCAATGGGAGACAGCAGTCTAGCTTCCACCCAGGAGACTGCCTGAGCTCTAGTGGAATGAGCTTTAACCTGGAAGGGTAATGGCTTTCCTGCCTCCACGTAGGTTCCCATGACCACCTCCTTGATCCAGTGAGCTATGGTAGCCCGCAACGCTGGTTCGTCCTGCCTCCTTCCACCAAGGTCATCATGTTGTGGATGCTATTCCTCCATTGGTCCGTAGACAACGCGCCTGGCTGTCTCCATATTCTCAGACATTGCCAAGAGACACACTTTATTTATCCACACTTTTTATTTCTCTTTACTTTGGAATGATGTTGGAAAGAGTCCAAATAAGGCCACCAAGCGAGAATAAGAAATATGAAAGCCAAGTATGGTGCCCATGTAGGAGAATACCTTCTTCCAGAAGGTTTGGATGTGTCCACAGTTCCAAAATGAATGTCTGAGATGTACTACATCCTATTGGCATTTCAAGCATGTGTTACAGGTGGTAAATTAACTAAGCATGCTTGGTATTGTGAGATATACATTCTATAAAAGGTTTTATATCATGTTTCTCTCATAAGTACATTACATGTAATGTGTCGTACAGCTGTGAAACAGTTAATAAAAGCTAGCAAGGGAAATTGAGTCTGCAATTCTTGCTTCCATTTGCCCCAAGGAGTATCTAAAAACCAGGTGTTGAACTTGAGAGTAAGAGCCTAATAAAAAACTATATCGAATGTCTGCTTGGCTTGTCCACATCAAACCAGTCTAATAAAAATTGCCAACCTGAGTTGAGCATTCCTCCACTGCTAAGTTATGCGCATAATGGCAGGCTTGGTAATATTAAAATAAATCCGCTTGTGTTAAATTATAGCGCATGCTCAACTCATGAAAGGACAAAAATGTCTTATCTACTTTGAACAGTTGAGCAAAAAATATAGTCCCCGTAGGGCCCAGGTTCGAAACTGGAGGGACCCATACCCAGTGGAAACCTTACATTCCCCAAGATTAGGAGAAATGGGGAAGACCTGGTAGTCAAAGATGAGTGGGACAAAAGCCATTTCCATGTCTTGCCGAGGGGAGAAACAAAGATTGCAGACTGTATAAATTTAGATACCAATGAGTGTTTTGCTTGGAGAACATAACACAGAGAGATGGGAGTTATTAGATTTTCTTCTAAAAGAATATCAAAATAAAAATGTGTGTTTAATAGCCAGTCCTCTATACGACAGAGGTTAATAGCATGATTGTACAATAGAAAGTTAGGAAGCCCAAATCCTCCTTTCTGGTAAGGTTTCATCAATCCCTTAAAAGCTAGTCTTGGCTTCCTTCCCCCCCCCAATAGAAAACCGCTAAACGACCTATGTATCCTCTTAATTGTGTTACCAGATAGGGAGATAGGAAGGATTTCTAGTACTTAGAGCCAACGGGGTAATACCGTCATTTTCAATAAGTGTATGCGGCCCAGCAGAGGTAAATGACGCCAGGCCATAAGGGAATTCTCTGTTTTTTCATGTAATTTAGTGATATTGACAGAATAGAGATGAGTTTGATCCCTTGGGAGCCAAATTCCAAGATTTTTAATTTGATTTCCAGTCCCCTTAAGAGGGAAATTGCTGCCCCAGATATTGGTGTCCCATGAGCCAATTGCTATGGCTTCCAATTTGTCTAAATTAAGCTTAAAACCAGATACAAGGCTATCTCTGCTACAGCTGTCTGTAGGGATCTGACTGGATCTGTAATATGAATCAGGAGGTCATCAGCAAAGGCGGCTACTTTAAAGGAAGCCTTGCCAACATTTACCTCCTGTAGTTCTTTAGAAAGAATTAACTTATGTAAAAGGGGGTCCAAAGCAAGCACAAAAAGTAGCGGCAACAATGGGCAACCCTGACGTGTTCCCTGGGACAATGTGAAATCTCTAGAGAACTCCCTATTAACCAATATAGCTGCTTGTGCATAGAATAAAGAGTGCATAAGAAAGAAATGAAACGCCCATGGAATCCATACCCTATCAAATGCTTTTTTCGCATCAAAACTAAGAGTGAATTTAAGTGGGGGGGGGGGGGGGTTTGTTTTTTTTTTAAAGAGAAAGATCCAAAGATGCCAGCACTCGTCTAACATTTACTACTGCCTGTCTGCCCTTAATATCACCAACTCAAGTGGGGTTTGTTAACAGACAAAAAGGTGGAAAGGTGGTCTGCCATAATTTAGCCAGGATCTTTATGTCACAATTTAAGAGAGAGATCGGCCAGTATGAGCTTGCAAAGTAGGGTCTTGCCTTGGTTTCAGGAGGACGCATATGACCTTGTTAGCCTTCCACTCCCAGGGGGGGTCTGCAGAAAGACTATCAAAGAGCTTACTTAAAGGCGGACAGATATCATCAGATAGAATCTTATAAAACTCATTGGGTAGACCGTCCGGACCAGGGGATTTACAGAGGGCTAGATTCCTAATAGCTAGTGCCAATTCCGAGACTGTGATTGGTGCATTAACTCACCTAAAGTTGTCCTCCGATACTTGAGGTAAAGAAACAGATGACAGATAGCTTTAAATGAAGGATCTCTCAGTTTTTGGCACTGTATAGATTCTGGTAATATCTATAAAAGATATCGCCAAAATCCTAGGGAGAATGTTTGACAAAGCCTAAGTGGTCCCTTAATGCCAATATGTGGGTTCTTCCCCCCCATGTTTTTATAAGATTAGCTAGCAATTTTCCTGCTTTATTGCCATATTGGAACAACTTATACTTGCAATTCTTAAATCTCTTTTAAAAAAACCAAACCTGCCACCTACGGACCCAGCTAACTTTCGCCCCATAGCCAACTTACCGCTACTTGCCAAACTGATGGAGAAAATGGTTAACAAACAGCTCTCGGAATACCTGGAAGATAACAACATACTCGCTGTGACCCAGTACGGATTCCGGAAATCTCTGAACACAGAATCCCTCCTGTGTCACTCACAGACACCATTCTCGTGAACCTGGAAAAGAGTCAATCCTACCTCCTAGTCCTATTGGACATATCCGCAGCTTTTGATACGGTAAAACATGCAATCCTCTTAGTACGACTAGCAAACATAGGCCTTAAGGGATCTGCCCTCAGCTGGTTTAAGTCCTTCTTAGACAACAGGTTCTTTAAAGTTAGGATAAACAATAAAGACTCTTCACCTGTTCTTTCCGACCAGGGAGTCCCCCAAGGTTCTTCCCTCTCGCCCACTCTTTTCAATATATATCTTCTCCCGCTATGCCTCCAGAAAACGTTGGCCCACTGGAATGTCTGTCTGCAGTCAATCAAGAACCTACTCTCTAGTCTCAACCTAGTTTTCAATTCCAATAAAACAGAGATGCTCATCATCTCTCATGACGACACCTACACCCGGCTCAACTCTCCAAGCTCTTCTCAACCCACAACACCTAACCCAAACCTTTCTTCATTGATCAAGGACCTAGGAATCTGGCTAGACAACCAGCTAAATCTAAAAAAAATTCATAAACACCACCACAAAGGAATGCTTCTACAAATTGCAAGTCCTCAGGAAGCTTAAACCACTCCTTCACTTCAACGATTTCCAGCTGGTGCTACAATCCATCATTCTAAGTAAGATTGATTATTGTAACTCCCTCTTACTCGGTCTCCCTACCATCTCCATTAAACCACTACAGATGGTACAGAACGCCGCTGCCAGGATCCTCACCAACTCCAACAAAAGAGCCGGGTGTAGGTGTCGTCATGAGAGATGATGAGCATCTCTGTTTTATTGGAATTGAAAACTTGGGGTGATAGTGTCTAATGATATGAAGTCTGCGAAACAATGCGACAAGGCGATAGCAAAAGCCAGAAAAATGCTGGGATGCATAGAGAGAGGAATATCGAGTAAGAAAAGGGAAGTGATTATCCCCTTGTACAGGTCCTTGGTGAGGCCTCACCTGGAGTACTGTGTTCAGTTCTGGAGACCGTATCTACAAAGAGACAAGGACAAGATGGAAGCGGTACAGAGAAGGGCGACCAGGAAGGTGGAGGGTCTTCATAGGATGACATTCGAGGAGAGATTGAAGAATCTAAATATGTACTCCCTGGAGGAAAGGAGGAGCAGGGGTGATATGATTCAGACTTTCAGATACTTGAAAAACTTTAATGATCCAAAGACAACGACAAACCTTTTCTGTCAGAAAAAAATCAGCAGAACCAGAGGTCACGAGCTGAGGCTCCAGGGAGGAAGACTAAGAACCAATGTCAGGAAGTATTTCTTCACGGAAAGGGTGGTGGATGCCTGGAATGCCCTTCCGGAGGAAGTGGTGAAGTCTAAAACTGTGAACGACTTCAAAGGGGCGTGGGATAAACACTGTGGATCCATCAAGTCTAGAGGGTGTGAATAAAGTGAAGGCAGCAAAACACTGCACAGAACGGCAGTAGCCACAGCAGCATTCAAACACTGCACGGAGCGGCAGTAGCCACAGAGGCATTCACGGAGCGGGATGCCAGTGGCCAGTAGTTGCTGTTCCACCTTCACGGAGCGGAAGGATGGAGGGCTGCTATCTCCAAAAAAATAAAAAACAAAAAAATAAAAACAGGGGTGGGTAAGAGTATGGGGCAAGGGGGTGGCCTGCTTGTTACAGCGGTTGCTACCCCTAATTGAGCTGGATTTCACTTGGATGCAGATACGGAGCTGCTCTCTAAATTGGTGGTAGGGTGGAGGGGAATTAGGGCTGGTGGGTACTGGAAGCCAATAGTAACAGGTGGGAGAGAGAAAAAGGGAAAAAAATGGATAAAGTGCATAGCTTGCTGGGCAGACTTGATGGGCCGTTTGGTCTTCTTCTGCCGTCATTTCTATGTTTCTATCTTACGTTTCCTTCATTGGCTGCCCGTCAAATACAGGATACTCTTCAAAGTGCTTTCAATTATACACAAAGCGATGCACAACCTCGCTCCACTCATCTTAAGCACCCAACTGAGACCGCATACATCATCCAGACCCATCAGAAATGCATACATAGGCACGCTGTTTGCCCCCTGGCGAAAACATCAAGAAAGAAGCGGGCTCTATCCACAGCAGGCCCTCACCAATGGAATGCTCTCCCTCCAGACCTATTTTATTTATTTAAAAACTTTTCTATACCGTTGTTTAGTAATGCACCATCACAACGGTTTACATTTAGGCACGAAATAGGTTTGATTGTTTTCTAAGTTATCCATGCGGTGCCACGCGACTTTCAAAAAAAAAAATTAAGACTTGGCTCTTCATCCAAGCTTTCACTGACTCTTAATACCTTCCCTGGTCTCAATTTACAGTCTCGCCCGCCCTTCCCCAGTGTTCCCTAAATTCTCTTTGTGCCCTTAACACCCATCCCTTCCTCTTTGTGCCCTTAACACCCATCCCTTCCTGGAGATCCAAAACATCCTCAAGAAAATCAAACCATCCGCACACCCATCGGACCCACTACCTACAAACTTGCTCACTGCCATCCCAGACACCATCACACAACCAATTGCGGATATCATCAACACCTCTTTAGCCCAAGGCACAGTACCCAGTCAGCTAAAACTAGCAATACTTAAACCACTGCTGAAAAAACCAAACGCCTCACCTACCGACCCGGCTAACTTCCGACCCATCGCAAACCTACCACTAATTGCCAAACTGATGGAAAAAGCAGTCAACAAGCAACTTTCTGAATACCTCGAAGATCATAACATCCTCTCCACTGCTCAGTACGGTTTTCGAAAATCTTTAAACACAGAATCCCTTCTGCTCTCTCTGACGGACACCATTCTCTTGAACCTGGAGAAAAAACAATCGTACCTACTGGTGCTTCTAGATTTATCCTCAGCTTTTGATACGGTAAATCATTCACAACTCATAGACCAACTAGCAAACATAGGCATCAAAGATACCGCACTTAGCTGGTTTAAATCCTTCTTAAGCAACAGGTTCTACAAAGTCCGAATAAACAACAAGGAATCTCAGCCTGTCCTATCTGATCAAGGTGTACCTCAAGGCTCTTCACTCTCCCCCACGCTCTTCAATATCTACCTCCTTCCCTTCTGCCAACTTCTCTCAAACCTTAAGCTTATCCACTACCTGTATGCAGACGACATACAGATCCTCATACCTATTACAGAGTCCCTCCAAAAAACCATCTCCTACTGGAAGGACTGCCTACAACCAATCAAGCAAATACTTTCCAACCTCAATCTGGTCTTAAATGACAACAAAACGGAGATGCTACTAATTTCACTCGACCCACATATCAACTCATCAAGCCCACTTCAATCCACTACCTCAAACATAGAACTCGCCTGGGACGTCAGGAACCTAGGAACATGGCTGGACAACCAACTAAACTTAAAAAAATTTATAAATACCACCACCAAGGACTGCTTTTATAAATTACAAATACTAAAAAAGTTAAAACCGCTCCTACACTTCAACGATTTTCGACTAGTCTTACAATCTATCATCTTATCAAAACTCGACTACTGCAACTCTATCCTACTCGGACTCCCCACCAACAGTATCAAACCCTTACAGATGGTACAAAATGCCGCCGCAAGAATCCTCACAAACACCAATAAAAGAGATCATATCACCCTCATTCTCAGCAAACTTCACTGGCTTCCCATCAGACACAGGATCCTATTCAAAACTCTCACTATCATTCATAAAGCAATTCACAACACAGCACCCATCATGCTAAAGATACAACTCCGACCACATACATCTTCTAGACCCATCAGAAACGCCTACAAAGGAACATTATTTGCCCCCCCCCAGCAACAATGATATTAAGGAAAAGAGCACTCAACTGCAGGACCTCACCAATGGAACGCTCTTCCCCCAGACCTACACCTTGAACCCAGCCTACCAGAGTTTAAAAAAAAGCTAAAAATCTGGCTCTTCAGGCAAGCTTTCCCGGATACAGAATGTAACTAGGCCCTCTTGATTGTAAATAGGCCCTCCTGATGTAACTAGTCCCTCTTGATCTGCTCCCTTAACTTCAAGCCCCCACCCCTTCTCGCCTCCCATCCTTTCATCGCCTCCCCTCTGCTCCCCCCTGAGAATGCGTCCCACCAGTCTTACACCCCATTTCCTCATCCTCTTCCTCATTCTCGGCCCCCCCTCCCTTTCCTACCTATTCCCTCCTCCTCATCCTCGGCCCCCCCCCCCCACCTTGTACATCTTTTTCTTGTTAATACCACACCGCAGCCACTGTCAATTTGACTTTATTTATTGTTATTAATTGGTTATTGTTTTCTCAAGCTGTATTTATCAGTTTGCTGTCTAACCTGTTAACTGTATAAGTTTACGGATACCTGTTTATTGTTCATTGTTCCTTGTATTAAGCCCCGGTCGGTCTCTTAAGACCAGGGCAGTTTGCCGTTCTATGTAAACCGGACTGATTTGTATCCAATACAAGAATTTCGGTATATAAAAATTATAAATAAATAAATAAATTCCTTAACGCCATTCCCCTCCTACTCCAAAAACATACCTATTTCACTTGCATATGTCTGTTACTCGCCGATTGTTTTTTTTTAATTTTTTTTAATTTTATCTTTATGCAATTTTACAATAATTACAAGATATTAATCTTGAAAGGAAAATCAGAGAATACAATATTCATATAAACCCCCAAATCAATTCACAAACAATAACAATCTTTCTATCTCTGAATTTAAGTCCACAAATAAAGAGGGGGGAGGAAAACTACACAACCTAGAAGAGAAAAAAAAAATACAAAGCAAATCTCAGTAGCATTGTAGAGACGAAACATTTTATGTGGAACTAGGGATATCGGAACTGGGTACATCTGCGTTCAAAGTTTTCCCCACCAAAAATTGTGATAATTGAGGGGGGGTCAAAAAAAATATAAGTATTACTAGTATATTTTATCATGCATTTGCATGGAAATTTAAGATAGAACACCCCCCCAATCTGTAAAACTCGAGACCTCAGGAGGAGAAATGCCTTCCTCCTCTTCTGAGTTTCGCGTGAAACATCAGGGAAAGCCCGCACATTACATCCTAAGAATGAGTCATTCCTATGTCGCAAGCATAATTTTAACAACCACTCTTTGTCAGGTTCTAATGCAAATGTGACTATTAGCGTAGCTGGTTGTGCTAGATCAGTATCAGAAGTCTCTAGTATTGCGGATATATTCATTGGGTCCGAAGTTGTAACTGGAGCAGAGGATTCTTCCACTTGTTCCATCATTCCTCTAGCTTTTGGCAAGTGGAAAATCTGAGATAACGGTGGGAAGGTATTCTCTGCCTGCTGCAGTACTTCTATGAAGAACCTTTTAAAGATTTCTCTAGGTGAATTATAAGGAACACGTGGAAAATTAATAAGTCTCAGGTTTCTATTCTTTATCAGGTTTTCCAGATTTTCCATCTTAGCAGCCATACTTTTCCTTTCTTTTATAGTTGTTTGCTGTACTTGTAACAGTTTTATCTGATCTCTATTTGTCGATATTTGCTTCTCCAGCTCAGAGTTAGTATTATTTTGCACTATAGCCTGATCTTCTAGCTCTTATCTTATCATTTATAGGCAATATTTGTTGCAAAATAGAAAGTCTCATCTCAACAATTGTCTCCCAGATTGTTTCTAACGAAAAAGTCTCGGGTCTTACCACCGGTAATATTCTCTCAGTGAGGTGTTCTTGAGAAATCGCAGACGTTTCTCCCACTGCATTTCCCCTGCTCACTCCAGGCTGCTCTAATGTACTCTGTAGGCTTCCTGCCGTGCTCGAGGCCCCGACTGACCCTGCAGGGCTCTGGCCCGTGGCACTTTTGTCCGGCGACAATTCCCACAGTCCTTGCCACAGCAGGATTCCCTGGAGGAGTTCCTACGATGGGGTTTAGAGGTGATATCAAGCCAAGTTGAGAGGGGAGCTCCACTTCCCCTCCACCTCTCTCCAGCGGCTGCACTCCCGCATTAGCGTCTCTACGGACAATATGAGCGTCCATGGGTCCGGATATCGGCGTTGACCCGGGAGCTGCAGGGTAAGGCATAGCCCGTGGTTTACGCTTTCTCCCCATAAGAAATATCGTAGCAGGAAAGAAAAAACTTTTAAGACTCCAACGGAGCTCCTCGTCAAGCAGCGCTACTGAGCGGCCATCTTGGTTCCGCTCCGACTCGCTGATTGTTTATATATTCCCGCCTATCTATGCTTCGAGGCGGTCTGCTGCTTGTTGATTATATATTCCCGCCTATCTAGGCTTCAAGGTGCCCCTTGGGGTTGGTTTTTCAATTGTCCACTGTTCATTACATCCTACCATTATGCCTGCTCCCAACTTGGTTCCCACTTGTTTATACTCCTTTTGTTACACTTCTAATACTCCACTGTACCAGTTGCACTTGTTTCACCAGCTTCTCCAGTTGTACCAGTTTATAGTTTCTTTCTACTATTTTTTGCCACTGTTCCATGTACTGCCTTTGAGCAAAGTTTTACTGTAAACCGAGGTGATCTGTATCTCATACAGGAACCACGGTATATAAAAACCAAAAATAAATAAATAAATAATATAGTAAGGGTTTTTTTTGTTTTTTGATTAGTCAGCTCATTCAAAGCAATCTGGGCTGAATAAAATTTAGTTCGATTAGTAGCCGAAGGATCCTGGGTATAACGCTTCTTAGCCGATTTGAGTTGCCTTTCTACTTGCAGAATAGCACTAGCCAGCTTTTTTTTCTTTTTTCCATGCAACCTCATTACCTCCCCCATGTAACACTGCCTTCGCAGTTTCCCAATAAAGAATAGGGTGCTTGCCAATAAGTGGGCATATTCCAGTCACGTATCACGTAAATAGGCATGGAATATGGTATCATAGTAAAGATATGAAGGCAATTTCCATCTCTGGTTGGCCCCAAACTAGAGATCCCTGCTATATCATACCATACCTGTGAGTGATCAGAGCTGGCCAGAGAGCCAATCTCGGCACCCCCCACCTGTGAGAATAAAGCCTTATTTACTAAAAGATAATCCAGCTGAGACTTCGAACCGTGCACTCGCGATATGTGGGTATAATCTTGTTCCAGAGGGTGAAGTCGCCAAACATCTAGCAGATCCAGACTATTCTACAGAAGAGGAATACTGTGGGCTACATCGTCCTATAACCTGGGTCTAGCAGATTGCCTATCAATTGTGGTGTCCATCACCATATTAACCCCCCCCCCCCCCAAGGATAATAGGAAGATGAGAAATACGTTAGGAGAATGTTTAAAATTTTGGTAAAGAAGTGTTGTGAATAGGTATTTAGGGGCATAAAATTTGTTTGCCAAACAACTCCACCACCAAGAACAGATATCTGCCCTCTGGGTCCACAACTGATTGTTGTACTTTATATATACTAGGGCTTTATGAAATAGTATGGAAACCCCCTCTGCCCCCCCCCCCCCCCGATGAGGAGAGGTGGCAGAAAATACCTATCCAACCCATTACTTCTGCAGCTTCTGGTGTTTTATTTCAGTAAAGCCTACTTTCTTGAAGGAGCGCATTATCTGCATAATACCTACGCATAGCCTGCAATATTTTATATCGTTTGGCGACAGCCAATTCCGCAAACATTCCAGGAAAGCATCTAAGATTCATCATGAGACATGAGAAATGTGATTGCAAAATAAAGTGAAAAACCCATAATTCCAAGTAGGTGACGGGTCCCCCAGCAAGTAGGGCACATCCAAGACACACAGAGTTAGAAAATACATTGTGAAAAAATTGCATAAGTTATAAAAAGCAACTATACATTGAACAACAAATAGCAACTTACGATGCATCTTATCAGCAGCTAATTTCTACCCATCCCCCAAGAAAAAAAAAACCATGTTAAAGAGGCTTTCAACGATGGTCAAAAAAGCCTTTCAGAATATTGACCAAAAAACCATTATCAGCCAACGTAGGAAGGCCATGTCTGCTGTGGGGACCCCCCCCCCCCCCTTTAAACCAGCATAGTACTACTTTGGATTATGAGAACCATGCAGCCATCTAAGCAGTAGAACCGGGAGCTGCAGTGATGAAGAAATAAAGAGAAAAAAAAGTCAGCTAGAGTTAGTCTGCATCTCCTGAATGAAGGCTTGAGCTTCCTCTGCTGAGGTGAAGGTGTTTTTCCCTTTGTGGAATATCTTCAATTTAGCAGGAAATAGCAGCGTGGATCTAATATTCTTTTGTGCCAACTGGCTGCACACTGGGACAAACATTTTCCTCCGCAGGCTACAGCAGCCAAGTAATCCTGAAAAATCAACACTATCTCCTTCAAAGCATAGGTCATTTTTCTTGCAATATGCTCTTAATATTTCAAGTTTGTGAGCGAAATTGAGCACTCAGAAAATCACTGCCCTGGGTTTTGATGTGGCGTGGTCCCCAGTTAGTGCAGGCCCCAGGCGGTGAGCCCTCTCAATTCTCAGAGGGCCATGTGATACTGAGAGGCCTAATGCTTGTGTAGCTAGGATTCCAAGCTCGTCCCCAGGTCCTGCTCAGAGAGGGATTCAGGGATCCCTATCAGCTGTAGGTTATTTCTACGGGACCTGTTTTCCAGGTCATCCATCCTGGATTGCAGAGTTTCACAAAGGGATTTTAGCTGTTGAATGTTGTGTCCATTGTAGTGTTTTTGTCCTCTATATCAGAGATTATTTGCTCTGCTTACTGTATTTGTTGTTGGATTTGGGTAAGTTGGCTGCTTATCCCTGTTAGCTGGTTGAAGATGTGCTCAAATTTTCCTTCCAGAGCTGCCAACACCGTGGCAGCAATATCAGTGCTCTGCAGATCCAGCAGCTCTGTCACCATCACGATGTCGGGTGCGTCGGCCATTTTAGCTTCTCCCCCATGCGCCTTCTCCTTCTTGGCTGATTTAGACACCATTGGTGTCGAGAAGGCTGCCAAAAAGCTTGTGATTCAAGGCAGAGCTTCATTAGGACTGCAATGTGTGGGTAGTCAACCCGGTCATTGAAGAAAGAATGCTGCAAAGTTTTAAAAAGGAGGCGAGGGTCCCCAGAGAGATCAGGCTGTGCGTCTGGCCTCGCTCACAGCATCATGTGACCCTGCTGTGCTTTTTTAAATATCTAAAACAGCAGAGAGGAGTTAGGAAAAAAAACCCATGGAGGAGGGAGATGAAAAGATTGCGAGTCTGAAACTTCTACAATAAGTACTAACAGGCCGATACAGTACAGTGCGCTCCAATGGAGCGATGGAGCGCACTGTTAGCCTGCTCTTGGACGTGTGTTTTCCCTTACCCCTTATTCAGTAAGGGGCGGAAAACGCGCGTCCAACCCACGGCACCTAATAGCGCCCTCAACATGCAAATGCATGTTGATGGCCCTATTAGGTATGCGCGCGGGATAAAGTAAAATGTGCAGCCAAGCCACACATTTTACTCTAAGAAATTAGCGCCTACACAAAGGTAGGCGCTAGTTTCTGCTGGCACTGGGAAAGTGCACAGTAAAGCAGTAAAAACTGCTTTTCTGTGCACCCTCTGACTTAATATCATGGCGATATTAAGTTGGAGGTCCTGAAGGGTGTAAAAAAAAAAAGAAAAAAAAATTTAAATTGGGCCGGCGGCTGTCGGGCCAAAAACCGGACGCTCAATTTTGCCGGAGTCCGGTTTCCGAGCCCGAGGCTGTCAGCGTGCTCGAGAACCAATGCTGGCAAAACTGAGTGTCGGCTGTCAAACCCGCTAACAGCCGCCGCTCCGGGTCAAAAGGAGGCGCTAGGGACGCGCTAGTGTCCCTAGCGCCTCCTTTTGCCCGTTTCTACCGCACCACCTCATTTACATACTGAATCACGCGCACCGGGAGAGCGGGCGTTCGTCCACTCTCCCGCGTTTTTACTGAATCGGCCCGTAAGTGATTTCAAACAAAGAAAGTTTATATGTTGCTCAGACACACGCTATCTCTGGCTTCCTACTACATCCAGACAGTTGTGATAAAAAGCTCCTGTTGTAACCCTGCAAAACCATATGACCTGACCTTACGAAATGATATAATAGTACCAAGGTAAGAACAAATGAATCAAATTTATGCCTATCTTTTCTTAAAAATGATACATTTTATGTATGCTGCTTTCATATACACATTAGTTTTCCAAAATACATATTGAGTTGTTTCAAGTCTACAATATTGTTTAATCCTTTTTAAAAGTTTATGTTAAGACTTATGACAAGAAAAATGGGGGGGAGGGGGGGGAGGAGGGGTCTGGCTAGCAGTGTCTACTCCCTGGCTAGATCAAATACAGATCCCTGCTTGCATCTGGTGACAGGTAGATCTGTTATCAGTAAGGATAAAAGATGAATGACTGAAACCCTATACTTATTTTTTCTTTGGCAGATCATAGCTTAACTGACTTGTTATTCATACTAAGATAAAACGCAATATATTCATTTCTGTCCCTGGCTGTATCTAATGGCAAGAGGTTGCGGGAATGATGCATAAACAGTACAAAAGCACCAAAGCATGCAGGGATAGCTGTAAGATTTAAATTAAATGGCTTCCACATATTCTGAAGTACTCCATCTGTATAAAAGAGGGTTTTTTAGTTGATAAAACAAAGTATGCAGGGATGACACCAGAATTTGAATATTTCCTTTTGCATAGTGAGCAGTAAGGGGTAGCTCCTAATTCTGGTCTGCACCCATTATTAGGGGAGTTTCTGTGAATATGGAGTGTTACAGAGCTGGGGTTGCAGAGTGTGCTGTTTGTATTGCTTGCAGTTACTGAGAGGACACCAGCATTTGAATATCTATTTTGCATGGTAAATAATAAGGGGTAGCTCCTAATTCTGCAATGATGAGTTGTCATTAACCAAAGAGAGTGCCTCCCCACTTTTAGCAGTGATATAATTTCCAGTGATGTCATCCAAGATGGCTGTCTGCTTTTAGCCATGATCTAATTTCTGGTGATATAATCCAAGATGGCTGCTCCCTTTTAGCTATGTCATCCAACCCCCAGGGCAGGGCTTAAACCTGAAGTGGGCATGGCCACCTGCCAAAATGTTTTGACAAGATGTGTATCCTATAACTACTGGCCACACAGTTCCCAGAAGACTTTCACTGCCTGGGGCCTCTGACTCTCTCTTCCACTTCTGTGCTCCAGTAGCTCCTAGGATGCCAGGTGGGGAGGATGTATACACATCTGTGGACCTCAGTGTAGTGATAGTTGGTGCTCAGACATTCAGTGTCATCCAGCTCTTAACCTCTGATCAGAGAATACTATCTGTAGATGGCTTCTCTTGGCACAGCAGGCCACAAAGAACAATGAGGCAGCAATGCTGGTGTTCAACCAAAATTTACTTTAACTTGAAAAACAAGATCCATCTCAAAATTGCAAAAATCATGAACAGAAGAAAAATAATGATGCCAAAAGCTATTGCATCTTTGTCCTCTTCCAGAGTCCAAAACTCCTTCTGCATTGAGTGTAGGAAAATGTTCATGTATTATCATGTGAGAGGGGAAAATTCTCCCAAACTGCCCAAATGATCTTCAAAAATTCAGAGATCTCTCCCCCAAACTATATACTAGATACAGGGGTAGATGCACTGGAACTCCAGCCCTTCAGAAACAGGAGGAGGGTCCAGCTTTCCTGTAGAAATTGGTCAAAACATTGAAAAAACCTCCCAGAAGCTCTCAAAACTATCCTAGGTAAACCAGTGTGCCTACCAAAATCCATTTCAAAATAAACTCTCCTCTAAAGTCTCCCCCCCCCCCCCCCCCAAGGGATCTTCAAGGCTCTCCTTGAGTATGCCTCAAGAAATAAATATACACAGTGGCTTGCAAAGGTACTCAACCCCCTAAAAGTCAGATTGTGTGGATTACAAATGACACACAGATTGTTCTAGGCAGTGTGTTTATTGCAAACCAATATGCTCTTAAAGTAAAATTTCAAAATCACAATTTATCATTTCTCTGCATTTTTTGCAAAATAAAATTTAAAAATGAAAAGTGCTGCTTGCATAAGTATTCAACCCCTGTGCCGTGGAAGCTCCAAGTTTACACAGATGGAAGATATTACCCTAACAATTGGCTTGTAATTGTCCTCTGTCTGTGAATCATTAAAAAGGCCAGCTTTTCTAGATAAAAGACCTCCTAAATCCAGAATTATTGATCAGACTGTGAATCTGAAGGAAAGCTGTGAAAATGAAGATCAAAGAGCATTCTAAGAAAATTAAAGATAAAGTTATAGACATGGACAAGATAGGAAAAGGCTACAAAATAATACCCAAGTGCTTGGATATCCTAGTGAGCACTGTTAGATCAATTATGAGGAAATGGAAGCTGCATCATACCCCCCAGACACTGCCTATACAAGGCCATCCCTCAAAACTCAGCATCAGAGCAAGGAAGAGACTTGTGGGGGAAGCCACAGAGACGCCAACAATCTCTTTGTAGGAGCTACAGAGATCAGTGGCAGAGATTGGAGTGGAGGTGCACCAGTCAACCATATCAAGTGCTCTGCATACAACTGGCCTGCATGAGAATGTGGCTAGAAAGAAGTCATTACTGAAGAAAAAACACATCAAAGCACGTCTGGAGTTTGCCAGAAAGCATCAGAGTGACCCAGCTAAAATGTGCTATAAGGTTTTATGGTCAGATGAGGCAAAAATGGAGCTTTTTGGTCAAAATTCAAAATGCTATTTATGGTGCAAACCTAAAACTGCCCATTCCTAAGCAAACACCAACCCAACAGTAAAGTATGTGGGTGACAGCATTATGTTGTGGGATGCTTTTCCTCAGCGGGGACCGGGTATCTTGTTAAAATTGAAGGACAGATGGATGGTCAAACATATAGCAAGATACTGAAAGAAAAAGTGCTTTAGTCTGCTAAAAACTTAAAACTTGGAGAAATTTCACTTTTTAGCAGGACAATGATCCTAAGTGCAAGGCCAAAGCAAAACAGGAGTGGCTGAACAACAAAAGGTGAATATTCTACAATGGCCAAGTCAAAGTCCAGATCTCAATCCATTTGAGAATCTGTGGTACTACTTCAAAATTGCAGTCCATAAGCAGCATCCAACCAACCTGAACAACCTGGAGCAAATCAGTCAGGAAGAATGGGCAAAAATCACTCTAAAACAGTGTGGAAAGCTGGTAGAAACTTATCCCAATAAACTTAAAGCTGATATTGCAACAAAAGGTTGTTCTACCAAGTACTAGTCTGAAAGGGTTGAATACTTATGCAAGCAACATTTTTCAGTTTTTAATTTTATTTTACAAAAACATTTTGATAGGGATGTGCAATATAAATTATTGTAAATAAATAAATTGTGACTGAAAATTTACTTTGAGCCTACTGATTTGAAACAAATATACTGTCTGGAACAATCTGTGTAAGTGTCATTTGTAATCCACACAAATCTGCTGACTTTTAGGGGGTTGAATACTTTTGCAAGCCACTATGTAAAATTAAAAAAAAAAAAAAAAAAGCACTAAGCCAATCCCAAAACGGGTAAGGGTAAGAACTGGGAATGGATCCCTAAAATGCAAAAATCCCAAGAAGTTAGGCAAGTAAAATACCTAGTGATGGCTCTAAAATGTCCATCACATCACCCCCTACAAAACAAAACAAAATCTGGAGCAGGAGTCAGATCTGATTTTTTTCAATGGATAGAAGCAATATTTAAATACACACTTATAGGGGTAGATTTTCAAAGGGTTATGCGCGTATCCCCTGAAAACTTACCCTTGCGCGCATTGAGCCTATTTTGCATAGGCTCGGCGGCACGCACAAGCCCTGGGACGCACGTATGTCCCTGGGCTTTAAAAAATGGGCGGTCCAGGGGCGGGGCATTCCCGAGTCCTCCGGCACAGCAGCCGGCCTGCGCAGGCATAACGTTTGAAACAAAGGTGGGGGGGGGGGGATTTAGTTAGGGCTGGGGAGTGGGTTAGATAGGGGAAGGGAGGGGAAGGTGGGGGCCGAAAAAAAAAGTTCCCTCCAAGGCCGCTTCGATTTCGGAGCAGCTTTGGAGGGAACGGGGAAAGCCATCGGGGCTCCCCTTGCGCACGCCGACCCTGGATTTTATAACATGTGCACGGCAGCGCGCGCATGTTATAAAATCGGGTGTACATTTGTGCACGCCGGGTAGCGCGCACAAATGTACCCCGCGCGCGTAATATTTAAAATCGGCCCCATGGTCTCCATTAGACAAAGACAGAACAAACAGATGTCACATTTCCCTATATCCACTTTGGAGAGCTCACACCCAAGGATCTATGTCCAGCATAGAAGAAGGTCCAAGAAAACAAACCGGTAACCGATCCAATGTAGCGGACAGCAGAAGAATGAAAGGATGGATCGGTTAAAATGGACTTTATTGAAACTTGCCCAAGTTTCAATAAAGTCCATTTTAACCGATCCATCCTTTCATTCTTCAGCATAGAAGAAGGGAATACATTATATCACTCACAATAAGACAAATCCAATAACACATAAAATAGCAGCTGCATTCAGTAGTTCTCCAGGAAAACATAGCTCCATGTCATTAACCTTACTCTCAAATATTCTGTAATATAAGCCCTTAGGGAAAAGCTTAAAGGAAATACAACTAACAGGTCTCCTGGTGGAAGACCAATTCAATTAGAGAAAACCATATCATCTCTGGGGGAAAAATAATTATACCAAACTAGGCTATACAGGGTCTCTTCCATACAAAGGTGCAAGGAACCCTGAGCACACCAGGGCTCTTTCCATCTAAAGAAGTGGGAAAAATATCAATGGGCACACAAACTCCTTTCCACCACTCAATACAGGGTGCACTTACTGAAAAGAGAGACTATCAGCTGAAGTACTCCACATCAAAGCGGTAGGGAACTTTACATAAAATCTTTACCTTCACATCCCACGTATGTATCCCCTTGGGATTCAATACATCTAGAAAAATCTTATAAAAGGCATACATAAAGGAGTTCTCCTATAAAAAAAGAACACCATAGAAAATTCACTCTCTCTCATGCTATTCCCCTTAGTCAAGGAACACTGGTGAACTCCTTAGCTTCCCAATGCAACTTTGTAACTTATGGAATAGATACAGAATAAAATCAACTCTCTAAGACTTGCAGAGATAAATTGGTGGGGGACCATTAAAGTCATGTAGCAAAAGCAAACTTACCAAAAGACAATAACAAGTAAAAAGTAGTATAGTAAACACCTTAAATGTTTTATTTTCAACTTTTTTCCCCCAAATTTAACAACGTATTCAAATATTAGTATTAAACAAGAATACTTTACTCAAAGAGGGCCAAGCTTAGTATTTAAATACAGTTTCTATAATTTCAATTGATAATGCAACATTCACATCTCTAATATAAATAAATTACTGGGTAATCGTGTGATCGATAGTCTTAACGATCGATTTCGGCTGGGGGGGGAGGGAATCGGATAGTCGCGGTTTTGTTTTTGTAAATATCGTGTAAATCGTAAATCGGGGGAGGGCGGGAAAACAGGCACACTAAAACATCCCTAAAACCCACCCCGACCCTTTAAAATAAATCCCCCACCCTCCCGAACCCCCCCAAAATGCCTTAAATTACCTGGGGTCCAGAGCGGGGGTCCCGGTGTGATCTTTTACTCTCGGGCCTGCGGTGCGTTGTAGAAATGGCGCCGGCGCTACCTTTGCCCTGTCATATGACAGGTCAAAGGTAGCGCCGGCTCCATTTTGTTTTTTGTCCCCCGACGTCAGGAGCCAAAAGTCCCTGGGGGTCCAGCGGGGGTCCGGGAACGACCTCCTGCAGTCGAATCATGTTGCCGTACGGCCGGCGCCATTTTGTGCAAAATGGCACCGGCCGTACGGCAACACGATTCGACTGCAGGTGGTCGTTCTGGACACCCACTGGACTTTTGGCAAGTCTTGTGGGGGTCAGGAGGCCCCCCCAAGCTGGCCAAAAGTCCCTGGGGGTCCAGCGGGGGTCCGGGAGCGATCTCCTACGCTCATGATGTCGTTTTGCCGTACAAAATGGCGCCGGCCATACGCCGTATGGCCGGCGCCATTTTGTACGGCAAAACGATTCGAGTGCAGGAGGTCGCTCTCGGACCCCCACTGGGCTTTTGGCAAATCTTGTGGGGGTCAGGAGGCCCCCCCAAGCTGGCCAAAAGTCCCTGGGGGTCCAGCGGAGGTCCGGGAGCAATCTCCTACGCTCCTGACGTTGGGGGACAAAAAACAAAATGGCGCCGGCGCTACCTTTGCCCTGTCATATGACAGGGCAAAGGTAGCACCGGCGCCATTTCTACAACGCACCGCAGGCCCGAGAGTAAAAGATCACACCGGGACCCCCGCTCTGGACCCCAGGTAATTTAAGGCATTTTGGGGGGGGGGGTTCGGGAGGGTGGGGGATTTATTTTAAAGGGTCGGGGTAGGTTTTAGGGTTGTTTTAGTGTGCCGGTTTTTCCGCCCTCCCCCTTCCCTCGATTTACGATTTTTGACGATAAATCGGGGGAACCGCGCTTCTAACGATTTAAAATATATCGGACGATATTTTAAATCGTCAAAAAACGATTCACATCCCTAATTTATATATCTCCCACCCTCACTTGGGATTAAATTACTGCCCCAAATCAATCACACCGCAGCAACAATATCTTCACTCGAGCTTCTAGGGTTCTTCAAGCCCAGATGCCAGCTGCTTGAAATATTAATGCAGAAAATCTAAAAAATAAGAAAACACTCTCCAACAAAAGACAAACCACACACTTTAACAAAACCTTTTCCTTCCCAACAATTTGCAGGAATAATATATTCTTTCCCTTATTATCCTTATTAATTAGAAATAGCCCAAAGTAATCTGTCACTCACACCTTCCTCACCACCCACCAGCAACAGGTCATAATGTTCTAGGTGAGGTTTCTTAATGGTTACTCCATTTGGAAGCAAGCACTGTATCTGGTACTTGCTGACACATCCATCCCCTTGATAGTATACCTCAACATGTTCCTTTCAAACTTCATATCTTTCAATCACTGAGCCATTTCTATGCTGTATTCTGGGTGAAAGCAAACAAACGTCAGATTAGGACTAGAATTATTGAGCAAAAGAGCCGGATTAGATTAGGGAAGGAGGGAGCTCTGCTTGTATCTCATTGGTTAATTAATGCTCATCAGCTTGAGGATTTAAGATACTCTGTTATCCAGCAGCTTGTGAATTACAATAGAGGCGATGGGACTAAAGAATTATGGCAATTGGAGCAGAGATATATTTTTACATGGAGAACGTATCATCCTCACTGGCTTAATAGTGCAGTGGAATGGGAGGCTTTTTACTGAACTTTATTGGCAGTATGAATGATATATTGTCAATATGTATATAGATATACTGAGGGGTTAGGTTGTTGATAATTACACTTTTTTTGTTTAAAGAGATTATTAGCATTGGTTGGGTGGGAAAATATTTTCTAATGTGGTAAATATATTTGTATAATCGTGATACTTCTGAAGAGTTTGTTGTATATGGTTAATTTGGTACTTATTAGATCAGACTGGGAGTTAAGCCGGTTGTGAAAGCATATCCTGCTATTGTGAGCCATGTTTTTGAAAGTACAGCATGTCATTGGATGAATATGGGAAGGGGTGTGGTTAATGTATGTTAATTGGTTGATGTGGACTATATAAGGTGGGATGGGTGGTATGCATGTGTCACAACGCGGGATGGAAGCGGCAGTGGAGGTCATGTTGGAATTAGTGACTGCTAAATCAACATATGGAGGAGGTTCAGTAAATAAATATTCTTGAAAGTGAGTTATGGTTTGTTGCGATGTGGGGATAGTATAGTGCCTTAATAGTATATGCAATGAGTTTATTTTGTGTTTGAATTTGTAGGTGCATCCGTACATCAGGATAGCAGGGAAATCAGTTGTTGAAAACAATAGATGTGGAATGAGATATGGTATGTTTGGTGGGAAATATCTTTAATTATGTGTTTATATGACATTGGTCAGCATCGGGATGTTTAAAGTGTTTTATATATATATATATTTTTTTTTTTCTTTTTAATTTATAGATCAGTGGACGATTGTTGAAGACGAGTTTATGGGAATAGTTGGATATTTCCTGTCCATCTCATGTAATATGTGGTTGAATGAGGTGTGTGGAGGATGTCAACTGTGATCAATCCACGCACGAGATACATGTGATTTTGGAGTTGCATCCCATGAAGAAGCCCTGATTGGGTGAAACTAGGATCCCCATCGGGATTATAGGAATATATGATAAGACATTTTCTATTGGAAATTGGGATTATAGGGATATATGATTTTTTTTTTATTGCAAATTTAATAGAAACTGAGGGTAGTGAATTGGGATGGATAAAATCCTGTGGTGGGATCATAGTAGATATAGCTAGTATTTGATATCTGGACAATATTCATATTCATTTTAAGGGTAAAGCATGGTTATGGATGAATGAGATGGTATGCATGGTTAGTAAGGTATGAGTGTAGTGAGTGATGCTTAATAGTATGAGGAGGGATTAATATTTGTGTTTTAGTACTATGTATTTGGATTTATAATATGATGTGTGTGTCCATTTGGGTATGGGACTGTTTAACACGTTTTAGAACTATTGTCTTTTGGGTGCACTATAATATTTATCTGTGAAAACATTTTGTGAAATAAGTGTGTTTATGAGTGTTGGTAATTTATGTAAAATTATAATAAATGTATTAAAGGATTTAACAAACCAGTTGGGTATGTGTTTCACAATATATTGATATGATGTTGTGACAAGTGATGTAAACAAACATTTTACATGATGTATTATTTCCTCTGATATATTTATTAACATTGCTGAAAGCGAACAAAGTCAGTCAGTTTTATCATGTTTTCTATATTTTTCCGCATACTCCCAGAGCTATTCCTTGCGATGACGCTCAATGTAATTCATGATGTAGACTGGGATGTAGGGATACCATAGACCAAACAGTGCCCGCGTTTTCTGCCATTCAGTTTGTGAAACCTGCTGAAGGGTATTCCCTTTATTGAGAGTGCAGGGACCACTCATAACTGGTCATAAGCCTCCCATAGAATAGAGTTATCAAGCACATCTGCTGCCATCAAACCACTAGGTTCCAATCTCAAAGCAGGCCACTTCACAAAGTGATAGAGGCAATAATTAACCTTGCCTGCTACTAGAGGAAACAAGGGATGTCATACCACTGGTTGACACCCCAAATTGGTATATGCATGGTTCATGCATTGCATGCAAATTGCCAGCATCATTTCTGAGTCTCTACAACACATATGATGTTATAATTGCAAAATGCCTCTGGATGCTTTCTGTGGAAATGGCCACAATCCA
The DNA here is from genome assembly GCF_901001135.1 of Rhinatrema bivittatum. Taxonomy (NCBI): domain Eukaryota; kingdom Metazoa; phylum Chordata; class Amphibia; order Gymnophiona; family Rhinatrematidae; genus Rhinatrema; species Rhinatrema bivittatum. The sequence goes on along the minus strand of NC_042615.1, from coordinate 425,259,127 downwards.
CTCTATACGGAGATCTGGAAACAATCGAGCTCTCATCCGAATATTAATCCCTCTGCTAGAGTGTATTCAACTCAGGCAGTTCTAACGGGTGTTGTAACCTTGCTGGTGGGAGGTTAGAAGATAAAGGCCTACATAAAGCGGCACAACCTCATGGTACCTCTATTCAGCTTTCTCCCACCTTTGCACTGTCCTCAGAGTCAAAGGATACGGTGCAAGGGAGATTTATGACCGCATCCACCTCTGGGAAAATTATGTCCTCTGCTACATCGGGGGTTACCCCTACAGATCTCAGTTCAGGTGTCAGGGGTAACTAAGTCCCAATCTCTACATTCACAGTCACTGTAATGATAGGCCCAGTGGATTCTCTCAGCTTCAATGGGTGCCATCTGTTGATTCCCCACTCCACCACTCTCAACGCTTCCCTCTGACTCAGTGAGCGACTTAGGATTTGGGTTCCTCCTGACTCTCATATGGGGGTTAGAATACTCACCACTGCTGATTCAGTCCATGCTAATCCAGCACTGACATCCACTTCAAAAACCTGGAGGCACAGTATTGACAGCACCGAAGCACCATGGAGCATTGTTGCATGGCACTCCACACACATTGCTGCGCTCATCATTGTGCATCCTATCAAGGCCAATGGTAGGCAACTGCGAGGATAGAACAGTCACACTCCCTCCATTCCTGGGGAAGTCACTGAACTCCTCCTCATCGTTGCAGAGCTGAACCTGGAGAGCGTCCCACTAGATAAGGTACTGGTCAACTCTCTGGTCACGTTAGCCCTAGCCTCCTCTGGGCATGAAAACTGGTGTTCATCTCCCACTCGGGATATGGATAAGTTGTCCATTATGCTCCAGAAACTCTGACAGGTTTTAGTGGTGTCCTAATACTCTCTCCCTAGTAAACTCTGGTGCTTGAAGTCCATGGGCAGGGACATTACACATGCTTTTTCTGTTCTTGTCCGCATGTTGGCCAGGATCCGCCTTCTTCCCAGGAAAATCTGTACCCACTGAATGGCACATTCACCTTCTCCAGGTTTTGCCACACTCTTGTCTTCTTCCTCTTCCCAGGGTGGGAAAGTGACATTTTGTTAAATATTCATGGTTTTTGGCAAAAAACTGCCAAGTCCACAAAAATGGTCAAAAATAATTCTTACTCATTGTCACACTTCAAAATCCAGGAATCTCTCTCCCACACTGTATACAGGGATAGATTCACTGGAACTCCAGCCCTCCTATAGAAACTGGTCACAAAGATGAAAAACACTCTCCAGACTATCCTTGGTAAACCAGTGGGCCCATCAAAAACCAGATTCTCCTCTAAAGTCTCCTCGAGCATGCCCATATATATAAAAAGGGAAGAAAAAGGTAAGGTAAAAGCTGGGGTGGATCCCCCAAATGCAAAAATCCCAAAAAGGCAGGCAGGTAAAATATCTAGTGACAGCTGTGGAACCCTGTCACAAGTAACCTGTATTTGTTTATTTTTACTGTTTTCTCTTGAGGAGCTCCAAGGGGAATCACCCCCTTCCTTGGCCCCCACTGTGATCAAGACCTTGTAATGTGGTCCCAGCATAAAAAAAAGTTTACCTTTCCCTTGTTCTAGTCTATACATTCCTTTACAGTTTTGTTAAACAAAGCTGATCAGTTTCTTTGACAGAGATGGATTATGGGAGATCATTCAATGTGTTATATGCTTGGATTTCCATCAGGCCTTTGACACGATTCCACATAGGCAACATAAATAAATTGAGCACCCTTGGTATGGGCCCTAAAGTCATGGAGTTAGGAACTAGTTGAGTGGGAGGCGACAAAGGATAGTGGTAAATGGAATTCACTCCAAGGAAAGGGGCATTACTAGTGATGTGCTGCAGGGATTGGTCATTGAGCTGTTTATTTTTCAACATTTTCGTAAGTGATATTGTGAAAGGACTATCGGGAAGATTTGTCATTTTGTGGATAATAAATACAAGATCAAAAATAATAATTGTATGTGATGAACTGGTATCAAACGGAGTGAACAGCCTATATATTTAAAGGCAGCAGTACCCAAAATTCAATTATGTACCAGGCTGTATTTCACTATCCATTTGAAACATTTTTTTTGTTCAATGAAAATGTAAGAAAAATTTGTTTTCAAAAACATACCGCAGTACTCATGTAACAATTATTGTCCATAGCAAGCTCTTTTATCAGACCATGTCTCCCATTTGTGAAAATTACCAGCCCCACTGCATTGTAAGTTTAAGGCATCCTTAGATAAAAACTTTATGAGAAAGAAATTAGCTTCAGACTCTTTGGGACTCAGAGTCCAAGCCATTTGTGCTGTTACACAAGCAGGGGTGTAGAACAGCCGACAACTGCAGTGTTTCAACAATGCACGATTGTCTGCCTCAGGGATTGATCGAAAGACATATCCAAACCGCAGTTTCAAACTTCTCAAAACATGGCTGCCGAAGCTAAGTTCTTTTTCATTAAGTTTATATCCAAGGATGCCTTAAACGTACAATGCAGTGGGGGCTGGTAATTTTTACAAATGGGAGACATCTGTTAAGAGAGCTTGCTATGGACAATAATTGTTATATGAGTACTGCGGTATATTTTTTAAAACAAGAACTTTTTCTTACATTTTTATTACACAAAAAAAGGGAAAAAATAATGAGTTTCAAATAGATAGTGAAATACAGCCTGGTACATGATTGAACTTTAGGTGCTCTTGCCTTTAAATATATAGGCTGCTCACACCATTTAAGATACCAGTTCATCACATACAATTATTTTTGATCCTGTATTTATGCTATTGCCATTTGCAGATCACAGTGTTTGCTTTTTGTGTATAATACCAAAATCTGCAACAGGTTTGACAGCCAGGAAGATATGGAAAACCTGAAGAGGGATCTAGCAAAACTTGAGAAATTATCTAGAGTTTAATAACTAAGACTTAATGCTAAATAATGCACAGCCATACATTTGGGCTACAAAAATCCAACGGAGTGGTACAGTCCTGGGGTGAAACTATGGCACCAGATCTGGCCAATCTTTATATGGCTGTTTTTGAAGACAATTGGATCTATAAGAATAATCCTTTCACTCAACACATTCATACATGGAAAAGGTATATCGATGATATACTGCTTCTGTGGAAAGGTTCTTCATTGATGGTTCAAGATTTTCTAAATTGGCTTAATGGGCGGAATTCCCATCTTCACTTCACTTTTGAATCTCATACCACTGTTATCCATTTTGATATAAAGATTTTAAAAAGACCATTTGGTTTCAACACTACCATTTATAGAAAACCAGTGGCTTCTAATACATTTTTACACTTTACCAGTGCGCATCCCCGGTCTTTAAAGATGAATCTTCCGGTTAGTCGGTTTTTTAGACTGAGAAGGTTATGTACTTCCACAGAAGAATTTTGCCATCAAGCAGCATCATTAAAAGAGCGTTTTATTAAAAGAGGCTATCCCCCGCGATGTGTGAAACGAGCATTTACACGAGCACGATTTACCAATAGAGAGTGGCTTTTTTTACCACGTCCTTTGGAATCTACAGACACTTTGACTTTTGTTTTGCCTTTCTCCACCATGACACAGACGATGAAGCGTATCATACATCAGAATTGGCACATGTTGCAGATTCATAATGAATTTCAGGAGACTCCTAGATTTGCTTTTACTCGGAGTCCCAATATTAAAGATCTTTTGGTTCACTCCAATTCTTCAGTGCCCCAATCTGCTAATGTTATAGGATCCCACACATCCTGTGGTACATGTACAGTATGTCATGTCATGATTGACACATCAGCAATTTACTTTACCAGAAAGGATTTTACTTTCATCTTGAGGACGTTCACAGACTGTCGTTCGACAGGGGTCATTTACATCATACAATGCCCCTGTCACCTCCTATATGTTGGCAAGACTCAACGGGCACTCAAGACTCGTCTGATTTAGCATCGGTCATGTATCTCTACAGGCCGGATGACAGCTCCACTCACTTCTCACTGTACTCGTTTTCAACACACCTTTGATGATCTTAGAGTTTGCGTACTTGAGCAACTCTCTCCTAATTGGAGAGGTGGGGACTTTAATACTCGGCTTCTGCGCGCAGAACAATGTTGGATCCATCGACTTGGCACTGTGGAACCTGAAGATTTGAACTCATCCTTAGAACTCCAAGTTCACCTCTCTCCTTATTTTGTATGTTTACATGCAACTATGGTAACGAATCTTCAGTGACGTAGGTAACGTTATGACATCATCACGCGCACAGAGCGCACAGAGCGCGGGCTTTTTTAAAGGTAATGAGTTTCAGGGCTCCTGCTGTCCCGTTCTAATTGAAACAGCATCTGAGACGTATGAGTCCACTAAGAAGGTTGGCGTGGCTGTGTTGCTTTAAGCTAAGTAACTGTTGCTTTAAGCTAAGTAACTGTGTTGTTTTGAAGTTTTGGAAAAGGTTTGTTCTTTTGTTTGTCAGCACCTCTCTCAACAATTCACAAATTACTCCTGAAGAAGCGATTGACATATCGCGAAACACCGGCCGCTGTCGGGGGATTTATTCTTTGAGTTGACTCTCAGGGAACAGCTGAAGTGTTAAGACTATCTATAATATATAAGTTTGAACAATGCTCTAAAAAACATCTAACCGCAAGTGACGAGTGGTCCGGACGGCAAGTGTTTATCACTGCCGTTGTCTGGCTTGCTGATGTGGTACTATTAATTTTGATTACTCTCGTGGTCATCACAGCATTGAGAATTTAAATACTTTGTCTTCCTGTTACATGGTCTTTGATCGACAAGACTAGTGCTGGGGTTCTTTGATTCATTGTCGTGAAATTATTCTATATATGAAACAAGAGCAGGATCCAGCGGTGATCATATCGGATGACCTGAAGGTGGCCAAACAGGTGGATAAGGTGACAGTAAAAGCCAGAAAGCTGCTTGCGACATAGGAAGAGGAATGGCCAGCAGGAAAAAGGTGATATTGCCCCTGTATAAGCTGTTAGTGAGAGCGCATTTGGAATACTGTATACCATTCTAGAGACCACATTTTCAAAAGGATTTAAACAAGATAGAGATGGTCCACAGTGTGGCTACTAAAATGGTCCATAATCTTCACTGTAAAGCATATGAAGACAAAGATCTAAACATGTATACTCCTAGAGGATGTCCTTTGTTTTAGTATTTTTTTTGTAAGGGTAAATAGCCATCCTCTTTTACCCATTTCATCCCACTTAAGATTTTTATAAATTTCTATCATATCCCCTCTCAGCTGTCTTCTTTTCAAGATGAAGAGTCCTAGCTTGTTTGGCCTCTCATCAGAAGAGGGCTGTTCCATCCCCTTTAGCATTTTTGTCACTCTCCTTTGCACCTTTTTAACAACCATGTCTTTTTTTGAGATGGAGCAATCAGAACTGCACATAATACTCAAGGTGCAGTTGCACCATTTATTTATTTTATTTATTTTTAATTTTTATATACCGAAGTTCATGTGAGAACCACAAATCACTCCGGTTTACATAAAACGATGAACTGCCCAGAAGAGAAAGGGGCTTTACATGGAACCATAGAACAGATGGAACAATATAACCGAATGTCAATTTAACATAGTAATAAATAAATATATGAGTATAATATATACAATTTAACTATTTAACGTAGAAATAATAACATGTTAAAGCTACAGTATAAATACAATAAAAATATGATGAACTTTTGTACTCAAAGATTGATTGAACAGTTGCAGAGTCCTGATAGTAGGACTTGGTGAAGTGTCCATAATTTGGGGATACCTAATATTTAGGAAGTCCTCCCGTCTAACAGAGGTAATATGACACTTTCCATTTCTTTTTGGATAATTTGTAATATTCAATTTTCTTTTTTGACCACTGCAGCACAATGAGCTGAGGAATTCAACATAGCATCCACAAGAACTCCCAAGATCCTTTTCTTGGGTAGTGATCCCCATTATCAAACCCAGCATTGTATACCTGTAGTTGGAATTATTTTTCCCTATGTTCTTCACTTTGCACTTTTCCATGTTAAATTTCATCTGCCTTTCAAGTGCCCAGTCTCCTAGCCTTACAAGTTTCCTCTGCAGTACCTTGCAATTCTAACAACTTTGAATCATTTCCTGCCATTTGCAAATTTGATTACCTCACTTGCTGCTTCCTTTTCCAGATCATTTATGTCCAGCAGACCAGAGGCCAGTACTGATCCTTGTGGTAGTTCACTAATGACTTTTCTCCATTTAGAAAACGGACCATTTAGTTCTATCCTCTGTTTCCCATCTTTTAATCACATCACCCCCAGACCCTCTTACAATCCCAAGTGACCTCTCTTACTCCATCCCGTCCCTCTCTCAACCCCACCAGCTTTTCTCATATTACTACTAGCAGAGCCCTTATATCTCCTATCCTCTGTCCTCTCATTCATCCCCCACAGCTTGTCTTCTCATTCAGTCCTTCAGAATCATGACTCACTCTTTCCTAACTTCATCCCTCTCTCATACATTCCTATCCCATGTTCAGTCCTTCTTTCTCACCCCCACCACAAACTCACCTTCCCTTCTCTCACCCATCCCCATTCACTCACCCCTCACAGTTGATCCTTTCCAACTTCTTTCTTTGTCCCATACCATCCACACTCACTACAGCCCATTTCTTCTCTCCACCCCAAAGCTTATCCTCCTCTCCCCCCCCCCCCCCCCCTGTCAATCCTACTTTTGGTCATGTCCCTCAGTCAACCAAGTACTCTCAAATCTCCCTCTTTAAGTCAATCCTCTTATGGAACCTCCCTCTCTCCGACCCCCTCTTTCAAAACACCCCTTTCAATCCCATCCCTGCTATCTTCCCCCTCAACCCTTCTCCAATGATTTTCCTACTACTGTTTGAAACTCACCTAGCCACTCCTACTCGATCAAAGCCAGAAGTAGGATGTGGAGAGCAACATTACCTTAGGCCCAATCCTCCTCTTCCTGCAGCAACAGTTTTGGCCCAGGCAGGCAATAGCAGTAATACCAGCAAAGGGATCAGGCCTACAAAACTGGCACATTTTTGGCTCAGGCTGGTGGTAGTGGTAATCACAGTGGCAGGGATACATAATACACCTGCAATAGTGGCACATTTTGCAGTCTGGACTGGTAGCAGTGGCTGTACTTAGAATCACAGATAGGGGAGATGGCAGGGTAGAGAGGGGGTACTTGGTGAAAAAAATAGCATATATATTAGGACTGAGGTAGGCCAGAAAGGAGGTGGAAGAGAAAGATTGGGCAGCTGTGTTTGTTACCCGGACTTTCACTGTATTTCCTACCCTGCACTTTCCCTCTCAGCCAGCAAGCTCATGTGGCCAGTGAGGAAAATGTGGGCTTGCTGTTTATATCAGTTGGCTACACAATGGAAGTGATACAGACTTTAGAAGCAGCTGTTTGGCTGCCTTTTTTTTTTCTCTCTTAAATCCTTGAAGACACACTCGTGACTCCAGTTGTTGATTTTGAGACCCCAGTTAGGGCTACAAATTACAGTTTAGGAACCACTGATCTAAATACTCATTGCCCACAAAAGCCACTGCAAAATCTTCAGACTTGGGACTTTGCATTACAATAGTTTACAGATTTATTTATTTAGCATTTTTATTTAGCATTTGTTTATATACCGAGGTACAGCTGACACAGCCTTCACTCCGGTTTACATTATAACAAACCAGTTACATTTAAATTCATAACAGTGTGACAGAGATTGAATCAGATCATTAACTTAATAAAAGTCAATAAATACATTGAACAATAGATATGAGTGTATGCAACACTTGAAGTTGACGGTTGAAACCGTTAATGAGAAAAAAAGGTTTCTGCGAGACAGGACGAATGTCAGAAGGAGGGGATTGCTGGCATAAAAAGGAACGTGAAGGTGGATATGAAAAAGATTGATGTTCAGTTGTCATTGGGTGAGCAGCCATTGTAAGACTGTGAGAGTAGCCAATCTTTAAGATCTTTTTAAAAAGATTTAAAGTTTTCTTGCGAATTGAGGTGTTGAGGTAGTGAGTTCCATAATTTTGGGCCGACGATAGAGATGGCTCTATTTCTAGTGGAGGATAGTTTGGCTTGTGGTAAAGAAGGGACATCCAGCTGAACTTTATATGTAGATCTTGTTGTACGTGATGATTTATGTAGATGTATAATATTGTCCAGGGCAGTGTAGTCAGCTTTGTGAATTGATTTGTGTAGGATTGTGAGGACTTTGTACTTTATTCTTTTTTTAACTGGTAGCCATTGTAAGTTGTAGAGTACTGGGGATATATGGTCGGATTTTCTTTTACCAGACAGGACTCTGGCAGCTGCATTTTGGAGTAACTGCAGTGGTCTTAAGGTTGAATTAGGAAGGCCTATCAGAAGGGAGTTGCAGTAGTCCAAACTGGAGAAGATGAGGGCTTGAAGAACGGTTCTGAAATCCTGGGGATGAAGCAGCGGTTTTAGGTGTTTGAGTATTTGAATTTTGTAGAAGCCTTCTCTTGTTTTTGTTGTGATGTGTTTTTTAAAATTTAGCTCATTATCTAGCCAGAAACCCAGGTCTTTAACGTTGTCTTTGAGTTGAATTTGAATGTTGTCAAATTGGAAGGGTGGAGTGGAAGTTATACCAGAGTTTTTTCTTGTAATTAGTATACATTCTGTTTTGCTCATATTTAAGCATAATTTTAGGTTCTTCAGCAGTTTTCGTATTGCTTTCAGGGGCTCACATTTCCATCTCTGATTCCACTAATACAAGAGGAAAAGATGCTGCAGTGGAATGGAGCCCATGCTTCCAGCAGCTATTGCAGGCAGCCCAAAGCCCTGTATGAAAGCAGCCACAAGCAAAAAAAAGATGAGACATTCAGAAAAGAAACAGCAAAAACAGCAGTGTAGCCTTTCTGGAGGGGCAGGGGTTTGTAGTTATTGGCTGAACCAGCACTCTGGTATACAATAGTGGTAGAAAAGTAAGCAACTTCGTATCCTTGACAGCAAAAGCAAAATTCTGGTTGGGCCTGCCTTCATGTGAGTGAACATTTTAATAGAATTTCAATAACATTTCATTTAAAAACTTTATATCACCATTCCAATCATACTGTCCTTGGTGGTTTACAACATCAGACTACAGACATAAAACCAACATTGATAAAAAATGCATAAACTCCACTAATTCTATTATCCCCCCTTATTGTCCTACCTAAAAGAGTGTCCTAGGCCTACACTATCCTACTAAAGAGATGGCCAACAATGGAGAATTCACACTATGGGGTTGATTCATATATTTAGACACTGGCAAGCAAACGGAGGTGAAAAGTTATTTGGTAGATAGAAATGGGGGCAAATTTTAGTTTGAAAAGGAGCTCCTTGGAGCCCTACTGTAGCAGCGAATAGACCAATAATAAACACAAAGGAAACAAGGGAACTAATTCAAGACTTCACATACTCTTTATGAGCCTTAACTGGATAGGCAGGAGAAGTTGAATAAATAAAATACAATGGAAACTATCTTCATATGTTACTCCGGTCAGGATTTTGCCTAGCACATTCATCAACCACATTGTAAAACGACCAATATGTAGAGCTTTGATTCTAGGTGTTTATGAATCGTAAATGTAGGTTCTATTTTCAAGCTAATTAGGTGTTTTGGTAGGATATTAAAAATCTGTGTGTATTAGTGCTTTTATGGCAGACAATTTAAGATGCAATTTTCATTTATTTCACCAACTAGCATTAAAATAAAGCCAAAGAACTGCAAGAAATTCATTAAAAATGGCAAGCACTGAAAATACCTAATGCCTTCCAAAGAATTACTGGTTTTAAATCTTTTTTTTTTTTTTAATTGAAAAATTAACAAAAGTACAACAGCACATTACATAAGTGTTCCTTTTACATACCATGCTTACAACAGGTTCTCAATTTATAATCTTTCATTTTTCCTTTATCTCTCTTCTCCTGAAAACAGAATTCTCAAAACTACCTCCTTTGCCTTAAGGCAGGTAAGACAAAAGTTCCCTTCGCATATTTAAGAGCCTGGCTGGTTCTGAAGTTTTTCATCTTTATTAGCACCAAACTCCTTGATCTTTGTGGTGGAGAACGAAGGTAAATCTCCCACATGCCTAAAAATGTTTTTGTATTTTGGGTCATTTTTTCCTGCAGCAAACTTCTCCAATGTATATGGAATTTCTATATTGCATCAGTGAAGGCGGCTCCACTGACTTCCGACATAAAAGTATGGATTTCTTTGCTAGCAACAACCACATCCTCTTGTGTTTATTGCTGGAAGGAAATATCAGCATATCATCAAATAAGACTAACTCCATTTTCAGCTGGATATACAGGCCTGAAACTGACATCAAATACCTCAGGACTCTTATCCAAAAACACTTACCAGTATATAACCAAAAAGAATAGTCTACTCTACCACTTTCTAGGTTACACTGACTGTGTGTGTCTGAGCAACTTTTGCAGCAAAAAAACATCTTTGTGAGAAATAAAATCTTGTTAGGAGTTTGCATTGAAGTTCCCTTAATGGTACATTATCTTATTTTAATATGACAAAAGCATATGCTAAATTTATCAATTGTTAGCTGGATATCTATCTTTGCTTTCCATTTTTCTAATAAAACACTAAAGTAATTTGCTTTGTCTATTGCAATGCCAAGTGGAGGGAAGAAATGGTAGGCCTTTTCTTCCGTCAAACAGCTTTTCCTTTAACCCTTCTTCCCTCTCCCTTTTACACAGCCTTCTCTAGTGAATGAATTTAGTGTTTGACTTATAGGTAAGCATAAAACTATTTCGTACCTATAAGTCATACCTTTGCTTAATTTCTTGGCAGATTTTAACTTGTCCTTCTCCTTACTTATTAATTGGGAAGCCAACTGCAAACCCTCTTACCCCATAATTAAAAAAATTTGCTATGATTCCCTGGGGAAAGCAGAGTTGCTTACCTGTAAACAGGTGTTCTCACAGGGCAGAAGGATGTTAGTCCTCACATATGGGTGACATCATAAGGATGGAGCCCAAACACGGAACACTTTTGTCAAAGTTTCTAGAACTTTGACTGGCACCTACTGGGCATGCCCAGTACAGCACCAACTCTGCATCCAGCAGGGATCCCCCTTCAGTCTAGTCTTATAGTAAAAAGTACGTGCGAAAAATAAAATAAGAAAACATAAACGAACCCAACTCCGCAGAGTGGCGGGCGTGTTTCGTGAGGACTAACATCCTGTTGTTCTGTGACAACACCTGTTACAGGTAAGCAACTCTGCTTTCTCACAGGGCAAGCAGGATGGAAGTCCTCACATATGGGTGAGGACCGAGCTGAGGATGCCCGAGCAAAGCACCAAATGCACCCAAAGACGTGCAACCGGCACAACAACAGGAGTGGAAATATGGTTAGGAGGCTATCCTGAAGCCTAATGGGTCGGTGGAAGGATGTTGGGAAGTTAAACTGAAAACAAATTGCGTAGAATGGACTGGACAAAGATGGAATCCTGTGTGCCAGCCTTATCTAAGCAATAATGGGCTGCAAAAGTATGGAGAGAACTCCAGGTAGCAGCCTTACAAAATGTCAGCAAGTGGCACCGGAGGTGCGCTACTGATGTCGGCATGGCCCTAGCCAAGTGTTTTTACACGGTCTTGTAGCGGAATGCCAGCTTGCTGGTAGCAAAAAAATGCATTCTGCCAACCAGGAGGAGAGGGTCTGCTTTCCCACAGGATTTCCCAATTTGATGGTATCAAAAGAAACAAACAATTGAGTGGATTTCCTGTGGGCCGACGTGCGGTCCAGATAGAAAGCTAGAGCACGTTTGCAGTCCAAAGAATGCAGAGCCTGTTCTCCTGGGTTCGAAAGGGGCCTGGGAAAAAAGGTAGGTAGGATAATAGATTGGTTAATATGAAATTCCGTCACTACCTTCGGCAAATTTAGGGTGAGTGTGCAGCACTACCATGTCATGCAGAATTTTAGTGTAAGGCAGGTAAGTAACTAATGCCTGTAATTCACTAATTCTGCGAGTGGACATGATAGCAAGAAGAAAAACTACCTTCCAGGTGAGATAGAGATTACAGGAGTGGAGAGGCTCAAACTGAGGTTTCATGAGCCGTCCAAAACCACATTAAGGTCCCAAGCAGGGGCAAGAGGGCGCAGTGGAGGTTTTAAATGGAGCAAGCCTCTCATGAAACGTGATACTAAAGCTTGTGTTGGAATGGAAACATCTCTTATACCCCTATGGTACGCAGACAACGCACTAACATGCACTCTGATAGAGGAAGTTTTTAGGCCTAACTCTGACAGGTGCCAGAGATAGTCTAGGAACCTTGCAGTGGAACAAGTGAAGGGGTCTATGCACCGGTCGGGCAGCAGCGGTGTCCCGGTGCTGGCGAGAGGTCGATGGCACCGGCTCGGACGAAGTCGAAGCTATCTATGGAGTCGGGGTTTTTGACTGAAAGAGAAACTCCATTTTCTCTAAATGAGCCTTACGGCCCTTCAGTGTCATTTGGGCACATTTGGTGCAAGTTAGGACATCGTGGTCGGACCCAAAACAGGGCGGGTCAGTGATGGACATTGTTCGAATACAGACGAAAACCCGACGCCATGACTCCGACAAAAATTTAGCCGCGGTGCGGTCAATGGCCAGTAGGCCCCGAAGGGATAACGATGGGAATAGACAGCAGCTAGGGTAAAAGCTTACCTTTCGACCGCGGAGTATGGATATCGATAGGGGGATCCCTACGGGGGTAGAATTATTTTGAAATTTTGAAAAGTTCTGTGAGGAAAATTCCTGTCAGGAATCTCAAGATTCCTTAAACCACGTGGCTACTGCTGAGTGGAAAAAAGAAGACTGAAGGGGGACCCCTGCTGGATGCAGGGTTGGTGCATTGCTGGGCCTGCCCAGTAGGTGCCAATCAAAGTTCTAGAAACTTTGACAAAAGTGTTCCGTGATTGGGCTCCATCCTGATGTCACCCATATGTGAGGACTACCATCCTGCTTGTCCTGTGAGAAACACCAAATTTCCTTAGATTGGTAGAAAGGATATTATCTTAAAATTACCTTATTTATTGCATAGCCATTTCCAAGTATTTTGTAAAAAGCTCTTTTAAGTGCAGAGGTAAATTCACAGACATATTGCATAAAAAACAGGTCCAATGACTAGCTAAGGCAGCCCCTATATCCCATGGGGTTTAATAAGAAATGTCAAGCAACCAATCTCCCAAATGTATATTACATGATATGTTATAGAGCCTAAGGTTTGGCAAAATGAATCCCCCTAGCTCTCATTTCCGCATTAAAGTATATATTGCCCTGTTAAGTTTTTTTCCCTTCCATATAAACTTTCACAGAATTGTTTTAATCACACTGAGGTCTTTTTTAATTAGGTACAGGGAAAGAGTTTGAAATACATATCCCTCTTAGGCAAGATCATCATGCAAAAAAGATGTATTATCCCCATTAGAGAAACTATGAACAGGGCCCAATTTTGAAATGCAAACCTTGTTTTTTCAATCAATGGTACCATATTAACCTTATATAATTTAGTAAGATCATTTGGGATAAAAATCTCCAAATATTTAAAACATCCTTCTGCTAATTTTAGTAGGAATCTGGAATTTCACCGAATATAACAGTGGAAAGTCTTTTGTCTAAATGTAGCTTTAGGTCCGCTAGCGTCCTATACTCTGAAAATTCCTGCAGAACATATTTTAAAGATGTTTTAGGACCGGTGATATGCATTAAAATATCACTTTTAGAGAAGAACCCCCAAACTTCATAGTTGCTGTCAAACAGCTCTTAATACAAGTATTTTTTGCAGATGACACCAAGATCTGCAACACCCTTGAAGGAGAAGACTGTGGTTTAAGTAAGCTTGAGGGTTAGTCTAATGCTTCCCAGTTAAGATTCAAAGCCAAAAAGTGCAATCATGCACTTGGGTTGCCGAAATCAATAGAAGCAGTATGCAGTAAGCGGTGAAGAGCTGACATGCACTAACCAGGAAAGGGCCATTAGTATGCTATTGTCAGATAATCTCAAGAAAGAAAAACAGTGTGATAAGTTGATGGCCAGAGCCAGGAGGATGCTTGAATGCATAGGGAAAGGTATAACCAGTAGAAAAAGAGAATAATGCCTCTTTACATGTCAGGAGATATTTTTTTCACAGAGAGGATGGTAGATGCTTGGAATGCCCTCCTGGATGAGGTGGGATGACAAGGACAGTGATAGACTTCAGAAAAGAATCCGTTAAACAAAGAGAACCCCTAGTGGTAAGAGAATGATAAGGAAGCACTGAGCAACCTTCACAGAATGACATCTGCATCCAAGGGCAGTGGCAATATGGCTGCATTATGCTTCCTGGAAGGCATGGGGTAAAAGCTGCACGAAGTAGCAGTTGCAACTCAAAAGGAGACACAATGGGATTGGGGGTTGGGATCTATGTGGGACTTTGATCTACTTTGGAGAGTTGCTGGGCAGACTAGATAAATATTTTGGTCTTTGTCATCATTTACTAATAAGTTGGCTTTGTCTGTGCTGCTGAAATAGGACATCGCCTTCAAAGAACTAGTGAATGGAGAGAAAAACTAGAGAAAGGCTAGAGTGCAAGTGGCATGGGTTGAGATTCAAGGCTCACTCCAGGTACTCTACCAGCTGTAGGGATTTTGCAAGATGCAGCAGAGAGAGCAGCAGGAGTTTGCCTTTGCTCACCCCAACACTCTGCCTTTTTCTGCTCTTGCTAATTTATCTAGTGAGAGAGAAACTTGTGGTGGAGGGATAGAGGTGGAGAGTCCTGGTAACAGCCTGTGTCACTGCTGTAGGAATTAGCCACTGCTCATGTTGCTTCTTGTGTGAGTAGTGAGCAGTTGCCAGATGACATCATTGCAGCTCCACAAGGCAAGTAAGTTTTCAAGGGGTTTCAATTATATCAAACACAGAATTTACTCATTGAGGGTATTTTACTGGATATATCTGAAAACTGGAAGCCCTACCTATATAATAGCAAGCCCCACTTAGCTCCCATTTATATGGGAATGCATTCAGTAAAACAAAAATTGCCGGACTCTTCATTGCCAGGGGTGCGCAGGATTTTATTTTTTAATTTGGGGGGAGGGGATTTTTTCTTTTAGTGTGCGATATTTTACAATATGCACTAAAACCAAAAGGTAAAAACAAAACAACCCCCCCTTAAATTAAAACCTTCCCCCTGCTTCTTATCCATTCCGTAAAAAAGAGGGGTAGGATGATTCATAGTCGCTCCTGCCCAGGGCCGGAGGAACCACTAGGCAAGCTAGGCCTGTGCCTAGAGTGCCGAGACCTAGGGGGCGCCGCGGCAGGCAGCAGAATTTTGAAAGGGCAAAAAGTGCCCTTTCAAAATTCTGCCAGCCTCCGACTTGCCTAGGTGGAGACCAAGCGCCGAGACTTAAGGGGTGCTGCGGCAGGCAGCCAGCTCCTGACTCGCCCTGCCTCCCCCCGAGTGCTACCCTTCCGACACCCCCCTAGTGGTCCAGTGGAGGTCCCAGGAGCGATCTGCCGCTCCCCGAGCCTCGGCTGCCACTAAGCAAAATGGCGCCGGCTACATTCAGCACCAACCATGTGACAGGGGCCAACCAATGAAACCGGTAGCCCCTGTCACATGGTAGGGGCTGAAGGCCACCGGGCGCCATTTTATTTAGTGGCAGCCGAGGCCCCGGGAGCAGCAGATCGGTCCCGGGACCTCCACTGGACCACTAGGGGGTGTTGGGAGGGTGGCACTCGGGGGAAGGCAGGGCGAGTCGGGAGCTGGCTGCCTGCCGCGGCGCCCCCTAAGTCTCGGTGCCGATCTTCTTTCTGTGAGTGTGTGTGTATGTGAGAAAGGAATCTGCCAGTTTAAAAAAATGAAATATGATAATACATATACCTGAACTTTTGAAAAGTTGGATGAAAGACGAAATTACTGAATTTTAAGTATCCCTCTTCTGGAAAATAAAATTTAACTTAAAGTGGGTAGAGACAAATACTAAAGCAAAAAAAATTAAAGTATTTAAAATGTTCATCTCAGCAAAATCACAAATTTAAGATACAAATGCCAGGTGGGGTTTTTTTTTAAAACATAATTTAAGCATGAAGACTAGAATAGAATCTAAAACTATTTTTTTTCAAGCCTTTAGAAAATGTATATATTTAAATGACTAAGACTGGAATCTTCCCATTTAAAAGGGAAGCCGACTAAGGATGTCTTTCTGTTCCATATCTCCCACATGAACAATCACACGACTGATAGTTTGAAGAAAGACACTTGCTTTATTGCCTGAAAGCGTAAAACAAGAGAAGCTGTACGGTGTGGGTGGCTGGCCTTAGGAAGACAGAACCTGAAGGAAGGGTGTCATTTTGCCTTTTGATAGGAATGTGGTTTTCTTATTTAACGGTTGGGAGCATCACTTTCACTTTTAGTAAAAGTGAAAAATGCTGCAAGTCTGAAAAGCAAGGTGCTTCTATGTGTATGTGAGGCAGGGAGGGTGTGTATGTGAGGCAGGGAGGGTGCTTCTGTGTGTCAATGTCTGTGTGTGTACGAGAGAGATGGAGCATGTTTTGGCTGGCTTGTGGATGTGAGAGAGGGCATGTGTGTGATTGAGAGCTTGTATGTGAGACAGAACATGTGTGTGATTGAGAGCTTGTATGTGAGACAGAACATGTGTATGATTGAGAGCTTGTATATAAGTGAAATAGAGCATGTGTGTGATTGAAAGCCTGTGTGTAAGTAAGAGAGAGCGAGAGCATTGTGTGATTGAGAGAGACTAGCCAGAGAGGTAACGTGTGTATGGACTTGATATGCTTATTTCTGATATTGTTCAAATTGGTTTTTATTATTGCACAACTGCTAAGAAAATGTATAACGTTCACATTGTTTTTTCTGTTACACAACTGCTAAGAAAAATGTATATTTTTGTAAACCGTTATGATGGCTCTACTGAATGACGGTATATAAAACTCAACAAATAAATAAATAAATAAATAAATGTGTGAGAAAGACTGATCAGGGAGATGACTGGTGTGTGTGAGCGAGAGAGAGAGACTGGTTGGGGAGATGACTGGTGTGTGAGAGACAGAAACTGGTCCTGAGGGTGTGACTGGTGTGTGTGTGTGAGAGAGAGAGAGAGAAAAGAGACTGGTTGTGGTCCCTAAGGAAGAGGACTGTGAGGACAGCTTCAGCAGCTACTGCTGCTTCTGGTATGGCCTGCAAGGGAAAGGAGTAGGAGAACTGCTGGAGAAGGTAAATAAAGGTGGCTTTTTAAGTTCATTTTTCTTGATTGACTACCATTTTAATTATTAGGTAGTATGTGATGTGTCTGCTGTTTGAAATATTTTATTGGTGTTTGGTAAAGCTTTCAAAATTTGCATGAGTCTTTAATTATTGGATAGTCTATTCATCAGCTGTTTTGAAAGTATTTTATTTGTATGATTTTATAATTATGATTTATATATCTTTATTTTATTGATTTGTTTCACGAGGAATGGTGAAACTTTTGTTTTTCTATTGTTACACTGTATAGAGTCTGGTGTGATGCGTTTTACAGGTCAGTTTTTGTCTGCACATTTCTATTTATACTTTATGTGGCTTTATTCTGTATTTGGTGAGGGTTTGTGTTCTGCATGCAAAGACTGAGATGAAGCATTCTTTTAGCATGTGGTTTTCTGTAGGGATCTGTAGTAGCTGTTTTCCTGATAGGTGGTGTATTGATATTTTAGATTCTGGTGTAATATTTTTGGTATTCTTTTTCATAGACAGGGTTGTTATTCTTTGAGTGTTGGCAGACAGGACTGTGTTGATATGAGAGGACCATGCCAAAATATATCATAATAGGTATGATGCCATATGAATTCTAAGATGCAAAGTTTTCTTGTTGGCATCACAACAGTGCATGAAATTATAACAACTTGTATATTAATTTTACCTCAGAATGTCATTTTTCATGTAAAATATGTTATAAATGCATAATTTAAAATTGTGTATGGGGAGGGGCGCCAGACTAAGTTTTGCCTAGGGTGCCTAATACCCTTGCACCGGCCCTGCTCCTGCCCCACCAGTGCCATATTCCAAACAGCATCAGCTAACCTGATGCTGGTGTCATGTTGGAGTACAGCTGAATTTTTAAAACAAAAATGAAATTTGTTTTTCTCGTTTTAAAAAGGAAATGAAAGAACAATTCAGAAACATTTCTTATTTTGCTTTCAATGAATGCACATCTCTACTCACCCCAAAGGGGCCACAAATAAGATTATAAATTTAAAGAAAATAACTTCCAACACTTTCATTAAAATTTGGAATTTTTAAAAAACAGTTGTATCCTTGTCTTTTCTCATAGGGTTAGGAGTAGGTGAATAAGAGTGATGGGTTTATGCATAGGAATATGGGTGCAAGTAGTTTATGAATGAGAGAAAGGGCATGCAGACAAGATATGAATGCAAGGGAGGAACATATATGGTTAGTGACAGCATTAAGCTAGTTGGATCATATGTACAGCCTCTGCCAAAGCATTTTTAAAAATGCAAGTGCCTTGAGCCTTGGCAAAGAAAGTGCCACTATCTTTTACAGCAGTGGAAAAAGGCTCCCAAAACACTACCTGTAAGATCTCTATCCTGACAAGTTTTTCATATTCTATGTAAAGCAGAGTTGCTTACCAGTAACAGGTGTTCTCCTAGGACAGCTGGATGTTAGTCCTCACAGATGGGTGACATCATCATAAGAACATAAGAAAATGCCATACTGGGTCAGACCAAGGGTCCATCAAGCCCAGCATCCCGTTTCCAACAGTGGCCAATCCAGGCCACAAGAATCTGGCAAATACCCCAAAACTAAGTCTATTCCATGTTACCGTTGCTAGTAATATTGATGGTTATTATCTAAGTCAACTTAATTAATAGCAGGTAATGGACTTCTCCTCCAAGAACTTAGCCAATCCTTTTTTAAACACAGCTATACTAACTGCACTAACCACATTTTCTGGCAACAAATTCCAGAGTTTAATTGTGCGTTGAGTGAAAAAGAACTTTCTCCGATTAGTTTTAAATGTGCCACATGCTAACTTCATGGAGTGCCCCCTAGTCTTTCTATTATCCGAAAGAGTAAATACCCGATTCACATCTACCCATTCTAGACCTCTCATGATTTTAAACACCTCTATCATATCCCCCCTCAGCCGTCTCGTCTCCAAGCTGAAAAGTCCTAACCTCTTTAGTCTTTCCTCATAGGGGAGCTGTTCCATTCCCCTTATTTTGGTAGCCCTTCTCTGTACCTTCTCCATCGCAATTATATCTTTTTTGAGATGCGGCGACCAGAATTGTACACAGTATTCAAGGTGCGGTCTCACCATGGAGCGATACAGAGGCATTATGACATTTTCCGTTTTATTCACCATTCCCTTTCTAATAATTCCCAACATTCTGTTTGCTTTTTTGACTGCTGCAACACACTGAACAGACGATTTCAATGTGTTATCCACTATGACGTCTAGATCTCTTTCTTGGGTTGTAGCACCTAATATGGAACCTAATAACATTGTGTAACTATAGCATGGGTTATTTTTCCCTATATGCATCACCTAGCACTTGTCCACATTAAATTTCATCTGCCATTTTGATGCCCAATTTTCCAGCCTCACAAGGTCTTCCTGCAATTTATCACAATCTGCTTGTGATTTAACTAACAGTCTAAGTTCAGTTAGTCAGCCAGAGTGACTCACTGCTCTCTTGATTAACAAATGTTGGTACCTATTCAAACCAAATCACACTACCTCAACACCTTTCCAAGGTGAGTAACTGAACTTTTCAACCTTTTTACTTAGGTATACACTGCTCCTAGCTTATTTCTAGCTTCTGGCTACTTTTTTTTTTTGGGGGGTGGGGGGGTGTTGTGTTTTTGTTTTTTTAAATACAAACACTCAGTTCTGCTTACTGGCTGCCTTACAGACTTTTAAAAACAAACACACTAGCTACTTCTTACTAACTGCCTTATTGACAAGTCTAACTTGTTTATTCACTGCCTTACTATTAAAAGCACAAATACACAAACACACTAAATAATATTCCCAAATAGTTAACTTTGCCCCAATACTTTTAAAAAAGACAATATCCCAAGCAAAAACTTACTGATTCCTTTCAGCCTCCAGCAAGGTGATCCTCTCTTCTCAGTGCTCCCACTAGAATCAGATGGAGTCTGGCATGCCCAGCATGCCATATCCACGTGTCCATGCGGGGTCCCTCTTCAGTCTCATAATAGAATTCATGAGCAAAAAAATAAAATAACAAAACGCATGAGAACCCAACTTCATGGAGTGGTGGGTGGGTTTCCTGAAGACTAACATCCTGTTGTCCTAGGAGAACACCTGTTACAGGTAAGCAACTCTACTTTCTCGAAGGACAAACAAGATGGTAGTCCTCACAAATGGCACCAACAGACAGGCACCGAATCAGGTGCCTATGGGCACAAAAATAACTGTGGTGCTGTTGGTAACACAGGGAGACAGTATGAACCCAGACAATGGGGGGGTTTTAAGCCTGGAAGAGGTTAAGAAGGACAGATTGGCCAAAGTTACTGTCATGTCGACCATCCTTGTCCAAGCAATAGTGAGCAGCAAATGTGTGTAGAGAACTCCTCATTGCGGCTCTGCAGATTTTGGCAATGGGAACTGCTTTTAAGTGGGCTACCGATGGTGCCATGGCTCTCACCAAGTAAGCCTTAATGTGGCCTCCAAACTGAAGGTCTGCCTGCACATACCAGAAGGAGATGCAATCTGCCAGCCAGTTGGACACAGTCTGTCCACTGCAGCACCCATTCTGTTCTTGTCAAAGGATACGAAGAGTTGCATGGACTGCCTGTGGCCTGCAGTGTGTTCGAGATAGAAGGCCAAAGTTTACAGACCAAACGGTACAGAGCCCGTGATGAAATTTAGGATATGATGAATAAGTTACTAGGCTTCTAGCACACCAGTTAAGGAAGCTGAAGTAACTACCACCATTAAAGCTATGTTCCAGGTCAGGTACTTTAGCTCACAAGAAGCCACAGGCCCAAATAGAGCTTTCATTACCTGTGTTGAAACCATGCTGGAGTCCCATGACAGTGTGGAAGGCTTCACGGGAGGCTTCAAATGATGCAAATCATGCCGAAGACTTATAACTACCACATAATGGTAGTAAG
Source organism: Rhinatrema bivittatum (assembly GCF_901001135.1). Lineage (NCBI taxonomy): Eukaryota > Metazoa > Chordata > Amphibia > Gymnophiona > Rhinatrematidae > Rhinatrema > Rhinatrema bivittatum. Next base: position 425,237,960 of record NC_042615.1, on the reverse strand, counting down.
TGCCAGTTGCACTGAGGTGTAAATTAACAGTTAGTTTTTAGTCCAGACTATGAAACTTGTAGACTGTATTCATGCAGTTTTTGTGTGGGAGACCGCAGTTATATTCATAAGATCTTCTTGTGGATTCTCTTCTAGAAGGTAGAAGTATTTGAGATTGAATCAGAAAGTTTCTAGGAATGTATTATTTCCTATTCAACAAGCAGTGAAGGTGACAGATTAGAGATTTGCAAGAAATAGCATTCCTTGGTTCACCAACATTAGACTTTGAAAATGCCCAACTTGATTGGTTTCCTGATGGATGAATCCTAATGGATTAGAAGCCAAATTTGTCTCAGCCTAGAGATAGCTGTGAGAATCAAAGTCCCTCGTCCCTTCTGAGTTTTACTGTTTCTGCCACTAAAGGTTTTAGAGGATACACATACGGGAATTCCTTTTCCCAATGAAGGTAAAAGGCATCCAATGCTAGTTTTCTTTCTGATCTTCTGAAGCAGAATGCTGGCAACCTTCCTGTTCTGAGCTGCGGCATATAGATCTTAGGAACTCCCTACTGAAAAAAAAGATGCAGCTCATTAAACTAGTGAGAGTCTATTTGGCAGTTTATCCTGTTGAGCAGTGCTTTCCGTGCCTGACAGATTAATTGGCTCTTAGAAGCATCCAACATAAGACTGCCCAGTAGCACAGACAGCTTCTCAACTCAGGAGAGATCCTGTTCCTCCCTGCTTGTTCATCTGGCCGAGACAACATCATCGGCCACATGATTTCTGAAAATATTTAAGAACGCAGCACAGGGGTGGGAAATCTCCAGTCTTCAAGGGTAGCAAGCCATTTGGGTTTTCAGGATATTCTTAATGAAAATGAGTGAAAGATTTGCTTACAGTTGAGGTGTACAAATCTCTCATGCACATTCATTAGGGATATCCTTAAAAGCAGACTAGTTTGCATCTATCAAAAACCAGAGATTCTCCATTCTATTTTTAGATGTTTATAAATTGTAAAAGTAGGCATTTTCCAAATAATTTGGAGGTTTTGAGGGTACAAAAATCTGTTTACACTGGTGTTTCCATAGCATTGGTATTACTTGCTGGATACCTTTTCTGGTTGAATCAAATACTTTCATTTCCAAAACATAAATGTACTGTCATTAAGAAAAAAGTACTCATTTTCCCCTATCCCCCCACCTAGCATTCCCATAGTAATGAGCACCAGCATCCACATTCCCCCAGATACCAGCACTAACCCACTCCCCCCCCCCACCCCACCTACAGGTTCAACCTTCTTCCCCCCTACACAACCCCAGCCTCTACCACTCTTAGACTCCCCACCCTTACTCATTCTGTCCTCTTACCACTAGCTCCAATACTTACTGTTGTGAACAGCTGGGTGGCAAGGCTGGAGGGAGGAGAAAACTGGGTAGCAAGTCTTCCTCAGTGCACATTAGGTACAACAACAGAGTGGAGAATCCAAGACAGGCAAGGGGAGGGGTGAGAATGTACTAAGACAGTGGTGTTTTTCCAATGTTTATCCAATAAGCACCTATTTCATTTTTTTTCCATCAGGATGATTAAAACCTAAAATCCTGTTTTGTGCTTGGTCAGGCTATAGAATCACGAAGATTATATCATTATAAAGAGAATTAGCAACTTGTAAGAGGAAATGAGGCAAGGAAGAGCTCAAATACATGAGACAGACTACAGGCAGAAAAGAAAGCATTGTATGTTATAGTTTTAGCAGTTTTGAACACTAACTGCTTGGCTCCTGGAACAGGTTATGATAAAGATATAGTGTAATGTTTTCTCAGTCCAAATGCCAGTGTGCATCAAAATTAAAAAAAAAAAAAAAAAAAAGAGGACACCACACTATGGCTTTAGAAAACATAATTCAATTGTATTTCAACAATTTTAACTTTCCTCATACTGTCCACAAATAATGACAATTCAGTTTCTTAGTAATAAAAGAAACAAACCCACACGTTCTGTATTATTTAAGTGACCTCAGCAATTGTCTTTTCAGATGTACAAACCTGAACAGTTTCTTGCACAGTATAAAAGAAACTATCCCAAAACTTGCTCAGAGAAAAGTTGCATTTTAGCCATATTTCCAAGACAAGTGTATAAAGTTGTCATCTTGTTTTCACATCATAGACAGGAAACTCAATTGGTTACAGGATCAAATCAAGAGGTAACCAAATGAATCATAATCTCTACCAATAAAAGTGGGGAAATAAAACAATGCAAATGCTATGATGCAATCAGTATTCAAAACAAAAATAAAAATAATTTTGTTTGAAAAAAGGTCATACAGAGATTTTAATGTCAATCTAACATAAGTCAATATAATCACTAATAAGCTCTATGACACTAAAATGTTTGCACATTCCTCAAGAGTATGTTCAGGTTGGTTTTGTTCCTCTGACGAGAGCATGTTCACTAATCACAAATTTAAAAAGTCCTTCCTTCTATCCTTTAGAGAGAGAAGCAATATTAAGTCCTGGAGGCAAGAATCAAAGCAGGTAAAAAAAAAAAAAAAAAAAAAAAAAATTAGGTCTGGAGCGCACAGAACTGTTGGAATACAGTCAGGATGTGGTGGTCCAATTCTGCTGTGAACAAAAGGTTCTCCAGAGTCACCATGTACTGATGGATTATCTGATGATGCTGAAGACAGAAAAATAAATGGTTAATATGTATGCAGAATGAATTTTATTTTTACTATATAGACCTATTCACCTTAGGTAATCAAATAAAACAGACTGATCCATAAGCTCAACTCAGCATAAAAGTACAAGAGAATACTAAAGACGGAAGCTGACAATTCTTGTTTCCCTATAGTCTTGATAAAAATGAGGTCTTCCCTTAATTACCAAGGGGGACAAATCAATATGAATTTTCTTAGTCCCTCTGACTGTTATGACCAGCAGAGAAATTACTTCTGACAGTTCCTTCATTCAAAATCTTTTGCCTTCTAGCTTCCCATTACTGGGTATTTTTGGTAACTAATCCAAATATTATAGAACACTGCCCATGGATATAAAGAGAACTTCATCTGGCAACCTTTAAGAAAAAGTAACAACTTATTTGTTCAAGCAGGCATTCCCTTTTCCTCTTGAAGTGCCCTCAGGATTTTAATGTGTTTCTTTGTGGATGGTTCTGCAGTACAATAGAGTTACCTACCTGTAACAGGGGTTTCTCTGAGGACAGCATGATATGAGGCCTCACATACGAGTGACATCACAGAGCCTGGTATAGAACTTAGATATCAAAGCTTCTAGAAGCTTTGAGCATGCACCACTTGGCATGTGCAGCCCTGGCTACTTCCCTGCATCCCGTGCAGGGCCACTCAGACCATGAGAAAGCTAGATCTTGGAAAAACCAAGTTTGAAGCAGGAAGGCTTTGTGAGTCCTATTGTCCTTTGAGAACCCCAGTTACAGTTAATAACTTCACTTTCTCTGAGGACTAGCAGGTTGGCAGTTCTCACACATGGGGACTCCCAAACTACAGGCTGCCTTGAACAAAAAAAGGGGGGGGGGGGGGAAACAAACAGAAAACAATGCCATTTTTGCTGGCAACAGGCCATCCTAACATTTTCAGATTTCTTTTGTTTTTCAGTGAGAGTCTAGAATCAAATAATGGGCCCCATGGAGATAAAGTTGGGTTCTAAACCTCAAAAAGACTCTTTAGTACAGACTGCTCAAAACCACCTTCATGCCTGGAACCCATGTTGAAACAGTAGTGAGGCACGAATGTATGGTGGAAAGTCAAGTTTTAACATTGCAGACAGATCTCAGGTGGGCTACTGATGCCACCATGGTTCTAAAATAATACACCTTGACATGGCCTATATCCAGGCCTGTCAGAGCTTGACAGGAGAAGACACAGTCTGCTAGCCAAATAGAAGCAGTGCTGTTGGCTATGGTAATTCCAGGCTTAAGGGTGATAATAAAACAAAATGCTGAGTGGACTATCTAAAGGCTTCTGTCCACCCCAGGTAGAAAGCTACGGATCCTTTTTCAATGTAGACTACAATGTCCTTTCACCTTTATGGAATATAACAACTGTAGGCAGAAGCTCAGGATGCGTTCTTAGAATCACTGTATCAAGTAAAACTTTGTATAAGCTGTATAAGTCACTAGGGCATGGAGCTCATCAAATCCACTTGAAGTGACCACTACTAAAAATATGACCTTCCAGCTGACCCTTCACTCAAGAGTCAAAAAATAATTTTCATCAACAGGAACCCATTGAGGATCCATAATACAGGAGAAGGCTTAATGGAAGGCTTCAACTGACGCAAGCCCCATTTATACTGGACAACAAAAGCTGTGTGGAGATGGATTTGACTTCCACATGGTAGTGGTAAGCACCAGTTGTACTGAAGCAAACCATTATTGAGTTTGATCTCAAACCAGACTCAGAGAGATATAGAATGTACTCAAGTCCTTTCTGCAAGAAATATGAGGAAATATCAAAGGACCTTCCCCTCACTCCACCCAGGAAAAATCCTCCACTCCTGTCTTAAAAGCCGGGAGAACATGAGAAACCAATTAGACAAAATATAGGGATTGATCCTTCAACTTTAAGGCTGAGAGATCCAGATACTCAATGCTGGGGTGGCACGGTAACTCCTGATCCCCAGTGATCAGTATTGGGGAATTCTCCAATCTGATGGTTCCCCGATGAATCTCTCCCAAAGGAGCGGGAACTAATCTGTCTCAGTCAACAGGGAACTACAAGAATCCTAGTCCTCTGGTCTCTTCTGAGCTTCTGTAAGTTCCTTTGACCAGATGAATTGAAGGATATGCTTACAGAAGGGCAAGGGTATCTAAGGCATTTTCTATTCAGAAGAGATGCAAACAGAGCTACCCCTGTTATGATCTACTCACAGAACACCTGGTCTAATATCCAGGGACTGTTCAAGGGTGTTACAAAACATATCTGTCTGTCTAAGAGGACAATCATCTCACCCCCATCAGATATGTTGCTCTGGAGGATAATTCTGTGAGAGAAAGTTCAGTACTATATCTGGACAGTTTCCTGCCACAGGAAATATGGTCCCATTCCTCTTTGCTTATTGATGTAGAACTTAGCAACTTGAATGTCCTTTTGGGTGAGGACAAATTCCTTAGGCAATCAAACCCCAAAAGCTTTCGAGCATAGTTTATTGCACTTAGCTCAACAAAATTTATCTGGTAAAACTCCCCTTGAGTAGACCAAAGACATTGTGAGCAGAGTCCTTCCATATGTGCTCCAGGGCAAACTAATCCATGGGTAGGACAATATGTACTAGAGCAACTTGGCATGAATCAGCACCCATGACAGAGTTTTTCAAGGTTGGGAGATGCAAATGCCATCTTGAAGGTGCTGAGTAACTGGAAACCACTTAATTCTAAGGCCCACTGGACCCTTTGACATACAGTCAAAATCAGAAAAACTACAACTTGGACAAATCCTATGCTGACGTTGGCAGACTCCTTTCTATCTACAGTGGATATCAATGTGAATCTTCTCATGAGAGAAGGGCTTTTGCCCAAGTCTCAACTAGCAGAGCTCTTAAAACTCCAGTTGAGGCAAAGGGTTTAGGTGGGGATTGGAGTAATTAATAACCAACTCTAGCAATTCCAACACCCAGATGGGTGCGCAAAGCATTTTATAAAAGCATGGGGTATTGATGCAAGGTCAAATAACAGCACGCAAAATGTGCTTTCCTACTGCACATCTGAGACACTCCTTGAGGGCTGGAAGACATCTATGTGGGTGTAAGGATCTCTGACGTTTGAGGGAACACAGTCAGCCCCTCTTCCTGGAAGAGGCAACAGCGCTTCAAGGAAAACACTTAAGAGCTTTCCCTTTCAGATAACTTTCAACACCCTCCGGTCAATGATGGGACCAAATCTACCCATATACTTAGAGGATTAGGAATACTTGGAGAAGAATCTAGTCTTTTACCCCACGGGCCTCTAAAAGGAAGGAAAGTTGAGATGACAAAGTGTTCGTTGGCAGGTGATCTAAAGGATTATCAAATAGACAGTCTCATCATTATGCCAAGAACCAGAATGTCTAAGGATACTCTTGGTCAACAATATACTGTAAATCTCAGCTTTCCCCCTGATCATAAGGTTCTCAGACACTCAAACTGGAATCTGGCTATGCTTCACCCAATCCAGTCAAAGTGCTGCTTCAAGTCTTGGCTGTGGGTTATGACTATTGGGCCTTGTGCTGGCCGGGGTGACAGCTAGGACCCTGCCCACCGATGGGGTTGCAGGGTGATGGGGAAGGGAAGAAGTATCTCCTCTGCTTTTGGTGCTCTACTCATGAGTACCCAGGCTGTAGATAGTAGGCTGAAGCAGCAGTGGAGAGGGCATGCAAAGACTATCACTTAGCCACTGCTTCCCTGATCCTATTGTCAGAGATTTCCCTATCATGGTATTTCAAAATGTCAGAACATGGAAATATGACAGCAGAAAAAGACCATATGGCCTATCTAATATGCCCATCCATACAGCAGCTTGACAATACAATCCCTACCACTTGCTGAGATTCACTGTGCAAAACCAATGCTTTCTTGAATTCAGATACTGTCCTGGTCTCAAACATTTCCACTGAGACTGTTCCATGCATTTAGCCCCCAGTTCTGCAAGAAATACTTCCTTTGAATACTCCTCAGTCTATATCCCTTTCATCCTCATCCCATTACCTCTTGGGGTTCCAATCTCCTTTCCATTGAAAGAGACCTGCCTCCTGTGTATCTGTATAATAAATATTTAAATACTTCTGAGATATTTCCCCTATCTCACCTTTCCTCTAGGGTATGCATGTTTAGATATTTAAATTTGTCCCCATATGCTTTACAATGAAGACCAGTCACTGTTTCAATAGCCATCCTGTTGATATCCTTATGAAGGTATGGTCTCAAACTGTACACAGTATTTCAATTGAGGTCTCACCAGGGAATTATATGGGGTAATATTACTCTCTTTAACTGACCATTCCTCTCAGCTTTCTGGCTTTTACTGTCACCTCATGCACTTATTTGGCCGCCTTGAGATTTTATTTCAGAAACTTATCTGCAGTGATTTTACGTAATGTGCAGAATATTACAACTAAAACATATATAAATTAAAAACAACTGTTAACTCATCCGCCTATTTGGCTACCTTGAGGTCATCAGATATGATCACTTCCAGATCCCGCTCTTCATTTGTGCATAGAATTTCACTCCTATACTGTACCACTCCATTGTGTTTTTGCAGCCTAAATGCAAGACTGCATTTTTGGCATTAAATCTTAACTAAAAAAAAAAACAAACCCAAAACAAAACCCCACACATCTCCCACTAAATAGTAACATACAAAGAAAAGAGGTGAATGATATCAAATCCCACAAATATAGAAAAAAAATTGTTGAAAATTTTTTTTCTATTTTTTAATCTTACATTTCTTTTTAGAGAGATTGTGTTAGATCTCACTGCTGTCGGATGATCGAGACCATGCTGGTCATCAGGCAGTACACCTTCTGTAGTGTTCAGTCTATGCATGCCCTAATAAACTGGAGGTGCTGTATGAATTACAGGTTTGACTTCTTAAAGTTGATAAGGAATCCTAAGCTTTGTAGGAGATAAATTGTCACATCCAGGGAGCAGAGAATTGCTTCTCATGACTAAGCTGTTATCAGCCAATTGCTGAGGTATGGGAAGACTTTTATTCACTGGCAACACAGATGGACTGCCACTACTGTGAGGCACTTTGTGAAGATTCTAGGGGCAGAAGATAAGCCGAACAAAAGTATTTTGTAATGGTACTGGGAAGAATCTGCTTGGAATCATAGGTAGAATGAATTGATATGAATGTAAGCATCCTTGCCCTGTTGAGTAAATGGAAGAACTATGCTAAGGGAATTCATTTTGGATTTTACTTGGAGGATTATTCTTGTTGAGAAGGCACAAACTCAGATGGGCCAATCTCCCTGATTTCTTGGGAATGAGAACGTATCGGTAATAGAAACCTGCTATATGTTGGGAAGCAGGAATCATTTCTATAGCTTGTTGCTTAAGAAGTTATTGTACTGCACTATTTTGAGAACCCAAGAATTCTCAAAACGTTTCCAGGAAATAATGAATTCATCCTGCTACTGAAAGGGAAGGGAAAGGATTGTTTGACAGAATACAAAGTTAGGCCCTGGTTTAGACTGGGCCTGTTGCATGGTTTTAGTTGATGACATTCACGTTGTCTAAGTCTGGCCAGACAATGTTGCTGATGCTGGGCCAGAAGAGATGGAAGCCAATACTGCCAAAAAGGCCAGTAAGTCGTCCATGAAAATAAGGTCATTTTTATTGATAGTATGGATGCTATGGCAGAGTGGGTTGCTCTGGTGCCATGGAGAAAGATTGTACTACTACATTCTTGTCTTTAATGTGGAAGACTGCTTCTCAGAGCTTCTCTCCAAAAAGAGTGTCTCTCAAACATGGGAGGTCCACTACCTTCTCGCGAACATCATTACAGATCGAACTTCCTCGTAACCACGCCATATGGTGTGCTCCAATGGAAGCTGTGGAGGTAACTGAAGCAGAATTGAAAGTTTCATATACAGAACAGAGGAAGTGTCAAATACCTTCTTTTGCATCTAAGAAATATTGAGAATCGGAGGAAGGCAAGTACAGCTTCAGTTTCTGAAGATAATCATGGAGTATTGAACCATGTAGAACCGATGAATATTATTTTGAGAGGGAACACACAGTGCTCTGGAATATCCTTTTGCCAAAATTGTCCAAATGTTTGAGATCCTGCCCAACAGGGAACTGTGATTTGGGTCAGTTCATCTGAATAGTCACCCTTGAAAACCATCTCTGGAACAGGTATCACCCTCACACAACCTCATCAGTGAACATCGAAGCAAAGAATTCATTTAGTCTTTCCATAAAGGAGGTAAAATCATATCTTTCTTAAACAAAGCCATTATTCAAACTTATGAAGACCCCTTACATCTTAGATTAATCAGTGGAATGAGGACTTGGGGGCTTCATCTCCAGAAGGGGGACTGGAAAATAATTTGGTAAATGGCACATCAGGTCTCTATCAGAGTTGAACTGATGAGCAAATTGCTATGCAGAACATATAGGTTCCTGCTATATTACAATAAATTTTCTCCCACCTCCTCGGGGCTCTATTGGAGAGGCTGTGGGGAGGAGGGTTCACATGTACGAATGTGGTGGACGTGTCCTTTAATTAAAGCTTTTTGGGATCGCATGCAGGTTAAAATTGGGAACATACTGGGATCCCGGGTAGCCTTCTCCTCGAAATTATGTCTGCTGGGCTTATGGGATACTACTTTACTGAACTTTTATCAACGTAAATTAGGTGGGCAGTTACTTCTGGCAACTCTGTTCACTATAGCCACATTTTGGGTGACTTCTCCAAGGGTGCATCACTGGTTCTCACAACTGCATAAATTGCTTTCCTCCCAAAGCTAATTTATACTCTGCAAAATAGGAATGCATTAAATAATAAGATCTGGGATTGTTACTGGAAATATATAAACACATAAGTATGAATTGGGATTTTCATTGTCTGTTAGTTGATCAGAGTGTGGATATGCTCATTATGGCTTCAGAATATGTATATTGCTGCTATACTAAACGGTGTACCTGAAGTTTTGTTATTGCTGTTTTTTTTGTTGCTGCTTTTTTTGTTCTTATTATATAAGATATGGTTCAAAAAATAAAAAAAGAAAATGTACGTGCTTCAGCTTGGACAAAAAATGACCGAGGAAGCTCAGCAGGCAGTGATTGTGCAGGAACATCTGCACATGCTCAATAGAGCTCAAAGCTCTACAAGCTTGGAGAGACAAGTCTGTTTGTGCCGCCAGATGACATCACCCCATGTAATTGTTAATTCAGTCTGCTCATCAATGAAAAATACTCTCAGCTCTAAAGAAGAATTGAAAAATTCAGCCAGTGGAGCTCCCAGACCTTCTCTAAATCCCCTTCCACCAGGCCCTATCAATTTATCTACTTTAAATATAGCAAGCTCCTCACAAACATGATTCTGAAAACTGTTTGAGGTTTACTTCACTTCCAATCTTGTGTGTTGTCTTACTCCTGTCCCTTCTTCAGTAATTCCACCTTTTCTCATCATATTTCTTCCCTGAGTCTCATAATGCCACTTTTGCACTTTCTCCTATCACTAACATATGGCATAGAGGCGTAGCCTAGAGTGCAGGAATAGCCTAAAGCAGCAAGCTGTGAACCAGGAAAGTCAGGTTTCAAATCTTGCTGACTCTCCTTGTGACCTTGGGCAAGTCACTTTGTCTTCCATTGCCTTAGGTACAAACTTAGGGACTCATTTACTAAGCATTTTTCTTATACACACAAAATAGGAGAAAAGCCTTAGTAAATTAAGCTCTCTGGTGATAGTGAGATGCCTACAGTCTGAATGTAATCCATTTTGAAGTGTCATGAAAGACAAAATATAAATTAATTTAAAAATATCTAAAAAGTCTTGCTCTCCCCTTCACAGTTTATTGTATTTGCTATATCCATTTCCATCTTTGTTCTCTTGACTACTTTTCCAGCTTCTCTTAGCTTTTTCAGGTATTGCCTTTCTTCCTCTTTCTGCAATCTCTTGCACTTTATTTCCTTATCTTTTCAGCTGCTTCTTTAGAAAACAACAGCAGCCTCTATTTTCTCTTACCCTTACTTTTCTAACAAAAAGATTAGTTGTATTTAAAGTATCTGCTTTTAGTTTTGCTCATTCTTCTATTCCCTTAAATTTTCCCATCAAACTCCTTTAATTTTTTATATATAGTACTACTTTTCCTCCCTTTCTTCTTACCCTGCCCTTCCTGAATAGGTTGTAGTCTCGGAAAACTATATTCCAGTCAAACAGACCATGCCATTTCCTCACTCCAGCACATTGATATGATACTAGAGACTTTACGGATGGACTGGCATGTGAGTCCACACACCCCAATACCTATGGCAGAAGCTCTTGATGCCATTTTGAAACCTCAAAAGCTGACTTGAAAGCAAATGTTGCTTACCTGTAACAGGTGTTCTCACAGGACAAGCAGGATGGTAGTCCTCACATATGGGTAACATCATCAGGATGGAGGCCAATCATGGAAAACTTCTGTCAGTTTCCAGAACTTTGACTAGCCCCTACTGGGCATGCCCAGCATGGCACTAACCCTACAGCCAGCAGGGGTCCCCCTTCAGTCTTATTTGAAAGCTACAGGCAGTGCCGAAAAATAAAATAACAAACCTCACGAAACCCGGCGGGCGGGTTTCGTGAGGACTAACATCCTGCTGTCCTGTGAGAACACCTGTTACAGGTAAGAAACATTTGCTTTCTCACAGGACAAGCAGGATGGTAGTCCTTACATATGGGTGAGTACCGAGCTGAGGATGTCCGAAAATGCACCAAATATACCCAATGGCGTGCAACAGGCACAACAACTGGGGTGGAATTTGGTAGAGGGCATCCTGAACCCCACCGGGCAGGTGGAAGGGTGTAGGTACGTCACGTTGGAAATAAGTTACGCAGGACAGACTGGCCGAAGATGGAATCTTGTCTTCCGGCTTTGTCCGAGCAATAGGGGGCTGCAAAAGTGTGGAGAGAACTCCAGGTGGCAGCCCTGCGAATGTCAGGAAGCGGCACCGATCGTAGGTGTGCTACTGAAGTCGCCATGGCCCTCACAAAGTGTGCTTTAACACGGTCTTGAAAAGGAATGCCTGCTTGATGATAGCAAAAAGATATGCAGTCTGCCAACCAGGAGGAGAGTCTGCTTACCCACAGGTTGCCCTAATTTGTTGGGATGGAAAGAGACGAATAACTGAGTGCTCTTCCTGTGGGCAAGTGTACGGTCTAGGTAGAACGCTAGAGCCCGTTTACAGTCAAGGGTATGCAGAGCCTGTTCCCCTGGATTGGAATGGGGCCTGGGAAAGAAGGTAGGTAGTATGATGGATTGATTAATGTGAAACTCTGAAACTACCTTAGGTGAAAATTTAGGGTGAGTGCGGAGTACCGCAGGAGTACCTGCAGGAGTTTAGTGTAAGGCGGATAGGTAACTAGGGCCTGTAACTCACTAACTCTGCGAGCTGAAGTGATAACTAAAAGGAAAATCACTTTCCATGTGAGATATTTTAGGTCACAGGAGTGAAGAGGCTCGAATGGAGTTTTCATGAGCCGACCGAGAACCAGATTAAGGTCCCAAGAAGGGGCTGGAGGACGTAAAGGTGGCTTGATATGGAGCAAGCCCTTTAGAAATCGCGTTACGAGGGGTTGTACTGATATAGGAACATCCCCGACACCTTTATGGAAGGCGGCTACCGCACTAACATGCATTCTGATGGAAGAGGTTTTTAGACCTGACTCAGACAGATGCCAGATATAGTCCAAAAACCTTGGGATTGGACAGGAAAAGGGATCAAGGGACTGCGAAGTGCACCATAATGTGTATCTTTTCCATTTATAGGAATAAGACTTTCTTGTGGAAGGCTTCCGTGAAGCAATCAGGACACGAGAAACCGAATCTGAAAGGTTAAGTGGTTGAAGGATTAACCTTTCAACATCCATGTTGTCAGAGACAAGGCCTGAAGATTGGGATGGCGTAGGCATCCGTTGTTTTGAGTGATCAAATGCGGGTCCGTTCCCAAGGGAATGTGCCTGCAGATGGAGAGATCCTGAAGTATTGGAAACCACACTTGGCGTGGCCAGTGAGGTGTTATCAGGATCATGGTTCTTTTGTCCTGACGTAACTTCACGAAAGTCTTCGAGAGAAGAGGAAGTGGAGGGAATGCATAGAGCAGACCGGTTGCCCACATGAGGGAGAATGCATCTCTGGGCAGAGAGCGCTCGCTCCGAATGAGGGAGCAGAAATTGTCGACTTTGTGGTTCTGAGGGGACGCAAAGAGGTCTATCTGGGGATAACCCCATTCTTGGAAGATGAAAATCACTACCGAGGGGTTGGAGACCACTCGTGCGGTTGGAAGACACGACTCAGTTTGTCTGCCAAGACATTGCCCACTCCTGGTAAGTAGGTGGCCCTGAGGTACATCTAGTGGGAGAGCGCTTCTGACCAAATCTGCGCAGCTTCCTGACACAGAAGGAAGGAGCCTGTGCCTCCCTGCTTGTTGATGTACCACACGGCCACCTGGTTGTCCGTCTGAATCAGGATAACGTGATTTGACAGGCGTTCCTGAAAAGCCCTGAGTGCATATCGCATTGCTCGAAGTTCTAGGAAGTTTATTTGATGTTTGGCTTCCCCTGGAGACCAAGACCCTTGGTGTCTAGATTGTCCACGTGGGCTCCCCACCTGAGGTTGGAAGCGTCGGTGGTGAGAATGAGTTGAGGATCTGGCACTTGAAAGGGTAGTCCCTGGAGGAGATTGTTGTGATCTTTCCACCAGGCGAGAGACAGATGGAGTGAGTCGGTGATGTGGACAATGGTCGACAGAGGCTGAACAGCTTGAATCCATTGTGACCTCAGAGTCCAATGCATGAGCCTCATGGCCAGGCGGGCCATTGGTGTGACATGGACTGAGGACGCCATGTGCCCTAAAAGGATGAGGAATTGGCGAGCTGTTGCTGTATGCTGAGACTGCAACTGGTGAGCGAGAGACACGAGGGTTTTCGCTCGTTGAGGTAGAAAGGCTTTTGCCTGCAAGGTGTCCAAGTCTGCCCCAATGAACGACAAGGTTTGAGATGGGACTAAATAGGATTTTTCGTAACTGACGAGAAATCCTAGAGAAATTAGAGTGTGTAGGGTCAAATCGAGGGACGACCGAGCGGCTTGCTTGGTTGGAGCCCTGATTAACCAGTCATCCAGATAGGGGTAGACGTGAATACCTTCTTTCCTGAGACAAGCTGCTACAACTTCGAGGCATTTGGTGAAGACTCGTGGTGCAGACGCTAGGCCGAAGGGAAGCACTCGATATTGATAGTGCTTTGGGCCTACTCAAAACCTGAGGTACTTGCGATGAGCTGGAGCTATCGCAATGTGTGTGTATGCGTCCTGAAGGTCCAGACAGCAGAGCCAGTCTCCTCTTTGCAGAAGAGGTAGAAGCGAGCCCAAGGTTACTATCTTGAACTTTTCTCGCTGTAGGTATTTGTTGAGAGCACGTAGGTCCAGAATTGGACGAACTCCACCAGATTTTTTGGGGATCAAAAAGTACCGGGAATAGAACCCTAGGCCTTGCTGCGAGAGAGGGACGGGTTCTATTGCTCTTAACTGGAGAAGAAGGGAAACCTCCTGTTCTAGAAGGACAGAATGGTCAGATACTCTCCATGCTTGCAGAGGTGGTGAGTCCGGTGGAAGAGCAAGAAAGTTTAGGTGGTAACCCTGAGCAATGATTGCCAGCACCCATTGGTCGGTTGTGATTGATTGCCACATGCCGTGGAAGTGGCACAATCGACCTCCCACTGGTATGCTTGCAGAGGAATCAGGCTGCTGCTCTCCAAGTGAAAGTCAAAAACCTGAAGCAGGCCCGGCTGGGGAGCTGCTTGCGACTTTTGTTTTTGGGCCTGGCGAGGCTGAGGTTTTTGAGAAGGTCTTGTAGTTCGGGACCTTGTTGGTGGAGGATAGTACTTCCTTGGACGGAAGAATGACTTCTTAGAGTCCTTCCTAAAGGGCTGTCTTGAGGGGAAGTCGGAAGGTATCGATGAGAGCTGTTTAAGAGTCTCATGATGGTCCTTTAATTCAGCCACTATTTGCTGAATCTGTTCACCGAACAGATTGTCTCCTACACATGGTAGGTCAGATAGCCTGTCTTGTACTTCTGGCCAAAAGTCAGAAGATTTGAGCCAGGCCCATCGTCTTGCCAAAATGGCAGCTGCAGACACTCTAGTAGAGGTGTCAAAGATATCGTAAGCTGTTCTTATCTCATGCATTCCTGCCTCAAACCCTTTGTTGACAAGGATTTGAAGCTGTTGTTGGAATTGGTCAGGCAGGGTTTCAGAGAAGTCCTGTATCTGCTTGAAAATGACCCTATTGTATTGGGTCATATACAGCTGGTAAGCAGCAATTCTGGAGATGAGCATGGCCCCTCAGAACACTCGTCGACCAATATTGTCTAGGAACTTGTGTTTCTTAACAGGAGGGGTAGATGAGTGAGGCTTCGTCCTTTTTGCTTTCTTTTGAGCTGATTCCACCACCACTGAGTGGTGGTCAAGCTGAGATTTTTGAAAGCCGAGGGCCGACTGTACTAAATAGGTAGTGTCAGCTTTTCTATGGACTGGGGCAATGGATCCTGGGTCTTCCCAGATCTTTTTGAGGCGGTCAAGAAGAACTTGATGAACGGGAATAGAAGTGATCACTTTAGGGGCATCCAGGAATTGGAGGAGCTCCATCATCTGGTGCCTATCATCCTGCTCCAACTGAAGCTGAAAAGGGACCTACTCAGACATTTCCTTCACAAAATTAATGAAAGAAAGGTCCTCTGAAGGAGAACACTTTCTACTTTCAGTAGGAGAGGGAGGTGAAGGTAAGTCATCGGTGTCTGTGGAAGTATCATCACCCCAGGTGTCATAAGGATCAGCAGACTGACCTGTAGGACGAGAAGGGGGTTGGATACCCGAAGGCCCCGGCTGAGGCTCCGAGAAAATCGAAGGAATCGCCAGGGGCACCGTGGACAGCCTGGAAGGCATCAGTGCAGGTATCGAAGGCATCGATGGCGCCGATGTGCGTATCGCTCCCGATGAATGAATGGGTGGCGAGGGACGAAATGGCATCGATGGCTGAGGCAATACTCCTGAAGGAGAAATGTGGAACGGTGTTTCTCCTCCTGATGAAGCTGTCAACGGGGAGCGCACCGGAGCCATTGGAGACCCGGGAATCACCGGTGGAAGGACGGTCATGAGCGCCTCCATTCGGGATAGCAGCGGTGCCAGCGCTGCTGTCATCATGTCGGTGACCGGTTCCCACTTTCGGTGCCGGTGTCGGAGGAACCTGGAGCCGTTGCATCGCCTTGTCGATGGCCTCCTGGACCAGCCGATCCAGTTCTTCCCTGAGACCTGGAGCAAGCAGCCCCGGTTCCGTGACGGAAGAGGGAGGCGGAGGCACAGTCGGAGGGACTACAGGCGGAATCGCGACTCCCAAACCCCAATCAGGTGAGGGTGGCCTCGATGTCCCGGTCACAGGAATGGTTGGTGCCATTTCTGGACGGGACTTCTTAGACGGTGGCGAGGTTGATGATTTCGCTCCCTCGACGGTCTGAGATTTCTAATGCCGATGGCGATGTTTCTCCCTACGATCCCCTCGATCTTGAGGGGAGTAACGGGAGTCGATGGCCGTGAAGACGTCGATGGCGAACGGTCACCGGACGGAGGTCGATGCTGGTGTGACTTCGACGGTGCCGGTTCCGATGACATCGATGTGATGGACGGCATCAGAGTGCGAGCATGGAAGAGGAATCCCATCTTCTCCATTCTGGCTTTGCGACCTTTTGGTGTCATGAGGGCACATTTGGTGCAAGTCAGGACATCATGCTCTCGGCCTAAACACATTACACAGACTCCATGAGGAAAATTCCTGTCAGGAATCTCTTCAGAGCTCCTAGACTGCGAGGCTACTGCTGCGCGGAAAAAAGAAGACTGAAGGGGGACCCCTGCTGGCTGCAGGGTTAGTGCCATGCTGGGCATACCCAGTAGAGGCCAGTCAAAGTTCTGGAAACTTTGACAGAAGTTTTCTGTGATTGGGCTCCATCCTGATGATGTCACCCATATGTGAGGACTACCATCCTACTTGTCCTGTGAGAACAAGTGTTTTCCCATACTCTTTACCCCTGCCCACTAGGAGACATCAGGTTGTCTGACTTCTGAGGGAGCAAAACCAATAAATCCTTGACCGTTTTCAGAATGCTATGCAAATGAAGAGCTGGTAAGACACTATATGGGACGTGTGCATAAAATTCTGCTAAGCTTTTTTCTTAAGACTGTCAAGAGTGTGAAAGCTCTTCTCAGGGGGCACTGAGGAATGAGGCCTGGACATCTTGAAATTCAACTCAAGAACAGACTGGTGAGGAAGCTGCTGTTTGACAAATCCAGGAGCCTTTTGGACTTAGTGTATTGCGTGTGCCTCTTTTAAAAGGGATAGAAGGTGGGGGTTTCCACATTCTCATCTGAATATCCCTCAAAATAAGCAGGAGGCTAGAGAAATTTGAGGACGTCCAACATTTTTGCATAGGGCTCTTCCTCCACCTCCAACTGAAAAGGAAAATCCTCAGACATTCTTTCAGCAAAACTGGTGAAGACAACATCCTCTAGTGGGGACTTTCTCCTTTCTTGAGGAGGAGAGGGGTTAGAGAGGAAAAGGCCTGTTGACGCCTTCTGATCAGATTAGTTTTGAGATCCATAGTCTTACCCTCCGATCATACTCACTCTGAATCCCAGATCTGGGCCATGAGGTAGCTAGTTTGCACCTGTCTGGCAACCAAGAACCCTGGGAGGCCTTCAACTGGCTGGGGGGGGGTCTCCTTGAATCACTGAAAATAGACATTGAAGCAGTCTGCACAGAAGTAGATGCCTCTCAGGCACCGGTATTGATGGAATTTCTACCAGTGCTCCAAGAACTTCAAGGATTCATTGGACATCCAATGCCAATCAGCCCACTGCCTCTTGGATTTTCTTATTCAGTTCATCTTCAAAGATTACCGATGCTAAGACAGCATGGGAAGCAGGACAACACTTCATATCTTCCTGGGTCACCAGAGCTGTATCAGTGATTGTGACCAAGGAGCTTGGAGGCTGTTGCAATTCCCCAGATTCTCTCTGTCAGGATACTTGGGAGGATATCTAACTCCCTGCTCTTGACACCATGCATCAACTGGAACTGATGTTGATGCCTATTTGCCTTTGCTCATTGCTTCACATTGGTAACACTTAATATCGAAGCAGAATCCCTCACTTTTATTGGGTAGATTAAGCTTGATTATGGTCTCTCTCTATGGCCTCTATTAATTCATGACCTGATTGTTGATGCCAGGGGCGGACTGTGGGAAAATAATAGTGGCCCGGGGGATTTTTCTCCATACTGGCCAATGGGTACCCAATTACACATACAATGAGTCA
Source organism: Rhinatrema bivittatum (assembly GCF_901001135.1). Lineage (NCBI taxonomy): Eukaryota > Metazoa > Chordata > Amphibia > Gymnophiona > Rhinatrematidae > Rhinatrema > Rhinatrema bivittatum. The sequence goes on along the minus strand of NC_042615.1, from coordinate 425,219,908 downwards.
CCAAATACAGAATAAAGGGACCATAAAATATACACAGAAATGCACAGACAAACTGAACTGGAAATCACAAGTTAGACTGTATGTAATGCAGCAATGGAAAAACAGAAAATACCATCATTCCTCATAAAACATCAAACAAAATCAAGAACTATAAAACATCACAATAGGAAAATCATACTAAAAATATATATTTCAAAACTGCTGATGAATAGAACCTCCAGTAATTTAACTCAGGGAAATTTTCAAAAATTTGTATATAACACCAATAAAATATTTCAAAAAGAGCAGATTTTCAAATAATATTCAATAATTAAAACTAATAAGGATTTTAAAAAGCCCCTGCTGTCCCCTTCTGTGGGAGCTCTTGATTTCCGGTCACCCTGATATTGTCAAGGATTAGGAGGTTATCCTCTCTCTCTCACACATACTCACATGTCCATTCTCTCTCACACATACACTGTCACATACATACACATTCATGCTCTTATATCCACCATAACCTCTTGCTCTCACTGACACTGACACACTCTCAGGCTCTAAGACATTCTCTCCTCCTCTACACACAAACTCTTACTCCCTTGGATTTTCTCATACACACATGCTCTCACACTCACTGGCTCCCTCACATACACACAAACACACACACCCAGGCAAGCTCCCAGTCATTCTCACACACAGACACACTGACCCCCAGGCAGGCTCCCATTCATTTTCACACCACTCCCTCCCCATCCCCCAGATATAAACACATTCATTCTCACAAACACACACACACCCAGGCAGGCACCCATGCATTCACATACATTCACCCCTAGGCAGAGTCCCATTCATACACATGCACCCATTAAAGACAGACCCCCCTCTCTTTTGCCAGCAACCTCGGAACCTCTCTCATTCCACTGCTGCCACATAGCTATTGGGGAGGTGCCGATTGCTGCTACTGACACTGAAGCCCATTCTGCTGTCTATGTGCAGGCCCCGTGGGCTTCCACTTTCTCCATGCTGATCTCGTACATTGTGAGATCCACACAGAGAAAGTGCTATTCTTGCACATTCCCAAAGATTACATGTGCCAATCACTAAAAAGTAATGTATTTATTTTTTTTACCTTTGCTGTTTGATCTTAGTTTTCTAACTGGTTGGTCACAGGCTTTTTTTTTTCCACCTTTCCTTTCTTATTTTTTTTGCCAATTCCTTTTATATTGTCTTTTTTTCTGTTTCTTTTCTCTCCATCTTCTTCCCTCAAACACAGTCAGGTTCTCATTCTCACATGCATTTCTCTCTCTCACACACACACAGGTTCTGTCACATGCTCTCATATAAAATCATTTATACACACAGTCTCTCACTGGCACATGCGGTCTGACTCACACACAGGCTCTCTCTTACTCCCACATGCTGTCTTGCTCAAGCACAGGCTCTCACTGTCACATGCTCTCTCTCATACAATCATTCATACACACAGGCTCTCACATGCTGTCTCTGCAAACATTCAGGTCCTCACTCTAACACACAATCTCTCAACTCAACTCATACACACTCACACACACACTCTACAGACCCTCAGCCTCTCTCTCACCTCTGGGCCTCCTCTTCGTGGATCGCCGCAGGATGGGCTCTGCAGCGGCCCTGATCTTATCGGGCCGCGGCGGCCCTGCTACCGGGCCTCTTCCTCTTCTTGGGCCGTGGCGGCCATGCTACCAGGCCTATTCCTCTTCTCAGGCCGCTGCGATGATTCGCAGCTGCCCGTAAGCGCTGCTCCTCTTCTGCACGCGCTGATGCTCCTCCTCCTTCCTGCCCGTGCGGTTCCATGCAACGTTTACTTCCGGGGCCGCACGGGCAGGAAGGAGGAGGAGCATCAGCGTGTTTAAACGCGATCTTTTTCTTTGGGCAGTGGTGACGTGAGCCTCACCACGGCCCTGCCCATCTGCCTGTCGCAGCGCCGCATGAGCTTCCCTGCGCCTGGGGGCATTGGCTCCCCTCGGGATACCACTGCTCGCGGCGGCCCAGGCCTAGTGCTTCCACCGGCCCTGCCCGCAGGTTTCTCTTCGGGCCGCAGTGCCAGCAGACCCTCTTCTTGTCTTTGGCTGGGAAGTTTAAAAAAAAAAAAATCACATTATGGGAGCGACCGGCCCACCGGGGGAAGCCAGATCCCCTGATAGGCCAATCCGCCCCTGGTTGATGCATCACCAGCATCTGGTGCATTTCCTGGGCCCTTTGATGCATATGGCCTAGACTTATCCATTCAAAAGAGTTTTTTCATGAGCTGCAGATGGGATTGACTGCCTCTGGGAGTCATTTCTTTACATGCGGAGCATCTTCAGATGTCGTGATTGATCCCCATACAAAGTACACATCTTGTCATAGGGATCTGCAACACTGTAGGTTTGTAGCAGGGCATGTTAAGAAGCCACTGGTCTTTTCCTTGATGGATAATGAGCAAAAAATGAAAGCCTCTGCAAAATTAAATGATTATTTTGAACAAAAAACCCGATTGCTGCTGCTTGATATCGATGCAATACATGGCTGTGCAGAACTTGTAAGTCGTCAAAAAACCCTATTTAAGAGTTATAATAGGTTGAAGAAACTGAGCTGAAGGATATCACACAGGGGAAAAAAACACCGTTGAGGGAGAGTCTTCTTAAAAAAAACAAACACACACAGCTGTTTGGCTCTGCTGAGAAAGAGAAACTGAGGGGGTGGGGGCACTTTGCAGAACAGACAGCATATGCTCAGTAGAGCATGCTGAAAGCTTTAGAGACATTGCTCTGACCCCGCAGGATCAGTCAGTAAGTACATATCGTGCTTGTCCTCTGAGAAAGAATGCTAATTTTAAACTCTTAATTTAACATATAAAATTTCAATTACCAAAAGGCATTACTTTAAATTTTTATTCCCAGAGGTCAGCACACTGGTGTTTGACCTAGAGATATGCAAAGCAGCTCAAAAAAAAAAAAGTCAAATTACTGTTTATTATTTCTGTCCCATGAATCTCTGGCAAACTGAACTGTTTTAAGTCTAGAACTCTGACAGGTATTGAGGACTCTTACCACATGACAATTTCTAAGAACTCCAATTCCCATACTTTTTAAGCAAAAACATCAGGGAATGAAAAGTTAAATTTAGTACGTGTGTGCTGTATGACTATAGATACATAACACTAGGGGTGTGTAGATCTAAGTCAGCATTAACTTGCTTCAAGACAGCAGTCACTTTTATAGAATTTTATATTACTGCTAATATGTGCTCATCCTCCATTTTTCTTTCAAATATAAACATTTATCAGCATACAAATGCCAGTTCATAAATATTTTTAGCTCTGATTCAAAAGACAGGCTTCAGACAATCTGGAACGTGAATGAGACCCAACGCTCAGCATCAACAGGGTACAAATGAGAGGACATACCACAAACTGTACTCTACAAGATTTTACTACTAGGAATAATTCATCAGCTCACCTGTAGGAATATCTGCTGTAGCCTTTCTATACAGTTCTTATACCAAGGAGTAAGCACATCAATCCCTCCTGTTTCGCATCGCACCAAGTGCTCAGTGAGTATCATAATGAAGCGCTGTAAAAGAAGAGTATTACATTTTAAACAGCCATATTGGGTATATAAGTCCAACAAGATGAAAATACATTTTCAACTAGACAGAACCAATGCTATACGATACTTTTTTCCTGGCAAGGCAGTCAGGATAGAAAGTCTAGACTGTGTTAAATCTGTCAAGATAACATTATCTTAATGCTCACTGAGTTCTCACAAGCCTTAATTAGGGTCTTCTGTATCACAGAGCTACCAAGAAAATGTTAGCTGCCCAACAGTTCCAGCTAATTATTTAAAGTTTAGGAAATTAGGCAAGACCTAGCTTTTGACCAGGCAATTAATGATTAATAATTTCAATTTTGGGGGGACTGAGGTTAATGAAGATCACTAGGTATCAAAGGTTTTTCATTAGGTGTTTTTAATAATGAGAGTGTGTGTGTTTCTATATCTACAGTATCTATCTGTATAAAAGCACACAAAATAAATGGCACACACACAAATTTAAAAAAATTGATCCCAAAAGTGTATTAACAAAAAGACAAACACTGAAAACTACTCAAAACTCAGACAATGTTTATAGCAAAAATATAAATCATTTATAAAGGATAAAAAAAGCCAGTTCATAGTTTGCTGCTCCTCACAACAAAAGCAGTACTTGCTGCTATATATGCCAAAAACAAAATATAGTTACCTGAAATATAACAAGGAAAAGATTCTTTTGCTCACTCTGAGCAGATTCTACTTTCTCCTGTAATCGCTCAATCTGCTCTTCCAATGGCCCATCCTCCCGATCACTATTTCGGTCATCATCATCATCATCATCACTATCCCTCTGGTGATAAAGCAGCATATAAGTTACATAGGCCTACAAATACTGCTAATAAAGTGCCCGATTTATTCTGGATTCTCTCTAGTGACAAAGAATAGAAGGAAACCCTTAATCAATAAAGTCTATAAGGTGAATATGAAATACCTCCTCTATTTCCCCAAAGACCCAACTCATAGTCGCAGTGGCTAGAGATAGCACTCTTGTATAGTTCAGAGTTCACGGCACGAGCCGCTGGGGAAAAAAGCACACGAACCAGTCTAGGAGGTAGAGGGCTCTTATTAAAACAAAAACAGTATTTGCAGCAACATGATAAAAAAAAACTGCTACCAAACCATTTCAGAATATAGTAAATGAAAATAGATGGGAGTGGATTTGGTACAATTTTAAATTGAAGTCTGTCTCCAGCTGTGGGGGAAGAGGGCAAAGGCCTTCATCGTTATGCTCGGTATCCTGCAACCACTAGCCTCAACTGTTTTTTTTGTTTTGGGTTTTTTTTAATGTCCATGCCAGAAACCCAAGGCACTCATCTGTGGGAAGGATCTTCAGATATCACCTCAGGAAAACTCGACTGCAGGAGGGACCATAAGGTATCACCACAGGAGAGCAGGGCAAATCAATTTCCTTTTTTTTTTTAAATTTTATTTTTTAAAGTAATCCTTAGTACAAGATATGTACGTCTATCATCTGCTGGAGACGGAGAATACAGGCGGGCTGATGCTGGTGCAGGGGTATATATATACCACGACGTCAGCTTTGCTCAGTCTCCATTGACTGATACAGATGTGTAACCCACTGGTATGGATTAACCTGTCTGAATGCTAAGAAATAGATGGACTCCAGCTGGCTCACCCCATCTGCCAAATTTCTATTTTGTTCCATGTGACTGAGAAAATAAGTTTCCATAACTATTTCAACACTCAGTGCCGCCCCTGCCACCTTTTTCCATCTCTTATTCTCTTAACATCTGACCCAAACATGCTTACTTTTTGTCACAGATTGGTTGCTACTACCTCTGCTGGTAGGTTATTCCAGGCATGCATGCACCACCCTTCCAGTAAAGAAGTACTTCATCATATTTTTCTATAAGCTGCCTCCTTCCAACTTCATCATGACCCCTTATCCTTTATTTTCTTAGGGAAAATGCCATATCCTACTTTACTGAAGCCTGACAAATATTCATTTACTGAGGCTTAATACTCGACAAGACAACAAGATCCACTAGGCGATATACAATATCTAAAAACAAAGCAATGTAAATCAGCATAAGCACTTCATATATACATTATACAAAATAAGACAAAAGAAATAGCATAAGCAATTTCAAGGATCAAATGTAAGACTGAGAACTTCCAGAACTATTCCTGAAATATATATATAAAAAAAAAAGCTGTGTACCTGTAACAGGTATACTTCAACACCAATTCACTAGTCAAATAATTAAGTTCTGTGCCACCAAATGGAAACATTCTTACAGAGCTTTCTAGAAAAGACAAAAGCCTCCACTACATATGTGTGATAGTTCCCATACTGCAGTGGTACCACAGTTCTCTCCAGTTCCATTTATTTTAGCTTTGATTGGAAGGACAACAACTCCAAAGAGGAGGTAGGTGGGGGGTTTGTGTAACTGGTGAACTGTTTCCAGAGAAAGCAGAGTTGCTTACCCATAACAGGTGTTTTCCTAGAACAGCAGGATGTTAGTCCTCATACATGGGGTGACAATCGGATGGAGCCCAGCACAGAAAACGTATGTCAAAGTTTCTAGAACTTAGACTAGGTACACTGAGCATAACCATCATGCCCTATGCCATGCGTCCATATGGGGTCCCTGTTCAGTCTCATAACATAGAATTACGATAAAAATAAAATAATAAAAAATAGGAGAAACCTAATTCCTCCAGATGACGGGCGGGGGTTTCGTGAGGACTAACATTTTGCTGACCTAGGAGAACACCTGTTACAGGTAAGCAAGTCTGCTTTCTCCTATGACAAGCAGGATGGTAGTCCTCACACATGGATGAATCCCTAGCTACAGGCTGCTCCCCAACATAAAAGGGGTCCAACAGACACCAACCAGGTACCAAACGGCACAACAACAGTGCTGTTGGTAACAGAGGGGGAGGCAGCCTAAACCCAAACAATGGGCCCTAGGCAGGGAGAGTTGGGTGCCACACCTCAAAGAGATTCCAGAGCACAGACTAACCAAATCTACTGTCACATTGACCATCCCTATCCACTAATGTGATGCAAATTTTCAGAACTCCACATCACAGCCTTGAAAATCTCCTCCACAGGAACTGCTCGCCAGTGGGCCTTGACATGACTCCCAAGATGCAGATCTGCCTGGGCATAATAGAAGGAGATGCTAGCCAACTGGATAGTGCCTGTTTGGCAACGACAACTCCCAATCTACTCCTATCAAAAGAAATGAAAAGTTGGGTGGACTGTCTATGGGCTTCTGTCCTCTCCAGGCAGAAGGCTACGGCTCTCTTACAATCCAAACTGTGCAGTGCTCGTTCGCCTTGGTGCAAATGGGGCCTGGGAAAGAACGTTGGCAGGATGATTGACTGGTAAAGATGGAAGTCCATCACCAGCTTAGGCGGACGCTTAGGGCATGTGTGGCAAGACCACCCTGTCATGATAAAACTTGGTATAAGGTGGATAAGTCACTTAGGCCTGGAGACCGTTGACCCTGTGAGCTGAAGTGAGCCCTGCGCACCTGTGACTTAAAGGAGCTTTCATCAGCTGAGCTAGCACCATGTTGAGCTCACCAGACACAGCGGGAGGCCTTAGGGGAGGCTTCAACTGAAGCAGGCCCTGTATGAAACGTACAACTGTAGGCTGAAAAGAGATGGGTGTACCATCTACGCCTTGGTGGTATGCTCCACTTGCACTTAGATGAACTCTAACAGAGTTGGTTTTTAGGCCAGCCTCTGATAGGTGAAGGTGGTAGCCAAGCAGTTTGTGTGTGGGGCAAGAGAAAGGATCTAGGGCTTTTGCTCAAACCACATGGAAAACTTCCTTCACTTCAGTCCATAGGACTTTTTAGTGGAAGGCTTTCTAGAAGCTACCAGGACCTGAGACACGTCTTCAGAAAGATCCAGCAGTTGCAGAATCAGCTTCTCAACATCCAGGCTGTAAGTAACAGGGCCTGGAGATCTGGGATGCTGCAGCATGCCGTGATCGTGTGTGATGAGATTTGGGGAAGTCCCCAGACTGATCAGTTTCCAGAAGGACAACTCTCGAAGGAGTGGAAACCAGAGCTGTCTCGGCTAACGAGGGGCTATGAGGATCATAGTCCTATGGTACTCGCGAAGCTTCAGGAGAGTCTTTATTACTAGAGGAAGCGGAGGATATGCAAACAGAAGACCCTTGCCCCAATGGCGAGTAAAGGTATCCGAGGCTGCTTTGCCATCTGACCTGTACAGGGAGCAGAACTGAGTCATCTTCCTGTTGCAGGGGGATGCAAACAAGCCCGCGTCTGGGTTCGCCTCCTTCTGGTCCAGTGACCACTTATGTGGCCTGAAGACTCAACTAGCCTGTCCGCTATCACTTTCTCCCTTCTGGCCAGATACATGGCCCGGACCATCATCCTGTGGGACAGAGCCCAGGACCAGATCTGGACCACTTCCTGACACAGGAGGTACGACCCCGGGCGTCCCTGCTTGAAGACATACCACATTGCTACTTGGTTGTTTGTCTGGATCAAGACAACTGTGCTGGACAGTCGATCTCTGAAAGCCCACAGAGCGTACCTGATCACCCAGAGCTCCAGGAAGTTGATTTGACATTGTGCTTCCTGGGCGGACCACAGACCCTGGGGGCGCGGAGCCCATCTACATGAGCACCCCGCCCCAGGGTGGACGTATCCGTGGTAAGGACAATTTAGGTAGAGGGAGTTTGGAAAGATATGCCCTGCTCCAAATTTGAGAGAACCCACCACCAGGACAAGGAGTCCCAGAGAGAGACTGAGTGATGTGGATGCGAGCCTGGAAGTCCTGGGTGGCCTGGTACCATTGCGACCTTAAGGTCCATTGGGCTCTGCGCATGTGTAAACGTGCCAAGGGAACAACATGGACAGTTGCGGCCATGTGGCCCAACAGCTTCATATGTCGAGCTGATATCTGCTGGCTCTGTTGAATCGCCTCCACTATGGATGCCAAAGTGAGCGCCCTGGAGTGCGGCCTCGGCCTCGTCTAGCAGGGCTCCTATGAAGTCCAATTGAGATGACGAGCTGAGATGGGACTTCAGGTATTTGATGACAAACCCTAGTGACTCCAACACCTGGATGGTGCAAGGATGGATCTGCACCTGCCTGAGATGTGCTCTTGATCAGCCAATTGTCCAGATAGGGGAAAACATGCACTCCCAGTCTGTGGAGATGCGCCTCCACCACAGGCACTTTGTAAAGACACGTGGGGCTGATGCTAGCCCAAACGGCAACACTCTGCACTTGAAGTGCTGTTTTCCCACCACAAATCTGAGATATTTCCTGTGACTTGGAAAGATCTCAATGTGGTTATTCGCATCCTTTAAATTGAGAGAGAATAGCCACTCCCCTTTTTGCAGGAGAATCAGGGTGCCCAGGGAAATCATCTTGAACTTTTCTCTTTTTAGAAAAGTGTTCAAGGCCCTCAGGTCTAGGATGGGATGAAGTCCCTCTGCTCTCTTTGGAATCAGGAAGTACCGGGAGTAGAAACCCTGACCCTTTTTCCTTGGTGGAACAGGCTTGACTGCTCTGGCTGTTAAGATGGCGGATTAGCTCCCTTAACAGTACCTCTTGATGCACTAGCAGCCCCTAAAAAAGGGTACAGAAGAGAATTTGGCGGAATACCCAATAGATTTAATCAGAACTGTTGACAGACAGAACCCACTGGTCTGAGGTTATACTGGGCCATGGATTCGCAAAGAACCATATAGCCCCAGCATCTCAGTCAGGTACAGGTGGTTGGCTTATGCTGCCTACAATCCAGTCAAAACCTTGTTCCGGGATTTAGCTGGGGTGCTGGTTGGAGCTTGAGAGCTTGCTGCTGCCAGGGACAGCCACATGAGCTCAAATTTTGCGAACGGGTGCGAGGGGCCGGACGATAGTACTTCCTCTGACCTTGTCTCGCAGATCTTCTGGCTGAGGAGGGTGGGTGTGGAGTGCTGGCAGAGAGATGCTAGAGGGTCTCATGGTGATCTTGCAACTGGGCCACCACGTCCCTTGCCTTATCTCCGAAGAGATTCTCTCCTGTGCATGGCAGGTCAGCAAGTCTTTCCTGTACTTTCGGTCAGCGATCAGAGGCCCGCAGCCATTCCATTCCGCTGCAGAGACTCTCACTGCCATCTCGAAAACATCATAGGTGGAATACACCTTATGTTTTTCACACTCCAGGTTGTTGCTGTTGAGGCTATTGAGGAAGCCGCTCGGCCGCCCCCTGCACTTGCTTTCGGAGGATGCAAGAGTGTTGGCTCATGTAGACCTGGGTAGGAGGCAATGCGGACAATGAGCATAGTCCCCTGAAATACTTTCCTCCCAAGAGCATCCATCACTGTGATCCTTTTCCAAGGATGCCGAGGCATGAGGCTGAGAGCGCTTGGCTATCTTAAGCGCGGATTCAACCACTAGCGATTGGTGTGCCAGCTGATGCTTTTTGAATCCAGTAGCCTGCTGGACGAGGTAAACCCCGCCCGTCTTCCTATTCACAGGAGAAATCCTCAATGGTAATTCCTTAAATTGTACCGGGACCACCATGATCTCTTTAGGAGCCTCCACAAACTGGAGAATTTCCAGCATCTTCTACCTGGTATCCTCCTCCACCATCATCTGAAATGGGATGGCCTCCGCTATTGCCCTTAGAAAACATGAAAAAGTCAGATCCTCAGTCAGCAACCTCCTTCATTCCTCTGGAGGAGATGGTTCTGAGGGAAGACCTTCTGAATCCTCGGAGGAGGATTCTGCAGTGTCATTCTCCCAGAGATCATAAGAGGCCTCATCCTCGCTGTAATCCACAGGGGATGGGTCCATGGTGCTCGGCCTTTGTCCAGAGACCTAGGCACTGATGCAGGCCCCGGCAAAGCTGGAAGGGAGGCTGCAGACCTCGGTGAGCACTGCATTGGTCGGGGGAAGCATCGATGCCTCGCTGAGCATCAATGGCCTTCCGTTAACCGGCACCAGTTGGGTCAGTAACATACCGAGGAGCACGCTGAGACACTCCAGCAGCAGTTCCAAACAGTGAGAGCAATACTGTTGGTGCCATAGGCTCGATGCCCCGCAGATCCCAATTGACCGCCAGCTGGACTCTGTGCTCCAACTCCTCCTCGAAAGTTGCTGATGCCAAAACTGACTGGAGGCAGGAATGGTGGCCAGATCTTCCTCGGATCACTGAAGTGGATCGGCGACTGACACCAGGACAGGTGGAGACCATCATGGAACCCTGGCACTAATGGAAGATAGGCATTCCTCTCCACGGGGTCGCTTCGGAGGCATCACGGCAAGCATTGGTCAAGCCCAGCAACGTGCAAAGGCGATTGGTGCAGATGCTTCCTTGGTTTCCCTCCAGTGCTGAGGTCGATGACGACTAACCTATGTCTTCGACCTGGAAGAGACCGACAGAGATCGGTTCCCGGTGTCCCTATCTACCAGCGGCATCGGAGTGGATGACCTTGCCGATTGTGTCCATTAGTGCGCTACATGGTCCTTCAGCGTCAATGCCACAGATGCCGATTGCTTAGACTTCTTCACCCCGAAGAGCTTTTCTATCTTATCAAGGTGAGCACGACGTCCCTTTGGACCATTTGGTCGCATGAGCGGCACCCTAGGACATCATGCGATGCCCCCAGGCAGAGGATACACGCATCATGTGGGTCCGTAATGGACATAGTCCTCAGGCACTGAGAGCATCGACGGAAACCCAGACAAGGCCATGATGATACGAACTGAATGGGACGAAAAACAAATGCAGAGACAGAGCGTGATCAACGCCAACGGGCACAGACACCATGAGGGGATGGGAGCGAAAGAAAACTTACCAAACTGACGAAAAACCTCACAGACACTAGAGGGAATCGGAGAGGGACCCGCACTGAAAAAAAGACGCAAAAAAATGAAAGCTATTGGTGGAAATGTTTTCCAACAATTTTTTTTTAGAAAAAAAGCCACATGTTCAAGTTACCGTGAAGCGAAAGCTCCGTGGAAAAGAGACTGAAGAGGGACCCTACATAGACATGTGGTATAGGGCATGCTGAGCATATTCAGTGTACCTAGTCAAAGTTCTAGAAACCTTGACATGTTTTCCGTTCCGGACTCCATCCAATGATGTCACCCCATGTGTGAAGACTACCATCCTGCTTGTCCTAGGCAAGTAACTTCACTATCTCTGAAGACAAGTGGGTTCACTGAGTCACACAAGCAGAATGCCCTACAAGTCATCTTCAACATATACACAGCACATATGAAGAGAGATAATTAAGACCCATCAACAGGTAGAAAATCTCTCTCTCTTTTTTTTTTTTTATAAAAAGGGAAGGCAACCTGAAATTATAAAAATAGTTCCCTCAAAGAGACTGTGGACAACAGACAGTTCATACCTACTATCTCCATGGGAGGCCATGTCTAGACAGAAATGGGATGTGAATGTGTGGACAATGTTGCTGTTTTGCAAACCTCTTCTATGAAGATACACCATAGAGAGGCAACTGACATTGCCATTACCCTTTTGAGGTCAGGACTGCCTGGGCATAGAAGGAGATGCAATCTTCTATACAATTATAAATGGTTTGTTTTGTTTCCACAATTCCAGTTCTAGTGGAGTCATAAGAAACAAAAGTAAAATGGACTTTCTATGGGTTTGAATTCACATTAGGAAAAAACTCTCTTAATTTAAGGAATGAAGGAGCTTTTCACCTTTATGGACACATAGCCAAGGTAAAAATGATGGAAGAAAGATTAAGATGTAAGTCCAACACCATCTTAGGCAGGAACTAGGATGAGTATGATGTGTGTTATAATTTGGCTTGATAGTGAACCCTAGATCGTGGCAAGAGTTGACTCCACCCACAGCGAGGAGCCCTGTGGGGACTCACCACGATAGGCTGGGTCTCAGCAGTAATGGACACAGAGAGGAGAATATTTATTATACTGCAACGAGGAAGGGTGCCCTTAGAAAGGGCAGTGTAGCACAGTCCAGAGTGATGATTACCCAGAGATGGTATCTGGTAGTGGCCCGCAGAGCGGGATGCGCTGGAACCTGTCCTCTCTCCAAGCGCTGTTATAGTGTAGGTCCGGTAGTGTTCCACAGAGCGGGATATGCCGAGAATCCACACTGCAGATGGTAAGCTTGGAAGGTAGATCCGGTAGTGGTCCGCAGAGCCGGGTACGTCGAGAATCCACATTGTAGATGGTAAGCTTGGAAGGTAGATCCAATAGTGGTCCACAAAGCGGGGTAAGCTGAGAATCCACATTTTAGAAGACAAGCGAGGTAGGAGAGAGACAGACAGAGTAGCTCTAATACTCACTCTGAAGAAGCGAAGGCTGGAACAGAGAAGGCCCTCCGAGGAGCGGATGACCAGGACGCGGCAAGGTCCCTGAGGAGCGGATACCTAAAGCATTCGAGCAGGATACAGAAACCAACAGGCGTCTAATGAAAGGAATTCAGCAGGAAGGAAGTCCTTGCTAACTTATAGGAAGGATGGAGCAGTGAGTTTGAATACAGGTAGGCAGTGACGTCATGCGGCGGGGACGTCCCCAAGGTTCCTGCTATGACGTGCTTAAGAAGGAGGCTGGCGCGCGCGTGCCCTAGGTAACTCCCGAATCAAAATGGTGAACGCAATTGCCCACGCCATCCCGGGGACGCCAGGGAGGTCTGCGTTCAGAGGCAGAGGTGGCCATCCGGGCAAGAGAAGCAGTAGCTGGAAAAAAAAAAAAAAAAGAGGTGAGCAACAGAGGGTGCAGCCGTCTGCGACTGGCGCAACAGTACCCCCCTTCTTAGGGGCCCTCCAAAGGGAGTTTCGGCTTCCTTGGGTGAGTTAGGTGAAACTGGCAAATCAACTCTTTGTCGAGGATATTAGTAGCAGCCTCCCAGCTATTTTCTTCTGGCCCGTATCCTTCCCATGAAATCAAGTACTCCCAGTGCTTCCCTCTTTTACGTACGTCCAAGATGTCATCTACTTCATACGTAATGTCCTCTTTCCACAATAAGAGGTACTGGATCTGGAGTTTTAGCTGAAAACTTAGAGAGTATGAGAGGCTTCAAGAGAGATACGTGTAAAGCATTAGGAATCTTCATGGATGAAGGCAATTTCAGGCTATAGGTCAGAGGGCCAAGGCAGCGAATGACGGAGAAAGGTCCGACGTATCGTGGAGCGAATCTGACAGAAGGCAGCTTGAGATGAATTAATTTGGTACTGAACCATACCTTATCTCCTGGTTGGAATTGGGGCGCTGCTCTGTGATGAGCATCATAGCTCCTTTTGGCCTGTTGTCCTGCCTTAAGTAGGTGATCTTTGTTTTTTCCCCAAAGTTGATGAAGTTCCTCTGCTGTGGCTTGAGCTGCAGGAGATGTTACCGACAAAGGTAAAGGAAGTGAAGGCAAAGGCTGACAGCCGTACACTATCTGGAATGGAGTAGATCCAGTAGCAGATGCAGGGTGTGAATTCAGGGTGAACTCAGCCCAGGGGAGTAAATCTGCCCAATCGCTTTGCCTGGAGTTAACATATAAATGAATAAATTGCTTAAGTATCCGGTTCATTCTTTCCGTCTGACCATTTGATTGTGAATGGTATGCTGATGTCAAGTCTAAGGAGATGACGAACTTTCGACATAGTGCCCTCCAGAATTTGGCTGTGAACAGTACACCTCTAACAGTATATGCTTAGGCATGCCGTGCAGGCAAAAAATATGTTTTATAAAGAGCTTGGCCAGTTCAGGAGCAGATAGCAATCCGGGTAGTACCACGAAGTGCGCCATTTTTGAGAAGCGGTCGACAGTGACCCAAATTGTGTTGTTTCTGTTGGATACTGGCAAGTCTACCACGAAGTCAGTCGCGATGTGCGTCCATGGCTCATCTGGAACAGGTAAGGGCTGAAGACGACCCCAGGGATGTCCGGCAGGAGGTTTCTGTCAGGTTCAAGTGACGCAGGATTCCACATAAGCTTGTACATCCACTTTCATAGAAGGCCACCAATAAAACCGCTGTAAAGTGGCTAGCATGCGGGCCTGTCCAGGATGACCAGCTTAGCAGCTTTTTCCTAAGGTTGTGAGGTACTATTGCCTTACCCACTGGAACAGAATGAGTAGCGGCCAACACCACCTTCTCAGAACTAATGATGCAGCAAAGTTAGTCTGGAATGTCTTTGGGCACAAATGAACATGAGAGGGCGTCAGCACGAACATTCTTATCAGCAGGACGGTATTTGAGCAAAACGTTAAACCGATTAAAGAAGAATGACCACCTAGCCTGTCGATGGTTGAGACGCTGTGCATGACGCAATTATTCCAGGTTCTTGTGGTCTGTATATACGGTTATTTGGTGTTGAGCCCCCTCTAGCCAAGGTTGCCATTCTTCAAAGGCCAACTTAATAGCCAACAGTTCTTTATCGCCGATACCATAGTTCCTTTCGGCTGGGGTAAAACGCCGTAAAAGAAGGAACATGGATGCAGAGTATGGGTATCGCTGTTTTGACTGAGCATGGCTCCAACGCAGACATCGGAGGCATCGACCTAGACGATTAATGGTCGTCGAGGGTCTGGATGATGTAGGCAAGGTTTTTTGAGGAATGCTTCAAAAGGCAGCAATAGCTTCTGAAGACCACTGTGAAGGGTTAGCGCCTTTCCTAGTCATGGTGGTAAGTGGTGCTGTTAAGGAGGAGTAATGTTTGATGAATGTGCGATAGTAATTGGTAAAGCCGAGAAAGCACCAAAGTGCCTTTAGCCTGGTGGGTTGAGGCCAGTCTTGTATGCTCTTGGTCTTTTGTGGGTCCATTTGAAAACCTTTGCTGGACACAATGTATCCCAAGAAGGGAACTGACTCCTGATGGAAGGCACATTTCTCGAGCTTGGCGTAAAGACTCTCTTAATCTTTGAAGTACTTTCCTCGTGTCAGCTTGGTGGCTTTGTAAATCTTGAGAGAAGATCAAGATGTCATCTAAATATACAACCACACCCGAGGAGGAAGGGAGAGAGGAGTAGGAGAGTCTTGCCCTACCCGAGTGGAAGCCGGAGGCCAAGGAACAGCTGAGCCCCGAAGGATAGACATTTGCCGGCCTGGAAGCTGACAGCCGGAGGCCAAGGAACAGCTGAGCCCCGAAGGATTGCCATCTGCCGGCCCGGAAGCTGATGTACTTAGGAGGGTCGGTAGCTGTTAAAACCGCCCCTCCTGCGGCGCGCAGCCGACGCCGGCGCGCGCGGCTTGGAAGAACTTTGGGCATTTTTTGGAGAACAAGTTTGAATTCCTTCACTATTTTGGACGGCACTACATCAACTTGCAGCTGGTACGTTATAATAATTATTTGTCTCTCCCATGAGCCCTCCCTATAAGGAGATCTAAATGTGACTTTCTGAGCAAAACTGTTTAAAGACCCAGTAATAAGATCTTCTGTATTTGCAATAATCTGTACTTCATAATATATATGCCTCACACAAAAAGAAAGGGGAGATTGAGGGGTGAGATAGCAAGCTCACCAGCAATAGACCCTCGGCAACTACAGATCCCTGGGTTTTTTTCAGGACCAGGACCCTTAATACCGGAGAGCTTAGTCGCTAGGGGGTTGGTAGAGGAGCATATACCACCCCCCTTGACTTTAGATGTCACCTTGAGCCCCGGATCTCCAAAGAAGGCTTCCTACCCTGGAGACATCAATACACTTTCACCTGTAATGGCAAAAGCAGCAGAAATACCTGATAAATTGGAATTGGTTATGACCTCTACACCAGAGACCCATGAAGCTGCTAATTATACATCATTTTTAAGTAGAGAAAGGGAGGAAGGAACTGCTGTCGATGGGAAAGATGAGCAGCTTAGAGCTCTAACTGTTGGTTCTATGATAAAGAAATCTGACTCCAACACTTTGGAATGTATATGGTCTATTCTGAAATCAATTGAAAGCTCAATTAAAGTTCTCTCACAGGTTACATTGGAAACTAAACAGCAGACATTGATTAATAATGAGATAATTACACGTTTCAATGCTAAGACGGAGTTACTTGAAAGCAAGATTACCTTGGTAGAGAAAAATCAGGTGAAATTGATTGAGTCAGAAATTAGTACATCCAAAAGATTAGAGGCAGTAGAAAATTCACTAAGGGCTCATAACTTGAGAATAATAAATTTTCCTGTCATTAAAGATATCACACCTTTAAATTTGTTTAGAACATATATGCAGCAAATATTAAAGATCCCTGAAGCTGCATTACCCGTAGTTGTGAAGGCATATTACCTACATCAGGCTGCCCAGATGGAAGAGCCAAATTTAGCCTTAAATTTAACAGGTATATTAGAGCAATCTTTGGAGTTAGAGATTTCCCAAAGGAAACCTTTACTCATTTCCTTTGCCTTTCTCTCAGAGAGAAATAACATACTCAGGATGTTCTTTAGAAATAGGCAGGCTAAATTTTATGGTTTCCCCATCTGGGTCTATCCAGATGTGGTTAAATTGACACAACAACGCTGAAAGGAATTTCTATCAATGAGGGGAGACCTAATCAAGATTGGGGCCCGTTTTACCTTAAAATACCCTTGTAGGGCTTGTATACTTTACAAAAGTAATAATTACATATTTCTAGAGCCTAAACAGTTGAAAGAGTTTTTGGTTGCTCATACTCCGCAGGTATCAGCAGCAGTTTTGGAGTAGAATGAGAATGGGTTCCTTGTAGTGCTCAGTTAATCACAAAAAGGAAAATCTTGTATTAATTTCTTGTAAAAATGCTTTAGTTGCCATCTCCTTATTATCCTATAATTATGATGTCTAAAATGCATTAAGATGTAATTTGAAATACTAGGAGTTCTACGTTATTTTATTTAGATTTCTTTGTATTAGACATCAATTTTTTCTGTACAGAGTTTATATCTTGGAAAACATTTTCAAAATTGAAAATAAAGAATTAAAAAATAAATAAATAAATAAATAAATATATAACCACACATTGGTATAGCATGTCTCACAGGATCTCATTCATCATATTTTGAAATATCACCGATGCACTGCATAGGCCGAACGGCATAACTAAGTATTCGAAGTACCCGTCATGAGCATTAAAGGCTGTTTTCCACTCATCCCCGTGACGGATGCGGACCAGATTATAGGCCCCTTTTAAGTCCAACTTAATCAAAATCTTGGCTCCTTGGAGTCTGTCAGAGCTCAGAAACGAGCGGTAAAGGATAGCGGATCCTTTATGATGATCTCATTAAGACCTCTGTAGTCAATACAAGGGCGAAGGGATACGTCCTTCTTGCCAACAAAGAAAAACTCGGCTCCCACCGGTGACTTGGAAGATCTGATAAAACCTTTCTGCCGGTTTTCTTGAATGTAGGCAGACATCGCTTCAGTCTCGGATAATGAAAGGGGATACACTCTTCCCCTAGGAGGTTCTGCATCAGGTTTTAAATTTATAGCACAATCGAAGGATCTATGGGGTGGCAAGACATCTGCTGCTTGTTTAGAGAATACGTCTTGGAAGGACGCGTACTGAGGTGGAAGGCCTGGTAGAGAAGGTATAGTAGACATGCACGGCAATGGTGTAACTCTCCTTAGACATCTGTCATGACCGGCTGTTCCCCATTGTGATAGTTCCAGGGTGGCCCAGTCTAACTGGGGAGTGTGTTCTTGCAGCCAGGGTAGGCCGAGCATGACGGGATGAATGGCTTTGTCAAAAACCAGGAAGGAGACTGGCTCAGAATGGAGAGCTCCTGTGCACAAGCAAATAGACTGAGTGGTGAGAGAAACCTCTCCGGGCAATGGCTCACTGTGTATTGAAGAAAGCAGCAGCGGAGTTTCTGTTGGTGAGGTGGGAATCCATAGATGTTCTAACCAGTCTTTTCAAAATAAAATTTCCACCTGCACCAGAGTCCACAAGTGCTAAAGTCTGAAACTCAGACTCCCAGGGATGATGGAGACTGGAAGGGACAGTGGAGGAGAGGGTGTAGTCAGACCTAGGAAGAGTCCTCCTACGGATCCTAGGTCTCCATGTTTCCTGGACAGATAGGACAGGTTTGGACCGCATGGCCAGATTGTCCACAGTACATGCAGAGGCCCATTCTCTTCTGATAGCGCATCTCCTTGGCAATTAAATGGCTACAGCCTAACTGCATAGGCTCGTCTTCCTCGATGGTTGTTGAAGGCTGGGCTGGAGCTGCAGGCGAGGGTCGAGAGCGTATACTTCCTGTAGCATGCTTCTTAGGGCTTTTTGCCTCCTGAGATTGTTTGCATAGGTGGTGATCAACTCTCCCTGCAAGATCAATAAGAGTATCCAGGGTGTCTGGCAAATCTTGAGCCGCTAGTTCATCTTTTATTCGGGAGTTGAGGCCCTCTAAGAAAATGGCACGTAGGCAACCCAGATCCCAGTGGAGTTCTGAAGACAAGGTTTTAAATTCAATGACATAGTCCGGTAATGGTTTACCTCCTTGCTGAAGGTGCAAGAGTGCAGATCCAGCTACTGCCTGGCATGCAGGGTCAAATAGTGACTTAAAGAGAGCCAGGAATCCGGGTAAATTGCTCAGGACTGGATTGTTGCGTTCCCAGAGGAGTGAAGCCCAGGCCAGGGCTCTTCCATCTAGCGAAGGCAGGATATATGTCGTCTTGGCTAAGGCAGTGGGAAAGTAAGATGGTTGTAGAGAGAAGTGCATGCAGCACTGGTTTAGAAAACCTCTGCAAATCAGGGAATCACCTGAGAAGTGAGTGGGTGCTGGCAAAGGCACTGCAGTACGTACAGCAACCACTTGAGGAGAAGCATCTTTGCCCGAAGTAGAAGGAGTATTCAGTCTGGAATTTAGCTGATTAAACATATAGAAACATAGAAACGACGGCAGAAGAAAACCAAATGGCCCATCCAGTCTGCCCAGCAAGCTTTCACACTTGTTTTTTTCTCATACTTAACTGTTTCTCTTGGTCCTTAGTAACCTTTTGGTTCCAATTCCCTTCCACCCCCGCCATTAATGTAGAGAGCAGTGCTGGAGCTGCATCTAAGTGAAGTATCTAGCTTGACTGGTTAGGGGTAGTAACTGCCTCCATAAGCTTGCTATTCCCATGCTTATTTGTTTACCCAGCCTGTGCAATTCGGTCATTGTTGGTTATTGTCTGAATATAAATCCCCTATCTTCATCCCCCTGCCGTTGAAGCAGAGAGCTAAGCTGAATATGCACTGAAGTGAAGTATCAGGCTTAATTGATTCGGGGTAGTAACCGCCGTAACAAGCAAGCTATACCCATGCTTATTTGTTTACCCAGACTATGTAATTCGGTCCTTGTTGGTTGTTGTCTGAATATAAATCTTTTCATTCATCCCCCCCGCCATTGAAGCAGAGAGCTATGCTGGATAAGCAGAGAGCTACATTGAATATGCATTGAAAGTGAAGTATCAGGCTTATTTGGTTTGGGGTAGTAACTGCCGTAACAAGCTTTTTTTTGTGAAGGCAAATCAATTTTTTTCCACATTTCCTCTTGCCATTGAAGCATAGAGCAATGTTGGAGTTGCATTCACTGTGTGTATGTTTATTGAATAAGGGTATTATCTCCAGGTAGTAGCCATCATTCCTGCAGCCACCCTCTCTTCATTCACATCCTCTAGACCAGTGGTCCCCAAACCTGTCCTCGAGGGCCACCAGCCAGTCGGGCTTTTGGGATATCCACAATTAATATGCATGAGAGAAAATTTGCATGTTATGGAGGCAGTGCATGCAAATTTTCTCTCATGCATATTCATTGAGGATATCCCAAAAACCCGACTGGCTGGTGGCCCTCCAGGACAGGTTTGGGGACCACTGCTCTAGACTTTATGGATCCACATTGTTTATCCCACGCCCCTTTGAAGTCCTTCACAGTTTTGGTCTTCACCACCTTCCTCTGGAAGGGCGTTCCAGGCATCCACCACCCTCTCTGAAAAGAAGTACTTCCTGACATTGGTTCTGAGTCTTCCTCCCTGGAACTTCAAATCGTGACCCCTGGTTCTGCTGATTTTTTTTCCCAACGGAAAAGGTTTGATGTTGTCTTTGGATCATTAAAACCCTTCAAGTATCTGAAAGTCTGTATTATATCACCTCTGCTCCTAGGGTGTACATATTTAGATTCTTCAATCTCTCCTCATAAGTCATTCGATGAAGACCATCCACCTTTTTGGTCGCCCTTCTCTGGACTGCCTCCATCCTGTTCCGGTCCCTTCAGAGATACGGTCTCCAGAACTGAGCACAGTACTCCATGTGAGGCCTCACCAGGAACCTGTACAAGGGGATAATCACTTCCCTTTTCTTACTCGATATTCCTCTCTCTATGCAGCCCAGCATTCTTCTGGCTTTAGCGATCGCCTTGTCACATTGTTTCGCCGACTTCAGATCGTTAGACACAATCACCCCAAGGTCTCTCTCCTGGTCCATGCCCAGTCTTTCACCCCCCCATCGAATACAGTTCCAGGCGGTAGCCAGAGTCTCTAATGTCCTCTGTTGCTCAGTGATGCGTTGGGCCAGACCAGGGATGGCCAGCAGGGCTGAGACCTGAGCCGGGTCCATGGAGTTAGCAATCTGTTATAATTTGGCTTGACAGTGAACCCTGAATCGTGGCAAGAGTTGACTCCACCCACAGGGAGGAGCCCTGTGGGGACTCGCAACGATAGGCTGGGTCTCAGCAGTAATGGACACAGAGAAGGATATTTATTATACTGCAACGAGGAAGGTTGCCTTTGGGATGGGCAGTGTAACACAGTTCAGAGTGATGATTACCCAGAGATGGTATCCAGTAGCAGCCTGCAGAGCGAGGTCACTGGAACCTGTATTCTCTCCAAGCGCTGTTGTAGTGTAGGTCCGGTAGTGTTCCACAGACCGGGATACGCCGAGAATTCACACTGTAGATAAGCTTGGAAGGTAGATCCAGTAGTGGTCAGCAGGCGGGGTACGCTGAGAAGACAAGCGAGGTAGGAGAGACAGGCAGAGTAGCTGAAGTACTCACTCTGAAGAAGCGAAGGCTCGAACAGAGAAGGCCCTTCGAGGTGCAGATGACCAGGATGTGGCAAGGCCCCTGAGGAGCCGGTACCTAAAGCTTTCGAGCAGGATACAGGAACCAACAGGCGTCTGTAACGAAAGGAATTCAGCAGGAAGGAAGTCCTTACTAACTCGTAGGAAGGATGGAGCAGTGAGTTTAAATACAGGTAGGCAGTGACATCATGTGGCGGGGACGCCCCCGAGGTTCCCGCCATGACATGCTTAAGAGGGACGCTGCTGTGCGTGCGTGCCCTAGGTAACTCCAGAATCAAAATGGTGAACGCAATTGCCTATGCTGTCCCAGGGATGCCAGGGAGGTCAATGTTCAGAGGTGGAGGTGGCCATCTTGGCAAGAGAAGCAGGAGCTGGAAAAAAAAAAAGGAGGTGAGCAACAGAAGGCGCAGCCGTCTGCGACAGACGGGTGCAACAATGTCCCACCCTATATAGTGATGGACCAATAAAACAGGAGGGCAGGCTATCTAAAAAAGCCGTGTGGGCAACAAAGTGGGTTAGACGCCAAAGTAATCCAAGTGTAACTTTATTTGGATGGAGAGATCAATTCACCCAACCGCCCGACGCGGGCCGAGTTTCGCCCTGCTTAGGGCTGCCTCAGGGGCTGTGTATATTAGTGTGCTCTATTTATTTCTCAAAAAAATATTCTTGGAATAATTACACCAAATATCTGTTATCCTGAAATTTGCTGAACGAATAAGGATACGTGTGGTCTCCGATCGAGTACACCAGATATATTCAATATGTCTGGTATATGTCTGCAAATTTCAGGATAAAAGATATTTGGTGTAATTATTCCAAGAATATTTTTTGAGAAATAAATAGAGCGCATTAATATACACAGCCCCTGAGGCAGCCCTAAGCAGGGTGAAACTCGGCCCGAGTCGGGCGGTTGAATGAATTGATGTCTCCATCCAAATAAAGTTACACTTGGACTACTTTGGCGTCTAACCCACTTTGTTGCCCACCCTATGTAGTGAAATTTAGAATAAAATATATAAATCATTACAGCCTGGGATTCACTGTAGGCTGAAGTGAGTGGCACAAAAAACCAACCTTCCAATTAAAATACCTGAGCTCGCAGTCTGATTTAGAACCACACTGATGTCCTACTCAACTACAGTTGGTTTAATGGGACGCTTCAACTAAAGCAAGTCCTAAAATGAGTCTGACAACAAGAGGCTGTAAAGAAATGGATTTTATTCTACTTGGTGGCGATCAGATTCATCTTGAACTTTTCTCTTCCGGAATTTGTTTAAGGTCTTTAGGTCTAGAATGCTTCAGCATCTTCCTGTCTTTTGAGGCAGGAAAAACAGCGATGCTCAATTTTTCTCCTCAGTAGTCTCTCACCACCCAACATTCCATCTTTCTGATTAGCCCCTCCCTCTTTCATTCTTCAGTTGCACAGTGAGTAGTAATGACAGAAAAAAGGCCAAATGGTCCACCCAGTCTGCCCAGCAAATTTCTTATGGAAGTTAACTGCCGCTCTGTGCAAGTTACACCCAAGCCTTATGTTAAGGGTACATAAGAACATAAGACATTACCATGCTGGGTCAGACCAAGGGTCCATCAAGCCCAGCATCGTGTTTCCAACAGAGGCCAAAACCAGGCCACAAGAACCTGGAAATTACCCAAACACTAAGAAGATCCCATGCTACTAATGCAATTAATAGCAGTGGCTATTCCCTAAGTATAACTGATTAATAGCCGTCAATGGACTTCTCCTCCAAGAACTTATCCAAACCTTTTTTGAACCCAGCTACACTAACTGCACTAATCACATCGTCTGGCAACAAATTCCAGAGCTTAATTGTGCGTCGAGTGAAATAGAATTGTCTCTAATTAGTCTTAAATGTGCTACCTGCTAACTTCTTGGAATGCCCCCTAGTCCTTCTATTATTCGAAAGTGTAAATAACCGATTCATATCTACTTGTTCAAGACCTCTCATGATCTTAAAGACCTCTATCATATCCCCCCTCAGCAGTCTCTTCTCCAAGTGAACAGCCCTAACCTCTTCAGCCTTTCCTTATAGGGGAGCTGTTCCATCCCCTTTATCATTTTGGTTGCCCTTCTCTGTACCTTCTCCATTGCAACTATATCTTTTTTGAGATGCGGCGACCAGAATTGTACACAGTATTCAAGGTGCGGTCTCAGCATGGAGCAATATAGAGGCATTATGACATTTTCTGTTTTATTAACCATTCCCTTCCTAATAATTCCTACCATTCTGTTTGCTTTTTTGACTGCTGCAGCACACTGAGCCGACGATTTTAAAGTATTATCCACTATGATGCCTAGATCGGTGGTAGCTCCTAATATGGAACCTAACCGTGTAACTACAGCAAGGGTTATTTTTCCCTATATGCAACACCTTGCACTTGTCCACATTAAATTTCATCTGCCATTTTGGATGCCCATTCTTCCAGGGTCCTGCTGTAATAAATCACAATCCGCTTGTGATTTAATTACTCTGAATAATTTTGATTCATCTGCAAATTTGATAACCTCACTCGTCGTATTCCTTTCCAGATCATTTATATATATATTGAAAAGCACCAGTCCAAGTATAGATCCCTGAGGCACTCTACTCTACAGTCCTATTCTAGATCCTCCAGTCCTCTTCCCCTCCTTTAGAAGAACATAAGAACATAAGAAAATGCCATACTGGGTCAGACCAAGGGTCCATCAAGCCCAGCATCCTGTTTCCAACAGTGGCCAATCCAGGCCATAAGAACCTGGCAAGTACCCAAAAACTAAGTCTATTCCATGTAACCATTGCTAATGGCAGTGGCTATTCTCTAAGTGAACTTAATAGCAGGTAATGGACTTCTCCTCCAAGAAGAAGTTTTGTTAAGCTTTTTCATGTATTAATATAATGGTTTTTTTTAGTTACATTATTAATGTTCTTAATCTTATTTTGCTATAATTTAATTTTATTGTAAAGCCTGTTGCTATCTTAATGTTCTCTGTAAACCGAGGTGATGTTTGCTAATGAACCGCGGTATATAAAAATCTTTAAATAATAATAATAATAATAATACTGTTTACCCTTTTTCCCTGAGAAAATTGACCATTTAATCCTATTCTCTACTATCAAAACCAAATAAAAATTACTGCTTTGTATGTCAAACCCATAGAAAATTACTGCTAGCAAGCTTTTTACAGGGTGAGCAGCCTTCTTGATAATTCAGATAATGTTGTTAGAATATGCTTTGTTTGTGGACTTGGCCATAAAAGCAGTCCTTTGTTTTTTCCTTAAAGTCTGTGTATCAGTACCCTGTCCATAAAAGTCATGGGCTAACATTAGCTGTCTTCTGAATCCAATCCCCCCCCCCCCCCCCCCCATTACAAAAAAGGAATGCCGCAATTGTGTCAAAATATTTTAGGCTAATTGGTTAAGGGTAGTAATCTCCATGCCTTCTGGTAGGGGTAGTAGCTGCTGCTCCTTGCAGGCTACCCCCCCATGACCTCTTTTCTTCATTTTCACCTTCAGCCTTTAAGGATCCACAGTGTTTTTCTCATGCCTTTTTAAATTCATTTACTATTTTCATCTTCACCAACTCTTCTGGCAGGGAATTCCAGGGCTGGTGGTAGCTTTTTGCTGCTCTGTGCGAACAATTACAGTGCTGCTTATTCCCCCTCCCCCTTCTGACTCTCAGTCTGTCCCGGGCCTGTCAAAAAAAAAACAAAAACAAACAAAAAAACCCAGTTCCCCTATTAATGGGCTGATGTAGCATAGAAAGTTTGATAGATTTACTTTATTGTAATTTATTTGTATTTTTCTATTCTTTACTATCAGGCCGATACAGAAAGAAGCGCAGGAGAGCTGGAGAGTGCCCGCTCTCCTGACGCGCGCACAGGTCAGTGTTGTGGGCGCACGATTCAGTATCGACCCGCATGCAAATGAGGGCCCGCGGTAAAAGGAGGCGCTAAGGACACTAGTGCGTCCCTAGCACCTCCTTTTTGACAGAAGTGGCGGCTGTCAGCGGGTTTGACAGCAGACGCTCAATTTTACCAGCATCGGTTCTCGAACCCGCTGACAGCCATGGGTTCAGAAAACAGACGCCGGCAAAATTGGGCATCCGTCTTCCAACCCGCGGCAGATTTTTACATTTTTTTTATTTTTGGGGCCTCCAACTTAATATCGCTATGATATTAAGTCGGAGAGTGCATAGAAAAGCAGTTTTTTCTGCTTTTCTGTACACTTTCCTGGTGCTGGCCGAAATTAAAATGTGCGGCTTCACTGCACATTTTGCTTTCTGTATCGCGCGGAGATGACTAATAGGCCCATCAACATGCATTTGCATGTTGTGGGCGCTATTAGTTTCGGGAGGGTTGGCCACGAGTTTTCGACGTGCTATTACCCCATACTGTATAAGGGGTAAAAATAGCGCGTTGAAAACGCGTGGCCAAACGTAGGCTAACAGTGCGCTCCGCCAGAGCGCACTTTACTGTATCAGCCCTATGTATTTACCAACAAGTTTATTACTTGTATTATGTTTGAAAAAAAAATATAAAAAAAGGCACCGCTACCTCCAGCAATCTATATTTTTAAAAACTGATCTGAAACCCGCCCCTCCCCATGGAACCCATGGAAGAGTATTAAGTACCCTAGGCAAATCTCATAGCCTTCCCACATACATACCCCTTCTACAGACACACACACACAAATAACAGATTTTACATGAAAAAAGAACATTCAAAAGTACAGTTTTCTGAGGCAAAAATATCACTTACAACATGCATATTTTATTTACATGCACTACTATGGTGCCAACCAGAAAATCCTACAAAAAAAAAAAAAGACACTTGGAACCCCTATGGAATTAGACTTTTTGTAATGCATGCTAAATGTGGGCTTGGTCCACAGAAAGGCATGAATAAACAATTACCATTACAATACAGTTAACCTCCCATACCAAAACAATTCTGTCAGCATTGAAACAGTAATAACCTTTTCTATGAAAAGGCAACACTGCACATATTACATCAGGCCCTAGATCACCAATATACCTATTAGGAAAACAGAATAAGTCAGACTGCTATATATGTCCCACTACAGATAAATTACACGGTAGCAGAATACCTCACCTCAGTGTCACATGCAGAACACAGAGACCCTGATCAAATACAGAATAAAGAGACCAGAAAGTTTAAATAGAAACATGCTGAGGAAAACTGAACTGGAACCCAGGAGAATCCAACCTCTATAAGCAAAGCAACAATGGGAAAACAAACATTACCATTCTTCATAAAACATTAAATAATAAAATAAAGAAATATAAAACAATCATAATAGGAAAATCATATTCATAGAAAGAATACATATTTCAAACTAGTTAATGAACAGAAAGAAAACTTGCTTACCTGTAATAGGTGTGATCCCAGGATAGCTGGATCTAGTCCTCACATATGGGTGAAGTCACTGGACAGAGCCCTATCACGGAAAACTTTCTGTCAAAGTTTCTAGAAACTTTTGACTGGCACACTGAGCATGCCATGATCCCTTGTGCCACAGGGGTCTCCCTTCAGTCTCGTTTGTAGCAGTAAGCGTTAGCAAAAATAAAATAAAACGTTTCGGACCCAACTCCGTGGGGTGGCGCGTGGGTTTCTTGAGGACTACATCCTGCTGTCCTGGGATAACACCTATTACAGCTAAGCAATTTTGCTTTATCCCAGGACAAACAGGGTGATAGTTCTCACATATGGGTGATTAGCAAGCTACAGGCTGAGGCATCTTTCTTTTGGACCAACAGTGTACAACTTGTGCAACAGGCAAAACAACTGATGAACTGTTGGAAAAATTGAGGCAGCCTGAAATCACAGCAGGTTGGATGTGGAAGGAGTTGGGATTAAACTGGAAACAAGTTCTTTAAGACAGACTGTCCCATAGGCTGAATCTTGATGTCCTTCCTTGTCCAAACAGTAATGTGCTGCAAAGGTGTGAGGAGAACTCCATGTTGCAGCCTTAAAAATCTCAGCAATTGGTACTGAACGATAGTGTGCTACTGAGGTTGACATTGTTCTTACTGAGTGCGCCTTTACTCGACCATGGAGAAGGCGGCCTGCTTTTTCATAGCAGAACTCTATACAATCTGCTAGCCAATTGGAGAGAGTTTGTTTGCCCACAGCTTTACCCGGTTTGTTTTTATCAAAAGAAACAAAGAGCTGGGTGGATTTCCTATGGACTGCAGTGTGGTCTAGGTAATATGCAAGTGCACTTTTACAGTCTAAGGTGTGCAAAGCACTCTCACCTTGGTGAGAGTGAGGTCTTGGGAAGAATGTGGACTGATTCAATTGGAAATCCATAACCACCTTGGGAAGGAATTTTGGGTGAATACGTAGGACCACTTGGTCATGTAGGAACCTGGTATAGGGTGAGTATGTGACAAGTGCTTAAACTCACTAACCCTTCTAGCAGATGTAATAGCTACTAGGAAGAGCACTTTCCATGTAAGAAATTTAATATCACAGGAATGATTAGGCTCAAAGAGAGAACGCATGAGCCTTGTTAGTACTACATTAAGGTCCCATTCTGTGATTGGTGGCCATAACGGGGGTTTAAACCTCTCATAAATCTACGGCAAGGGGTTGCGCTGATATCGGGGCATCCCCTACTCCTTTATGGTAAGCTGAGATGGCACTGAGATGTACCCTTACTGATGAGGTCTGGAGATGAGAGTCTGAAAGGTGCCAGAGATAGTCCAATAAAGATGATGTGGGGCAGGAAAAGGGGGTCAATCCTTTTCTGCGCATACCACATGGTGAATCTTTTCCACTTGCAACGATAGGATTTTCGTATGGAAGACTTTTGTGAGGCTACAAGCTCTTGAGATACATTAGTTGAAAGACTGAATGATTGCAGGATCAAGCTTTCAACATCCAGGCTGTGAGAGATAGGGTCTGAAGGTTGGGATGGCGCAACCTGCCCTGATCCTGAGTTATGAGAGTGGGTGCTGTGCCCAGGCGAATTGGTTCTCTGATCAAGAGGTCGAGAAGTATGGGAAACCATACTTGTCAAGGCCAATACGGGGCTATGAGTATCACTGACCCTTTGTCCTGTTGTAGCTTCACTAGAGTTTTGGTTATCAGCGGTATCGGAGGATACGTGTATAGAAGACCTAAGCTCCAGGGGCGAGCAAAGGTGTCCTTGGCTAACTGGTTTCTCTGTTTGTGCAGGGAGCAGAATCTGTCCACCTTGTGATTCAGTTCGGATGCAAAGAGGTCCATTGTTGGCTGACTCCAATGTTGGAATATCTTTGTCGCTACAACAGGATCTAGGGACCACTCGTGAGGTTGGAACTGATGACTGAGGCGATCTGCAAGTACGTTGTGTATGCCTGCTAGATAAGTAGCCCGGAGAAATATGGAATGTGTCAGGGCCCAGTCCCAAATGTGTGCAGCTTCTTGGCAAAGATAAGAGCCATACCCCCTTGTTTGTTGAGGTACCACATAGCAACTGTGTTGTCCGTTTGTATTAAAACGGTCTTGTGTGAAAGGCAGTCCTTGAATGCATAAAGCGCATAGGAAGTTTGCATAGAATGCTCAAAGCTCTAGGAAGTTGATTTGAAATGTTGCTTCGAGTTTTGTCCACATACCTTGAGTTTGAAGATTGTCTACTTGCGCTCCCCATTCTAAGGTGGATGCATCTGTAGTTAAGGTAACTTGTGGGACTAGTGGTTGGAAAGGTTGGCCCTTGAGCAAATTGTTCGTGTCCGTCCACCAGAGGAGAGAGGAACGCAGCTGGTGTGTTATCCGAATTGGAGATGACAATGGTTGGATGGATTGGATCCACTGTTATTCTTATGGCTAATCTGGCCATAGGAGTGACATGGACTTTGGAAGCCATGTGGAGTTAGGAAATGATGAGCTGTAGCTGTTGCTTTTCGCGTAGCGATTTCGCTAACTTGGAGAGTGTGTGCGCGCGATCTTTTGGTAGGAATGCTTTTGTCATGGTTGTGTCCAAGTCTGCTCTGATGAACTGTAGAAGGTGAGATGGTATGAGGTGGGATTTTTGTTAGTTGATTAGAAATCCCAACGAGTGAAGCAGATTGATTGTGAGCTTAAGAGAAGTGAGAGCTCCTTGTCTTGATTGGCTTTTGATGAGCCAGTCATCCAGATAAGGAAAAACGTGTATGCTTTCTTTGCGTAAATGGGCGGCTGCCACTGCCAGGCACTTTGTGAATACTCTGTGTGCCGAGGCAAGTCCGAATAACAGGACTCAGTATTGAAAGTGTTGATGGCCTACTAGGAAGTGCAGGAACTTGCGATGAGGAGGGAATATTGGAATGTGAACGTAAGCATCTTGAAGATCCAATCTCCTTTTTGAAAAGGAAGCATGGTGCCTAAGAACCCCATTCTGAATTTTTCTTTTTGTAGAAATCTGTTGAGATTTTGGAGATCTAAGATGGGACGTAGTCCTCCTGTTTTCTTTGGAATGAGAAAATAGTGGGAGTAGAATCCTCTGCCCTGCTGAGGTCGGGGAACTGGTTCCACGGCCATAGCTCTCAGCAGTGTGGATAATTCTGCCTGTAGAAGAGTGGTATGATGTATGTGCATCCAAAGAGACTTTGGAGGAGAGTCTTTTGGCTGTGTAAGAAAATCCAGATGGTAGCCGTGTGCTATAATGGACAGAACTCATTGAACTGTGGTTATGGCTGACCAGCTGAGTAGAAAATAGGAAACCCTTCCTCCGACACGCAAGTTTATATTTGGGTTCATAGAGAGGCTGCTGTTCTCTGAGATCACTTCAAAAATCAGATGCCTGTCCTGTCTGAGGAGGAGGCTGAGGTCTGGATGTTTTGTTTTGTCTTGATTGACCTCTCTGTGATGGTCTGGATGTTCTACCACGAGAAGGTGGTGGATAAAATCTATGTGGTCTGTAGAACAGTTTCCTTGCATCCTTTCTGGTAGGTCGCCTTGTAGAAGATGAAGTGTCCCCTTGTATCATGGAGAGTTGGCGTAAAGTCTCATTTAATTTTTTAACTGTGCAACTGCTGCTTGCACCGATGGAATCGGCACTGGAATCGGTTGGCTCGATCCCGATAGGCCAGATGGTCCTGGACATGGCTGATCGGAATCGGAGGAGTCAGTTCTCAAAGAGTCTGGAATTGGCACCGGTGGATTTGGTTGATTAATCGGTGTCTTCAGCGTCGATGGAATCTGTAAGGCACCGAGCCCTTCTACCTTTAGACGTCATCTCGGCGCACTGAGGACAAGATGAAACTTTATGTCCGGGGCCAAGACATAGAACACATTCAATATATGGATCGATGATAGACATGGTACAGGGGCAATTCGGGCATTTTTTCAAACCGGTTGCCATCATGAAAAGGCCGGATAGCCA
The DNA here is from genome assembly GCF_901001135.1 of Rhinatrema bivittatum. Classification (NCBI taxonomy): domain Eukaryota; kingdom Metazoa; phylum Chordata; class Amphibia; order Gymnophiona; family Rhinatrematidae; genus Rhinatrema; species Rhinatrema bivittatum. Next base: position 425,189,011 of record NC_042615.1, on the reverse strand, counting down.
TCGATAGCCTGCAGTCACCGAAAAAATAAAGGAACGGAATCGACCGCTTTTGTCACCAATCGATGGAAAAATTGATCCAGAGACTGGGAGACCCCAATGAAGGGATTTTTCTGAGAGAAAATATTAGTTTTTCCGTGAGGAAACGTTGCGTGAAAACACACAGGGCTCCTTAACCGCAAGGCTAAAAGCAGTGCGGAAAAAAGAAGACTAAAGGGAGACCCCTGTGGCTCGAGGGATCATGGCATGCTGGGCATGCTCAGTGAGCTCAGTGTGCCAGTCAAAAGTTTCTAGAAATTTTGACAGAAAGTTTTCCGTGATAGGGCTCCGCCAGTGACGTCACCCATATGTGAGGACTATCATCCTGCTTGTCCTGGGATAATATCCAAAATTTCCCAAAAACCAATAAAATATTTCATAACATCTGATGAATAAAAAAATCCAATAATTAGAAAAAACAAAATATTTCAAAATAGCAGAAACACAAATTATACCCAATATTTAAAACTAATAAGGATTAAAAAATCTCCTGCTCTCCATACTAGGGATCTTTTGATTTACAGTCATTCTGAGACTGCCATGGATTGGGGGAGGCAGGTCCGCACAAACTTTCTTATCTTATCTTCTCTCACATACATACAAACAATAACGTTAATTCTCTCACACACTTCCTCTCTCATATACATGCCTATGCTCTCACACACATCCACAGGCCCTCTCTCTCCCTCACAGACACATTGTGTGTCTGCACCCAAGTCTGATACAGCACACAGGCTCTCACACATACACATAGGCTCTCTCAGACACACACAAGCTCTGACACAGAAACACATGTACATATGCTGTCACACAGACACAACCTTCTCTTTTCTTCAGGTCACAGTGGGATGAGCTCTGCCGCGGCCCCATCTGGCTTCCTCTTCACTTCAGGCTGTGGTACGATGAGTTCCACCACAGTGGGCTCATCTTTGCTTCAGCCCCACCAGTCTTCCTATGATTGGGGGGGGGGGGGAGGGGGGGAAGCTGTGCACATATGCGCACACTTAACAGTGAACACTATAACAGCCTTTCCTCATTTTATCCACCAGCAGGTTGAGTTCTGCCGGCAGTCCACCTCTTTGCAGCTTTTCCTCATTTTTGGCCACCGGCAACCCCACAGCTTCTGCTGCTGCTTCCCCTCAGGTGTGCCACTCCATGCAAATGTACATTCAGTCGTGCTGGACATGTCCACCACCCTCTCTGTGAAGAAATATTTCTTGATGTTGATTCTGAGTCTTCGTCCCCTGGAGCTTCATATCGTGACCCCCTAACTCTATTGTTTACTTTCCAATGGAAAAGGTTTGAAATCATTCATCATTAAAACCTTTCATGTATCTGAAGTTCTGTATCATATGTCTCCTGCAACTCCTCTCTTCCAAGGTATACATATTTACTTCCTGCAGCTTCCCCTCATAAGTCTTCCAATACAGATCCCATACCATTTTGGTCACCCTTTTCTGGACCACCTCCATCCTGTCTTTATCCTTTTTAACATATGGTTTCTAGTACTGAACACAGTATTCCAGCTGAGGCCTCACCAAGGACATGTACAAGGGTATTATCTTCTTTTTCTTATTGGTTATTCCTTTCTCTATGCAGCCCAGCATTCTTCTGGCTTTAGATATTGTCTTATCACATTGCTTCACCACCTTCAGATCGCTAGACAGTATTACCCCAAGTTCCCTCTCTCAGGTAATGCACATTAGTCTTTCATCCATCATACACATCTTTTGGATTACAGCACCCCAGATGCATGACTCTGCACTTCTTGGTACTGAATTCCAACTGTCAAAGTCTTCGACCACTCTTCAAGCTTTCTTAAATCACTTTTCATTCTCTCTACTCCTTCAGGCAAGTCCACTCTTTTGCAGATCTTAGTATGCTTCGTCTTTCTACCTCTGTCTTATCCTTGACACCTTCAAGATGATACTTCTCCCCCCGAACATCCATCTCTGCAATCACACAGTTCACCTCTCCTTGAAGCAGCCAAGTCAGAGGAATTCCCACCCTCCAAGTTGCAACACTGACAGCTTCATCTCTTGGGCCAGAGCCTACAGCAGTGTTGAGGTCTTTTTGCCAGAGCCCACAGCAAGTGTAACTTCTCTTAGACCCAATGCTTTCTTCCCAAACCCACCAGAAGCGAACAGCTGGCTTGAGATAGTAGGTAGATCCCATTCCACTAGCAAAGTGAACCGAAGTCCGCATACGGTATTTCTGCCGGCTGTCGCCACAATATTTTTAAAATTTGGGTCTATCTGTGCTTATCTCTCATGAGATTAACACAGGCAGTCATCTTGCAATTTTTAAAAATACTTGCAGTGGCAGCTGGCAGAAATGCTCTATGTTGGCTTCATTTCACTTTGCTGACTGGTAGGATGGGCTTAACTTGTCACCTTAAGCCAGCTCTTCACTTCCAGAGGAAAAGGGGTACAGCATCGTACTGGTGCAACTGTGGTATGCTAGTTGAGAAGCACTGCCATGCATAGGTAACACAGCAATGACAGCAGAAAAAGACCAAATAGTCCCTCCAGTCTGCCCAGCAAGTTTCTTAAGGCAGTAACTGCAGGTTACCCCCATGTTTCTGTTGAAGGTAGCAATTACCGCTCCATGCAGGTTTTCCCATAGCCTTATGTTAAAGGTAGCAATATTTACAATCCAAACCAAGCAACTGTCAAGCCCATTACAAAATTATTACTAGCAACGTTTTACAGGGCAAGCAGCCTTCATGATAATCCAGACAATACTGTTTGGACATGCTTTGCATTTGGACTTGGCCGTAGAAGCAGTCCTGTGCTTTATCTCTAATGTCTGCATATCAGTACCCCAGACTGTAGAAGTTGGGGGCCCAGCATTAGCTATCATCTGAATCCAATTCCCCTTTTTCCCCCTGCCATCAAAGCAGAGAGTGATGTTACAGTTACGTCACAAGCATCAAGGCTAATTAAGGGTAATAATCCCCGTGCCTTCTGTTAAGGGTTGTAACTGCCACTCTGTGCAGTGTATCCCCATGTACCCTTTTCATTTCCAATCTCTGGTCTTTATGGTTACATCCAAACAGGATTTCTCAAGAGTACTTTAACAATGACATTTTAGAAACCAAGACCCAGGCAACTTTGAGGTGGGACACGAGACATAAGGAGACAACAAATAAATTATTTAAATAATGAAAAACTAAAGTAACATTACCATCATTCTGTAACAGCTAGATGTACTAAGGCATCGTGAGTGCGGGAGGGGGGAGGACTTGTTCCATAATATCCAAAATCCACAAGCAGGCCTTTGCTGAATCATACACCAGATGATCTTAAATCAACTCTATCACCAGTAACTCATTGACTCTTGCCTGCTTTCTCTCGATTCAGTCAAATGCTATATGTCCTACTTTAGCCCCAATTCCCAAGGCCCTTTGCCAATACCATGGTCTTAACCTAACCATTCTCTACCAGCCATGTATCATAGCTAGATATATATATATATCTACCCTGGTTTGTTTCAACAGTTTCATGATCCTAGTTCTGTATTCCTCTGTTTTATGTAATTGCACTATTTGAGGCACTGTTATTGTTATTATGTAAACCGTTTTGATTTGTAATCCTGTTACAAGAAATTCGGTATATAAAACCGTTAAATAAATAAATAAATAAACAGACAACAAGACCTGCTTTCATGACTTCACTAACTCACAGCCTTTAGTTAAAGTTAACAAACAAGAGGGTGGAAGCAAGCAATAATCTGCTACACACTGTCCATTTTTCTTTGAAAATTGGGTCTTATTTTGAAAAAAATGAGAATTCTTCCCAAACGAATGCATTTTGATTTTTGGAATATTAAAACTGAATTGAAACCCTAATTAACTGCAACATATTTCCATAGCCCAGGAGTATGCCACAACAAATCTGGTCTTCAGGATATTCACAATGAATATACATAAAGTATATTTGCATGCACTACCTCCATGGTATGTAAATATATCTTATGCATATCCATTGAGAATGTGGCACTCCAGAACAGGAGTTGTCTACCCCTGCTCTAGTCACTGCACTCTTAAAAATGGTCTTTTTTAAATTACTAAAATAGTGTATAGAATTTCATACACGTTTGTGCTGCTTTTCCAGTTTTCCTTTAGTTTCTTCCAGTTCCCTCTGGATCTTCTGTACATGCTTATTCATCTTACGTATTGTGGAATGCAAGATTTCCCAAATGTACAACCTAGGAAAGAAGTAATTATTAAAATGAGTTTATATATTTGTAAAATCAAAACCAACTTGCTAAAGATACTGATTTAAATTTTTTTTTTTAATTTTATGAAAAGAAATTTCTTAAACAAGAAAAATCTAATCAGGATACTTCCCTGGACTACTGCTGTATATGCAAATTGTTTTTTTTTAAGATATTCTATGATGATATGTTATTCAAACAATCCTTTTAAATACTGTAAACCACTCTGATATCATGTGAAAGGTGGACAAGCCAAACTAAATTACCTTGTGAAGTCATGAGAGAGCTCTGGAGAGAAGATCCAGTTTGCCACAGCAGCACAATCAACAATCTGTGTTCGAATCATCTTGTCGATCAGTACAGCAATCATCTGTAAACACAGAGAGAAAATAAACTACGCATGCCTGAACATCCTATTTCTGCAGACTGCAAGGTCGGATCTGCAGGATGCAAGCACTTTCCTTGCCAGGGCCTCCAATCTGTTCTTCAGCATTGCCAATGTGGGAAATTTACTACTGTATGCAAAGCTCACTCCTCTCAGCTGCTACTATAACCATCCCTCATAGCAAAAGAAGCACCCTAAATCTCCTCACTGTATAATGCAGTTTGAAATACAAAGCCTGAAAATCATCTTTTGGAAGACACTATCGCAACGCCTAGCCTCAGCAACTAATATATTTGACCTCAAAGCAGTAGCAATAATTAGATTCATCAAAATATCAACTTTTCAATTGCCCTACTCCACTGCATCCAATTTTCTCTCGCTCTCCTCCAAATATGCACTAATATTTTATTGTTTATGCTTTTGAACTTCTCCATAATAAGAAGTGTACACCATTAATTTTGCCTGCGCTTCCCTCAATGACCAACATTTCAAATCATGTCACAGAAAGGCATGTATACAAATCAATGCCATACAGCAGAGATTCCCAAACTCATTTCTCGAGGGCCACAACCTAGTCAGGTGTTCAGGATTTCCACAATGAATATGCATGAAATTTGCATGCACTGCTTCCAAATAGATCTTGATGAATATTCGTTGTGCAAATCTGAAAACCAGACTGGGATGTAGCTGTTGAGGACTACGTTTGGGGATTTCTGCCATAGAGAATCAGCAGGAGATGATTCTCTATGGCTTGGCCTCTGTTGGAAACAGGATGCTGGGCTTGATGTACCCTTGGTCTGTCCCAGTAGGCAATTTCTTATGTTCATAAGAAGGGCTTACTTTGTCGCATCAATTTGCAGATTTCTGCTGCTAACTAAAAGCTTACATACAATAATATCAGAAATATTCAAGTTCCCATTTTAGTAATTTCAATGGCATCCCTTTATATGAAGGTTTAGCTCTTTCTTTTGGTCAATACCAAAGGCTAGAGGCAGTACTTTAGAAAGGGGACCTAAGCCTATGTAGTAGGTCCAGGTACACTGCTGATGTGTTTTAGCCTTGGAGAATGAATACCAGAGTTGCTTACCTCTAACAGGTGTTCTCCCAAGACAGCAGAATGTAGTCCTCACATATGGGTGATGTCATCAGACGGAGCCCTGTCACGGAAAGCTTCTGTCACAGTTTCTAGAACTTTTGACTGGCCCAGCATGCCATAATCCCTGTGGCCACAGGGGTCTCCCTTCGGTCTTGTTTGTAGCAAAAGGTACAAGCGAAAAATAAAATAATAAAACGGTTTTGGACCCAACTCCGTGGGGTGGCGGGTGGGTTTCTTGAGGACTACATCCTGCTGTCCTGGGAGAACACCTGTTACAGGTAAGCAAATCTGCTTTATCCCAGGATAAGCAGGATGGTAGTCCTCACATATGGGTGATTAGCAAGCTACAGGCTGACTCATGTTTATGCAGACCAACAGCATACAACCTGTGTAACAGGCACAACAACTGGTGTACTGTTGGTAAAATGAGGCAGCCTGAAAATCACAGCAGGTGGATGTGGAAGGAGTTGGGATTATACTGGAAACAAGTTTTTCAACACGGATTGGCCAAAGGCAGAGGTCTTGACATCCTTCCTTGTCCAAACAGTAATGTGCTGCAAATGTGTGTAGGGAACTCCAGATTGCAGCTCTACATATGTCAGCAATCGGTACTGAATGATGGTGTGCTACTGACATTGCCATGGTTCTAAGTGAGTGCGCCTTCACTCGCCCCTGAAAGGGAAGGCTTGCTTTCTCATAGCAGAATTCTATACAGTCTGCTAGCCAGTTGGAGAGAGTTTGTTTGCCCACTGCAACTCCCAACTTGTTTTTATCAAAAGAAACAAAGAGTTGGGTGGATTTTCTATGGACTGCAGTGTGGTCTAGGTAAAATGCAAATGCACGTTTACAGTCCAAGGTGTATAAAACTCTCTCGCCCTGCCTGGTGAGTGAGGCCTTGGGAAAGGGCAAGACTATAGACTGATTCAAGTGAAAGTCCGTTACCACTTTGGGAAGGAATTTAGGGTGAGTGCAGAGTACCACTCGGTCATGGAGGAACCTGGTATAGGGTGAGTATGTGACAAGGGCTTGTAACGCACCGACCCTTCGAGCAGATGTAATGGCTACTAGGAAAAGGACTTTCCATGTAAGAAATTCATCATCACAGGAATGCAAAGGCTCAAACGGGGAACGCATAAGCCTTGTAAGCACTACATTGAGGTCCCATTCTGCAACTGGTGGCTGTAGAGGGGGTTTAAGTTGAAGTAAGCCCCTCATAAACCGACCCACTAGGGGTTGCGCAGTTATTGGGGCATCCCCTACTCCTTTGTGGTATGCTGAGATGGCACTGAGGTGTACACGTACTGAGGAAGTCTGGAGACCAGAGTCTGAAAGGTGCCAGAGATAGTCTAATAGAGATGGAGTGGGGCAGGAAAAGGGATCTATACCTTTTTGTGTGCACCACTTGGTAAATCTAGCCCATTTAAAATGGTAAGATTTGCATGTGGAAGGCTTTCGGGAAGCTACAAGCACTTGAGAAACATTAGTCGAAAGATTGAGTGGTTGTAAGATCAAGCTTTCAACATCCAGGCTATTAGGGTAGGTTTTGAGAGTTCGGGTGGCGTAACCTGCCGTTCTGCGTGAAGAGGCTGGGTGCAGTGCCCAGACGAACTGGTTCCTAAACTGAGAGGTCGAGAAGTATGGGAAACCACATTTGTCGAGGCCAGTACGAGGCTATGAGAATCATTAAAGCCCTCGTCCTGTTGTAGCTTCACGTGGTAGCTTCATGCTATCAGTGGTATTGGAGGATACGTATAGGAGGCCTATGTTCCAGGGGCGAGCAAAGGCGTCCATGGCTAACATTTTTTTATGTCTGTGTAGGGAGCAGAATCTGTCCACTCTGTGATCCAATTTGGAAGCAAAGAGATAGATGTCTGGGTGACCCCAGCTTTGGAAGATTTTGCTCGCTACAGAAGGATCCATTCGTGGGGATGGAAACATCGACAGGCGATCTGCCACTACATTCCGCATGCCTGCTAGATAATTGGCTCGAAGATGCATGGAATGTTGGAGAGCCCAGCTCCAAATCTGTGCGGTTTCTTGGCAGAGCAGATAAGAGCCTGTGCCCCCCTTGCTTGTTCAAGTACCACACTGTAACTGTGTTGTCTGTTTGAATGAGTACAGTCTTGTGCGAAAGGCAGTCCTTGAATGCATAAAGGGCATAACGTATGGCTCGAAGTTCTAGAAAGTTAATCTGAAATTTCGCCTTGAGCTGTGTCCATGTACCTTGAATCTGGAGGTTGTTGACATGAGCTCCCCAAACCAAGTTGGATGCGTCCATGGTTAAAGTCACCTGAGGAGTTGGTGGCTGGAAGTGTAAACTGTCAGTAAGTTTGCTTTGTTGGTTCACCAGAGACGTGAGAGACGCAGCTGTTCGGTTACATGAATCATGGATGAAAGCGGTTGAATGGCTTGGAGCCACTGAGATTTCAAAGTCCATTGAGTTACTCTCATGGCAAGCCTGGCCATGGGAATGACGTGGAACGTAGAAGCCATGTGGCCCAGCAGTGTTAAGAATTGATGGGCTGAGGCTATGCTGTGTATGCATAGAGATATGGCAAGTTTGGACAGTATGTTTGCACGCTCCATGGGTAGGAAGGCCTTTTCGGCTGTGGTATCCAAATCCGCTCCGATGAAGGTTAGCACGTGAGACGGATTTAAGTGGGATTTCTGGTAATTGATGAGAAACCCCAACGAGTGTAGCAGATTGATAGTGAGCTTTAAAGCATTGAGAGCTCCATGCCTGGATTAGCTCTTGATTAGCCAGTCATCCAGGTAAGGAAACACGTGTATGCTGTTTTTGCCTAGCCACTGCTAGGCATTTTGTAAATACACGGGGTGCCGAGGCAAGTCCGAAAGGCAGAACCGGGTACTGAAAATATTGATGACCCACTATAAAGCGCAGGTATTTGTGGTGACGTGGTGATACGGCAATGTGTGCACAGGCATCTTGAATGTCCAGAGAACAGAGCAAGTCTCTGTTGTTGAAGGGGAAGCATGGTGCCTAGAGACAACATCCTGAATTTTTCTTTTTGTAGAAATTTGTTGAGATTGCGGAGGTCTAGGATGGAGCAGAGGCCGCCTGATTTCTTTGGAATGAGAAGATAGCGGGAGTAGAACCTTCTGCCCTGCTGAGCCAGGGGAATGGCTTCCACAGCCCTGGTACTTAATAAGGTGGACAGTTCTGACTCTAGAAGGCCTGTGTGATCTCTTCAGATCCACAGTGGATTGGGTGGTGAATCCAGGGGTACCATGAGGAAGTTTAGATGGTATCCCTAGGTTATGATGAATATTACCCATTGGTCTGTTGTAATGAGGTGCCGGTTGTCCATGAGGTGGTGCAGCCGACCTCCTACAGATAAAGTCTGGTCTTGGATTAATGGAGTGGCTACTGTTCTCTGGAAAGGTTTCAAAATCCAGAGACCAGGCCCATTTGCGGGGTTGGTTGTGATCTGCACGTTTTGGTCTGACGTGGATGTCCTCTTTGAGGTGGTCTGGCTGGTCTCACGCGAGATGTAGGTGGGTAGTATTTGCGTTAGCGATAAAAAGGTCTTCTAGGATCCCTTCTCGTGGTTTTCCGAGCAGAGGAGGGAGCTTCAGCAGTGACTGTGGATAGCTGACGCAGGGTTTCATAATGATCCTTCAGTTGAGCCACTGCGTCCTATATCTTATCGCCAAAGAGATTATCTCCAGTGCACGGAAAATCAGTGAGCTTATCCTGGACTTCCGGTCAAATCAGAAGCCTTAAGCCAGGCCCATCTTCTAGCACTGATTCCTGTTGCTGATAAACGAGAAGCCGTCTCAAAGGAATCATATGCAGCTCTGACCATATGTTTCCTTGCCTCAAGGCCTTTTTGGAGAATGGCAGTTAGCAGACTCCCTCCCCCAGCAACAACAGGAAAACCTATCTCATGGACTTGCTTCCATAGATTCCTCTGGTATTGTGACATATATAACTGATAGGCAGTTATACGTGACACTAACATAGAGCCTTGGAAGATTTTACGATCTAGACAGTCTAAAAACTTTTGGTCCTTTCCAGGGGGAGCTGAAGAATGAGGGCGCAATCTCTTGGCCTTCTTCTGCACAGATTCCACTATCACTGATTGATGAGGTAACAGTGGCTTCTGAAAACCTGGAGTGTGTTGGACCAGATATGTTGCATCTATCTTTCTACTGACTGGTGGGACAGTGCAAGGGTGCTCCCATAGGCGATGATGCAGATCCAAGAGCACTTCATGGACTGGAATGGCCATAATTTCCTTGGGGAAAAAAGATAGGTAGTATAATGGATTGATTGAGATGAAACTCTGACACTAGGCAAAAACTTAGGGTGAGTGCGGAGTACTGCCCGGTCTTGCAGAAGTTTAGTGTAAGGCGGATAGGTAACTAAGGCCTGTAACTCACTAAACTCTGCGAGCCGAAGTGATTGCCAAAAGGAAAATCACTTTCCATGTGAGATAGCGAAGTTCACAGGAGTGGAGAGGCTCAAATGGTGGTTTCATGAGCCTTCCTAAAATCAGGTTGAGGTCCCAAGAAGAGGCCGGAAGACGCAGTGGAGGCTTGAGGTGAAGCAAGCCCTTCAGAAAACGTGTTACAAGGGGTTGTACTGATATAGGAACATCCCCAACACCTTTATGGAAGGCAGCCACCGCACTGACATGCATTCTGATGGAGGAAGTTTTTAGACCTGACTCCGACAAGTGCCAGAGATAGTCCAGAAATTTTGTGATTGGACAGGTAAAGGGATCAAGGGATTGAGAAGAGCATCATGACTGAAACCTGTTCCATTTGTAAGAATAAGATTTTCTCGTGGAAGGCTTCCGTGAAGCAATCAGGACACGGAAAACCGATTCAGAAAGGTTGAGTGGCTGAAGGATTAACCTTTCAACATCCATGCCGTCAGGGACAAGGCTTGCAGATTGGGGTGGCGCAGGCACCCGTCGTTTTGCATAATCAGAAGCAGGTCCTTTCCCAAGGGAATGTGCCTGCGAAGGGAGAGATCCTGAAGTATTGGAAACCACACTTGGCAAGGCCAGTGAGGTGCTATCAGGATCATGGTTCCCTTGTCCTGACGTAACTTCACGAGAGTCTTTGAGAGAAGTAGAAGTGGAGGGAATGCATATAAAAGAGACCTGTCACCCACGAGAGGGATAGTTGTGAGTGTTGGCTGCGAGTGAGAGAGCAAATGTTCTCCACTTTGCAGTTGACATGTTGCAAAGAGATCTATTTGAGGGTCACCCCATTGTTGGAAGATTGAATCCGCCACTAAGGGGTTGAGAGACCACTCGTAGCTTGTCTGCCAACACATTGTCCACTCCCGGCAAGTAGGTGGCCCTGAGGTACATCGAGTGGGAGAGGGCCTCCGCCCATATCTGCGCAGCTTCCTGACACAGAAGGTAGGAGCCCGTGGCTCCCTGTTTGTTGACGTACCGCATGGCCACCTGGTTATCCGTCTGAATCAGGATGACCTGATTGGACAGGCGATCCTGAAATTCCCTGAGAGCATATCTGATTGCTCGCAGCTCCAGGAAATTGATTTGGTGTTTGGATTCCTCTGGAGACCAATTTCCTTGTGTCTGCAGATTGGCCACATGGGCTCCCCAGCATAGATTGGAAGCATCGGTGGTGAGAATTATTTGAAAGTTTGGAGGTTGGAAGGGCAAGCCTTGGAGGAAATTGACCTGATTTTTCCACCAGGCGAGAGACTGACGGAGTGAGTCGATGATGTGGACAATGGTCGACAGGGGCTGAATGCATTGAGTCCATTGTGACCTTAGAGTCCACTGCATGGACTCTCATGGCTAGGCGGGCCATTGGGGTGACCTGAACTGAGGACGCCATGTGTCCCAGTAGGATGAGAAAGCGGCGTGCAATCGTGTAGCGCTGAGACTGCAGCTGGTGTGCAAGAAAGATGAGAGTGAGAGCTCGTTGTCGAGGTAGAAAAGCTTTTGCCTTCAAGGTGTCCAAGTCTGCCCTTATGAATGATAAGGTTTGAGATGGAACTAAGTAGGATTTGTCATAGTTGACGAGAAATCCTAGCAAAATCAGGGTGTGTAAGATAAGATGCAGGGACGACAGAGCAGTTTGCTGAGTAGGAGCCTTGATCAACCAATCGTCTAGATAGGGGTAGACGTGAACACCTTGAGTTCTGAGGAAGGCTGCAACTACTACGAGACATTTCGTGAAGACTTATGGTGCAGATGCGAGGCCGAATGGAAGCACTTGGTACTGATAGTGATTGGGGCCTACCAGAAATCTCAGGTATTTGCGATGAGATGGAGTTATCACAATATGAGTTTATGCATCCTGGAGGTCTAGAGAGCAGAGCCAGTTTCCTTTTTGCAGAAGAGGAAGGAGGGAACCCAAGGTTACCATCTTGAACTTTTCTTGTTGGAGGTACTTATTGAGGGCACATAGGTCCAGAATTGGACGAACGCCGCCTGATTTTTTGGGAATTAGAAAGTACCGGGAATAGAATCCTAGGCCTTGTTGGGAATAGGGTACTGGTTCTATTGCTCTGGACTGGAGGAGGGAGTCTTCCTGTTCCAGAAGTGGTGAGTGGTCGGATGTTCCCCACATCAGCCGAGGTGGGGAGTCAAGTGGGATGGAGAGAAAGTTCAGGTGATAACCCTGAGAGATTATGGCGAGAACCCACTGGTCTGAGGTGATTGTTTGCCACTTGTTGTGGAAATGGCACAATCGACCTCCCACTGGTATCTTGAGGCAGTGGAAGTTGTCGATGCCGGACGGTCACCGGCCGGTGGCCGATACTGGCGCAAAGTGGACGGTGCCGGTTCTGACGACATCGATGTAATAGACGGCGTCGGGGTTTGAGCATGGAAGAGAAGTTCCATCTTCTCCATTCTGGCCTTGCGACCACTGGGTGTCGTTAGAGCACAATTGGTGCAGGTCAGGACATAGTGCTCACATCCAAGACACATTACACAGACTTTATGAGGGTCTGTTATGGACATGGTGCGATTGCAGTCCGGGCACAGATGGAATCCAGACGCCATGGCCATGAAAAAACTTGAGCCGCGGTACGGTCGACGGCCAGTAGGCCGCGAGGGCCAAACTCGACGGGAATCGACCGAAAACAGGTAAAAACTTACCGGATTACCACAGAGTCAAAAATTCGAAGGAGGGACCCCTGTGGGGTATAAAACTTTAGTAATTCCGTGAGGAAAATTCCTGTCAGGAATCTCTATGGAGCTCCTTAACCGCGTGACTACTGCTGCGCGGAAAAAAGAAGACTGAAGGGGGACTCCTGCTGGCTGCAGGGTTAGTGCCATGCTGGGCATGCCCAGTAGGGGCCAGTCAAAGTTCTAGAAACTTTGACAAAAGTGTTTCGCGTTTGGGCTCCATCCTGTGATGTCACCCATATGTGAGGATTACCATCCTGCTTGTCCTGTGAGAAAGGTAGAGATAAAAACATTCATCTTCAATATGCTGCGCTGTCTATTTTTTTTTCCCCCCAAATAATGTTTATTGCAAGAGAAAGAGAGGTACAATTGGAACAAACACCATGACTGAGTCCCCAAAGTCCCAGGCATACGCTAAAATGGAGAAAGGGGATGCTGTATACCTGTTTGACTCTCTTCCCTGTTGTGTTCCCTGTGTTTGTTTCAGGCTATTACTGTATCATTGTATGTTTCTCGAGGGGCCTTTCTGGACTTGACCTGTTTTACAATTGTTTGGTTGGTTGGTCTCTTGCAAATTTCTGTTGTCTGCTGCTTTGTCTTACAATGGTCACTTTCTATAGACTTTCTAGAATACTCTTGTTCAAAAAGCAGTTTTCTAATTAAGGTTACTAAGGAAGCCAGCCCATTTAAAAACACATTGGAATCTTGTTTCATGAAATAGGGGTGATATATGTAAACAGTTTTTCAGTTTTGCTGCAGACTTTCTTCATGAAGTACACAGCAACAATATAAAACAAATAGAAAGAGCAACTGTCTATATAGTCTCAGTTCTAGTCCCAATACATTTCATATGCAAAAACTGCCAATGTTGCCCTTTTCCCACACCCCCTGAAAGCACTCAACAGTCAAAACTGAAACAGTCTAATGATCCCCAGTGACCTAGCTCCACAAGTTTTATTGAGCTAGGTTCAACCATTTAAAAGTTATAAGGTGGTACACACAAAGATAAAAACCCATAACACATTTTATGACCGGATAAGCCTCTTTTCATATAGAAAGAGGCTAAAAACATACAATAAAACACTGGATGTGCTATGACAAAATGCATAGTAAGCTTACATTTACATGAAAAAGCACCATTGGGGTCACAGTTTGATGACCCAGCAACAGAGCTGAATGCTGCCATGTTGGAGACCAACTTTCAATTACTGGACCTGGTTTCTGTTCCTTGGGCCAGCCATGACTGTGGAACCTGCTAAGTCAGTGTTTACAGCCCCCAACAGAAAGTCCCAGACATCACCCAAAACTGCCTACTGCGTGGGTCTGGAACACACGTGTGCTGGGTTCCAGAAGGAACTGCGATCTGCTCTACTCAGCCAGAAGATGGCTGTAATGGCTAGGTAAGAAGATAAATAGTGGATTAGACACCGGAAGTTGTCCAAAAATTCTTTATTTGAATGGAGACACAAAATTCATACTTTTGCCCGACTCAGGCCGAGTTTCGCCCCAGCGGGGCTGCCTCAGGGGCTGTATGTCGATTTTTGTAAATTCAATATTCAATATATTATACCATGATTCGAGTGTCTGAAATGCCAAGCATTCTGCAGGGATGATGTTATTTTGACTGTGAATGAAGCACTTTGAGCTGTAATCTTACCTCGAGAAAAAATCACGATCTTGGCATTTCAGACACTCGAATCATGGTATAATATATTGAATATTGAATTTACAAAAATTGACATACAGCCCCTGAGGCAGCCCCGCTGGGGCGAAACTCGGCCTGAGTCGGGCAAAAGTATGAATCTTGTGTCTCCATTCAAATAAAGAATTTTTGGACAACTTCCGGTGTCTAATCCACTATTTGCCTACACGGCGTTCTTAGACCACCTACCCTCTTGCTTCATCAGTCCTAGGTAAGAAGATAATAAAGGAAGGAAAACTTCCAGTCTGACTGCAATGAAGGCTCATGATGCGTTTGCCCAAACTAGTGCAGGTTCAAATTAACTAAAAGAAAGTTTCTAAGAAAAATGTGACAGCATTTTGGAACTGGATGTACTCAATTTTACATAACACTACACTAAAGTGACTCTTGTTCTGTTATTTTTGTGCTTTTTAATTCTGAATTAGGAAATACAGCAGCAAGGAAAATGAAATTGCTTTCTAAAACAGAATATAATCTAGCATAATTTGGAAACTATATGCTATTTGGTGCCAAATTGCTTTTTTGCAGGATTATATATATATATATATATATATATATATATATATATATATATATATAGAATATATATATATATAGAATATATATATATATATAGAATATCCTACTGTCTTTTCTGGAGAGGTGTTTTTCAATCCTAGGCACAGGAGTTGGGATTATCTCATCCTAAGTACCGATTTGAGCTTGGAATTGCTGTGAAGAAACTGAATATATATATATATATATATTATGGTTATATATATATATGTTTAATTTCTTCACAGCAATTCCAAGCTCAAATCTGTACTTGGAATGAGATAATCCCAACTCCTGTGCCTAGAACTGAAGAACACCCCCTCCAGAGATACCTTCATTATTTTAAGTCTTGTTAGACAGGTGAGTGCAAAAAAAAGGTATTTTCTGAAGTCAGGAGAGGAAAGCAAATCTACATAAAGTGAGAAATTAAATGAATTTTTTTTTAGCACATATAGCATAGCTGCTTACCTGTAACTGGTGTTCTCAGAAGACAGCAGGATATTCAGTCCATGGTTGATATCATTGGCTGAGCCCACAAACAGATCTTCTTGGAAAGCTTTCTACATGCTCCACTCTGCATGTGTAGGTTGCCCCAAGTCAGAGTTGCACAGGGACCCTTTAATACAGGGCTTCCCAAACTTATAGCCAGTGTGACCCCATTTTAGCACTTGAATATTCCCATGATCCCAGATTACCAAACCAAATTAGCAGGGTGTTAGTCCTCCTCCAACCATTACTGAACTTTGAACCTCCCTGCACTGCAGCTGATCCTCTCTAAATCTCCTCCTCCCTCCATCGGATTCCCTCCAGATCTTTTCATATCCCCACAACTAATCCTTTCACTTCCAAGCTCTTCTCGTAACCCCAAAAGATTCCCTGTCATCCCCTCCTATCCTCACTCTCATATCCTGTCCCTTCTCCCTCACCTCTTTCCTTCCAAACCTTTTCTTCACATCCCCTCCCTCAGCTGATCCCTTCACATCCCCACCAGAAACACAGACAGTCAATCTTCTCACATTCCCCTTCCCTTACCTTCTACAGCCAGTCTCGCTCCAACTGATTCAGCCCTTGAGCTACCCCTAATCAAATCAATCTCTCAAAAAATCCCCCTGGCCAGATCAGTGGAAACATTTTCGTTTAGGTTCTGGGCCAAATGTGGATGACAACTAGTAGGAAAAGAAGATACGCTGATGACAGGGGCAACCTTTTTCTCTTGGTAGGTTCAGTGGAGGGTGAGGAGCAGTGGCAACTTCCCCCAGCCCACACAAACTGAGCCCTCCCCTCTCCTCATGGTTGTTTCTGAGCCTGACAGTAATCTGCAAGCAGCAACATCTCCAAGATGAAGAGTCCTAACCTCTTTAGCCTTTCTTCAGTGGGGATTCTTTCTATCCCCTTTATCATCATTTTGTTTGCCCTTCTCTGTACCTTTTCTAATTCTGCTATATCATTTTTTGAGATTTGGTGAGAAGAACTGCACACAATAGTTAAGATGAGGTCACACCATGGAGCAATACAGAGGCATTATGATATTCTGTGTTTATTCTCCATACCTTTCCTAATAATCCCCAGCATTCTATTTGTTGTCTTAGCTGCTGCTGTACAGTCAGTAGAAGATTTCAGCGTATTAGCAAGGACGATACCTACACCCTTTTTATGAATGACGACTCCTAATGTGGAACCTTGCATAGCTATAATTTGGGTTACTCTTCTCCAAGTACAACAATTTGAACTTATCCACATTAAATTTCATTTGCCATTTGTCTCCCAGTTTTGTAAGATCCTGTTGCAATTTCTCACAATCCTCTTATGATTTAACAAGTTTGAATAATTTTGTGTCATTGCCAAATATGATCACCTAACTTGTTCCCATTTCCAAGTCATTTATAAATATATTAAAAAAAAGAAGTGGTCCCTGAACAGATCCTTTGGGCACTCCACTATCCACCCTTCTCCTAATATTTAGCCCAACTCTCTGTTTTCTATCTTTTAACCAGCTGGCAATGCACAGTAGGACACTGACCTCCTATCCCATGACATTTAAATTTCCTAAGAAGTCTCTCATGAGGGACTTGGTCAAATACTTTCTGAAAATCCAGATACACTATATCAACTGGCTTACCTTTATCCACATGTTTATTTATGCCCTCAAAAAATGTAGCAAAATTGAGGCAAGACTTCCCTTGGCTAAATCTATGTTGGCTTTGTCCCATTAAACTATGCCTATCTATATGTTCAGCAATGTTCTTCTTTATGATAGTTTCTACCATTTTGCCTGGAACAGGAACATTTTGCCTGGTGAACGACCAGACGGGTCAACTATCAGAATTTGGAGTAGATGAGTATTTGTATCTCTTACGTGGATTTATGAAGATTGTCTGACAGTCAATTACTGATTTATGAAGATTGTCTGACAGTCAATTACTGATTTTATTATAAAGAAAAATTTCTACTAAAAAAAGATAGGACCGATGAGTGAATATTAATATTAAAATTAAAGTAAGGTGACCCTGCACAATAGTAGAGTCTGTCATCAATACAGACCCTCGAAGTAAGGGGCCTACATACATTTGGCTCAAATAACCTTTGAGGTATTTAAGATATACCTGATGTACCAGTATTTTTGATATTGTTGTTTGACAGTTCGGTACACTGGAATACAGTGGTTTTGGGTAAATAGGTTGTGATAGATACATCTCTTACATCTTTCATCAGTGAATACCGAAGCAAAGAATTCATTTACGGGTAGATTTTTTAAAATGAGCACGTAGCTCATTTTTTGCGCATATGGACGCACGCATGTTATAAGATCGGGTGGCCGCGCGCACATGTGTGCCGGCGCACGCAAGGGGGGTGAAGCTTTGCAAATTATGTACGGCAACGCAGTTGAGCCTTAACCAGTTTCTTCCCAGTCTGCTCCAATTTAGAAGCGGACTGGAAGGGAACTTCCCTACCCACCTACCTAAACTCCCTCGATCTTCTCCTCTCCTCCTCACCACCTAAACCCATCCTATCTTTTTTTTTTTGTTTTTGAACTTACTTCAGGGCTGAAGCAAGTTGCGCGTGCCGGCCACTACCAGTGCGCAAGTTATCGGGACAGCGGGCAATGGCGCTGTCACACCCTGCCCCCCCAGCTCGCCCCTTCGGCAAGGCCTGGCACTTATGCGAGTGGCCGGGCCTGTTGTAAAGTGTGCGCAGCGTACGCAAAGCCCGGCCACGCATAAACCCCTGGTTTTACACGCGCAGGCCTTTTAAAATCCGGGCTTTAATCTCTCTGCTATGGCTCTGTCATCCCTAAGTGCCCCTTTTACCCCTTGATCATCCAATAGTCCAACGGATTCCCCTTGCAGGCCTTTTATGTCGAATGTACCTAAAAAACTTATTATGATTTTTTTCTTCCTTGACAAACCTTTTCAAATTCTTTCTTTGCCTTCCTTATCAATGCTTTGCATCTAACTTGCCATGCTTATGCTGTTTCATGTTTTCGCTTCATTCAGATCCTTTTTACATTTCTTGAAAGATGTTCTTTTAGGTATTATGGCCTCTCTCATCTTACCTTTTAACCATGCTGGTAGTCATTTAGACTTCCTTATACCTTTTCTAATGTGTTGGGCTTCTAAGATGGTAGTTTTAAACACCTATGTCCGATCTAAACCTTTGCAGTTGCTTCTTTCAAGTTTTTTCCTAACCATTTTTTTCATTTTATCAGTCATCTTTTTGAAAGTTAAATGCTGTCACATTAGATTTCTTAAGTACCTTCCCTCTAATTAAGTCAAATTTGATCATGTTGTGAACCACTATTGCCAAGTGGCTCCAACACTTACCTCTTGCACCAAATCATGGGTTCCACTAAGGACTAGGTCTAAGATATTTTCCTCTTGTTGATTCTTGTACAAGCTTCTCCATGAAGTAGTCATTTATTTAATCTAGGAACTTTACTTCTCTAGAATGTCCTAATGTAACATTCACCCAATCAATACTGGGGTAATTGAAATCACCCATTATTACTGTGCTGCTGATTTTGTTAGCTTCCCTAATTTAATTTAGCATTTCATTGTCTGTTTGTTCATTCTAGTCAGGTGGATGGTAAAACACCCTCACTGCTATATTCCCATTTTCAACTGGAATTGCTATCCATAAAGATTCAACAATGCATTTTGTTTCCTGCAGAATTTTTATCCTATTTGACTCAACGCCTTCTTTCACATATAAGGCCACCCCTCCACTAATTTGATCCATCCTATCATTTTGATTCAATTTATACTCTTGAATCAGTGTCCCATTGGCTATCCTCCTTTCACCAGGTCTCTGAGATGCCAATTATATCTACCTCTTCATCCAGTGCTATACACTAACTCTCCAATCTTACTTTTTAGACTTCTAGCATTTGTATACAGACATTTCAAAGGATGGTTTTTGTTTGTATTAACAACCTGCTCATCAGTTGACAAGAGTAATTAAAAAGCAGAAAGATTCTGACTTAAAGAACCTGGTCCACGTTGGCATTTATTGCAATCTCTCTATTGGGATGCCCTAATTTCCCTGTTCTCTTAGTACCCTTTCAAAGATACATCATTCTGAACCATGCGCTTCTGGGCAACTGTCTAGTTTAAAAGCTGTGCACGCTCTCCTTTTTGAAGGTTAGTGCTAGCAGCTTGGTTCCACTGATTAAAGTGACCAGGAAGAGCAGCAAGCCGAGTGAAAAGCTGTAAAGCTATGAGCACAAATGCTTGCAAGTCTGGGCAATAAAATTCCAAATCTGCAGGTCTTAATGGCAGATGCAGATTTGGACAGCGTTGCTATTACAGAGACATGGTTCAGCAAGTTTCATAATTGGGATACAGTCATACTGGGCTATAACCTGTTAAGGAAGGACAGAGATGACATAAAAAGGGGTAGGAGTACCTCTATGTCAAAATCAAGCAACTGAAATGCAAGGGGCATGGGGAAGGGTATAAGCACTGTGAGCAGTCGTCAAAAAAAAAAAAAAAAAAAAAAAGATAGTGCTTCCATTTACACTGGATGGGAGTGAGGTAGACATAACTCCATTTATAGAAGAGAGTGTTTGGGAGGAACTTGCAAAACGGATAGTGGATAAGGCCATGGGCTGGATGAGATACATCCCAGGGAGCACAGAGAAGTGCTGGTGGGTCCACTGAAGGACCTGTTCAATAAATCCCTTAAGATGGGACTGGTGCCACAACATTAGAGAAGGGTAGTTGTGGTCCCGCTTCACTTTGAAGAAGAGACTGGAAACTCAGGCCAGTTAGCCTTAGTGGTGGGAAAATTAATGAATAGTGAGCTATCTACAATCTAGTGGTTTGCTGCACCCAAGGCAACATGTTTTCACCAGAGGAAAATTGTGTCAAACAAATGTGATTGCTTTTTTGATTGGGTGACTAGAGAATTAGATCAAGGAAAAGCACTCAATGTGATTTACTTGGATTTCAGCAAAGTGTTTGATATAGAACTGAATAAAATGAGAAGCTTGGGGGTGGGAGCCAAGGTGGTGGAATGAATTACTAACTGGCTGACTGCCAGACAACAACTGGTAATGATAAATGGAATCTTCTCTATAGAAAGAAGATTGATAAGTGGAATGCCTCAAGGAGTGGTTCTGTTCAATATCTTTGTGAGTGATATTGAAGAGGGATTAGAAGGTAAAGTTTGCATGAAACTAAGATCTGCAACAGAGTGGACACACCTTAAGGACTAGAGAGAATGAGAAGTAACAAAGCTGGAAGAGCAAAAAAGTTTGGCAGTTGTGATTCAATGCCAAGAAGTGCAGAGTCATGCATTTGGAGTGTGGTAATCCAAAGGAGTTGTATGTGACAAGGGGTGGGGGACTGATATGCACAGATCGAGAGAGAGACCTTGGGGTTATAGTGGCTGATGATCTGAACATAGCAAAGCAATGTAACAAGGCGATTGCTAAGGGCAGAAGGATGCTGGGAAGCATAGAGAGAGAGGCATAACCAGCATGAAAAAGAGAGGTGATAATACCTCTGAATGAGTACTGTATCTCAAAAATGATAGACACAAGATATAGTGGTCCAGAGAAAGACAACCAAAATGGTGTGGGGTCTACACCAGAAGACCTATGAAAAGTGACTGAAGGACCTAAATATGTATACCCTGGAGGAGAGGAGGAATAGGGGAGATATGATACAGACTTTCAAATACCTGAAAGGTATTAATACACAAAAATAAAACCTTTTTTGAAGGAAAGGAAGCTGTAGAACTAGGGGACAAAAAGGAAAGTTCAAGGGGGGACGACTCAGGACAGTCTGAAAATATTTCTTCATGGAAAGATGGATGTTGCATGGAATGCCCTCCTGGAAGAGGTGGTGAACTCAAGAATAGTAATGGAGTTTAAAAGAGCATGGGGGTACACTCTGACGATCCCTACAGCAGGGCTTCCCAAACTTTGGCTTGGGACCCCAAATGGGGTCACTAAACCTTTGGTTGGGTCACAAGTGCCTCAAATGGCAGTGCTCTTCACACATCAGCAACAGCAGCATTAGAGGTGGAGGTTAGTGTGGGGCCTGAGAGCCAGCACACATTCACAGGCCCTGCCATTTCTATGCTAGAATGAAGCACTTTGCAAAGAAGGATCAGGGCTGTTGCTCCACTCTGACTTTCATTACTAATGCTGCTGTTGCTTGCAGATCACTGTCAGGCTCAGAACAACCATGAGGAGAAGGGAGCGCTCAGTGTGAGGGCTGGTGGAAATTGCCACTGCTCCTCACCTACCACAAGAAAAAGGTTGCCCTATCATCAGCTTACCTTCTTTTCCCACCAGTTCTCATCCACTTTTGTCCCAGGACCCAAAGGAAAATGTTGCCACTGACCTGGCCAGGGAACTTTTTGAGAGAAAGATAAGATTAGGGGTAGCTTGAGGATTGGATCCGGTGGAAAGGGACTGGCTGTAGATGGTGAGAGAGAGGGAATGTGAGAAGACTGATTAAGTGGTTCTGATGGAGATTGTGGAATATGAAGAAAAGGGTTGGAAGGAAAGAGGTGAAGGAGAAGGGATGGGATATGAGAGTGAGGATGGGAAGGATGACAGAAACAGTTGAAAATTATAAGAAAAGCTTGGGAGTGAAGATTAGCTATGGGGATGTGAAACGGGCTGGAGGGAGTCTGAGGGGAGGAGATTTAGAGAGGATGTCCACTGGAGGATATAGGTTGAGTGAGGATCAGCTGTAATGCAAGGAGGGTCAGAGTAAAGTGACAATTGGAGGGGGACTATCACCCTGCTAATTTGTTTTGGTAATCATCTGTGGTCATGTGAATTTTCAAGTGCTAAAATGGGATCACACTGGATAGTTTGGGAAGCCCAGCCCTTAGAGGATGAAATGGGCTAATCTAAGTTAACATTAAGTGTAACATTTCTGTATGGGGTAACCTGCACGGAGTGGCAATTACTATGCTAAGCAACTTATTGGGCAGATTGGATGTACCATTTTGGTCTTTATCTGCCAGCATTTATTAAGCTACTAAATTTGATACGCTGATATAAGTTCTTTATCTGAAAGTGTGAAGGGCTTGGCTTAGAGCAGGGGACGGGAACCTATGGTTTGCGAGCCAGATGTGTCTCTTTTGATGGCTGCATCTGGCTCGCAGACAAATCTTTAATAAAAAAGTAAAAATCTAACAAAACCCCCCACCCTCCTGACACCCCCCAAGACCTCCAAAATTAGTTTACTACAACCCCCCACCCTCATGACCCCCCCAAGACCTGCCAAAAGTTCCTGGTGGTCCAGCGGGGGTCCGGGAGCGATCTCCTGGACTTGTGCTGTCGACTGCCAGTAATCAAAATGGCGCCGACGGCCCTTTGCCCTCACTATGTCACTGGGATCGACCAATTGCGGCGGTAGCCCCTGTGACATAGTAAGGGCAAAGAGCCGTCGGCTGCCAGTAATCAAAATGGCGTCCTCGGCCTTTTGCCGGCAGAGCCGGTTTAGCATATTGTATGGCTCTCATGGAATTACATTTTAAAATATGTGGCGTTCATGGCTCTCAGCCAAAAAGGTTCCCGACCCCTGGCTTAGAGCATGCTAAGAGAATTGAAGTATTGGAAAAGAATGTGACCAAGATAAAGTCATCTACCCTAGAAATCTGAAACAGATGGATATGGATCTCCTTCACTCTCACCTCAACTTATTCATTGATAATTTTGATTCTCTTATAGTGGACCAATAAATCTTTACATGGAAAATATTCTTAGTTCCTTGATTAACAAAAGTGCTCCTTTGGTTAAATGTGTATTCATCTGCAGAACCCTCAACTGTGGTATCATTCTGGATTATGAACTATCAAGAGGCAAGAGTACATTACAAACATTAATGGCATAAACATAAATCTACTGAAGCTCATATTAAATGGATAAGTAGCGCTAGCAGTTAAATGGATAAATAAAAGCTATCAGAAATCTTGTTAGCAAGGAAACAGTACATCTCTAGGCAGATTCAGTAACTGCCAACTGCCCATGCCAATTATTTAAAAACAATCACACTTCTCTCTGATCAACTAGTACCTGTCCCCACCACTGATTCATCCTGTTCAGTCAATAACTTCACTGATTATTTTCTTAGTAAAGTAGACAGTATTCATAAAAATGTTATAGCCACAATCCCTTATAACATTGGGGAGTTATCTTTTCCTCTTTTAACTTAACATCTACTACAGGAACTAACTTAAGCTCTCTGCACTTAACTTCAATTTCAGACTCGTTTCCTTCAAAATTATTAAAGAATACTTCTTTGGGTCTTCAAAACCTCTTTGCTACCCATATAAATGTTTAAAGTATTCTGATATGTTATGTATTTTTTGAACCTTATCAATTAAGGTTTTTTGTTTTGTTTTTTTAGGCTAAGATGAAACCAGGTCTATTCCAGTGGCTAACTGATGTCTCAAGATGTTAAGAAGCTATGATCACTATTTTGTGTCAGGAGTTTCATGCTTAGATTCTGTTACCTTGTATTTTTCTATTTTTTTTTCCGTCTCTCTCCCCTATAAGGGGCGCTTCTTTCATTAAGTTTGGGACTAATGGAGAGCGCAGTTGCTTACCTGTAACATGTGTTCTCCTAGGACAACAGGATGTTAGTGACATCCGATGGAGCCCGGCATGGAGCGATAGAGGGGGGTACAGAAACAGGAGGCTCTGCCCCCAATGAAGGGAGAAGGAATCGCAGGCTGGATTGCCGTTTCCCGCCACTAGGGAGCAGAACCTGCTCACCTTGTGGTTGAGAGGGGAGGTGAACAGGTCCACATCCGGCGTACCACATCGGCGGAACAAGGCTGCTGCCACCGCCGGGTTGAGGGACCACTCGTATGCTTAGGACAGGCTGAGGCAGTCCGCCAGCACATTGAAGTGACCTGGTAGGTAGGTCGCCTGCAGATACATCCCCTGGGAGAGAGCCCAGTTTCAAACCTGTACCACCTCTTGGCAGAGGAGGAACAAGCCCGTGCTGCCTTATTTTCTGATGTACCACATCGCGACCTGGTTGTCCGTCCTGATCAGAACTTCCTTGGACAACTGATCCTTGAACGCCCACAAGCCATACCATATCGCCTGAAGCTCCAAAAGGTTTATCTGGCAATGTGCTTCGGCGGCGGTCCAAAGGCCTTGTGTGTGTAGGCTTTTCATGTGGGCTCCCCACCACTGGGGGGAAGCATCAGTGGTGAGAGTCACCTGGGGCGGTGCAGGCTGGAAGGGATGTCCACATTCCAGATTGGAGAGAGCTTCCCACCAGGCCAGAGATACTCTCAGAGAGTTTGTGACAGTGATTGGAGTCTCTAGGTCCTGAGACGCCTGCTGCCACTGGGACCGCAAGGCTCACTGGGGGCTCTTCATGCGGAGGTGGGCCAAGGGAGTCACATGGACGGAGTCTGCAATGTGGCCCAGTAGGCGAGGCAGAAGATGGGCTGGTACCCTCCAGCTGTTGTGGACAAGGGTAGCCAGCAAGGCAAGGGCAATCACCTGGTCTCTGGGCAGAAAAGCTTTCTCTTGGGCCGTGTCCAGCTGTGGGGACGGACAGAGATGCGACTTGGGGAAGGTGATAATGAACCCCACGGTCTGCAGGGTCTATACTGTCAAAGCCAGAGCTTGCAAGGCCATGGAGTGGGAGTCGCTCCTAACTAGCCAGTCATCCAGGTATGGAAACACATGGACCAAGTGATGCCTGACGTAGGCAGCCACCAACGCTAAGAATTTGGTGAAGACATGAGGGAGCCGATGCCAGCCCAAAGGGCAGCACTTTGCACTGGAAAAGTGCATTCTCCACCATGAAGCGGAGGTACTTCCTGTGGTTGGGGACACTCACAATATGTGCGTATGCCTTCTTGAGGTCGAGGAAGGTGCCCAGAGAGACCATCTTGAATTTTTCTCTTATGAGAAACTTGTTCATCGTCCTGAGGTCAAGAATGGGGCGCAAGCTGCCATTCCTTTTCAGGATGAGAGGATGAGGAAATACCTCGAGTAGAACCCTTGGCCCTGCTGAAGGCGAGGAACCGGTTCCACTGCACCTGCTGCAAGGAGGGCGGAGAGTTCCATTTGAAGAATGACCAAATGGGCAGATGAACCCCACGATGGACGGGGGTGGGGGTGGAGAGGTCTCTGGGAGCCAGATGAAGTGCAGACGGTAGCCCTGGTGGATGATGGAGAGGACTCAGCGTTCCGATGTTATCTCCTCTCAACGACAGGCAAAGCTGAAGAGCCTGCCGCCGACTGGGGGATCGGGTGCCAGGGGAATTGCCAGCTGACTTACGCTCCCTTGCTGCCAGTCAAAAGCCCGTGGCCGGGGCTTGCTAGGGTCTAGGGGCCCGCTACTGGCAGGGACAACCCCTGGAACTGGCTTGAGATGGGTGAGTCCAAGCAGCCGGAGGGTAATATTTCCTCTGCTGATAAAAAGGTTTTCGAGAACCTCGTCTGGAGGATTTCCTGGCTGAGGATAGCCCTTTCCAAGGCCCTCATGGACAGCTGCTGAAGGGTATTATGATGGTCCTTCAGCTGCGCTACTACATCCCGGACCTTATCCCCGAACAGATTCTTGCCTGTACAGGGGAAGTCGGCAAGCCGATCCTGGACCTCCGGCTGGAGGTCCGAGGCCCAGAGCCAAGCCATTCTTCTGGTGTTGATGTCCACGGTGGCTAAGCGAGCTGCAGTTTCAAAAACATCATAGTTGGAATGCACCTAGTGTTTCCCTGCTCCCAGACCCAGTGAGGCAATGGCCTAAGGGCTTCCTGTTGCTGCTGGGGAAGGACCTCCGCGAAATCCTGGACTCGTTTCCAAAGATTGCAGTTGTACTGAATCATATAGAGTTGGTAGGCCGCGATGCGGGCAATCAGCATGCCGTCTTGGAAAATCATCCGTCCCTTTGTATCCAATTCCCTATGCTCGCGTTCTGGAGGAGGCATGGGTACGGGAAAACGTAGCCTTTTTTAAGGCGGATTCCACGACCACCGACTGGTGGGGGAACTGTCTCCGATCAAACCCCAGGGCCTGTTTCACCAAATAAGTGGCATCTGTCTTTCTGTTAATTGGGGAGATGGAAATGGGGTATTCCCACATGCGGCGGAGGAGTTCCTTAAAAATATTGTGGATCGGAACAGACACGATTTCCTTAGGAGCGATGAACTGGAGGACCTCCAGCATCTGACGACGTGCATCCTCCTCCGAAAGGAGCTGAAAGGGAATGGCTGCGGCCATAGCCCTGACAAACCCTGCAAAAGATAGGTCCTCGGGTGGCGACCAATGCCACTCCTCTGGAAGAGAGGGCTCAGAGAGGGGGTCTTTGGATTATTCTGAGGGCAGGTCTGTGGAGTCATCACCCTAGGGTCATAGGGCCCCCTCTTCCTCATTTGGACCAGGACGCAGAGGGCAAGGTCCATGAGGGGTATCAGCTCTGGCCTCCAAGGGCTTCAGAGGCCGTAAAGGCACTGACGGCACCGGTGGTTCCCCCAGCATGGAAGGGAATCATCAGCCCTGGTAAGCCGGAGAGGTCCGGCAATGGCTCGGGGAACCGTGGGCAAGGGAACATGGTACTGGCTGCATCTTCCTCCTCAGAGGACCTGAAAATTGGGATCGCTCTGGTGGAGAGAATCGGTGGCCGATAGGGAATTGAGGGCCCCCTTTAGCACAGATTGCATCAGTAGGGCGCCAAGAAGGATGCCCAGACACTCCAGCCCAGACACTCCAGCAGTGGTACTAACACTGATGGCAGAAGCTTGGACACCGGTATGGGGGCCGGTGGCACTAGCAGCTCAACGCTTTATAGCGCTTTCAGCACCGCCGATTGCACCCTGCGGTCCAAACTCCTCCTGGAAGTCCTGGGTGGCCAGGACTAATGGAGGGGGACAAGACGTCGCCAGCTCATTCTCGGGCCCCCGAGGAGGCATGAAGCCTGCACCAGTGTTGGCGGGGAACGCCTCGGGCTACCAGGGACACGGGAGGATGGGGCCACTGATGGTGGCTCGGTGTTTGCCGAAGCCGCTCTGGACCCGGAACAGTGTCTGGACGGTGACGTTTCTAGTGTTCGGCCCTGTCTTTCCCTGGTGCCGAGGATGTTGATGATCCTGAGGTCCGGGAGAGTGGAGAAACCATCGTGGATCGATCTCCCTCTCCCCAATCCTTGGAGGTACCAGTCAAAGGGACTGCAAGGGGGACTGGTTCGGACAGCTCCCCATGACCCTTGGGCATCGACGAAACAGACGCAGGCATGGAGTACTTTGGGGTCCCAAAAAGTTTCTCCATTTTGTCAAGGTGCGCCCAACGCTCTTTGGGGGTCATCTGGTTGCACAGATGGCACCCTCAGACATGTGAGGCCCCCAGGCACAGGATACAAACCTCGTGCAGAACTGTGATGGACATGGTCCGTGGGCTCTGGGGGCACCGAAGAAAACCAGTCGACACCATGAAAAATATCCGGTTTGCAGTCGATGACTGGCAGACATCGTGGCGTGGGGAGTCTGCAATTGACTGCAAGTTGGAAAAAAATGGTCAAAAAAGATCTACTGTACCGAGGAGGCACTGACCGCGAAAGGCGACCAGACGAGGACTTGCAGAACACGAAGAAATCTAGGAAAATTTTGAAAAAGTTAGAGCTCCACGGACTGTGAGGCAACTGCACTGTGGAAAAGAAGAGACTGAAGGGGGACTTCGCGTGGATGCATCCTGCTGGTCAAAGCTTCTAGAAACTTTGACAAACGTTTTCCATGTCGGGTTCCATCAGATGATGTCACTCACATGTGATGACTACCATCCTGCTTGTCCTAGGAGAACCTGTTAATCATCTCATCTGTTTTTGTGACAGTTTGGTGTGGTTATTTTATATATGGTGATTGGTTGACTAGATTTCTTTAAATTTGTTTTTTACTGTGTGAAAATTAAAAACTGCAAATTAAAAAATATCAACAAATAGTAATTTTGTATTAAAAATGAAAGAAAGATGCCATGTTTTACTTTGTACCATTTAGAGGTTGTACCAGCTTCTATTCACTTTTAGATTCATGGAAATATACAATTTGACCAGGGGTGTCTAAAACCTTTGCACACAACTGAATGATTGTATCTCCCCTGTTCCCAACATCTTGCATTGACAGGGACTGATGACCATGCTTCTTAGCATGTTGCATCCAATTTGTATCCCTCAATGCAGGAACCAATACTGCTGAAGCTTTAGCTTGCATCAAATGAGAGGAAAAAGAAAAGCCTTCTACTGGTGCAAGACCCGGAGGATGAGCAATGCTCCTGGGTCCTTCACAATACTAATGCCCCTATGCTGATACTGTTGGTTAGGACTTTGAGGCTGAACTGAAGAAATATTCAAGCCCTTGGGAAACACCTTTTGACAAGTGCTGCACCCCAGGATTTCATGATTCAAGCCAAGGTATCACATACTTTCATCATGTGGGCCTGTAACAGACATCATAAGACTATACTGAGCAAATTTTTTGAAGCCGCTAGCATGCTTCTCAGACCTCATCTAAAGAACAGCTGCAGAAAAATCAGAAGATGACCTAATGAAAAAACAAAAATCCCAACCGATGTGCAATACCACTACAAGCATCCACAAACAAAAACAAATTCAACTTAGAAGTGAGAAAAAAAATCTAAATGAACTTTATCAAGGTTAGGAGCAGTCAAGATACAAGAACTGACAGACATCAAAAAGAAAATTTCAGACTAAAAAGGGCTATACATGTGAAAACACTGGAGAAGAAAAGGACATCCTTAGGTAACCATGAACAAAAATAATGGAGAGAAAACTGCATGACATAAGTGACGTGGGGACAATCTGTGCATGCTTAGTAAAACATGTAGAAAGCTTTAAAATGTTTTCCAAGGTGGTCTGGTCCTGGGTTCCATTGAAATCAATGACTAAGTATGTATACCTCATATCCTGCTCATCCTTGGAGAAATAAATATATTGAAGGAGGAGAAAATAGTAAAATAAATTATACTTTTTGGGGATCACAGATTGCTAGCTTTCAATTTTTTTTTGCTGTTTATGTTCCCTTTCTGATATAGAAAAAAATTCACTGCAAGCTACAAGCTTTTTTGCTTTTTTTTTTTTTTTTTAAATGTACTGACAATCATCCTTCTTTCCGTGTAACTCTAGACATAACTTTTAGTGGCAACTTCTTTGCAGTCATTTCACACAAACTTAAAAAATAACTCTTAAGGTGTTCAATTACCATGCTTTAAAATTAAAAAGGCTGAAATAATTCTTACCTGTGGATGGTTTTTCCATACATCATACATAACCCGCAAAACGTGTAGTTTCCCCTCATCACTTTCAGCTAATGTCTTAAAGACTTCATGGAACCTTTATGAAAGCAATAAAATATCAATTAAAGACTAAAAGTACTAAGTGGATTCAGTACTTCTTAAAGGAAAGTAGTGACATTTCTTGTGGACATATTTTCACACATTTGTGTCAATCCTAAATCATGCTCCTGCTTTAGATGGTTAGAACTGATCTTTCAAAACTGTACCCTTGTTATGAAGAAGACAATTTTCAAAATCATTTACATGGGTAAAGCTAAGTTACTCACCTGTAACAAGTGTTCACTGTAGGTGGAAGCAAGATAAATCAGTCATACAAGTGGGCGATGTTATCTGATGGCACCAAGACAGATAATGCTTTCTTAGAACTCAGAACAACTGAGAAGGTCTCTGAGCATGTGCAAACGTTCCTGCACAGCTACCCATCGCACGAGTCTCCTTGGTCTTACTAGCAAGTTACACTTCAATTCTAAGGGGAAGATGGCATTGTACAGCTAATTTATCCTGCTGTCTAAGAGAATACCTGTTATAGGTGAGCAACTTATATTTCTTTGTTGATTAGCAGGAAAAGGTCAGCTATGCAAATGAAGACTTCCAAGCTGAGAGCCGCATGTGATTATTTTGTTATTTATGCACTTTAGTAGAACATTGCAACTTATAATTATTGTTGGAAGTTGGAAGGTACAGTTGAAGGAATTAAACAGACTTCATAAAAGTGCTTGCTGGGATGCATTTTCTAGGAAGTAATTAGCAATGAATGTATGAACTGATGAACAAATAGAAGCTCTGCAAATATCTTTTATGGAAGTAGAGCAAAAACATGCTAAGGATGCTGCTGCAGCCCTAACCTGATAGGTTTTCACTTTACTTTGAAGATTTTGACCCAACTGATTGTAGCAGTAAAAGATGCAATCGGAGATCCAAGTTGAAAGAGTCCTTTTTGTAACCAAAAATCCCTCTTAACTGGGTTAAAAGAAATGAACAGTTGTGAGGATTTCCTATAGGTTTTCTGTACTCTCCAAATAGAAGAGCAATGCTCTTCTACAATCCAATATGTGGAGAACCTGGGCAATATGCAGGCAATATCCAATATGCAGGCAATATGCAGGCAATATGCAGGCACAGCGTATCATGAGGTGGGCCTAGGCACTTGACACAGTCATGGTGATCTGTTAGACTTCTATGTACAAGGAGTTTAACAATGAGGGACACTCCTAGAACTCAAAGTATAGTTCAGTTGAAGACATTTATACTTGCTTGATAATTTGTTTTCTTTCAGTCCTGCTACACCAGCCCAGAACGATTGGGTTTATCTCCCCCCTAACAGCAGATGCAGGCAGATCACATGACTTTTTCTGCAACATCATCTTTGTGTGTGGTACACAACAATTCAAGTCAACATTCCCACGACAAAGAAGGTTATTAAACTTTAAAAAAAATTAACCTTATATTAATATTTCTAATTAAAGATTTTCAAAAGTAACTAGAAAAATTAAAAGATAAAACCCTTTAAAGTTTCAGAAATAGACTTCAGTAGCACAAAATCATTATGTTGCGGGTGTGGAGCTTCAGGTCAAGGTGGAGTTGGCACAACCTGCAGGGAGGAGCCTTGCAGATCCCCACCATTGGCTGGATGAACTGGCTGTGGCAGAGGCCCAACTGGAGCTTCTACATCAGCCCTCGTTCCCCTTAGGTTTACCCCTCAGGTGCTGGGGCAGGCAGGACTTAGGCGTGGGCCTCTGTTGCTAAGGTGGAAATCCATGGAGGCAGTTTGTCATAGGCCAAGGTCCAGACAAACTGGGTACAGGCATGATTAGAGGCAAGCAACAGTCAGGGCAGGTATCATTCAGATGAGGTCAAGGGTCAGGCAGTGGTCAGAGTTCAATCGAGGACCAGAATCAGGCAGTGGTCAGTGGCAGGCGGAATTCAATCATACTCTAGAAGCAAGATGAAGTCAGAACCAGAGATCTGTCAGAGGGAAGTCGGGATGGATAGGCGGCAGGGAAGCGAGGAACATTAGCATAAAACATAAGCATTGTCAAGGTAAGTGTAAAACATTGATAAGACAGGCGAAGAGAGAATTTGAAATGAAGTTGGCCATAGAGGCAAAAACTCATAATAACAACTTTTTAAAATATATCCAAAGCAAGAAACCTGTGAGGGAGTCGGTTGGACCATTGGATGACAAAGGGGTTTTAAAGGGGCTCTTAGGGAAGATAAGGCTATTGCAGAAAGACTAAATGAATTCTTTGCCTCCGTGTTTACTAATGAGGATGTTGGGGAGATACCAGTTCCAAAGATCGTTTTCAGGGGTGACGAGTCAGATGAACTGAATGAAATCACTGTGAACCTGGAAGATGTAGTAGGCCAGATTGACAAACTAAAGAGTAGCAAATCACCTGGACCGGATGGTATGCATCCTAGGTTTCTGAAGGAACTCAAAAATGAAATTTCTGATCTATTAGTTAAAATTTGTAACCTATCATTAAAATCATCCATTGTACCTGAAGACTGGAGGGTGGCCAATGTAACCCCAATATTTAAAAAAGGCTCCAGGGGCGATCTGGGTAACTATAGACCAGTGAGCCTGACTTCAGTGCCGGGAAAAATAGTGGAAACTATTCTCAAGATTAAAATCGTAGAGCATATAGAAAGACATGATTTAATGGGACACAGTCAACATGGATTTACCCAAGGGAAATCTTGCCTAACAAATCTGCTTCATTTTTTTTGAAGGGGTTTAATAAACATGTGGATAAAGGTGAACCGGTAGATATAGTGTATTTGGATTTTCAGAAGGCGTTTGACAAATTCCCTCATGAGAGGCTTCTACAAAAACTAAAAAGTCATGGGATAGGAGGCAATGTCCTTTCGTGGATTACAAACTGGTTAAAAGACAGGAAACAGAGAGTAGGATTAAATGGTCAATTTTCTCAGTGGAAAAGGGTAAACAGTGGAGTGCCTCAGGGATCTGTACTTGGACCGGTGCTTTTCAATATATATATATAAATGATCTGGAAAGGAATACGACGAGTGAGGTTATCAAATTTGCGGATGATACAAAATTATTCAGAGTAGTTAAATCACAAGCAGACTGTGATTCATTACAGGAGGACCTTGCAAGACTGGAAGATTGGGCATCCAAATGGCAGATGAAATTTAATGTGGACAAGTGCAAGGTGTTGCATATAGGGAAAAATAACTCTTGCTGTAGTTACACGATGTTAGGTTCCATATTAGGAGCTACCACTCAGGAAAAAGATCTAGGCATCATAGCAGATAATACTTTAAAATCGTCGGCTCAGTGTGCTACAGCAGTCAAAAAAGCAAATAGAATGTTAGGAATTATTAGGAAGGGAATGGTTACTAGAACGGAAAATGTCATAATGCCTCTGTATTGCTCCATGGTGAGACCGCACCTTGAATACTGGGTACAATTCTGGTTGCCGCATCTCAAAAAAGATATAGTTGCGATGGAGAAGGTACAGCGAAGGGCAACCAAAATGATAAAGGGGATGGAACAGCTCCCCTATGAGGAAACGCTGAAGAGGTTAGGGCTGTTCAGCTTGGAGAAGAGACAGCTGAGGGGGGATATGATAGAGGTCTTTAAGATCATGAGAGGTCTTGAACGAGTAGATGTGACTCGGTTATTTACACTTTCGAATAATAGAAGGACTAGGGGGCATTCCATGAAGTTAGCAAGTAGAACATTTAAGACTAATCCGAAAAAATTCTTTTTCACTTAACGCACAATAAAGCTCTGAAATTTGTTGCCAGAGGATGTGGTTAGTGCAGTTAGTGTAGCTGGGTTCAAAAAAGGTTTGGATAAGTTCTTGGAGAAGTCCATTAATGGCTATTAATCAATTATACTTAGGGAATAGCCACTGCTATTAATTGCATCAGTAGCATGGGTTCTTCTTAGTGTTTGGGTAATTGCCAGGTTCTTGTGGCCTGGTTTTGGCCTCTATTGGAAACAGGATGCTGGGCTTGATGGACCCTTGGTCTGACCCAGCATGGCAATTTCTTATGTTCTTATTACAGACTAGAAGAAGATGATACTGAAGAACTGGAGACTTGACCATAGGACAAAAAGGAAGAACTGAAGACTGAAGACAGGACGAAGACTAAGAACGGAGGGATGAAGACCAGAGACTGCCAGGACAAGGACCAGGAACACAGGAACGAAGACCAGGAACACACTGAGGCAATTCACTCTACCAGAGGTAGTTGACCTATAACTAAGGCGTCGAGGCAGGGCTGGTAAGGGCCTTTTAGGGCCAGCATTTCGATGTCATTCAGGGGCGCCCCGGGGCTTTCCCGTCGCAGGCCCTTTAAGTTATCCTGTGTCATGCGCACATGTGTCTAAGGCACAGGGAAGTGCAAGAGCGGTGGCGTTTGCTGCGAGAGAACCCGGTGGCTCCTTCCACATTAGGCGTTGACGCCTCAACCTGCAGGAAGCAGCGGGACATCGCAGCATCGGCAGCTGGGCTGGAGGTAAGAACAGCAGTCCTTGGGGGGAAGCCTGCAGACCGCCAATCAACGCGTGATTTTTTAAATTTTGATTTATAAGCTCAATTACGAAAATCTGCCATCAATCCCAGGCAGGTCTCTAGACTGTTGTAGCAGGACAAAAGTAAATGAAATTATCAGGCAAGTATAATTTACTCCCTTTCTCATCCTGCTTCACCAGTCTAGAATGATTGGGAACTACAATTATTCTGGGTGGGATGATGATAAACCCGCTCTGAGAATGCTTGCTCCAAAAGCAGTGTCTTCGTTTGCAAGAACATCCAATGTATAATGTTTTATAAAAGAATGTTAAGACTACCACATTGCAGCTTTACAAATGTCTACAAGATGTAAAGCCACCGCTTCTGCCCAAGAGGAAATCTGAGCTATTGTAGAAAGGCTTCAGAAATTTTCAAAACTCAATCACTTCTTTAATATGTATGCTGAAGATATTGTTTCCTTAATCCAGCTTGCTAAGGTTTCTTTCAATTCTGATTCACCTTTATGTGGTCCTCCAAATAAAAAATAATTTGATTTATGAAATGAATTTGTAACTTTTAAATATTTGAAAGGATATGTCGTACATTGAGATACCTCAAATACTTTTCTCTTCACATTGCTCCTTTGAAAAAGTTGATAGAGATATAAATCGATTTAAATGAAAATTTGAAACCACTTTCAGTAAAAATGAAATAATTAGATAAATTACTGAATCTACAGGCGAAATGTCCAAGCAAATAAATAAATTTCTATCTCAAAGGGTGTCAAGAAAGCCGGGTGAAGGTCTAAGACCTCCTTAAGACAGAAGATTACCTGGTCCTCTCAATCATCCACCTCTGGCTATAAGGGCCGTATTGTTAAACATAACAAATAAAAACATTTTTTATCATTGTTTTCAAATTGCAAGTAAAAACGCCTATAGGCAAAGCTTAGAGAGAAATCTGCTTGATATAAGAGAAGTAAAACCCTGTCAGCTGGCATTTCAGATCTCCTGCATCAGCTTAAGCTTAGGGGTACATTTTAAAAAACAGCCGCGCGTATCTTATAAAATCCGGGGTCGGTGTGCGCAAGGGGGTGCACATTTGTGCAACTTGCGCGTGCAGAGCCCTGCGCGCGCTGCCCGGTCCCTCCGAGGCCCCCGCATCTTCACCTCCCTATCTAAACCCCCCCCCCTACCTTTATCGCACAAGTTATGCCTGCTCGAAGCAGGTGTAACTCGCATGCACCGATGGCCCGCTGCTGCGCCATCAACCGACCCGAGGGCTGGTCTGGAGGCCTCGGTCACGCCCCGAACATCGCGCCGCCCCTGACACGCCCCCCCCTAGCAAAGCCCCGGGACGTGCTTGCGCGCACCGCAGAGCCTGTGCAAAATAGGCTCGGCGCGCGCAGGTTTTTTTGTTGTTTTTTTTAGGGTTACGCGCTTAACTTAAGTGTGTAACCCTTTTAAAATCCGGCCCGATGTGTCTGGTTAAAAAAAAAAAAATCGTTCCATCTAAATCGACCAGGATTTTGCTTCCCTTCAGCAGATTTGTCTCCTCTGATATTCCTCTACTTTGAATTCCTGTTTTTTCACATATGCTACTGTTGAAACAATAGCAGGCTAATCTTATTGTTCTGGTTTCTAACCTGTTGACTGATCAACTGGCTTTTTTCCTTGTCCACTGATCTTGAACAACTTGATCTTGGAAATGTGCTCCCCATCCTGTTAGACTCGCATCTGTGGTAACTAAAATCTGCTTCTAGGTTCACACCCTTTAATAGATTCTTTATTTCTGACTACCAAACTCTCTCTCACTTGAACAGGAAGGAGAAGATGATACTCGTAGTCATGAGTTTGAGAAGCCTAATGGGAAAGAAGAGAATTTCTACAGAGGTCATATGTGAACTCTGGCCTATGGCACTAGGACTAGAGTTGAGGCTCTTGAAGCTCCTTGTGTCAAGAAGGACCTTCCTTGGTACAGATAACTGTGCCCAAATATTCCAGGGACTGGGATGGGTTAAGATTGCTTTTTGAATAATTATCCAGCCTAAACTTTTTAAAAATTTGTTGGATACTGGATGCTATTTTGATAGGATTTTGCTCTGATCAATCAATTGTCCAAATACAGATGAAAGAAGAGTTGCTTACCAAATGTGTTCTCCAAGGTTAGTAGGATGTCAGTCTACACACGAGAGACATCTGGCATGGAAAACGTATGTCAAAGTTTCAAGAACTTCGAGCTTCACTGAGCATGCCCACGGCATGGAATATACCACATGTCCATGCGGGGTTCCCAGACTAATAATTTAACAAAGAAAAATCCATGGAGCAGGCAGCTCTCCTCAGCCACGGAGTCGTCTCAGAATGCAGAGTTCAGTCCAGGCACTGATGACTATGTGCAGAGCAGGTCTCACCTGATACTGGGAGTGAAGGGTCCGGTAGTGGTCCTCGGAGCGGAGTACACTGAGAATCTGGTATGTGGTGAGACAAAGTAGAGAGACTGAAGAGTAAGATATTCACAAGGTTGGTAATGCTGCTGGAGATATGACTTCCACAGTGCGAAGGTAGTAAGGCTAGCCCGGAACGCCAGTGCCGTGGTCTTAGAGGAGCAGATACCCAGGAAGTATTCAGGAGCGGGCAAAGCCCTTGTGGAGCGAGTACCTTAGACGTCCTTCTATGCAGGGTAATCTGGAGAGGAGATAGAATCAAAGCAAGGCGGTGCCTTGAGCGTCCTTGCTGAACAAGAAAGCCCCGGAGGGCATGGAGGAGCAGCAGGGCCCCCGAGGACCGGGTACCCAGAGCATCCTTGGAATCAGCGTAACCCCGGAGGGTTGGTAGGAGTAGGTACTCAGAGCGAGCGTCTCTGAAACGGTAGAAATTAGCTGGACCAGAATCCTTGCTAACTCGTAGCTGGATTGGAGATCGGAGGCTAAGTACCAGGAGGTAGACACGTCATGCGGTGGGGACGCCCCTGAGGTTCCCACCATGACGTATTCAAGAGAGAGGGCAGTGCGCGCACATGCCCTAGGCCTCAGTGCAAACATGGCGAACGCAATTGCCCATGCTGGTCCAGGGATGCTGGAGAGATCGGCAAGGTGAGGCGGAGGCAGCCATCTTACCCAGAGGAGAGAAAAGAGAGAAAAAAAAAAGTGGTGAGACAGAGAGGGCGCAGCTGTCTGCGACAGACGGACGCAACAATATGCATAAATCACCAGGGATGATGCCCTTGAAGGGGGGAAAGAAAGCAAGCAAGAGAAGCTGAAAGCATTGCACGAGAAAATGGCTGTGGAAGAGGGAGATTATTCAGACTCCCGACTTCACTCTGCTTCCATCGATACAATTATGGAGAAAGTAACTAATGCAGTGGTCACTGCTCTAGATATTAAATTAAATGGCATCTCAGCCCAGATCACTGACCTCTGTTCCCTGGCTGAAATAATGCCATGCCTAGAAATGGTGGGGGCGAGGATAGCATGTTTAGAAGATGATTCGACCACAACTGCAGTAAATATTTCTAATCTAGAAAAACAGCTGGGAGCACAAGCAGATAAACTGGAAGACCTAAAGAATAGGACCCACAGGAATAATACAGTGGACCCCTGGGTTACGAACGGCTCGGGTTACGACCAACATTCA
Organism: Rhinatrema bivittatum; assembly: GCF_901001135.1. Taxonomy (NCBI): domain Eukaryota; kingdom Metazoa; phylum Chordata; class Amphibia; order Gymnophiona; family Rhinatrematidae; genus Rhinatrema; species Rhinatrema bivittatum. The sequence goes on along the minus strand of NC_042615.1, from coordinate 425,150,985 downwards.
GGGTTTTGGGTTGCAAACAAATTTTGAGTTACGAATACAATTTTCGGTTTCGAGTTACGACCAGTGTGCCACGTGCGTGCAGTTTTTTTTTTCCGGATTGGTTGTAATTGGCCCGTTGTTGCTGCCTATTGCATTTTTTTGGTCTTGGAAGGCGGGATTTAAACAGAGATTGGATGGCTAGTGATGCACGTGGGCAGACCCGGCACGGAAATGCAAACAACAGCATCGGGGACAGCATCGGTGGGCAGCAGCGGGAGACAGCACTCAGCTGGCAAGGTACAGAACAGTTTCTGGAGGCCATAGATGTTCTTATAAACATTGGTAGGAAGGGGGAAAAGAGTGTCTGGGGTTGGTGGTGTTTTTGGTTATACTGTACACCTTTCTAGATTTCTTTTTTCTTTTATTTCTTCTCCCTGCAGAACACTAAAGAAGTGATAAAATGGCCCAAAAGATAAAGAAATCAATAACTATTGAAAAGAAGAAGGAAATTGTGCAGACATTTGAGAGTGGCGTTCGAGTGACCAATCTCGCTCTCATATACAGCATATCAAAATCCACCATTTCGACAATCTTACAAAGAAAAGATTTGTACAAGGAAGTTAGTGTGGCTAGAGGTGTCACTCAAATTACCAAGCAACGATCAACAGTGATAGATGAGGTAGAAAGCCTATTGCTAGTATGGATAAATGAAAGGCAGATGGCAGGTGATTGCCTATCTGAATGTCTAATCTGTGAAAAAGCGAGGGATAAGCCATTACCAAGTGAACACTGTGAAATATTTTGTGCCAGTAAGGGGTGGTTTCATAATTTTAAAGCAAGAACGGGGTTCATAGTGTAACTAGGCATGGTGAAGCTGCCAGTTCAGATAAAAAGGCTGCTGAAAACTACATACCCCACTTCGAAGCAATGACACAGAGAAATGGCTTTTCCTGTCAGCAAGTTTTCAACTGTGATGAAACTGGACTATTCTGGAAGAAAATGCCCAAGAGAACATACATTACCCAGGAAGAAAAGAAAATGCCAGGCCACAAGCCAATGAAGGATAGGCTAACCTTATTGCTATGTGCCAATGCAAGTAGTGACCTCAAGATAAAGCCTCTCTTGGTTTATCATTCTGAGACCCCTAGAGTGTTCAGAAAACAGAATTTATTTATTTATTTAGAACATTTTATATACCGGCATTCGTTGTGGACATCATGCCGGTTTACAATCAACAAGTTAAGTTTGGAAAATTACATTATAACAGGGAAGTTCGAACTGGGAGGGGGGTAACGATAGGCAGCTAAGAAAAGACAGGGTAAACAAAACAAGGAAGGACAGCTGACAAGGCTGGGAGCTCCAGAACATCCAGCAGCTATTTCTTCAGAAATCCCATCAAGTTCCTGTTCTTCAGAAATCTCACCAGTTTCCTGTCTAGAATGGTCTTGGAAGTCCAAGTAAACTAATACAGTGGTCCTTTGACTTACAAACTCAATTGGTTCCAGAGGGTTGGTTGTAAGTCAAGACTATTTTTTCCATAGGAAACAATGGGAAAACAAATAATGTGTTCTGAACCTTCGAAAAGCACCCTTTGCCTAAACATTTCTATCATAAAAAATGGTTGTATAAGGTCGTTAATTACCAGAAACACCAATACTTCTCTAGTGCACTCACCAAAAGGTTATAAAATGTGCTTAGCCTACCAGAAACAACAATTCAAGTTTATTTTTCTATTTATTTATTTAAAAGTTGACATCTTTGGTTTGCAGGAAGGGAGGAAGGGGAAGCGAACAGTATCAGGGGACGAAATGGAAGGTGGTTATTGTTCAGAAGGAGAGTCCCATTCCATAAGAACGTCTGGAATCTGGCTCTCTGGTGTCCTTTCTTTCCTTGGAGGAGTCTGTAGTTCACTAAGACCTGCTTCTGGCTCACTTGGTCTCAACCTTTTCTCAATTAAAAACTGGTCTAAGGTTGTCTTTCTGTCTTTCTTTCAACACTGTCCTGTAGTATGACATGACATTATCATTAAGCAAGTGAATGCAATGATTGGCTTTTCCTCTGTCTGGGTGGGTCTTCTCTACAAATGTTTGTAGCTCTGTCCATTTTTTTAGGATTTCCTTGATTCTAGAAGAGGAAATTTGCTGCACTGATTGTTGCTCCTCCTCCTCCTCTTCAGAAAGCTCCTCAACTGCCATTCTCTGTTGCTCAGCCAGAAGTTGAAGTTCCTCTGTAGACAATTCCTCTGAGTGTTCCTCCACCAGTTCCTCCACATCAGCACTGTCTACCTGCAAGCCTATGGACTCTGCTGTAGTGACAATGTCATTGACCACAGGGTCAGTTGCAGGTAAGTGTGAGTGGGGAGTTGGTTGATTAGAGCCGTGTCTTCAGGTTTCAGCCAAGTTTCGGTGATTGCGCAGCAGTCTGGGTTTGATTCTGTTAGATAGTCGTATAGGAGATGAGATTTTTTCGATAGTGATTGTGCATTGATCAGGGTTAAGGAGAGTAGCGTGAGGCCCAGCAGTTGGTTCAGTGGTGAAGTCATGATAGGGATGATTCATTTTTGAATGAAGTTGGGATTGGTGTGGTTTTTTACAGTGTTTCTCCTTTGGTTGTGGATGATCGGTATAGCGAGGGTGTGCATGATGAGTGACGTTTGGGTGCGTCTTGGGAAGTCTCTCAGAGTGCTGTGGAGGACTGGGTGAGAGACTGGGGGTTTGTCTGAGGGAGTGTTGGAGGCGTCTGGACTGGAGCTGGAAAATTCTGGATGATTGATTGTAGAGTCTGTATGAGTGTTGGTGGAGCCTGGTAGGGTCTGGAGGAGACTGGTAGGGTCTAGTAGAGTGTGGTAGAGTCAGAGTAATAGTTGGATGAGATAGGGAAAGGATCCTAGAGGAGAATGTTCAAAGTCTGTCGAGCAGAGAGAGTGGGCTTTCCTCGGGGGCTGCACAAAGGGGCGCGCTCCTTTGTCGCGCGGCGCCTGTAGTCTTGCCGGCTCTTTAAATTTAGTGCGGTCGCGTCGTGCTGAGGTCACCAGCGTGACTGGGGCGGCGTCGGTCTGCTGGCCGGGGGGAGGAGGGCCTGTCTCGTGGCTTCCTGCAGCGGTGGGCGGAGAGGAAGCCGGGTCGGATCGCCGCGATTTAAAGAAGAAGAGGCAGGAGGAGGTAAGTAAGAAAAACTCCCCCGTGGCCGGATCGGGGGCCCACGGAGGTAGGGCGAGAGTTGATGGCCTTACCCCGATGGGCTCAAGCGCCGGCTGCGCGGGCCTCTCTCCCAGCACCTATCCTCTGCTCCGGGGACCTGCTTCCAAAGGTCCGGTCAGCGGCATATTGACAACAACATCGGCCCAGTGTGCTGTGGCAATCAAAAAAGCAAACAATGTTAGAAATTATTAGGAAGGGAATAGAAAATAAACGGAGGATGATATAATGCCTCCGTATCGCTCCATGGTGAGACCACACCTTGAATACAGTGTGCAATTCTGGTCACCACATCTCAAAAAGGATACAGCTACATTGGAGAAAGTGTAGAGAAGGGTGACCAAAATAAGGGGCATGGAACGGCTGCCCTGAGGAAAGGCTAAAGAAGTTAGGGCTGTTCAGTTTGGAGAAGAGACGACTGAGGGGGGATATGATAGAAGTCCACAAAATCATGAAAGGACTTGAACAAGTTAATGTACATTGGTTATTTACTCTCTCAGATAATAGAAGGACCAGGGGGCACTCCATGAAGGTAGCAAGTAGCTCATTTAAAAGAAATCAAAGAAAATTATTTTTCACTCAGCACATAGTTAAGCTCTGGAATTCCTTGCCAGAGGATGTAGTTACAGATTACTCTAACTGGGTTTTAAAAAGGTTTGGATAAGTTCCTAGAGGATAAAATCCATAAACTGCTATGACGATAATTAATAAGCAATAGTAGCTGTGATCTATCTAATGTTTGGGTATTTGCCAGGTACTTGTGACTTGGATTGGCCACTGTTGGAAACAGGATACTGGGCTTAATGGACCCTTGGTCTGACCCAGTATGGTATAATCTTATGTTATTATGGTGTATATACTGTGACATCAGTTTACTCCGTCTCCATCTGCTGGTAGGAATGCATAACCCACTTGTTCTGGATTCATCTGACTGGACACTAAGCAATCTAAGTATTACTATCTTTAACATAAGGCATGGGGGCAATATGCATGGAACAGCAGTCAGTAGTTACTACCATAATAAACTTGCTGAGCAGACTGAATGGACCATTTGGTCTTTTTCCACTGACAATTCTTTGTTTCTATGTTTTCTATGTAACTATAGGCTATACATAGATACGCTTACTTTGTATAGGGCGATGATATGCACTAATTGCACTAAGGTGAACCCTAACTGAGTTAGTCTTAAGACTAATTTCTGAGAGGTATAGAAGGTAGGCAAGCAGTTTGTGTGTGGAGCAGGAGAAGGGATATAGGGCCTCATGCTCACATAAGACAGAAAAACTTCAGTCCATAGGACTTACTAGTGAAAGGCTTTCTGAAAGCCAAAAGGACCAGAGACACATCCTTCTAAAGGCCAAGGGGTTGCAGAATCAACCTCTCAACATTCAAGCAGCTCGGTATCCATCGGTGCGGCTCCGTGCTCCTTCAAAGCTGATGGCTCAATCTTCTTTGACCCAAAGAAGCGCTCCATCTTTTCGAGCCGAAGATGACGTCCCTTCGGGGTCATCCTGGCACATTTGCAGCAACCTCTGATATCATGCGATGCCCCCAGGCAGAGGACATATTCATCATGATGTGGTAGCTGGCACTTGCCTGAGATAAATTGTGTCCACCTTATTCACGATAGCCACTGAGAGGGGGTTCTCCCACATCAACAGCAACTCCTGAAGATTCTCATGTACTAGGACTGCCACAATCTCCTTAGGAGGCTCCATGTACTGGAGGATATCCAGCATTTTGTGACTGGATTCCTTCTCCGTCTGCAAAATAAAAGGGATGACCTATGCCATCAATGGCATGAAACCTGAAAAGGAGAGGTCCACAGGCAGGGACTGCCTTCGGTTTAAGGGATCTGAGGGTAGACCCATCGATGCTCATCTGAACAATCGTCTGTGTTCTGGTACCCCCAGGCGTATGAGGATGTTGACCCACAAACTGTCAGGAAAGTGATCCCTGGGTACTCTGTCCTCAGTCAGTGGGTCAGTGACCAGTGAGATTGGCGGTTAGGGCTGGAACCAGAGGACCCTCTGTTCCCTTGGGGTGGCTTCCTCTCCTGAGGAAACACTAATAACCACTGGGTAGGATGTTACCGCCTCTGATGCCTCTCTTAGCTTCAGCAAGGCAACAAGCATAGACACAGAAGTTGGTAAAGCTCTGACGAGCACATATAAGGAGTCTAGCAGTGGCTTGAAAACAGACAGTGCTACACTCCATGCCCCAACACTAAGGTCCTGCAGTGCCTTTTCCATGGCCAGCTTCACGTTCTCTCCAATTCTTCCTCAAAGATTGCAGATGCCAACCCCAACTGGAAGGCAGGAGTGGCGGCCATGGCCTCTTCAGAACTGAGAAGAGAATCAGTGGCTGATACCAGGACCAGTGGAGACCGTGGTGAACCCCAGGAGTCTGATAAGCTCTCCTCACCCTGAGGTCACTTCGGGGGAGGGGGGGAAATCAATGGGTGTTTGTTCTTGGCATGTGCTGACTGTCCCCGTGCATCTAAGGGGACCAATATCATCTGTGCTTCTTCAGCTTCCCTCGATGCTCTTCATGAATCTTCCCCAGTGCCTTGGATGAAGAGGACAAACCAGAGGTCTTCTTTGACCAGGAGGAGCTGGACGATGGCCTGTCTCCAGACTCCCTGCTTGCCATCACACAGAGGGAACCAATGGTTCCCCACAGAAGCCGCTGACACTCCATCCATCGGTGCAGCTCTATTGTCCATTGATATCTATGCCTCCAAAGCTGACGGATCACCCAAGCTTTTGACTAACTTATCAATTTCCTCTCCAAACAAATGTTTTCTCCTAAAAGGAACCTTACATAAGCATGGTTTTTTACCAAGAATCAGCCACCCATTGATGAAGCTAAAGAAGCCTTCTAGCTCCGACTGATGAAGCTAGTGACTTTGAAGAAGTCCTCATAAGATCATACAGGCTATTTGGCAGATAAGTTGCTGCTGGTTCCAATCAAGCTGATTCTTCATTTTCTGGGAGTTGCTGTACCCAGGGTAAGATTGTTCTAGCTATGTAACTATTACAAAACTATAATGCCGCACCAACTGCAGTGCCCATCCCTTGGCTGGTGCACCCTACCTGCGGCCAGGCCCAAGTCCGGAAAACCATCTCCTCCATGGCTCCTCCTCAGGTGCACACTCAGCTCACTACTTTAAAAGGCCCCAGGCGTGACTCAGTTCTGCGGAATCCTTTGATGACATCACCCAGCTCAGGTATTTAAACATCAGCACTATTTCGATCAGACGCCTCAGCAATAGGTCTTCCTGCTTCTAGCTGGTGTTGCTGCTGCTTGTATCCTGCCATGCTCTGCTTTTCAGGTTCTGTCCACCTCTCCTTCCTTGCCTCGTTCTCCTCGGACTGATCTCTTGTTACTTACCTTGCCTGGATTCTAACGCTGCCTGACCTCCACCTAGATATAAATCTCAGTTTCACCGCTGCTTGCCTTGATCCATGGTCTGTTTTCTTGCTGTGGACACTCAAGTCCTGCTGGCCTCAGAACCCACGGGCTCAACTTGAGGGAAGGGGCTGGTTTAGATGAAGATCTCTCTGTCCCAGCCATAGTGTGTCTGGCTGCTGTTGGCATGGACCCAGACCATCCCTGCTTGCTGGGTAGCACCAATCGTCCTGAGGACTCACCCTCCATGACACAAATAGCAATTTGTATTAAAATCTGTTGAGAACATTTTTATTTATTATCTCTAATTTCTTATCCTGTGGATCCTTAAGTACCGCACCTCCTTACACAGGGATAGTTGTTTTTCTAGTTACCGCTGAAACCATAGCATTCACTCTTGGCATCTGGAATAGCTATTCTGAAACATCATGAGGAAGTGGATATAGTTATGTCCAGACTTTGGCAAGTCCCATGCAGTTGGTAACTTTTTTATTTCAGAATGAAGGGGAAAAGCTCTTGATATATTTTGTGAATGCCTTTACTAACTGGATCACAATCTGGTTTCATCTAATTTGTCTGAAATTCTAAGATGAAATTACTTCTGAAATTAATGCTGCAACATCATCCTTACAGCAGTATCTAAAAACAATCTTCCTCTCCTTCAGACCAAATTTACCCTTCCTCAACAGAATCACAGCTGCTCCCCTCATATGGATCCTCACATCCATAAATGGAGACTCAAGAGGACTGAGAAAAGCCTACTCCACCTGTTATCAGGGGAAAGCTTCTTTCTTTTTTGAAATTGAAAATAATTTATTTGGGGGCTGTCCTGTAGCGTACGCCCTGAATGAACTACAGAAAATATTCCTTCACTAGGCTTCTGTAAAGCACAGAAAACCTGGAGAAGGAATTTGAAAATCTCTGAGATTTCTCCAGTAGCAAGCAGTATCTACATATAAATCCAATGCTTGACTGACCTCATCAGTTAAAAGGGTCAGCTATTGTTTTCCTCTGTGCTGCACTGAAAACCATGTAGGACGTTTTAAATATAGCCATCGTTCCATCATTAATGGCTACCTTGAAATCCCCAACTTCTCTGTTCAGTCCAGGGTATAAATGAAGAACTTGACCCAGCTTCTAAAGCCCCTCTCTCTCACTCATCTGAGCTGCTTTTGCAACTTGCTCAGTCATTTTCATCATGGTGGCAAGCTGGACAGAGAGCCGATTGTACCCATGGCTCATTTACCACCGCAAGAGACACATCGGCAGCTTCACTAGGATAATGATACCTTACTACTTAAAAGGCTTTTAAGATTTTAAACTTAGTCTCTTGGGAAGAGTTAATATGCAAACACTGTCAATTAAATTTCACTTTCATTGGCTTACCTTAGCCCTCAGGAAAAAACCTTTTTTTTTTTTTTTTTTTTTTTTTTTTTTTAGAGAAAAGTATATAGAGGGAATGGAAGGGGAGACTTATTTTTAGAAGATCCCTTTTCCTTTAAATTCTTAATACAGACTCTCTTTAGAGCTCTACCAAGACCCTCAATGGGACAGGGAGCTATCAGCGTCTGGGCTCGCAAACTCTGAATCAGACAGGTACCTGGCCCACAGACAGTTATATAAAATTTCCAGCATCCTCCCCTTTACAACAAAATCTATATATCTAAGAAAGTGTGTGAACTGCACGGCATGTTTAATAATCACAAGCTGATTAGAAGGTATTGTTGGGTCACAGGGAAACATTAAAATGATGCCAACCAAGAAAGTGAGCAGAAATGAAATGGAAAGTTACATACAGAAACCCTAAAACACAGAGCTTTAAAGGCCCTTGCTTTTCTTATTCACTGGTCCTGCGTTGGCCCCACCCCTTTCATGGATTCCATGATTATAGGAAATCCATACAAGGAAAAATGGGCAAGGCTGCCAGAGCAGGGCCTGTGAACAAACCAACTCACAGGTACTCTGCTGAGTTTGGCCAATGTTGCTGCCACTGACATCTGCAGATTGCTCCAGGGACTGATGCTGATCAGCCAGTCGAGGGCTGAATCTGGAGTTCTTCCTAAAGTCTCCTCCCCATCTTGAATATGTCTGCCACTGTCAAGCTTGGGGCCAATCATATGAGGCAAAGGCTGGAGACAGACTAGGGGATGAGAAAATGTGGGAATTGGCCTTGGAGGTGGAGAAGGAGAAAAGACGACCTCCCTATCCTCCCCAACCTGGATCTTCGGAGGTACTCCCAGGCTCCCTGATAAGAGGAAGAGCGACTCCCCCCCCCCCACCATGCTCCAGATGCCCTCTGGTTATGTCTCATGCTTCTCATGGGTATCCCACAACACCTCTACTTTGAGTGACTGCCTATTTCCCACTAATCTAGACATTCCCTACTCCCTTCATATGCTTCAGACTGCTCCTGCAGGCTAAGCTGCCTGCTTTCACTGTTTTGGCCAATGCTATCACTTTAGCTGACCTGCCACTGCTGCTCCTACTGAACTTGCTTCCTTCTGGAGAAAAGCAGACAGGGAGCCATAACAGGCTAGAGCAGCATCAGGAAAGATGAGAAACTCAGAGTGATGAAAAAGGCAAGGAAAAACAAGGGAAGGATGACAGGCAAGACAGGAAGAATGAATGGGATGCAGAGGAGGAAGGAGGGAGCAGAGAGGATATATGTGTAGAGACTATGAGATCTCCTCCAGATGGCCCCAGTCCTTAGTCCATCTGTATCACCGGCTATGCCATTCAATAATGCACCTCCCCCTAGAGCAGGGGTGGGCAAGTCCGGTCCTCGAGGGCTAATGAATATGCATGAAATAGATTTGCATACAACTGAGGCAGTGTGTATGCAGGTCTCTCTCATGCATATTCATTAAGGATATCCTGAAAACCCGACTGGTTTGCAGCCCTCGAGGACCGGAATTGCCCACCCCTGCCCTAGAGGCTTGCAAAACAGGCAGTCTGTTAGGCACAAAGTGGGGTTAGACCATGTGACTAGGAGACAGCATAGTTTTTATTTCAAGAGGGAAAGACGTGTTTCGGTGTGCTTTCCATAGTTAGGCTCCAGCTTAGCAAAATAAGGGAGACACACTGCCCTACCAGTTCTTGGTAACAGACTAGAGGGAAAGAGATGGAAGCAGAGTGAGCTTTGCAATTTTTTTTGATGTTTTGACCTGCATCTTCTGGGAGGCTGTTAACTGCTCTCCAGAGATGCAGAGAGAACCTGTATACCCTTTCGACCTATCAAGAGGAGATTAATTGTTCACACAGGGCACTGCACCAATTCATTCAATCTCTGTCCCGGGCCCATCAAAAAAAAAGCCTAGCTCCCTCCAGCAATCTTGTTTGTAAAAAAACTCACACCCTCCCCCAGAGCCCATGGTCAAAGGAAAGATATTAGGTAGCCTAGGCAAATCTTACAGCCTGGCACACAAGCCACCCCCCCCCCCCCCACTCACAATTAAATTATGCATTTTTAACAAATTTACATGACAAAGAACATTCTAAAGTACAGTCTTCTGAGGCAAAGCATCTCTCATCACATGCATATTATATTTACATGCACTGCTGTGGTGCCAAACAGAAAACATTGCAAAAAACAACTCTTGGAACTCCTATGGAATTAGACTTTTTATAATGTGTGCGTGTGGGCTTGACTCTCAGAATGCCATTAATAAATTGAATTACCATTACAATATAGTAAACCTCCCATACCAAAACAACCCTAACTGCCAGCACTCAAAACAGTAACAACCTTTTCCTTAACGTTCGGGCAGGTCAATCCCCATGAATGGGTTAGGCACCTCTGCCAGCAAATGGAGACAGAGCAAAAGCTAACGTCACGACTATGTAGTCCTGCCCCCAACATCAGCCCGCCTGTATTCTCAGTCTCCAGCAGATTCCTTCAGGGGATTGTTTCAGAGTAAAAAAAAACAAAAAACCACAGAAAACAGAAAGGAAGAAGTTGGAAAGGAGATATCAGAAAGACGAGATGTCTATGTAGCACCGCTTGCCTCCTGAGGCGATTATGTGCGGTCCCTCCCTCATCAGAGTTCCTTCAGTCCCTTAGCCTTTAGTGGCATGGACCTAAATTTGAATTAGCCATTGCAGGCCGAGAGAGGCTTGGTAGTGAAGGCTTTCTCTCCCTCCCCTGTAGCTGGGACCCGTTCCTGCTCTTAGTCAGGGAGAGCCGAGCTCAAGTAAAAGGTTTTACTTTATATATATAAAAAAAAAAGGGGGAAAAGAAAGCAAGCAGGTCTGCTTCCTTGGCATTTGGTAGTCCCACTCATGTCTCTTGGGATTTCTGTGAGATGAGGATATAATGCAGGCATGGTGGGTTGAGCAGCTGTTTGGCTTGGCCCCGCTCCCAGGCTTCTCCCATTTTGGCATGTGGTAGGATGCGGGATAGTTTTGCGCGTTTTTTTTACTGCAGGCCGTTAGAGAGCGCCTAAGCATCCTTTGTGCGTCTGCTCTCACCTGTGCATCCAGTTTGGGCATTCTTCCTTCTGGACGCACATCTTGTGCATCTAGTGTAGACATCTGTACTGGGCGTCCAGTTTGGGTATCTAGTTGGACGAACAGCCTAGGTGTATGTACTTGGGTGCGGCTTATATGTGCAGATAATCTAGGCATGAGCCTTTATCAGTCTGCTTGCTTACAGCCATGGTGCCCGTGACAAAGAAGTCTAAGCGCCTATCTATTTGTGCTGGATGCCACCTCAGGGCCATTCAACTGGAGCTTTCTTTAAGCTTGGGTCAGTGCTGCCTGGATGCTCAGGAAGATTTACCTCCTTATTTTGTAGGCGGTGGTCCATCTCCTCGGTCTGAGAGGCGTGGGACCGAGGGAGACATGGCAAGTGCGTCCCCTCCATTGATCAATCCACTGGTCAAGTCCTCAGAGGATACTAGCTCTCAGGACGTCAGGTTCGGGTCTATGGGGCCTGGAATAGTCCTGTCCTTTTCCAGGGTAGAATTCTTCCAGGGATTGCAGATATTTCTACAGGGCCTCAATACCTAATAAGGTAGTTCTTTGTGCTCCGAGTGCTCTTCCACCTGTCTTGTCTCTTTCCCTTCCTGGATACAATCCAGGAGTTGATTGATCTGGAATGGAGTGTGCCAGAGGTGTCTTTTAAAGGGGGACGCATCTTGGCGGCTTTATACCCTTTGGATCCGCAGGCCAGAGCGCAATTGCATTTCCTTAGGATGGATGCCTTGGTGTATTCTGTCACAAAACATACTACCATCCCAGTAGAGGGAGGTGAGGCACTGAAGGATGCTCAGGATAGGAGGATTGAGGCTATCCTGAAGCAAGCCTTTGAGTCAGTGACAATGAACTTGCAAATTGCTTCTTCTTGTGCCTTAGTAGCTTGGGCTACCTTATGTCTTTGTCAAGGATCTGGTGGCTCTGGGTCCGATCTTGGACCTATGGTAGAACTGGGGCCACCTTCTTAGCTGATGTGGGCTGTGACTTGGTATGCACATCACCAGAGGAGTTGCTTCGGTTATTGCAGCCAGGCAGCAGTTGTGGATGCATAACTTGTCTGAAGATACTATTTCAAAGTCCAATCTGACTAAGCTGCCTTTCAAAGGCTCGCTTTTGTTTATTTTTTATTTATTTATTTAAGAGTTTTTATATACCGTCATTAAGTTATTCACCATCACAATGGTTTACAATAGGGCACCAGTAAAAAATATGGTTCGTACATTACATAGGTGGTGCCAATAGTGTTCGGTAACAATAAGGCGTTTATTAGGGGGATTAAGTGTATCATAGCAATATGACCTGAAGGTTGCCTACAGTTAAAAAAAATGTTGAAATAATTCAGTAAGGATTTATAAAATTAAGTATTTGGTTCTTTATGCCGCATATCTTTTACTTCAAATAGCCTGCATCAGTTTTCTTTCTTGAAGGCTTGTATGTAAAGCCAGGTTTTGAGCTGTGTTTTGAAAAGTTTGTGATTGCTCTGGAGTCTAAGGTCCAGGGGCATTGAGTTCCATAATATGGGACCGGCTAGAGACAGAGCTCGGTCCCTTACTTGGGTAAGTCTTGCGGTTTTCACAGAAGGAATGGGAAGGAGTGCTCTGTTTGCTGACCATAGATTTCTGTGTGGGACATGTACTCTAAGTGCTGTGTTCAGCCATTCTGCTTTATGAATTGGAAGAAATGGCAAGTAAATGGGGAGAGACCCAAGTCTCTCGATTGCCAGAGGACAAGAAACCCATTGGCCAGTGTTTTCTGGCAACTGGGTGCTTTCGAAGCTACTGGCGTTTTTGGCCTTCCCAAGTCTCAGTCCTTTTGCCCCCGAGGACTTTGAAAGGATGCTGGCTCCAGAGGTGGAATCCCTTGGTCTTCCCAATGAAGGTTTTTGGGCTCACCTGTTGGTGCAGGAGTTAGATGGTCACCTGTCCCGTTTTTATCACAGGTGGGTCCAGATTGCTCTGGATCAATGGGTTCTCAAAGTGATTCGGTTGGGTATGCTCTAATATTTCTTCACATTCCTCCGGATGCCTTCATGGTCTCTCCAAGCAACTCCTCTCAGAAGTTAAAGTGGAAATGACATTACAATGGCTGTTGAATCTGAAAGCGGTGAATCCTGTTCCCGAATCACAGCCAAATAAGGGCTGTTATTCCATTTATTTTGTCATAAATGACCCAAGAAGGAAGGGTCGTTTTGTTTTGGCCATTACTGGATCTCAAGGGCATCAATAGACATCTATGAATCATGCATTTCAGGATGGAAACTGTGTGATCTGTTGAATTGCCTGTTCAAGCAGGGGAATATCTCACGACTCTGGATCTGATGGAGGCATATCTGCATATTCCCATCCAGCAGGATCAGCAGTATTTCCTCTGATTTTCTATCCTGGATTGTCATTACCAGTTTCAGGCCTTGCTTTTCGGACTAGCTACAGTGCCCAGGACCTTTTCCAAGGTCATGGTGGTGGTAGCGGCAGCCCTTTGTAAGGAAAACATTCTAGTATACCCCTAACTAGATGACTGGTTGATTCGAGCCAAGACAGTGGAAGAGCGTCTTCATGCTTCCTACAGGGTGGTTTCCTTGCTACAAGAACTAGGTTGGGTGGTGGATCTGACCAAAAACAATTTGCAGCTGTCTCAGACCCTGGAGTATTTGGGGGTTCGATTCAAAACAAGCAGAGCAGAGTATTTCTGCTGTAGTTTTGGATCCACACGTTGATGCTGTTGAGTTTGATTTCTGCGGAACTCTGTTCATCTGACCATGTGGTCTTATCTACAGGTCCTGGGGTTGATGGCAGCAGCATTAGAAGTGGTTCATATGGCACATATGCGCCTTCAGTGCGCGTTGCTCTCCCGATGGAGTCCGCAGTTGCAAACTATGCAGTAGAGCTGCTCCTTCTGTTAGAGGTGAGATCCCAGTTGAACTAGTGGTTACAGGTGGAACATCTCAGGAAGGAAATTTCCCTGACAATGCCAGATTGATTATGCGAGCCTTCGGGGCTGGGAGGCTCACTGTCAGGAGTTTGGTGGTACAAGGGTGCAGGATTGCAGCAGAGTGGCAGTGGAACATCAACAGACTAAAGGCACGAGCGGTTGGTTAGTATGCCTGCGCTTCACCAAGCAAATAGAGGCTCAAATGGTCCAGATAGTGTCCGATAATGCGACAACGGTGGCTTATAACAATCATTAGGGTGGAATCAATAGTCAATGGGTGTCAGAGGAGACAGATGTGCTTATGGTGTGTACAGAGCAGCATCTCCTCCTCTCACATTGCTGAAAAGGAAAATATCAGAGCCAATTTCCTCAGCAGGAGAAACTTGGACCCAGGAGAATGGGAGTTGATGAACAAAGCCGTTCAGCTCCTGATGAACGTCTGGGGCCTATCGGAACTAGACCTATTGGTGACCTTCAACAATGCAAAGATTCCATGCTTCTTCAGTCATAGGCAGGACCCAAAAGCAATGGGCATCAATGCTCTTGCTCAGGAATGGCCATGCAGTGCCTTTCTTTATGCATTTCTGCCCTGGCCTCTGATAGGCAGGCTGGTCCAGAAGATTGCAAGTCAAACCAACTCTGTCCTTTTAGTGGCTCTGGATTGGGCTCGAAAGCCATGGTACACCCATCTCCAGAGACTTCTGGTGGACAGTCCCTTCAGGATACCGTCTTGGATGGATCTATTACGTCAGGGACCCATTCTGCATAAGGATCCAGGTCCATTCGGTCTTACAGTTTGGCCACTGAAAGGTCTCTGTTGTTGAAGCAGGGTTTTTTGCCTGTGGTAATTTCCACACTTCTTCGGGCCTGGAAATTTTCTACTTCTCTAGCTTATATTAGAGTTTGGAGGGTCTTTGAAGCCTGGTTTTCTGAGTGAGATACTCAATCGCTGAAGGTGGATATTCCTTTGATTTTGGAATTTTTACAGGACTCCTTGCTTAAGGTTTGGCCCTTAACACCTTGAACATTCAAGTTGTAGCCATGGCTTGTTATAGGAGGAGAGCCAATGAAGGGCTTTTATCTTCCCATCTGGACATGCCCCCTTTCTTGCAGGGAGTTAAGTATCTTTGCCCCCCCCACCAATTGCCTCTGTGGGACCTTAACTTGGTCATCGAGTTTTTGGCAGGTCTGACTTTTCGACTGCTGCATACTCTTTCCTTGAAGACAGTTTTTCTGGTAGCAATCTGTTTGGCACGTTGATCATACCAAACTAAAATACATGCCATTAGTAGTAATAATAAAATGAAAGAAAATGAAATGTTATTGAAAATCCCACTTCACAGAAATACATGAGCATATGCACATCCTTCAATTCTCAGAATCCATTAGAGCAGAGGTCAACCTACCGCCCACAGAGCTAATTTTTCTAGCCTGCCATACTTTTCCTTCCTGAAGCAGGATCTGGTCCACAGAGGAAATTTATTTTTTTCCATGTGTGACAGAGGCAGAAAAGTTATGGGGTTTCCCACGCCCCAGTAACAGAAGAACCAGCTGGATACATGCCACTGAAGAGAGTCACTGGCAAAGATGTGAAGCTCTATCAGCAGAAGGTGAGCCAGCCCTACCCATGCCTTTGAAGAGTAGTTGAGGTGGCTAGGCCCCACCATCAGGAAGATCAAGATGACATACAAAGTGGGTGGAAGGGAAGGAGTTAGAACAAGAATGCTGGAAAGGAAACTGAAGAGGTGAGAGAGTGAAGGGGGTGACAGCAAGAAAGGAGAGCACTACAAACAAACCTTTATATCTCAGAAGATGATGCAGGGCTCCTGGAGGTGAGGGCAGAATTGCCAACTTCTTAGAAATATAAAAATATTACTGACCATCTGCTGAACCTGTATGAATTCTATCCCCTGCCGCCCCACTTTCCCAGTATTTCAAATCAATGAAAGGGCCAGATCCGCAACCCCCTCCACAACTATGCTCAATGAACAAACTCCAAGATGGGGGGACTCCTTCCCCCACTTGGTGATTTGCAATATCCTATGTGGCCATTCCTTCAAAAGATTTGGGGACTCTTGAGAGTGAAAAGCAGTATGAGACATGAAAAAATCAAAATCTCCTCTTCATAGGAGAGCACGAATTCCTGCAGTCAGAGTGTGAAACACTATTTTAGGTTTTGTCAAACGCACTTAAAATGTTACATCAGTCATATATCATTATATATAATATTACCATTTGACCACCTGGTATATTTCTAGGATATTTTTGTTAAGATATTTAAAAATCAAAAGAGTAACTAAAACCCAACACACTGCAAACAGAACTAAAGAGGGCAAAGAATCTTACTTTGCAAGAGCACTGAAGGAATGGCTGAAGGACTTGGCAGCCAAATGAAGTAAAGTCTGTAAAAAAACCTCTATTTTCAGAGGGTTGAAACTGAACCCTTCATCTGGAAAAAAAAAAAAAGGGAAAGCATTCATAAATGGCAAAATATAATATTAAAATAATTCATTCAAATTTCAGTACCTAAAGAGGAATTTAAATTTTTTTATATCAAATGTCCAGTATTAAAAACTGAAAACTCAAAAGAAAACCATCATAAATTGAAGGCAATTTTCCATTTTGTCTTTTTCCATTCAAGCATAACATTTGGCCTAAAAAATGTTTAAAACCAAGCATCAGAACTACACAAAACATTAGCTTAGTTTGTTTCAAATAAAGAAATTTGTATACCCTACACAACAAAAGAAGAAAGCATTTTGTAGTTACAGTGCCTCCATTTTTTTTTTTAGACAGTTGCCAGTAGATGAGTTTAAATTACTGTACTACAAAGTAGAAGTAAAATAAAAAAAAAAAAAAAGGTTTTATGAAATACAATGAGAAGGTAAAAAAATTACAATGTCCTGTTTTCATTGTGAATTTCACTTGTTGACACCATCTGCAGGACTAGTAAAGTCACAGTCTACACCAGCAGAGGTGGGCTGAAAGACAGCCTAAGAATGCTCAGGATATCCTTTTCATCAACTATAGTTTGCTGAAAAAGCAGTTCATAAACAGTTAAATGACTACCTGGAAGATAATATGCCTTTAAATCCAAATCAATATTGCTTCAGCACTGAAACCCTAATGCTATCAATTACAGACACAATTTTGCATGGCTTTGAAAGTGAGAAAAGCTATGTGTTGGTTCTCCTAGATATTTCAACTGCGTTAAACACAACTGATCATGAGATCTTATTGATAAGACATGTCGTACTGGACATATCAGATGTCGTACTAAATTGGTTTAAGTCTTTTTATTCCATCACAGGTATCAAGTCAAACTAGAAAATTATAATTCAGATTGAATTGAGAAGAAGATAGGAGTGACAGAGGGTTTATCTGTCATCTTGTTCAACATTTTAGTTCCATTATGCAAATTATTGGGTGGATTAGGGTTAAGCTTTGGAATATACACCGAAAACATTCAATTATTTCCATCTTGTAGTTCAAGTACATTAACTTTTTTTTTTTTAAATTATTCATCATATACATGAATAAATAAGATATTCTGGATCTTACAAAGGAAAGTAAACAGCAGGTATAAATCAAATAAGAAATTTACAATTAATGTAACAGAATTCTGGCCCACATCTAGGGGGAAAAGTAGGAAATATGACTAGAAAGAGTTGCTTACCTATAAAGCAAAATTGCTTACCTGTAATAGGTGTTATCCCAGTAGGATGTAGTCCTCACATATAGGTGACATCACTGGATGGAGCCCTATCATGGAAAACTTTCTGTCAAAGTTTCTAAAAACTTTTGACTGGCACCCTGAGCCCACTGAGCATGCCCAGCATGCCATTATCCCTCGAGCCACAGGGGTCTCCCTTCAGTCTCATTTGTAGCAGTAAGCGTTAGCAAAAATAAAATAATAAAACAATTCGTACCCAACTCCGCGGGTGGGTTTCGTGAGGACTACATCCAGCTGTTCTGGGATAACACCTATTACAGGTAAGCAATTTTGCTTTATCCTAGGACAAGCAGGATGATAGTCCTCACATATGGATGATTAGCAAACTACAGGCTGAGTCATATTTGTTATAGACCAACAGCATACAAGTTGTACAACAGGCACAACTGGTGTACTGTTAGGAAAGATGAGGCAGCCTGAAATCACAGCAAGTTGGATGTGGAAGGAGTTGAGATTATACTAGAAATAAGTTCTTTAAGACAGATTGTCCGTAGGCTGAATCTAGTCATCCTTCCTTGTCTAAGCAGTAATGAGCTGCAAAGGTGTGAAGAGAGCTCCATGTTGCAGCCTTACAAATCTCAGTAATAGGTACTGAATGATAGTGTGCAACTGAAGTTGACATTGCTCTTACTGAGTGCGCCTTTACTTGTCCCTGGAGAGGAAAGCCTGCTTTTTCATAGCAGAACTCTATACAGTCTGCTAGCCAATCAGAGAGAGTTTGTTTGCCCACAGCCATACCCGGCTTGCTTTTATCAAAAGAAACAAAGAGCTGGGTGGATTTCCTATAGGCTGTAGTGCGGTCTAAGTGATATGCAAGTGCACGTTTACAGCCTAATGTGTGTAAAACCTTTCACCTTGGTGAAAGTGAGGTCTTGGGAAGAATGTGGGCAAGACAATGGACTGGTTCAAGTGAAAGTCTGTAACCACCTTGGGAAGGAATTTAGGGTGAGTACGGAGGACCACTCGGTCATGTAGGAACCTGGTATAGAGTGAGTATGTTACAAGTGTTTGTAACTCACTAACTCGTCAAGCAGATGTAATGCCTACTAGCAAGAGAACTTTCCATGTAAGATATTTAACATCTCAGGAATCTATGGGCTCAAAGGGAGAACACATGAGCCTTGCTAGGACTACATTAAGGTTCCATTCTGTGACTGGTGGCCGTAACGGGGTTTAAGCTGAATTAAATCTCTCATAAACCTACTGGCAAGGGATTGTGTTGATATCGGGGCATTCCCTACTCCTTTATGGTAAGCTGAGATAGCACTCAGATGTACCCTTACTGACGTAGTCTGGAGACCAGCGTCTGAAAGGTGCCACAGATAGTCTAAAAGGTGATGTGGGGCAGTAAAAGGGTTCAATGCTTTTCTGCATGCACCACGTGGTGAATCTTTTCCACTTACAACAATAGGATTTTCATGTGGAAGGTTTTCGTGAAGCTACAAGCACTTGAGAGACATTAGTTGAAAGATTGAGTGGTTGAAGGATCAAGCTTTCAACATCCATGCTGTGAGGGATAGGGATGTGGAATATGTTAGGGATGTGGAATGTGTTAGGGCCCAGTCCCAAATCTGCACAGCTTCTTGGCAAAGAAGATAAGAGCCTGTGCCTCTGTTCATGTAAATCATGGCTACTGTGTTGTCTGTTTGTATTAGAACAATCTTGTATGAAAGGCAGTCCTTGAACGCATGTAGAGCATAACATATAGCTCGAAGCTCCAGGAAATTGATTTGAAATGTTGCTTCGAGCTTTGTCCAAGTACCTTAAGTCTGAAGATTTTCTATGTGTGCTCCCCAACCTAAGGTGGATGCATCAGGAATTCAGGTTATTTGTGGAGATGGTTGCGGAAACGGTAGGCCCTTGAGCAAGTTGTTCGTGTTCATCCACCAGAGGAGAGCTGAACGTAACTGGTGGGTTATTTGAATTGGAAATGATAGTGGTTGAATGGCTTGGAGCCACTGTGATTTCAAAGTCCATTGCGTTACTCTCATGGCTAATCTGGCCATAGGGGTGATGTGGACCGTGGAAGCCATGTGGCCCAGCAGCTTTAGGAAAAGATGGGCTGAAGCCATTTTCTTTGCACGCAGAGATGTCGCTAATTTGGAGAGTGTGTCTGCGCGGTCTTTTGGTAGGAAGGCTTTTGATACAGTGGTGTTCAATTTTGCTCCAATGAACTGTATGTAGAAGGCGAGCTGATATGAGGTGGGAATTTTGGTAGTTGATTAGAAATCCCGAGTGAAACAGATTGATTGTGAGCTTGAGGGGTGGAGAGCTCCTTGTCTTGATTGGCTTTTGATGAGCCAGTCGTCCAGATAAGGAAAAATGTGTACGCTTTCTTTGCCTAGATGGGCCGCTGGCACTGCTAGGCACTTTGTGAATACTCGGGGTGCCGAGGCAAGTCCGAATAACAGAACCCGGTATTGAAAATGTTGATGACCCACCAGGAAGCGCAGGAACTTGCGATAAGGAGGGAATATTGGAATGTAAGCGTAAGCGTCTTGAAGATCCATAGAACAGAGTTAATCTCCTGTGTGTTTATATGCGCACAGGCCGGTATGTGCGCGCGCCGCTGTGCGCACAAGTATGTTATGCGCCTGGCTCGCCGCTGTGCACACGGCTCAGTTAGGCAGACAGTATGGCGATCGGGGGGGGGGGGGGGGTGAAATGGCACCGGTGACCACGCAAGCAAGATGGTGATCTCCCCCCCCCCCCGGAGGGTCTCCACGTGGGAGGACCCTCGAGCCGGATCGAGGTCTAGCCAGGACTGGGCTGATCAACCAGATGGGACAGACGCCAGCTGCGATCTATACAGTTATTCGAGCCTCGGAGACCAGAAACTTAAGAAAGTTTTCTACTTTACCTTGTTTTGGTGTTTCCCGGTCTGGTGCCGGGTGGTCTCCGGCTGCGCTCGGTCTTGCCACTCCCGTTCCTGGGGGCTAAGTCCAAGCCGGGAACCAGCTACCGGACCGAGGCTTATCTTTGAGGGATCTAGGAAATCACCTCAGGAATTCTGGACTGGGGGAGGGACCCTTAGGTATCACCACAGGAGAGCGGGGCTCATCTCTAGGTAAGATTATTTCCTCTTCATTTTGGAATTTTGGTTTGGATTTTCTAATGCTGTACAAGCATGTGTATAGTCCCAAACTGCTAAGGAGACTGAGAAATACTGAAAAGCAGAGCTTCCTGCACGGGTATATTTAGTGCTGACGTCAGATTGAAATCTGACTCAGTCTCCAACTGCTATCAGGAGCACACTATACCCATTGGTCCTGAGTCCATCTGCTACACGCTAGGAAATTTGTGTTTTACATCTTTTAAGAGGAGTTACAGTAAACCTTAAGTTGAACACCCATTCAGTGAGTCTGCCTGGTTTGTAAGTGTACCTGTCCCAAAGAGCTATGGTAATACACACACACATGGAAGAAGAGTATTGCCTGGACCAAGAAAATTAGCCTTCACCCCCACAAAAGGGACCTATACCTGGGGATACAGGAAAGGGGAATAAGTGTGAAGAGAGTCCCACAGGCCGATACAGTAAAGCGCGGCCGCGGGTACCCTGCTTCTAACCCGCTTTCTACTCACAATTTGGCCGCATTAGTCCAACCCACGATTCACTATCCCTGTAACCCATCTTTACCGCTTCTTTAAATCAACGGGTAACCCTTTCCGCCCGCGGCATGTATATGATATGTAAACGATCGGATTAGCTATTCTCTCCCTTACAGTAACGTGCGCCCTGATTATCGCCTTTTTAACTTGCAGTTTTGCCGCGTGTTTAACCTGCTAATTTACCGCCTACACTTACCCCTGCATTAGTGTGGAGCATCAGGACAGAGACACGAAATTTCACGGGCAAACGACCCCCTCACCCCCCGGGACAAGACCTTTAGAGGAGCCAGGATCGGGCAAACTTTCCCCCAGCCCCCGCTCACCTGCCCTGGTCGCGTCCATGGGTGCCGATCTCCCGTGCGGCGCGCTGACAGCTCTGGAGCAGGAAGGAAGGACCTGTTGTTTCCAAGTATAACCTCTAAACCTCCATAACTAAACTCTTGCCTGCCCAACCTAAAATCCAACGCACCGGGAAAGCCACGCTTCAGGATAGAGCAAACTTTCCCCCAGCCCCCGCTCACCTGCCCTGGCCGCGTCCATGGGTGCCGGTCTCCGGAGCAGCCCCAGTCCTCTCTCCCCTCCTCCCGGGGGCAGCCGGCGGTGAGAGCGAGAGCGGCTTCAGCAATCTGGGGCGGATCGGGCACTCCCCATGCGAGGCGCGGCTTCCAGCCGCCCTCGCCAGCGATGATGAATGAGCGCATGAGCGCACGCCATGACCTGAGCGCCCGGCTGGACGTCAGAGGTCATGGCGTGCGCTCATGGCAGCGAAGGTGCATGAACGCACGCCGTGACCTGAGCGCCCAGCTGGACGTCCGAGGTCACGGCGTGCGCTCATGTGCTCATTCACCATCGCCGGCGAGGGCTGCTGGAAGCCGTGCCTCGCATGGGGAGCGCCCGATCCGCCCCGGACTGCTGAAGCTGCTCTCGTTCTCGCCGCCGGCTGCTCCCGGGAGGAGGGGAGAGAGGACTGGAGCTGCTCCGGAGACCGGCACCCATGGACGCGGCCAGGGCAGGTGAGCGGGGGCTGGGGGAAAGTTTGCCCGATCCTGAAGTGTGGCTTTCCCGGTGCGTTGGATTTTAGGCTGGGCAGGCAAGAGTTTAGGCCAGCTGATACTTCTCTGATCCTTTTCTTTTGCTTTAAGTTGGAATCCACTTTCTGGTACCTGTCATTTCAAATGTCATTTGAAATGACAGGTACCAGCGCACCCAGGATACTGTATAGGCGCTGTATAGCGCTCTATACAGTAAATGGATTGCGCTTCATGGACGCGGCTTGCATTTGCATGCCATTTAAATACTGTATCGAGCGGTATGTGATCCGAACTGTGCACGCGGCAAATGAGCGGGCACCCGGCACTGCCACACTTTTTCTACCGCGTCCTTACTTTATCGGCCTGTCAGTTAGAAATTCTTTTGTGTGCCCTTGGAGACTATAACCCTTTACTTTGGAGAAGCAACACTTTTCACAATGAGGTTAGGGGACACCTGCAAGACTTCCAGCAGAGTTGATAGGAGGCAAAACTGTGACAGAATTCAAGCATGTGAGAGACTGACTCAAAAAGAAACCTTTGTAGCAGATAGAAGACTACTACCTTTGACAGCACAGTGAGCAGAAAGAAATGGGCAGACTAGGTGGACTAAGTAGTCCTTTTCTGATGAAATGTTTCTGTCTGCTGCTGTTTCTATACATTCCTAACTTTCCCCTTTTGATTTCAGATGGTTTTCACACAGCAATTGAATGTAATTGGGCAAAACAGGTAAGCAAGTTTTTGAATAGGTAAAATGTGTTCTTGCAAGATAGATTCTGTAAATTTCAGGAAGACAATTTAAAGACTGGGTAGGGAAGGGAATGCCAATTTAGCCTGGTAAAATTTACTTCATAATTTCTATTGCTTCAGCCCTCTTAAAGCAGAAGTACAACCAACCTGTCAGTTTTAGTTCTGTTATTTCTTCTTTGATTGGCATAAAAATGAATGCATCTTTTATTAGTCATGTTTCCTATCTTTGAAAATTCAGAGGTCATTTAGTTCTTTCTCCTATATCAGATGCACCACAGGGACATCAGCATACATTTTTAAACACACCAGCAGTTCACCAACCTTATTAACTAATCCTCAAACTACTGCAAGTGGCTAAGATGGATAAACTATCAAGAGCTTCAAACATTTGCTCTTCTTTAAGAAACTGATAAAACTCAGAAGAAAAAAGTTGATTTTAGAAAGGCCATACGATACGGTCTTTTTCTGCCATTATGTTTCTATGTGAACTAAATTGTTTTGCTGATTTACGTTGGACTAGTCTCAGAATCCAGATTCAGACAAGGAACTGGAAAAATATAACTTCACATTTATTCCAATATAATTCAAAAATCAAACTAAGCTGATGAGAGAATATACGAGTTATGAGAAGACAATTCAGGCAGCCTGGCCTTTTCCAAGTCAATGGTCATATTTACCATGTCCAGTTGCAACATTTTACTGCACCTTAGTCATGCACCTCTTCACATGGACTTACCATCATCGTCATCCTGGTTAGGATTGGGAACATCTTTTAAAATGCTGAAAATTTCTTCGTTTGTTGCTTTGCTTTTGATGGCATTGGTCAAACTGATAGCAACAGGATATCCTGGAAGAGAGCCTGAAAAAAGAAAAAAGTAAAATTCAGTTCAAAACGTATTTTTTTTTTAAACTTTCTATTAGTTATAGTTTACGATGAAACACAAAGTATTTATTATTTTTATTCCACCTGTATAAAAAATTGCTCTTAGTGATCGCAGTATTAAAGGATCATAATCAGCATTTAAAGAAAAACATTACATACTTACCCTAACTAAAACCATTTGCACAATTTTAAACCTTACCTGGTTAACTAAAAATGCATAGAAGTTTATATTAGCCATACCACTGACATTGCTAATAAATGGGATTAACTATAAATGCAAACATGAACAGATTCCAAAAATTAGGTGCAGTGGAATTCAAAGGCTTTAGAAAATAACAGGCCCTTGAGGAGGAAGTGATGTCGCCGAGCTGATGGCAGCGTGAGGCCCTAGCTCCGACCCTCACCGCGTGAAAAACCCCAAAAAATAGCAGCTAAACTGCTCGAATCGGGCTCCCAAACCAGCGATTGAGTGCAGGAACCTTGCAGCCATGTCGGTACACAAAAACCCGTCGACCTCAAACAGTTTTCATTTACTGCCGTGCCGGAAGAGTTTCGGACAGGCCTCATAGACCATGAGGTAGCGGTAGAGCAGGGGCCTGACTCCCCAGGGGGAAGGACGTGGGCTGAATCGCCAGAAGCCGTGATCGATTCAGCATTATCTAAAGCTGATTTTCAAAATTGGTTCAGCGAAATCAAAGAGGGGATAGGCACCCTCAGAGAGGAGATACACACTTTAGTGGCTGACATGCGGCGAGATTATGCAGACCTGGGAGCACGGGTGGATATATTAGAGACTCAGGCAGGAGAACAAGAACAGGCTGTAACAGAGAAGCAGCAGGAGCTTAAAACTATGCAGCAGAAGGCTGAGGAACATCAAGCATGGCTAGAGGACCTGGAAAATAGATCTTCTGAGAGGGAACCTGCGGTTTCGGGGGATCCCTGAAGGAGAGCCCTACGCTGACTGTGAAAAAATAATAGTTGATATCTGCAGCCTTCTTCTTGGTGACCCACAAGCAACTCCGGATGAACCCCCTCAGCAGATCTTACTGGACAGAGCCCACAGAGCACTAGCCAAACCCAAAGGAAATGTGCCACGAGATGTGGTGGTGTGCTTCCATAACTACACACTTAAAGAGAAGGTCCTACGGCAGGCTAGGAACTCACCTGACTTTCGATGGCACGGCAAGAAAATTGAAATCTTCCAGGATTTATCTCCTACTACTATCCGCAGAAGACGAGAATTCTGTGAAGTCCTACAGGTGTTGCGAGAAAACAACTACAAATATAGGTGGCTTTTCCCCTTTGGACTACTGATCACCATCCAGGGAGTGTCTACCAAAGTCCAGAGGGTGGAAGAAGCAGTATCTCTACTTCGAGCAGCTGGCATGATGAACCAGACAAATGGAATACCAAAGCAGCTGACTCAACAACAATCTCTCGACAGAGCTCAAAGATGGCAACGAGTGCAATCTGGCAGTAAGAGACTTCGCAGACAGTCGGGGGAAGTCACCGGCCATAAAGCCAACCAGGACTGAGCAGGACACTAAAAAAGACATACCAATATTTCTTACAGAATATGCTCTTTTATTACTGACGAGGATAACCAGGTATCTGATGGCAAGACTCAGATTGTTTGAGTTCCACTGTTATACTAATGGGTAGTCTTGTATGATTTCATTTATGTTCTGATCGATACCTAGATAAAGGGGTAAGCATTTTATCAACCGTAAGGTAATATCCAAAAGAGGGTGGATGGGTCACACGCTGGAGATCAGATTATGGGAGGTGACATTAGTCCTCACATCCAGCAATGGAATCAAGGAGAAGGGGGAGGAGGGTGGGAAGGGGACTGAGGGGGATCTGCAAATCTGGGCGCATAAGAGGGATACAGCATTGTACCTCTTTGGGAATATCTGTCAATTGGAATATGCTGAAACCACAAGGATTCTAGCGTGAGCTTGTGAACGACATAGCCACTTACCGGGTGGAAGTCCTATAAATTGCATACAGTATCAAGATGAGTGATCTAAAAATTTTATCCTGGAACGTGAAAGGATTGAATTCCTACTATAAAAGGAAAAATTTATTCCAGGACCTCAGTAGGGCAAAGGTTGATATATTATTGTGTCAAGAAACACATTTAAAAAAGAGGTATGAGAAGCTTATGGCCTCTCCGCACTATCCGATGCAATACTTTGCAGCTGCCACTAAGGATAATAAATATGGGGGAGTGGGGGTGCTTTTTGCTAAAGATATGATAATTGATGTGATATCAGTACTCAGGGACACCGAGGGCCCTTATATTCTAATTAAGTTTAAAATGGGGTCTGCTTTTTACACCTTAATGAATATTTACGCACCTAATCAGGGTCAGGGGCCATTTTTACAAAAAGTCTCTGGTGTGCTGCAGCAATGGGCAGATGGCTACCTATAGGGGGCGATTTCAACCTCACCAGATATCCCTTTCTTGATTCTAGCAGTGGTAAAGGGGCCTTTGGTAGTGCTCATAGAAAGAGTTTTAAAAGACTGCTGGGGAACTGGCACATAATTAATGCCTGGCGGTTGTTTCATCCAGGGGGAAAAAACTATACCTTCTATTCTAAGGTACAATCATACTCTCGGATTGATTATCTTTTGGTAGATAAAGCATTAATAAATCATATCCAAAACACAGGAATAAGAAAATTATTACTTACCTGCTAATTTTCGTTCCTGTAGTACCATGGATCAGTCCAGACCGTGGGTTATGTCCCCATTCCAGCAGATGGAGTCAGCCAAAGCTTTGAGGGGGCGTCACCATAAGTACTACTACCCCCTCTGCAGGAGTTCAGTATCGAGTATATCAAAGCCCGAGTAAACAAACAAACCCCCGTATTGGATCAAGTTTAAAGTGAACGGCAACAAACAGCCGCACACCCAAAGAATGAACTGTAACCCTCCCACCAACGGGTAGGAGGACATGAATACAGCACGCCAACCCCAAGAGGGACTGCGAAATACAGTGAGAACTGAGAAATCGTGAAAAACAGGAATGATCACTATCGCCCCATAGAAGACAGCTGAGCAGGATTACAACCCAGAAGTGGTGGGCGTCTGGACTGATCCATGGTACTACAGGAACGAAAATTAGCAGGTAAGTAATAATTTTCTTTTCCCTGTACGTACCTGGATCAGTCCAGACCGTGGGATGTACCCAAGCTTCCCTAAACCGGGTGGGGTCCTGCGAGGCCTGCTCGGAGAACCTGCTCGCCAAAATGCCCAGAGACAGAAGAGGCGAGGTGTAGACGATAGTGCCTCGAGAACGTATGTAACGACTTCCAGGTGGCCGCACGACAGATTTCCTGTGGGGAGACCGAACGAGTCTCCGCCCAGGAAGCCGCCTGCGAACGCGTAGAATGCGCCCCGATGCCGGGCGGGGGAGTGCGCCCCGCCCCAGTGTAAGGAGCGGCAATGCTGGCTTTCAGCCATCGGGCCACGGTCGTCTTTGAGGCCTGGGAACCCTTCCGAGGACCGGGCCAAAGTACGAAGAGATGGTCGGAAGTCCGGAACTCATTCGTAGCCTCCAGATAGATACGCAGAGCGCGCTTGACATCCAGAAGTCGGAGAGCCCTTGGTTCAGACGACGAGAAAGACGGCAGTTCCACCGTCTGATTCACATGGAACGCAGACACCGCCTTCGGAAGGAAGGAGGGAACAGTGCGGAGCGAAACTCCGGAGTCAGAGAAGCGGAGATAGGGTTCTCTACGCGACAGGGCCTGCAGTTCCGAGATGCGTCGAGCAGAGCAAATGGCCACCAGAAACACTGTCTTGAGAGTGAGGTCCTTAATCGTCGCATTGCGCAATGGTTCGAACGGAGGTTCCGACATAGAGCGGAGCACGAGGTTAAGACTCCAAGCGGGACAAGGTTCCCGGACCGGAGGTCGCAAGTGCTTGACACCCTTGAGGAAACACATAATATCCGGGTGCGACCCAAGGGCGGCCACCTGAACTCGCAGTGAATTATAGGCGAGCCCCTTGTCTACCCCCGCTTGTAGAAACTGAAGGATCTGAGGAACCGAAGCCTTTGTGGGTCTCGTGTTCTGGTCGGTGCACCACAGTTCGAAAACCTTCCAGACCCGAACGTAGGTCACCGACGTCGAAGTCTTCTTGGAACGCAAGAGCGTTGACACTCCCGCCTCCTGGTAACCTCGGCAGCGGAGACGTTGCCTCTCAAAAGCCAGGCCGCAAGACAGAGGAGTTCTGCCTGGTCGAAAAATACCGGGCCCTGATGCAGGAGGCGAGGGAGATGTCCCAGGCGGATGGGGCCGTCGATCACCAGTTGGAGAAGGTCCGCAAACCAGGGTCTCCGTGGCCATTCTGGTGCGACGAAGAGCACGAGTCCCCGATGAGCTTCTATTCTGCGGAGTAGTCTTCCCACCAGAGGCCATGGCGGGAACGCATAGAGAAGAAGATGGTCCGGCCACGGGAGCACCAGAGCATCCACACCCTCTGCTCCTCGCTCTCTTCGACGACTGAGGAAACGGGGAGCCTTTGCGTTTTGCGCGGACGCCATTAGACCCCTGTGGGGAGTTCCCCACCGGCGAACAAGCAGCTGCATCGCCTCGTCGGAGAGGGACCATTCCCCGGGGCGCTGGCGACTGAGGAAATCCGCCTGGACGTTGTCCACGCCCGCGATGCGCGAGGCCGCCAGACGGACCAGATGTCGTTCCGCCCACTGCATCAGCATGGCTGCTTCGAGCGCGACCTGTGGACTGCGAGTGCCGCCCTGCCGGTTGATGTAGGCCACCGTGGTCGCGTTGTCCGATAGGACCCGAACCTCCCGATTCCGTGTAGGCCTCCGTCAGGTCCAAGGAGGCTAGGAACTCCCCTCGATGCACCGCCGCCACCACCGAGCGCAACGTTTCCATCCGAAACCGAACCACCCGGAGGGATTTGTTGACTTCCTTCAAGTCCAGGATGGGCCGGTAGGAGTCATCCTTCTTGGGTACCACGAAGTAGATGGAATAAGGGCCCAAGCCCACCTCTCTGGAGGGCACGGGCGCAATGGCGCCAATCACCCGAAGCCTGTCCAGTGTCAACTGCACCTCCCTTCGCTTGGAGGCCGATCCGCAGGGGGAGAAGATGAACCGTCCCTTTGGAGCGCGGACAAATTCCAACGCGTAGCCATTTTCTATGGTGTCCAAGCCCCACTGGTCCGAGGTGATCCGCGCCCACTCCTGGTAGAAGAATGCCAGCCGTCCCCCAAACTGGGGGACGGTGGAGTGGGCGAGCCGAACATCATTGGGAGGACTTGGGAGAGGGTTGTCCCGTTCCCGAGGCGGGACGCACAGGCCTACACCCACGAAAGGAGCGGGACCAGGGCTGTGACCTGGGGGCAGAGGGCCTGAAGACCGCCGGTCTGTAGTTCCTATAGCGCCGTTGCACCCTGGATCTGGTGCGGGAGGACGAAAACGCCCTGGAGGTCCGGTACCTGTCCTCCGGCAGGCGATGAACTGCGCTTTCCCCCAGTGACTTGATGATCTGGTCCAAATCCTCTCCGAACAGGAACTTACCCCTGGATGGCATGGAACCCAGGCTCGACTTGGAAGTGTCCGCCGCCCAGTTGCGCAGCCATAGGAGGTGACGCGCCGCCACTACCGAGACCATGTCTCGGGCCAGGACCCAAAGCAGGTCATAGAAGCAGGTCATAGGAGGCGTCAGCCCCGTACGCCACCGCAGTTTCCAGCCCATCCGCTTGGGCGGCCTCCTCAGCCGGCAGAACCCGAGAGGGGAGAAGTTGTTGCCCCCAGAGAAGGCGCGCCCTCTGAGCCAGCGAGCTGCACATCACCGCCCGCATCCCCAGCGCGGAGACCTGGAAGACCCGCTGGAGGAAGACTTCCAACTTGCGATCCTGCGTATCCCGGAAGGCCGCGCCACCCATCACTGGTATGGTCGTCCTCTTCGTGACCGCCAACACCGCGGAGTCCACTTTTGGAACCTTGATGAGATCCAGGAAATCCTCTGGTAGCGGATACAGCTTCTCCATGGCCCGACTGACCTTAAGGGAAGCCTCCGGGGCGTCCCAAGCTGCAGGAAGGAATCATGGCTGGGAAAACGCCCGAGCCCTCGGCCGGAGGGCTGCCAGCACCGGATCTCCTTTCTTGGCCGACGAGACGACGGCGGGCGCTACTGGAGCGGGCGGGTCCGGCGGCGGATCGAGATCCAGCTCCTGGATAATGAGTGGAATAAGTTCGTCCAGCTCTTCCCCCTGGAAGAGACGCAGCGTGTGCGGATCGTCCCCCTCTGAGGTGGAATCCCCTTGGCCCCCTTCTCCCAGGTCCGGCCCAGGATCCAGGTGCGGGCGGGAGGCAGGGTGGCCCCCACACCCGCCGGGACGGGGGGGGGCCTGAGAGGGAGGCGAGAGCCGCGGGACCTTGGCTGGAGACGGTGCTGCGGGAGCGACAAGACCCTGCAAATACGCAGTGTGCAGTAACCGTACAAAGTCCGGGGAGAATCCCAGCCTACTCGAGGAAGCCCCGGTGGGGGGAACCCCGTGGGACCCCGGCCCGTCAGGCTGTTGTCCGGCAGCAAATTCGGTGGAGAGCCCTCGGGGGAGTCCCTGTCATCCAGCGCTGCCTGAGTCCCCTCAGGGCGCTGGGCATGTAAAATGGCCGCCGTTCCCGCCAGTAATGGGGGAGGGGCCGGCCCGCGCCGCCCGGGCATGCCTGTCAAAAACGAAAAATTCGCTAAGGGACTGCGACGGGCCCTCCCCCCCGGGGAGGCACCAAGCACAGATCCCCTCACGAGCAATCCGCAATCCCGGCTCACCGCAGGTCGAGCAACGTGCTGACCGCGGCATCGTGAGCACTGCTGACAACGGAGGAGACAGGCAAAATAAACGAAAAGCCTCGGGGGGGCCGAGAAGGAAAAACGCCGGCGCGGGGGGGCCCGAGCGGCCTGCACTGCCCGCCAATGAAGAACGGCGCCGCGGGGGGGCCCGAGCGGCCTGCACTGCCCGCCGATGAAGAACGATGCTGCGGGGGGGCCCGAGCGGCCTGCACTGCCCGCTGATGAACGGTGCCGCGGGGGGGCCCTCCTGGCCTCACAAGCCGCCAACGAAGATCTCCCCGCTCACCTCCGCAGCCCACGAGGAACCGGCAAAATGGCTGCTGGTGAGGGAGAAAAACGCGGCGAAGCCGAAGCAGCCACGAGCAAAATCAGCTGTAAAGAAAAAAACACAGAAGAATGCACTTATCCCGGTTCACAAGGTACAGCTCGCACCAAGAGAGAGAGGAAGGAAGAGACAACGCAAAGGGAAGTCACGCCGTCCCAAATTGAACCCTTTTTAACTTTTTTTTTTTTTTTTTTTTTTTTTTTAAGTAAAACAAACTTTGGAGGAATCCCTGTCCTCCCGCGCTGCCTGAGTCCCCTCAGGGCGCAGGGAATGCAATATGGCCGCCGTTCCCGCCAGGGATGGGGGAGGGGCCGGCCCGCACCGCCCGGGCAAGCCTGCCAAAAAGGAAAAATCGTCCCGGGACCGCGACGTGCCTTCCCCCCCGGGGAGGCACCGAGCGCAGATCCCCTCGCGCGAAATGCGCGATCCCGGATCGCCGCAGGCCGAACAACGCAACGGCCGCGGCATCGGGAGCGCTGGCGAAAACTGAGCAGGCAGGCAAAAAAAAAAAAAATCAGAAAGCCTCGGGGGGGCCGAGAGGAGAAACGCTGGTGCGGGGGGGGCCCGATCGGCCTGCACTGCCCGCCGGCTGAAAAACGGCGCCGCGGGGGGGCCTTCCTGGCCTCACAACCCGCCGAAGAAGAGCTCCCTACTCCAGGCCACGAGGCCGCGGGGGGGCCTTCCTGGCCTCACAACCCGCCGAAGAAGAGCTCCCTGCTGCAGCCCACGAGGAGCCGGCAAGATGGCCGCGGGAGAGGGAGAAAACGCTGGGAGGCCGGTTCCACCGGCCGCCGCGTCCAAATAAGCTGCAAAAGAAAAATACAGCAAAAACCAATACAACTTACCCCGGTGGACAACAACAGCCTAGTCGCCGGGAAAGGAGAGAGACAGACAGAGAGACAGCACCAAAAGGAAGCCACGCCTCTCCAATTAAACCAATTAACTTTTTTTTTTTTTTTTTTTTTTTAAAGAACAAACTTGATCCAAAACAACTAAATATAATAGACAGAGAAGAAAAACCCAATCAAGGGAACAATGGTTACAGGTAATCGGGAGCAAGCCCAGATTCCCCTACTCGCATCTGCTGGAGTCAGAAGATACTGAACTCCTGCAGAGGGGGTAGTAGTACTTATGGTGACGCCCCCTCAAAGCTTTGGCTGACTCCATCTGCTGGAATGGGGACATAACCCACGGTCTGGACTGATCCAGGTACGTACAGGGAATAAACAATTACGTGGTCTGATCAAGCAGCTACTTGGATACAGTTTAAGGGGTTGGGAGTTCCCTCAGGGGACCGTTTTTGGAAACTTAATGAAAGCCTATTTGATGATGCATCATTCTGTAAGGAATTGGAGAATGAGATTGCTCATTACCTAAGAGAAAATACCACAGATGATGTTGCTGCTACCACGGTTTGGGAGTGCCTTAAGGCTGTAATCCGAGGTAAATTGATAGCTCGAGCAACATACCTGCGTAGAGAGGAAAATAAACAAAGGGTAGACCTATTACAGCGGATTGGTAGGCTGGAGATACGGCACAAATGGAGCCCTG
Source organism: Rhinatrema bivittatum (assembly GCF_901001135.1). Lineage (NCBI taxonomy): Eukaryota > Metazoa > Chordata > Amphibia > Gymnophiona > Rhinatrematidae > Rhinatrema > Rhinatrema bivittatum. The sequence goes on along the minus strand of NC_042615.1, from coordinate 425,118,290 downwards.
ACCCCTTAATAGGCAAACAGCTGGACAGTTTGAGGGCTGAATTGAAGGACCTTTCCCATAAAGAAACGATATTTCACTTAGATAAGGTAAAACAAAGATTTTTCGAAGGGGGCAATAAGGCAAGCCACCTACTAGCCAGGAAATTGAAAGTCAGAGCCACCCAAAATCGAATTTTGAAGATTTGGGGTGTCAAAGGGGAAGTGCTATCTGAGAATGAAAGTATTAGAGATAGATTTACGCAATTTTATCAACAACTATATTCTAAACGGGAAGATCTCTCATCTAACGCGATAGCGGCATATTTAGCAGACATAAAACTACCTCAGTTAGATGCTCTCCAACAGGCCCGCTTAAATAAAGATATTTCTATAGTAGAGGTTCAGGAGGCCCTAAAAGACCTGAAACTGGGTAAATCTCCAGGGATAGATGGTTTTTCTGCAGGTTTCTATAGGAGATTCAATGCGCAGATTGCTGCCCCTCTACAAGCTGCTTTCAACCACTTACTGGGAGAAGGGCAATTTACTACAGCTGCCAATAGAGCAGGTATTACTATTCTGGCTAAACCTGGGAGGGATGCAACGATTTGTGGATCGTACAGACCCATCTCCCTCATTAACCTAGATTTAAAAATAGAAGCTAAAATTCTGGCAAAGCGACTGGGTTCTGTTACACATTTGATACATGCGGACCAAACGGGCTTTATCCCGGATAGGTTGGCAGCGAACAATGTCCGTAGGGTAGTGAACTTAATATGGCAGGCCCAGGCCTCGGCAACACCATTAGTGTTGTTGACTGTCGACGCGGAGAAAGCTTTCGACTTAGTACACTGGGACTACCTATTTGCAGTACTGCATAAGGTGGGGTTAGGGGGGCAATTTACCACTTGGATCCGTAAATTGTACCATAAACCCAGCGCATGCATTAAGGTGAATGGGGGATACACTAAGCCATTTGAGATCGCCCGAGGCACCAGGCAGGGGTGTCCTCTATCTCCTCTGTTTGCACTATATTTGGAACCCCTAGCTGCCAAAATTAGATCCATCCCAGAGATTCAAGGCATGAAAGTAGGAACCCAGGAGTATAAGCTCTCCATGTTTGCAGATGATGTCTTGTTTACTGTAGCACACCCAGACAGCTCATTACCGCCCTTAGTGCAGGAATTTAAAAACTTTAGTGCAGTATCTAGCTATCAGTTAAATGTTGATAAATCCGAACTACTAAATGTGACACTTACAGCTGAACACTTTCACAACTTAAATAAGAGGTACCCATTTAAACTAGTCCACTCTACTTTAAAATATTTGGGGGTACAACTCGGCCCAGAACTAGACAAACTGTATCAATACAATTATGGGGGAATCTGGGGGGGGAAATTATGATGGACTTACAGGATTGGGACAGGCTGCACCTCTCATGGCTTGGTAGAGTGGCCACAGTTAAAATGAATATCCTACCCAGGTTGGGTTATTTATTTCAGACCCTCCCTTTTTCTATACCGCCTGGGGTGATTCGGGGTTGGCAAAAAAGGCTTTTTCAATTTATCTGGAAAAGGAGACCTCCGAGAGTGAGTAGACGGGTTTTATATCTACCCAAGGTTAGAGGAGGACTGGGGGTACCATGCCTTCAGTGGTATTACGTGGCATCACAGTTGCGATCGTTGTTGGATTGTTATCATCCAACTTCTGATAAGAGGTGGGTCCAGTTGGAAGCTGATCTTGTGCCGGGGATACGCTTAGCCACATTAGCATGGTTACCGAGACCGTATAGACCGTTGCCGGAAACTTGCCCTCCGACTATATTACACACATTATACATGTGGGACACATGGAAAACATCTCTGACGGGCACTCGGGCTGTTTACATGAGAATCCCTATTTCTCTCAATCCAGGATTCCCACCGGGTATGGAGAGAGCTGTAGCCGGGAGAGGCAAGGGTGTACGCGACTGGAACATGTCTGGACCCAGGGGCGTATGTGGACTTTTCAAGTGCTGCAGCTGAAATTTGCTCTGCCTAATAATACATATTACTTCTATTGTCAACTGTACCACTACATATCTCAGAAGGCGGTGCTCACAGATCTACAAAAAGGTAAAACCTTATTTGAGGGTTTCTGTGATGCGGTTAGTTCACTCACAAAGGTGATCTCCTGGATATATTCTCTCTTAAATGGAGAACTAGCAACTCAGCTGGCCCATATCCAGGGCTGGGAGAAGGATCTAGGGCTTACCTTAACGGCCACCCAATGGGCAAGCACCTTTTCGGCTATAAATAGCTGCTCCATAGCCTCCTCGATAGTGGAACATGGGTATAAAATGTTATACAGATGGTATCTTACACCATCGAAACTCCATCGATTTTATCCTCAAGTTTCAGCTCAGTGCTGGCGGCGATGTGGAGAGATAGGCACCTATTTTCATATATTGTGGACATGCCCTATAGTGATGAAATTTTGGGACACTGTGACACAATTACTCTCAGATATAATGGGCGTCCCTGTAACTAAAGACCCGGCAGTTTTTCTGCTCCATAAAACCCAGGGACACACAACCTTGCACAGAAGAATACTTTCTACAGCAAGCCCTTCTAGCGGCACGAATGGAACTGGCGTGCTGCTGGAAATCAGAACAGGTACCCACCTTAGCTAGGGTCACACAGCATTTGAATAATGTCTGTTATTTGAATAAACTCACCACTGTCAGGCGGAAACAGTTAGCCAAATTTGAGCTTCGATGGCGATGTTGGTTCTTATGGAGGGGAGAGACACATACAATAAGGCGCACAAGTCTTCCTAGTATATCTAGACACTAATACAGATAGAGGTACCATGTGGTCAGAGTCGGACAGTGGACCAGATTTGTAGGAGAGAGGAGGGTGGGAAAGGGTGGGAAGTATTAAAACTCAGACATTTGCAACAGAGGTTTTATTTTTGATGGTTTATTATTCATGCTGCCAGCATTTATGACATTACAGTTTTCAGGCCTCTTTGATGAGGCATTACCGTTCTTTTTGCAACCAATAGTTTACATCATTATATGTCTTGTATGCCTCCCATTGAGTTCTAGTGATGACTGGGAGTCCTGAGCAGTGATTTCTTGATCGAGGGGGGACTGCAAGTCGAGAGAGACAGTCGATACAGCCTGTTCTAGCATATTTTTCTAATTATATGTTGATAATCAACATTTACTATGTAATGCTACAATTTTATTGTCTCCATGCTGGCTCTGCATATGTCATAGTTGTAACCATTGTGATTGTTATTGTATTACATTTCTGCTTTAAAACCATAAATTTAAAAAAAAAAAACCCAGGCCCTTGATTTTCTTCCTAAATGACAAATAGTTTCCTCTCAAAGCTCACAGGATATTTCCATAACATAGGCCCTGCAACTGCTAAACCTGTATCAGATTGTTACATATTAACCAAAACACCACAATTTAAAAAGAGTTCTTCAAAATATATCCACAAATGGAAAAAAGTCTAAAACTTTGATTATTAAAACTATGAATACACATCTTCAGTAGCCAGAGATCAGTTTATTCCCTATCTCTCCCCTCTAGAATGCTGCACTCTTCCCAGGGGGAGGCCACTTGGCAATAGTAAATCTACACCTCTAACACTAAATGTTCAAAAGGGAAACTTTGATAAAATGAGGAAAATAGTTAGAAAAGAAAACTGAAAGGTGCAGCTGCAAAGGTTAAAAGTGTTCAACAGGCATGGACATTGTTTAAAAATGCAGTCCAGATGTATTCCACGCATTAAGAAAGGTGGAAGGAAGGCAAAACAATTACAGTCATGGTTAAAAGGTGAAGTGAAAGAAGCTATTTTAGTCAAAGAAACATCCTTCAAAAATTGGAAGAAGGATCCATCTGAAGAAAATAGGATAAAGCATAAGCATTGTCAAGCATAAAACACTGATAAGACAGGCGAAGAGAGAATTTGAAATGAAGTTGGCCACAGAGGCAAAAACTCATAATAAAACTTTTTAAAATATATCCGAAGCAAGAAACCTGTGAGGGAGTCGGTTGGACTGTTAGATAACAGAGGGGTTTAAAGGGACTCTTAGCGAAGATAAGGCCATTGCAGAAAGACTAAATGAATTCTTTGCTTCCGTGTTTACTAATGAGGATGTTGGGGAGATACCAGTTCCGGAGATGGTTTTCAAGGGTGATGAGTCAGACTAACTGAACCAAATCACTGTGAACCTGGAAGATGTAGTAGGCCAGGTTTACGAACTAAAGAGTAGCAAATCACATGGACCGGATGGTATGCATCCTAGGGTACTGAAGGAACTAAAAAATGAAATTTCTGATCTATTAGTTAAAATTTGTAACTTATCATTAAAATCATCCATTGTACCTGAAGACTGGAGAGTGGCCAATGTAACCCCAATATTTAAAAAGGGCTCCAGGGGCGATCCGGGTAACTATAGACCAGTGAGCGGGACTTCAGTGCCAGGAAAAATAGTGGAAACTATTCTAAAGGTCAAAATCGTAGAGCATATAGAAAGACATGGTTTAATGGAACAAATCTGCTTCATGTTTTTGAAGGGGTTAATAAACATGTGGATAAAGGTGAACCGGTAGATGTAGTGTATTTGGATTTTCAGAAGGCGTTTGACAAAGACTCTCATGACAGGCTTCTAAGAAACTTAAAAAGTCAGGGATAGGAGGCGATGTCCTTTCGTGGATTACAAACTGGTTAAAAGACAGGAAACAGAGTAGGATTAAATGGTCAATTTTCTCAGTGGAAAAGAGTAAACAGTGGCATGCCTCAGGGATCTGTACTTGGACCGGTGCTTTTCAATTTATTTATAAAATCTGGAAAGGAATAAGGTGAGCGAGGTTATCAAATTTCCGGTTGATACAAAATTATTCAGAGTAGTTAAATCACAAGCGGATTGTGATACATTACAGGAGGACCTTGCAAGACTGGAAGATTGAGCATCCAAATGGCAGATGAAATTTAATGTGGACAAGTGTAAAGTGTTACATATAGGGAAAAATAACCCTTGCTGTAATTATACGATGTTAGGTTCCATATTAGGAGCTACCACCCAGGAAAGAAATCTAGGGATCATAGTGGATACTACTTTGAAATCATCGGCTCAGTGTGCTGCAGCAGTCAAAAAAGCAAACAGAAAGCAGAGCTGCTTACCTGTAACAGGTGTTCACAGGACAGCAGGATGTTAGTCCTCACATATGGGTGACATCATCAGGATGGAGCCCAATCACAGAACACTTTTGTCAAAGTTTCTAGAACTTTGACTGGCACTTACTGGGCATACCCAGCACAGCACCAACCCTGCATCCAGCAGGGGTCCCCCCTTCAGTCTCGTCTTATAGTAAAAAGTACGTGCGAAAAATAAAATAAGAAAACGTAAACAAACCCAACTCCACAGGGTGTCGGGCGGGTTCCGTGAGGACTAACATCCTGCTGTCCTGTGAGAACACCTGTTTCAGAGAAGCAACTCTGCGCAGTGAGTGTGGAGCACTACCCTGTCATGCAGAATTTTAGTGTAAGGCGGGTAGGTAACTAATGCCTCTTCAGCCAAGCCTTCTCCGAACCCCCTGATATTCACTAGTTCACCCTTACTCTATGCCTGATTGAGGACATTATTCTCTGCTTGTATGATAGTCCCTGATACTCCTAAGCACATTATGCCTTATCTATCTTCTCAATGGTATTATATTTATAATTGCTGTCTGCTCTATCTTTCCAGCTGATTAAGCCTCCAAGTTCTTTCTCCCTGTTGAATGTAACTTTGCCTCTTCCACACCATTTGTTGATTTACGTTAGTTGTCACTACAGTTTTTTTTACCCTGTTCGATGTAAACCGATCCGATATGGTTTTATCTATGAAGGTCGGCATAGAAAAGTGTTAAATAAATAAAATAAATAAAATTCACTAACTCTGCGAGCGGACGTGATCACAGGAAGAAAAACTACTTTCCAGGTGAGATAGCGGAGATCCCAGGAGTGGAGAGGCTCAAACGGAGGTTTCATGAGACGTCCCAAAAACATTAAGGTCCCAAGCACGGGCAGGATGACGCAGTGGAGGTTTTAAATGGAGCAAGCCTTTCATGAAACGTGATACTAAGGATTGCGTTGAAATGAAGACATGCAGACACTGCACTAACATGCACCCCGATAGAGGAAGTTTTTAGGCCTAACTCTGACAGGTGCCAGAGGTAGTCCAGTAACCTCGCAGTGGAACAAATGAAGGGGTCTATGGACATGGAAGTATACCAGACCGTAAACCTCTTCCACTTAGAGCGATAAGACCTTCTCGTTGAAGGCTTTCGTGAAGCCACCAGGACTTGGGATACCGATTCTGAAAAGTTAAAAGGTTGGAGTATTAACCTTACAACAACCAGGCAGTCAGAGACAGAGCTTGGAGGTTGCGGTGACGCAGATACCCTTCGTTCTGAGTGATTAGAAGGGAATCCTTCCCTAGAGGAATGTGTCGTTGTACTGATACGTCCTGGAAGATTGGAAACCACACCTGGTGTGGCCAGTGGGGAGCTATCAGGATCAGTACTCCCTTGTCCTGCCGGAGCTTCACAAGAGTCTTTGAAATGAGAGGAAGTGGAGGGTACACATAAGGGAGACCGCTGGCCCAGGAGAGGGCAAATGCATCTCTTGGTTGCGAGTGGTGACTGCGAATGAGAGAGCAGAAGTTGTCTACCTTGTGGTTGTGGACCGACGCAAAGAGATCTATTCAAGGGTAACCCCAACGTTGGAATATCATGTCCGCAACTGTGGGGTTGAGTTACCACTTCTGTGGATGGAAAGTGCGACTCAGCTTGTCCACCAACACATTGTCCACTCCCGGCAAGTAGGTTGCTTTGAGGCACATCAAGCGGGAAAAGGCCCATGCCCATATCTGTGCAGCTTCCTGACACAGAAGGTAAGAGCCCGTTCCCCCTTGCAACCTGATTGTCAGTTTGAATCAGGGTGGCTTTGTTTGATAGGCAATCCTGAAAGGCCTTGAGGGCATACCTGATCGCCCGTAGCTTCAGGAAATTTATCTGATGTTTGGCTTCCTCTGGAGACCAGGTTCCCTGAATCTGCAGATCGCCTACATGTGCACCCCACCCGAGATTGGATGTGTCTGTTATTAAGATAATTTGAAGATCTGGAGCCTGAAATGGAAGGCCTTGAATGAGATTGGAGTGGTGCATCCACCAGGCTAGTGACAGACGGAGCTGTTTGGTAACCTGGATAATGCTGGACATTGGCTGACAAGCTTGAATCCACTGGCATTTTAAGGTCCACTGCATTACTCTCATGGCTAGGCAAGCCATCGGAGAAACATGCACCAAGAACGTCATGTGACCCAACAGTATGAGGAAGTGACGAGCAGTTGAACATACTTGAGTCTGTAGTTGATTTGCCAGTGATGTTATGGTGAAAGCACAATCCTGGGGAAGAAAGGCTTTCGCCTGTATAGTGTTTAGGTCGGCCCCCTATAAAGGATAGGGTTTGGGATGGAACTATCTTGGATTTGGGATAGTTGATTAGAAACCCTAAGGAGATCAGGGTGTTGATAGTGAGACGCAGGGAGTTTAATGCGGCCTGCTGAGTTGGAGCCCTTATCAACCAACTGTTGAGATAAGGGTAGAGATGTACACCCTGATTCCTGAGGAAGGCTGCGACCACCACCAGGCACTTGGTGAATACTCGTGGAGCAGACGCCAGGCCAAATGGTAGTACACAGCACTGGAAATGACGAGGGCCAACCAGGAATCACAGGTACTTGTGATGAGATGGAGTAATTGAGATATGTGTGTAAGCGTCTTGGAGATCTAGAGAGCATAGCCAATCTCCTCTTTGTAGAAGAGGAAGTAAAGAGCCCAAGGTTACCCGAAGAGATGGGCTCCACCTTAACCAGAGTGGAACCAGACTGCTGGCGCTAACCTTTAAAAAGGAGATAGAGCAGCTTTTAAACTAGAACAAAGGGGAAAGCAGATAGTCGCTCAGCAACGCGTGGTTCGGAGACAGGTATCTTCAAAGGATACTGATACATTAGAATTAGGGCATCCCGACAGTGAGGTTCCAATAATAAGAATAGTCCAAGTGCCTGTAACTAAAAACTCACCTGAGCTAAAAAAATTCTAACTTAGCCCTATCAATTAAAAAGCAGAATGAAAATACAAAACAAAAAACAAACTTTGAAATGTTTGTATGCTAATGCCAGCAGTTTAAGTAGTAAGATGGTAGAATTGGAATGTATAGCAGTGAATGATGACATAGGCTTAATTGGCATCTCAGAGACATGCTGGAAGGAGGACAACCAATGGTACAGTGCTATACCGGGGTACAAATTATATTGCAATGACAAAGAAGAGCACCCGGGAGGCGGTGTGCCGCTTTATGTCCGGAATAGCATAGAGTCCAACAGGATAAACATCCTGCATGAGACTAAATGCACAATTGAATCTTTATGGGTAGAAATCCCTTGTGTGTCTGGGAAGACTATAGTGAAAGGAGTATACTCCCGTCCACCTGGTCAAGATGGTGAGACTGACAGTGAAAAGCTAAGAGAAATTAGGGAAACTAACCAAATTGGTAGTGTGGTAGTAATGGGAGACTTCACTTACCCCAATATTGACTGGTTAAATGTATCATCGGTACATGCTAGAGAGATAAAGTTCCTGGATGGAATAAATGACATTTTTATGGAGCAATTGGTTCAGGAACCAACAAGAGAAGGAGCAATTTTAGATCTAATTCTCATTGGAGAACAGGATTTGGTGTGCGAAGTAACGGTGGTGGGGCCGCTTGGCAATAGTGATCATAATATGATCAAATTTGAATTAATGACTGGAAGGGGGACAGTAAATCCATGGCTCTCATGCTAAACTTTCAAAAGGGAAACTTTGATAAAATGAGAAAGCAAATGTTGCTTACCTGTAACAGGTGTTCTCACAGGACAGCAGGATGTTAGTCTTCACATATGGATGACAACACAGTACGGAGCATAATCACGGAATACTTTTGTCAAAGTTTCATGAACTTTGACTGGCCCCTTCTGGGCATGCCCAGCATGGCACTAACCCTGCAGCCAGCAGGGGTCCCCCTTCAGTCTTGTTTAAAAGCTACAGGCAGTACCGAAAATGAAAATAAGAAAACTTTATGAACCCAACACCGCGGAGTGGCGGGCGGGTTTCGTGAGGACTAACATCCTGCTGTCCTGTGAGAACACCTGTTACAGGTAAGCAACATTTGCTTTCTCACAGGACAAGCAGGATGGTAGCCCTCACATATGGGTGAGTACCGAGCTGAGGATGTCCGAGAAATGCACCAAATGTACCCAGGTGTGCAAGGCACTAGGACTGGGATAAAATTTGGTCAAGGGCATCCTGAACCCTAACGGGCAGGCGGAAGGGTGTTACGTCACGTTGTAAACAGGTTACGAAGGACAGGCTGGCTGAAGATGGAATCTTGTCTTCCGGCTTTGTCCAAGCAATAGTGGGCTGCAAAGGTGTGGAGAGAACTCCAAGTGGCAGACCTACAAATGTCAGGAAGCGGCATCGATCGTAGGTGTGCTACTGAAGTTGCCATGGCCCTCACAGAGTGTGCTTTAACACGGTCTTGAAATGGAATGCCTGCTTGCTGATAGCAAAAGGATATGCAGTACGCCAACCAGGAGGAGAGAGTCTGCTTACCCACAGGCTTCCCTAACTTGTTAGGATGGAAAGAGACAAACAATGAGTGCTTTGCTTTCCCTGTGGGCAGCTGTATGGTCTAGGTAGAACGCTAGAGCCCGTTTACAGTCAAGGGTATGCAGAGCCTGTTCTCCTGGATTGGAATGGGGCCTGGAAAAAAGGTGGGTAGTATGATGGATTGATTTAGATGGAAATCAAAAACTACCTTGGGTAAGAATTTAGGGTGAGTGTTGAGTACTGCCCGGTCCTGCAGAAGTTTAGTGTAAGGTGGATAGGTAACTAGGGCCTATAATTCGCTAACTCTGCAAGCTGAAGTGATTGCCAAAAGGAAAATCACTTTCCATGTGAGATATCGAAGGTCACAGAAGTAAAGAGGCTCGAATGGTGGTTTCATGAGCCGACCCAAAACCAGGTTAAGGTCCCAAGAAGGAGCCCGGAGAACGCAGTGGAGGCTTGAGGTAAAGCAAGCCTTTCAGAAAATGTGTTACAAGAGTTTGTACTGATATAGGAACATCCCCGACACCTTTATGGAAGGCGGCTACCGCACTGACATGCATTCTGATGGAAGAAGTTTTTAGACCTGACTTTGACAAGTGCCAGACATAGTCCAAAAACTTCGTGATTGGACAGGTAAAGGGGTCAAGGAACTGAGAAGAGCACCATGACGTAAACCTGTTCCATTTGTAAGAGTAAGATTTTCTCGTGGAAGGCTTCCGTGAAGCAATCAAGACACGGGAAACTGGTTCAGAAAGGTTAAGTGGCTGAAGGATTAACCTTTCAACATCCATGCCATCAGGAACATGGCTTGAAGATTGGGGTGGCGGAGGCACCCGTTGTTTTGAGTGATCAGAAGCAGGTCTTTTTCCAAAGGAATGTGCCTGCGAACGGAGAGATCCTGAAGTATTGGAAACCACACTTGACGTGGCCAATGAGGTGCTATCAGGATCATGGTTCCCTTGTCTGGATGTAACTTCACGAGAGTCTTTGAGAGAAGAGGAAGTGGAGGGAATGCATAAAGTAGACCGGTTGCCCATGAGTGGGAGAATGCGTCTCTGGATTGAGAGTGTTTGCTGTGAATGAGAGAGCAGAAGTTCTCTCCTTTCCGGTTTTGAGGAGAAGCAAAGAGGTCTATGTGAGGATATCCCCATTGTGGGAAGATGGAGTTCGCTACTGAGGGGTTGAGAGACCACTCGTGCGGCTGAAAGATGCGACTCAGCTTGTCTGCCAACAAATTGTCCACTTCCGGCAAGTAGGTGGCCCTGAGGTACATCTTATGGGAGAGAGCTTCTGCCCATATCTGTGCAGCTTCCTGACACAGAAGGAAGGAGCCCGTGGCTCCCTGTTTGTTGATGTACCACATGGCCACCTGGTTGTCTGTCTGGATCAGGATAACGATTTGAGAGGCAATCCTGAAATGCCCTGAGAGCGTATCTGATTGCTCGAAGCTCCAGGAAATTTATTTGGTGTTTGGCTTCCTCTGGAGACCAAGATCCTTGTGTCTGCAGATTGGCCACATGGGCTCCCCAGCCGATGTTGGAAGCATCAGTGGTGAGAGCTAATTGAGGGTCTGGAGCCTGAAAGGGCAAGCCTTGGAGGAGATTGTTCTAATTTCTCCACCAGGCAAGAGACTGACGGAGCGAGTCGGTTACATGGATAATGGTCAACAGGGGCTGAATACTTTGAGTCAATTGTGACCATAGAGTCCAATGCATGACTCTCATGGCCTAACGGGCCATTGGTGTGACTTGCACTGAGGACACCATGTGTCCCAGGAGAATGAGAAAGTTGCATGCCGTCACGGAGTGCTGAGACTGCAGCCGGTGCGCAAGAGACACGAGAGTGAGAGCTCACTGTCGAGGTAAAAAAGCCTTTGCCTGCAAGGTGTCCAAGTCTGCCCCAATGAACGACAAGGTTTGAGATGGGACAAAAGATGATTTGTCGTAGTTGATGAGAAATCCTAATGAAATTAGAGTGTGTAAGTTTAGATTGAGGGACGACAGAGCAGCTTGCTGAGTGGGAGCCCTGATTAACCAATCGTCTAGATAGGGGTAGACGTGAACACCCTGAGTCCTTAGGAAGGCTGCAAACACTACGAGGCATTTCGTGAAGACTCGTGGCGCAGACTCTAGGCCGAATGGAAGCACTCTGAATTGGTAGAGCTTGGGGCCTACTAGAAACCTCAGGTATTTGCGATGAGATGGAGTTATTGCAATATGAGTGTATGCGTCCTGGAGGTCGAGAGAGCAGACCCAGTCTCCTCTTTGTTGAAGAGGAAGAAGCGAGCCTAAAGGTTACCATCTTGAACTTCTCTCGCTGGAGGTACCTGAGGGCCCGTAGGTCCAGAATTGGACGAACGCCTCCTGATTTTTAGGGGGATTAGAAAGTACCGGGAACAGAATCCTAGGCCGTGCTGAGAGTAGGGTACGGGTTCTATTGCCTTGGACTGGAGGAGGAAGACCTCCTGATCCAGAAGGATGGAGTGATCGGATGTTCTCCACTTCGGTAGAGGTGGGGAATCCAGTGGCACGGAGAGAAAGTTCAGATGGTAACCTTAAGCAATTATCGCCAGTACCCATTGGCTGAGGTGATTGAGTGCCATATGTTGTTGAAGTGGCACAATCGACCTCCCACTGGTATGTGAGGCAATGGAAGCTGGCTGTTGCTCTCTAGGTAGAAGTTAAAAACCTGAAGCAGGATCTGGTTAAGGAGCTGCTTGCTGTTTTTGTTTCCATGTCTGACGAGACTGGGCTTTTTGAAAAGGTCTCGTGGAATGGGATCTGGTTTGTGGTGGGTAGGACTTCTTCGGGCGGAAGAATGACTGAGAGTCCTTTCGGAAGGGCTGTTTTGAAGAGTAGTCAGAAGGTATCAGAGAGAGCTGTCTGAGAGCCTCATGATGGTCCTTAAGTTCCGCCACTGTCCGTTGAATCTGTTCTCCAAACAGATTACCTCCAACACAGGGTAGATCAGATAACCTGTCTTGTACCTCAGGGCGAAGGTCGGAAGACTTGAGCCAGGCCCATCTCCTTGCCGAAATAGCTGCTGCAGATACTCTAGTAGCAGTATCAAAGATTATCATAGGATGATCTGATCTCATGCTTGCCTGCCTCAAACCCTTTGTTTACTAGGGTTTGGAGTTGTTCTTGAAATTGCTGAGGCAGGGAATCTGCTAAATCTTGTATCTGCTTAAAAATGACCCTAATATATTGGGTCATATAGAGCTGATAAGCGGCAATCCGGGAGATGAGCATTGATCCCTGGAAGACAAGGCAACCAATGGCATCTAGAAACTTCTGTTCCTTGCCAGGAGGTAAAGAAGTGTGAGGCTTTGATCTTTTTGCTCTTTTCTGTGAGGATTCTACCACTACAGATTGGTGATCCAATTGAGGTTTTTGAAAACCTGGAGCTGACTGCACCAAATAGGTAATGTCAGCTTTTCTGTGGACTGGAACAATGGAGCCAGGATGTTCTCAGTTCTTCTTGAGGAGATCCAGAAGAACCTGGTGGATGGGATGGAGGTCATTTCCTTTGGAGCATCCAAGAATTGAAGCAACTCCATCCATCTGATGTCTATCATCCTGTTCAGTCTTTAATTGGAAGGGAACCAATTTAGACATTTCCATCACAAAATTTATAAAGGAAAGGTCCTCTGCAGGAGAACGCTTTCTACTTTCAGTGGGTGAAGGTGGTGAAGGCAAATCATCGGTGTCTGGGGAGGAATCATCGGTTCAGGTATCATAGGGATCAGCACCTGTCCCTCTAGGAGCTAGAGGGGGATGGGGAGGTGAGATACCCGAGGGTCCTGGTCTAGGCTCCGAAGGAATCTAAGGAATAATTGGAGGCACCGATGAAGGCATCGAAGGCACCGGCGCTGGCATTGAAGGCATCGATGGATGGCTCGGTGGCGCCGACGGGCATATTGGCACCGATTGTTTGGTGTCGAGGGACATATCGGCATCGATGGCTGAGGCAGAACTCTCGATGGAGGGATGCGGAACGGTGTTTCTCCTCCCGATGAAAAAGTAAGCGGGGAGGGCACCGGAGCCATCGGTGACCCAGGATACATCGGTGGAAAAGTGGCAATGAGCGCTTCCATCCTGGAGAGCAGCAGTGCCAATGCTACTGGAATCAGGTCGGTTCCACAATTGGTACCGGTGTCAGTGCCGGAGGAACCTGGAGTCGTTGCATCGCCTTGTCGATGGCCTCCTGAACCATCTGGTCCAGTTCTTCTCGGAGACCTGGAGCAAGCAGCCATGGCTCCGGAAAGGAAGAAGGAGGCAGAGGCATAGCCGGAGGGACCACTGTTAAAGGCGGAGTCGCGGCTCCCGATCCCCTGTCGGGTGAAGGTTGCCTCAGTGACCCGGTCGCCGAAAAGGTCGGTAACTTTTCTGGACGGGGTTTCTTTGACGGCGGCTCTGACGATGGCGAGGTCTATTATTTCGCTTCCTCGATGGTCCGAGACTTTCAATGTCGATGTTTGTCTCTACGATCCCCTCGGTCCTGAGGAGGAGTAGAGGGTGTCGAAGGCAGAGATGTTGTCGACGCCGAACGGTCACCGGGCGGTGGTCGATGCTGGCGTGAAGTTGACGGAGCCGGTTCTGATGACATCGATGCAATGGACGGAGTCGGGGTTTGAGCACGGAAGAGAAGTTCCATCTTCTCCATTCTGGCCTTGCGACCTTTTGGTGTCATTAGGGCACATCTGGTGCAGGTCAAGACATCGTGCTCTCGTCCAAGACACATTACACAGACTTTATGGGGTCTGTGATGGACATGGCGCAATTACAGTCCGGGCACAGACTGAATCCCGACGCCATGGAAAAAATTGAGCCACAGTACGGTCGACGGCCAGGCCGCGAGGGCCAAACTCGATGGTAATCTACGAAAAACAGGTAAAAACTTACCGGAGTTCCGCGGCTTGAAAAAGTTGAAGGAGGGACCCCTGTGGGGCAAATTAACTTTTAATAATTCCGTGAGGAAAATTCCTGTCAGGAATCTCTGCAGAGCTCCTTAACTGTGAGATTACTGCTGCGCGGAAAAAAGAAGACTGAAGGGGGAACCCTGCTGGCTGCAGGGTTAGTGCCATGCTGGGCATGCCAGTCAAAGTTCTGGAAACTTTGACAAAAGTATTCCGTGATTGGGCTCCATCCTGTGATGTCACCCATATGTGAGGACTACCATCCTGCTTGTCCTGTGAGAAAATGTGTTAGAAAAAAACTGAAAGAAGCAGCTACAAAGGTAAAAAGTGTGCAAGAGGCATGGTCATTGTTAAAAAATACCATCCTAGAAGCACAGTCCAGATCCATTCCACACATTAAAAAAGTTGTAAAGAAGACAAAACGATTACTGGAAGTGAAAGAAGCTATTTTAACCAAAAGATCTTCATTCAAAAATTGGAAGAAGGATCCAACAGAAGAAAATAGGATAATGCATAAGCGTTGGCAAGTTTATTGACAGGCTAAGAAAGAATTTGAAAAGAAGTTGGCCGTAGAGACAAAAACTCACAGTAAAAACTTTTTAAAATATATCCAAAGCAGAAAGCCTGTGAGGGAGTCAGTTGGACCGTTAGATGATCGAGGGGTTAAAGGGGCACTTAGAGAAGATAAGCCATCGCGGAAAGATTAAATGCTTTCTTTGCTTTGGTGTTTATTGAAGAGAATGTTGGGGAGGTACCCGTACTGGAGAAGGTTTTCATAGGTAATGATTAAGATGGTGAACCTAGAAGATGTGATAGACCTGCTTGAGAAACTGAAGAGTAGTAAATCACCTGGACTGGATGGTATACACTCCAGAGTTCTGAAGGAACTCAAAAATGAAATTTCAGACCTATTAGTAAAGATTTGTAACCTATCATTAAAATCATCCATTGTACCTGAAGACAGGAGGATAACTAATATAACCCCAATATTTAAAAAGGGCTCCAGGGGTGATCCAGGAAACTACAGACCGGTTAGCCTGACTTCAGTCTCAGGAAAAATAGTGGAAAGTGTTCTAAACATCAAAATCACAGAACATATAGAAAGACATGGTTTAATGGAACAAAGTCAGCATGGCTTTACCCAAGAAAAGTCTTGCCTCACAAATCTGCTTCACTATTTTGAAGGCGTTAATAAACATGTGGAAAAAGGTGAACCGGTAGATGTAGTGTACTTGGATTTTCAGAAGGCATTTGACAAAGTTCCTCATGAGAGGCTTCTAGGAAAAGTAAAAAGTCATGGGCTAGGTGGCGATGTCCTTTCGTGGATTACAAACTGGCTAAAAGACAGGAAACAGAGAGTAGGATTAAATGGACAGTTATCAGTGGAAGGGAGTGGGCAGTGGAATGCTTCAGGGATCTGTACTGGAAGTCTTACTTTTCAATATATTTATAAATGATCTGGAAAGAAATACGAGTGAGTATAATCAAATTTGCAGATGATACAAAATTGTTCAGAGTTGTTAAATCACAAGCAGATTGTGATAAATTGTGAGACTGGAAAATTGGGCATCGAAATGGCAGATGAAATTTAATGTGGATAAGTGCAAGGTGATGCATATAGGGAAAAATAACCCATACTATAGTTACACAATGTTAGGTTCCATATTAGATGCTACTACCCAAGAAAGAGATCTAGGCGTCATAATGGATAACATTGAAATTGTCGGTTCAGTGTGCTGCGGCAGTCACAAAAGCAAACAATGTTGGGAATTATTAAAAAGGGAATGGTGAATAAAACGGAAAATGTCATAATGCCTCTGTATCGCTCCATGGTGAGACTGCACCTTGAATACTGTGTACAATTCTGGTCGCCGCATCTCAAAAAAAGATATAATTGCAATGGAGAAGGTGCAGAGAAGGGCGACCAAAATAAGGGGAATGGAACAGCTCCCCTATGAGGAAAGACTAAAGAGGTTAGGACTTTTCAGCTTGAAGAAGAGACTGCTGAAGGGAGATATGATAGAGATGTTTAAAATCATGAGAGGTCTAGAACGGGTAGATGTGAATCGGTTAGTTACTCTTTCAGATAATAGAAGGATTAGGGGGCACTCCATGAAGTTAGCATGTGGCACATTTAAAACTAATCGGAGAAAGTTCTTTTTCACTCAACGCACAATTAAACTCTGGAATTTGTTGCCAGAGGATTTTATTATTTATTTATTTTATTTAGAAATTGTATATACAGACAGTCGTTGTGAACATCTCATCGGTTAACAGAGAACAGAATGCAGCAACAGGCTTTACAATGAACTAGTAACTTACACATGTGAAACAGATACTTCAGTGTAAAGGGACTAATAGCTAAATAGGGGGAAAAGGGAGTATATACAGGGAACGTAACCAGCTTATACAGGGGGAATGGGAGGCAAATACAAGGGGAGAGGGGAGCAAAAGCATTTAATTAGCTTATACAGAGAACATAACAGGCTTATACAGAGGGTATAAAAAGCTTATGCAGAGGAAATAACAAGCTTGTGCAGGGAACATATAAGCAAGCTTATACAGCAAACTTAGGGTTGGATTTTAAAACCCCTGCGCGCCGGCGCGCCTATTTTGCATAGGCCGCCGGCACGCGCAGAGCCCCGGGACGAGCGTAAGTCCCGGGGCTTCCTGTCGGGGGCGGGGCGTTTAGGGGGCGGGGCGCGGCATTTCGGGGGCGGCGACGTGGGCGTGGTTTCAGTCCGGGGGCGTTCCAGGGGCGTTGCCGCGGCCTCCAGAACAGCCCCTGGGACCGGGGCAGCCGGCGGACGCGAGCAAAGTTAAGGGGGGGGGGTGTGGGTTAGGTAGGGGAAGGGAGGGAACAGGCAGTGCGCGCTGGGCTCGGCGCACGCAGGTTGCACAAATGTGCACCCCCTTGCGCGCGCCGACCCCGGATTTTATAAGATACGCGCGTATCTTATAAAATCCAGCGTACTTTTGTTCGTGCCTGCTGCGCGAACAAAAGTACGCGCTCGCGCAAGTATTTAAAATCTGCCCCTTAAGGTTTAATGGGCAAACGGATAGCCTGATACAAAATTTACAAATATAAGAAGGCAAGTGGAAGATGTGAAAAATAATTAATATAAGAAGTAGCTTAAGATCTAAAGAATAATTAATATAAGAAATAGCTTAAGTACATTACAATTAAAGTCTGGAATCACATAAAACGTGTATCGCTTAAGGTATGAGAGGAGAGGTTGTCTGTAATATCGTTGAGGAAGACAAGAAGACAAATGTGAGGACAGGAGAATAGGAGTCTATATTAGGAGAGGAGAGATATTGTCTATAGATCCCAAAGGATGTGGTTAGTGCAGTTAGTATAGCTGGGTTTAAAAAAGTTGGATAAGTTCTTGGAGGAGAAGTCCATTACCTGCTATTAAGTTGACTTAGAAAATAGCCACTGCTATTACTAGCAACGGTAACATGGAATAGACTTAGTTTTTGGGTACTTGCCAGGTTCTTATGGCCTGGATTGGCTATTGTTGGAAACAGGATGCTGGGCTTGATGGACCCTTGGTCTGACCCAGTATGGCATGTTTTCTTATGAGATCAAAGTGTGCCAGGAGGATAGAGGGACAGCAGTGGATGCCCGCTATGCGGCCCCATAAATACCACTGAATTCATGGAGAAGAGAGGAACCTGAACACAATATCAGGTTACCTGTGGGCTCGGGCCATTCAGCCCAGGCCCACAAACACCGGCAGCTATAAGCCCTGTAATGGAGTCTACAGGAAACTCCCTCAGACCACTTATGGGACCAGCCACAGCTATCTGGCCCAATCCTCCTTAAGTCCCAACCCAGCAAGGGATTCTGGGTCCAGGGACGATCCCTTCAGCCTAGCATAAGACAAAAAGGACCAGAAGGGTTATGAAGGCCCTGGGGAGCAGGCAGGAAGCCAGCCTATGCTAAAACTGCTATGTGTGATGTCTCTGTGCTACCTAACTTTTAAACAGGTCGATACTCTAAGGCTGCGGTAGAAAGAGTGCGGCAGTGCCTGGCGCACCCTCGTTCCCCGCACGCACAGTTCTCTTCACCTACCGCTCGATACTCTCTTCTAATTGCATGCAAATGCATGCCGCGTCTGCGAAGT
Source organism: Rhinatrema bivittatum (assembly GCF_901001135.1). NCBI lineage: Eukaryota > Metazoa > Chordata > Amphibia > Gymnophiona > Rhinatrematidae > Rhinatrema > Rhinatrema bivittatum. The sequence goes on along the minus strand of NC_042615.1, from coordinate 425,099,576 downwards.
GTTAGGGAAGCGTTAGGCCTGCGCAACCCATTTTACGGTATAGAGCGCCTATACAGTAACCTGGGTGCTCGGGCCTAACGCTTCACGGCCACGCTGGTATCTGTCATTTCAAATGTCATTTGAAATGACAGATACCAGGAAGTCGGGATTGCCGTCCCCTCTCCCCTCCTCCCGAAGCAAAAAAAAAAGTGAAAAAAAATGTTGCGAGAGAGAGAGGGGAGAGGACGGCAATCCTACGCTCGGCGACTTACTTTTGCAGCCCCCCTCTGGACATCGTGGCTTGCCCCGTGCCAGTTCCCCTTCCCCTCCTCCCGAAGCAGGGCGCGAAAAGCGACTTACTTTTGCAGCCCCCTCCGGACATCGGACGACCTCTCCTGCCTCCAGCTGCTCGCGAAGAAGGACGCCTGCACGGCCGCTGAAGACGTGACGTCACGACGTTTGGCGTCACGGCATGTGACGTCACGTCTTCAGCGGCTGTGCAGGCGTCCATCTTCGCGAGCAGCAGGAGAGGTCGTCCGATGTCTGGAAGGTGCTACAAAAGGTGAGTCGCTTCGCCGCTTTACACTGCCAGTCCCTTCTTCCCTTCTCCCGGAGCAAGGCTGCTTTTCGCGCCCTGCTTCGGGAGGAGGGGAGGGGGAACTGGCACGGGGGAAGCAACGATGTCCGGAGGAGGGGGACTGCAAAAGTAAGTCGCCGAGCGTAGGATTGCCGTCCTCTCCTCTCTCTCTCTCTCGCAACTTTTTTTCACTTTTTTTTTTTCTTCGGGAGGAGGGGGGAGGACTGGGGCTGCCCCGGAGGCCAGCATCCATGGACGCGGCCAGGGCAGGTGAGAGGGGGCTGGGGGAAAGCTTGCCGCCTACCCTTACCTCTGCCTCTAACACAGGGGTAGGGGTAGGCGGTAAGTTAGCAGGTTAAACGCGGGGCAAAATGGCAGCGATAGTCGGGGCGCGCGTTACAGTATCGGAGGGGAATAGCTAATTCCTTCATAATACAGCTAATTCGTTCATTTACATATCATATACATGCTGCTGCGGAAAGGGTTATGCGTCTGTTTTAAGAAGCGCTAAGGACGTGTGAAACTGGAGACTGTATCGCTGGATCGCCTTACGCGTCCGAATTGTGTGCTCCCAGCACGTTACAGACGGGAAATCTTCAACCGCACGTTACAGTATCGACCTGAAAGTGAGCTGCATCATTTATTTGTTTTGCTTTGCATTTAATTTGTTCACTGTAAATAAATTGCAAAAAAAGAAAGCCAGAGTCTGCCTCATTTCTCCTGGCTTTTCCAAGTTACCAAATATGGTGGTGATAGTGGGATCTCCTACCTAAGCGGGAAGCACAGGCAGGAGCCCACAGCCGCACCAGGAGGGGGGAAAAAAAACCCTACAGAGGGGTTTTTTTTTTCCTCTTTTTCCTGGGACCTCCCAGTTCCACTCACCTAGGTGAAGCTACAACAGGCCAAGGGGGGAGCCTGCCTGTACAGCCAGGGTTCAAGCAGTGTGTCAGGTCTGGACAGGCCAGGTTTTTTTTTTTTTGGGGGGGGTTCCCCCTCTCCTTCCCCAGGGAGGTACTTAGTTTGGAGGCAGCTCAGAAAGCAGGGAAGATGGAGCAAGTGATCCAGGTCCTACTGCAAGGCAGCAGCAACTACAGAATGCCCTGCAAACCCAAACTGACCAGCAGTAGGCGCTGCGAGGACAACCTATGCAGCAAAACAGTGCTGACTCAGGTAGCACACAGGCCGTACAGACTACTGTGACCAGGCCACCTTCCTTGTCGCCAGTAGTATTTAAGATGGCTCCAAGAGAAGACCAGATTATTTCCTGAAGAATTTTGAACAGACCCCTCAACTGGCAGACTGGCCAGAAGATAGTTGGATGACCTATCTTGGGAGCCTACTCACCAGGAGTAGTCAAGAAGTCTTCCAAACTGCCAATCCAGAAGAGAGTGTCACATAGCAAGAAGTCAAAGCAGCCATTTTAGAGAAAGAGCAGGACTTACCCCAGAAGCCTTCTGAAAGCGATTTTGTCAACCAGAGGAGAACCCGTGGAACCTTTTACAGAGACTTAAGGATGTTGCTTGGAAATGGCTGCGCCCAGAAAGGAAGACTGGTGTGGAGGTAGCCAACTCAGTTTTGTTGGACCAACTCCTAAATGGCCTAGAACACCCTATGTGGTAGTGGCTGTGCAGACATCCGAATCTTATGGTAGAGATGGTGTTGGACATGGCAGAGGCTTATTACCAAGCTCAGGGCCATGGGCTCAGGAGAGACTATCAGACCCAGGTAGAGAACGCAGGAGTCTTAAGGATAGGAGACCCCGACAGCTGGTGGATCCAGACAGGCTGGACTTTTCTCAACCGTAAAAACCTACGGGACTGCCATGTTTCAGATGTGGCGAGAGAGGCCATTTTATTTGGGGCTGTCCCCATAGGGAAAGTGAGCCAATGGATGTTAATGCTGTGGCCCCTCACTTTTGTAATTTTGAGGATCTCCCCAGCCGGGCAGTCTCTACTTTTGTGGTTGAAGTTCAGCTAGATGGCATTCCTACCCCGGCATCGGTGGACTCTAGGAGTGTAAAAATGCTCATTCGAAGAGAATTAATGAAGCGGCTACAGATAGACTACGATAGAGTTGTGATGCTGGCATGCATCCATGGAGACCAATAAAAATATCCAACAAGCCAGGTACAACTAAAGACCTCGGTCAGCAAAGATAGAATAAGAGTGGGAGTTTTCTCTTGGCCACCCTACAATGGGACTGCCCAAACTTTAAGAACCTGTAGAGCAGCTCACAATGGATTTGTGTAGCCAAAGCAATGAAGAATTGATATTTCTAGAACTCTTTCACTTAGAAGACCCTGACCTGTACCATAATGACAAACTCCTAAGTCCAGGGGCAATACCAACAGGACAAATATAGTTATGCTGCTAATTCAGAAGCAATGGGGAGGAAGGATGAGTCCTTTAAGTGGGCCTGGGAGCATATACAGAGGATTGACAAAGCCAGCCACTGGGTGGGCAAGTTACAGACCCTGCTCCTGCTTATTATGTAATGAAAGGGGACCTACTTTACTGAGTTATAGGACATATGGTGGAGGAAAAGACCCAAGAGAAAATTTTGGCACAGCTCTATTGGCCAGGCCTACATAAACAGGTCCAACAGTATTGCTGTCCCTGCCCTACCTGCCAACTCACAAAGCCTGCCTGCATACAGGCCCATAGCTGAGACCACTTTTGAAGGGTGGGGCATGGACCTTATAGGGACATTAGATAGATCTACTCAAAGAAATAAGTACATCTTCATCATTCTTGACTATGCCATAAGATATCCGAATGTTGTATTGCTACGGAATATGAAAACCCCAATGGAGGCGACCGCCCTAATAGAGGTATTTTCACGATTTCGGCTTTCCAAGGAGATAAGGGAACCCCATTTGTTTCCAAGGTAATGAAAGAGCTCTGCACCTTGCTCAAGGTAAAAACTCTGCATACTTTGGTTTAACACCCGCAGATTGATGGCCTTTACAGAGCTTCAAACAGACACTCAAACAAATGTTGAGGAAATTTATGGATGAAGATGGCAAAAATTGGGATGCATTGCTATCCTATGTGCTATTCACAATCCACAAAGTGCCAGAGAACTCAATGGAGTTTCCCCTTTTGAGTTTTCAGATGTGATGAGTCAGACAAACTGAATGAAATCACTGTGAACCTGGAAGATGTAGTAGGCCAGATTGACAAACTAAAGTGTAGCAAATCACCTGGACCAGATGGTATGCATCCTAGGGTACTGAAGGAACTCAAAAATGAAACTTCTGATCTATTAGTTAAAATTTGTAATCTATCATTAAAATCATCCATTGTACCTGAAGACTGAAGGGTGGCCAAGGTAACCCCAATATTTAAAAAAGGCTCCAGGGGAGATCTGGGTAACTATAGATCAGTGAGCCTAAATTCAGTGCCGGGAAAAATAGTGGAAACTATTCTCAAGATCAAAATCGTAGAGCATATAGAAAGACATGATTTAATGTAACACAGTCAACATGGATTTACCCAAGGGAAGTCTTGCCTAACAAATCTGCTTCATTTCATTGAAGGGGTCAATAAACATGTGGATAAAGGTGAACCGGTAGATGATGTGTATTTGGATTTTCAGAAGGTGTTTTACAAAGTCCCTCATGAGAGTCATGGGATAGGAGGCGATGTCCTTTCGTGGATTACAAACTGGTTAAAAGACAGGAAACAGAGTAGGATTAAATGGTCAATTTTCTCAGTGGAAAAGGGTAAACAGTGGAGTGCCTCAGGGATCTGTACTTGGACCGGTGCTTTTCAATATTTATTTTATTTATTTAATACTTTTTTATACATTCATGATAAAATCATATCATACATCGGTTTACATGGAACAGGGGTAAAATAATAACAAAAAGCAAAGGAAGCAACAGTTACATTGAACAGGGGAAATGGAACCAGGGAGAGGAAGAAGAAGCTAGAAGTGGAGAGATAACTAGATAACTATAACAAAGTGATTACACCGTGTGAAATAGCGTAAGCTGAGTAGACAGACTTAGTATGTGATCTGTGGCATAGATTAATGTAGGCCTAGGTTGGGTGAAAGGCTTGTTGAAACAGTCAGTTTTTGAGTTTTTTCTTAAATGTCAGACAAGATTCCTGTCTGAGATCAGGTGGGATTGCATTCCAAATGGCTGGTCCCACTGTTGAAAAGGCCCTTTCTCTGGTGGATGTCAGATGGGTGGATTTTGTGGCATGGGGCGAGTAGGGATCCTTTGTAGGCTTCTCTGATGGGTCTTGAGGAGGTGTGACGTCTGAGAGGATATTGTAGGTCGATGGGGACCTGCTGGTGAGATGGCTTTATGAATGATGGTAAGGGATTTGTGAAGGATTCTGAAACTTATTGGAAGCCAATGTAAATCTTTGAGGATGGGTGTGATATGTTCTTTTCTGTTGGTGTTTGTCAAGATTCTCACGGCCAAATGGACCCTTCTCTCCAGTGGCGTTCCGAGGATCTCCAGTGGCCAATGCATTTGTGTACCTTTCCAGTGCCCTCCTTGCCCTCTCTGCCTGCTATCCTTCTTGTACTAATGCTTAAGGTCACAGAAAATCAGTGACTTTTCTAGACAAAAACATTTGGGGGGGGGGGGGGGGGGGAAGCCAAAGTAACATTTCCACACATCACAACCACCTCCTTAGCATAGGCTCCTGCCTTAAAATTGGCTAAAAAAAAAAAAAAAAAAAAAAAAAAAGACTCAATAAAAGTCTCAAGGATCTTCTGTGTAATTTTTAAAAAGCTGGCCAGTTTCATCCTTTTAGTAAAGATATTAAATCTGATAGTCTCATTCAACTAATTCTATATGTCTATGAAAGTGAAGTCTGGAATTTCTACAGGAAGGGACACAATATCAATGTAACTCCTGCACCTCCAATTCTGTAACACTGTGCATTCACAGAAATTCCCCTAACAATGAAGCAAGGATATTTCCCTTGCAACTCATACAAAAAAATATTTTCAAATTCTAGTATCACCTCACAGTAACAGCAGCACAAAACCCCACAAAAAAACAGACACTCAAAATCCATTCTGAAAGGTTGAGTTTAATTAAGCCTAACTTGATTGAAGTATCCCTTTTGTCGGGCCAACTCTACAGGATGATAAGCTTGATACTGTATAAAACTATATAATTCAGACCTATCTGGAGTTGGAGCCCTCTTTAGCATGTTCGCTGGGGGGGGGGGGGGGGGGGGGGGGTGTCCTGAAACAGTTACATATAGAAGAAAAAGGAATGGACATAGATTGTCTTTATGTGCACACAGGGCTGAGTTAATGGTAAAACTACTGTTGCACAGCTATAGATGTCCCCTTTTCTTCCACAGAATATGTGCATCTTCATCACAGTTATGCTCGAGGGGTTGCAGGAGGTGGGTTCATACCTGCACATATGGTGGGAGTGCCTTATGTTCACTCTCTCTGGATGTGGGTAGGAAGGTTTGTGAGTCAGATATTAGATAGTCAGCTGACTTACCCCAGCATTATGTTTACTGAGATTCTGGGACAATTAGCTTATAGGCAAATCCAAGAAGTTATTGACTCAACATTACTACATGAGACCCTAAGACAGCTCTCTCTGATGCCTATAGATTTTCTATAGCTACTAAGATGAAGTCTGTGCCCAGGCTAGAGGATTGGCGTGGCCAGGTGCATTCCAAAGCCCTGATTGAAATATTGACTTTCATGCTGTGAGACAATATGAAACATTTTGGGATCTGTATTGGAAGTTTTATAATTCTGAGTGTAACCCATGCCTGGTTTGATTATTAAATAATGGAGCAATTCCCCTGTATGTTGCTAATTTTGTGTATTGTTTGGCAAGTTAAACAGAAAGTTAAAACAAATAAATAAGAAATCTACCAAGTACTAATTCAGAGGGGGGGGGGGGGGAGGGAAAGAGAGAGAACACATCAATGCAGTAGCTCAGACCCCCCCCCCAAAAAAAAAAGCGTAAACAGCTCATGAGGCAGCATGCACATGGAAACTCTCGTGCATGCTCAGTAGAAAGGTCTGTTTGGCACCATCAGATGTCGTCGCCCATGTGTCATGGCTAATCCAGCTCTGCAACACTAACTACAGAATTCCTACTAGCAAACATCTAAACCCATCCTGCATTCCAGCATTCTATATACCACACAAAGGAGTAAAGGGCATGGGAGTGAACATCACTGTGCAAGTTAAAGCATACTTCATTCTTGCTACCTTTAAACCATTAGAGATTACACTGCCAGTGCAGATACTGCATGTGAATGGAGGGGGGACCCCAAGTTACAAGTTCACTGGGAGCAGTTCAGTCAGAGGACCTCATTACTTACTATTGCTTTCATCTCCATATTTATAAATGCATCCTGGGGTTGATGGAGTCAGTGCAGAAAAGGAAGCAGGAACAATATCCAATATTCTCTGATGATAAGAGAGTCTATGAAATGAAGACAATTACAACAGTTCAATTATGAGTAAAGCACAGATTGAGGGGGGACTTCTGGTTCTTGCAGGCCACCAAGGAGTTGGGTTTTCAGCATACCTCTAAAGAATACGCAGGAAACATATCCATACAACTGAGGTAATGTGGCAGTGTGCATGTAAATATCTCTCATACATATTCATTTAAGGATATCCTGAAACTCTGTCTGTGGCCACAAAAAAAACGAAATAGCCCACCACATTCTAGAGCAGTGATTCCCAACCTTTTCAAAACTAAGGCAACCTACATTAATAAAATGATGTGTGGTACACCAACATCTGCAGGACAGGCAATGCAGACATGGAGAGAATTTATATGGCCAAAAGAAGAGCTATAGAAACACTATATGCTCCCCACTTTCTCTTCCAAATTTTAACACAATGGATGAGAGGAGGCAGAAACATATGAACATTATGTTGGACCAGCTCCTTCTATATACAAGTGCAAGTTAAGGAAAAAGTCAGTGTAGTGCACACAGCAGGCTCAGTTACCTTGGCTGCCAAAGCTTCTTCACTAATGCTGCTCCCAACATTCAAAGTAAGTCATATCCAGTGCTCAGTGCACACATGCCCCATCTCACTTAGCCTGGAGATAGGACAGATGCGGAACAGCTCAAAAGAGGTGGCTCAGGATAGGAATGATGAAGAGATGCTATATGCAATGCGTATGCTGAAAAAAGCAGGGCCCAGCTATTGTGCCCTGCATGACACCCATTAATTATCATACCAGGGCTCATGCTATAGCTAGGTAGAGGCATGAATGATTACACATGTTCTCAGAAAGGAGCGTCTACATATTTAAGACTACTGCTGATGACACTTGTTGTTGGGAGGTGCTGGCTTGCATCTGAGCATCAGACAGTGGTGACTTTTCCAAGATACACTTGATCAGGTCTGAAAGCACATTGGTTTGAAACACTAATCTAGAGCATGGGTTCTCTTCCTTTGTGAAGTGAGTGGCTTTTCAAATACAATAAATCTCAGGTTTCTGAGTTAAATCATGGTTTTATGGTGAGGGGATGTTCAATTATAGTTAGCATGGAGCTCTTTGGTTGGAGACAGAAGAGGTTGAACAAGCATTTGACAATACTATGGAAATGTCATGTATACATGACTTTGGTGCAGTAACTCATCTTAATACTCTTCTTGAATATATGCATCACATAGCCCATTTCAGCAGACTTTAGTCTTTGTGTGTACTGAAAATCTGGCAGATAATGACAGCAAAACTTATAAGCATATGCTCCTCTTTAAATGGTAGCTTATAATTTAATGTAGTGTAACTATCCACCATCCTGGAAAAGTGTGCACTGGTACAGTGTGTGCTGACACAGCAATTCAAGTGATCTCAAGGAGTCCTTCTTGATGTTGGGAGTCACTTTTCAGCACAACAGTTCCTGCTTGACCAAATAGAAAATCGCTTACCTCATGCATTTTTCTAAAACTTCTCTTACAAATTTTGGTTTGGGCTTATCAAGGTCCTGAGTAACACAATCTGACCTGTCAAGAATGAATAATTATGTTCAATAGTTTAAAAGAAAAAAGACCAAACTTGCACCTACAACTGTCATATTATTATAAAATACACACTACTTAAAATGCCAACATCTAGTAAGTAAGAAGGATTGGCTAAGGTAATCATAAGCAGCATCTTCCTATAACACCCCCTGGATATTTCATTTAACATTAACAGTGTAGTGCGTGCAAAATTGTTAAGTATGTTTCTGTAAAATGTAATTATGGGGCAGTACAAATACACTTACCAGTCTTCCCAGCTCCAGCGGAACTGAAAGTTACTCAGGTGGTGGGAGAACCAATTAATTAACCTTTGAGGGGAAAATACAGGTTAAAGAAAAGTTAAACACACACCAATATCTTACCTAACACCAAATAATAAACCTGTCTGAAAATCTGTAAACAGATAAGAATATGTCCATAACATGCAGAATTCAAATTACAAAATTACCAGGGGGTTGGTTCAATTTTTCACGCATGAATGATCAGATGGCTATCCTTTACAAATGTGCTCCTTGACAAGTTAGATTTCTACTCTACTTTGTGCTCAGATCTTAAACATCACAAGAACTGTTTTTTATTAAAGTGAGCTAAGAGGAGGAAGGAAAACTTAGGTAATTGTAAATGAAGGTTTAAGATGCTATAGCCCTGTAGCAGTTGCTTCCGATTAAGCTGGAAACCCGAAGAAGCAAAAGGAAACTGCCATGCCAAAGAAAAATATGTTAATGAGCTAGTTCAGCTCAATGCCATTTTATTTCTTGTATGTAAAAAACCCAGATTATTTATAACCTCATAACACGATACTGAGTTATTTAGCTTAGTTTCGAGTAGGTCCAATTAAACTAAAGTAATTATTTAGCAAAATTGCTTACCTTGTAATAGGTGTTATCCCAGGACAGCAGGATGTAGTCCTCACATATGGGTGACGTCATGAACGGAGCCCTAGTGAGGGAAAGCTTTCTGTCAAAGTTTCTAGAAACGTTTGACTGGCCTCGAGAGGCCACTGAGCATGCCCAGCATGCTCTGATATTCTCTGCCACAGGTGTCTCTCTTCAGTCTCATATGTAGCAAAAGCATTAGCAAATGTAAAATAAGAAAAGGTATGAGACCCAACTCGACGGGGTGGTGGGTGGGTTCCGTGAGGACTACATCCTGCTGTCCTGGGATAACACCTATTACAAGTTAAGCAATTTTGCTTTATCCCAGGACAAGCAGGATGCTAGTCCTCACATATGGGTGATTAGCAAGCTAAAGGCTGATTCAGTTTGTAGAGAAGCAACAGGTAAGTATTGTTGCTGAACTGAGTCAGCCGAAAATCACAGCAGGTTGGATGTGGAAGGAGTTGGGTTTATACTGGAAACAAATTCTTTAAGACAGATTGTCCATAGGCTGAATCTTGTCGTCCCTCTTTATCTAAGCAGTAATGAGCTGCAAATGTGTGAAGAGAACTCCATGTTGCTGCTTTACAAATGTCCAGAATTGGCACTGAACGATAGTGTGCTACTGAGGTTGACATTGCTCTGACTGCATGTGCCGTTACTCGCCCTTGGAGAGGAAGGCCTGCTTGTTCATAACAAAACTGTATGCAATCTGCTAGCCAGTTTGATAAAGTCTGTTTACCCATAGCTTTACCTGGTTTGTTTGGATCATAAGAAACAAAAAGTTGCTTAGATTTTCGGTAGACTGCTGTGCGGTTTACGTAGAAAGACAATGCACGCTTGCAGTCTAAGGTGTGTAAGGCTCGTTCGCCTTGATGAGAATGAGGCTTTGGAAAGAACGTGGGTAAAATTATGGATTGATTCAAGTGGAATTCCGTAACTACCTTGGGAAGGAATTTTGGATGTGTTCGGAGAACCACTCTGTCATGTAGAAACCTAGTGTAAGGTTCATATGTGACCAGTGCTTGTAACTCACTTACTCTCCTAGCTGATGTAATGGATATGAGGAAGATAGTCTTTCACATGAGAAATTTAAGATCACAAGAATTTATGGGTTCGAAAGGGGAACGCATGAGTCTTGTTAAGACCAAGTTCAGGTCCCATGTAGGGACTGGAGGCCGAATTGGTGGTTTAAGTTGAGTTAAACCTCTCATGAACCTAGTGATAAGAGGTTGTGTAGATATTGGTGCATCTCCCATTCTGTTATGGTAAGCAGAGATTGCACTCAGGTGAACTCTTACAGATGAAGTCTGGAGACCAGAGTCTGAAAGATAGTATAGATAATCTAAAAGAGAAGTAGTGGGGCAGGTGAAAGGATCAATACTCTTTTGTCTGCACCACAGGGTGAATCTCTTCCATTTAGAAGAATAGTTCTTTCGTGTGGAAGGCTTACGTGAAGCTATAAGTACTTGAGTTATATTGGATGAAAGATTGCGTGGTTGTAAGATCAAGCTTTCAACATCCATGCTGTTAGGACTAGGGATTGGAGGTTGGGATGGTGCAACCGACCCTGATCCTGAGTTATGAGATTGGGAGCTACTCCCAGACGAATGGGATCCCTGACTGAGAGGTCTAGCAGTGTGGGAAACCAGACTTGTCGAGGCCAATAGGGGGCTTTGAGTATCATGGACCCCTTGTCCTGTTGTAGCTTCACGAGAGTTTTGGTTATGAGCGGTATCGGGGGATATGCGTATAGTAGGCCTGAGTTCCAACGACGAGCAAAGGCGTCTCTGGCAGGTTGGTTCTTCTGTTGGTGTAAGAAGCAGAAGTTTTGCACTTTGTGATTCAGATGTGAGGCAAAGAGGTCTATTGCTGGTTGACCCCAACGTTGGAAAATCCTGGATGCTATTACAGGATTCAGTGACCACTCGTGTGGTTGGAATTGACGACTGAGTTTGTCCGCTACTACGTTGTGAATGCCTGCTAGATATGTGGCCCTGAGAAACATTGAGTGGTTCAGGGCCCAGCCCCAAATCTGTGCAGCTTCTTGACAAAGGAGATACGAGCCTGTACCTCCCTGTTTGTTGATGTACCACATGGCTGTGTTGTCCGTTTGGATTAGAACCGTCTTGTGAGAAAGGCAGTCCTTGAATGCATAAAGCGCATACCGTATAGCTCGAAGTTCCAGAAAATTGATTTGAAATGTTGCTTTGAGTCTCGTCCAAGTCCCTTGGGTTTGGAGTTTGTCTATATGCGCTTCCCAACCCAAGGTGGATGCATCTGTAGTTAAAGTTATTTGTGGTATTGGTTGTTGGAAGGCTAGGCCCTTGTTTATCCACCATAGTAGAGAGGAACGTAGCTGGTGGGTAACTTGAATTGGAGAATGCATTGGTTGAATGTCTTGGATCCATTGGGATCGTAGAGTCCATTGGGTTATTCGCATAGCAAGTCGCGCCATTGGAGTGACGTGTACTGTGGAGGCCATATGGCCTAGTAAAGTCAGGAATTGGAGAGCTGTTGCTCGTTTCTTGGAGTGTATGGAACTTGCCAAAAGGGAAAGTGTGTCTGCCCGATCCTCGGGGAGAAAAGCCCTTGAGAGTGTGGTGTTTAACTCTGCTCCTATGAATTGAAGTAGTGGAGATGGAGTGAGGTGAGACTTTTGATAATTGATGAGAAATCCCATGGAGTGAAGCAGAGTAATTGTGTAACTGAGGGATGTTAGAGCTCCTTGTTGAGATGGGCTTCTTATGAGCCAGTCATCTAGATATGGAAAAACATGGACATCATGTTTGTGCAAATGTGCAGCTACGACAGCTAGGCATTTTGTGAATACTCTTGGAGCAGAGGTTAGTCCAAAAGGTAGAACCTTGTATTGGTAATGTTGATGGCCTACCATGAAGCACAGGTATTTGCGGTGAGGTGGAAAGATTGGTATGTGAGCATAAGCATATTGAAGGTCCAGAGAACAAAGCCAGTCGCCTTTTTGAAGAAGTGGAAGTATGGTACCCAGAGAAATCATTCTGAATTTTTCTTTTCGTAGAAATTTGTTGAGATTTCTGAGGTCTAGAATGGGACGAAGGCCTCCAGTCTTCTTTGGAATGAGGAAGTATCGGGAATAGAATCCTCTGCCCCTCTGAGAGCGAGGTACGAGTTGTATAGCTCTTGCTTTCAGAAGGGTGGATAATTCTGTTTGTAGAGTGAGAAGTTGAGATTCTGTTTGCGTGAAGAATCTTGGAGGATTTTGTGGAGGAAGTGATAGGAAGTTCAGTTTCTACCCTCGAGATATTACAGAGAGTACCCACTGATCTGATGTGATTGCTTGCCAATGTTCCTGAAAAATTTTCACTCTTCCTCCTACTGGTAGGTGTGATTGAGGATTTGATGACTTGGCCTGTTCTCTGGATTGAGTTTCAAAAGCCTGTTGCCGGTCCTGTTTGTGGAGGAGGCTGTGGCCTAGTTGTTTTAGGCTGTCTGGCCTGAGAGCGTTGTAGTGGTCTTGTAGATCTTCCCCTAGAAGCCTGGGGGTAGTATCTTCTTGGCCTATAATAGGGCCGCCTAGTATCCCTTCGAGGGAACCGACGAGGAGGCTGAGGGACAGTATCCTGTGATGTTTGAGACAACTGTCGAAGGGTTTCTGAATGGTCCTTTAGCTGCTGGACTGCTTCCTGGACCTTGTCCCCAAACAAATTGTCCCCTTGGCATGGTAGATCAACTAGTTTGTCTTGCACTTCAGACCTAAGGTCTGAGGCCTTTAGCCATCCCCATCTTCTTGCAGTAATTGCCGTAACTGCTGCCCTGAAAGATGTCTCGAAGTTATCATATACCGCCCTCACCTCGTGTTTCCCAGCCTCCAATCCTTTATTGATGATAGACTGTGCCTGCTCTTGCAATTGGGAAGGGAGAGAGGTGATAAGCTCTTCCATATGCTTCCACATATTTCTTTGATATTGCGTGATATATAATTGATACGCAGAAATTCTAGAATTGAGCATTGCACTTTGAAACATCTTCCTGCCTAAGGCATCAAGAAAACAATGGTCTTTGCCTGGTGGATTGGAGGAGTGTGGACGGACTCTCTTTGATTTTTTCTGTGCTGATTCTACCACAACAGATTGGTGTGGTAGTTGCTGTTTTTGGTAACCTGTAACTGGCTGTACCAAGTAGGTAGAGTCTATTCTCTTGTTGACTGCAGACACTGAAGATGGATGTTCCCATATTCTACTCTGAACATTTAAGAGGACCTCATGTATTGGAACAGCTAAGACCTGCTTAGGTGGGTCCACGAACTGTAATACCTCTAGTGTCTGTTGTCTTGTGTCTTGTTCAGCTGAAAGTTTAAATGGAATGGAGTCTGCCATATCCTGAATAAAGGAAGAAAAGGAAGAAAAGGAAAGATTTTCAGGGGGAGATCTTTTCCTAGGATCAGGAGGAGATGGATCCGAAAGAAAATCCTCCGAAGAATCAGATGGTTGATCGTCCCGGGAATCCTCTGGGTCCTCTCTATAAGGAGATCTTGCAGTTGGCTTAGGATGGTGAAGGCCTGAAGGGCCTGGCTGAGAATCAACGACGGGAAAAGTTTGAAAAGTATCTTGAGACGTTTTCGGTGGTAGAGTATCGATAACTTTTTGGTATCTTTCCAAAAGTTGTCGATAAAACTCTAAATTTCCTGTCCCTGATCAGGAGGTTTCAATGTCATCGCGTGTTCAGTTGTCGGCATCGAGGGAATCGGACGAGTCGTCCTAGACAGTGTCAACGACATCGATGGTCCAGTCATAGAGATTGGCATCGAAGAAGTGGATGGTATTTGAGCATAAATCAACGTCGATGCCGTTATAATTCTCAGTACTCGAGAAGTCGATGTCATTGATGACATCGGCATCGGTGATCCCACCGGCATCGGTATCTCTACCGGCATCGATGCTGGTTGCATCGGCATCATCGCCGGAAAAACTTGTTCTTTGAACGTCTGTAGCACCGCTTGTCTGATTAAATCAGATAATTCCGGCTGTACAGCTGCTGTTGATAATGCAGGTGTAAGCGGTGGCAGTGGCTGCGATGTTATGTCCTGAGAAGGAACGTGCGGCATCAATGGTGAAGGCCCAGGCGGTGATGCGACCGATGTATCTTGAATACGTGGCCGCTTTGTCATCGACTCCTCTGGGGATGTCGAGGTCGATGGTTCCGGGTGTCGATGTTTGGCTTTCGTATGTTCTGCCGACTTAGTCAATACGACGGCGGGGACGGTTGATCACCGGATCCTTGCGGTTGAGATTTTTTAACTAAGAGGCGTCTAGTCGTTCCGGCCGGAGACGACTTCGATGATTTAGACTGTGAAGATATCAGCTGCAAATGGAATAGATGTTCCATTTTTTCTTGACGAGACCTTTGAGTTTTAGCAGACATTTCACCACATTTATCACAGTTCGTGATATTGTGGTTTTTGCCCAGACACACTACACATTCTAAATGTGGGTCGGTAATCGACATCGTTTTAGTACAAACGGTACATTTTTTTAAAACCGGTCGCCATTTTAAGTCAACAGCCGTCGAGTAAAATGGGAGTTCGTGAGAGAAAAATTCTTTCTTAATATAATTCGAGAGAGGTACTCACCAGCCGGTGGTAACAAACCTCGGAGAGATTATGTGAGAGAGAATATCAATAGAATAATTATGTGTCTATTTAGTCACTTGAAAAACCGTAACGGCTCATGACCCGCGATGCTAGTGGCAGCGCGGAAAAGAAAAGACTGAAGAGAGGCACCTGTGGCAGAGAATATCATAGCATGCTGGGCATGCTCAGTGGCCTCTCGAGGCCAGTCAAAAGTTTCTAGAAACTTTAGACAGAAAGTTTTCCCGCACTAGGGCTCCGTTCATGACGTCACCCATATGTGAGGACTAGCATCCTGCTTGTCCTGGGATAATTATTATTCTCCCCTTTCCAAATAATTGGTTCTGTCTGTTCCTTTCAGCTTCCAGCTAAATGGAACTGGATTCTACTGGGCTATGGATGCATATGCCTTCATTTGCAACCATCTGGGATGTTTTTCTCCCTATTTTTATACCCAACTTTGTCCAAACTTTGCAGTGGCAGTTCCTGGCTGGGGGCCACACAAATGGTTTCCTCTGGAAGTAGTCTAACACAAACACCAAGGCAATGGCTATCAACCCAGCCCCCCCCCCCCCGCAGCATCCTAAGTTATGGAACTTGTTGCTAGAAAATGTTAAGGCTAGTAGCATAACCGTTTTAAAAAAGTTTTGACAAGGTCCATAAATAATCAGCTGTCAGATAAACAGATTTCTCCACCTCTAAATTCTTGAGAAGAGCAACAACATTTTCATACTGGGATTCGCCATGTACTTTAGTCAACCCAGCGTAGCCACTGTTAGGGACAGGAAGCTGGGCTTGGTAGACCATTGGTCTGACACAGCATGGCATTTTCTGTATTCTTATCCACAGTTTCATCTGGCCTACAGAGCAGAAGCCTGACCTTGGAATAGCATCAAGGTCTTCCTCATGGCAGTGTATAGTACTTTAACTGAATCAGCAAGCTAGCCATTACTTTACCCTTTTTTTTTTTTTTTTTACTACATTGAAATGTAACAACTTCTACAATGGTGGAAGTTTATGTTACCTGTATGGCATACAGCATAAACCCCTTGAAAAAATGCAGATGCAAAAAGATACCTGCAACATATTAGCAGTCTGTACTTAAGAGCTTGCTCTAGAATGCACATTTTGTATATCACCACCATAGTGAAACCACACATTTATAGAAAACCAAAAGGGAACATGTTTTCTGCAAATATTCTTCCCTGTAATTAAAGTATGCCAATTACCTGTCTATGCAGGTCGTGTTCATTGAATCCAAACGCATATAGAACATCTCAGTGGCTTGTGCAAGCTGTATATTTTACTATTAAGGAAGAGGGACAAATTTCATTTTTAAAGTTATATGAGAGCAAAGGAAGAGATGAATTTTGCAAACCAGCAGTTCTTTTAAATGGGAGCTTAATGCTGAAGTATGCTTTTCTAAAACAAAAATTAGACATTTTGATGGATTTTTACGTTACTGCTGTACATTTCAACTATTGCTCAATAATAATTTATAAAACCCACCATAAACAAAATTCAGAAATACTGGGGCACACCACCTAAATGCACTGTTGTGATTTTTCAGCTGCCAGGCACAGCAGCATAAGTCCAGGCAGTGCACAGAGTCTTCCAACAAATTTTAAAAGAAAACAGAGAAAAATAGCTATATGGCTTTGTTAGAGATGGCAGATCAAATTCAAGGATTAATTGAAAATTCTAGCTTCCTGGAACAGAACACTTAGCAGACAGAAATTGGACCTGGCTACACTAAAATCTTCACCCTCATCTGCAGTCATAATGAAAATATGAGGAAAAAGTGGTAGCAAAAAGGTAAAAATAACTATGACATGCACCTATATTGCGCTCTTACAGTGAGTTCTCATATTCAACAACTAAGTATTTTAAAGCTTCTCATGGTGAGTTAATATGGAAACCTTTTTAAAATGTATTGCCCAACTGCAAATTTTGTACTCCTCTTACTGCACTTAACCTGTAGTAATTTTTGGTGTAATATTTCTGCATGGTGGTAACTTGCATGGAATGACAGCTAACTGCCCCCCCCAAAAAAGAAACACTTTGCTGAGCAGACTGGATGGTGTGGGTCTTTATCTGTTGTCATTTACCATATTTTGTACAAACAAGCCTGAATGTAAATTCATATCTGAACTGCAACATTAGCAAGTTTACTTGTTTCTTCATTAGGAGAACCTCCTTAAAAATAAAGGGAAAAGTGGAATATGGGCAGCACAGGGGAGAAAAGGGACAATCTTGTGTTATTCTATCAATTGGATTTTTTTTTTCTAGCTTCCTGATGCTACCCTCTATGCTTACCTTTGAACAGAGTTCTCCGTAGACAGCAATATGAATTAGCCATAATGCCTGGGTAACAACATCCGACTGACACAGACCCAGCTTTCAGAGTTTATGCACACTGTCTCATGAACTCCCTCAGTCTTTTACAGAATTTAAGCTATAATGAGTCAACTCTCCAGGAAGGCAGGCAAGTATCAAATATGTTTTATTTATTCTGTCTACTGAGAGCCCTGTTTACAGTAAGCAAACTTTCTTTCTCCATCAAACAGACACAAATTAGCCATAATGTGCACAGAGTAGCAAGCTGAGGTTTGTATAGAGGAGCATTACTTAAAGACAACCTGGCCCCATCAAGTGGAGAATGAAGTATGGAGTGAATAGGCTGTACAAAACTGCTTTGCTGTCTCCTCAGAATGTATTGGCCAGACAGTAGTGGGACATGAAGCTGTATGGAGACAATCAAGTGGCAGCTTTGCAAATCTTTTCAATCAAAGTTGCCCTGAAGTTAGCCCACTGAAGTTGCCATGGCTCTCACTTAATGAGCCTTGACAAGAGTCTGCAATCTATAAAACAGTCAGAGGTTTGAAATGCCACAGTCCTTCCATGAATTTTGGTACCAAGGGGTGGAGACAGATCAGAACTCCTTCCAACTGCTGGTGATACACCTCACTGACACAGAAACTTTGAAGGAAGAGGTGCTAAAGCCTGAGGACAAGAGGCAGAAC
Source organism: Rhinatrema bivittatum (assembly GCF_901001135.1). NCBI lineage: Eukaryota > Metazoa > Chordata > Amphibia > Gymnophiona > Rhinatrematidae > Rhinatrema > Rhinatrema bivittatum. Next base: position 425,081,525 of record NC_042615.1, on the reverse strand, counting down.
AGATGCTAAAGCAAGTCCCTTAATACCATAGGACAAAGAATCACACCGACTAATCCTATACCAAGTCAAGAACTTCTTCCATCTGAAACTGTAGATTCTTCTGATTGAAGGTATACTGTTAGAAAACAAAATATCCTCCACCTTCTTTGGAACATGTAAGAAGGAAACTACTGTGCATTCAACATCCATACCATGAGGATCAGCATTGACAGTTCTGGACAGCCAAGCCTGCTGTACTCCAGAATGATGGGATAATTCTAATAGAACTGGATAAAGAAATGATAGATGGATGACATATGGTAACCACACTTGCTATGGCCAGGTGGATATTAAGATTATCCTCACCTTCTCCCAAAGGACCTTCTGGACAATTTTCGCAATTAGATGAACTGATGAACAAGGATCGGTGTTGGGACCGGTCCAGTTCAATATCTTTGTGAGCAACATCGCGGACGGGATAGAAGGTAAGGTTTGTCTTGAGGATGACACTAAGATCTGCAACAGAGTGGACACGCCAGAAGGAGTGGAGAAAATGAGACGGGATTTAAGGAAGCTGGAAGAGTGGTCGAAGATATGGCAGTGGAGATTCAATGCCAAGAAGTGCAGAGTCATGCATATAGGGTGTGGAAATCCGAAAGAACTGTATTCGATGGGGGGTGAAGGGCTGATGTGCACGGAGCAGGAGAGAGACCTTGGGGTGATAGTGTCTAACGATCTGAAGTCGGTGAAACAATGTGACAAGGCGATAGCTAAAGCCAGAAGAATGCTGGGCTGCATAGAGAGAGGAATATAGAGTAAGAAAAGGGAAGTGATTATTCCCTTATACAGATCCTTGGTGAGGCCTCACCTGGAGTACTGTGCTCAGTTCTGGAGACTATCTCCGAAGGGACAGAGACAGGATGGAGGCAGTCCAGAGAAGGGTGACCAAAAAGGTGGATGGTCTTCATCAAATGACTTAAGAGGAGAGATTGAAGAATCTAAATATGTACACCCTGGAGGAAAGGAGAAGCAGGGGTGATATGATACAGACTTTGATACTTGAAAGGTTTTAATGATCCAAAGTCATCGACAAACCTTTTCCATTGGAAAAAAAAAAAATCAGCAAAACCAGGGGTCACAATTTAAAACTCCAGGGAGGAAGACTCAGAACCAATGTCAGGAAGTATTTCTTCATGGAGAGGGTGGTGGATGCCTGGAACACCCTTCCGGAGTAAGTGGTGAAAACCAAAACTGTGATGGATTTCAAAGGGGTGTGGGATAAATACTGTGGATCCATAAAGTCTAGAGGATGTGAATGAAGAGAAGAGGCACAGGGGGGCTTGCGGGAACGACAGCTACTACCTGGATATTAATACCCTTATTCAATAAACATACACACGGTTAATGCAATTCCAACATTGCTCTATGCTTCAACGGCAAAAGGAAATGTGGAAAAAAGGATTTGCATTCACAAAAAAGTAGGGGAGAAGCTTGCTTGTTGCGGCGGTTACTACCCCAAACCAAATAAGCCTGATACTTCACTTTCAATGCATATCCAGCATAGCCCTCTGCTTCAACAGCAGGGGGGAATGAAGAAAAGAGGATTTATATTCAGACAACAACCAACAAGGACTGAATCGCATAGTCTGGGTAAACAAATAAGCGTGGGTGTAGCTTGCTTGTCACAGAGGTCACTACCCCAAATTAAGCCTGATACTTCACTTGGAATACATATCCAGCGCAGCTCACTGCTTCAACGGCAGGGGGAATGAAGAAAAGAGGATTTATATCCAGCCAACCAACAAGGACTGAATTGCACAGGCTGGATAAATAAGCGTGGGAGTAGCTTGCTTATTGCGGCGGTTACTACCCCTAACCGATTAAGCTTGATACTTCACTTAGATGCAGCTCCAGCACTGCTCTCTACATCAACAATGGGGGTGGAAGGTAACTAGAACCAAAAAGTTACTAAAAAGGGCCAAGAGCAACAGATAAGTATGAGAAAAAATAAGTGTGGAAGCTTTCTGGGCAGACTGGATGGGCCGTTTGGTCTTCTTCTGCTGACATTTCTTTGTTTCTATGGTGGATATGCATAGAATAGCTGGATATTCTGACTTGTTTCTGATAAACTGGAAGCTAATCTGTAGACGTTCAGATGCACGAAGCAGAACTTTCCGATTTACCTGTCAACCTCTGAGGCAAACAGGTCAATCACCGGCTTCCCCCAACAATTAAACAAGTTGTCCACTACTTCTTGATCCACTTGCATGGTTGCAACAACTGCTAAGGTGGTCCACCAATGTGTTCCAGATTCCCGGCAGAGAGGTTGCCTGAAAATGAACAATGTGATGTCCTGCCAGTGACCAGAATCGAATGGTCATCTGGCAGAGGAAGTAGGAGCCTGTATCCCCTTGCTTTTTAGAACATGACCACTTGGTTGTAAGAATTAAGATTTTCTTTCCCAAGATAAGGTGAGAGAAAGCCCTCAGAGCATAGTGAATTGTTCTCAGCTCCAGGTGGTTGAATTGCAGGTGACTTTTCAATGAGGATCAAAATCTTTGGATTCACTCGCACTGGTGCTTATCTACCAACCCTTGGTGGAGATGTCGGTAGACAGTCATTTGATTAGGTGGGACAAATAGCAAGAGACCCACCTTTAGAACGTAAGGATTCATTCACCACTAAAGGGAGCCTTTCATTCTGGAGGTCTCAGAGATTTGGTGTGATAAAGACGACTCCTGAAATAATTGAAGGCCCAGCATTTTCAGACAAGTTAGAGGAATCACACATACTGCAGCCACCATATGTCTGAGAAGAATCAGGACCTACCTTGCTAACGCTCAGTCAGATTGAAGGAAGGCCTTTACTAGGTCCATCAGCAATATGACTCATGACAGAGAAACATCTTTTCCTGAAGAGAGTCTATCCAGACTCGTATAAACTGAATTCTTTGAACTGGAAAATGAGGTTGCTTACCATAAATGGGGTTCTCCATAAACAGCAGGATGAATTAGCTATGACAGGAAGGTAAGATTATCCAATGGCATCAAACAGGCCACTCTAAGCACAGTAGAGCTTTTGCTCCATTGAGCATACTGAATTGTGAGCCCCTCTGTTACCTGTAGAGCTTAGCTTTAGCTATTTGGTCGATTGTCCAGGTAGAGGAGCCGGTATTAAGCATGGCTAATTCATCCTATCAAGAATCCCATTTATGGTAAGCAAACTTGCTTTCTCCATCAACAAGCAGGGCTGAATTAACATTGATACATGAAGAGTTCCAAGCTGAGGGCAGCAGCATTGTACTTACTGAAAAAGCAGTCCAGACTGCAGATGCCATCCTTGTGGAGAGCAGACTATTGGGTGAACAGACTGCACAAAACTGATTGTCCTAAGTTACTGTCACTTCTTCAAAACTTGTCCATATAGTAATGGGATGTGAAGGTGTGAACTGATGGCCAAGTTGCAACTTTGCAAATGTCAATGGACATAGTTCATAGATGAACCAGAGGTAGCCATGGCCCTTATTTGATGGGCTTTGAGACTAATCTGGAGATCAGACAATGCATAACAATGTGCAATGCAGTCTGCCAGCCAACTTGACAGCCTCTTCCTTTCCTATCCTGCTGGGATCATAGGAGAAAAATAGTTGGGATGCTTGCCAATGTGGTAGAGGTCTTTGCAGGTAGTAAGCTATCACCCTCTTACAAGTCCAATAAATGAAAAGCTCTTTTACCCCGTACATATATGGTGTTGGAAACAATATTGGCAAGATAGCTTCATTGATGTGGAATGCAGAAACAACTTTCGAGAGAAACTTCAAGTGAGTTCAAAGCACCACTCTAATATGAATAAACTTCAGATAAGCGAAGCAAGGCTTGCAACTCGCTGACCCTCCTCGTTTAAGTGATGGCTACTAAAAACACTTTTTTTAGGTGAGGAACTTAAGCAGAAGAGAGTCCAATGGTTCAAAAGAGTTTCACTAACTGTGCAAATGTGACATTAAAATCACAGGATTGCAGACTGAAACTGGAGTACTGTATGCCATAATCCTTTCATGAACTTCAAAACTAGGGGATGAATGGAGAATGGCTTTCCATCTATGTATGGATGATAAGCCGCAAAAGCACTTAAGTAGAAGTGCAAAGACCAGAGGAAGATAGGAAGAACCTGTCGAAGAATAGACTTAGCAAATGGATATAGAGATATTGACTGGTATCAAGTGAAGAATCTCTTCGACTTAAAAGCATATGACTTTCTGGTTGATTGTTTCCTTGCAGAATTCAAGATATCCTCTACCTCCCTTGGGTAGGGCACAACCTCCATGCTGTCAGGTTGAGATGAGGTGCATCATCCCCTCTCCTGGGTAAGGAACAGCAGCACGGTTCCCAAATAAGTTGGAGGCTATGTAGAGTGTCACACAAATACCTGAGTTTTGAATTTCAAAAATACGGATTTTGACAAAATGCGGATGTTCTTGGAGGAAGAACTAGAAGATTGGGAGAAAATGGGTAAGGTAGAACAGTGGGCTAAATTAAAAGTGACTATTACAAAGGCAACAAATCTGTACGTTAGAAAAGTAAACAAAAGAAAGAGGAAAAAAAACCCCAATCTGGATCTCAAAGGGGGAGGCCTAAAATAATGGCAAAAAGAACAGTGTTCAAGTTTAAAGGATCCCAAAAAGAGGACACAGGGAAGAAATCCTGATGAAACAGATGAAGAAAGAAATCAGAAAAGCAAAAGATCAAGCAGAGGAAAGGATTGTCAAAGCGGTAAAGCAAGGTGGCAAAACATTTTTCAGATATAATTCAAAGAAAGAAAGGAAGCTCAAAGTGGAAAAGTGAAATTGAAAGATGAGGAGGAGCAATGTGTGGAGAGAGACAAAGAAATGACAGAAATAATAAACAAATACTTTGGTATTCACAAAAAAAAACCAACAACCCCTGGAGAAGGACAGTTGCTGGTTGAGAACAAAGATGGGGGTGGAGTAGACAAAACTCAGTTTACAGAAGAGAACATATGGGAAGAGCTAGGAAAACAAAGTGGGCAAGGCTATGAGAGATACATCCCAGAATACTGAGGGAGCTCAGAGATATTCTGGCAGGTCTACTGAAAGACCCATTCAATAGATCCCTGGAAATGGGAGTGGTACCATGTGACTGGATAAGAGCTTGGTAGTCCCACTTCACAAGAGTGGGACCAAGCAGAGAGGAGGTTGGAAACTACAGGCCAGTTAGCCTCATCTCAGTGGTGGGAAAATGTAATAGAGACGCTGCTGTGGAAGGCATAGAAGGTTTGTCTATTTGCAGTTGATGCTAAGATTTGCAACAGAATGGATATGCCTGAAGGAGTAGACAGAACGAAAAGTGATTTAAGAAAGCTTTAAGAGTGGTCGAAGACTTGGTAGCTGGGATTCAATGCCAAGAGGTTCAGAGTCCTATATCTGGTGTGCAGTAATCCAAAAGAGCTGTCTGTGATGGGGGTGAAAGTCTAATGTGCAGGGACTGGGAAACAGCCCTTGGGATGATAGTGTCAGACGATCTAAAGACAGAGAAGCAATGTGAAAAGGTGATAGTTAAAGCCAGAAGAATGCTGGGATGTATAGAGAGAGGAATAACCAGTAAGAAGGAAAAAAAAAAAAAAAAAGGATGTGATTATGTCCTTGCACAGGTCCTTGGTGACGCTTCACCTTGAGTAGTGTTCTGTTCTGGAGACCGTATCTAAAAAGGATAGACACAGCTCAGAGGTGGTCCAGAAATGGGAAGCCAAAATGGTATGGGGTCTGTACTGGAAAACTTATGATGAGAGGCTGAAGGATCTGAATATGTATACCCTGGAAGAGAGGAAGTGCAGAGGAGATATGAAACAGACTTTCAGATACCTGAATGGTTTTAATGATGCATGTTCTTCGAATCTTTTCTGGAGGAAAGCAAACAGTAGAACTAAGGGTCACGATATGAAATTTCAGGAGGGTCGACTTAGAATCAACATCAGGAAATATTTCTTCACAGAAAGTTGGGTGGATGCCTGGAATGCCCTTCAGGAAGAGGTAGTGAAGACAAAAGCAGTAAATAAATTAAGAGGCATAGGATAAACTGTGGATTCCTACCCTTAACCAATTAACATACATGATTTTGATGCAACTGCAACATCACTCTCTGCTTCGACAGCAGTGGGGAGAGAAAGGGGGAATTGGATTCAGATGACTTTTACAGTCTAGGGTACTGATATGCAAACATTATGGAAAAAGCACAGGACTGCTTCTATGGGCAAGTCCAAAAGCAAAGCTCATTCAAGCAGCAAAATTATATGAATCATCAGGAAGGCTGTTCACTCTTAAAATTTTGCTAGCAGTAATTTTGTTGTGGGTTTGACAGTTGCTTGGTTTTGATTTTACTACCCTTGACATAAGGCTTAGGGGTAACCTGCACAGAGCAGCAATTACTACCCTTTACGGAATCATGGGGGTAACCTGAATGGAGTGGCAATTACTACCATAAGAAGCTTGCTTGGCAAACTGGATGGACCATTTGGTCTTTTTCTGCCATCATTACTATGTTACAATGTATGTTACTATGAGCTAGGTAAGAAAATCTCACTTGCCTGGGCTTCGCTGTAGCAAGGAAGATAATTTCTGCCCAATTCTGTATTACTTTTTGAACTGTCCTGGCTACTAACATTAGCCATTTATGCAGAAAAGCATCTGGTGGGAACCTGGACTGCTTGGAAGAATACAGCACAACCTCTCAATTTTCTGGTTGCTCTCTGACGCAAACAAGTCCATGGACGGTCAACCCCACAGAGTGAACAGGTCGTCATATGTTTCGACCATATGACCACTCATATGGTCATAGCATTCAGCTGAAATGATCTGCCAACATATTGGGCATTCCTTTGATATATATTGCTTGAAGTTAGGCCCCAAGATTGACAGTGCACCCCCCAAATTCTTTGGGCTTCCTGAGAGAAAATCCAGGAACGGTTCCTACTTGCGTGTTGACACATAACATTGCTACTTTGTCAGTTTTAATTAGAACTATTTTCCCTTGCAAGAGGGGAGCAAATGCCCATAGGGCACAGCAAATTATTTGGAGTTCTAAGATGTTCATGTGATACTATGTTTTCGTACTGACCGCATCCCTTGCATTCAATAGGAGCTTGTGAACATCCCAATCACTGCCTGATGAATCTGTCACCAGTATCACCTGGTGTGGATGAATTCTCGGAGGGTGGTGGAGAGGGTGGAACCGATTTTGAGGACCCCTGGGTAAAACCACCCCAGAGGGACATCTTCATTGTTGCCAACACCTCAACAGGATGTGATGAGATTGATAGAGTTGATCCCATTGCAACCAAAGGACCCACTGAAGAAGTCTCATGTAAAGATGAGCAAACTGTACCATGTGGACTGTGGCTGCCATGTGACAGACAATGATTAGCATTGAACGAGCTGTAAACTGCTTTTGGTGCATCATCTTACACTAGGACCCAAAAATGGGCTGCCCTGTCTTCTGTGAGGAATGCCCTCTCTTTGACCAAATATTTCCAGGCTACAATGACCTGCATTCTTGGACAAAGAAAGACTGAGGGGCTCACGAGGCAGTATGCAGGCATGGGAACTTCCTCACATGCTCGGTAAAGGCTGCTCGCCAACAGAGAATGCACATAAAAGCAAGTTCTAGTACATTATATGAAAAGATAATTCAAGTTTCTGGATTTTTAGAAACACCAAAAACAAGAAACTAAACCTGACCTATATGTACACTCCATGCTCCCCTTGGAAAAGAGTACAAAAGCAAATGCCTTTACACCTTTACACCCAAAATCCTCTTTTAAAAAAACATAGCAGCAGTGTATGCATCCAATGTAATATATTGACATGTTTTATTCTTCTTGTGGTTCAAACACTGCGGTATTTGGCATGGTCCATGGCTTTATGGGAGAGGCTAGCATTGTGACATCAGCAGTGGTGTGAGCAGGATCTTTGGCTGAGAGGAAAGGATGAGCATTGTGACATTGGCAGAATGTAAGCAACCCTGAGCAGTGAGTTACTAGGACCAGTATATATATATGTACTATTCTATATATCTAAAATATAAACAGTTGAATAATCATTTTAGATACATTTTCTGAACATGGTCTGTCTCATTTTGGTTTCTAATTTCCCTAAGAGATTATTTTTTTTAATAAAAAACAAAGAAAACACTGCAAATCTGTTGAAACAAAAAGTGGCAAAACATGGTTTAGAATGGAGAGATACCAAAAGCAACAGGCACTTTCATACACCATGAAATGCGCCTAAAAAGATACAACTTGAGGTAGAGATCCAGGTTGCAGTTTACAGAGCTCAATTAGAAGCGTTGTATACATGACTTCGATATGCAGGGGCATGGGAAGCTGAAACAGCTCTGCAAAGATTATCTTGAAAAGAGAGAGCAATTATTAGTATCAGAATCAATCTCCTTATCCAGATTTCTATGTTGTCTATACACTCTGGGGCCGATGTAATAAGGTGCGCTGAAGCTGCCGCGGGTTTGTACATGCGTTTTCCCATGCAAAGCCATACCGCATACCCTTATTGCGGGTATGCAATAAGGATTTTGTGCACGGGGAAAAAGCCTGTACAAACACCCTTACTGACCTGTGGTTTTTTTCTGCACGAGTACATGCTAATGGCATGTAAAGGAGGCAATTATCTATTCATGGGCAATGCAGGGAACCTCGCTAGAAGGGAGAAATTCTAGTGCAGGTGCTTTAATGAGGGGGGTTTTTTTTTAGCGCCACTGTCAGGACCCGAGTTAAGTGACAATGCAGACTCGGAGGCCATTTTATTCCATTGCTTGCATTGATGTGGTGTGGTTGTGTGTCCATGCAGCTCTGGTGTTATTACTATAGAGATGTCTGATTGTGTCCTGCTGTTCCTTATGCTGTGGTACATTCTGCAGATCCACCAAAGGATGACAGCAGCAGAAGTGGTGGAAGGTGACAGATTGTGGTATATGGTGTGAATTATCAACCATTAATATATTTGTCACGTTTTCTGCAGCCCACAGTTATTAGAAATATATGTATTTTTATTCCAGGGTCAAAATTTAATTAAAAAGGGAGCCCTGGTCGCTCACCACATTTGCTTTTATGCATGGGTTTGTGCACAGATTATCGGCGCAGATGCAGCTGCTTATTACATAGCGCCTTGCCGCACATCTGTACGCGCGTGTTTCTTCATGACTGCATGGATTTGTGTGTGCAAATAATTTGCATGATTTATTTTTTACATCCCGCAGAGGCATCAGCTTTAGCCGTGCGTGGTGATCAAAACCCACACACACAACTATCGCCTGTTTCATCGCAGGTCTTATTACATTGTTCCCTTTGTGAGTTAGCAGTGAGGCAAACAAATAATTGGAGCTTTACAAACAAAACCATTCAAATGCAGCTAAAATAGAAAGATTTTTCTTTGCACACAGAATATACCTATAGTAAGAGCAATATTCAAAGCAATTTCCACCAGTAATACAGCATTTTACCTGTGAAAATGAAATTTGCTTCTAAGAGTACTCATACTAGTCACAGTGCAGGGACTTAAACTAGCAGGTATTAAAAAGAAAAAAAAAAGGAGAGAAATGGGGGTTGTGTCATGGGAGGGAGCGGACACCCAGGGCTTGCATTTTTAGAGCCCCACTGGTACTTTTCGTGAGTATGCCTGCACTGACATTCAGTCCTGTTCCCATTGCTGGCTGCATTTTCAAAAAGAAAACCCACAGTACTGCAAAATAGCCATGGAATCTGATTATCACACCGGAAGTGCTAAATTATGCACTGGCTCTGCTGAAATCATAAAGATAATTTATACATTATGATTTGGTCGGGGACTTTGTGCACATAGCATGGCATGCTTAAAGGAAGTAATTTTGAAAGGAGTTATGCAAGTAAATGTAACATACTATCATACCAATTTTCAAAAGTCCATTTATGCGCTTAAAGTGTATTTGTGCTTGTAAAACCTATTGACAATTCAATGGTATATATTGCAGCAATTTTCAAAAGACCACCTACATGTATAAAGTATATTCACATGTGTAAAACCCAGTTGTAAGTATGGACATCCTTTTGAAAATTACCCCAAAGGCTATAATATGCTGCTATGAATGTCCCTCAATTTTCCCACCAACTACAAAAAAAAAACAAACAAAAAAAAACAAAACACAGCCAGCCACATTGTCCTGCTAGCCAATGTCAACAAGGAAAACATCTAGCAAGGCAAACTCCTTGTGTGCCCTCTGTTACAGGTGGCTACACCAGCTGCATGAGGCTGGATAAATACAGTACAAAAATACATACTTCAACTATGTGGTAGTTCAAAGGAATCTTGTTCTTCCCTGGATAACTCAATAGTTGTGCAGCACTGTTGAAAAATGAAAAGAAAATGAAAACCATGTGGTCTGTAGAAACTTTCAAACAGGCTGTGGTCCTAAATGTATGAATCAAGGATGACTAGATACAGTGAGGCATACTAGCCTAGATTTCAGCTTTAAATAAACTTTAATGAAGTGTTTAACACCCCTTCCCAACAACAAATAATCAAACATTTTCCTGTAAATAGTATAGTACGGGGGTCGGCAACACAAGTGACATACAAGATGATTTCCAGTGGCATGATAGCATGGCAGCCCGGTGCTTAAAGGTAATATGGGTGTGGAACGAGAGATGGGAGCTGCTGCCAGCCACTACCATCGCCCTGACTCATAGTCTTTACCTGGCCCATCTCCAGTGCTACCACCCTGCTTGTCTCCCAGCTCAAGATCTTCCACCTATAACTCACAGCAGTGGTGGCACCCCTGTAGGGCCAATGACAAGGGGTTGGAAGAAGTGGCAGCATGGGACCAATGGCAGGAGCCAGGAGGTGATCTCAGGATTGTGGCAATACAGGATCAATCTCAAGGAAGCAGCATCTGTGTAGGGCCAATGGCAAAGAATCAGGAAGCAGTCTCAGCCTTGCAGCCACAGGGAGCTGGAGAAGGCAGATGCCACATGGGCCCAAGCCGAAGAGAAAGAGATAGCAGTAAGTAGAAGGAGGAAAGGCAGCATGAGACTGCTCACTTGAGCGTCACAGGGGATCATGTCTAGCGGGGGCTCACAGAAAAGAGAACAAATAACCATAGCCAGAACTTAGATAGGGGTGACTGCCACTGCTCAGTAAAAGAGACTCCTGGGGGAAAGAGGAAGGATGGGTCATGGCGGCCCTGGGGGTTGAGAGACAGAGGACTCAGAAGAGACTACTAGGAAAAGGCCAGGTGGAGCATGGAGGGTTAGAACTTAAGAATTGCTATGCTGGGTCAGACTGAGGGTCCATCAAACCCAGTATCTTGTTTCCAACAGTGGCCAATCCAGGTCACAAGTACCTGGCAGGATCCCAAGCAATAGATACATCCCATGCTGCTTTCCGGAAGTCTATGTGATTAATAAAAGATTACAGGCTTCTCCTGCAGGAACTTGTCCATTTTTTTTTTAACCCAGCTATGCTAACTGCCTTTGCAACATCCTCCAGTAATGAACTCCAGAGCTTAACTGTGCATTGAATGAAAAATAATTTTCTATGATTTGTTTTAAATGAGCTAATTATTAACTTCATGGAATGTCCCCTAATTTTTGTATTTTTCAAAAGAGTAAATAACCAATTGGGTACTTGCAACTTGGATTGGCCACTGTTGGAAACAGGATGCAGGGCTTGATGGATCCTGTCTGACCCAGTATAGCAACTTCTTATGTCCTTAATTCACATTTAGTTGCTCTATTCCACTCATGATTTTACAGACCTTTATCATATTGCCCTGCAGCAGTCTTCTCCAAGATGAACAACCTTAACTTCAACATTTCCTCATAGGGGAGCCATTCCATCCTTTTTATCATTCTGGTTGCCCTTCTCTGTACCTTTTCTAGTTCAACCATATCTTTTTTGAGATGTGGCAACCAGAATTAAACACAGTACTCTAAGCGTGGTCTGACCATGGATGGAGCGACACAGAAGTATTATGACATTCTCCATTTTATTCTTCATTACTTTCCTTATTCCTAACAGACTGCTTTTTTTGAACGCTATCATACAATGACCCAAAGATTTGAACATATTATCCACGATGTGTAGATTATTTTCTTGGCTGATGACTCCATTGTAGAACCTTGCCTTCTATAGCTAATAATTTGGGTTGCTCCTCCCTAATGCATCACTATACACTTGTCCACATAAAATTTTCATCTGTCATTTGGATGCCCAGTTTCAGTCTTGCAAGGTCCTCCTGCAAATTTTTCACAATCCGCTTGTGATTTAATAACTTGGAAAAATTGAGTTGCCTGCAAATTTGATCACCTCGCTCATTGCATCTTTTTCCAGATCATATGTACATATATTAAAAAGCACAAGCCCCAGTACAGCACTGTGACTGTTTACTTCTCTCCACTAAGAAAGCTGACAATTTAGTCCTAATCTGATTCCTATCTTTTAACCAGTTTGCAGTCCACAAGAGGACAGTGCCTCCTATTCCATGACTTTTTACTTCTCAGGAATATCTCATTGGGGACTTTGTCAAAATGCCTTCTGAAAATTCAAATACAATATATCCACCAGCTGGCTCGTTATTATCCACAGGTTTATTAGCCCTTTAAAAAAAAAATGTAGTAGGTCGATAAGGCAAGACTACCTTTGTATAAATCCATGCTTGCTGTGCCCCATTAAACCATGTCTTTCTATATGTTCTGGAATTCACTTCCACAAGACTTACGCCAAGAACAATGCCATTCAACTTTCAGAAAGAAATTGAAAACCTGGCTGTTCGCAGAAGCCTACCGCTGAAGGATCTCCTCAACCATCACTGACTCTCACTCCCCCACCCCTCCCCAATCCCTACCCCCCCTCTTTTCCCTCTCCCGTTCCCCCCCACCCAACCTCACCCTTTCCTTCTCCCTCTGGACATACCATGCTAATAACTGCCTAGGATAAACCTATGTTTTTGTATCTTACAGTTTTTGTTGATTTATATATTTATCTCTCTCTAATTGTTTCTTAGTTTAAACTCTGTACTGTCTTCCATTGCCCAGGTTTTATGCTCCCTGTTTAATGTAACTTTACTTTCTACCTTGATGTTAATTGGTTTCCCCTCAGTTACATTGTAAACCGGTACGATAAGACCTAGTCTTGAGCATCGGTATAGTAAAAGAAATTAAATAAATAAATAAATAAATAAATAAATGTTCTTCATTTTTCTTCTTTAAAATAGTTTCTATGATTTTTCCTGGCACTGAAATCAGGCTCACTGGTCTATAGTAACCGGATTACCCATGGAGACATTTTTAAAGATCAGTGTCACATTGGCCACCCTCCAATCTTCAGGTACAACAGACTATTTTAATGATAGGTTACAAATTACTAGTTCCAGATCTACAATTTCATTTTTTTTTAATTTTCAAAAATGAAATTGGGATGTAAACCATCTGGTCCAGGCAATTTGCTACTCTAATTTGTCAATCTGCCCTATTACATCATCCAAGTTTACTGTAATTTCAATTCTTTCAAATCATCACTATTAAATACTGTTTCTGGCATAAGTATTTCCAACATTCTCTTTGGTAAACACTGAAACAAAGAATTAATAAGAAAATTATTCCTTACCTGCTAATTTTCGTTCCTGTAATACCATGGATCATTCCAGACGGTGGTTATGTTCCATGTCCAGCAGATGGAGTCAGAACACAAAATTCCCAGGGGAGGAACCATATAACCACGCCTCCCCTGTAACAGCTCTCAGTAACTAGACTAACAAAGCCCAAAAGAGAGAGACTAAAAACAGAGGGATCAAGTAATCAAAGAAGGAATTGAAATAACCGCTGTCCAAATAAACAGCAACTAAATTCTGAACAGTGAACTTGCGAACAGCAGTGCGTGAACAAAAAAGACGCGCAGTATTCGAAATACAGAGTAAAAGATTGTTAAGACAGGTAGGCAGGGATGTCCCACAAGCAAACCCCCAAACCAGGAACGAAAATTAGCAGGTAAGGAATAATTTTCTTTTCCCTGTACATACCAGGATCATTCCAGATGGTAGGATGTACCAAAGCTTTCCCATCACGGGTGGGCCGCAGACAGCCCTGCTCATATTACCTTGTCTCCAAGCTGACCGCCCGATGGAGCACCGACGTCCAGGCGATAATGTCTCGCAAAAGTATGGATCGACTTCCAGGTGGCCGCCCTACAAATCTCCTGAGGGGAGACGGAGGAGCTCTCCGCCCAAGATGTCGCCTGGGCTCGAAGAGAATGAGCCTTGACAACCAGCGGAGGGGACTTACCTACGCCAAGGTACGCCGCTATGATCGCTCCCTTCAACCACCGCGCTATAGATTGTTTGGAGGCCATGCAACCCTTCCGGGGTCTGGACCAGAGGATAAACAGATGATCGGAGAGCCAAAAATCATTAGTCACCTCCAGATAGCATATCAGAGACCGCCATACATCCAGTCTACACAGGTCTCCAGACTCAGAAGAGGCAAAAGATGGTAATTCCACAGATTGGTTGAGGTGGAATGCCGAAACCACTTTAGGGAGAAAAGAAGGAACTGTCCTCAGCGAAACCCCTTCAGGCGTGAAACGAAGGTATGGTTCACGACAGGATAGGGGAGAAAAGCCCCCAAGGTCGCCACCTGAACCCGAAGAGAATTGTAAGCAAGACCCAAATCCAAACCTGCCTGCAAGAAGGAAAGGACTTGTGGCACTGAGGCCTGCATGGGAAGAATGTCATTCGCTCCACACCAATCCTCAAAGACCTTCCAGACTCGAACATAGGTAACAGAGGTGGACATCTTACTTGCTTTCAGTAGCGTTGAAATAACCGGCTCCGGATAACCGCGCCTCCTCAACTGACGCCTCTCAAAAGCCAGGCCGCAAGACAGAAGCGATCTGCCTCCTTGATAAATATTGGTACCTGGCATAGAAGACGTGTCAGCTGACCGAGACGAAGGGGACCCTCCACCGTCAAATTGCGCAGATCAGCGAACCACGGTCGTCGGGGCCACTCTGGCGCCACAAGGATCACCGGCCCTTGGTGTGTCTCTATCCTGCGGATGACCTTGCCCACGAGGGGCCACGGTGGGAAAACATATTGGAGACAGTGGCGTGGCCAGGGCAGGACCAGCGCGTCCACGCCCTCGGCGCCGCGCTCCCGCCTGCGGCTGAAGAAGCGGGCAGCCTTTGCATTTCCGGCGGTTGCCATTAGGTCTACGTGCGGTGTCCCCCATCACCGTACTAGTATCCGCATTGCCTGCTGCGAGAGCTCCCACTCTCTGGGATCCAAGTTTTGTCGGCTGAGAAAGTCCGCCTGTATGTTGTCCACTCCCGCTATATGCGAGGCCGCTAGTCATTGGAGGTGAAGCTCTGCCCACTCCATCAATTTGTCGGTTTCCAGAGAGACCAACCAACTTCTCGTGCCTCCCTGGCGATTGATGTACACCACTGTAGTCCCATTGTCCGATAGCACCCTGACTGCTTGATGGCGTACTATGGGGAAGAAACCCTGTAACGCCAGACGGACCGCCCTGGTCTCCAAGCGGTTAATGGGCCACTTCGACTGTTCCTCTGTCCATCGACCCTGGATTGAGCTGTCCCGACAGACCGCTCCCCAGCCTGTGCGGCTGGCGTCCGTGGTGATAATCACCCAATCCGGATCCTTCAGCGACACCCCCTGAGCTAGGTGCTG
Organism: Rhinatrema bivittatum; assembly: GCF_901001135.1. Lineage (NCBI taxonomy): Eukaryota > Metazoa > Chordata > Amphibia > Gymnophiona > Rhinatrematidae > Rhinatrema > Rhinatrema bivittatum. The sequence goes on along the minus strand of NC_042615.1, from coordinate 425,065,806 downwards.
CGGTTCCAGCCACCAATGGAGACTGATGAAGGTTCCTCTCGGAATCGGAAGGATTGCCTGAAAATCTCTTGACACCAGCTGCCACCGGGAGAGTAGGGATCTCTGCAGAGGCCTCAGATGCGCAAATGCCCAAGGAACCAGATCGATTGTCGAGGCCATGGTCCCCAGTACCTGCAGGTAGTCCCAGGCAGTGGGCGTCTCGAGCGCCATAAATCCTTGAATCTGCTGACGCAGAGAATGAGCTCTGTCCGGATGCAGAAAAACCCTGGCATTCTTGGTGTCGAAGTAAGCTCCCAGAAAATCCAACGACTGGGACGGGACCAGGCTGCTCTTGGTGAAGTTGACAATCCATCCCAGAGATTGAAGTTGTACCACTCTGTCGACTGCGAGGATACACTGCGCTCGTGACTTTGCATGGATGAGCCAATCGTCTAGGTAAGGACGCACAAGGATGCCTTCCTTGGCGCAAGGTTGCCGCCACTACCACCATGATCTTCGTGAAAACCCGTGGAGCTGTGGCCAGGCCAAAAGGAAGAGTGCGAAATTGGAAGTGTTGACCCAAAATTTTGAAGCGTAGGTAACGCTGATGAGCTTGACAAATTGGTATGTGGAGATACGCCTCCGTGAGATCCAACGAAGCCAAGAATTCTCGCGGATGAACTGCCGCTAACACTGAAGTGTCTCCATGCGGAAACTAGGAACTCTGAGGGACCGGTTGACCTGCTTGAGGTCCAGGATAGGACGAAAAATACCTTCCTTCTTGGGAACCACAAAGTAGATTGAATAATGCCCCCGGCCCAGTTCGGCAGCTGGCACCGGCACTATGGCCCCCAACTGAAGGAGACGATCGAGGGTCTGCCGCACGGCTCCCTGTTTGATTAAGGACCCGCAAGGGGAAAACAGGAACCGGTCCAGAGGAGCGCAAACAAAATCCAAAGCGTAACCGCGTCTTAGAATATCTAGAACCCATTGATCCGACGTGATTTGGACCCACTCTTCGTAAAAGAGAGCAAGGCGACCCCCCAGTCGAGGGACCACCTCGCGGGTCCGTCTGGCATCATTGGGTAGATTTAGCGGATGAACGAGCACCCTGCGCTTCCTTACCCTGGCGGCGCCCACGAAAGGGCCGGTTCCAGGAGTGCGAACGAGAAGAGGGAGCCCGAGGTGGCTGTTGCCTCTGAGGACGTGCTCTCCGCTGGTTACGGTAACAGTTTCTGGAGTAATTATATGATCTTGACGAACGGGGTCGATCTTCGGGCAACTTGTGCACCGCGTTCTCATTAAGAGACTTGACGATCTGATCCAAGTCTTCACCAAAAAGATACCTACCCTTAAAATGAAGGGACCCCAAACGTGTCTTGGAAGAGGCATCAGCCGACCAATTGCGAAGCCAAAAGAGCCGACGTGCTGAGACCGCCGCCACCATGGTTCGGGCTAGGACCCTTAAAAAATCATATAAAGCATCCGCTCCATAGGCAACCACGGCTTCCAGTCTGTCCGCCTGGTGAGCCTCAGCGTCTGGTAAGGACTGGGAGGTGAGAAGCTGCTGCACCCACCGAAGACCCGCTCGCTGTGCGAGGGAACTGCAGATAGCCGCCCGCATCCCTAAGGCCGAGACCTCAAAGATACGCTTGAGGTAAACCTCCAGCTTCCGATCCTGCATATCCTTCAACGCCGTCCCTCCAGTGACAGGAATAGTGGTATGCTTTGTGACCGCTGATACCACAGAATCTACGGCGGGAACTTTGAGAATTTCCAAAAAATCGGCTGGCAGAGGATACATTTTTTCCATGGCTCTACCGAACCTAAGGTTGGCCTCCGGGGAATCCCATTCCTGAGTGATCAACTGCAAGATCTTGTGATGAGTGGGAAAAGACTTGGCTAGAGGCCGCAGTCCTGCTAGGAAGGGGTCTCCCGTCTTGAGAGCCGGGTCAGGCCCCACCGGTTCCGGAGGGGGGATCAATATCCATTTCCTGGAGGATCTAGGGAATGAGGTCAACTAACTCCGCCACTTGGAAGATGTGGAGGACCCTAGGGTCGTCGCCCTCCACCTGGGCCGCCAAGGTGGGGTCGCCCACGTCAGGGTCCTGGGATTGTCCTTCCCCCGACGAAGTCTGTATTATCGATGGTGTCCCGGTAGGGCCACGAGATGTCCCCGCTCCCCCGCCTACTAAAGGGGGACGAGCCTGAGGGAGGGTCCCAGCCAGGAGGGGGGTAGGACATGGTATCTTGGGGGGAGAGGGTCCCCAGGTCCCGAAGGTCGTGTCTCTGCTCTGAAGAAAAGCCCTGTGCATCAGGACTATGAATTCAGGGGAAAAAGGCCTGGCATCCTGAGGGGTCAACCCCCGGGGGATCCCCCCTCTGCCTCCAGGATTAGACTCGGAGTAAGGGTCCAAAACGGGCCTAGAAGTGGGGAATGGATTATCCGTGTCCTCCTCAGAAAGCGCAGCATCAGAATCTTGCAACAAAATGTCCGCCATTCCCGCGTTGAGAGGGAACGGGGCCTGGCGCTTCCTTCCCACGCGGTCTGCAGCTCTAACGTCCTTGTTAGTAGCTGGCGCACATTCCCCCCTCGGGGAAACAGCCTGAGCACAGACCCTCTTCAGAAAATAATCCGGCCCTGTCGGAGCCCTCACAAGGCGCCGCGGACTGCATCGCCGCAGGGAGAGAGAGAGGGGAGGAAGGCTCTACAGGTGGCTCGCGCCTAAAATGAGCGCCGACCCGGCAACGGACGCTTGCTGCGGTCCCCCACCGATCTGAAGAAGAACTGACGGGGAATTACCCTCCCGATAGCAGGTGGCCCCGGGGAATGGTGCTTCGCGGGGCCGCAGGTCGGGACGTCGGTCGCTCCCCAAAAGGGAGGGGGGAAAACCTGGGTCAGGAGGGAGAGGCCGGCGCTACCGACTTTCACCTCAGAGAGCCGAACGGAGTCCAAAAAATTGCAGTCTTCTGCTGAAAAAGAAGATGAAACAAAAATACACTTACCCCAACTGAGCCCTCAGTGAGGAAAATGAGAAAAGAAAGAAAACAGGCAACAGCCTGTCAGCAAGTCACCAGGCTAGAGAGCAATGAGCCAGCACGAGCGGAGAGCTCTCCCCCTGCTGTAAGAGGAGCCTTAGCAAAGTGACCTAAACTGTAAATTTAAAACTTCTTTTTTTTTTTTAAACTTGATCCCCCTGAGGAGGTAGCCCTAAGCTAACAAGCTGGGGACCACAAGTCCTCTGCTCACATCTGCTGGAGTCAGAACGTTACTGAGAGCTGTTACAGGGGAGGCGTGGTTATATGGTTCCTCCCCTGGGAATTTTGTGTTCTGACTCCATCTGCTGGACATGGAACATAACCACCGTCTGGAATGATCCTGGTATGTACAGGGAATCAGTCTTTTTGTTATAGCCTTGTCTTCCTAAAGTGCCCCTTTAACCCCTTGATCATCTAATAGTCCAACTGACTCCCTCAAAAGCTTCCTGCTTCAGATAATTTTAAAAAAGGTTTTATTATGAGTTTTTGCCTCTACAGCCAGCTCCTTTTCAAACTGTCTTTTTGCCTGCCTTATCAATGTTTTATATTTAATTTGCCAATACTTGTGCTTTTTTCTGTTTTCTCCAGTTGGATCCTTTTTCCAATTTTTAAAGTTATTCTTTTGGTTAAAATAGCCTCTTTCACCTTATCTTTTAACTATGCCAGCAGTCATCTGGCCTTCCTTATAACACATCTGTTTGGGCTTCCAAGCTGGTATTTTTAATCAATGTCCATGCCTGATGTAAACTCTTAACTTTTGCAGCTGTACCTTTCAATATTTTTCTAAATATTTTCCTCATTTTATCAAACTCCCCCTTATGAAAATTAAATATCGCAGAAGATTTACTTAATGTCCTCCTACAGTAATTAACTCAAATTTGATCACATAATGATTGCTGTTGCCAAGTGAGCCCAGTACTGTTACCTCTTGCACCAAATCCAATGTTCTGCTAAGCATTAGGTCTAAAATGGCTCCCTCATGTCTGGTCCCAGACCAACCGCTCCATAAAGCAGAAATTTATTTCATCTATTATTTCATCTAGAAATTTTACCAATTACCCAATCAATATTGGGGTAATTCAAATCTCCCATTATTACTATGCTGCCAAATTTGTTAGCATTTCATCATCCATCTGTTCATTTTGGCCAGGTGGACAGTAATATATACCTACTGCTATAATCTTCCCCATCACACGACAGACCAGAGAGAAAGTCAGACTTTTGGGGACAGGGGGGTTAAGAGATGGTTGAGATAGAAGTGAGAAACTGCTAGCGATTCTAACACTGGGCCCTGGGCTATTCCACTGTTGAAAATAAAATAATATTCTTATAGAGGTTACAAGAGAATACTTAAGTTTGACTCATTTTCCTCAGTACATGATGTGGAGGGGGATTGAATTTCTCACACAAGTCCTCTGCTTCAAAAAATTGTAATGTTGCAGTCAAAATAGGACATATGGTGCTATGCCGAATTTGTTATAGGACAAACTGACAAGTTAAATATATTTTCTCTGCTTCTTTTAATCTTTTCTAACATGAGGAAAAATATTTCAGTTTCAGTCAAACTTTTACATAAGAACTCTTGAATATTAATTTTAAGTTAAATTAATGTAAATTAAAATATTGAAAAAAATTATGTAAAAATCTGTTTTCCTCACCTAGTTACAATATATATTTTTTGCCATTAATATAAAAATAAAGACTATCATAGGTGAGAAACGGATACCACTATCACACCATGCAGAGAAGGAGATGAGAAAAACATTGGCATTCTATTTTAAAATGGCTCAAGCTGAGGAGGCGAATTTAGCAATATGATGTGGTTGGCGGAAGTCTTAGTATTAGGCAGAGCCTACACTGGGAGGAGGGACAATATTCACAGGAGGGAGGGGAAGAGGGAGAGGAAGAGAGAGTCCAACTGGTATTTATAAACATGTGAAACTGTTGTGTGTAAAGGAGGCTCGGGGAATTATATGAAAGAGGGGCTAGGGATGTAGGGTGTGAGAGGCTGGGATGATTGGATTAAAGATGTGATGGGACTGTGTGAAAGGGTGAAGTATGAAAAAATTAAATTGGTTTATTTACTATATTACTTTTAGTGGGATCAGCTATCTTGATTCGCAGGAAAGACAGCAAAGAGTGCCACTGGTCACGTTTCTGTACTTAAGTGGTAGATCAAACATTTTGGACACAATGGCGGTTTCTAAGAAAGTTAGATGTTTGTTCATTTCAGATATCTTGGAGAGATAAATAGGGTCATGCTGTCTAAGTTCTATATTGTGAAAGCGCAGTTTGGGGGCTATCCAGTCTTTTGTATAGCATGCCACAATTATGATTACCTACCCTTTGGCGAGATGTTGTATGTATGCACCCAGTGCAAAGAGCTTCTGGCCCTCAGAGAATGAGTCTGATCTCTGGAGGCTAGAGTGGCAGACCTGCAGGAGCTGAAGCAAACAGAGAGGTATATAGAGGATAACTTCAGAAACTTAGTAGAGCAGTCCCAACTCCATTCAAGCAGCCCTTGTGCTGCATTGGAGAAGCAAGGTCACCTGGCATAAAACCATCACCTTGGTGTGACAGGAAGTGATACTGTAGCTAGGACCTGCCCTCCAAGTAATGCCTTATCCTCTCACACTGAGGATATATCTCCAGAGCCATGTGCTAAGAACATAAAGAGTAGGATGGCAGTTATAGTGAGCAATTCAATCATTAGAAAAGTAGATAGCTGGGTGGCTTGTGGGCATGAGGATCACTTAGTAACTTGCTTGCCTGGTGTGATGGTAGTGGACCTCTTCTTGTGCCACATAGATAAAATGTGAGAAACTTCTGGTGAGGAGCCAACTGCTATGGTACATAAGGGTACCAATAACATGCGGGGGGGGGGGGGGGGGCAGTAAGGAGATTCTGGAGGCTAAATTTAGGCTCTCAGGTAGGAAACTGAAATCCAGAACCTCAAAGGCTGCATTCTCAGAAATTCTCCCCATTGCACGCACTGGATCCCAGAGGAAGGCTGAGCTCCAGAGTCTCAAGGCATGGAAGAGATGATAGTATAGGAAAGAGGATTTTAGACTGCATAGAAACTAGGGTACATTCTGGAAAAGAGGCAGCCCTTTCTGACGGGGTGGGTTGTACCTTAACCAGAATGGAACCAGGCTGCTGGCACTAACTTTTAAACAGAAGACAGAGCAGCTTTTAAACTAAATGATAGGGGAAATTTACAGTAGCTCAGAAGCACATGGTTTGGAATGATGTATTTTTGAAGCAAACTAACAAAATAGTGAAAGGACATCCCAATAGAGCGGTTGCAATAAATGCTAAAGTAGCCCAGGTGCCTTTAAATAATCAGTCAGAGCAGAAATATTCCAAATTATTCCTATTAACTGATAAACAGGTTAATACAAACAAAAACACTTTGAAATGTCTGCATACAAATGCTAAGTCTAAAAAAAATAAGATGGGAAAATTAGAATGTATAGCATTGAATGAATGAAGACGTAGATATAAATGGCATCTTAGAGACCTGATGGAAGGAGAATAACCAATGGGACACTGATACCAGGGTACAAATTACATTTGTGCTTAGTTTATATATCCCTAGTAGAATTTGTAAGATGTGTAGCATTTAAGTGATCAGACAAAACATGTCATTTTTAATGTGTTTCAAACTAAACTATTATGCATCACAGAATAGCACAATCATTAAACCATAGCAATAAGGAAAATAATAAAATGGTCCTGTTCAAAAGTTTGTATACCCTTAGGGGCGGATTTTCAGAGCCCTGCTCGCGTAAATCCGCCCAAAACCGGGCGGATTTACGCGAGCAGGGCCCTGCGCGCCGGGAAGCCTATTTTACATAGGCCTCCCGGCGCGCGCAGAGCCCCGGGACTCGCGTAAGTCCCGGGGTTCTCCGAGGGGGGCGTGTCGGGGGCGTGTCAGGGGCGGGCCCGGTTGTCGCGGCGTTTCGGGGGCGTGTCGGCAGCGTTTTGGGGCGGGTACGGGCGTGGCTACGGCCCGGGGCGGTCCGGGGGCGTGGCCGCACCCTCCGTACCCGCCCCCAGGTCGCGGCCCAGCGCGCAGGAGGCCCGCTGGCGCACGGGGATTTACGCCTCCCGGAGGGAGGCGTAAATCCCCCGACAAAGGTAAGGGGGGGGTTTAGACAGGGCCGGGCGGGTGGGTTAGGTAGGGGAAGGGAGGGGAAGGTGAGGGGAGGGCAAAGGAAAGTTCCCTCCGAGGCCACTCCGATTTCGGAGCGGCCTTGGAGGAAACGGGGGTAGGCTGCGCGGCTCGGCGCGCGCCGGCTATACAAAATCCATAGCCTTGCGCGCGCCGATCCAGGTTTTTAGCAGATACGCGCGGCTCCGCGCGTATCTACTAAAATCCAGCGTACTTTTGTTTGCGCATGGAACGCAAACAAAAGTAGGCTATTCGCGCGCCTTTTAAAATCCGCCCCTTAGTTCTTAATATAGATATTGCCCCCTTCTGTATCAATATGGCTTGCAGTCTTTTGTGAAAGTTATAAATGAGGATCTTTATTTTCTCATGTGGTAAAGCTGCCCATTCCTTTTTCTAAAAGCCTCCAAATCCTATAAATTCTTTGGTTGTCTAGCATGGCCTGCATGTTTGAGTTCTCCTCAAAGTGGCTCAATGATGCTGACGTCAGGAGAATGTGATGGCCATTCCAGAACCTTCATTTTCTTCTGCTGCAGCCAGTAAAGGGTCGACTTGGCTTTATGTTTCGATCATTGTCTTGTTGGAAAGTCCTTGTGCGCTTCCAGAGCAGCTTCCTGGCTGATGAATGCAAATTCTACACCAGTGTTTTCTGATAAGATGCTACATTTATCCTGCCATCAATTTTAACTAAATTCCCTGTGCCGCTGTAGCTCACACCCCCCCAAAACAGAGAGCTGCATCCATGCTTCACGGTACGGATGGTGTGCTTCTCTTCATAGAGTTTATGGTTGTGACCATAAAGCTCTATTTTGGTCTCATCACTCCAAATTATTTTGTTCCAGAAGTTTTGAGGTTTCTCTAGGTGCTTTTGGCATATTGCAACCGGGCTGTTTTGTGGCATTGGTACAGCAATGTTTTTTTTCTGGCACCTCTACCATACAGCTCATTTTTGTTTAAGTATCTCCTTATTGTGCATGCTGAAACACCAACACCAACACCACTTTGTTTCACAGAAGCCTGAATTTCAGTAGAAGTTACATGTGGGTTTTTCTTTGCATCTTGACAAATTTTCTTGGCAGCTGTGTCTGTAATCTTTCTTGGTCTACCTTGGTATTAATAGAACCCATAACACTGGTCTACATCAATTTTGCTGACTACAAGATAACGTGATCTTATGTATTTTAGTGAGCTGAATCCAAAAATCACATCTGTTTCCCTCCAGTCACGTCCAGCTTTTCTGCAAAACGCTGTCTACTCAAACTCTTATAGCAATAACATAACATTTCGTTAGGGCTTTGGATCAATATGGTGAGTGCTTCAAGTACCTGTGTACCAAATTTCCTGCTCTTTCACATGAGAAGTTGAAAGCTGGCATATTTGATGGCCCACAAATTAGGCTTCTAAAGACAGAGAATTCCTCAATACCATGAAACCCATTAAAAAGGATGCTTGGTCTGTTTTTTCTGACGTGATTACAGACTTTCTTGGCAACTTCAGGGCCGAAAATTATAACCTTTTAGCTCAAAATTTGTTGATTGCTTTTCAAAGACTGGGAGCAAACATGAGTGTCAAATTGCATTTCCTTGATAGCCACCTGAACTACTTCCCCTCAAATGTTGGAGCTATGAGTAAAGAACAAGGAGAACGCTTCCACCAAGACATCAAGACCATGGAACATAGATATCAAGGCAGATGGAACACAAACATGATGGCAGACTACTGCTGGTGTTTACAGCATGACAACTATTCCAGAGCATCCAAAAAGAGAAAATTTCTCCCTAAGAATTAAAATTTACACAACTACTGCTCTCTTGGTTAGACGATAGACTCGTTTTTTTGCATGAAACAAATATATTACGTGCTATCGCTTCTTCAGAACTTATTACCTTTGATATTTGACTTTATAATCTTTAATCAAACATCTCATTTGTGAAAATATTTGATGTATTGCATATTTTTTGACTTCATATTTGGAATCAGCACCTTACATTTGGGTAAAATCAGCAAAAATAATTAGGTCAGCAGAAAACGTTTTTCAAATGTAGACCAGTGTAATTTTCCACTTCTTGATCAGAGTTTGAACAGCACTGATTGGCATTTTCAAATCTTTGGATGTCTTAACGTGTGCGTCAACTTGAGTACATATTATCAGCCCAATTACTGAAGGGTATTCAAACTTTTGAACAAGACCATTTTATTTTTTCCTTATTGCTATGGTTTAATGATTATGCTATTCTGTTATGCATAAGAAGAAATGTTGAGATTACTTACCTGATAATCTCCTTTTCCTTAGTGTATGCAGATGGACTCAGAACAAGTGGGTATAGTGTGCTCGTGCTAGCAGTTGGAGACGGATCTGACGTCAGCACGGGTACATATACCCCCACAGGAAGTGAAGCAACTCAGTAATCTTCCTTGCAAAAGCTGTTATGGATAAATGTGTACTGACCGATCAATGAATTAGTGAAACAGGATTCCCCTGACCGATTGATAGTAGCTGGAGACCGCCAGCGTTCCCAACCGGAAGTCTGCCGCGGTGTTGTCCCTTCCGGCAATGTGGACGGCGGAGATGTCCTGGAGATTCGCCTCTGCCCAAGCCACCAGCGGGGCTATCTCTAGGGACACCTGTTGGCTTCTGGTTCCGCCCTGTCAGTTGATGTATGCCACCGTGGTGGCGTTGTCGGACATCACTCTGACTGCTCTGTTCCGCAGTCTGTGAGCAAATCGCAGGCAGGCTAACCGGACTGTCCGTGCCTCTAGGCGGTTGATGTTCCACCCCGACTCTTCTCTGTTCCACCGCCCTTGGGCGGTGAGCTCCCCATCCGCTCAGGCTGGCATCTGTGGTGAGCAGGGTCCACGTGGGGGAGGACATCTTCGACCCCCTGCTCGTGTGGTCAGACTGCAACTACCACCGTAGCTGGGTCCGCACTCTGGCGGGTAGAGGTAGATGCACGGAGTAATTCCGGAAGCGTGGGCTCCATCGAGAGAGGAGGGAGCATTGCAGTGGTCTCATATGGGCCCTTGCCCATGGTAACACTTCCAGGGTGGATGCCATGAGACCGAGAACTTGCAGGTAATCCCAAGCTATGGGCCGGCTGGCTCCCATCAAGGACCGTAGACGAGTCTGGAGCTTTAACCTTCTCTTGGTGGTTAGGCTGACTGTCTGCCTGTGTGTCGAACCGGACTCCCAGGTATTCCAGGGATTGGGAAGGCTGTAGGCAACTCTTGTTTAGGTTGACTACCCCTCCCAGGCTTTCCAGAAGGGAGATCACTCTGTTGGTTGCCCAATGGCTCTCCTCTCGTGATTTCGCCCTGATCAGCCAATCGTCTAGGTAGGGATGGACAAGGATTCCTTCCCGTCTGAGCGCCGCTGCTCCCACTACAATCACCTTAGTGATGGTCCGCGGCGCCGTGGCTAACCCGAAGGGCAAAGCCCGGAATTGGAAGTGTCGTCCCAGAACCTTGAAGCGTAGGTAGCGCTGATGATCCCGATGGATCGGGATATGCAGGTAGGCTTCTGACAAGTCTAAGGCCGTGAGGAATTCCTCTGGATGTACTGCGGTCTTGACTGAGCGCAGAGTTTCCATGCGAAACCTCGGAACCTTTAAGTATCGGTTGTCTGACTTGAGGTCCAAGACGGGTCGGAAAGTGCCCTCTTTCTTGGGTACCATGAAATAAATGGAATAGTGCCCAGAATCCATTTCCCATGCAGGTACTGGGATTATGGCTTTCAAAGACAGGAGCCTCGCCAGGGTAGCTTCCAATGCTGCCTTCTTGTGGATTGGACACGGAGATTCCACAAACCTGTCCGGAGGGATGTGATGGAAGTCCAGATAATACCCCTCTCGGATGATGGCGAGGACCCACTGGTCCGACGTAATCTCGACCCATCTGGGGTAGAAGAGGGTTAACCTGCCCCCTATGGCTTCGTCCCCCGGATGGGTCGGCTGATTCTCATTGTGGGATGCGGCCGGGACCCGAACCTGAGCCGGCTCCCCTCTTGTGCTGCTTGGTCCGAAAGGACTGGTTCCTGGCCTGAGGACGAGGTGCCTGGTAGCGACTCCTATAGGGAGTGAAGCGTTGGGAGCTTCTACCGCTGGAGGGCCTCGGAAAGATGCGCTGGTTCCTCTTGGACCTGTCTTCTGGCAGTCGAGGTACTGGAGAGGCGCCCCATGTGCTGGCCAGTATATCTAGGTCGCTGCCGAACAGGAGAGAACCCTTGAACGGCATTCTAGTGAGACGTGTCTTAGAAGGAGCATCGGCTGACCAATTCCGTATCCAGAGCTGCCTCCTGGTTGCTACGGAGGATGAGACCCCCTTGGCTGTCGTACGGACTAGGTCGGAGGCGGCATCCGTAAGGAACGAGAGAGCTGACTCCATGTCCGCTGCCGGAGCATTGTTCCTGATCTGTGACAAACAATAACGCGTCACCACTGTGCAGCAGGTTGCGATTCGCAGAGACAGAGCTGCCACCTCAAAGGTTTGTTTCAGGATGGCGTCCAGGCGGTCATGAGCCTCCTTGAGGGCCGCCCCCCCCTCCACTGGAATGTTAGTGCGCTTGACCACAGCGCTAACTATGGCGTCCACCTTGGGGCACGCCAGCATATCCTTGATTGCTGGGTCCAGGGGGTACATGCTAGACAGGGCGCGACCCCCTTTGAACGAGGCCTCCGGCGCATTCCACTCCAAATCTATCAGCTGTTGCGCCGCTTGCAGGAAGGAGAAATGGCGGGCTGTGGGACGAAGACCCTCCAGCAGGGGGTTCTGCGTAGATGCCTCCATGGTGCTGGGGCCTGGAATAGCCAACTCCGTCAGGCACTGAGAAACCAGGTCGGAGAGTTCTTCCTTGGGAAAGAACCGCCTCATAGTTCGATATGGCTCTATCCCCGAGGGAAGTTCCCCCTCCTCGGGGGTCCGGACTCGTCCACCGAGACATCAGGGTCCGCATGAGCCGGACTGGCTGGAGGCAGGTGCCCGCGGTAAGGGCTAGAGGGTCCGGGGGCAGAGTCAGCCGGGGCAGCAGGGCCTGGACGGGAAGCCGACTGCATCTGTACAAAGGCGTGGATCCCCTTAAATAAGTCCACCCAGGAAATGGAAGCGGTCTCCAGCCGTCGGGGTACCAGGTCCCCCGGGATTCCTGGCTGTTCGAGACGGCCCGCTAGATCCGGGGTGGCCCCTGGGGAACTGTCGGTAAACCTCGGTTGAGACTGGTCCTGGCCCGAGGCTCCCACGGCCTCCTCACATTGGGCACAAAGGGAGTCTGGCTCCTCGCTCTGCGTGGCTCTAAGCTGGCACGCTGAGCACAGGCCAAGAGCTTTCACGCCTGAATCAGGAGGTGCCGCCTCTGGAGATGCCGGGGCGTTTAGGTGTTCCATCACGTCTTGCGAATGCAGGGCGCCGGCGCTTATGCTGTCAGCAATATGCGCTCAATAATATGCGCTCAATAATATACAATATGCGCTCAATAATATGCATTCAGCAATATGCGCTCAATAATAAACAATATGTGCTCAATAATCTGCGTTCAGCAATATGCGCTCAATAATATACAATATGCGCTCAATCTGCATTCAGCAATATGCGCTCAATAATATACAATATGCGCTCAATAATCTGCGTTCAGCAATATGCGCTCAATAATATACAATATGCGCTCAATAACATACGCTTAGCAATCTATATGCTGCGTTGTGCGCCTATCAACAGGCGCCTATCCGAGTGCGCCTATCCATGGGCGCTCAATACCTGAACAAGGCAGACAAAATGGCGACCTCCACGGCGTGCCGCATGCAGGCAACGCCGCCGATCCTCGTACCTCAGAGACCAAAAAGTAAGAGATGTACACCTTACCTGATCCTCGGCGCTTCCCGGCTGTAACCCGGGCGGTCTCTGGCTGCGGGGGGGGGGGGGGGGGGGGGGGGGGGGGGGGGGGGAGGGGAAATACCTTCACCGCCGTGCTTGAGGAAATGCACCCGCTGCCTTTAAGCCGCCGAACTCGTCTTGCTCAGGGCTAAGTCCACGCCGGGACCAAGGCGCCTCTCAGCCAGGCCCGAGCCCTTCTCGCTCGGGGGCTAGATCCCTGCCGCGGTTCGGCCACAGGACCGAGGCGTAGACCTCCGAGGGATTGCGGAAATCACCTCGGGAAACTCAACTGGGGGAGGGACCCGAGGGTATCACCGCAGGAGTGCGGGGCTCGTCTTCTGAGAAATTTGGAAAGTAGAAAGTAGTATTGGAAAACACGCTCAGCGAGCGTGCAGGCGCTCCAAACTGCTTTGGAGACGGAAATTACTGAGTTGCTTCACTTCCTGTGGGGGTATATGTACCCGTGCTGACGTCAGATCCGTCTCCAACTGCTAGCACGAGCACACTATACCCACTTGTTCTGAGTCCATCTGCTACACGCTAGGAAATTAAGAATTTTCTTTCTTTTACTTCTGCTACACCAGTCAAGAACCTGTGGATTCAGTCCCCTTATCCAGCAACTGGAGGCAGAATTATTTCATCACCTGTATGGATGTCATGCATGGAACCAGATACAGCCAGTGTTCTACTGTCTAAGCTAAATTTAAATTATAGCAACTAGCAAACTAAAATGTAATAAATGAAATCTAAAATTGACCTAATCTCAACAAAAAAAAAAAACATACAAAAATGTAAGATCTATACTTTCTTTGAGATAAATCATCAACTTACACTATGAAAAGCACTAAGAAATCTAGTCTTAAAAATCCTTGGCGTAATGAAAATTCTCCTCAAACCATTTACCCCTTTTATTAAATTTTTTATTTTTATTTTTTTTTACAATTTCTTACCTTTAGTAAATCAGATCTCACTCTCATAGAAGTAGCCCAATTTTCACATCCCAGGGTGGGCTTCTTGACTGGTGTAGCAGAAGTAAAGGAAAGGAAATTATCAGATAAGTATTAATTTCTCCTGCCTTGTCCTCTGCTCTACCATTCAAGAATCTCTGGGATATATAAAAGTCCCATTACACTGGGTGGGTGGATTGCAAACTCACTATTAAGACAGCTGTCCCAAAATTAGCTTCTTATCTCACAAAACCATCCAATCTATGATGCTTGGCAAACGGACCAAGAGTTGTCCAAGTTGCCAGTTTTACCCATATCAACCGGATTTACTGTAGGTATTTCCCCTGTAGTAAATAAGCCCCTGTAGTAAATATGCAGACACTATGGCTTTCTTAATCCAGCTTGAAATGGTCGCCTTTGATGTGGTCTCCCCCTTATGTGCACCATTTAATTCAATTTATTAGAATTAAGAAATTCACTTGTCATTTTTAAATATTCTCTTACACATTTCCGACATCTAAGAACTTTAAAGATTGTAGGCCCCTGCAACCCTTCTCATCAAAAGATGTATTGTTTTAATGTTATTATAGTTTTATATCTGTAATACTGTACTCAGCAGCTATTTTGTTATGGAGTCTGTGGAATATAAAACATGATAAATAATTATGCATTGATTTAAATGGAACGCTGAAGCTACATTATGTAATAGGTCTCAGCATTACAGAATACTTACTAAGCCTTAAAAAAGGAGCCTTGCAAGACAGACTGCCACTCCAAAATTCATCTTTGAGGTAATTGACAATAAAATCGCAGTTTTCAAATTCAAGTCCTTCCGAGTTGCTTATTCTAATGGCTCATAAGGGCTTGCTAATGCACACTACCAAATTCAAATTCTATAACAGTATTACAGACTACAATATAGGAATAAGGCATTTAACTGTTGAAAAGCATGACACCTCCTTGTGAGACAATATAGATGTACCATTAAGCATTCTTAATGAAAAGAAATCGCTGCAACCTGAACCTTTAAAAAAAATTCAAGGACAAGACCTTGTTGAGTCTTCTGTAAGAATGTCAGAATACCTCCTGTTTGTAACACTATGACGAACACTTAATCTGTTTACAATATATTACAAAAACTTGCCATATCCTCACTTGAATTCTCTTTAAAAGTTAACCTTGTTCTAATAATTGAATGTTTGTATCCCTTCTTGGATAATCTCACCCACTCAATAGCTATGCCATAAGCAAGAACGAAGATGGGTTTCCCATTATCTCTGATTCCTGGTGATGGGAGACCCCTATGCCTTGAAAATGCAATGGTCGATCCACTATCAGCCTGCTTAGATCAGCATACAATGGTCTTTGTGGCCAGTATGGTACCACTAGGACTTCATATATCTAATCCTTTCTGAGCTTCTTTACTACATGGCCTATTAACGGCCAAGGTGGGAAGAAAGCATAAAACAATATTTCTCTTAGCCACTCATGTATCAGCGCATTTATAGTCTTTTCATTGGCTAAAGAACCTTCTTGCCTTTGCGTTCTGGTGCGTTGCTGTTACAGCCATCTTTGCTTCACCCCATTTCTGCTTGCATGCCTAATGGCCTAGCACCTGGGTCTTCGTATTTTGCTCAAAAAATCTGCTTGCCCATTCTCCTGTTCTGCAACGTGTAATGCTGAAAGTGGAGTCAGATTTTTCTCTTGCCATGCAAATAGTAGCTCTGCTTTCTCAGAAACTATTTGGCTTCGGGTATCTTCTTATTTATGTATGCTACTGCTGTTGAATAGTATACTTACTGTTCCTCAACTAATCATTAGCTGAAAATGAAGTAATGATAAGAACATAAGAAATTGCCACACTGGGTCAGACCAAAGGTCCATCAAGCCCAGCACCCTGTTTCCACAGTGACCAATCCAGGCTACAAGTATATAACAAGTACCCAAAATCTAAGTATATACCACGCTACTGATGCTAGTAATAGCAGTGGCTATTTTCTAAGCAAGCTTGATTAATAGTAGGCAATGGACTTCTCCTCCAAGAACTTATCCAAACCTTTTTTAAACCCAGCTACATTAACTGCACTAACCACATCCCCCGGCAACAAATTCCAGAGTTTAATTGTGCATTGAGTGAAAAAGAATTTTCTCCCATTAGTTTTAATGTGCTACATGCTAACTTCATGGAATGCCCCCTAGTCCTATTATCGAAAGAGTAAATAACCAATTCACATTTACCTGTTCTAGCCCTCTCATGATTTTAAAGACCTCTATCATACCCCCCCCCCCTCCACCGTCTCTTCTCCAAGCTGAACAGCCCTAACCTCTTTAGTCTTTCCTCATAGGGGAGCAGTTCCATCCCCGTTATTTTGGTAGCCCTTCTCTGTACCTTCTCCATCGCAACTATATCTTTCTTGAGATGTGGCAACCAGAACTGTACACAGTATTCAAGGTGTGGTCTCACCATGGAGTGATTATATTTATTTATTTATTTAACATCTCTTTTATACCGATATCCGTTCGCACATCGTATCGGTTCACAATAAACAAAAACTTTTGGGCGGTGCCCTTACATGTAACAGATAATTTAGTGAACTAGGAAAAATACAATTAACTTTTGGGAGGAGCCCTTACATATAACATAGAAACATAGAAACATAGAAATGACGGCAGAAGAAGACCAAACGGCCCATCCAGTCTGCCCAGCAAGCTTCACACGTTTTTTTCTCTCATACTTATCTGTTTCTCTTAGCTCTTGGTTCTATTTCCCTTCCACCCCCACCATTGAAATATCTAGCTTGATTAGTTAGGGGTAGTAGGGGTAGTAACCGCCGCAATAAGCAAGCTACACCCATGCTTATTTGTTTTACCCAGACTATGTTATACAGTCCTTATTGGTTGTTTTTCTTCTCCCTTGCTGTTGAAGCAGGGAGCTATGCTGGAAATGCGTGATGTATCAGTCTTCTCCCATGCCGTTGAAGCAGAGAGCCATGCTGGATATGCATCGAAAGTGAAGTATCGGACACAATTGGTTTGGGGTAGTAACCGCCGTAACGAGCCAGCTACTCCCCGCTTTGTGAGTGCGAACCCTTTTTTCTTCTCCCCTGCCGTTGAAGCAGAGAACTATGCTGTATATGCATTGAAGGTGAAGCATCAGGCTTATTTGGTTTGGGGTAGTAACCGCCGTAACAAGCCAGCTACTCCCCTCTTTGTGAGTGTAAATCCATTTTTCCACATTTCCTCTTGCTGTTGAAGCTTAGAGCGATGTTGGAGTCACAGTAAGCATGTGTATGTTTATTGAATAAGGGTATTGTCTCCATGCAGTAGCCGTCATTCTGGCGAGTCACCCACTCTTCATTGGCGGCCTCTTGACTTTATGGATCCACAGTGTTTATCCCACGCCCCTTTGAAGTCCTTCACAGTTCTGGTCTTCACCACATCCTCCGGAAGGGCATTCCAGGCGTCCACCACCCTCTCCGTGAAGAAATACTTCCTGACATTGGTTCTGAATCTTCCTCCCTGGAGCTTCAAATCGTGACCCCTGGTTCTGCAGATTTTTTTCCTACGGAACAGGTTTGTCGTCTTTGGATCATTAAAACCTTTCAAGTATCTGAAAGTCTGTATCATATCACCTCTGCTCCTCCTTTCCTCCAGGGTGTACATATTTAGATTCTTCAATCTCTCCTCGTACGTCATGCGATGAAGATCCTCCACCTTCTTGGTCGCCCTTCTTTGTACCGCTTCCATCTTGTCTTTGTCTTTTTGTAGATACGGTCTCCAGAACTGAACACAGTACTCCAGGTGAGGCCTCACCAAGGACCTGTACAAGGGAATAATCACTTCCCTTTTCTTACTCGATATTCCTCTCTCTATGCAGCCCAGCATTCTTCTGGCTTTTGCTATCGCCTTGTCGCATTGTTTCGCAGACTTCATATCATTAGACACTATCACCCCAAGGTCCCTCTCCTGCTCCGTGCACATCAGCTTTTCCCCCCCCCCATCGAATACAGTTCATTCGGATTTCCACTCCCCATATGCATGACTTTGCACTTCTTGGCATTGAATCTGAGCTGCCATATCTTCGACCACTCTTCCAGTTTCCTTAGATCCCGTCTCATTCTCTCCACTCCTTCCGGCGTGTCCACTCTGTTGCTGATCTTCGTGTCATCCGCAAAAAGACAAACCTTACCTTCTATCCCATCCGCAATGTCGCTCACAAAGATATTGAACAGGACTGGTCCCAACACCGATCCTTGCGGTACACCACTTAAAACCGCTCTCTCTTCAGACAAGGTTCCATTTACCATCACACATTGTCTTCTGTCCGTCAGCCAATTTGCAATCCAGGTCACCACCTCGGCCCTCACTCCTAAGCTTCTCGTTTTATTCACCAGTCTCTTGTGCGGAACCGTATCAAAAGCTTTGCTGAAATCCAAGTATATGATATCAAGCGCTCTTCCTCGATCCAATTCCTTGGTTACCCAGTCAAAAAAGTTAATCAGATTTGTCTGACAGGATCTTCCTCTGGTGAATCCATGTTGCCTCTGGTCCATCAATTCTCCGGACTGTAGATAGTTCACTATTCTCTCTTTCAGCAGTGACTCCATTACTTTTCCCACCACCGAAGTGAGGCTAACCGGTCTGTAGTTGCCAGCCTCCTCCCTGTTCCCACTCTTGTGAAGCGGGACCACCACCGCTCTTCTCCAATCACTCGGCACCACTCCCGTTTCTAGGGATCTATTGAACAGGTCACACAGCGGAGCTGCCAGAACATCTCTGAGCTCCCTCAATATCCTTGGATGAATCCCATCAGGCCCCATGGCTTTGTCCACTTTCAGGTTCTTTAGCTCTTCCCACACATTTTCTACTGTAAAAGGATTTTCATCCATTCCACTTCCCTCCAGTTTCTTGTTGTGTAGAGATGGTCCTTCTCCAGGGTCTTCTTTAGTGAACACAGAGCTGAAGTATTCGTTTAATATTTCTGCCATTTCTTCGTCTCTCTCCACACATTGATCATTACCACCTTTCAATTTCACTATACCACTTTGGACCTTTCTCTTTTCGCTGATGTATCTGAAAAATGTTTTGTCACCATTTTTTATCTCCTTGGCAATCCTCTCTTCTGCTTGACTTTTTGCCAACTTGATTAATTTCTTTGTCTCCCTCAGTTGATACAAATATTCTTCTTTGTGCTCCTTCCTTTGGGATCTTTTATATTTCTTGAATGCTGTTCTTTTAGCTTTAATTTTGTCAGCCACCTCCTTTGAGAACCAGATAGGTTTCAATTTTCTTTTGCTTTTCTTTACATTTCTAACATATAGAGCAGTTGCTTTGGTGATTGCTCCTTTTAGATTGGTCCACTGTTGATCCACATCTCTCTCGTTCTCCCATCCTTTAAGTTCTTCCTCCAGGTACTTCCCCATTTCCTCAAAGTCTGTGTTTTTGAACTGTAAAACTCGGGTCTTTGTGGTTCTTTTCCCTATTCTTTTAGTGATATTAAACCATACCGTTTGATGATCACTACTGCTGAGATGGGCGCCCACCTGGACATCTGAGACATTATCTGCATTAGTGAGCACTAAGTCGAGTATAGCTCCTTCTCTCGTGGGTTCCAACACCATTTGTTTGAACAAAGATACTTGCATGGCATCCACTATCGCTCTACTATTTTTAGTTTCTGCAGATGGGATTTTCCAGTCTACATCTGGCATATTAAAGTCACCCACGATCACTTCTCCCTTCTTACCTATCTTATGGATGTCTTCAACCAGATCTCTGTCCAGCTCTTCCTTTTGGTTTGGAGGCCTGTAAACCACTCCAATATAAATGGACGCTCCGTCATCTTTTTTTAGGTCGAGCCATAGAGCTTCTTCCTTACCCCAACTTCCTTGTAGTTCAGATGCTTGGATGTTGTTTCTAACATAAAGAGCCACACCTCCCCCTTTTCTATCCTCTCTGTCCTTCCTTAACAAGTTGTAGCCTGGTATTGTTGTGTCCCATTCATGAGATTCTGTGAACCATGTTTCTGTGATAGCAACAATGTCCAATTCTGCCTCAGTCATTAGGGCCTGCAGATCTGGGATTTTATTTCCCAAACTATGAGCATTTGTGGTCATAGCCTTCCAGGTACTCTCTTTAAGATTATTGCTTTTCCTGGACTCCTTATAAGATATTAGTTGAGATTTGTTATTCACTTCACTCTTTCTTTTTGTAGTTGTGCCACTGTTGACAGAGTTATTCATCTCAATTAGATTTTTCTTTTGGTTATGGATCTTGAAATACTGCATGCATTGTATTTTCTCTCTCTTTGCTGGTAACACTTCAATGTTTTTCTCAAGAACTTCTTCAGTTTTTAATATAGAGAAGGCTTGTTGTTCTTTTTGCATTTGGTACATTGTGTGTCTCCTCATCACAGGTCTAATTCTACCAGAGCCCACTGTAATCCTGGATTGTAAAGAATTTCTTAATGACCTGTTTGAGTGGGGGGGTATACCTGTTGGCTGCCCATCTGTCAAGAATGGGTGACTGTGGGGCCTACCTGAGCCTACTGAATCTCCTTTTCTTGACTCCTGGCTTTTCTGTGATATTGGGGAATTATTTTCTGAGTAATGCAATGTGGGTGTATTACTTTTAATTAAAGCTAATTGATCTTTAATCTCAGTCAGCTCCTTTTTCAAGGAAGAGAGTTGTGCAGAAATTGGGGAAGCCCCAAGTTTCCAGATGACTTTCCTGACAATAAATGCTCCACAATGGTTACATTGGATAGTTCTCATTTTGATAAATTTATCTGATGGATAACACCTAAGGAACAACTAAATTACCAATTTATCCTGTTTCCAATTGTGGTTAGGTAGACTATATTAGAACAACCAACCTAGGGGTGGGTGGGTAGAGGGGCAGAGTGGGAGGGAAGCAGACAGAATAGCAAAATTAAAGCTATGTAAAAAGGCTTAATGTAAAGAAATCTTAGCTTTGACAAGTAAGTTGGACTGTAGTCTCTCCTCTCTTACAAGCAGACTGACTAGAGCTGGCCTGATCACCTTCTATGATGCACAAGTCACCTGTGAAGTGTCTTGTTAAAAACTCCCTCTTTTTTTTTTTTTTTTTTTGGTATATTTTGATTGCTTTTGGATCAGGCTAACACAAAACAATTTAAATCACTTATAACAATATCTGGAGAAATAGGCATGTAAGAATAACAGCAGACAGAATAGCAAAATTAAAGCTATGTAAAAAGGCTTAATGTAAAGAAATCTTAGCTTTGCCAAGTAAGTTGGACTGTAGTCTCTCCTCTCTCTTACAAGCAGACTGACTAGAGCTGCTTCAATGGGTAGATGCAACGCAATAGAACTGTAGACAATAGAACTGTAACTATAACTATATACATGAGAGTGCACAGTACAAAATCAATTATAGAGGCATTATGAGATTCTCCGTTTTATACACAATTCCCTTCTAATAATTCCTAACATTGTTTGCTTTTTTGACTGAGCCGATGATTTCAAAGTATTATCCACTATGATGCCTAGATCTGTTTCCAGGGTGGTAGCTCCTAATATGGAACTACAGCATGGGTTATTTTTCCCTATATGCATCACCTTGCACTTATCCACATTAAATATCATCTGCCTTTATGACTTTTAACTAACTGATTTATGTACCCCATACTCTATCACTTCACTCAACGTTGAGCAAAATGGTTCTGGAAAAATGCACCCCAATCTTTTAAAATGGGCATCTGTTGTCTTAATATCCAATGTAGATACTCTAGTGATATTCCCCTCTGTTACATTCAGGGAGTTTGTACACCAACAAAACCTTACCAATATTTTCAGGTAATTTTTTTAAAAGTATGCTGTCATCGTAATTTACGTAACATAAGATATGCCATACTGGGTCAGACCAAGGGTCCATTAAGCCCAGTATCCTGTTTCCAAAAGTGGTCAATCCAAGTCACAAGTACCTGGCAAGAACCCAAATATTAAATAGATCCCATGCTACTAATGCAGGCAACAAGCAGTGGCTATTCCCTATTGATTAAATGCAGTTTATGGACTTCTCCTAATGCAGGAAAAAACTAACAAATCAAAAGCATGTGTTTCACCAATTTTCAAAAGTCCACTTCCATGGATAAAGTGCTTTTACATGCGTAAAGCTCAGCGTTAAACATGTAAATATCCTCCACATATCCTCAAACGAAATCAATATCTCCCCACCATCTCCACACATCTCTCACATTACTTGCAAGCAGGTTAGAGACTTTGGGGTAATACTAGACAATCGTCTAAACCTTAAGAAAATGGTCAACACAACCTCCAAAGACTGTTTCTTCAGATTACAGATTCTAAAATGACTTAAACCACTCTTATTCTTCCACGACTTCAGGACAATCCTCCAAGCGCTACTGTTCGCCAAAATAGACTACTGCAGTGCCCTTTTCCTAGGCCTTCCCAAATCCACTACCAAACCACTGCAGATGTTACAAAATGCGGCTGCGAGATTGCTGACCTGTACCAGCCGCAGCAAACACATCTCTCCCATCCTCAGGAACCTACACTGGTTACCAGTTAATTTCAGAATTCTATACAAATCAATCACCGTAATTCATAAAACTATCCATCATCATCTTCAACTCGACCTGGAAATCCCATTCAAACTCCACTCCTCTAACAGACCAACTAGAGATACTCTCAAAGGCACCCTGAAATTTCCCCCTACTAAAGCTTCACGCCTCTCGATGACCAAAGACAGAGCTTTTTCGATAGCTGGCCCATCTATCTGGAATAGCATCCCTTCAAGTCTCAGAGTGGAGCCTTGCCTGTTAACTTTTAGAAAAAGACTTAAAACCTGGCTCTTTCACCAAGCCTTCACCGACCCACCAGACAATCACTAGTTGTCCTTCACGCTTACCCGTTATGATGATTATACTCACGAATGGACTCTGACTCTCCCAGGTTAAAGCACCATTAAGCTTTAACCCTTACGCCCTATGGCATCACTTCATATTTATTTCCTGCCTTATCTTCTTTCCAGCTTGTTGCAAGCTTCCAAGTTCTCTTCCCTGTTGATTGTAACTTTGACTCATTCCTACCTACTGTTTATCTTTCGTTTACTTGAATAGTTACCCCAGTTTTTTATTCTTGTTAATTGTAAACCGATCCGATATGGTTATTTACTATGAAGGTCGGTATATAAAACTGTTAAATAAATAAAAATGTAAATGCTTTGGAGCATCAGGTCTCTAGCATTAAACAGTTTTCTTTGTAACTCCAACCAAAGACAAAACATGAAAATGCAATTCTGAATTTAAAAGGAGTGCATATTTTTAAATGGAAATTCAGTATTATAATCTATTTTGATTTATTGCTCTGATAGGTCTAGCAAATTCAGAGACATCTGAAACCCAGAATTGGTCTGTGAGGGCCAATCCCTTTTTTTTAAATTTGCTTTTATATATCTTTTGGAATTTCAAAGTATAATTGTAACATCCTTGCTCTTCCTTTTGAAATGGAGCAGGACATACAGTGTTAGCTTTATTAATTTATTTAGTGTTGCCAGTATATCAATTGTCTTCGCTGGTGATATACATAGAAAAGAAAAACATGAATATGTTGGGGAAACCAATTTTAGGGTATATCCAAGACCTACTAGTCTCTGGTAATGTGGATCCACTTTTTGTAAAAACATGTTCTAGGTTTTCTGGCACCCTCTGTAAAATCTAATATTCAACCTATCCTCATGAAATCTATGTAGTTTTGATTGATCTTGTCTCAAGACTAGTCTTTCAAGTATCTCACCAAATTATCTCTCTTTGCAAGGCATTTGCAAGGATGCAATTTGCGGCAAGAAGCAGCAGCCTAATGCCTGAGTCATAGTGGTCTTCTATCTCCTAATGTGCTAAGTGATCTTGAAGAACTAACAAATTCATTAATCTTGATAAAAAGATAGGCAGCTGTTGATTCAAGCTATGCAGTCTGTTTTCCATCAAAAAAATGCAGATTTCTACTGAATGGAGCTCTTTCCACCCTAGTAGTGCAGATGCCATCCGTACAGATAGTTGGTGGGAAAAAAAGTGAAGCATAATTTATGTACAGCACCTTCTTCCACAGGGATAGATGATTTCCTGCTCAGTGGTAAGAATCTGGCAGCAACCTGTGTCTTTTAAAAAAGACGTTACTTTACCTATAGGAAGGTCCATTTTGAAAGTAGTTTAATCTCCAGTTCTGCATAGAGGAGAATGGCTCTCAGAATTGAATTTATTTATTTATATGTTTTTCTATACCGAAGTTTAGCTAACTGCCTTCACTCCGGTTTACAGATACAACAACTTAATACATTCTGACAAAAAATTGATACAAATGGGGTATAACTAATCAGACCGGGTAATTGTCAACAACTAATACATATTGGCAACTCACTTGGTGAATCTCACTTGGCAGAAATTTTCATACCTAAATTTCAACTTGGTGAAACATACTGATTATTGAGACCTCCTATTGCTCAGAATTAAAGGCTGAAAGGCTTTATTTAAGATTCTTAAGGATCTTGGGGAGAAAAAACCCCAGAGGCAGGACTGCTGGTAATAATCACTTTCGGGCCGATATAGTAAAGTCCGCGGGAGAGCAGGCGAGCGCCCGCTCTCCTGTGCACGCGATTCAGTATTCAAATTAGGCCCGGCAGTAAAAACAGGTAAAAAGAGGCGCTAGGGACACTAGTGCGTCCCTAGCACCTCTTTTTGGACAGGAGCAGCGGCTGTCAACGGGATTGACAGCCGACGCTCAATTTTGCCGGTGTCTGTTCTCAAACCCTCTGACAGCCACGGGTTCGGAAACCGGACGCCGGCAAAATTGAGCGACCAGTTTTCAACCCGCGAGCCGACTTCAAATTTTTTTTTTTTTTTAAACTTTTTGTAACTTTCGGGACGTCCAACTTAATATCACCATGATATTAAGTCGGAGGGTGCACAGAAAAGCAGTCTTTACTGCTTTTCTGTGCACTTTCCCGGTGCCTGGAGAAATTAGTGCCTACCTTTGGGTGTCTGTTGTCAAGGTAATGTGAGGTTCTATAGCCTGAAATGGAAGGTCTTGAGTTAAATTGGAGTGTAGCATGCACCAGGCCAGCGATAGTTGGAGCTGTGTGGTAACATGAACAATGCTGGACATTGGTTGACAAGCCTGAACCCACTGGGATTTTAGGGTCCACTGCATAACTCTCATGGCTAGGCGGGCCATCTGAGTGACATGCACTGCAGACGCCATGTGACCCAGCAGTATGAGGAAGTGACGAGTAGTTGAGGATACTCGAGTCTGTAAATGATGCGCCAGAGAGACCAGGGTGAAAGCCCGATCTTGAGGGAGGAAAGCTTTCGCCTGTATCGTGTTTAGGTCGGCCCCTATAAAATATAGGGTTTGGGATGGAACTATCTTGGATTTGGGATAGTTGATTAGAAACCCTAGGGAGATCAGGGTATAGAGAGTGAGACTGAAGGACGCCAATGCGGCTTGCTGAGTCGGAGCCCTTATCAATCATCGAGATAAGGGTAGACATGGACACCCTGACTACTGAGGAAGGCTGCGACTACCATGAGGCACCGAATGGCAGTACACGGTACTGAAGTGACGAGGCCAACCAGGAATCGCAGGAGTTTGCGATGAGATGGAATAATTGAGGTGTGTGTGTGTAGGCGTCCTGTAGATCTAGAGAGCATAGCCAATCTCCTTTTTGTAGAAGAGGAAGTAGAGAACCCAAGGTTACCATCTTGAACTTCTCTTTGTAGATACTTGTTTAGGGCGCGAAGATCCAGAATTGGACAAATGCCACCTGACATTTTTGGGATGAAGAAATACCGGGAATAGAACCCCTGCCCCTGTTGGGAGAGGGACACTGGTTCTATTGCCCGGGACTGGAGGAGGGTTTATACCTCCTGTTCAGAAGGAGAGAGTGGTTGGACGATCCCCACATCAGCTGAGGTGGGGAGTCTGCCGGTACAATCAGGAAGTTGAGGTGGTAACCCTGAGTGACTACCACAAGTACCCACTGATCGGTGGTGACTGTGAGCTAAATATTGGTGAAGTGGAACAATCGACCGCCGACTGGTACAGATGGAAGAGGAGGGTTGACAGATGCTCTCCAGGGAGGAGTCAAAACCCTGACGCTGGTCCTGGCTGAGGAGCAGGTTGAGTCTTCTGAGGTCGAGACTGCCTGGACTGACCTTTTTGATAAGACTTGGAAAGGCGACCTCGGGAAGCCGGAAGATAATACCTTCTTGGTTTGTAAGCTGGTCGTTTAGAGTCTCACCTGAAAGTCCTCTTGGAGGTGGACGAGAAATCAGTAGGCACTGAAGAAAGTTGACGCAGCATTTCATGGTGGTCCTTTAGCTGCGCCAGAGTCTCCTGGATTTTGTCTCCAAAGAGATTATCCCCAGCACAAGGCAGATCCGCCAACCTGTCCTGGTCTGAGGTCTGCGGATTTCAACCAGGCCCACCTTCTTGCACTAATCCCCACTGCAAATACCCTAGAGGCAGTGTCAAATATATCATATGCATTCTTGGATTCTAAAAGTGAAGTAAGGGTGCCGAAAGCATCTAGGAATTTCTGTTCCTTTCCTGGAGGTATGAAGAAATGAGGTTTGGAACATCGTGCCTTTTTCTGGGCTGATTCCACAACCACGGAGTGATGATCCAGTTGTGTTCTTTGAAACCCAGCAGCTGACTGCATAAGATAGGTGGCATCTGTCTTACTTCCAGTATCTTGTGCCTTGAATCTTCTTCTGTCTGAAGCTGAAATGGAATTGTCTCAGACATTTCTTTAATGAAGTTAATAAAGGACAGATCCTCTGAAGGAGAAGGCCTCCTCTCTTCAGGAGGAGAGGGGTTCTGAAGGCAGATCATCTGTATCCTGGGAAGAATCATCAGTCCAAGGATCATAAGATTGATCACCAGCCCCCTGAGGATATTCAGAGGGGAGATATGGCGTTAATCCCGAAGGGCCTGGCCTAGGCAGATGGCATCGGAGGTGGCACAGATGGCATCGATGGTGGGACCGATGGAGCCAGTGACATCGATGGATGAGTCGGTGGCAGAATCCCAGACGGCGGTATGGGTATCTGTTTCTTCATCATCTGATGATGCCGGTATCGGCATCGAAGGAAAAGGATATACCAGTGTTCTCGGTTCCAGTGGTGGGAGGGCACCAAGCAACAAATCCAGTCTACCCAGTAGCAGTGCAAGCGCCATGGGAATCTGATCAGTGACCGGCTCGGGCACCGGTATCGGCGTCGATGGAGGCTGGAAGCCCTGCAGTATTTTACTGATGGCCTCTTGGATTATCCGATCCAATTTGGTGACCCGGTCGCAGAGGAGGATGGAGCCTTCTCCGGACGGGATTTGTCGGTGGCTGTCGATGCCGATGCTAAGGGCTTGCCTGGTTCGGCGGACTGAGCCTTCCGATGCCGGTGTTGACGCTTTTCACGATGTTCTCCTCGGTCCTTCTCCTGAGGCAAGGAGGAAGAAATCGACACCTTAGGAGTAGTCGAAGCCGGTCGAGCAGCACCGGTGTCTCGTTGCTGGCGAGAGGTTGACGGCACCGGCTCAGACGAAGTCGAATCAGTCGATGGAGTCTGGAGTTTTGAATGAAAAAGAAACTCCATCTTCTCTAAACGGGCTTTACGACCCTTCGGCGTCATTTGGGCACATTTGTGCACATATTGTGCAAGTCGGACCCCAAGCACAATACACAAACTCTATGCGGGTCTGTGATGGACATTGTCCGAGGACAATCGGGGCACTGACGAAAACCCGATGCCATGGCTTCGACAAATTTAGCCGCAATGTGGCGATGGCCAGTAGACCCTGAAGGGAAAACTCGCCGTAAATCGACCGCAAACGAGGGTAAAGCCTTACCTTTCCACAGAGGAGTACAGATATCGATAGGGGGACCCCGATGGGGTAGAATTTTTTGCAAAATTTTAAATAAGTTCCGTGAAGAAAATTCCTGTCAGGAATCTCAAGAGCTCCTTAACCCACGTGGCTACTGCTGCGTGGAAAAAAAAGAGAGACTGAATGGGGACCCCTGCTGGATGCAAGGTCAGTGCATTGCTGGGCATGCCCAGTAGGTGCCAGTCAAAGTTCTAGAAACTTTGACAAAAGTGTTCTGTGATTGGGCTCCATCCTGATGTCACCCATATGTGAGGACTTCCATCCTGCTTGTCCTTTGAGAATATCTTTTCCTTTTATTTATTTTTTTAAAAGCATATCTTGTATGCTGAAAGCTCTGGCTTTTTTCTGCCTTGAAAAAGGTTAAAGGCAGTTTGAATAATAAGCGTGTCACCTTCTCTTGTCAACTGCTTTTTATTGCTCAACCTATTACCACATTCAAGGGATCGGAGCAGGAATGGAAGCCTTTGAGTTAGAGGGCTCACTTTGAGTCCTGATGAGGTAGTGAGCTTTCAAATTGTTTCACTACAAGGCTCATCAATTGCAGGAGCTTAGCTTCCATAAGTATTTCAGCTCAGAAAGTAAAGAGACAGTCCCTTTTTAGGGAGGGGCCTGATCAAACTACACATGTAGTGCTCTCCCAGAGAAAACAAACCCCAGATGGGTAGTGAGCTGCTTTGCTGTCCTGGCTCACATCACTGCACAGAACAATCAGCAGGAGCTTGGCCTATTAAGATAAATTTGACTCAAAACTAGTTTAAGGGCTATATCACAACCATGAAATAGTCACAAAAATTATCTTCAGTTAAAAAACAGGGTCGAGGCTTGTCCACAATCATCCATCCAATAGCTGGAGGCAGAGAACACTGACTGTATCTGGTTCCATGCTTGACATACAAACAGGTGATGTCATTAAAATAAAATAAAAAAATGCCTCCAATTGCTGGATAAAGGGACTAAACCTACAGGTTCTTGACTGGTGGAGCAAAAGGACAAAGAATAGTTTAATCTGAAACATTCAAAATAACAGACATGTTTTATCTGATCATTCATGTTTTCTTAAAATGCTACACTTCTTACAAATTCTACCAGGGATATGTAAACCTTTGAGCACAACTGTATATTGCAATAATAGGATGGAACAAATTGGTGGAGAGGTGGTGCTATATGTTATAGAGGACATAGAGTCAAAAAGGATAAACGGTCTGCAGGAAACAAAATGCAATGTAGAATCTTTATAGATAGAAATTCTATGAAAGAAGGAGAACAAAAGAGCAATGGGGGTGTACTACCATCCATCTGACAGAGGATGAAATGCTAATAGAAATTAGGAAAGTTAACAAAATTAGCAACACATTAATAATGATTTTTATTACCCAAGAACTGACTGAGCAAATATCATTTCAGGACATAAGCAGCTGCCATACTGGATCAGACTGTTTCCAATAGTGGATAATCCGGGATACACACACCTGGCAAATAGATCCCATGCTACTATTGCCAGTAATACACAGTGGCTATTCCCTAAGTCAACTTGATTAATAGCAGTTTATGGACATGCCGGAGTACCACAGGGTTCATCCCTTTCACCAACCTTGTTTAATATTTACATGGCACCTCTTTGTAGATTTTTAGCTGGGCTAGGTCTGGTACATTATCTGTTTGCTGATGACATACAGATTTTGTTACCTATTACAGATTCTTTATCGGCTGCACTGAAATTATGGGACATGTATTTTAAGGCTATCAAACAGCTCCTGACGCATATGTCTCTTTCTTTGAATGACTCGAAAACTGAAATATTATTCATTAGCAACAAGATTACAGAGAAAATAGAGGCTGATTTAGTAGCACATTCCCTATCTCATAAGATTGTACGTGAAGTAAGAGATCTGGGTTTCATTCTTGATTCTGAGTTAACTATGAAATCTTCAATAAAGTCTACTATAAAAGATGGCTTTCACAAGCTAAGAGTGATAAGAAAATTGAAGCCTCTGTTGCATTTAAATGATTTTCGAATAGTCTTGCAGGCCCTAATTTTACCAAAATTAGATTACTGCAATGCGCTACTGCTGGGGGTTCCTTTATCAACTATTCGTCCCCTACAATTACTGCAGAATGCGGCCGCGCGATTGCTGTCTAATATAAAAAGGTATGACCATGTTTCCCCAGCATTGATGAAGTTACATTGGTTGCCAGTCCAGTCCCGCATTCATTATAAATGTCTTACCTTAATCCACAAAACCATATATGGGAGTAATACGGAATGGCTCAATGCTTCACTACGTATTCATGTTCCAGCTCGTAATCTAAGGTCACTCGGGCAAGCTCTACTACCAATTCCCTCACCCAAATTGGCCCATTTGGGCTCCGTGAGAGAAAGAGCATTATCCTTGGCTGGACCTGGGTTGTGGAACTCCCTCCCGGTTGAAATCCGCCTTGAGGAGAATATTAATAGTTTTAAAAAACTGATAAAGACCTGGCTTTTTCAACAGGCTTTTAACTAGGCCATCTGATTCTTCTCTTTCTCTTTATTTTACTTAAAGGATATTCAGGAGACATAAATAGTCGCAAGGGTTTAGAGGAGCCGAAAAGTCTAAAAAATGATAGAATAAGGGAGGTATAGGTCAGGATAAAGAACGGGGATGAAGTCTGGAGGGTTTTAATTTTGAAAAATGTTTTAATTAAGATTTTATTTTGTTTTTATGTTTTTCTTTCTAAACTTAATGAGATATTATCTTGTATTTGATTTTACTATGTAAACTATTAGCGAGATATATGTGTTTTGGGTAATGGATTTTTGTGAATTTTGCTACTGCGAATTCAAATATTGTTAACCGCCTTGATATTAACTTGAAAGTCGGTATACAAAGTTAAATAAATAAATAAATAAATCTCCAGGAACTTATCTAAATCTTATTTAAACCCAACTACACTAATTGCCTTAACCACATCATCTGCCAATGAATTCCAGAGCTTAATAGTGCATTGAGTGAAAGTATTTTCTTCAATTTGTTTTCAATGTGCTCCTTGCTAACTTCATGGAGTGCTCCCTAGTCCTTGTATTATCTGAAAGAGTAAATAACAGATTTACCTGATCTAGTCCTCTCATGATTTTAGAGACTATCATATCCTCCCTCAGCCATCTATTTTAAGCTGAACAGCCCTAACCACTTTAGCCTTTCCTCATAAGGGAGTCGTTTCATCCCCTTTATCATTTTGGTCACCCTTGTCTGTACCTTCTCCAGTACAACTATATCTTTTTTGAGATGTGGCACAGAATTGCATACAGTATTCAAGGTGCAGTCTCACCATTGAGCAAAACAGAGGCATGACATTCTCTGTTTTATTCACCACTCTCTTCCTAATAATTGCTAACATTCTATTTCTTTCTTGACTGCTGTGACACACTGAGCCAACAATTTTAATATACCGTATTTTTCGCTCCATAAGACGCACCTGACTAAGACGCACCTAGGATTCAGAGGGGGAAAATAAAAAAAAAAAAATTTGTGCTAAACCGGCTCTGCGTCTGGGCGCCTTATGGAGCAAATTAGGGGAGTGCATAGCTTTTTTTTCCTCCCCATTTTGTTTTCGGGTCTGGGGAGGGCCATTTCGGTCCACTCCCCAGATCAGAAAACTTTTTTCTCTGGGAACCCCCCCCAAAAAAAAACCCCATCCCAACCCTTTAAATTAACAACCCCCACCCTCCTGACCCCCCCAAGACCTGCCGACTTAATTTACTACAACCCCCCACCCTCCTGACCCCCCCAAGACCTGCCGACTTAATTTACTACAACCCCCCACCCTCCTGACTCCCCCAAGACCTGCCGACTTAATTTACTGCAAACCCCCCCCCCCCCCCCCAAGACCTGCCAAACGTCCCTGGTGGTCCAGCGGGGGTCCGGGAACGATCTCCTGGGCTTCGGTCGTCGGCTGCCAGTAAACAAATGGCGCCGACGGCCCTTTGCCCTCACTATGTCACTGAGACCGACCAATAGCAGCGGTCGGTCCCAGTGACATAGTGAGGGCAAAGAGCCGTCGGCGCCATTTTGTTTACTGGCAGCCGACGGCCCACGCCCAGGAGATCGTTTCCGGACCGCTCCTGGACCCCCGCTGGACGACCAGGGACGTTTGGCAGGTCTTGGGGGGGGTCAGGAGGGTGGGGGGTTGCAGTAAATTAAGTCGGCAGGTCTTGGGGGAGTCAGGAGGGTGGGGTGGTTTGTTAGATTTTTTTTTTTTTTTAATATTCGCTCCATAAGACGCACATACATTTTCCCCCCACTTTTGGGGGGGAAAAAGTGCGTCTTATGGAGCGAAAAATACGGTATTATCTACTATATCTAGATCTTTTTCTGGGTGGTAACTCCCTATATGCATCTCCTTGCATTTGTCCTCTCTCTCTCTCTCTAGAGAGAGAGAGAGAGAGAGAGGCAGATAACTCTGGGGCACCTTCCAGAGAGGCTCTGGAGCCCGCCTCTGCCTTTTTAGCGGACGTGGGTGCTGACCTAATATGTACCTCGGCCAGAGGAGTGGCCTCAGTGGTGGCAGCCATAAGACAGCTATGGCTGCGGAATTGGTCAGCGGACACGACCTCTAAGGCAAACCTTACAAAGATGCCCTTTAAGGGATCCCTCCTATTCGGTAGCAAACTGGAAAAGCTGGCCAGTAAGTGGGGTGAATCTCTAGTGCCTCAGCTAGTGGAAGATAAGAGGAGGAGGAAATAGCACCCTTCACCTAGGGCTCCCAGTGCTTTCGGCCCTACAAGAACTAGTCATTTCAGACATCTTGGTCTTCGGGAAGGTCTGTCCATTCGGAGTAGACAACCAAAGAGGGGCTGGTTCGGGTTCAGTTCGGCCCGAACTCCCCAATGAAGTTTTGCTGACCCATGCACGGGACGAGGAGATAGGTCAACTATCCCTCTTCTACCAGCAGTGGGTCGAGATCACGTCTGACAAATGGGTACTGGATATCATACGAGAAGGATACGTGCTGGAGTTTCACAGCATCCCCGGGACGTATTCATGATGTCTCAGTGCCACTCCCAGCACAACTCACTACCAACAAGGTCTGAATTGCATAGTCTGGGTAAACAAATAAGCGTGGGAGTAGTTTGCTTGTTGCGGCGGTTACTACCCCGAACCAATTAAGCCTGATACTTCACTTTAAATACATATACAGTGCTGTTCACTGCTTCAACGGCAGGGGGAATGAAGAAAAGAGGATCTATATTCAGACGACAACAACCAACAAGGACTGAATTGCACAGGCTGGGTAAACAAGTAAGCATGGGAGTAGCTTGCTTATTGCAACGGTTACTACCCCTAACCAATAAGGCTTGATACTTCACTTTGATGCAGCTCCAGCACTGCTCTCTACATCAATGGCGGGGGTGGAAGGAAATTAGAACCAAAAAGTAAATTCAGCAGTCAGAGTAACAGGTAAGTATGACAAAATAAGTGTGAAAGCTTGCTGGGCAGTTTGGTCTTCTTCTGCCGTCATTTCTATGTTTCTATATTTGGATGCCAAATTTTTCAGTCTCACAAGGTCCTCCTACAATTTATTCAATCCACTTGTGATTTAACTACTCTGAATAATTTTTTGTATTCTATAAATTTGATCAGCTTACTCATACTCCTTTCCAGATCATCTACCATATAAATGGGCTCTGACCGACGGCCCGCAAATGCGCAGTAGAGAGCAGCTCTACTGCGCATGTGCGAGAACACGTCGGTCAGAGGGGAGCAACATGGCACTGGGAGGAAATGGAGCAGCGGAGGGCTGTATTGGAAGCGGCAGGGAGGAGCAGTGGCAGCACAGAAGGTCTCCAGGGGTCGGTCTCTCGCGCAGGGATAAGCAGCGGCGGCAACACAGAAATGGGAGGTGTCCGGGAGTCTCTCTCTCACGCGCGCCTCATCACCGAGCATCGGGCGGGCCAGCAATGAGCCCGGTGGTGAGGCACGCATTCTGAATAAGAGAGGAGGAGGGCTGAGGGAGAGGGACGGGTTGTGGAGGAGGTGGGAGGGGAAGGAAGAGGATGTGAGTACATGGGAAGGGTAAAGTTGTGGAGGACGACTGAGGGAGAGGGAAGGGAAGGAAGGAAGATGAGAGGGGATGGAAAGAAGAGGATGTGAGTAAGTGGGAAGGGTAAAGTTGTGGAGTAGAGAAAAAGAGTGCAGGAGGGCTGAGGGAGAGGGAAGGGGTTGAGTAGGTGGGAGGGGAAGGAAATGGAAAATGAGAGGGGATGGAAGGAAGAGGATGTGAGTAAGTGCGAAGGGTAAAGTTGTGGAGCAGAGAAAAAGAGGGAGTGGAGGAGGGCTGAGGGAGGGGAGAAGGGGGAAGGAAAGTGAAGGTGAGAGGGGAAGGAAGAAAAAGGGAAGAGGATATGACTGAACAAGTGGGAAGGGTAAGAAGTTCTGGAGAAGAGAAAAAAGAGCGGAGGAGGGCTGGGAGAGGGAAGGGGTTGTAGATGAGGTGAGAGGGGAAGGAAAGGGGATGGAAGGAAAAGGGAAGTTGTGGAGAACAGAGCGGCTCTAACCGTGCCGGTCTGACCAATGGAATCTAGCCCGTTTTAACGGGCTTAACGGCTTGTTTATAAATATAGTAAAAAGCACAGGTCCAAATACAGATCCCTGAGGTACTCCACTGTTTACTTTTTTCTACTCATCACTTAATCCTACTCTGTTTCCTGTCTTTTAACCACTTTGCAATTCACAAAAAGACACTGACTCCTATCCCATGACTTTTCAGTTTTCTTAGAAGCCTCTCATTAGAGTCAAATGTATTTTTGTCAAATGCCTTCTGAAAATCCAAATACACTACATTTACTGGTTCACCTTTATTAAGCCCATCAAAAAAATTGTAGATTTGTGAGGCAAGACTTCCTATGGGTAAATTCATGCTGGCTGTATCCCATTAAACCATGTCTAACTATATGTTCTGTGATTTTGCTCTTTAGAATTGTTTCCAAGAATCTTCACAGCACTGAAATCAAGCTCACCTGGTCTATGGTTTCCTGGATTACCCCTGGAGCCCTTTATAAATATCAGGGTTAGATTGGCCACCCTCCAGTCTTCAGGTACAATGGATGATTTTAGTGACAGGTTACAAATTACTAGCAATGGGTCTGAAATTTCATTTATGAACACTTTTAGAACCCTGGGGTGTATACCATCTAATCCAGGCGATTTGCTACACTTCAGTTTGTCAATCTGGCCTACCACATCTTCCAGGTTCACAGTGATTTGGTTGAATTCATCTGAATCATCACTCTTGAAAACAGTCTCCGGCATGGGTATCTTCCGAACATCCTCATTAGTAAACATCAAAGCAAAGAATTAATTTAGTCTTTCCACGATGGCTTTATCTTCCCTAAGTGACCCTTTAACCCCTTGATCATCAAACAGTCCAATTAACTCCCTTACAGTCTTCCTGTTTCAGATATATTTTAAAAGTTTTTATTATGAGTTTTTACCTCTACGGCAAGTTTCATTTCAAATTCTCTCTTAGCCTGTCTTATCAATGTTTGACATTTAAGTTTCCAAAGCTTATGTTTTTTTCCTGTTCTCTTCAGATGGATCCTTCTTCCAATTTTTGAAGGAAGTTCTTTTGGCCATCCTCCCATGTGACACACTGTGCACTACAGTCCAAGATTGAACTAAAAAAAAGCCTGAGTATTACCGAGTATTCTTATCTTTCCCTTGTGTCATTCTTAAGAATAAAACAACCGACTGGAAGGCTGGGTGTCTTATGGTAGATGAAATTTAATGTGGACAAGTGCAAGGCGATGTATATAGGGAAAAATAACCCATGCTATAGCTACATAATATTAGGTTCTATTTTAGGAACTACCACCCAGGAAAAAGATCTGCATGTCATAGTTTGATATTACATTGAAATTGTCTGCTAAGTGTGCTGTGGCGGTCAAAAAAGCAAACAATGTTAGGAATTATTAGAAAGGGAATGGTAAATAAAACAGAGGAGAGGGGACGCTGTTGCGCATCGGATGGGAGCAGTCGCCTGAATTCAGAGCTCCGCTCCCCACAAGCAAATAAACCCAGTAATAACCTGATTTTGCAGCTTTTTCTGCTCGCAATCGCTACCAGCAGAGGTGCTCAGAGGGCCGGGTGACCGGGAAATGGCATCAAAACGTAAGCCAGCAGATCTGCGGCAATTTTCTTATGAGAAGGCAACGCGAGACTCGGGCCTAGAAGATGGCGGCCGCGTGGCGCTCGCGCAGGCACCCGATCATGCGGCTACAGCTCCGGAAGCGGCTTTGGACGATAGAGCAGACTCTCCCCCAGTGATCGCCCAACTCACCAGAGATGAAATTCGTGACTGGTTTGTCACGCTTCGGGCTGACATGAAAAGAGACAAAGCGGATATAATGGCTGCAGTGGCAGATATTAAAGAAGATATCGCAGCGCTAGGAACTAGGGTGGATGACATTGATATCAGGGTGGAGGGGCCACGGCGAGGCCATTAATACCCTGAACTCTCAGCAACTGAATTTCAATATTGAAATTGGGGCCCTTCAAGAAAAAATTGAGGACCTTGAGAACCGCAGTAGAAGATGTAATCTGCGCATTCGGGGTGTACCCGACACAGGGGAGTATGAAGATGCCTTTAACTCTGCACAGCAGATTTGCTCTCATATTCTATCTCTCTCTAAGGTGGACTCCCCAGACTCGGCCCCCCAGCCCTCGGAGATCCGCTTAGAAAAAGCACATCGGGCGCTGGGACCTAGGAGAGACCAGCGACCTAGGGACCTGGTCCTTTGCTTCCATAGCTTCTTACAGAGATCCCAGGTCGCCGAGGCGGCGAGAACCTTAAAAGACTTTCGCTGGAACAATCATGCCATCTCAGTCTACCAGGACCTCGCACCAGCAACTCTCAAAAGGCGCTATGACCTCAGAGAAGTAACTGCCAGCCTGAGATCCACATCGATCTGATGTAGATGGACATTTCCTTTTGGATTGCAGTTTCAAGTACAGGGCACCACGTACCAGATTAAAAGCGTCGAAGAGGCGGTTGAGGCCTTCAAGCAAGCGCAACTTTCGGTCACCTTTCAAGCACCAAAGATGGCGCCGACACCAGCTAAATTGGATACTGCGCCACGTTGGCAACGGGCTGCTAAAGGAGGCAGACGACTTCGGCGGCAAGCGGTAGACCAGCCCTCGACCTCTTCCGACCTGGGTTGAGGAGTACCCCTGGGTCCTGATTCAGAACGCTGACATTATTTCTACCTACACGCCACTGACGACATTGTGGTACTATAGTTAAGAGAATTTTTGCTTCTCTCAAATACCTCTGATAGCTGTATTTTACTTTACTGCACCTGGGTTTGGTTTCGCATTACTTGTTGCTATGTTCATGTTGGGCTTGTGGGGAGGGGGGGGAAGCGGGAGACTGCTTGGGATCTGATGACTGCACCCCGCAGGAGTGTGGTATCCCAACGGGTTTGGGTGACACACAATTGGACTAAAGGGGAAGACAACTGGTCTCTTTATTATCCTACTGATGGTGTTCTTGGTAACAATTTTCTCTTTTTCCATTGACATGTGGTTTTGACTCCTTTGCTTAGCGGGGGGTGGTTGGACAGCGGGAGAAGATTTATATTATATTACCATATGTAATGGCGCATAAAATTGTTTCTATCAATGTAAAGGGACTTAATACCCCAAGAAAGCGCCTGTTATTACGGAGGGAAATGCAGAGTCAGGGGGCCGCCATTGTATTTGTACAGGAAACGCATGTGCACAAGCACCACGAAAGACTACTAGTTTTCCCATCCTACTCTCAGTCTTACTGGGCTGCTAGTACAAAATCCTCCCGATATGCCGGAGTAGGAATTCTCATTTCTAATTCCTTAACAATAGAAGTTTTGGGTAAACATCTTGATCCAGGTGGCAGATATCTCTTCCTTAAACTGAGGATGGGAAATTGTGTACTTTCCCTATTAAATGTTTATTTCCCTAATACTTTACAAGTTCCATTTCTTCATGAAATAGATCAGTTGCTCTTGACACATGGAGAGGGCGATCTGGTGGTAGGAGGTGATTTTAATGCAGTGTGTGACCCCTCCTTGGATAGCTCCTCACGGACAGTAGCTTCACCTGGCATGCGGAAGGAATAGTGATCCTTCCTAGATAGATGGAGTTTAGTGGATATATGGAGGCAACGATATCCACACTCTAGATCCTATATTTTTTTCTCTCCTCCGCATGGTACATACACCCGTATTGACTATTTATTTGTTTCCTCACATCTGCAAAATGCAGTCTCTCAGGCTGGCATAGAACCCATAACGTGGTCTGATCATGGCCCAGTATGGATTGCTGTCCGCATTGGTGACCAAGAACGGGGATTCAAACCGTGGCGTCTCAATGATAGTTTGTTGAAAGACCAACAATTTTTGTCTGATACTGATGCCCATCTTCGAGAGTATTTTTGCAATAATACTCGAGATGAGCTCAGCCCTACCATGGTCTGGGATTGCTCTAAGGTAGTGGTGAGAGGGTGGTTTATAGCTCGGTCAGCGTACTATTATAAGGAGAGGGAAAAGGAACGTTCTTCCCTTACATTGGAGATTACTAAATTAACTAGGCAACATATAGCTGATGGTTCCAACATCACTTATAATAAACTTCTCAGGGCAAAAGATGCTCTGAGATCTCTTGAGGATACTGCCATTAGTCACCATCTCCTTATGTTAAAACAACAATTTTTTGAGGGTGGCAATAAAGCAGGGAGATATTTGGCCCAGAAGCTTAAAGCTGCTCGGGCTCAAACCCTTGTGGCGAAGATTCGCAACTCACAGGGCTCCCTGGTTACAACGTCCGAGGAGATTCGTGAATCTTTTTCGGCTTTTTATGCTCAGCTCTACCAGGGTAACCAGGGTATTGGGGAGGAAGATATATCTCTATATTTGGATGCAATACCCTTGTCCACCCTCACTTTGGAGAAACAGGAATTCTTGGATAGGCCTATAGAAACATCGGAAGTCTTAGAGGCTATTAAGGGTCTGAAGCCCGGCAAGGCTCCGGGACTTGATGGGTTCACTGGCTCTTATTACCGTAATTTTGCCTCTGTCCTTGCTGAACCCCTCACCAATATGTTCAACTCACTATGTTCTACGGGTCATATTGCACGGGATAGTAACACTGCAGGAATATCGGTTATAGCGAAACCGGGTCGTGACCACACGCACTGCGGGTCCTATCGACCCATATCCCTGATAAATATTGATTTAAAATTGCTTGCTAGGGTGCTGGCGGCTCGACTTAACGGGGTCTTGCCCAAGCTTGTGCACTCTGATCAGGTTGGCTTTGTACCTGGCAGACTTGCTGCTGATAATGTCAGGAGGATTGTTGACATTGTCGATTATGTTCATCATGCTAAAGTCCCCGCCATCCTCCTCTCCCTGGACGCCGAAAAGGCATTTGATCTTGTTCATTGGCCCTTTTTGCTACGCACCCTCTCACGCATGAGGTTTGGTGGCAACTTTGTCAACTGGATCGAGAAACTTTATGAACATCCCCAGGCTCGGGTCAAAGTAAATGGGACGTACGGGAAGCCTTTTGCCATAGGTCGGGGTACCAGACAGGGGTGCCCGCTCTCTCCTTTACTTTTTGCAATGTTTCTGGAACCCTTCACTACTAGAATCAGGCTTGCCAGTTCTATCTCAGGAGTACGTGCGGGTGATCATCACTTCAAAATATCCCTTTTTGCGGACGATGTGATGCTCACTCTAACTGATCCGACTACCTCCCTCCCGGGTGTCATGCAGGAGCTCGATCAATTCACTGTGGTTTCAGGTCTTAAGGTAAATTATGAAAAATCAGAGATCCTCAATCTCACGCTGTCTGAGGAGGACGTGCTCCGCCTCCGGGGTCAGTATCCTTTTAAGTGGGCCAAGGGAGCATTAAAATATTTAGGGGTCCGTATTGGTTCTAGATCAGATCTATTGTACCACCTAAATTATACCCCGCTTATCCAGAAAGTAAAAAGAGACCTGGATCAGTGGAGCCGCCACACCCACTCATGGTTGGGGCGAATTGCTATTGTAAAAATGAATATTCTCCCCCGTTTTCTCTACTTTTTCACCACCATTCCTATTTATGTCAAGCCCGATGTTCTTAATCATTGGCAGCGGATTATCTTTGGGTTTATTTGGCGCAAACGTCCACCAAGAGTAGCACGCACTACTTTATTTCTTCCAAAAAATAGAGGCAGGTTAAGTGTCCCAAACCTTCACTGGTACTATAGCGCAGCTCAGCTACGGGCCTTAGTAGTCTTGCATAGAACGCAGGAGATACCTCAATGAGCTATTTTGGAACAATATATGATAGGAGGAATGCCCATATCAGCCATACCATGGCAGTCTCGGGACACTTTGGGCCCATTTTTATACTATCCCACAGCCCTGAGAACCACGGTCCAGGTGTGGCTGCTATGGAAACCAACATTGGTTGGTAAGGAGGACTATATGCTACTTACACACCTTTTTACTTACTCTCTAATACCTCGTATGGCCCACTCGAAGGAGGTGAGTGCGTGGCGCATGGCAGGCATTTTCCGTATAGAACAGATACAGGTGCAGGGGACATTATTGTCTAAGGAGGACCTGGGACGTCTTTATGACAATTTTCCCAGTGATTTTTTTTTATATGCTAAGGTTTATCACTCCCTTCACCATGCGCTTCGACTGGGCACCCTTAAATTGACTGGTTCTCTCTTTGAAATTTACTATATGAAGGCCCAGAACATGAAAGGAGTGATATCTAAGATTTATGCGTTAATGAATGGGAGACAGCTTAACCCCTTTCAGCAACAAAAGGCGTGGGTATCTGATTTTCAACGGGACTTAGATGACATAGAATGGGATGCTATCTTTCTTAATGCACACAAGTGTTCCTTATCAGCAGGCATTCAGGAAAATTGTTATAAGATGTTATATCGCTGGCATTATTCCCCTGTACGCTTGCATCGCTTCCACTCGGCCTTTTCCGACCTCTGTTGGCGAGGCTGCGGGGAACTTGGCACTTATTACCATGTTTGGTGGAGCTGTCCTCGCATAGTTCAGTATTGGAGCACTGTGGCTGCATGGGTATCGGAGGTTATTGGGGTTTCGATTAGGGCTACCCCTTGGCATGCCCTCCTCCCCTTGTACATCGAAGATTTAAACAAAGGCCATCAAATAATTGTCCAACAAGTATTTATTGCAGCACGCACAGAAATTGCATTACATTGGAAGCAGAGCGCTGCATCTAGCTTAGCAAGAGTGCAAGCGAGATTACATAATTATTATCAGTTGAGTAGGCTTACAGCTGTCCATCATAACCGCGTGGCAGCCTTTTCAAAGACTTGGGAACCATATCATCAATGGCTAGCTACCAGCCCATAAGTGGAACGCTATTCTCCAATCCCATGCAGTCTTGAGTATGTTTGAGAAATTAGGAGTCCGGTAGCCCATTCACACACTGCAACACAACTCATTCCCTCTCTGGTTAGGTATGCTAGTCCTCGGTTCTCATCTATTTATGGTGGTTTCTGCTTTTCTAGCTTCCTATAAAACGAAAACAGGGGAGAACTCTCACCATGTTAATGGTATATCAAATAATATTGTTACTCATATTGACAAACACCACCTTTGTTCTTATTTGGATAGATTACTGTTACTCCAGTATTTTATTTTATATCATCATTTTTAACACCAGTTGTTTGGGGGGGAGGGGGGACAGTTCGGGACAGATATCAGATTCTTAATTCTGTAAACTGGAATGTGAGGTTGGTCATGTTTTCTATTATGTATCTGAAAGACATGTTTGGCACTTGACTTATGTTCTGTATTTTGTCTCTTGTGGAACTGAATGTTATATTCCTCATTCCAATAAAAACTGTTTAAACACAAAAAAAAAAATAAAACAGAGGATGTAATAATGCCTCTGTATCGCTCAATGGTTAGACTGCATCTTGAATATTATGTGCAATTTTGGTCGCTGCATTTCAAAAAAGATATGGTTACAAAGGAGAAAGTACAGAGAAGGACAACTAGAATAATGAAGGGTATGGACTGCTTCCCTATGAGGAAAGGCTAAAGAGGTTAGATCTGTTCAATTTGGAGAAGAGATGGCTGAGGGGGATGTAACAGAGGTCTACAAAATCATGAAAGGACTTGAATGGGTAAATATGAAATGGTTATTTACTCTTTCAGATAATACAAGGACTAGGGGGCACTCCTTGAAGTTAGCAAGTAGCACATTTAAAACAAATCAGAGAAAATTCTTTCACTCAACGCACAATTAAGCTCTGAAAAGCCTTTAAGAAGTCACTCTCCCTATCACCATGCCACTCATTCCCCCTTCTCCCATGTCTCCATTGCATGTGGGGCAGAAAAAGCCAGCTGCATTGCACAGGAATGGTTCCCATAATTTCTGTACTGGCAGTCCATCTCAGACACGTTTCCCACTCTCACTAGACTTTTCAACCCCTTTCCTGGTGCACGTGGAGCCATCCAGGAAGAACAAAGAGCCCTGCATCACCTGGAAAACCACTGCCTGGGGCTTCACTCCTTCCTAACAGGCATTACCTTAGGCTCAACCAGACCCCATTAAAACACTGGTGGCTGGTTCCATCAGATATCGAAGAACCCTAGCTAAACCCAGAGGTCTGCTCAATGATAGGAAAGGGAAGGAGATTGAGTGAGAAGGATGAATAGGAGAGTAAAGGGGGGGAAGGAGTGAGTGAGAAGAAAGGGGAAGGGGATGAGATTGAGAGGGAAAGAGGTATAAGTGAGAATGTAGTGGAGGAGAGGGAAAGGGACTGAATGAGAAAGGGGGGAAGGTAAAGGGATGTGAGTAAGGGGGAAAAGAGGGAATGAGAGGAAAAGAGGGGAAAGGGTAGGAAGTAGAGTGAAAGCAAGAATATATAGAGGGTATGAGTGAGAGCGTGCACAGGGACACCTAGGGCAGTGTTTCCCAACCCTCTCCTGGAGGCACACCTAACCAGTCAGGTTTTCAGAATATCCATAATGAATATGCATGAGAGAGATTTGCATACATTGGAGACCCAGGGTATGCAAATCAATCTCATGCATATTTATTGCGGCAATCCTGAAAACCTGACCTGCTAGGTGTGCCTCCAGGAGAGGGTTGGGAAACACTGACCTAGGGCACCATAGTTTTAAGGATGGCACAGCACTGGCAGAACTGTGACGATTGCACCTCATTCTTCCTGCTCGCATGGATCCAGAAGAATAAGTTGTCATATGGGCCTGCCCAGGTGGGAAAAAGGCACAGTAGCCATGCCTGAAAGGAGCAATAGCACTGACCAGCATGGCCAGAAGAAAGCAGCAGGAGCAGCATCAGCCCCATACCCCAGGATGCATGTCCGCTGCGTGGGATGAAGGTTGAGGTTGCTGCTGTTTGTGCGTTCCAGAGAAGAGTGTGAGAGCATGGGCGAGAATGACATTTGCATTACAGAGTATGTGTATAGTGAGACAAGAAAGAGGATAAAGTTCATGTGCCCTCCCAATCCACCACAATCTCAGGGCGACAGGAAATCAGAAGTTCCCAGAGTGCGAAACTTTTTTATTAGTAGTTTTAACTGTTGGGTATTATTTGATGTGTCTGCTGT
Source organism: Rhinatrema bivittatum (assembly GCF_901001135.1). Taxonomy (NCBI): domain Eukaryota; kingdom Metazoa; phylum Chordata; class Amphibia; order Gymnophiona; family Rhinatrematidae; genus Rhinatrema; species Rhinatrema bivittatum. The sequence continues at coordinate 425,022,238 of NC_042615.1, read as the reverse complement.
TTTGAAATATTTTTTTGAGAATTTTTCAAAACTTTTTATGAGTAACTAGCTGTACCCGGCCACGCGTTGCCGTGGCTCAGTCTGGTTTAATTTCACAATGCGCATTAGCTCTGCTCCGGCCGCCCCAACTCCCTCCCCCCCCCTTCCCCAGCGGTGGACGGACTGGCTCAGCGACTTTTACCCTTTCCTCCTCCTGTGTGCAACTGTCCGGCAGTCCCTACCCCCTCCCCCCTTCCCCAGCGGCGGAGGAATGGGCTGAGCCGTTTCTCGGAGCAGCGACTCGTCTGCCCTTTTCTCCTCCCCTCTGTGACACCCAGCACGTAGCGCAGAGCTCTATGGTCCGCACATGCGCGATACAGCTGTTCTCTACTGCGCATTTGCGGTCCGGTCAGAGCCATTTATATTGTAGATAGCGTGTGTTGCTTTTACGTCCAACAGATGGCACTGTTTTTCCCAAAAAGCATGTTTTTACCTGTCACAGGTGTGACATCTATATAATATAGGTATATAAAAACACACGCGAATTCAAATGCAACGTTGTGTCAAAATTTCAAAGCAATCTGTGAAGAACTTTCGGAGATTTAAGATTTTGAACAAACGAACATTTACATTTTTATTTATATAGATTAAGAACATAAGAAAATGCCATACTGGGTCAGACCAAGGGTCCATCAAGCCCAGCATCCTGTTTCCAACAGTGGCCAATCCAGGCCATAAGAACCTGGCAAGTACCCAAAAACTAAGTCTATTCCATGTAACCATTGCTAATGGCAGTGGCTATTCTCTAAGTGAACTTAATAGCAGGTAATGGACTTCTCCTCCAAGAACTTATCCAATCCTTTTTTAAACACAGCTATACTAACTGCACGAACCACATTCTCTGGCAACAAATTCCAGAGTTTAATTGTGCGTTGAGTAAAAAAGAACTTTCTCCGATTAGTTTTAAATGTGCCCCATGCTAACTTCATGAAGTGTCCCCTAGTCCTTCTACTATCCGAAAGAGTAAATAACCGATTCACATCTACCTGTTCTAGACCTCTCATGATTTTAAACACCTCTATCATATCCCCCCTCAGTCGTCTCTTCTCCAAGCTGAAAAGTCCTAACCTCTTTAGTCTTTCCTCATAGGGGAGTTGTTCCATTCCCCTTATCATTTTGGTAGCCCTTCTCTGTACCTTCTCCATCGCAATTATATCTTTTTTGAGATGCGGCGACCAGAATTGTACACAGTATTCAAGGTGCGGTCTCACCATGGAGCGATACAGAGGCATTATGACATTTTCCGTTTTATTCATCATTCCTTTTCTAATAATTCCCAACATTCTGTTTGCTTTTTTGACTGCCGCAGCACACTGAACCGACGATTTCAATGTGTTATCCACTATGACACCTAGATCTCTTTCTTGGGTTGTAGCACCTAATATGGAACCCAACATCGTGTAATTATAGCATGGGTTATTTTTCCCTATATGCATCACCTTGCACTTATCCACATTAAATTTCATCTGCCATTTGGATGCCCAATTTTCCAGTCTCACAAGGTCTTCCTGCAATTTATCACAATCTGCTTGTGATTTAACTACTCTGAACAATTTTGTGTCATCTGCAAATTTGATTATCTCACTCGTTGTATTTCTTTCCAGATCATTTATAAATATATTGAACAGTAAGGGTCCCAATACAGATCCCTGAGGCACTCCACTGTCCACTCCCTTCCACTGAGAAAATTGCCCATTTAATCCTACTCTCTGTTTCCTGTCTTTTAGCCAGTTTGCAATCCACGAAGGGACATCGCCACCTATCCCATGACTTTTTACTTTTCCTAGAAGCCTCTCATGAGGAACTTTGTCAAACGCCTTCTGAAAATCCAATTATACTATATCTACCGGTTCACCTTTATCCACATGTTTATTAACTCCTTCAAAAAAGTGAAGCAGATTTCTGAGGCAAGACTTGCCCTGGGTAAAGCCATGCTGACTTTGTTCCATTAAACCATGTCTTTCTATATGTTCTGTGATTTTGATGTTTAGAACACTTTCCACTATTTTTCCTGGCACTGAAGTCAGGCTAACCGGTCTGTAGTTTCCCGGATCGCCCCTGGAGCCCTTTTTAAATATTGGGGTTACATTTGCTATCCTCCAGTCTTCAGGTACAATGGATGATTTTAATGATAAGTTACAAATTTTTACTAATAGGTCTGAAATTTCATTTTTTAGTTCCTTCAGAACTCTGGGGTATATACCATCCAGTCCAGGTGATTTACTACTCTTCAGTTTGTCAATCAGGCCTACCACATCTTCTAGGTTCACCGTGATTTGATTCAGTCCATCTGAATCATTACCCATGAAAACCTTCTCCATTACGGGTACCTCCCCAACATCCTCTTCAGTAAACACCGAAGCAAAGAAATCATTTAATCTTTCCGCGATGGCCTTATCTTCTCTAAGTGCCCCTTTAACCCCTCGATCATCTAACGGTCCAACTGACTCCCTCACAGGCTTTCTGCTTCGGATATATTTTAAAAAGTTTTTACGGTGAGTTTTTGCCTCTACAGCCAACTTCTTTTCAAATTCTCTCTTAGCCTGTCTTATCAATGTCTTACATTTAACTTGCCAATGTTTATGCTTTGTCCTATTTTCTTCTGTTGGATCCTTCTTCCAATTTTTGAATTAAGATGTTTGGGCTAAAATAGCTTCTTTCACCTCCCCTTTTAACCATGCCGGTAATCGTTTTGCCTTCTTTCCACCTTTCTTAATGTGTGGAATACATCTGGACTGTGCTTCCAGAATAGTATTTTTTAACAATGACCACGCCTCTTGGACATTTTTTACTTTTGTAGCTGCTCCTTTCAGTTTTTTTCTAACAATTTTTCTCATTTTATCAAAGTTTCCCTTTTGAAAGTTTAGCACGAGAGCCTTGGATTTGCACACTGTTCCTTTTCCAGTCATTAAATCAAATTTGATCATATTATGATCACTATTGCCAAGCGGCCCCACCACCGTTACCTCTCTCACCAAGTCCTGTGCTTCACTGAGAATTAGATCTAAAATTGCTCCCTCTCTCGTCGGTTCCTGAACCAATTGCTCCATAAAGCTATCATTTATTCCATCCAGGAACGTTATCTCTCTAGCGTGACCCGATGATACATTTACCCAGTCTATATTGGGGTAATTGAAGTCTCCCATTATTACTGCACTACCAATTTGGTTAGCTTCCCTAATTTCTCTTAGCATTTCACTGTCCATCTCACCATCTTGACCAGGTGGACGGTAGTAGATTATCAAATGATGCTGTATTAGTCAGCTGTTTTGAAAAGCAAAATTGCTTACCTTGTAATAGGTGTTATCCCAGGACAGCAGGATGTAGTCCTCACATATGGGTGACGTCATCCACGGAGCCCTTAAGCGGGAAAAACTTCTGGCAAGTTTCTAGAAGCTTTTAACTGGCTGCCTGAGGCTACTGAGCATGCCCGGCATGCCATGATATTCCCTGCCACAGGGGTCTCACTCCAGTCTTGTATGTAGCAATAAGCATAAGCAAAAATAAAATGATAAAGTCTGAGGCCCAACTCCGCGGGGTGGCGGGTGGGTTCCGTGAGGACTACATCCTGCTGTCCTGGGATAACACCTATTACAAGGTAAGCAATTTTGCTTTATCCCAGGACAAGCAGGATGCTAGTCCTCACATATGGGTGATTAGCAAGCTAGAGGCTGAGTCATTGTCCGTGCATGGAGCGGTGATGCTTTGTTGTGGAAATGATGCAGCCGAAGTTCACAGCAGGTTGGTTGTAGAAGGAGTTGGGATTAAACTGAAAACAAGTTCTTTAAGACAGATTGTCCATAGGCTGAATCCTGTCGTCCTTCCTTGTCTAAACAGTAGTGAGCTGCAAAAGTGTGGAGAGAAGTCCATGTTGCTGCTTTACAAATGTCAATGATTGGTACTGAACGAAAATGCGCTACTGAAGTTGACATTGCTCTTACGGAATGTGCCTTTACTCGCCCTTGGAGAGGAAGGCCTGCTTTTGTATAGCAAAATTGTATGCAGTCTGCTAACCAAGTGGATAGAGTATGCTTTCCCACTGCTTTACCTGGCTTATTTGGGTCATAAGAGACGAAAAGCTGATTGGATTTTCTGAGGGACGTAGTGCGATTCAAGTAATAGGACAATGCACGTTTACAGTCCAAAGTGTGTAAAGCTCTTTCGCCTTGATGAGAGTGAGGCTTTGGAAAGAATGTGGGTAGAACTATAGTTTGATTTAAGTGGAATTCCGTAACTACCTTGGGAAGGAATTTTGGATGTGTTCGGAGAACCACTCTGTCATGGAGAAACTTTGTATAAGGTTCATATGTGACAAGTGCTTGTAATTCACTAACCCTCCTAGCTGATGTAATAGCTATGAGGAAAATAGTTTTCCATGTGAGAAATTTAAGTTCACAGGTATCTATGGGTTCGAAGGGAGAACGCATTAATTCTGTTAAGACCAGATTCAGGTCCCATTGCGTAGCTGGGGGCCGAATTGGTGGTTTTAGTTGAGTAAGTCCTCTCATGAATCTACTGACGAGAGGTTGTGTTGAAATTGGTGCATCTCCTATCTTGTTATGATAAGCTGAGATTGCACTTAAATGTACTCTGATTGACGATGTCTGAAGACCAGAGTCTGAAAGGTAGTACAGATAATCTAGTAGAGTAGCTGTGGGGCAAGTGAAAGGATCTGTATTGTTTTGCTTGCACCAGGAAGTAAATCGTTTCCACTTGAAAGAATAATTCCTTCTTGTGGAAGGTTTGCGGGAAGCTATAAGCACCTGAGAAACATTAGTTGAGAGGTTAAGTGATTGTAAGATCAAGCTTTCAACATCCATGCTGTCAAGGATAGGGATTGAAGGTTGGGATGGCGCAACCGGCCCTGATCCTGAGTGATGAGAGTGGGAGCTACTCCCAGGCGTATTGGATCCTTGATTGATAGGTCTAGCAGTGTGGGAAACCATACTTGTCGAGGCCAATATGGGGCTATGAGAATCATGGACCCCTTGTCCTGTTGTAGCTTCACCAACGTCTTGGTGATAAGCGGTATTGGAGGATATGCATACAGTAGGCCTGAGTTCCAAGGGCGAGCAAAGGCGTCCTTGGCTGGTTGGTGCTTCTGGTTGTGTCGAGAACAGAAGCTGTCCACCTTGTGGTTCAGATGCGATGCAAAGAGGTCCATTGTTGGTTGTCCCCAACGTTGGAATATGTTGGTCGCAACAGAGGGATTTAGGGACCATTCGTGTGGTTGGAACTGGCGACTGAGTCGGTCTGCTAGTACATTGTGAATCCCTGCTAGATAAGTGGCCTGTAGGAACATTGAGTGGTTCAAGGCCCAGTCCCAAATTTGTGCCGCTTCCTGACAAAGGAGATACGAGCCCGTACCTCCCTGTTTGTTGATGTACCACATGGCTACAGTATTGTCTGTTTGGATTAGCACAGTCTTGTGTGAAAGGCAGTCCTTGAACGCATGCAGTGCATAACGTATAGCTCGAAGTTCCAGAAAATTGATTTGGTAAGTGGCCTCGAGTTTTGTCCAAGTCCCTTGCGTTTGGAAAGAGTTCACATGAGCTCCCCATCCCAAGGTGGATGCATCTGTAGTTAATGTTATCTGAGGGATCGGTTTTTGGAAGGGCAGGCCCTTGCGCAAATTGTCCTTGAGTGTCCACCAACGTAGCGATGAGCGCAGCTGGTGGGTTATTTGGATGCGAGAGTGAAGTGGTTGAATGGCTTGGATCCATTGTGATCGAAGAGTCCATTGGGTTAGTCGCATGGCAAGTCTTGCCATAGGAGTGACGTGAACCGTTGACGCCATGTGGCCTAGTAAGATTAGAAATTGATGAGCTGTTGCTTGCGGTTGTATGGACATGGAGTACGCCAACCGGGACAGTGTTTGAGCACGATCTTCTGGAAGAAAAGCTTGTGCAAGGTTTGTGTCTAGTTCTGCTCCTATGTACTGTAGCAGATGAGACGGCTGAAGGTGGGATTTTTGATAGTTTATTAGAAACCCCAACCTGTGAAGCAACTGTATTGTGTAACGGAGAGACGTTAGTGCTCCTTGATGCGACTGGCTTTTTATTAGCCAATCGTCTAGGTAAGGGAAGACATGAACACCTTGTTTGTGTAAATGTCCTGCTATTACTGCTAGACATTTTGTGAATACTCTGGGAGCTGAGGCAAGGCCGAATGGTAGGACTCTGTATTGAAAATGCTGGTGTCCCACCTTGAATCTTAGGTACTTGCGATGAGGTGGGAATATAGGTATATGAGTATAGGCATCTTGAAGATCCAGAGAACAAAGCCAATCCCCCCTTTGTATGAGAGGAAGCATGGTGCCTAATGACACCATCCTGAATTTTTCTTTCTTTAGAAATTTGTTGAGATTTCTGAGATCTAGAATGGGACGAAGTCCTCCTGTTTTCTTTGGAATGAGGAAATATCGGGAATAGAATCCTCTTCCCTTCTGGGAGTGTGGCACGTGTTCCACAGCCTTTGCTTGCAGAAGAGCAGATAATTCCATTTGCAATTGAGGAATGTGTTCGAGATAGGAGTGTTGTGGAGGAAACTCCTGCGGGGAAGTTGTGAAGTCCAGATGGTAACCTTGTTGGACTATGGATAGGACCCATTGATCTGTGGTGATGTTTTCCCATTCGTTGTAAAATTGGGAAATCCTTCCCCCTACTGGTAACTGTGGAAAGGGGTTTGGTTGGCTCCGTTCTCTGGTACTGCTTTCAAAAGCCAGAGGTGGAAGCAGTTTGGGGCGGAGGCTGAGGTCTTGCCGCTCTCTGCTGTCTCTGTTGAGGCCGTTGTTGAGGCCTTGTAGAGCGTGGTCTAGAAGCCTGAGGGTAATATCTCCTCGGCCTGTAGAAAGGTCGTCTTGTATCCCTACGCGGAGGCTTGCGGGCAGGATGAGTTGCAGGATCATGCGACAAAGTGGAGAGCTGCTTTAAAGTTTCAGAGTGCTCTCGAAGCTGTGCCACGGCGTCTTGTACCTTTGTTCCAAACAAGTTGTCACCTTGGCAAGGTAAGTCTACCAGCTTATCCTGGATTTCTAGACGCAAGTCCGAAGCCTTCAACCAGGCCCATCTACGGGCACTGATACCAGATGCTGCCGTTCTGGAGGAAGTCTCGAAGGCATCATATGCCGCTCGCACCTCATGTTTGCCCGCATCCAGTCCCTTCTGCACAATCTGTTGTGCTGCCTCTTGGTGTTGTTGGGGAAGAGATGGGAGAAAGTCCTCTATCTGCTTCCACAGATTTCTTTGATGCTGTGTCATATATAGTTGGTACGCAGCAATTTTGCCATTTAGCATCGCTCCCTGGTAAATTTTCCGCCCCATCAGGTCCAGGAATCTATTATCTTTCCCTGGAGGGGTAGAGGCGTGCGTCCTAGATCTTCGTGACTTTTTCTGCGCCGATTCTACAACTAATGAGTTGTGTGGCAGTTGTGGTTTCTCGAACCCTGGGGCTGCTTGGACTAAATATGTAGAGTCCACTCTACGATTTACTCCAGGTGTTGTACACGGGTGCTCCCAAATCCTTTGCTGAAGTTGCAGCAGTACGTCATGCACTGGGATAGCCAAGTTATGCTTTGGGGGATCTACAAACTGTAGTATCTCCAGTGTCTGCTGCCTTTCATCCTTCTCTGCTTGAAGTTGAAAAGGGATGGATTCTGACATTTCCTGTACGAAGGAAGCAAAGGATAAATCCTCAGGAGGGGATTGCTTCTTGGCCTGAGGCGGAGTACCTTCCGATAAAAAATCCTCAGAAGAGTGCTCTGACTGTGTATCAGACCATGAGTCTGTTGGGACCTGGTGTGAACGATGGTCTAGCTTTGCAGATGGTGCCATACCAGATGGTCCTTGTAGAGGATCTTGAGTGTCCGGCTCACTCTCACCGGTATCACTCTGTCCCTCAGGCTGTGCAGGCAAGGAAGCTAATAGATCCTGGTATCTTTTTGTTAGCAGTGCATGCAATCTTTTGTCAGAAGAAACTTCTGTAGCTTGCAGGGATGTATGTTTAGATTTCCCTGATGCCTTTTTCCCTTGTCCTGGAGTTCTGGACGGGGCTAGGGTGTACCGTGGTGCTACCTGTGCTGCAGTAGGCAGTGCTGTAGTCAGGAAGGAGAACATAGAGATGGGAATCAAGGAGGAGATAGGCCTAGGGGCCATTGCGGACACCGATTCCATCGATGGATCTGAAAGCTGTATCGATGATGAAGCTGCAGAGATCATCGGAGTAGCAGGTATCGCTGAAGAGCAGCTGGTCGCATCCATCGGCACAGAAAGTGCTGTTAGCGGAGATGCTGCAGTCGTCCTCGGCACCGAGATCGATGATGGCACCGGCAGTGGCATCGATATCGACGATGGCACCGACAGTGGCATCGATATCGAGGAGGGCATCGACTCGATAGCCGGCATCGATTGAGTCATCGGCATCGGCCCGATGGCCGGCATCGACTGAGAAGTCGGCATCGACCCGGAGGTCGGCATCGGCCCTAGGGTCGGCATCGGCGATGTCGCCGGCATGTTTTCCTTGAGGGCATCGGTGACAATTTTCTTAATTAACGCCGTTAAATCTGTCACGGAAGTCGATGGAATCGATTCCTCTGTCGGTGCTGCGGAGGTCGATGACAATTTCCGCTGCTTAGATACCGGTTCCTCCGGCGGTGGTAACGGAGGGATGGAATGATGTCTGCGGTGTTTGTGCTTTGTACGAACCTCAGACACGGATTTTGACGATGCCACTGACGGTGTTGGCGATGAAGCGTCTCCTGAACCCTCTGGAATTCTCGTCTTGAGAAGTATCTTCTTCGATAAGCCTACCGGTGAAGATTTTGTCGATGTCGAGGGCGACGGCGATGGCCGGATTTGAAAAATCTGGGCCATTTTTTCCTGGCAAAGTTTCCTACCCTTCACCGTCATTTCTTGACACTGGGCACAGGAGGCGATGTCATGGTCTCCTCCCAGGCAGCGGACGCAGTCGACGTGCGGGTCCGTGATTGACATAGTCCGGTTGCAGGCCGGACATTTTTTGAATCCGGAAGTTTTTTCCGTCGACATCTTTCGATGATTCCGGATTCCTTTTCCACAAAAAAAATTATGTGATGTTTGTCACCAGCCGGTGACAAACGGAGTAAGACCCGAAAAGGGTAAAAATTTGTAATTTAAAGTTTGTAGTTGTGAGGTGACTCACAGGACTCCTGGAAGCCGCGATGCAGATAGCAGCGCGGAAAAAAGAAGACTGGAGTGAGACCCCTGTGGCAGGGAATATCATGGCATGCCGGGCATGCTCAGTAGCCTCAGGCAGCCAGTTAAAAGCTTCTAGAAACTTGCCAGAAGTTTTTCCCGCTTAAGGGCTCCGTGGATGACGTCACCCATATGTGAGGACTAGCATCCTGCTTGTCCTGGGATAATATTCTTATTAGTATGGTTTTACAATTATGATTAGTGTGTTATATTTTTTTATTTTATTATTGTTTTATGAGGAACGGTAATGTTTCTGTTTTCCATTGTGGCACTGTATCCAGAGTCTGGCTTCTTGCAGTTTCTAGTTCAGTTTTTGTTTGCATGTTTGAATTTATATTACGATCACTTTATTCTGTATTTGGTGATGGTTTGAATGCATAAGTGGGTTGAGGTTTCTATGGAAGAATCTATAGCAATTTAGCTTGTTCCATTTTCTTAATAGAAGGTGAATTGGTATTATAGGGCCTGATGTAATATTTGCAGTGTTGCCTTTTCATAGGTAGGATCATTACTATTTTAAGTGCTGGAAGTTACTGCTGTTTTGGTATAGGAGGTTTATTATATTGTAATAGCAGAAACATACAAACAAAGGCAGAAATACTATGGCCTGAGGGAAGTGACGTCAGCCGTACTGATGGCTGCTTAACCTTCGAGCTCCTGTGAACTTCCCGACCAAAGCTACTTATAACGAGGCAAACCGAAGATAAAATAGCGTTTATTTCGAGCGGTGCATCTCAGGAATCGGTGGAGATGACCGTGAAATGAAAATCGGTAGATTTTCAATGTTTTTCTTATCAAAAGGCGGGGGATGCAGAAACCGGGGCTTGGACGACTGCCGCGGTCCTGGTGACGTTGCCTGAACAGCATAATTTGGAGGATGACTTTAACGTAGCCTCGGAGGAGGCGCCTTCCCAATCTGATATTCGAAATTGGTTCTGCAGTATACGACAGGATTTGAAAAGTTACAAAAAGGAGATACATGAAATGATGGACGATTTTCGCGAGGTATTGAATTCCATGGGCAGGAGAGTGGATGAAATTGATGGCAGATTGGAAGGACAATCAGCACTTACCAAACAGTTACAAGATGTCTGTGCTGAACTTCAGGAAGATAATACCACCATGAGGGCCAAAATGGCAGACCTTGAAAATAGAGCACGGAGGGGGAATCTCAGATTCCGCGGTTTCCTGGAAAATTCTGATAACACTAACTGTGAGCAACTAATTACTCGCTTCTGCTCTCACTTACTGGATTCTGAAAGCAGCAATAACCAGTCTGTTGCAGAGGAGATCAAATTAGATAGAGCACACCATGCGCTACGCTCTGCCAGAGCTAACACACCAAGAGACATAATTGTATGTTTTCACAATTATTCCCAGAAGGAGAAGTTAGCAACGGCAGCCCATAAGCAGAACAAATGGCAGTGGGAGAATCAGGAAATATCCATATACGCTGATCTTTCCCAGGTGACGCTGCAGAGCCGCTTTGAATTTCGGGAGGTTACACAATTTCTCAGGCAAGAGAATATCAAATATCGCTGGCTGCACCCTTTTGGCCTCACCTTTGTTTGGGAGGGGGTGACCTCTCAACTGCATAAGGTGGCGGAGGCAACATTTCTTTTGAAAGATAAGGGATTTCGCCCTTCAGCCGCTCTGGACACTAATATCCGAAAATCTGCTTCCAAGGGACAACCTCCAAGATGGCAAAGAGCTACCTCCAGGAACAGCAGGCTGAAAAGAAACTCGGATTCCGCCAGGCAAGCAGAAGGAAAAACCTGAATAAGGGGAACTTCCACAACTTTTCTGCTTACTACGACAACAACATAGCCGGATGCTGGGAATGAGATGTACTTTTAAAGTTTTACGCACTGACAGGTTGAGTTACAGGGTTCATAAGTTCAAGCATTTGTATATAAATAATGCAGGCTAGGTTTGCCTATATTTCCGTGTTTGGTAAACGGGAAGGAAGGGAGTGATGTCGGTTATCTTCCTCTACTGGATTAGTACATATGGATCTGCAGGGAGGTGTATGCAGATCCCGAATGGGGAGGGAAAGGGTCACACCCAAGAGGCAAGTGCATTTTTCAATTTTGAAATATCGCTCTAAATGTTTGTCCGTGGGCAGCAATTTTCCCAGGATGGGGTGGATCATGGAACTGCTAAGGCCCCAGATCTCCAAAGCCTTCAGGGGAGGGATATGGTAATTGGCTAGAATGACATCGATACGTATAGCCTCCCTTAATGAGAAGGGGCTAAACACTCCATTTAAGAGACGTCTGCTATTTAGGGAACTGGGGCACTTGAAGACAGATATCGTTTTCATCCAGGAAACGCACCTGAGGGGTCTCCAGCATATCCACACCAATTCTATGCGGCAAGCTCCAAGAAGGCTAGATATGCCGGTGTGGATGTGCTGCTGGCTCAACAAGTGGTCTTTGAATGCCAGCGATGTGTTAGGGATCCGTTAGGTCGCTACCTTAGTCATATCAATCGATGGGGTAATCTACACCCTTGTCAATATTTATGCCCCTAATAAGGACCAGGGTCTATTCTTTGACCAACTAAACTCCCTTCTCCTTTTATATAGTTAGGGATACTTATTGGTGGGTGGAGATTTTAACCTGGTCCGTTCTCCTTCTATTGATGCATCCAGAGGGCATGTCTCGGCACCCCGCTTCCATAGGGCAAGGCTGCAGGAACTGATGGATACATGGCAGCTACTTGATATCTGGAGATTGCATTTTCCAACAACACGCTCTTATACATTTTACTCAGCATCGCACCTATCCTATACTAGAATAGACTATTTTCTTTCAGACAAAGGGTTATTCAACCATATAACTAAAGCTGTCATACAACCGGTGGTTTGGTCCGATCATGCTGCCGTAGTTATAGAGGTTATTCTCAGGGGATATGACACTGGAGTAAAATTTTGGCGATTGAATGAATCATTATTAGGGGATGAGGAATTTAATAAGGTTCTCATCGACAATATCAAGACCTTTTTCTTGCAAAATGATAGAGAGGATACCTCTCCTCCAGTGGTATGGGAAGCTATTAAGGCATATCTTAGGGGACTGTTGATTTCCCGAGGTATCTATATCAAGAAACGGGACTCTAAGATTGCTCAGGAATTAAGAGATACTATAAAGCACTTGTCTCAGAAACACCAGAGCAATGGCTCGGGGAGGGTACTAACAAAATTATCCAAAGCTAGAGAGGATTTATTAAGACTAGAATCTAACAAGATTAATCACTTAACGCTACTAAAGAAACAAGAATACTTCGAGGGGGGCAATAAAGCAGGGAAACAGCTTGCCAATAAATTAAAAAAGCTCCAATATTAGAATAATATAGCCAAGATCAAAACTGATAAAGATTTAATGCTTACTAATAATACAGATATCCACAAAAGGTTCCTAGAATTCTATTCGCAATTATATGGAACAAATATGACTATCACGCAAACAAAAGTTGATGAATATCTGGCTAAAACACCCTTGCCCTGTTTAACAGCAGAAGCCCAAATTGACTTGGATGCAGAGATCACTGTAGCTGAGATATTAGAAAGCATACACTCGTTGAAGCTGGGGAAATCACCTGGACCAGATGGTCTAACTGCTAAATTTAATAAACAATTTGGCCTTTACTTAGTCGCCTATCTGCAAAAAGTATAACACTCCTTACAGCGGGGAACATCCTTGGGACCACAGGCAAATCTAACAGGTATCACGGTGCTCCCCAAACCGGGCTGCGATCCCACAGCTTGTGGTTCCTATCATCCTATCTCACTGATAAACCTGGATCTCAAGCTTTTAGCAAAAATTTTAGCAGGGCGTATGAACAAATATATCACTAGTCTTATTCATCAGGACCAGGCTGGGTTTTTATCCAGGGGAGGATGGCCGGAGACAATATTCGCAAACTCGTAAATCTACTATGGATTGCACACGAACGCACAGATGAAGCGCCTTTTCTCTCCATGGATGCAGAAAAGGCGTTCGACAAGGTGCACTGGCCGTTTTTATTTGGGGTACTGCGGAAAATGGGCTTTGGCCCATATTTCTGTGAGTGGTTATGCAAACTGTATGAGCGGCCAAAAGCATGTCTTAAGATCAATGGAGGGTACCTCTGATAGTTTTGAGGTTGGTAGGGGCACACGGCAGGGGTGTCCCCTCTCGCCCATCCTTTTTACCATTTTCTTGGAACCCTTAGCGATCAACATTAGAAATAACTCGAGTGTGCAGGGATTTTCGGCGGGCGGCTTATGCCATAAACTTTGTCTCTTCACAGATGACATTTTTATAGTCCTGGATCCTCATAAATCTTTATTGGGGATAGAACAAGAAATTCGAATGTTTAGTGAGGCATCTGGGTATAAAGTAAATTGGGAGAAATCGGAGATACTCAATGTTACATGTTCCCAAGCAGCGATACAGTTTTTACAACCTCTGCATCCATTTAGATGGGCTCACCAAAAACTTAAATATTTAGGTATCTATCTTACCACACACCCGAAAGATCTCTTCTCTTTTAACTATCCACCTCTCATTAAAAAAATATTTTTTGACTTGGATAAGTGGAGTAGCTTACCTATTTCTTGGTTAGGTCGTATCGCTACGATCAAAATTAATATTTTACCTATTGCTATTCCAAATGCGACCATAAAATTATGGCAGCGACGATTTTTTGGCTTTATCTGGAAAAGGCATCTACTCAGGGTTAGCAGACAGGTGTTATACCAATCCAAGTTAGAAGGGGGACTAAGCGTGCCAAATTTTCATTGGTATTATGTAGCAGATCAAATCCACCCTGTTGTAGCATGGCATGAGGATCGGGACATTAAGCACTGGGTTATGATAGAGCAAGATAGAATTTCGGGGATGACTTTAGCTACTATGCCTTGGCAACCACAATGCACGTGGAAAGATTGTCGTAATATGCTTCCCACCACTAGACATACTTTATCAATCTGGGGTAAATGGAAATCAAAATTAGTAGGTGCAAAGACATTTTTATCTTACCAGCCTGTACCATAATACTGACTTTCAACCAGGTATCCCTGTATTGGCATTTCAAGCCTGGAAATTGAGATCCATAACACGATTGGAGCATATCTGGGGAGGCGATAAATTACTTTCCTATGCTCATCTCCAGGAAAAATTTTATTTGCCAGACACGGAATTTCTTGCTTATAAACAAATTTCCCATTTTTGCTTAGCTAATGAGTGCCGGCGGATTTAATAGGTGGGAAAACCTTGTTTGAAGGTTTCTGTTCATCTCCTCATAGAAATCATGGCCTCCTTTCAAAAATTTACAAATTATTGAACACCAGACTCCTTCATATACCTCAATATGTTAAGGCTTGGAATGTCGATCTTAAGCGGGATATCTCGCACCGTGAATGGGATCAAATTCACTTACATATTAGTAAAGCATCTATATCCTCGACGCTCATTGAAAATGGGTAAAATATTTTATATAGATGGTATATCACTCCAGATAGGCTGGGGAAAATACTGCCAAAATATAATGGTGTTTGTTGGAGAGGATGTAATAACCGGGGAACGTTTATACACATGTGGTGGGAGGGTGACTGTCTAAAGCCTCTATGGAAGCAACTAGAAAATTGGCTATCAAAGGTGCTTGCCACCAGAGTGTGCTTATCAGTGAAAAGAGCTCTACGGGACACTTTGGAACGAAGTGACTCCGTCACAGAACCGGAGTTCTGTGTCCAGACTTGCATAGCAGCGAGATTGGAAATATCGAGAATGTGGAAACATAAAACAGGCCTGACTTTTGCTGCGGTACTGAATAGATTAGATCAAATTTGCACACTGAATAAACTCACAGCAGGAACACACAAAAGGATGAAGCAATACCACTAAATATGGGACCCCCTACTTGCAATGGAGAGCTACCTGGACTTCTTAGCTTCTTGGACAAACATTAGTGCCCTGATCAGCTTATCTAGCCATATGGTTCCGTGCTCCTCTCCTTCGATTGATGGGGCAGATTGAATGCTCATATTAGGGTTCTGGCTTTGCTCTCGGGCATCTCATTCATTCATTCATTCAACTGATGTACTTCCAGAATATCATTGATATTAGCGATGATAATGCTGTTCTTGGACTCTTTTGATGTCATTGTTGCGATAGAAATTTGGTATGAATAGTAGGGGGATACGTTTAATGGGGAGGGAGGGTACTTTCAGGGGAAATGGAAAACTGTGGTGCCTTTATACTTTGTATTCAATTATGTGTTTTGCAGTAATTCTGTTATCTTCATTACTGTGCACCAATAAAAATGTTAAAACAAAAAAAAGAAATACTATGGCCTTTCTAGTCTCCCCATCTGCCCAGCTAACTTAGCTTTACAAATCTCATCACTCCCTTAGAGATCCTGTATATATTTCATGCTTTCTTGAATTCAGATACTGTTTTTGTCTCCACCATCTCCATTGAGAGTCCATTCCATGCATCTACTACCCTTTCTATAAAGAAATAGTTCCTAAAATTACTCAAGTCTACCTCCTTTCACCCTCATTCCATGACTTCTTTCTAGAGCCTCCTTTTTGTTAAAAGAGGTCACCTCCTGTATACTGAAACCTTGGAGATATTTAAATGTCTTTACTATATCTTGTCTATCTCACCTTTCCTCTAGGGTATACATCTTTAGATCTTTCAGTCAGTGCCCATATGCTTTAAAATGAAGACCACTGACCATTTTAGTAGCCACCCATTGGACAGACTCCATTCTGTTTATATTGTTTTAAGGTATGGTCTCCAGAATAGTACACAGTATTCCAAATGAGGTCTCACTAGGTACCTATACAGTTTACTCATGGCTTTCTGAGGGCCAAGCCTACATTTTTTACAATAGATCTATTATCATATGGGTTTCAAGTGTCTTTTTTGCAAGGTTTTCTGGTTGGCAACAAAGCAGTGCATGTAAAAATAATATATATAGTGTTGATATTTTTACCTCCATATATTATACTTTGAATATCCTTTTTCATGTAATATCTATTAATACATTTGTTAACTGTATATGGCAATGGCCGGGAGGCTGGGGGTGCATGCACAAGGCACCTAAATTCCTTGCACCAGCCTAGAAGAGTGCACCATACACAGAGAAACTATTCACCCATCTCCCACTTCTCCAGGAGGCAAATGCTGGGAAAAGCCAAGAGACAGGAAGTAGGGTTTCTGGAAGTGTGGCAGGGTTGCCAGCTTTTTAGAAATATTAATACTGACACCATCTGCCACTCGTCCAGGAACTTTGACCCTTCCGCAGCATTTCAAATCACCAAAAAAGGGCCTCTTTGATGTGTGCGTGCCTTGGGGGTGGGGGGGTGGGCATGGAGGAGTGGGTGGTGAACACCAACTCATCCCTTGCCTCAGGCAGTAGATTACCTTAAGATGACCCTGTAAAGATTTCCAACATTTTGCCCTGCTTTCCTTTGTAATCAAACCAGATGACTTTAATATCAGAATCATAGATTTGACAGTGTTTCAGTGGATGGGTGTTGAAGATTTGGAAATGCAGCTCACTGAATTACAATGCTCAGACTTATGAGCCTCAAAAATTTAAGGTTCTGCAGGGCACACTTGAAACTGAGATCACGATCATGAACAATTGGAATTCCCTACTTGGGAAATTTGACTGTTTGACTAAAGTAGCATTTTCACTGCTCTCGACATTTGCATCTACATACATCTATAAACATATTTTCATATATGAAGTTAGTTCTTTGTCCCTCCTGGAGCCATTTAACGACTAAACACTCAGAGGCTTGTATGCTGCTTGATATGTTAAATTAGAAGCTCAAGAGGGAGTCCAAGATGGCCACCCAATAGATGAGACGCACACAACCTCGCTCCAGGCTACCTTTTTGAAATTTGCCTTTTTTGAAATATTTCCTAGAATAGCTATCCATGCCTCACACTAAACGAAAGGCTAAATTAAAGCCTAATATTACCTCAACTCCTGTAGATATTTGGCAGCCAAGTATCGAGAGCGTGTTTGCGAGACCTGGAAGGATTTTGCCGGTTCGAGGCAACGCGAGTTCCACGGAGAGGAGCAGGCCCCAGGGACCCAGTTAGAAGAGGCATCCCTCAGTCCCGGTGCACCGGAGGCTCCAGACCCGCCATCTGGGATTTTTTGTACATCGGAGGAAGCCACAGCAGGGTGGCTAGAAGGGAAAATGGTGCCAGAAAGAACTTTGACCCAGAGAAAGAACGCCGAGGAGGTGATTCTTTCGGTGAGCGAAGAAGATCGTGGCTCCAGGGGACAGACGCCACTGGAGGTCCCAGACGAAGGGAATAATGGAGAACCTGAGGCAACAGGAAAACGTGAGCCGGAGATACAGGTAGCGGGTGTATACCCATTTGAAAAACCTAAAAAAATTAGTGGAGATACAATTTGGGGCATGTTTATAGCAATGAATTCTTCTATTAAAAATATGTCTGGATTACTTAGAGAAAATATTCAACATACCAAGAACTTTGAAGTTAAGGTTAAAGCTCTGGAAAAACGAGTAATCGAGAATGAACAGAGGGTAGAAAGTATTAAAGAAGTTCAAAATAACCTGGTGAAATCTAATATAATAAATAATGCCCGAATTGAGAAAATGGAAAATGAACAGAGAAAGAAAATTACTTCTTACCTGCTAATTTTCGTTCCTGTAGTACTATGGATCAGTCCAGACGGTGGGTTATGTCCCCCGTCCAGCAGATGGAGTCAGAGCAAACTTCGGAGGGTGCTGGCATATAAACCGGTGCACCCCTCCTGTATCCTCAGTATCGAGAATATCAAAGCCAAGGAAGAATACTGGACAGACCAAGGCAGGTGGATCAAGCAAAACCCTGAACAATCAACCGTAAACCGTGAAAAAACTATGCAACGTGCAATAAGAACTGTCCAAACAGGGACAAACACAGACACACAGGTAGAGATCCCCGAAGGGAGAATAACCATGAGAATAGGAAGACAGGAGAGACGAACGAGCAGGTTCCCTCCTAGATCTCAAGAGACGTCCAGGGAGGGCGTCTGGACTGATCCATAGTACTACAGGAACGAAAATTAGCAGGTAAGAAGTAATTTTCTTTTCCCTGTACGTACTAGGATCAGTCCAGACGGTGGGATGTACCAAAGCTTCCCTAAACCGGGTGGGTCCCCGGGAAGCCTGCTCGAAGGACCCTGTCCCCAAAGGAACCAGACTCGGATACCTGTACATGGAGCCGGTAATGTCTGGAGAACGTGTGGAGAGACTTCCAGGTCGCCGCATGACAAATTTCCTGCGCAGAGACGAGCTGGGACTCCGCACAGGAGGCAGCCTGGGCTCGGAGAGAGTGAGCCTTGAGACCCGGCGGGGGATCCTTTCCGGAACCGATGTACGCCGAAGTCACCGCCTCCTTGAGCTAGCGCGCAATCGTAGTCTTGGACGCTTGACTACCCTTTCTAGGCCCCGACCAGAGCACGAAAAGGTGATCGGAGACCCGGAACTCGTTAGTCACCTCCAAATAACGGAGAAGGGTGCGCTTCACATCCAGGCGGCGAAGAGACAGGGAAGCATCAGCCGGGAAGGCAGGCAGCTCCACTACCTGGTTCACGTGGAAGGAGGAAACCACCTTCGGCAGGAACGAAGGGACAGTCCGGATGTGAACCCCCGAGTCCGTGAACCGGAGGAAGGGTTCCCGACACGAAAGAGCCTGCAGCTCGGAGATACGCCACGCCGAAGCGATGGCGACCAGGAAGACCGCCTTCAGAGTGATGTCCTTGAGAGTGGCCTGCCGCTGGGGCTCAAAGGGAGGGCCCCCTAGAGCCCGCAAGACCAGGTTGAGATTCCACGAAGGACAGAGAGGACGCACCGGACGTAGGCGCTTAACTCCCCGGAGGAATCGCGAGATGTCTGGATGAGCCGACAGACCAGGCCGTCCCCCGGCACGAGCCAGCGACGCGAGAGCGGAGACCTGCACCCTCAGGGAATTATAGGAGAGACCCTTCTCCAGCCCCTCCTGCAGGAACGCCAGCACTAGATGACGGGATACTGCAGTCGCGAGAGCCCCCCCGCGCCGAGCACCAGACCTCAAAAACCTTCCATACCCGCACATAAGCGACCGAAGTGGAGGTCTTCCGCGCCTGAAGGAGCGTATCTACCACGGGACCGGCGTAGCCTTTGCGCAAGAGGCCCCTCCTCTCATAAGCCACGCCGCAAGACAGAAGTGTTCCGCCTGCTCCGAAAATACCGGGCCCTGGCGGAGCAGACGTGGCAGGTGCGAGAGACGAAGGGGCTCGCCCACCGCCAGACGAAGGAGATCCGCGAACCACGGGCGCCGCGGCCAC
Source organism: Rhinatrema bivittatum (assembly GCF_901001135.1). Taxonomy (NCBI): domain Eukaryota; kingdom Metazoa; phylum Chordata; class Amphibia; order Gymnophiona; family Rhinatrematidae; genus Rhinatrema; species Rhinatrema bivittatum. The sequence continues at coordinate 425,002,622 of NC_042615.1, read as the reverse complement.
TCCGGAGCCACTAGAATGACCCGACCGACGTGTTTTTCTATTCTCCTTAGCACCTTGCCCACGAGGGGCCAGGGGGGAAAAACGTAGAGCAACAGCCGAGGGGGCCAGGGAAGGGCCAGGGCGTCTACGCCCTCCGCGCCGCGCTCCCGCCGACGGCTGAAGAACCGAAAGGCTTTCGCGTTGACCGCTGACGCCATGAGATCCAACGCGGGCGTCCCCCGGCGTCTGACAATGAGAGCCATCGCCTCGTCGGAGAGGGACCGCTCTCCCGGATCCAACACCTGACGACTAACTCTGATTATCCCGATTATCCTGATCTTATTAGATATATCAGCAGCGTTTGACACGCTTGATCATGAGATCCTACTAGCGAGACTACAAGCAATTGGTATACAGGCTACAGTACTGCGTTGGTTTACTGGCTATTTGGCCAATCGTCAATGTCAAATAAATTTCAAAGGCAAATCCTCGACAATCTATATGCAAAATACAGGGGTTCCGCAAGGTTCATCCTTGTCACCGGTATTGTTTAATATCTACCTTCTCCCACTGTGTCAGATTCTAGCTGCACTAGATGTTCATTTTAAGATTTATGCGGACGATATTCAAATCTATGTCCCTTATAAATCTTCCTGGGCTGACACTATTTCATTATGCAACCTGTATGTCAATACAATTAAACAGTGGCTATGCCACAGTCGACTTAAACTTAATACTAAAAAAACAGAACTTCTTTTTCTGAGTGTTCTAGATAACTCTTCAAATGGTCCTCCTTCACCGATCACTCTGGGCAATGAGATAATCAATGTTAAGAAAGTTACCCGCAATTTGGGAATTCAAATGGATACAAATCTATCCTTATCCTATCACGTTTCCAATCTGGTAAAAAATTCATTCTTTAAGCTGCATACTTTAAAAAGATTAAAACCTCTACTCTTCAAAAATGACTTTCAAACTGTTTTACAGTCTCTTTTGTTCTCGGGTTTAGATTACTGTAACAGCTTGTTTCTGGGTCTTCCAGACCCTGCGATAAAACCATTACAGCAAATACAGAATTCAGCAGCTCGTCTTTTAGTAGGACTACCTATGAGACATCATATTTCCCCTATCTTGTATAAGCTTCATTGGCTCCCAATTAAATATCGAGTAAAATATAAGGTTCTCTCTATAATTCATTCATTAATTCATGACCATGATTCTACATGGCTTTGTACATCTTTACGGTTGTATAAACCAATGAGACACCTTCGATCAACATCTCAATATTTGCTCGATATTCCTACAGTTAAAATAGCTAGACTTAATATGACCAGGGAGAGGGCCTTTTCAGCGGCTGGACCGCTGTTGTGGAATTCTCTCCCTAACACCTTAAGGCAAATTATTAGTCATAGCGAATTTAAGAAGGCAGTTAAAACTTATTTATTCAAGATTGCATATGCTCATCTTGATAATTGACTACTCCATGTTCTAAGCCACATTTTTTTGTAGTAATTTACCATTCGATTATACATTTTGAAGGAAAATGGTTTATATGAGTTATATTCTATATTCATTATCTCCTTTCTATCTTTGACTATTTTTGTTAAAAATTAGTATATTTATTTTATGAGTAGGGATTATAACAATTTATTGTATTTTTATTCTTTCTATGTCTTATCTATATTTTTAAATCTGATGTTTTTATTTTTATTTTATTTTTATTTTCATTTTTTATTTTTTCTTGGTTAACTGGTTCTATATAATCGAAATATGTAAACCGTCTTGATCAAACTAGTTTGAAAAGACGGTATAGAAATATTTTTAAATAAATAAATAAATAAATAAGATAATCCGCCTGGATGTTGTCCACCCCGGCGATGTGGGAGGCTTCCAGACGGTCCAGGAAACGTTCCGCCCAATCCATCAGACGCGCCGCTTCCAGCGCCACCAGTCTGCTCCTGGTGCCCCCTTGCCGGTTGATGTAAGCCACCGTCGTCGCATTGTCCGAGAGGACTCGGACCGCTCGTCCTCTGATCATGGGCAGGAACTGCACGAGAGCCAACCGGACCGCCCGGGTCTCCAGGCGGTTGATTGGCCAGGCCGTCTGTTCTTTCGTCCACAGACCCTGCGCCGAGCTCCGGAGACACACTGCCCCCCAGCCGGACAGGCTGGCATCGGTGGTGACCACAATCCAGTCCGGCGTCTCCAGGGGGCATCCTTGGGATAGGTTCCTGGGATCCAACCACCATCGCAAGCTGGCCCTGGCGGTCGGAGGGAGAGGAAGGATCGCCTGATAGTCCTGGGAGACCGGCTTCCATCTCGAGAGAAGGGACATTTGCAGGGGCCTCAAGTGTGCAAACGCCCAGGGGACCAGGCTGATTGCGAACGCCATAGAGCCGAGGACCTGCAGGTAGTCCCGCGCCGTGTGAACCTGGAGAGCAGAAAACCTGATGATCAGCTCCCGCAGGGCTTGCGCCTTGTCCGGCCGCAGGAAGACCTTGCCCTGTACCGTGTCGAAGCGCGCCCCCAGGAAGTCCAACCGTTGGGACGGAAGGAGACTGCTCTTGTTGAAGTTCACCACCCAGCCCAGGGACTGTAGGAAGGACACAACTCTGTTGACTGCCGCCCGCCCTTGCGGCAAGGACTTCGCTCTGATGAGCCAGTCGTCCAAATAAGGGTGTACGAGAATGCCTTCCCTCCTCAGTGCTGCTGCCACCACTACCATAACCTTGGTAAAGGTCCTGGGCGCGGTCGCCAGACCGAAGGGCAGCGCCTGGAACTGAAAGTGTTGACCCAAGATCTTGAAACGAAGGTACCTCCAATGGTCCGGACGGATCGGGATATGCAGATAAGCTTCCGTGAGATCGAGGGAGGCTAGGAACTCCCCCTGATGAACCGCCGCGATGACGGAGCGGAGCGTCTCCATACGAAACCTGGAGATCCGAAGCGTCTTGTTGACCTCCTTGAGATCCAGAATAGGGCGAAAGGATCCGTCCTTTTTGGGAACCACGAAGTAAATTGAATAATGTCCCGAGCCCACCTCTCCTGAGGGGACGGGCGCAATGGCCCCCAAGTCCAGGAGGCGGTCCAGCATCTGCTGTATCCCCAGCCGCTTGATGCTGGACCCGCAGGGAGAAAAGAGGAACCTGTCCCTGGGGGACCGGACAAATTCCAACGCGTAACCGTGCCTTAGGATGTCGAGGACCCAGCGGTCCGTGGTGATGTTGGCCCACTCCTCGTAAAACAGAGCGATGTGCCCCCCAATCCGGGGTAGCGAGGAGAGGGCCAGCCTGGCATCATTGCCAGGCTGGCCAGCCTGGCATCATCACTGTTCCTTGTAATAATGTTCAATAGTTGATTGTTATTGTTCTATGTTCTATGTAAAAAACCCCAGTCTAATCTACCAGACCAGGGCAACCTTTTCGTTACTTGTAAACCGGATTGATTTGTATTGCATACAGGAATTCCGGTATATAAAATTAAAAAATAAAAAATCATTGCGTTGACTTGCCGGGGGCTCCCTGAGCTGAGGAGTCCCTGGAGGGTCTGCGGCCACGAAAAGGCCGAGTCCACGACTGCGACCGGTTTGACGGGGTCCTCGGGCCTTGCTGTCTGGAACCCCTGTAGCGCCTCTGAGCGCGGTACCTGTTCCTAGGAGTCCCCGTGGACGGACGAAAGGACCGGCGACGGTCCTCTGGAAGCTTGTGGACCGAGTTCTCTCCCAGGGTCTTGATAATCTGATCTAAGTCCTCTCCAAAGAGGAACCTGCCCTTAAAAGGCAGGGCACCCAGGCTAGACTTGGAGGAAGCGTCCGCAGCCCAGTTCCGAAGCCACAGGAGGCGCCTGGCGGACACCGCCGACGCCATGGTCCTCGCCAGGACCCGCAGCAAGTCATGTAACGTGTCTGCTCCGTAAGCGATCACCGCCTCCAGCCGGTCAGCTTGAGCCGCCTCGTCCGGTGGCAACTGCTGGGAAGTGAGGAGCTGTTGGACCCATCGCAGACTGGCTCTCTGGGTAAGGGAACCGCATATGGCCGCGCGGACTCCCAGTGCCGAGACCTCGTAGATCTTCTTGAGGGCGACCTCCAGCTTCCTGTCCTGGATATCCCGTAGGGCAGTGCCTCCCGTGACCGGAATCGTGGTGCTTTTCGTGACGGCGGAAACTGCTGAGTCAACCTTGGGGACCTTCAGAAGATCCAGAAAATCGCTCGGGAGAGGATAGAGCTTATCCATGGCCCTGCTAACCCGAAGGGACGCCTCCGGGTTATTCCACTCCCTCACGAGGAGGTGTAGGAAGGAATCATGGATCGGAAACGTCCGTGCCATGGGACGGAGACCCACTAAGACAGGATCACCCTTGGATGTAGCGGAGGCCACGGAAGGCGCTGGAGGCCCCGGGGGCTCGACTGGGGGGTCAAGGTCTAATTCCTGAAGCACGTGCGGAATGAGATCCGTCAATTCCTCCTTGCGGAAGATCCGCAGGACCCGTGGGTCGTCGCATTCCAGGTGTGCTGAGAGTGTCTCGTCGTCCGCATGCGACGCCGGGTCGCCCCCCAGCCCCGGTAGGGGCGCGGGCGTAATCAGGGGGGCCCTGGGGCTGCCTCCCCCGGCCCCTAATCCTGCCACCGACACACCTGCCAGCCTTGGGGCTTTAGCGGGAGGAGGAGTGGGAACCGAGCCCCCCTGTGGATTCAGGCTCTGTAGGTACGCTTGGTGCATGAGCACCACAAAATCCGCCGAGAAACCCGATGGGCCCGCTGATGGGGTGGGAAGGGGGTCCTTGGAAAGCCCGGAGGAGGAGGAGGAGGGAAGAGGCCCAGGATCCAGGCTCGGGGGCGCCAGAGGTAAAAATTCCCCCGAGGTTTCTTCTGCGTCAGAGCCCATGCTACTTTCCAGCTCCAAGATGGCCGCCGCTCCCGCCAACGACGGGGGCGGGCCCAGCCCCCGAGGCCCGCGGCGCTCGGCTCGCGGTGGAGAAGTGGGCAGGAGAGCGGTGCTAGTCTCCCCTCCAGGAAGGCACCTGCCGCAGAGACCGTCCCTCGATGCGGCTTGTCCCGGGCCGCCACAGGCTGAACAACGGACGCGCTGCATCGCGAACGTCCGGGGAGGGGGGGGGCCAATGCACACGAGGCAGCAACGCCGAAGAACTCGCCGCGGGAGGAGCGGGCCGCCGCGCCCGAGCTCAACTCAAATCCGCCCCAACAGCCCCGGGGGCGGCAGGGGAATGAAACGTCCGCGCCGCCTGCGGTCCCGGGGAATGTGACGTCGCGGGACCGCAGGGAGAGGGCGAAAGACCGCGACTGAAGTGAGGGGAGAGGCTGGCCCCACCAGCATCCACCGACGGAGAACGCCAAAGCGAGCTAGAAAGGAAAAAATACAAAAACTCCCCCCCAAAAACACTTACCCTGTGCCCCTCCGGGATAGGAAGCTAGACGGGGGGGGAAGGAAGGAAGAGGCAGTCCAAATGGCAAGCCTGAAACAGAAACAAACGTGGCGCCAGCCGAGCCGGCTCACCACCAGAAGAACAAAACTTTTTTTTTTTTTTTTTTCAAACTAATAAGATTTAATAACTTGATCCACTGGAAGATAGAATAATAAGAAAAAACAAGTGACAAGTCACTCAGTAGAGGGAACCATGAGTTCCCCTTCTCACATCTGCTGGAGTCAGAGAGATACTGAGGATACAGGAGGGGTGCACCGGCTTATATGCCAGCACCCTCCGAAGTTTGCTCTGACTCCATCTGCTGGACGGGGGACATAACCCACCGTCTGGACTGATCCTAGTACGTACAGGGAACGCCTTAACCTTCGTATATTGAATTTCCTGAAGCTTAAAGGTTTATCACCAAGGGATTTATTTAGAAGTTACATCAAGGACATTTTGAAATTTCCTGAAGAGACTTTACCGGTTTTATCTAGGATATACTACCTGCCTAGCAATAAGGAAAAAAAAGTTCAGTTGTCTCAATCGCAAAAAGAGAAAGAGGAGTCTATGGATGTATCAGCTCTCCTAGAAATGACTTTGGAAACTGTGATAACTACTAGAGAAACTCTGTTTGTATCATGTGTCTTTATATCTGATAGAGATACTATATTGAGAAGTTACTTAAGAAACCAAGATTTACAATTCCACGGTTCTAGGCTGTGGATATACCCAGATGTAACTAGAGTAACTCAGGAGAGAAGAAGGACTTTCCTACAAATGCGCCCAGAAGCGTTAAGCAGGGGTGCAAAATTTATATTAAGATATCCCTCTAAATGTGTTTTGATTTTTCAAGATGCTAGGTATGTGTTTCAAGATCCTACACAGCCACGGGGGTATCTTGACTCACATTCCTGAATATTGTCTCAGGCCCGTGCATTGATTTGTAACCATTCAGGTATCATTTATTGGAAGGGAATATCGGTTGATAGTATGTTTTGTTTTCTTCTAAATGCTGCTCATTTATGTATTGGACTCCCTATTTCTTATAATATATACAGATCAGGAAGTTAGTATTATATGTTAAATGATGGAGAAGTTATGGAAGATTTCCTAATCCTGTATCTGATATTCTTGAACTTATGTTCTGTAGAATTTGTAAAACTTAATAAAAATAAAATAAATAAATAAATAAAAAATTAGAAGCTCAAGCTTGGACAACTCAGCAAGGAAAAGCAAGGCTAAGGATCACGCTAAAGAACGATAAGATGGGCATCTTTATTAATGAAGTCAAAATGTAATTAAAACACGTTATAAAAAAATGTTTAAGTATTAATGGCATGCAGATCCATAAATAAGTGACTATGCAAGAGATGCATTTGCATGTGCTGCTTCCACTGCATGCAAATCTATCTTATGCAGATCAATTGTGGATATCCTGAAACGGACTTGTGACACTTGAAGGCTGGAAATGATTATCCGCTCCCCAACTTAAATTTTGGCACACCAATTCTGAAAGGTTGCTGACCTATGGTTTAGTAAATGTGACCAGCTTACCAGCTTCTTCTTTCCTTCCAGTGTGTCCTGATGATGAAATGAAGATTTTCTTCTATCACAAATCTCTCAACAGAATGACTGCCTGGCATAACAGGGCCCTAGTTCAAAGGGGAAAATACATTTATATATACATGGTTTTAATTCACGACAATAAAATGGTTCGAGAGCAAGGTAGTTAGTAATAGTACATCCACAAAACTCTTCCTTATATGATACATTTTCCATTCCTTCAAATGGGATAGCTGATTCAATGCCACTCTGGATTAATATGAATTATATTTTTTAATCAACCATTGAAAAACTTAAGAATCTAAAAAAAAAAAAAAAGAAAAGAAAACTGTAGCAAAGATACTGTGTAGAAGACCTCATATTTGCACCAAAGTAGGGCAGCGTGTAGAGACTCACTCATCACCAATAAATAAATGAGAACAACTATTGCAAAAATTTGATGCAAATTTTTAGTTCATGACTAGTTTCTGTACAAAGAAGTACAATTTCAATCGTTGCAAAGAAAATATTTATTTAGAAGCTTTTTTATACCGATATTCGTGGGTACATTGTATCGGTTTACTTATAACTGAAGGAAAATACAAAAAACAGGGGTGGGGGAGGGGGAGAATTATCTGCAGGTTTCAGTATTGTAGTTCTGGTCTGAGGATCCTTGACTCATTTTTATGGAAAAACTTTCCAATATGCCATTTTAGAATATGTTTGCTGTTTTAAATGAGTGCCGCATATGTTCTTTTAAATTTGCAACAGCTATACTAAAAAGGTAAAGCTGGCTCTCACTGTGCTTCTTTCTTGCAAATCTTACATGCAGTAGTTTAAGTCATTTCGAACAAATAATAGACTCTTGTATAGACTTTTAATAGTTAGAAATATTTCTTCAACTCTTCATTTTTATTTATAAAACACTATCATTAAGGCCTTTATAGTATAGTGATAAATTCTGCTCATAATCATGACCAGTGTATAATCATAGGTCCTTAATTTTGTCTTGCTTTTCCAAAATTGCATATAAAAATTCAAGAAAGCAAGTTTGCTTTCTGTAAATGGTGTTTTCCATAGACATTAGGATAAATAAGCCATGGCTTCTGGGCGATGTCATCTTGCAGCACCGAATGGACCTCTCGCTCATATATAGTAGAGCTTTTGCTTTACTGAGCATGTGCGGGAATTCATGTGCAGGTGTTGCTTTGTGAGCCCCTTCAGTCAGTTTTAGAGGTAATATAGCTAGACAGTCGTCTCTCCAAGGAGGCAGGCAGGTATTTAACGGATATTCATCCTGTTATCTGCAGAAAACACTGTTTACAGTGTGCAAATGTGCTTTTTCAGTCAATAAGCAAAGCTAAATTATTCATGAACTTGATTTGCTTTTGGACTTGGCCATTGAAGCAGTCCTGGCCATAAAAGTCGGGGCCCAGGATAGGCTGTCTTCAGAATCCAATGCCCCTTCCCCCCTAGCCACTCTCCCACCGACAAAGCAGTGAGCACTAAGTAGAAAAATTAGATTACATTCAATGGGAGTATAAAACCAATATGAACTCTCATAGATAAAGTAGCAAAACCTAAAGCAAAAAGAGTGAGTGAGAAGTTTAGTAACTCTTTGGGTTCTCATGTGAATGGATCCTAGGTGTTGTCATAACACTATGTGGAAAAAATGTTTTTTATTCAAAACCATAGGCTATTCCAATTGATGGCTTTCTAGAGGACAGCAAAATGTTTCCAACCTGTTTAAGCAGAGTGAATCTGGAGATTACCAAGTGCCCAACATCCAAACTGTCAAGATGATGGATGGTAGATTCGGATGAAATAGACTTCTCTCTCCTTGAATTAATAAGGATAGATCTGATCCCAGAGGAATTGGAGGACTGCTGTATATGTTTATTAGGTATGTGGACTAAACCAGTCTGGGCCATACAGCAGATATTAGGATTAGATTGGCCCGATCTTCCAGCACTTTGTTTTGAATGTTAGCAGAATCGGTAGAAAAGGGTATATGAAAACCGCATTCCAGATCAGCAGAAAAATGTCCCAACCAAACAGGAGTTCGCTAGGAAGAACACGAAAAACTTCTCCACCTTTATGATTTCTTCTGAGGTGAATCAGTTCATTGCTAGTAGATCTCAGAGGCCAAATAGTCTGTCAGCAGTTCATTGTTGGGAGCGATGAATCGCGAGGTTGGAAAGCCTTGTTTAAGTGATCTGCCAACATGTTGGAGATCCCCTGAGGGTTCCTTGCTTCCAGGAGAGCTGAAGTTTGTATATTCAGTCCCATTTTCATATCATTCATTGACAAATAGTCACTCCTGTGTATCACTGTTTTACTCAAGGAGAACATCGTTGATTGTTATGAGAAAGTTGTTAGAGTGCATCTGATCACTCAACTCCAGAAGGTGGATTCTAGAATCATTAATCATTAATCACCAAGGTGGAAATTTCCAGTTTTAAGTAAACATTGTGCTGGTACCTAGATGCTGTCCAACTGTAGGATGGAGCCTCCACCCTGGTTACTTCCTCTCCAGGTACTGTTGGTAAAAGACATCTCAGCAAATGGGTGGGGCACCCACACAGGCTCCTTCCAGAATCAAAGAGATATATGTAGGATATATATATATATATATATATCTCTTTGATTCTGGAAGGAGCCTGTGTGGGTGCCCCACCCATTTGCTGAGATGTCTTTTACCAACAGTACCTGGAGAGGAAGTAACCAGGGTGGAGGCTCCATCCTACAGTTGGACAGCATCTAGGTACCAGCACAATGTTTACTTAAAACTGGAAATTTCCACCTTGGTGATTAATGGTTGCGTCAGTTAGTTGCACAAGGAACCAAGACTTTACTGTAAGTGAGGTATGCAAAGCTGGGACAGAGCAAGCTTCCAGATGATGACCCCATGCATTTTAAAACAATCAACATTTCTCTTGCTGATCAGAGATGAATGCTTAACAATTTGTAAGCAAGCTAGAGTGTTCTCTCGAACTAATTAAAGAAAGGCTCTCTCCAATAAAGAAATTATCCCTGCTCCAAGAAGTTTAATGTTCTGGGAGGGAATCTACTTCAAATATAGAAAAAACCCTAATGGCTGCAAAACGTGTACAACATTGGTAGGGAGGTTAGCACGCCATTAATGGTCAATCATCTATTTATTCAAAGACTTGGATGTTCTGTAAAGCAGGAGCACTGCTATTACAGCGAGGCACATAGTGATGACTCCCAATGCTGGTAACAGAGCAAAGGGCAGCACTTTGTATTGAAAGTGGAAAGAATCCACCATAAAATGCAAGTAATATGAGTGGGAGGGTTGGGTAGGAGCATGTGCATAAGCATCCTTTAGGCTGAAAACACACCTCCATTCTATGGTCTGTGTGTTGCAGGAATTCATTTTGAATTCTTTTGGGAGTAAATATCTTTTCATCCTTCTTGAATCAATGATGGGCGTCAGTCACCCCCCACCCCTACCCCAATTTCTTGGGAAGAAAGTTCTAGGAATAGAACCCAAATTGCATGAAGTGAGATGGACTAAAGGATGAACAATAAGAACTGAGAAAAATGTAAATGATATCCAGATTGCACTATCTGGAGAACTCAGCACTGTCTGGTGATCTTGCATGATCTCTCCAGGAAAGGTTGGATTCTCTACTCAATAGGAATGGCAGAATTTTGGTTTTGCAGAGTGATCCAAACTCAGTCTAGAGATAGGTTGGACTTGTTTTTGGTTGATGGCATACTCGCTGTTGAACACAGGCCAGAAACTGATGTTACTGGGAATAAGGTCTTTTAAAACAGCAATAGGAGCACCGTGCTGTTTTTTTAAGCCAAGCAACTGATTTCATGAGCTTTTGCAGGAAAAGATTTCCAAGACAAGAATTACTCACTAATCTGTTGTGGACATCAAGAAAAATAGTGGCTCTCCATCAAGTCATATAGCAAGGTCTGATGGAAGCTGCTGAGGTATGTGGTATAGTATCAAAAGAATCGAAGATAGATGGAAGGAGATGGCATATGCATGCTTCCAGAAATGGTAGAAAGTCCACGCACCACCAAGTATAGTGGTTTGAAATACCTGTCCCAGAAAATTATCCAGCAATTCTAGATCCTCCCCTGGAAGTATTCTTGTTCAATAAGCACGGATCATGTAGAATTGGTGGGTGGAAACTCATGTATTAAACATGAGTTTTTGTTGTTTTTTTTATTATACTTTCTTTTTTACCAAATTCACTGGCGAGGTAGTTGCACTATTCCAAAATCCCAGTGAGATGCTGCACTGAAAACAGATTTAATTCCCTTGCAACTGGGGCCTATGGAAGAGCAGTTCTTCCACAGATTGCACTGTAATTCCTGTAGGATTTTATGAACTGGAATGGCTGGATGGCCGGTAATTCCAGAAATTGAAGGAAATCAAATGTTTGATCAAGGATATTTGTTCCTAGAAATATTAAGTCAGAGTGTTTTTCCCCTGACCAGAAATCTAGAGTAAGTTATTGATTCTGCAGTATTCCAATGAATAGACGAATTCTATTGTCTTTTTATCATCTAGATATCCAAAAATGATAGTGAGGTGTCTGAGCAGCATCCCCCGGGAGAGGCTTCCAGAGGTCACCACAAGCGATCCAGGGATGGACTTCCACAGCCCCAACTTCCAGAGGTCCTGCACCCGTCGCAGTACAGGAGAACGTACTGCGCGCGTCCTTAAGCTTCAATTAACTGAGTGAAGATTCATTTAAGGGTGGTTAGAGGTTTGGTAAGTATAGTTTTCGGAAATCTTTGGACTTATAAAAGTTTGGTGAAATGTGAAACAGAGGGATATATTCTTTAGAGTTTGTGTGTCTGAGGTAATAAGCAAGCTAGAGATAGTTAATTCTAGTGTGTCTTTCCCACCCACTTAATCCTTGATTTTTAGGCACAAGACACTTTCTCATTAAAAATCAATCAGGGTCATCTAAATCATACTATTGTACGAGCCCTATTGAAAGTTTAATCATCCCCTTGTAGGACACTAGCTGATTAATTAATAAATTCACCTGTAAATTTAAAGTACTCATTCCAACTCCCTTAGTATCCTAAACTTAACTAGGAACTCAATAAAACTAAGATGAAGGCAGCAGTCCAGCAGCAAGAGGGGGGGCTTTCCAGTCTTTTGCATTGAGTGTCACATGTATGATTTTTTTTACCAGCCGGTGAGAGACTGTGTGTGTACTCGGTGCAAAGAGCTCCTGGCTCTCAGGGAATGAGTCCCATCTCTAGAAGCTAAAGTAGCAGACTTTGAGGAGCTGAGGCAGACAGAGGTACATTGATGAGACCTTCAGTGACATTGTAGCCAAGTCCCAAATCCAGTCTGGCAGCCTCAGTGCTGCTTTGGATCAGAAAGGTCTCCCAGTAGGAGAACATCAGCCTGGTTTAGCAGGAAGTGATCCTGTAGCAAGGACATGCTCTCCAGGTGATGTATTGTCCTCTCGCACTGAGGACAAGTCACCCAGGGCTACTGCCCAGGAGGGAAGGGTTAGGCCGGCCATCATAGTTGGTGATTCAATTATTAGAAACGTCGATAGCAGGGTGGCTGGTGGACGAGAGGACCACCTGGTAACTTGCCTGCCTGGTGCAAAGGTGGCAGATCTCACGCGTCACCTAGTTAAGATTATAGACAGTGCTGGGGAGGACCTGGCTGTCGTGGTACATGTGGGCACCAACAACATAGGAAAATGTGGGAGAGAGGTTCTGGAAGCCAAATTTAGGATTTTAGGTAGGAAGCTGAAATCCAGAACCTCCAGGGTGACATTCTCTGAAATGTTTCCTGTTTCACGTGCAGGTCCCCAGAAGCAAGCAGTGCTCCAGAGTTTCAATGCATGAATGAGACGATGGTGCAGGGAAGAGGGAGTCAGTTTTGTAAGGAACTGGGGAAACTTTTGGTGAAGGGGGAGACTTTTCCGAAAGGATGGGCTCCATCTTAACCAGAGTGGAACCAAGCTGCTGGCACTAACTTTCAAAAAGGAGATAGAGCAGCTTTTAAAACTAGAACAAGGGGGAAAGCTGACAGTCACTCAGCAGTGCATGGTTCGGAGAAATGTATCCTTGAAGGATATTAATGAAACAGGAGAGTTAGGGCATCCCAACAGAGAGGTTCCAATAAAAGCAAACGTAGTCCATGTGCCTATATGTAAAAAATCACCGAACCTAATGCATTCCAAATTATCCCTAACAACTGAAAAGCAGGTTGTTGATACAAACATTGAAATGTCTGTATGCCAATGCCAGAAGTCTAAGAAGTAAGATGGGAGAATTAGAGTGTATAGCAGCAAATGATGAGATTAACATAATTGGCATCACAGAGACTTGGTGGAAGGAGGATAACCAATGGGAAAGTGCTACATCAGGGTACAAATTATATCGCAATGATAGGGAGGATCAACTTGGTGGGGGTGTGGCACTATGTCCGGGAGGGTATAGAGTCCAACAGGATAAAGATCATACAAGAGACTAAATGCTCAGTAAAATCTACATGGGTAGAAATCCCATGTGTGTTGGATAAGAGTTTAGTGACAGGAGTATACTACCGTCCACCTGGACAAAATGGTCAGACAGATGATGAAATGCAATAATAATGGGAGATTTCAATTACCCCAATTTTGACTGGGTAAATGTAACATCAGGACTTGCTAGAGATATAAAGTTCCTGGATTTAATAAATGACTGCTTCATGGAGTAATTGGTTCAGGAACCAACAAAAGAAGGAGCTATTTTAGATTTAATTCTTAGTGGAATGCAGGATTTGGTGAGGGAGGTATCGGTGGTGGGGCCACTTGGCAACAGTGATCATAACATGATCAAATTTAAACTAATAACTGGAAGGGGGACAATAAGTAAATCTACAGCTCTAACACTAAACTTTCAAAAGGGAAACTTTGATAAAATGAGGAAAATAGAAAAAAAACAAAGGTGCAGCCGCAAAGGTTAAAAGTGTTCAACAGGCATGGACATTGCTTAAAAATACAATCCTAGAGGCACAGTCCATATGTATTCCACGCATTAAGAACGGTGGAAGGAAGGCAAAACGATTATAGTCATGGTTAAAAGGTGAGGTAAAAGAGGCTATTTTAACCAAAAAAAATCCTTCAAAAATTGGAAGAAGGATCCATCTGAAGAGAATAGGATAAAACATAAGCATTGTCAAGTTAAGTGTAAAACGCTGATAAGAGAGGCGAAGAGAGAATTTGAAATGAAGTTCGCTATAGAGGCAAAAAACTCAAAATCTTTTTAAAATATATCTGAAGCAAGAAATCTGTGAGGGAGTCAGTTGGACCATTAGATGACAGAGGGGTTTAAAGGGGCTCTTAGGGAAGATAAGGCCATTGCAGAAGGACTAAATGAATTATTTGCTTCCATGTTTACTAATGAATATGTTGGAGAGATACCAATTCCGGAGATGGTTTTCAGGGGTGATGAATCAGACGAACTGAAACAAATCACTGTGAACCTGGAAGATGTAGTAGGCCAGATTGACAACTAAAGAGTAGCAAATCACCAGGACCGGATGGTGTGCATCCTAGGGTGCTGAAGGAACTAAAAAAATGAAATTTCTGATTATTAGTTAAAATTTGTAACCTATCATTAAAGTCATTCATTGTACCTGAAGACTGGAGGGTGGCCAATGTAACACCAATATTTAAAAAGGGCTCCAGGGGCGATCCGGGTAACTATAGACCAGTGAGCCTGACTTCAGTGCCAGGAAAAATAGTAGAAACTATTCTGAAGATCAAAATCGTGGAGCATATAGAAAGACATGGTTTAATGGAACACAGTCAACATGGATTTACCCAAGGGAAGTGTTGACTAACAAATCTGCTTCATTTATTTGAAGGGGTTAATAAACAGGTGGATAAAGGTGAACCGGTAGATGTAGTGTATTTGGATTTTCAGAAGGCGTTTGACAAAGTTCCTCATGAGGCTTCTAAGAAAACTAAAAAGTCATGGGATAGGAGGCGATGTCCTTTCGTGGATTACAAACTGGTTAAAAGACAGGAAACAGAGAGTAGGATTAAATGGTCAATTTTCTCAGTGGAAAAGGTTAAACAGTGGAGTGTCTCAGGGATCTGTACTTGGACCGGTGCTTTTCAATATACCGTATTTTTCGCTCCATAAGACGCACCTAGGATTCAGAACGGGAAAATTAAAAAACAAAACAAAAAAAAATGGTGTGCTAAACCAGCTCTGTTCCTGGGCGTCTGTGTCTCTTATGGAGCAAATTAGGGGAGGGCATAAAATGTTTTTTTTGTCCCCCAATTCCCCATCCCAACCCTTTAAATTTAACTAAAACCCCCCATCCTCCTGACCCCCCCCCCAAACTTGCCCCCCATCCTCCTGACCCCCCCCCCCCCAAACTTGCCAAACGTCCCTGGTCGACCAGCGGGGGTCCAGGAGCGATCTCCTGCACTCGGGCCGTCAGCTGCGAGTATTCAAAATGACGCCGATAGCCTTTGCCCTTACTATGTCACAGGGGCTACCGGTGCCATTGGTCGGCCCCTGTCACATGGTAGGAGCAATGTACGGCCAGCGCCCAATGGCACTGGTAGCCCCTGTGACATAGTAAAGGCAAAGCCTATCGGCGCCATTTTGAATACTGGCAGCTGACGGCCCGCGTGCAGGAGATCGCTCCTGGACCCCCACTGGACCACCAGATACAGTCTTGGGGGGGGGGGGGGGGGGTTTGTAATTCATTTTTTTTTGTTTTTTTAATTTAAATATTCCCTCCATAAGTTGCAGAGACATTTTCCCCCCCACTTTTGGGGGGAAAAAAGTGTGTCTTATGGAGCGAAAAATACGGTATATATAAATGATCCGGAAAGCAATACAACAAGTGAGGTTATCAAATTTGCGGATGATACAAAATTATTCAGAGTAGTTAAATCACAAGCAGATTGTGATACATTACAGGAGGACCTTGCAAGACTGGAAGATTGGGCATCCAAATGGCAGATGAAATTTAATGTGGACAAGTGCAAGGTGTTGCATATAGGGAAAAATAACCCTTGCTGTAGTTACACAATGTTAGGTTCCATATTAGGAGCTACCACCCAGGAAAAAGATCTAGGCATCATAGTGGATAATACTTTAAAATCATCAGCTCAGTGTGCTGCAGCAGTCAAAAAAGCAAACAGAATGTTAGGAATTATTAGGAAGGGAATGGTTAATAAAACGGAAAATGTCAATGCCTCTATAATCGCTCTATGATGAGACTGCACCTTGAATACTGTGTACAGTTCTGGTTGCTGCATCTCAAAAAAGATTAGTTGCGATGGAGAAGGTACAAAGAAGGGCAACCAAAATGATAAAGGGGATGGAACAGCTCCCCTATGAGGAAAGGCTGAAGAGGTTAGGGCTGTTCAGCTTGGAGAAGACACGGCTGAGGGGGGATATGATAGAGGTCTTTAAGATCGTGAGAGGTCTTGAATGAGTAGATGTGAATCGTTATTTACACTTTCGGATAATAGAAGGACCAGGGGGACATTCCATGAAGTTAGCAAGTAGCACATTTAAGACTAATCGGAGAAAATTCTTTTTCACTCAACGCACAATAAAGCTCTGGAATTTGTTGCCAGAGGATGTGGTTAGTGCAGTTAGTGTAGCTGGGTTCAAAAAAGGTTTGGATAAGTTCTTGGAGAAGAAATCCATTAACTGCTATTAATCAAGTTTATCTAGGGAATAGCCACTGCTATTAATTGCATCAGTAACATGGGATCTTCTTAGTGTTTGGGTAATTGCCAGGTTCTTGTGACCTGGTTTGGCCTCTGTTGGAAACAGGATGCTGGGCTTGATGGATCCTTGGTCTGACCCAGCATGGCAAGTTCTTATGTTCTTAATATTCCATAGTGAACATATTAATGCATTGATCCTCCTATGAAACCAGCACAATTTCTCTTGACACAATTTCTCTTTTTACAACATCTATAAATATATCTTTTCCAAATGAACATAACACCACACCATGTAGATACCAGAGTTGCTGACCTGTAACAGGTGTTCTCACAGGACAGCAGGATGTTAGTCCTCACACATGGGTGACATCAGGATGGAGCCCAATCACGGTACACTTTTATCAAAGCTTCTAGAACTGTGACTGGCACCTACTGGGCATCCAGCAGGGGTCCCCCTTCAGTCACGTGTATAGCAAGAAGTACATACGAAAAATAATAAAACAAGAATGAATCCAACTCCGCGGCGTGGCGGGTAGGTTTCGTGAGGACTAACATCCTGCTGTTCTGTTACAGGTAAGCAACTTTGCTTTCTCACAGGACAAGCAGGATGTTAGTCCTCACACATGGGTGAATAGCGAGCTGAGGATGCCCGAGCAATGCACCCAAAGACGTGTAACAGTCACAACAACAGGGGTGGATTTGGGTAGGAGGGCATCCTGAAACCCTGCACGGGTCGCCGGAAGGATGTTGGGAAGTTAAACAGAAAATAAGTTGCGAAGAACCAACTGGCCAAAGATGGAATCTTGTCTGCCAGCCTTGTCTAAGCAGTAATGGGCTGTGAAGGTATGGCGAGAGCTCCAGGTAGCAGCCTTACAAATGTCAGCAAGCAGCACCGAATGGAGGTACGCTACTGATGTCGCCATGGCCCTGATAGAGTGTGCTTTCACATGGTCTTGTAGCAGAATGCCTGCTTGTGGTAGCAAAAGGAGATACAGTCCGTCAACCTGGTGGAGAGGGTCTGCTTTCCCACTGGATTTCCCAATTTGATGGCATCAAAAGATACAAACAATTGAATTGACTTCCTGTGGGCTGACGTGGACTCTAGATAGAAGGTTAGGACACGTTTACAGTCCAAGGAATGTAGAGCCTGTTCTTCTGGGTTTGAATTGGGTCTGGGAAAGAAAGTAGGTAGGATGATGGATTGATTAAGATGAAACTCAGATACTAACTTCGATAAGAATTTAGGGTGGGTGTGGAGCACTACTCTGTCATGCAGAATTTTAGTGTAAGGCGGGTAGGTGACTAATGCCTGCAACTCACTAACTCTGCAAGCGGATGAGCAAGAAGAAAAATAACTTTCCAGGTGAGATAGCTAAGATTGCAGGAGTGGAGAAGCTCAAACGGAGGTTTCATGAGCTGTCCTAACACCAGGTTAAGGTCACAAGCAGGAGGCGGAGTGAAGGTTTTAGGTGGAGCAAGCCTCTCATGAAGCGTGCTACTAAGGGTTGTGTCGAAATAGAGACATCTCCCACGCCGTTGTGGAACGCGGCTACCGCACTAACATGCACCCTGAAAGAGGAAGTTTTTAGGCCTGACTGTCAGGTGCCAGAGATAGTCCAAAAACTTCGCAGTGGAACACGTGAAGGGGGTCTATGGACATGGAAATGCACCAGACCATAAACCTCTTCCATTTAGAATGATAAGATCGCCTAGTGGAAGGCTTTTGTGAAGCTACCAGGACTTGGGACACCGACTCCGAAAGGTTAAGGGGTTGAAGAATTAACCTTTCAACATCCAGGCCGTCAGGGACAGGGCCTGGAGGTTGGGGTGGTGTAGGTACCCGTCGTTCTGAGAAGCGGATCCTTCCCCAGAGGGATGGGCCGGTGGATCAATAGGTCCTGGAGGATTGGAAACCAGACCTGGTGCGGCCAGTGAGATGCTATGAGAATCATTAAGCCCTTGTCCTTTTGTAACTTCACGAGAGTCCTCGAGATGAGTGGAAGTGGAGGGTACGTATAGAGGAAATCGCTGGACCACGAAAGGGCGAAAGCGTCCCTCGGCTGTGAGTGGCGGCTGCGAGTGAGCGAGCAGAAGTTCTCTACTTTGCGGTTGTGGACTGACGCAGAGGTTTATGCGAGAGTAACCCCAACGTCAGAAGATTGTGTCCGCTACAGTGGGGTTGAGCGACCACTCGTGCGGATGAAATGTGCGAATCAACTTGTCCGCCAGAACATTGTCCACGCCAGCCAAGTAGGTTGCTCTGAGGTACATCGAGTGGGAAAGGGCCCGCGCCCATATCTGTGCAGTTTCCTGACACAGAAGTTAGGAGCCCATTCCCTCTTACTTGTTGATGTACCACATCACCACCTGATTGTCTGTTTGAATCAGGATGACCATGTTCGAGAGGCAATCCTGAAAAACCCTGAGGGCATATCTGATCGCCCGAAGCTCCAGGAAATTTATTTGATGTTTGGCTTCCTCTGGAGACCAGGTTCCCGGAGTCTGCAGGTCGTCGACATGACCACCCCACCCTAGGTTGGAGGCGTCAGACATCAATATAATTTGAGGTTCTGGAGCCTGAAAGGGAAGGCCTTGAAGGAGATTGGAGTGTTGCATCCACCAGGCCGGCGACAGGCAGAGCTGCTTGGTACCATGGACAATGCTGGACATAGGATGAAACGCCTGAGACCACTGGGATTTCAGGGTGCACTGCATCACTCTCATGGCTAGGCGGGCCATCGGAGTGACATGTACCAAGGATGCCATGTGACCTAGCAAAGTGAGGAAATGACGAGCTGTTAAGTAATCTCGGGCCTGGATGTACTGTGCCAGGGACGCGAGAATGTGAGCCCGATCCTGAGGGAGAAAGGCTTTTGCCTGTACGTTGTCCAGGTTGGCCCCTATGAAGGATAGGGTTTGAGATGGAACTAGCTTGGACTTGGGATAGTTGACCAGAAACCCCAGGGACAACAGAGTAAGGAGAGTCAGACGCAAGGAAGCTGGTGCATCCTTTTCAGTTGGAGCCCTTATCAACCAATCGTCGAGATAAGGGTAGACATGGATCCCTTGACCCCTGAGGTAGGCTGCGACCACTACGAGACACTTGGTAAATACTCATGGAGCGGACACTAGGCCGAACGGCACTACGCTGTACTAGAAATGACGGGGGCCGACCAAGACCCGAAGAAATTTGCGATGAGATGGAGTGATCGATGTGTGTGTATGCGTCTTGGAGATCCAGAGAGCAAAGCCAATCTCCTCTTTGCAGAAGAGGAAGTAGAGAGCCCAAGGTTACCTTTCTGAACTTCTCCTTTTGTAGATACCTGTTTAAGGCTCGAAGGTCCAGGATTGGACGAAAGCCACCTGACTTTTTTGGGATGAGGAAATACCGGGAAAAGAACCCCTGCCGGGCGAGGAGCACTGGTTCTATCGCCGAGGATTTGAAGAGGGATGAGATCTCCTCCTCTAAAAAGGAGCATGGTCAGATGATCCCCATGTCAGCTGAGGTGGGGAGTATGCCGGTACTGTCAGAAAGTTGAGGTGGTAACCTTGAATCACTACAGCAAGTACCCATTGATCTGTGGTGATCGTGTGCCATATGTTGGTGAAGTGGGACAACCCAACGCCGACAGGTACTGATGGTAGAGGAGGTTGACATATGCTCGCCAGCAAGGAGTCAAAATCCTGACGCTGGTCCAGGTTGAGGTGCTGGCTATATCTTCTGAGCACGGGATTGTCTGGACTGACCTTTTTGGTAAGGTCTGGAGGGACGACCTCGAGTAGCAGAATGATACCTTCTTGGCTTGTAGGCCGGCCACTTACAGCCCTGCCTGAATGTCCTCTTGGAGGCGGACAAGAAATCAGAAGGTACTGCACAGAGCTGACGTAGTGTCTCATGGTGGTCTTTAAGCTGCGCTACAGTTCCTTGGATTTTGTCTCCGAAGAGATTATCCCCAGCACAGGGCAGGTCAGCTAACCTAACCTGTCCTGTACTTCTGGTCTGAGGTATGAGGTATTCAACCAGGCCCACCTCCGTGCACTATTCCCCGCTGCGGACACCCTAGAGGCAGTGTCAAAAATGTCATATGCAGCGCGGACCTCATGCTTGCCAGCATCTAGACCCTTCTGAGCCAGGGTATTAAGCTGGTCGGGTAAGGATTCAGAAAAATCCTGGATTTTCTTAAAAAGGACCCTGTTATACTGAGTCATGTACAACTGGTATGAAGCAATGTGAGATATTAGCATTGAGCCATGGAAAACACGCTGGCCAAATGCATCTAGGAATCTCTGTTCCTTCCCTGGAGGAATGGAAGAATGAGTCTTAGAACAACATGCCTTCTTCTGGGCTGACTGCACAAGCACAGAATGGTGAGCTAGCTGTGGCTTCTGAAACCCAGGGGCTGTCTGCACCAGGTAGATGGCTTCTGTTTTCCGGTTCACCGGTGGGAACATCCAGGCTCTGTACCAATTCCTCCTTCAGGAGATCATGAACAGGTATGGATCTCCTTGGGTACATCTACAAATTGGAGCACTTCCAGCATTTTGTGTCTGGAGTCCTCCTCTGTCTGAAGCTGGAATGGTATGGCTTCAGACATCTCCTTTATAAAATTTATAAAGGCAAGGTCCTCTGGAGGAGAGCGTCTTCCTTCCTCAGGGGGAAATGGTTCTGAAGGTAGGTCAACAGTATCCTGGGAAAAATCATTGGTCCAAGGATCGTAAGGTTGATCACCAGCTCCCATGGGATCCCCAGAGGGAAGAAATGGTTCCTAATTCCTGAAGGACCGGGCCAAGGCACAGGTGGCCTCGATGGTGGCACTGGCGGAACCGGTGACATAGACGGGTGAGCTGGTGGCAGGATTCCAGATGGTCCGGGCATCGGTGTTTCCTTGTCCTCCGATGACAAAGGAATCGGAGTGGAAGGCGTGGGACATACCGGTGTCCTCGTTCCACTGGTGGAAGGACACCAATCAACACATCCAAGTCTGACCAATAGCGATGAGAGCGCAGTGGAAATTGGATTGGCGACCAGAGCTGGCACAAGTGCCAGCGTCGATGGAGGCTGGAAGCCCTGTAGTGCCTTTCCGATGGCCTCTTGGGTCATTGGATCCAATTCCTCATGGAAGCCTGGGGCGTGGAACCCCAGCTCCGGAGTAGGAGGCAGCACTGGCATAGCCGGAGGGTCCACAGGTGAAAGTGGAGTCGCGGCTCACAGCACCAATGAAGGTGGGGAACACCTCGGTGACACAGTCGCAGAGGAGGATGGGGGCCTTCTCTGGACGGGATTTCTTAGTCGGTGGCTCTGTCAACGACGATGCAGAGGGCTTACCTGGATCAGCAGACTGAGCCTTTCGACGACGGTGTCGACGCTTTTCATGATGCTCTCCTCGGTCCTTCTCTGGAGCAGAAGCAGTCGACACCTTCGGAGTAGTCTGTGCTGAATGGGCAGCACCGGTGTCCCACTGCTGGCGAGAGGTCGATGGCACCGGCTCAGACTATGTCGAAGCACTCGATGGAGTCTGTGGCTTTGCCTGAAAAAGGAACTCCATTTTCTCTGAGAGGGCATTATGGCCCTTCGGTGTCATTTGGGCACATTAGGACGTCATGGTCGGACCCCAAACACAAAACAAATCTTATGCGGGTCTGTGATGGACATTGTCAGAGGACAAATCAGGGCATAGACGAAAACCCGACGCCATGGCTTCGACAAAAATTGAGCCGCAGTGCGGTCGATGGCTGGTACGCCCCAAAGGGAAAACTCAACAGGAATCGACCGCAAATGAGGGTAAAGCCTTACCTTACGACCGTGGACTATGGAATCGATAGGGGGACCCCAGATGTGGTAAAATTTCTTTGAATTTTTTTAAAACGTTCCGTGAGGAAAATTACAGTCAGGAGTCTCTAGAGAGCTCCTTAACCCGTGTGGCTACTGCTGGATGCAGGGTTAGTGCCATGCTGGGCATGCCCAGTAGGTACCAGTCAAAGTTCTAGAAACTTTGACAAAAAAAGTGTTCCGTGATTGGGCTCCATCCTGATGAAGTCACCCATGTGTGAGGACTACCATCCTGCTTGTCCGGTGAGAACTATATATATGTTCCTCCTCAAAATTCTGACAAATACAAATTAGCCACATCTAGCTATCCTATGAACCTGCAAAGGGGGGGGGGGGGGGGGGGGGGGGGGAGGGGAACACCTTTAAAAGGTAAAAAAAAATAAATAAATAAAAGTTGTCATTTAGGGCTATTCTCTGCCAATTGTGTGATGAACTTTGTTGGAATCTGTTGTGGAAATTATGACCAATAAAGCTGCTTCCTGGGGTATATTCATATATAGTGACTAAAAGGAGTCTTCTTGTGTATAAACCTAGATGTTGCATTAATGACAGCATGCGCGTGGAATCCTGAACATACGATTTAGCCTCGAACAAAATGTTTCAAAAATAAATCTACAAATGCTGAGATAGATTCTGACACACCTTTTTGTTGATACTATTGGTCTGCTGGGAGGTGGGGGGCGGATAGAGATTTATGCATTTTTGGAACAATATATAGCATAGACGAGTCACTTCCAAAAAATCTTTTACCTTTTAGTTAAGAAATTTAATTCGGCCTCCATTATCAATAAATCCTTCACCTGTCACTATCTCTACAGAAGGATCATAGGAAATCCCTTGCCAGAGGGTTTAACTACCACAGTCTGATTTTATGCTATTCCCTTCACAAAATCACAATTCCTTATAAAACAAAGTCAAGAACTATAAATCAGCAATCATAACTGTGTAAACCATACTAATAAAAATATTTCAAAACAGATAAAACATATATAATTAAGAAGAATAAGGATAAAAAAAACATTAAATGTTTTCCAAAAATCAGTTAAATATTTCAAAACAGTATACCAAACACCCAATAATTAAAACTAATAAGGATAAAAATGTCCTTCTCTTCAGACCTATGAACTTTTGATTTCCAGTTACCCTGAGATTGGATTAGTGGAGGGAAGGTGGGGAAGAACACACTTTTCTCCTCTCTCTCTCTCTCATATATACTCATACATACATATTCTTCTACCTTCTCTTCCCACTCCCACCTCCCCCCCCCCCCCCCACGGTCTCTTACTCACCTTTCAGTCATTCACCCTCCTTCATTCCCTCCCCTCCCAGTCAGTCACCCTAACACTCAATCCCCTTACTCCCTTCCCTTGCATCTCATTCACCTCTCCCTTCCCAGACTCCCTCCTTCCCATCCACTCAGTCATGTTTTCTCCTTCCCACTCTTTCCTCTGTCAGGCTCTCTCTTCCCACCCACTCCCTTCTTCAGTTAAACACCCTCTTCCCTCCCCTCATTCTCTCCCTGCCCTTCTCTCCCCATCTCAGGTACTCCTCACCCACTTCTCTTCCCAACCCATGATGTGGCTCATCCTTCCTGCCGGGGTTCTATCACCTTCATTCTTCCAGGTGTTGGAAGCCCATCAGCAAATCAACTTCAGGCCCACCATTCTGCAGGACCTCTTCTTGCTGGCGGGGAGTGGGATCCCCTCCAGCACATGACACTACAGCTCCTTGGATCCTGTTCTTGATGGCAAGAGGTGGTGCTGGTCTTCTTTCTTGCTGACGGGTATGGGAACCCTGCCAGCGTGCCATTCAGGGTCCAAAGCCACGGGGGCTGCATATACTGTACATTTGAAATAGATAAGTGGACCAGAAGGAAGCTGATGATGGGCTGGATTTGGCCCACAGGCTGTAGTTTACCCATCCCTGCTCTAGGAGAATAGTGTCTGTACTTTTCAAAGCAGTCTCCCAATAGCTAGTATTTCTGCCAATGAATCATCCTTTTATGAGGGATAAAACAGATAATTAATGTAGAAGTCCAACAAAACCTTAGCCACAGCATTAGGATACATGCATAGCACTACACCATCCTGTTATGAAGGAACTTAATATAATGTGGACAAATTACTAGGGCCTGATGCTCTCTGACTATGCAGGCCGAAATGACCACAACCAAAAAAGAGCAACTTTCCAGGTCAGTAACTTTAGTCCACAGGAAGTCAGAGGCTCAAAAGAGATTTTTGACATTATTAAAACCACATTGCGGTCCCAAGACTTTGTGCATGGCCAGTGCTAGCTTTTTTGCTGCCCTATGCAAATAATTATTGTGCTGCCCCCATGCCTGCTTCTCCCTTCATTCAGTATCAGTCACAGGCCCACCAAAAAAAGCCAAGCTCCGTTCAATCTAAACTTTAAAAACAGACACCCTTCTAAGCCCACAGGTTTTACCCCCTCCCCCAGAACCCATGGCTGGAACCCATGCAAGGGTATTAGGTGCCCTAGTTGAACATTATAGCCTTGTACATACACACACACAAACCCTCCTCCCCATGGCCGTCTCCACTCACACAGTTAAGAATTATGCATTTATAATAGTGTTTACATCAAAAAGATCAAAGTACAGTCTTCTGAGGTAAAAATATCACTTACATTATACTAGTGTATGCAATGCTGTAGTACAACCAGAAATCCCCACAATAAAAAAGACACTTGGAGCCCATATGGTATTAGGCCTACTGTAATGAGTGTTGGGCATGTGCACAACCATCAGAAAGCCATGAGAAAAGTGGATTACAATACAATATAATACAAAACACTAACTACCAGCACTCAAACAATATCAACCCTATTTCTCCTACTAATGAAAAGGCAATACTGCAAATATTATACAAGGCCATATACACCACTGCACCTCCAATTAGAATATCTCACCTCAGTCACACATGCAAACACACACAGACCCTCACCAAATACAGAAGAGAGCAATCAAAGTATCAACTGAAGGATACAGGCAAAAACTGAACTGGAGACTGCAACAAACCAGACTCTATGCAGTGCAACGATGGAAAACCAGAACCATCATCACTCAAACATAAAATCAAGAAATATAATAAATACATATTCACAATAGTAAAACCATATTAATTAAAAAAAGAGTATGATGAATAAAAGATCCAATAATCAAAAACTCATACAATTGTTTTAAATTTCACAAACACCAATGAATTATTTCAAAACAGCAGACATCAAATAATACCCAAAAAATACAACTAAAAGGATTAAAAAAAACCACACACGGGGTCTTGTTCTCTCCATAACACACATGGGAACTCTCTCCCATATTCACACACACAACATACGAGGTGTCTCTCCTATATGCACACACCCACACAAGGTCTCTCTCTCTTTCACACACACACACACACACACACACACACACCAGTCCGCAGTTTCTTGCTCATCCTGGCCGTCGGCCACAAAGGCTTTTGCTCATCTTGGCCACCAGCAGGATGGAGTCCACTGGGCAGTCACACAGCCTCTGCTGAACTTTGGCCGCCAGTGGCTCCCAGCCCCTCCAGACCACCGCCATGTGCAAGTGAATGACTTACATAGCTGTTGCAGCAGCCCTGATGGGAGTCTTCAAATGAAGCAAGCCATTCAAGAAACTTACAACTAAGAGCTATATAAAAATCAGATTTCCTTCTAAATAATGACTTTGAGGTCCACATTCAAAAGCAGTCAGCCAGCTCAATATCTGAGCGCTTAGCTGGCTGAATTCTAGCCACTAATAAAATAAGCAGCTAGAATTCATCGAGATAAGTTAGGAGCATCCCAGATGCATATTTGAGAGAAGCTGAGTTAGCCGGCTAACTCTGATATTCAAAGTTAGCCAGATGACTTAGCAGACTAAGTCTGATTGGGCCTAAGAGTTGTCCTAAAGTGAACCTGCTGCAGTTAGCTAGCTAACTTTAAGATAGCTAGCTATATTCAATAGTACAGCTGCACTATTGAATATACCTCCAAAGTTAGCCAGATAAATTTACTAGTACTAGGAGACTTAAAATACCATATGGAGGCCCCTCCCAAAAGGTAATGCAGCCACCTTTCAAATTCTACATGGTTGATCTCAGCCTCACATCAATGTTCCCACACACAAACATGGTCATTCTCTAGACCTGATTTTTAATTCTCCAGCCATTAATCTAGACTCCAGCACAAGTGTGGACACTCTCTTGGTTGGACCAGTACCTAGTCCAGGATACTGTTCTAATCCCAAAGCAAATCCATTTGCTCCTGCATCAAGATTTCCCACTAGGAGCTTGCCTTCTGTTACTAGTGAAAGTATAAGCGTGCTCCTCAAAATACCCAATATGCTAATCACAGCAGATCCACCTGATTTCCTAGTCCAACAATAAAATTCTGAATTTACCATAGCTATCAAGACACTAATCCCCCTCCAATGCAACCAACAAGACCTCACAAACATTCACTATGGTTCCATGAAAGCGGTCTTCTCCTCAAACAGCAATCTCACCAACTCAGACATGGAGGAAAGACATAACAGATACCAACTTTTGTACCTATAAGAAGCATTCAACAAGAAAAAAAAATAAAGGACTACATCTGCACATACTAGATTTATATCAGAACCACCAAAGTAAACCTTTTCAACTAGTACAAAAGCTCTCCACACCTGAATCCCTAACACTCCCAATCACTCCAGAGGACCCTACAGCAAAAGACCACCGAATACTTAATGGAAAAAATTCAAGCTATATGCTTGTTTGCTGCATCTTCTCTACTCACCACAAGATATGGCAATTCTTATGTTCTTAAAGGTCAAACAGTCACTCAACTTGCCCCAGACAATATTCTAGGGGGATCTGCAGGATACTTTATTTATATTCCACTTTTCGGCAGTTTCAGATACTATAGATATTTCCCTATCCCTAGAGGGCTTCGGATTTAAGTTTGTATTCCACTAGCCAACTTTAGAATAATCTCCCTACAAGAGGGGAAGAATATCCTCCAGAGAATCAGTCAGTCAATCTATGAGCCCTTTCGACATGTTTTCTCCCAAATTCATCTGCAACCTAAGACAGGATCTAGCCCCCTGGCTAACCATCATTATAAATGATAATACTAATTCAAGGCATCCTATCTTCCAGTCTCCATTTTTTATTCAAATTCTGGAAAAGGTGGTTTGTTTCCAATTCCTGGACTTCTTAGAAAACAGCAACATCTTGTATCCTTATTAATCTGGCTTTAGAACCATGGGCCAGAATCCATCCTGAGGTCCATCACAAATAGCATTCACTTGAATGCAGACCATGGCCTGACTCCATCCTAGTCTTACTCTACTTTTCTACTACCTTTAACACTGTCGATCACCAACTTCTGTTCAAATGTTTAGGTGACGCAGGCATTGAAAGTACTGCCCTCAAGTGGGTTGAGATTTTTCTAGCTAATAGAACACAGTCCGTCTTATGGGCCAACAAGCTATCAACTCCTAAGGATCTCATCTGTGGAATATCACATGGCTCAATACTGTCCCCGATTCTTTTCAACATTTACATTCATCCAATCTGCAAACTTATCCAAAAATTCAACACTGAATGCCATCTAGTCTCAGATGACATCTATGTCAATATGGGATCCAACCAAACCTTACCTATTGACAGTCTCAGTAACAGCCTTACAGCAAAAGCCCAGTGGCTTAGGAAATTCAAGCAAACCTTTCAGGTTGGAACTCCTCTGGCTAAGTCACCATTAATACCAGATTTATTTATGAACATCTGATATTCCGTCTTTTCCCAAAGTTGGTCTCAAGGCAGATTACAATAAATTTTAATGAACAGCGGCATTAGAACTATAAAATCAGAATTTGCAATTCTTGAAGCACGTCGATCCACCATAGGAAATCCCATTTGTGAGAAGTTTCATGAGTAAGTTGTGTATAACAGTCCTTCACAGATTTTTCAGGCAGCTGAAGATATGGATCTTAGGGGAAGGTCTGGCTAAAAAGTTGTGCCACACACATGAGAGAAACAATGTTCCCCTATTCACAAATTATAGATAGAATAAAAGTATCACTAACCTTGCATCTGGAGCCTTGTTACCTTAAGTTCAGGAAAATAGCTGACATACAACTTTTTAATCTTCACATATATATATGGGTCACAAACAATGTTTCCATCATATTTTACCCAATACTCAATTAGGTCATATACTCCATACAGTGTTTATAATTATCAGTACAATCTCTTTAATACACATTCCTCACACTGTATTATTTCTATAAACTTTTATTCATATTCATATATTCAATATGTTGAATATATGAATAAAAGTTGAATATATGAATATGTTGAATATATGAATATGAATAAAAGTTTATATAAATAATTCAGTGAGGAATGTATGTATTAGAGAGATTGCACTGATAATTATAAACACTGTATGGAGTCTATGACCTAATTGAGTATTGGATAAAATATGATGGTAAAATTGCTTGTGACCCCTAAGAACATAAGAACATAAGAAAATGCCATACTGGGTCAGACCAAGGGTCCATCAAGCCCAGCATCCTGTTTCCAACAGTGGCCAATCCAGGCCATAAGAGCCTGGCAAGTACCCAAAAACTAAGTCTATTCCATGTAACCATTGCTAATGGCAGTGGCTATTCTCTAAGTGAACTTAATAGCAGGTAATGGACTTCTCCTCCAAGAACTTATCCAATCCTTTTTTAAACACAGCTATACTAACTGCACTAACCGCATCCTCTGGCAACAAATTCCAGAGTTTAATTGTGCGTTGAGTAAAAAAGAACTTTCTCCAATTAGTTTTAAATGTGCCCATGCTAACTTCATGGAGTGCCCCCTAGTCTATTATCCGAAAGAGTAAATAACAGATTCACATCTACCCATTCTAGACTTCTCATGATTTTAAACACCTCTATCCTATCCCCCCTCAGTCGTCTTTTCTCCAAGCTGAAAAGTCCTAACCTCTTTAGTCTTTCCTCATAGGGGAGTTGTTCCATTCCCCTTATCATTTTGGTAGCCCTTCTCTGTACCTTCTCCATCGCAATTATATCTTTTTTGAGATGTGGCGACCAGAATTGTACACAGTATTCAAGGTGCGGTCTCACCATGGAGCGATACAGAGGCATTATGAAATTTTCCGTTTTATTCACCATTCCCTTTCTAATAATTCCCAACATTCTGTTTGCTGTTTTGACTGCCGCAGCACACTGCACCGACGATTTCAATGTGTTATCCACTATGACACCTAGATCTCTTTCTTGGGTTGTAGCACCTAATATGGAACCCAACATTGTGTAATTATAGCATGGGTTATTTTTCCCTATATGCATCACCTTGCACTTATCCACATTAAATTTCATCTGCCATTTGGATGCCCAATTTTCCAGTCTCACAAGGTCTTCCTGCAATTTATCACAATCTGCTTGTGATTTAACTACTCTGAACAATTTTGTGTCATCTGCAAATTTGATTATCTCATTCGTCGTATTTCTTTCCAGATCATTTATAAATATATTGAACAGTAAGGGTCCCAATACAGATCCCTGAGGCACTCCACTGTCCACTCCCTTCCACTGAGAAAATTGCCCATTTAATCCTACTCTCCGTTTCCTGTCTTTTAGCCAGTTTGCAATCCACGAAAGGACATCGCCACCTATCCCATGACTTTTTACTTTTCCTAGAAGCCTCTCATGAGGAACTTTGTCAAACGCCTTCTGAAAATCCAAGTATACTATATCTACCGGTTATCCACATGTTTATTAATTCCTTCAAAAAAGTGAAGCAGATTTGTGAGGCAAGACTTGCCCTGGGTAAAGCCATGCTGACTTTGTTCCATTAAACCATGTTTTTCTATATGTTCTGTGATTTTGATGTTTAGAACACTTTCCACTATTTTTCCTGGCACTGAAGTCAGGCTAACCGGTCTGTAGTTTCCCGGATCGCCCCTGGTGCCCTTTTTAAATATTGGGGTTACATTTGCTATCCTCCAGTCTTCAGGTACAATGGATGATTTTAATGATAAGTTACAAATTTTTACTAATAGGTCTGAAATTTCATTTTTTAGTTCCTTCAGAACTCTGGGGTGTATACCATCCGGTCCAGGTGATTTACTACTCTTCAGTTTGTCAATCAGACCTACCACATCTTCTAGGTTCACCGTGATTTGATTCAGTCCATCTGAATCATTACCCATGAAAACCTTCTCCATTACGGGTACCTCCCCAACATCCTCTTCAGTAAACACCAAAGCAAAGAAATCATTTAATCTTTCCGCGATGGCCTTATCTTCTCTAAGTGCCCCTTTAACCCCTCGATCATCTAACAGTCCAACTGACTCCCTCACAGGCTTTCTGCTTCGGATATATTTAAAATGTTTTTACTGTGAGTTTTTGCCTCTACAGCCAACTTCTTTTCAAATTCTCTCTTAGCCTGTCTTATCAATGTCTTACATTTAACTTGCCAATGTTTATGCTTTATCCTATTTTCTTCTGTTGGATCCTTCTTCCAATTTTTGAATGAAGATCTTTTGGCTAAAATAGCTTCTTTCACCTCCCCTTTTAACCATGCCGGTAATAGTTTCGCCTTCTTTCCACCTTTCTTAATGTGTGGAATACATCTGGACTGTGCTTCTAGAATGGTATTTTTTTAACAATGACCACGCCTCTTGGACATTTTTTACTTTTGTAGCTGCTCCTTTCAGTATTTTTCTAACAATTTTTCTCATTTTATCAAAGTTTCCCTTTTGAAAGTTTAGCACGAGAGCCTTGGATTTGCACACTGTTCCTTTTCCAGTCATTAAATCAAATTTGATCATATTATGATCACTATTGCCAAGCGGCTCCACCACCATTACCTCTCTCACCAAGTCCTGTGCTCCACTGAGAATTAGATCTAAAATTGCTCCCTCTCTCGTCGGTTCCTGAACCAATTACTCCATAAAGCTATCATTTATTCCATCCAGGAACGTTATCTCTCTAGTGTGACACGATGATACATTTACCCAGTCTATATTGGGGTAATTGAAGTCTCCCATTATTACTGCACTACCAATTTATTTAGCTTCCCTAATTTCTCTTAGCATTTCACTGTCCATCTCACCATCTTGACCAGGTGGACGGTAGTATACCCCTATCACTGTAGTCTTCCCTGATACACAAGGGATTTCTACCCATAAAGATTCAATTTTGTATTTAGTCTCATGCAGGAAGTTTATCCTGTTGGACTCTATGCCATCCCGGACATAAAGCGCCACACCTCCTCCCGACTGCTCCTCTCTGTCATTGCGATATAATTTGTACCCCGGTATAGCACTGTCCCATTGGTTATCCTCTTTCCACCATGTCTCTGAGATGCCAATTAAGTCTATGTCATCATTTACTGCTATACATTCTAATTCTCCCATCTTACTTCTTAGACTTCTGGCATTAGCATACAAACATTTCAAAGTTTGTTTTTTGTTTGTATTTTTATTCTGCTTTTTAATTGATAGGGATAAGTTAGAATTTTTTAGCTCAGGTGAGTTTTTAGTTACAGGCACTTGGACTACTTTTCTAATTATTGGAACCTCACTGTCGGGATGCCCTAATTCTAATGCATCATTAGTATCCTTTAAAGATACCTCTCTCCGAACCATGCGCTGCTGAGCGACTGTCTTTGTTCTAGTTTAAAAGCTGCTCTATCTCCTTTTTAAAGGTTAGCGCCAGCAGTCTGGTTCCACCCTGGTTAAGGTGGAGCCCATCCCTTCGGAAGAGACTCCCCTTTCCCCAAAAGGTTCCCCAGTTCCTAACAAAACTGAATCCCTCTTCCTTGCACCATCGTCTCATCCACTCATTGAGACTCTGGAGCTCTGCCTGCCTCTGGTGACCTGCGCGTGGAACAGGGAGCATTTCAGAGAATGCTACCCTGGAGGTTCTGGATTTAATCTTTCTACCTAAGAGCCTAAATTTGGCTTCCAGAACCTCCCTCCCACATTTTCCTATGTCGTTGGTGCCCACGTGTACCACGACAGCCGGCTCCTCACCAGCACTGTCTAAAATCCTATCTAGGTGACGCGTGAGGTCCGCCACCTTCGCACCAGGTAGGCATGTTACCAGGCATATACCCTATATATATGTGAAGATTAAAAAGTTGTATGTCAGCTATTTTCCTGAACTTAAGATAACAAGGCTCCAGATGCAAGGTTAGTGATACTTTGTTCCATATTTTTGGTGCACAACAGCTAAAAACGCAGTCTCTCATGCAGGACAATTTGGCAGTGATCAGGAGAGGAGAGGAAAAATACATTTCGGAAAACCGGAGTTCTCTTGAGAGTGTGTTAGGGAAGAGAAGTTGAAAGATGCATTCAGAGGCCTGTTTATTCAAGCATTTAAAAACAAAGCAGAGCATTTTAAATTTTATCCTGTTTTCTACTGGGAGCCAGTGAAGTTCATATAAACTAGGCTTGATATGATCGGTTTTTGCACCTACCAAACATCTCATGGCAGTACTTTGTAGGAGCTGCAGGCACTTCAAACTGTATTGTAAGATGCTATTGTATAATGACAGCATGCTCAAGGACAAGAACAAACCAAACAACTTAGAAATATCACAAAAGTAAAAACAGAGTCGCAAGGACCACCAGGGGTCCCCCCTTACAGATCCAGGAAGTACATGCACTACATCTCACACAATCTCCTCCAGTGGGACAGGTCTGTCTTGGCCTACAAGAGGGCAGAGATCTTAAAAATTAGCTATTCTGAGCGTACTTAGAACTTATACTCTCCTCAGTGGGCGATTTGAAGTCTATTTTTAATAGATGTAATCTGCAGCTATAGATATCCAAAGGACCCAAATGTCAGATGTTACCATATGCCAATAATTTGTGCAAAACCTCAGCCTCTCTCCAATAGAGAATATCTTTGGAATAGCGATTGGAATGCTGGCTGTGGAATCCGGATCCAGTCAAAACCTTGTCACTGGTTTAGACTGGGTAGCAGCATAAGGTTTAGAACTATGTTTGACACAACAAGGTCTGAAGCCCTGTTTTTGTCCAAGTTGAATCAAACCCTGGATGCTTCTTGTGTGGTAAAACAGCTTCCTTGGTTCCTGACTGATACCCTCTTGATGCGGAAATTGGTTCAGAAGCAGTACTGGAGAGCCTGAAGCATTAAATAGTGGTTTTGAAGACTGCCTTTTTTTTTTTTTTTTTTACTTTAGCTGTAAAGATTCCTTCCTATTACAAGGCACATCAGCAAGTTTTTCTTACAGATCTTCACATAGGCTAGACACATACAGCTATGAGAATCTGAGTTAATTTATAGCCATCGCAGTGACTCTTGATGCAGTCTCAGTCTCAAAAGCATCATATGCAGTGTGGATAAGATGCATTTTTCACTCCTTGCCTTAAGCTAGTAGTGAACAGAACTGACCTTGATTACTCTCTTAAGGTAGGCAACGTGTAAGCATCTACCAGACCTATATGGTCTTGCACTATGTGAGACTGGAACATAGCGTTCTGATAATGCCTACTACCAAAGTAATCCTACTTAGATTTACTGGTGTATATTTTAGTGTAGATTCAATCACCACATTCTAGTATGCCTGGAAGAAACTGTTCAAATTCTTTGGCTACCAAGACAACACTTAGTGCCTTCCTTCTTATCAACTGGCAGGAATTTCTAGTAAAACAAGTGAATGGCCACTGCTACCAATTCTCCTGGAACATGCCCTGGGCTCTTCCCTGACATTCAAATGAAGGGGAGATTTGGACAGTCTGAACAAAATCATGAACTAGCAAGGAGACTTATTCCTTGTCGGTGAAGGAGAAAGGTTGCAAACAAATGAGAATCTTTCTTCAGAAAGAATCTTTTCTGACTTGTAAGAGGACTCACAAGAACATTCAGAGACACTCTGTAAACATGACGTGACTGCTGAGGACACACTAATCCTAGAGTCGACCACACAGTGATGTCAATGGATGATCCTTGCAGCATCTGAGTTGGCATCAGTTTTTAGCCTGAATATACTGAAATAGTCCCTTTCAGGTTTCAAGCTGGACTTTGTTTAAACACAACATATGAGGGACACGGAGGCATCCATCTGCTGACCAGACATGTTGTCCTGGGAAGTGTGCTACCTGCCAGGTGCCAAAATCCAAGGCATTATGGAGAGACTGCTCAGAAATCCTCAAGCCTACTGACCACTACCCAGTGCTGCTCATCCATGATGGAACGAATGATACTGTGAGGTACCACACTGATCGTACCAAAAGTGACTTCATGATTCTGGGAGAGAGGGTAAAGCAGATAGGCACAGGTAGTGTTCTCCTCAATCCTCCCAGTTAAGCATAAAGGCCCAGACAAGGAAGCTTGCATTCTGGAGATAAATGAATGGCTGCACAGATGGGGTCGACATGAGCGTTTTGGCTTCTTGGATCATGGGATGTTATTTCAAGGACTCTGAGCAGAGATGAGATACACTTGTCGAAGAAGGGGTACAGCATCTTTCAACACAAAATAGAAAACCTGCTGCGGAGGGTTTTAAACTAGAATCATCAGGGATGGGTGAACAAAACCCTAAGGTAAGAAAACATTAACTACTCATTAGAAATGGGATATATGGGGGGAAAAAAGGCAATATTGGGAAAGCTGTGTACACTAAAGCTCATAGATTGAGGAATAAAGTCCCAGAACTAGAGAAGGTCATGGAAGTAACTGATTTACATATAGTAGTTGTCTTGGAGACCTGGTACACAGAAAACTATAACTGGGATATGGTTATACCCAACTACAATCTATTCAGGAAGTACCAGGTAGGAAGGAAAGGAGGTGGCATGGCATTATATTATTAAGAACAGTATTAAAGCAACAGCACTGCTGGGTTTACGAGGTAAGGAGGCGGCACTGTGGGTTAACCTGGAAAAAGGGAATGGAACATCTATTTATATTGGTGTCATAAACAGACCTCCATCACAGACAGAGGAGATGGAGAGAGAGTTCAAGGAGGATATTCACAGGATTGAGGTGAAAGGGGAGGTGTTGCTGCTAGGTTGTCCCAGTCAACATCTTCCAGATGTTGACTGGGACATCCCAACTGCAGTATCTTCTAGAAGGGAGATCCTGCATTCTCTGCAAGGAGAACTGTTTTATCAACTGGTAACAGAACCCACACAGGAGGCAGTGATACTGGATCTGGCGCTTATCAAGTGGGGACAATATTTCTGATGATGTAGTGGTTTATTATTTGAGAACCAGTGACCACCGACCAGATGGTGTGGTTCAATATTAGGATGCAAGAGATAAAGGTTCATTCTAAGGCAAGTGTCCTAGACGTCAGGAAAACTAACTTTCTCAAAATGGGGTAGTACTTCAAGGAATCATTAGCTGGATAGGAAAATCTAGGGGAAGTAGAAGGGCAGTGGGCAAAACTAAAAGGAGATTCATAAGGGCAACTAATCTTTTTGTTAGGAACATAAATAAAGGGAAGAGGAAAAAGAGGCCACTAAGGTTTTCTAAAGTAGTAGCTGAAAAGGTAAGGGAGAAAAGGTTAGCATTAATATGCTACAAGAGATCGCAGAAAGAGGAAGACAAGCAACAAAATCTGTAAAATTAAGAGAAGATGGGAAACTAGTCAGGAATGTGAAAATTCAAATAGAAAAAAAAAAACATCAAATACGGTAAAACAGGGAGACAAGACTTTTTTTTAGATAGTAATAGAAGGTAGTGTAATAGTGGCATTGTGAGACTCAAAAGTGAAGGGGAGGAATATGCAGAGGCTGAGGAAAAAGCAAAACCGCTTAATATTTCTGTTCAGTGTTCACTGTGGAAGGGCTTGGAGCAGGACCACATAAAACAAACAAATAATATTGGAAGCAAGGTAAACCTCAATCAGTTTTCAGAACAGTGTGTTCATGAGGAGCTAACTAAACTTAAAGTAGATATGGTGATGGGGCCGGATGGGATACATCAGAGGGTAGTAAGGGGTCAAGGATGTCCTGGCAGCTCCACAGGCTAACATTTTCAATGCTTTAGAGTCTGGAGTAGTTCTGAAGGACTGGAAAAGGACAGATGTGGAAGTGAAGAGGAGGATGGGAACTACAGGTCAGTTAGTCTGACCGCTGTGATGAGCAAACTAATGGAAATCCCTGCTAAAACAGAAGATAGCGCAATTTTTATAATCCAATGGATTGCAAGATCCAAGGCAGCATGGTTTTACCATAGGTAAATCTTGTCAGATGATTTGATCAATTTCTTTGACTGGGTGACCAGAGAGTTGGATCAAGGGACTGCTAGACATGTGTACTTGGATTTCAGCAAGGCCTTTGACATGGTTCCGCACAGAAGACTTATAAATAAATTGTGTGCCCTTGGTATGCATCTTAGAGTGACTGACTGGGTTAGAAACTGGCTGAGTGGGAGGTGACAAAGGGTAGTGTTAAATGGAGTTTTTCTCTGAGGAGGGGGTTGTTACAAGCAATGTGCCTGAGGAATCAGTCCTTGGACTGGTTCTTTTAACATTTTTGTGAGCAAAATAACGGAAGGGCTATCAGGAAAGGTTTGTCTTTTTGCTGATACCAAAATCTGTAACATGGTGAATAGCCTGGAAGGAGTGAAAAACATGAGGAGGGATCTAGCGAAGCTCGAGGAATGGTCTAAGGTCTGGCAGCTAAGATTTAATACTAAAAAATTCAGAATAATGCACTTAAGGATGCAAAAACCCAAGGGAAAGGTACAGTATTGGAGGTGAAATTCTTCAAAACACAAAGGAAGAGTAGGATCTGGGAGTAACTGTATCTGATGATCTTAAGGTAGCCTAACAAGTGGCTAAAGTGACAGTGAAAGCCAGACATGCTTGGCTGCATATGGAGAGGAATGGTCAAGCAGAAAGATAGGTGATATTGCCTCTGTATAGGTCCCTGGTGAAACCTCACTTGGAATACTGTGTACAGTTCTGAAGACAGCACATTCAAAAGGATATAAACAGGATGGAGCTGATCCAGAGGGTGGCTAATAAAATGGTCAGTTTGGTCTTCGTTCTAAATCATATGGGGAGAGACTTAAAGATCTAAACATGTATACCCTAGAGGAAAGGTGAAATGGGGAGATATGATAGACATTCAAATATCTCAAAGGTTTCTATGCATAGGTAGTGAGTCTTTTTCAATGGAAAGGAGATGAGGTTGAAAGAGGGTAGACTCAGAGTAATCTTAAGAAATATTTCTTTACAGAGAGGTTAATGGATGTGTAGAACAGTCTCCCAGTGGAAGTGGCGGAAATAAAAACAGTATATGAATTCAAGAAGGCATGGGACAAATACAGATAATCTCTAAGGAAGTGATGAGAATTATAATGCTAAATTAATTGGACAGATGGACAGACTGGATGGGCCATACTGTCTTTTTCTGCCGTCATGTTTCTACCACCACAGTACATAAGATCTATTCACCACAAGGAATAAACTTGATGTAAGTGCTTTTAAAGTGAAGTGTGGGTTATTACACATACAAGCTCAACAGAAGTCAAGTATCTTCAATTCTAAATCTCAAATAATTCATATTGAGAAGACAGACACTCACAAACTGGGAAATTTCAATTACAACTTCAGACCTCTCCATATGCAGATTCTAACACAGCTCCACAGCTCTCACGTTGCCAAAAATAAACTTTCCTGTTCCAAGCAAACCATTTTCTATTCCTGAGGATCAATCTAGTTCATCAGGAACAGGATTACTGTTCTGCCTGCAGATTCAGTATAAGGTCTCATTTCCATCAGCTCCTTCCAATAGTTCAGAGAATAAAGCACTGCCTTCCAGCCAGTCAGGCCCTCAGTTCAAGGTCTACCAGTGGCCAATCCTAACAGCCAACTGTTGACAAATGCCATAAAGGCTTCCTTCTCAGAGGAATACTTGAAACTGCCATTGAAACAAACTAATCAATGCCTACTGCTCAAAGCATGTCGGACACTGAGAAGCTAATTTTCCCACTTGACTCCAAAGTACCTCTTTGAAGACTGCTGATCCGAAGTATTGAAAGGATTCTCAGAAGACTAACTTTTTCCAGGTTGTCTCAAGGTGTCCTAAAAGCTCAAAGATGTACCTCTGTAGACTGCTGTGGCGAGTATGGTGATGGGAGTTAGGCAAAAGACATCAGCATTGATGAGCTCTCTCCTTCAATGGATCCTTGGCATCTATTTTTCCTTGGCTCACTGTTTGAGCATTCACGGCCCAATACTTGGCATGAGCAGAACAAGACCAATCTTGCTTTCTGGGGCCATCTATAGGCTTCAGTGCCAAAGGGGCTGCTGGCTTCCACAGCAACTCCAAGCCTCTAGTTGTTGGCACAGCTCCATGGTCCTTGTGATTTATTTAGTGCCTTTGGCACTGGCTCAATAGTGTTAGACTTCCTATAGACCTTTTGCTGATCCTGATGGACTTTAGCAACATCCTGGAACAGATGCTGCAATGGGTCATATGATCCTCACAAGATAGTATGGCAAGTTTTAAGACACATGGTGAAGGATATCTTCTGATCACAGTCTGGGTACTTCAAAAAGCCAATGGCCAGAATTATCATGTCATCTTCAACAGGATAGTTCAAGGGTAGGCACCTCCAGTCATAAGAAAGCAAATGTTGCTTACCTGATGTAACAGGTGTTCTCACAGGACAGCAGGATGTTAGTCCTCACAAATGGGTGACATCGAGGATGGAGCCCACCACGGAAAACTTCTGTCAAAGTTTAAACAGAACTTTGACTGGCCCCTACTGGGCATGCCCAGCAAGGCACTGACCCTGCAGCCAGCAGGGGTCTCCCTTCAGTCTGATTTTCAAAGCTACAGGCAGTGCCTAAAAAGTAAAAATAAAACGAACCCAACACCGCGGGGTGGCGGGCGGGTTTCGTGAGGACTAACATCCTGCTGTCCTGTGAGAACACCTGTTACATCAGGTAAGCAACATTTGCTTTCTCACAGGACAAGCAGGATGGTAGTCCTCACAAATGGATGAGTACCGAGCTGAGGATGTCCTGACTTGCACCAAATGCACCCAACGACGTGCAACAGGCACAACAACTGGGGTGGAATTTGGTAAAGGGCATCCGCACCCTACCGGGAGGTGGAAGGGTGTTGGTACATCATGTTGGAAAAAGGTTACGCAAGACAGATTGGCCGAAGATGGAGTCTTGTCTTCCCGCTTTGTCCAAACAATAGTGGGCTGCAAAGGTATGGAGGGAACTCCAGGTTGCAGCTTTACAGATGTCAGGAAGCGGCACCGATCGAAGGTGTGCTACTGAAGTCGCCATGGCCCTCACAGAGTGTGCTTTTACACGGTCTTGAAAAGGAATGCCAGCTTGCTGATAGCAAAAAGAAATGCAGTCCGCCAACCAGGAGGAAAGAGCCTGCTTACCCACAGGTTGTCCTAACTTGTTAGGATGGAAGGAGACAAACAATTGAGTGCTCTTCCTGTGAGCAACTGTACGGTCTAGATAAAAAGCTAGAGCCCGTTTACAGTCTAGGGTATGCAGAGTCTGTTCCCCAGAGTTGGAATGGGGCCTGGGAAAGAAGATAGGTAGTATGATGGATTGATTGATATGAAATTCAGAAACTACCTTAGGTAAAAATTTAGGGTGAGTACGGAGTACCGCCCTGTCTTGCAGGAGTTTAGTGTAAGGCGGATAGGTGACTAAGGCCTGTAACTCACTAACCCTGCGAGCTGAAGTAATGGCCAACAGGAATAATACTTTCCATGTGAGATACTTCAATTCACAGGAGTGCAGAGGTTCGAAAGGTGGTTTCATTAGATGACCAAGAACCAGATTAAGGCCCCAAGATGGGGCCGGAGGACGTAAGGGTGGCTTCAGATGGAGCAAGCCTTTAAGAAAGCGCGTCACCAGGGGTTGTACTGAAATAGGAACACCCTCTCTACCTTTATGGAAGGCGGCTACCGCACTGACATGCATCCTAATGGAAGAGGTCTTTAGACCGGATTCTGATAGGTGCCATAAATAGTCCAAGAACTTAGAGATTGGACAGGAAAGGGGATCAAGGGACTGAGAAGTGCACCATGATGTGTACCTTTTCCATTTATATGAATAGGATCTTCTGGTGGAGGGCTTTCGTGAAGCTATCAGGACACGAGAAACCGAATCTGAAAGGTTGAAAGGCTGAAGGACTAACCTTTCAACATCCATGCCATCAGGGACAAGGCTTGGAGGTTGGGATGGAGGAGGCATCCGTCGTTTTGAGTGAGGAGATGCGGATCCGTCCCTAGAGGGATGTGCTTGCGGATGGAGAGATCCTGGAGTATGGGAAACCACACTTGGCGTGGCCAGTGGGGTACTATCAGGATCATGGTTCCTCCGTCCTGGCGAAGCTTCACGAGAGTCCTTGACAGAAGAGGAAGTGGAGGGAATGCATAGAGCAGACCTGTCGTCCACTTGAGGGAGAAGGCATCCCTGGGCCGAGAGTACTGGCTCCGAATGAGAGAACAGTAATCGTCCACTTTGTGGTTCTGAGGGGACGCAAAGAGGTCTATGCGGGGAAAACCCCACTTGTGAAACAGAGAGGTCACTACTAGAGGATCGAGTGACCACTCGTGTGGTTTGAAGACACGGCTCAGCTGGTCTGCCAATACATTGTCTACTCCCGGCAAGTAAGTGGCCCTGAGGTACATGGAATGGGAGAGGGCTTCTGCCCAAATCTGCGCAGCTTCCTGACACAGAAGGAAGGAGCCTGTGCCTCCCTGCTTGTTTATGTACCACATGGCCACTTGGTTGTCTGTCTGAATTAAGATAATCTGACTCGATAGATGATCTTTGAAAGTTCTGAGCGCGTAGCGGATTGCTCGAAGTTCCAAGAAATTTATCTGGTGATCGGCTTCCTCCGGCGACCATAACCCTTGGGTTTGTAATTCGTCCACATGGGCCCCCCAACCGATGTGGGAAGCATCGGTGGTTAGGATCACCTGTGGATCTGGTAGGAGAAAGGGTAAGCCCTGAAGGAGGTTGACTTGAGTCGTCCACCAGGTTAAAGACAGGCGTAGCGCTTGTGTAACTGTGACGATGGAGGACAGAGGCTGAAAAGCCTGAATCCATTGGTGTCGCAGAGTCCATTGTGTTACTCTCATGGCTAGTCGGGTCAAGGGAGTGACTTGAACCGAGGATGCCATGTGTCCTAGGAGGATGAGGAATTGGCGAGCTGTGGCAGTGTGTTGAGACTGGAGCTGGCGAGCTAGGGACATGAGAGTTTGGACTCGTTGAAGTGGAAGGTAGGCTTTTGCCTGTAAGGTGTCCAAGTCTGCTCCAATGAAGGATAAGGTCTGAGATGGGACCAAGCAAGATTTCTCGTAATTGACAAGAAACCCTAAGGAGAGGAGTGTGTGAATTGTCAACTGTAGGGAGGATTGCGCAATTTGAGGGGTGGAGGCCCTGATTAGCCAATCGTCCAGATAGGGGTAGACGTGGACACCTTCCTTCCTGAGAAATGCTGCTACCACTACGAGACATTTGGTAAAGACTCGTGGAGCAGATGCCAGCCCGAAAGGTAGTACCCGGTATTGATAATGGTCGTGGCCTATCAGAAAACGCAGATACTTGCGATGAGATTGTGTTATCGCAATGTGGGTATAAGCGTCCTTGAGGTCGAGAGAGCACAGCCAATCCCCCTTTTGCAACAGAGGGAGCAAGGTGCCCAGGGTTACCATCTTGAACTTTTCTTTTTGCAGATACTTGTTGAGGGCCCGAAGGTCCAGTATTGGACGTAAGCCCCCTGATTTCTTTGGTATTAGGAAGTATCTGGAATAGAATCCTTTCCCTTGTTGACAAGGAGGGACTGGTTCTATAGCATTTGATTGTAGAAGAAGGGATACTTCTTGTTGTAATTGAGTCAAATGGCTGGTTAGACTCCATGCCTGAAGGGGCGGGGAGTCTGGCGGAAGTGTTATGAAGTTGAGGTGGTAACCCTGTGCGATAATTGCTAGCACCCACTGATCTGAGGTGATCTGTTTCCAACGATGTAAGAAGTGGTACAGCCGACCTCCCACAGGGATGTGTGGAAGAGGGAGCTGGCATGTGCTCAATACAGGGAAGTCAAAGGCCCGCCGCAGGCCCAGGAGGTGGGGCTACAGTAGGTCTTTGCTTTCTCGGCTGACGAGGCTGAGGCCTGTTAGAGGACCGTGCAGGACGAGCCCTAGTTGACGGAGGGTAGTAGCGACGTGGTCGAAAGAACGACTTCTTAGAGTCCTTCTTTTGCGGTTGCTTGGAGGACACCTCAGGTGGGACAGATGAGAGTTGTTTCAACGTCTCATGGTGGTCTTTTAACTCCGCCACAATCTGTTGAATTTGCTCTCCAAACAAATTGTCGCCTAAGCAGGGTAAATCAGCAAGACTATCTTGGACCTCTGGGCGAAGGTTGGATGACTTTAACCAAGCCCAACGTCTGGCTGAGATGGCTGTGGCTGAAATCTTCGTGGAAGCATCGAATATGTCGTAGGCAGTCCTAATCTCGTGCTTCCCTGCCTCAAATCCCTTGTGAAGAAGGGCTTGAAGCTGCGGTTGGTATTGATCCGGCAACGTGTCAGCATAGTCTTGCATCTGCTTAAGGATGGCTCTGTTGTATTGAGTAATGTAGAGTTGATATGAAGCTATGCGTGAAATCAACATAGCTCCATGATACACTTTCCGTCCCACACTATCTAGGAATTTGTTGTCCCTGGTAGGTGGGGTAGAAGAGTGTGGCTTAAGACGCTTGGCCTTCTTCTGCGCGGACTCAACTACAACAGAGCGATGATCCAGTTGAGGTTTTTGGAAACCTGGTGCTGACTGGACAAGGTATGTGGAGTCAGCTTTCTTGTTAACTGGAGACACCGATGAAGGAGATTCCCAGTTTTTCTTTAGCAGATCCAAAAACACCTGTTGTATAGGGATGGAAGCGATGATTTTTGGAGCATCCAGAAATTGAAGTAGTTCCATCATCTGGTGTCTGTCATCGGCTTCAGATTGGAGCTGAAACGGTACAACTTCTGACATCTCTTTCACAAAGTTAATGAAAGATAGATCCTCAGGAGGAGATCTTTTTCTACTCTCTGTAGGAGATGGTGGCGAAGGCAAATCTGTGTCAGAAGATGTATCATCATCATCACCCCAGGTATCGTAGGGATCATGTGGGCCTTGTAGCCCTGATGGACCTGGCTGAGGCTCTAAAGGCATCGATGGAAACCTAGGTGGAATCGGTGCGGTAGGTGGAACCAGAAATGGCATCGATGGCTTCGGTGCTGCCGATGGAATCTGTGCCTGGCGCGGAATCGATGGAGCCGAAGGATAAATCGGTGGAGATATACCAGAAGGTACCAATGGAACTACCCCGGAAGGGGGAATTCGAAACGGTGTTTCTCCTGCCGATGAGAAACCAGTTGGAGACGGTGGTGTAGTCGATGGTACTGGAATCACCGATGGAAGGGCCGTCATAAGTGCCTCCATGCGGCATAGTAGTGGTGCTAGAGCTTGCACCAACGGCTCGGTGATCGATTCCCTCCTCGGTGGCGAAGCCGGTGCCGGCGTCGGTGCCGGGGGCGGCACTGGAACCGGTGCCGGGGACGGTGCCGATGGAGGTTGTAATTTCTTCATCGCTTTCTCAATGGCCTCCTGGACCAGCCGGTCCAGTTCTGCCCGGAGACCAGGGGTAACCATACCCGGCTCGACGGGAGAGGGAGGCTGAGGCAGGGCCGGAGGGACCACCGTAACCGGTGGGATCACGGCCCCCACACCCCGAGAGGGTGAGGGTTTCCTCGATGCCAGCGAACGAGACATGGAGGGTATCCGGTCTGTTCGCGGCTTCGTCGGTGGCTCGGCTTGAGCGGAGGTCGATGGCTGTGGATCCTCGACAGGCCGAGACTTGTGCCGTCGATGGCGATGCTTTTCTTTCCGATCTCCTCGCCCATCCGGGGAAGGGACGGGAGTCGACGGCCGAGAAGCGATCGATGGTGGACGGTCACCGGAGGGTTGACGATGGTGGTACAACTTCGACGGTGCCGGTTCCGAGGACGTCGATGCTATCGATGGCGTTGGGGTGGGTGCATGGAAGAGGAGCCCCATCTTCTCCATCCTGGCTTTGCGACCCTTGGGTGTCATTAAGGCACATTTGGTGCAAGTCAGGACATCATGCTCACTACCCAAACACATTACACAAACCCTGTGGGGGTCTGTGATGGACATAGTCCGGGTGCAATCCGGACAACGACGGAACCCCGTTGCCATGGCTGGAAGCCAAAATTTTGGCTGGGGATC
The DNA here is from genome assembly GCF_901001135.1 of Rhinatrema bivittatum. Taxonomy (NCBI): domain Eukaryota; kingdom Metazoa; phylum Chordata; class Amphibia; order Gymnophiona; family Rhinatrematidae; genus Rhinatrema; species Rhinatrema bivittatum. The sequence goes on along the minus strand of NC_042615.1, from coordinate 424,957,851 downwards.
GGTAAGTGCCAACAGGCCTCGAGGGCCAAAATCGACGGTAGTCGATGGAAAAGGCAAAAAACTTACCGGGTTCCGTAAGATGACTAAAAAATTTGTCGAAGGGAGACCCCTGAGGGGCAAATTTTCTTCGGAAATTAACTTCCAAATTCCTGTCAGGAACGTGGTTAGAGAGCTCCTTTCACCGCGTGGCAACTGCTGCGCGGAAAAAAGAAGACTGAAGGGAGACCCCTGCTGGCTGCAGGGTCAGTGCCTTGCTGGGCATGCCCAGTAGGGGCCAGTCAAAGTTCTGTTTAAACTTTGACAGAAGTTTTCCGTGGTGGGCTCCATCCTCGATGTCACCCATTTGTGAGGACTACCATCCTGCTTGTCCTGTGAGAAAGTAAGAAATTGCCATACTGGTTCAGACCAAGGGTCCATCAAGCCCAGCATCCTGGTCGAATTTTCAGGATATCCACACTGGATATTCATGTGCATCTTATGAATATTCAGTATAGATATCTTGAAAACCTGGCTGGCTTGTGGCACTCAAGGACAAGAGTCGCCTATCCTGAGGATAAGTGATACAAAATCAAAACGGGGAAGATATTTTTAGAACAGACAGCTGAAAGCAAAAGATGAGTCTGCAGCCTGGAAGGCTATCAGAAACTACTGCAAGATCGGCCTGCCGACAGATTTCAAAAAAGAAAATGAACTTGATGATGAAAAGCCTGAGTGATAAGAAGGAAAGAAAGAATATTAAGATATACTGCTATCTAAGAGGGGAAACTGGAGAGATATTACCCAATATACTGTTGGGAATGAAAAAAAATGAGCAGAGCTCAGGAACATGAATATTGGCTACAAAAGAAAAGAAATTAAGGTATGCCATGCAGTCATGCAACTGCTGCACATACCCATAGCTATCTTCAAATTTTTTCCCAAAATTGGATATCGTTACTGTGTGATTAGGTGAACTAATATTTAGAGAATATATCATGCTGTACTATATATGCAAGGTTATAGCACTACCATCTGCTGCCACTGGTCTCTTCTGAACCAATGTCAGCAATAAAGAATAAGGTTTAGTTCAAGCAAACCTAGGAGCCATTTTTGATTATATATTCTTCTGCTATAATATATAACCAGTCTTCTATTAGCTTTAATCGTATGGAGCTCAACAATTTCAAGTGGTCCAACTAATGAAAAGTTTCTCAAAGATAAAATACAACTTTTTACTGACAGAGTATGATCTATAGGCAGGTGTCTGACTCTATATGCAACTCAGTTCTTTTAGGTCCTTTGCTCATTTCTCCTGTAAATAAAACTTGAGATAAAGCCACCTTAATATAAATTTCCCCCTTGCCTATTTTTTTTTCATATTCATGACTATGGCAACAATTAAGTGGGATAAAGAAATGTGCATTAACATGGTAGCATGAAGAAGAAATAAATATAACCAATTCCCATCAAGCAGTGTTATTAAACTTATTTACACAGATCAATATTAAATTAGTCTTATGTACCTCTGGAGCATCTGTGTAGTCAAAAAGTCTGAAGATTACTCTTGGCATGGGGTAAACTGAGTCTTCAGTATGTGGAGGTGGAGTAAAAGGAGGCAGATTATGCTGTAGCGCTTCACAAAGTATGCTGTCAAATGCAAGATATGGCCGCAGAATGTGTCTTTCCTGCCAGCGATCCTTTTTCATCTTCTGAATCTGAGCCCAAAGGCAGTCTAAATACTGAACCAAAAAGATAATAGTTAGATTTCACTCACAAGTACATTGCTTTTCCCTTAAATAGTTTGTTGTTCTTATTTTGTAGCACAAATAGAATTTGCAGGGTTTTAATACAACCATACTGAATAGAAAGGTTAAAAAATGTGAAGCCATAGCTCTTAAACCAATGTACCTGGGTTCCCTAACCTCACATGGCAGTGACATTCCTTTGTCTATAACTTAAGAATCCAAAGGAATGACAACTCCACTACAAGAATTGGCCAGTAAGCATGCCCCATTCAAACAGAATTATGTACAAAGCCCTCCCTGTGATCACTGTCTTTGCAGCACTGCTAGCCTTGGTGCACCAGAAGCAGCCACCCAGGGCAGTAATCGAAGGAAGCCTGCTTGGCATCACATCATGTACCTTCTTTGCGTCCACAATCATCTATGGTAAATAAATAACATGAAAAATCCTAAATTAATATCAGAAGACAGACAATTTGCTGGGAAAATGTCCATATAAAACACAGCTATTACCACAAAGACTTCCATTTCCTGTCACAGAAGAGGAAAAGGTGACCATGGAAGTGCTTTACATGTAAAAATAAATGAATCACAATTTCCTCTAGCAGTTCATTTTAGGCCTCTAAGAAAAGAATAATAGTGACAATGTATGACTGACAAGTATTTGGCAGTAAGGACCAGGGCTTCGAAGAATTTAGAATTCTAACACAAAAATGTAAAGTGCACCCCTGGTGGTAAATCAGTTTAAAAATAAACAAACAAATAGATAAAAATACAGGATCTCTGGGTTGCCTGCCTGTGGCTCACACTAAAATATTTCGATCGGCACAGAAAATTCCATCATTAATAGGCAAAGTACCATTTACATGAGGAGACCACTTAAATCAGCCTACTATATCAAAGCCGACAATCACAGCTGATGGAAGGCCCAATAAAATTAAAGCCACTATTCAAAACCTGGATAATGTTGAGATTACTACCTGATAATCTCCTTTTCCTTAGTGTAGACAGATGGACTCAGAACGAATGGGATAGTATCCGCGTGCTAGCAGTTGGAGACGGATCTGACGTCAGCACGGGGGTATATATATCCCCACAGGAAGCGTAGCAACTCAGTAATCTTCCTTGCAAAAGCTGTTATGGAAATGTGTACTGACGCTCAGTGAAAAGTGAAAACAGGATTCCCCTGACCGATTGATAGTAGCTGGAGACCGCCAGCATTCACAACGGGAAGGCGTTAACACCTGGTGGAGTGTACGCTCTCATGGAACAGAAGACATGGCTTACCTTGAATCGGTGAAACCCATGTACACAAGCAGCTGGGCGGGATGCTGAGTCCATCTGTCTACATAGTTACTAGTGATCAAAACAGTTCTTTTGAACTGTTTTTAGCTTCAGTGATAACTTTGGTAACAAAATATGTTCTTGCCTTTTAGGCTTCTTTTCTGTATACTTTAAATTTTAAGGCCCAAGTGACTGTTTTTCCCATCATCAGGAGAGTTCTAGTTATCATCCCTTTTATTTAGGATTTTCATTCTTCAGTATACTAGAGAGGATGTCCAGTTGGGAGCATTCTACATTTCAATGGAGCCACTACAGCATTTATTTACAAATATATCTCTCACAATCAGTAACAGAATAAAAATGGTTCATAAAAATACATAAACAAAAACAATCTGAATAAAAACTTGATTAAAAATTGACATTTAAAAATAATAAAAATAAAAAGAATATAAATACAAACAAAACCCATAAAAAAAACCAATGAAAACCTGAATACTAAAGCTGCTGCCTGGAAAAAAAAAACCACACCTGCTATTGCAAAAAGAAATCACACGTTTGAGGGTCTTATTCCAAATCTTTATCAGATTATCTGTGAAGCAGGTCCCTTTGGTAAACTTGATTAGCAATACTGTGGCCAAGAATTTAGTCAATTTTAACTTTTGAGACAAATCTGGACGGACTCAGTTCTGCTGCTATGGCAGTTGAATACAGAATTTGATTAGGGAACAGTCTGTTAATTAAATAATTTCTGTTATTAACTAGCGGTGCTAAGAGTAAGTCAGTGGCCAGTGGTAGGTGTCCATATAAAGAGCAGGTAGTAAAATACTGCACAGAGCGGCAGTAGCCACAGAGGCATTCACGGAGCGGGATGCCAGTGGCCAGTGGTAGGTGTCCACCTTCACGGAGCGGAAGGATGGAGGGCTGTCATCTCCCAATTAAATAAATAATAAAAAAACCCAGGGATGGGATCCATCAGTTCTAGAGGACGCATATAAAGAGCAGGTAGTAAAACACTGCATGGAGCGGCAGTAGCCACAGAGGCATTAACGGAGCGGGATGCCAGTGGCCGGTGGTAGGTGTCCACCTTCACAGAGTAGAAGGATGAAGGGCATCCATCTCCCAATTAAAAAAAGAAAAGAAAAAAAAGAAAAAAAAACAGGGATGGGTTCATGGGCTTATAGGTATTACCAATTATTAGGCTTTTCAATATTTGATGATAGTTAATGTGACTTTCAAGCATTCTTCACTTTCGGTGCATGTCCGGCATGACTCCTTGCTTCAATGACAGGGGAAAAAGAAAAACTGATACTTCACACATTTCCAGCATTGCCCTCTGCTTCATGGCAGAGAGCTATGCTGCCGCTTACCCAACTAATCAAACTTAATATTTCACTTGGAAGCAGCTCCAGCACTGCTCTCTACATTAATGGTGGGGGTGAAAAGGGAATTAGAACATAAGGTTACTAAGAGCCAAGAGAAACAGTTAAGTATGAGAACAAATGTGTGAAGCTTGCTGGGCAGACTGGATGGACCGGTTGGTCTTCTTCTGCCGTCATTTCTATGTTTCTATGTTTCTATATGTGACTTGAGTGAGGAGTAAGGAGAAGTTATGTCAGTCTAAACTGAGTATGGTCATAATTTAAAGAAAATGTGAGGCTAGTGTGGATGGGATGAAGGATCACCAAAATATAAATTGAAATCACCCATAATGACCACATTGGGGAATTCTATGCACACCTGGGAGATCAGAGAAAACAGTTCCTCTAGGTATGGGTCGATATCTTGGGTGGGAAGCACTGTGTGGGTATCTGATACAGTACTGTGTATTTCTAGTAGCACTTTATAAATGTCAGCAGGAGTCATCATACATCCATATTTTAGCCAGCGAACATTTGTAGCCACTGGTGTGTCTTCTTTTGTGACAATGGGAAGGATTTGCAGTAAATGACACCAACTCCTCCTCTTTCTTCTCTTCCTGGAGAGTGCACGATGGGCAACCAAAATGATAAAGGGGATGGAACAGCTCCCCTATGAGGAAAGGCTGAAGAGGTTAGGGCTGTTCAGCTTGGAGAAGAGACGGCTGAGGGGGGATATGATAGAGGTCTTTAAGATCATGAGAGGTCTTGAATGAGTAGATGTGACTCTGTTATTTACACTTTTGAATAATAGAAGGACTAGGGGACATTCCATGAAGTTAGCAAGTAACACATTTAAGACTAATCGGAGAAAATTCTTTTTCACTCAACGCACAATAAAGCTCTGGAATTTGTTGCCAGAGGATGTGGTTAGTGCAGTTAGTGTAGCTGGGTTCAAAAAAGGTTTGGATAAGTTCTTGGAGGAGAAGTCCATTAATGGCTATTAAATCAATTTTACTTAGGGAATAGCCACTGCTATTAATTGCATCAGTAGCATGGGATCATCTTAGTGTTTGGGTAATTGCCCGGTTCTTGTGGCCTGGTTTTGGCCTCTGTTGGAAACAGGATGCTGGGCTTGATGGACCCTTGGTCTGACCCAGCATGGCAATTTCTTATGTTCTTATACTTTGGTAGGAAGAGCTTCAAGAATGGGTATGGTTCTCCCTCAGATAGCCATATTTCTCAGATATATATGACAACCAGGTATCATGTACTCTAAGGTCAAATGACACTGACAAAGCCAAAAAAGACTTTAACTCCCAAAGAATTCATCAGTTCCAATTTAAACCCCCGAGCCCTCTTTCAATACGTTTCCACCCTAATTAAATCCCCTCACACTCCCTCCCCCGACAATGACAACCAAGCCAAATGCGAAAAACTGGCCCTATTTTTCCACAAAAAATAGAGAAACTGTTGTCATGCTTTTCCTCCACCCACACACCTTCCAACACCCTATCAGCAAGCACTACGCCTACCTCTCTCATGCTCAGTACCACCCAAGCAGCAAACACCACTGCTATACTAACTTCGAGACCACCACCCTCTTGGAAATAGAATCCACCCTCAAGAAAATCAAACTTGCAGTGCATTCCTCAGATACAATCCCCACCAAGACCCTCCCTCACCATTCCCAACATTATATCCAAACCCATAGCCAACATTATTAATAAATCCATATCTCTCGGCTCAGTCCCAACCCAACTTAAACATGCCATAATAAAACCTATTTTTAAAAAACCCTCCCTTGATCCCTCTAAACCTGCCAATTATCGCCCTGTCTCCAACCTTCCATTCCTCTCAAAAATCCTAGAAAACATTATTAACCAGCAGCTAACAGATTACCTTGATGAACATCACATTCTCTTCCCCTCACAATATGGGTTTCGCAGACACCATAGCACTGAAACCCTTCTCATCTCCCTCTCCGAATGCATTCTGAAAGCTCTTGGATAAAGGGCAATCCTACATTCTGGCTCTTTTAGACATTTCTTCCACATTCGACACTGTCAATCATAATATCCTACTAAAACGCCTTAAAGAAATCGGCATTTCCGGAAACCCCCTCCGCTGGTTCCAATCATTTCTAAACAGGCAATACAATGTTAAAATTGGACACTGGGAATCAAAACCTTTTGACCTGTTGCAAGGGGTACTGCAAGGCTCCTCACTGTCCTCTACCCTCTTCAATATATACCTCCTCCCACTCTGCCATCTCCTTTCCAAACTTGGGCTTCCGCACTTTATCTATGCCGATGATGTGCAGATCCTCATTCCCATAATTGACATTACCGAATGCCATGAAGACCTGGGATTCAGCCCTCACAGACATTAGCACCCTATTCTCAAACAACTTCCTGGCTCTTAACACCTCTAAAACAGAGCTCCTTATCTCACCCCAGATCACCACCCTCAACCCACCAATACCACACACACAATCACTATCCACCACCTCTTCTCAGCATGTACGCAGCCTTGGCGTAAACCTAGACAACCACTTCAATCTAAAACAGTTTGTCGCCTCCACCCTCAAAGATGGCTTTTTCAAGCTTCATACTAAAAAAAAATAAAAAAAAAATTTAAAGCCTTTTACACCTTTACGACTTTCGCACTATTTTCCAAGCCACTATTCTAGCCAAAATTGATTACTGCAACGCCATCCTCCTAGGCCTTCCTAAAAATGCAACCCAACCTCTGCAGATGCTACAAAATGAGGCTGCCCATATCCTCACAATCACATCAGGCCGGTCCTCCAACACCTACACTGGCTGCCAATTACCTCCAGGATAATATATAAATCCTTCACCCTCATACATAAATCCCTACACAACCAAAACATGCACTGGTTTACAGAGAATTCAGATTTCGCAAACCTGACAAGACCCACCAGAACGCAGCATCAGGCAAAACTACATACACCCTCGCCTAAACTCACTAAATTTGTCTCCACTAGAGAATGCTCACTCTCCATAGCAGGACCTGCCCTTTGGAACAAGATGCCCCCAAGTCTCCGCCAGGAATCATGCCCCAGGAAATTCAAACAGAACCTCAAGACCTGGCTGTTTAAACAGGCATACTCTTGATCTATATGCACCCTCTTCCCCCCCCCCCCCATATCTTACTCTGTTAATCACTCAATATATCAGACCCTCTGGCTCTTATACTACCCCCCCTCAATATAAATTCACTGGTAGTACCCTCCCCTGATAGCTCCTCCTGTAACCCTATCCTTAAAGCAATTCCATTAACTCCTGCCTTCTAACCTTGCCTTCTAACCTTCCGAAAAAAACTTAAGACCTGGCTTTTCCTCCAAGCCTTCCCCTAATCTCTAAAATGCCAACATACCTTCCAACCAGGATCCACCCCACTAACTAGTCACTCGGACCATTCTCAGTATACATATATATCTACCCTCTAGTTTTTTGCTGTACTTCTACTTCCCAGCTACTCTAGCCCCCCCCCCAAGTTCGATACCCTTGTTATATGTAACTTGTTATTGCCTTCTTGTTATATGGTTATTTATTTAGTTAGTCCCTACTTTCCATGTAAACCGATCTGAATTGAATCTTTTCATGAAGGTCGGTATATAAAAATGTTAAATAAATAAATCTCATTATTGTTCTGTACATTTTGGTACATATATCTTTTATTATGCAGTTCCTGTAAGAACATAAGAAATTGCCATGTTGGGTCAGACCAAGGGTCCATTAAGCCCAGCATCCTGTTTCCAACAGAGGCCAAAACCAGGCCACAAGAACCGGGCAATTACCCAAACACTAAGAAGATCCCATGCTACTGATGCAATCAATAGCAGTGGCTATTCCCTAAGTAAAATTGATTAATAGCCATTAATGGACTTCTCCTCCAAGAACTTATCCAAACCTTTTTTGAACCCGGCTACACTAACTGCACTAATCACATCCTCTGGCAACAAATTCCAGAGCTTTATTGTGCGTTGAGTGAAAAAGAATTTTCTCCGATTAGTCTTAAATGTGCTACTTGCTAACTTCATGGAATGTCCCCTAGTGCTTCTATTATTCAAAAGTGAAAATAACCGAGTCACATCTACTCGTTCAAGACCTCTATCATACCCCCCCTCAGCCGTCTCTTCTCCAAGCTGAACAGCCCTAACCTCTTCAGCCTTTCCTCATAGGGAAGCTGTTCCATCCCCTTTATCATTTTGGTTGCCCTTCTCTGTATCTTCTCCATCGCAACTATATCTTTTTTGAGATGCAGCGACCAGAATTGTACACAGTATTCAAGGTGTGGTCTCACCATGGAGCGATATAGAGGCATTATGACATTTTCCGTTCTATTAACCATTCTCTTCCTAATAATTCCTAACATTCTATTTGCTTTTTTGACTCTGCAGCACACTGAGCCGACGATTTTAAAGTATTATCCACTATGATGCCTAGATCTTTTTCCTGGGTGGTAGCTCCTAATATGGAACCCAACATCGTGTAACTACAGCAAGGGTTATTTTTCCCTATATGCAACACCTTGCACTTGTCCACATTAAATTTCATCTGCCATTTGGATGCCCAATCTTCAAGTCTTGCAAGGTCCTCCTGTAATGTATCACAGTCTGCTTGTGATTTAACTACTCTGAATAATTTTGTATCATCCGCAAATTTGATAACCTCACTAGTCGTATTCCTTTCCAGATCATTTATATATATATTGAAAAGCACCAGTCCAAGTACAGATCCCTGAGGCACTCCACTGTTTACCCTTTTCCACTGAGAAATTTGACCATTTAGTCCTACTCTGTTTCCTGTCTTTTAACCAGCTGGTAATCCACGAAAGGACATCACCTCCTATCCCATGACTTTTTAGTTTTCGTAGAAGCCTCTCATGAGGGACTTTATCAAACGCCTTCTGGAAATCCAAATACACTACATCTACTGGTTCACCTTTATCCACATGTTTATTAACCCCTTCAAAAAAATGAAGCAGATTTGTTAGGCAAGACTTCCCTTGGGTAAATCCATGTTGACTATGTTCCATTAAATCATGTCTTTCTATATGCTTTACGATTTTGATCTTGAGAATAGTTTCCACTATTTTTCCCAGCACTGAAGTCAGGCTCACTGGTCTATAGTTACCCGGATCGCCCCTGGAGCCTTTTTTAAATATTGGGGTTACATTGGCCACCCTCCAGTCTTCAGGTATAATGGATGATTTTAATGATAGGTTACAAATTTAACTAATAGATCAGAAATTTCATTTTTGAGTTCCTTCAGAACCCTAGGATGCATACCATCCGGTCCAGGTGATTTGCTACGCTTTAGTTTGTCAATCTGGCCTACTACATCTTCCAGGTTCACAGTGATCTCATTCAGTTCGTCTGACTCATCACCCCTGAAAACCATCTCCAGAACTGGTATCTCCCCAACATCCTCATTAGTAAACACGGAGGCAAAGAATTCATTTAGTCTTTCTGCAATGGCCTTATCTTCCCTAAGAGCCCCTTTAACCCTTCTGTCATCTAAAGGTCCAACCAACTGCCTCACAGGTTTCTTGTTTTGGATATATTTTAAATAGTTTTTATTATGAGTTTTTGCCTCTATGGCCAATATCATTTAAAATTCTCTCTTCACCTATCTTATCAATGTTTTACACTTAGCTTGACAATGCTCGTGTTTTATCCTATTTTCTTCAGATGGATCCTTCTTCCAATTTTTGAAGGATTTTTTTTGGCTAAAATAGCCTTTCACACCTCACCTTTTAACCATGACAGTAATCGTTTTGCCTTCCTTCCACCTTTCTTAATGCGTGGAATACATATGGACTGCGCCTCTAGGATTGTATTTTTAAACAATGTCCATGCCTGTTGAACACTTAACCTTTGCAGCTGCACCTTCAGTTTTTTTCTAACTATTTTCCTCATTTTATCAAAGTTTCCCTTTTTAAAATTTAGTGTTAGAGCTGCAGATTTACTTATTGTCCCCCTTCCAGTTATTAGTTTAAATTTGATCATGTTATGATCACTGTTGCCAAGTGGCCCCACTACCGTTACTTCTCTCACCAAATCTTGTCTTCCTCTAAGAATTAAATCTAAAATCTCTTGTTGGTTCCTGAACCAATTGCTCTATGAAGCAATCATTTATTACATCCAGGAACTTTATGTCTCTAACAAGTCCTGATGTTACATTTACCCAGCTAATATTGGGGTAATTGAAATCTCCCATTATGATTGCACTGCCAAATTGGTTTGCTTCCCTGATTTCTCTTAGCATTTCATCATCTGTCTGACCATTTTGTCCAGGTGGACGGTAGTATACTCCGATCACTATACTCTTACCCCACACACATGGGATTTCTACCCATATAGATTCTACTGAGCATTTAGTCTTTTGTATGATCTTTATCCTGTTGGACTCTGTACCCTCCCGGACATAAAGTGCCACACCCCCACCAAGTTGATCCTCCCTATCATTGCGATATAATTTGTACCCTGATATAGCACTGTCCCATTGGTTATCCTCTTTCCACCAAGTCTCTGTGATGCCAATTATGTCAATCTCATCATTTGCTGCTATACACTCTAACTCTCCCATCTTACTTCTTAGACTTCTGGCATTGGCATACAGACATTTCAAAGTGTGGTTTTTGCTTGTTTTAACATCCTGCTTTTCAGTTGTTTGGGATAATTCGGAACTCATTAGCTTTGGTGATTTTTTACATATAGGCATATGAACTATGTTTGCATTTAATGGAACCTCTCTATTGGGATGCCCTAACTCTCCTGTTTCATTATTATCCTTCAAGGATACATTTCTCCGAACCATGCACTGCTGAGTGACTGTCGGCTTTCCCCCTTGTTCTAGTTTAAAAGCTGCTCTATCACCTTTTTGAAAGTTAGTGCCAGCAGCTTGGTTCCACTCTGGTTAAGGTGGAGCCCATCCTTTCGGAAAAGTCTCCCCTTTCCCCAAAAGTTTCCCCAATTCCTTACAAAGCTGAATCCCTCTTCCCTGCACCATCGTCTCATCCACGCATTGAAACTCTGGAGCTCTGCCTGCCTCTGGGGACCTGCACGTGGAACAGGAAGCATTTCAGAAAATGCCACCCTGGAGGTTCTGGATTTCAGCTTCCTACCTAAAATCCTAAATTTGGCTTCCAGAACCTCTCTCCCACATTTTCCTATGTTGTTGGTGCCCACATGTACCACGACAACCGGCTCCTCCCCAGCACTGTCTATAATCCTATCTGTTGCTACTTCTTTATATCTTTCACGTGTTTCTTGTAAAGCCAGTTGCTGTATTATGTTTTATTGTAAACCGAGGTGATGTTCCAAACGTACTGCGGTATATAAAATACCTTAAATAAATAAATAAATTCGCCAAGATTTGTTGACCACTGAATGTACACTGAAATAAAGACAATTGAATGTTTTCTATGTCTAAGGTTTGGTTATAGTATGTGCATGCTTGATTTGTGAACTAGGGTCAAAATGTCTGGAGATCGGTTAAAATAATGCTTTTTTTCATTACTGCTATGACTTTAATCTTAATGTCCTATGGTGGGGTCTGTGTCTACCCACGAATAGACCAGATGGCATGGCCAAGGAACTCTATTGTGCTGGGTGGGGGATTTGGAGTTGTTGCCAATACCCATTACTACCAAGATGGAGCCAGAGTTAGGAATAGCTCGTCCATTTTTGAGGAGTCTGTTTTTACAAACATTGTGACAATTTAGGAAAATTTGCTGCCAGGCTAATTTAAGTAACCTGAGCTTGAGAGGAGGGAGAAGGTTTGAAAATACCTATAGTTTAATAGGCTTCACTGACCAAGTGAGCAAGGTTCTACCATGTGTTGAGGGTTTTCATCTTTCTTTAGTTCCTTCATTGTTTCTAAAGGGGAACACAGGTTTGGTTGTGTACCACCAGCAGCATGCCACCTCCAGACAGCTTTTCAAACAGTAGTAGATTTTATAGATTAACTGCCTCGCCCAAAAGGCTACAAAGCAGTTTTCAACAGTAACAAATAAAATCAGCCACAAACACAAACACCTGCAGAGGGGCAGACCCTCAGAGCAGCACTGCTGTGATTGGAGATGTAGTGGGGTAGGCAAGACTCAGGAGGACCCAGCAGGTTGATAATTTTCCTCCCTACCTCTCTAATGCGGAAAGTGGCATTACCAACTGGGTACCTGAATGACAAGATTGTCTACAGTAGGAAAAGATGTCAGTTGCAATATCAGTCTGACATTTTTCCAGCCTTCTGCTGATAAAAGACTTCACTATTATGGTAACAAGGAGATGAAAATATTGTCAGTTCAGTTATCAGTTGGGGTACAATGACGAAAGTGAAGAAATGCTGAGTGAAGTAATGGGTGAAAAGTATGAAAAGGAAATATTTGGACACTGGAAGAGCTACTGGACAGAGGAATTTCTATGGTTGACAAATTTAAACTGCTAAGTCAAAGCCTTAAGTTAGCAGGAGAGCTGCCTAATTCAACAGATGCTTGTGAATTGAGTTAGCTTAATGAAGCATACATGGTTTTCACTGGTACCTAAAAGCTTAAATGGTCTCATTATAGTCCATTCAAATAGCTCAGTGATAAGTGCTCAAACAGGAGGTGGAGTGGGTAAAAATTACACATGCAAATTGTACACAAAAGAGAAGAATGTGTAATTGGAACTTCTGCTTGTTCTATTATATACAATCTTTAATTCATAGTACCACTGTTTTATCCAAAAGGACATTTACAAATTTATAGATGAGCTATTGTAAATTTGTAAATATAGTTTTGTGACAAGCTTCGGAATAAAACAGTGGTACTGTGAATTAAAGACTCATTTCATATAATAGAAAAAGCAGAAGTTCCAATTACAATCATTCTGTTTTGTAATACCAATGCTCTACAGCAGAGCTTTCCAAAGTGTGTGTCGCGACACTTTACTGTGTCGCCTGCAGTGTGCCGGTGTGTCGCGCAAGCCCGGTGCACGTGACACACCGGCAAGTGGGAGCCAATGCGGCCGCCAGTGGACCTCATCCCACTGGCGGCTTAGTACTGAAGAATCGCTGTGCTCCGTGCCAGCAGGAAGATCGGCAAGGCCGTGGTGGAGCTCACATCACCACGGCCAGAAGAAAAAGGTGACGTCTAAACGTGCAGGTGCTCCTTCTCCTTCCTGCCCATGCGGCCCCGGAAGAAAAATATTGAAGGAGCCGCAAGTGCAGAAGAGGAGCAGCGTTGTTGCTGCCAGCTAAGAAGAGGAGGAGGAGGCCCGGTAGCAGGGTCCCCACCGCGGATCGGCCGGAGAAGAGCAGAGCCGCCGCTGCCGCGGATCGGCCCAAGAAGAGCAGAGCCGCCGCTGCCGCGGATCGGCCCGAGAAGAGCAGGGCCGCCGCTGCCGCGGATCGGCCCGAGAAGAGCAGGGCCGCCGCTGCCGCGGATCGGCCCGAGAAGAGCAGGGCCGCCGCTGCAGAGCCCATCCTGCAGCGACCCGTGAAGAGGAGGCCCAGAGGTAAGAGAGAAGCTGAGGGCCCGTAGAGTGCGTGTGAATGCATGGGTGCCTGCCCGAGGGTGCGTCTGTGTATGAGAATGTATGGGTGTCTTCCTGGGGTTTGTATGTGTGAGAAGAGGTGCCTGCCTGTGTGTGGTGTATGGGTGTGTGTGTGAGAATGAATTGGTGCCTGCCTGGGGGTCTGTGTGAGAATGAATGGGAGCCTGCCTGGGGGTCAGTTTCAGTGTGTGAGAATGACTGGGAGCTTGCCTGGGTGTGTGTGTTTGTATGAGGATGATTGGGAACTTGCCTGGGTATGTGTGTGTGTATGTGAGGGAGCCAGAGAGAGTGAGAGCATGAGTGTGTATGAGAAAATCCAGGGGAGTAAGAGTTTGTGTGGGGGGGTGTGTGTGGAGGGGAAGAGAGTGTCTTAGAGCCTGAGAGTGTGTCAGTGTTTGTGAGAGCGAGAGGTTATGGTGGATATAAGAGCATGAATGTGTATGTATGTGACAGTGTATGTGTGAGAGAGAATGGACATGTGAGAATGTGTGTGAGAGAGAGAGGATAACCTCCTAATCCTTGACAATATCAGGGTGACTGGAAATCAAGAGCTCCAAAGTATGGACAGCAGGGGCTTTTTAAAATCCTTATTAGTTTTAATTATTGGGTGTTATTTGATAAATGTGCTGTTTTGAAATATTTTATTGGTGTTTGGGAAATTGTAAAAAATGTATATGATTTTAATTAATAGAAATTCTATTTATCAATAGTTTTAAAATATTCTTTTATTAGTATGGTTTTACTATTATAACTGATGCTTTATGTTTCATGAGGAGTGGTGGTTCTGTTTTTCCATTGTTAATACATAGAGTCTGGCTTCTTGGGATTTCCATTTCAGTTTTTGTCTAATTTGTGCTCCTTTATTTTGTAGTCTGTATTTGGTGAGGGTCTGTCTCTGCTCTGTGTGTGTGACCATGATGAGAGATTCTGTTAGCATAGGGATCTATAGCAATCTGGTTTGTTTTGTTTCCTCAGTAGGTGGTATATTGGTATTCTAGGACCCAGCTAATATTTACCCTTGCTTTTTCACAGGTAGGGGTATTGTTGTTTGAGTCCTTGGTGTTATTACTGTTACGTTATGATGGGATTGCAGTATAGATTTTGAGTGTCTTTTTTGCGGGGTTTTGTGTTAGTTCACAATGTGCCTGGCAGTGGAAGGTGTTTGTGCTGCTGTTACTGTGAGGTGACACCAGAATTTGAAAATATCTTTTAGTATGATGAGCTGTAAGGGAAACATCCAAGCTCCATTGTTTGGAGGAATTTCAGTGGATGCAGAGAGTTACAGAACTGGAGGTGCAGGATTTATATTGACATTCTGTCCCTTCCTATAAATTCCAGACTTCACTCTCATAGCCAAATAGAATTAGTTGAATGAAGCTATCAATAATTTTATAGTGTGAAACTGGCCAGCTTTTTAAAATTCGCAGAAGACCTTTTGGACTTTTTTATTAACATCAAATATTCAAAAGCTGTGTCCATCAAGCTCATATATCTCATTAAAGAGGTAAATTGAATAACACAATAACTTTGTTTTATTATTGTTACTCATAAATTATAACAATAACATTAATCTTGGAATATTATATATTTTTAATATAAATGAAAGGTTTTCACAAGATAGGTTGTGTCGTGAAACATTTTATTATGTATATATTTAAGGAAACATACGTAAATTGTCAAAATACATTTTGTTCATTTAACCTTTAACCTCTGGTTTGCTAGTAGATGAATTACTGTGTCCCGAAATTATGTTTGTCTAAAAAGTGTGTCACCAACATGAAAAGTTTGGAAAGCTCTGCTCTACAGTTTTAGCTGTATTTCAATCCAGGGCTAGGAAACATTTTCTCACAAGCTCTTAAAAGTTCCTGCTGGCACTTAGACATTTTTAATATTTTTCTAGCCTTGTTAATATTACAGTGAAATGTAATTTTTAATCTAATGAGAAAGTTTACCTCTTCTTGAGGATGTGGCTTATCAGCAGACCAAACTTGTAACATAGATACATGAAGCTTCTGACGTCTCCTGCAATATGTAAAATACAACAATGTTAAAACATAAGGTAGCAACTGAATACCTTTATGATACTGTATATGAAAAGTATGCAAGAAATTCAGAAAGCAGAGTTGCTTACCTGTAACAGGTGTTCTCCCAGGTCAGCAGGCTGTTAGTCATCACAGATGGGTGACATCAGAAGGAGCCCGGCACGGAATACTTTTGTCAGAGTTTCTAGAAACTGACTGGCACACTGAGCATGCCTAGCATGCCACTATCCCCGCAGCCACGAGGAGTCCCCCCCTTCAGTCTCGTTACAAAGCATAAAAGACAAGCGAAAAATAAAATAAGAAAACAGATGAACCCAACCCTGCGGGGTGGCGGGAAGGTCTTGTTGAGGACTAACATCCTGCTGTCCTGGGAGAACACTTGTTACAGGTAAGCAACTCTGCTTTCTCCCAGGACAAACAGAATGGTAGTCCTCACAGATGGTTGAATACCAAGCTGCAGGCTGCCCCCAGAAAATAAAGGGCCAACAGACACCCAATAACATGCAACAGGCACAACAACAGGAGGCAGTCTGAACCACATACTGGGCTCTAGGTAGGGAGAGTTGGGTTCTCATTCTTGGAACAGGTTACGGAGGACAGACTGGCTGAAGACTCTGTCCTGTCGACCATCCTTGTCCAGACAGTAATGGGCTGCGAAGGTATGGAGAGAACTCCACGTCGCGGCCTTGCAGATTTCAGCAATAGGAACTCACAGAAGTAGGCCACTGATGCTGCCATGGCCTTCACTGAGTGCGCTTCCATTCGGCCTTCGAGCAAAAGGCCCACTTAACTCATTGCAGAAAATGATACAGTCTGCCAACCAATTGGCCAGAGTCTGCTTGCCCATCGCAACCCCAAGTCTATTTTTGTCAAAGTAGACGAAGAGTTGGGTGGACTGCCTGTGAGCTGCAGGGCACTCCAGGTACAAAGAGAGAGCATGCTTGCAGTCCAAGGTGTGCAGAGTCCGCTCACCTTGGTAGGGGCAGTACAATGGACTGATTCAGATGGAAGTCAGTCACCACCTTAGGCAGGAACTTAGGGTGATTGTGCAACACCACCTGTTGTGGAAGAACCTCGTATAAGGCGGATAGGTCACCAGGGCCTGTAGTTCACTGACCCTGCGAATGGAAGTAATTGCCACCAGGAAGATAACCTTCCAGGTGAGGTGTTTCAATTTGCAGGAGCACAGAAGCACAAATGGAGACCACATAAACCATGCTAGCACCTCGTTGAGATCCCAGGCCACAACAGGAGGACGCAGTCGAGGCTTCAATTGAAGTAAGCCTCTCATGAAGCACCCCACTAAGAGCTGCACCGAGATCGGAGTGTCACCCACTCTGCGGTGGTAGGCGCTATTGGCATGGAGATGAACTTGGATCGAAGTAGCTGCAAGAGACACCAGAGATAGTCCAGAAGCCGAGGTGTGGGACAAATGAAAGGGTCGAGACCCTGCTCCGCACACCAGACTGAGAACTTCCGTCACTTCGACTGGTAGGACATCCATGTGGAAAGCTTACAAGAAGCTACCAGGACTTGTGAGACGTTGTCTGAAAAGTTGAGGGACTTGTAACACTAGCCTTTCAACATCCAGGCCATGAGGGCCAACTACCGGAGGTTCAGGTGGCGCAGCCTGCCCTGATCCTGTGTGATGAGGTCGGGCGAGGTGCCTAGGCAGATGGGCTCCTGGACTGACAGGCCGCGGAGGATCAGAAACCAGAACTGTCATGGGCAATGCGGGGTTATGAGGATCATGGAGCCTCTGTTCCATTGGAGCTTCACGAGGGTCTTACCTATGAGCAGAATTGGAGGATATGCGTACAGGAGACCTGCACTCCAGGATTGGGCGAAGGCATCCACGGCTGGTTCCCTATCCTCCCTGCGCAGGGAGCAGAAGCAACCTTTGTGGTTCTGAGGGGACATGAAGAGATCCATGTCCGGCCGACCCCACCTGCAGAAGATCTTGTCTGCTACAGAGAGGTTGAGGGACCACTCGTTAGAGTGGAACATCCGACTGAGGTGGTCCGCCACCACATTCTCCATTCCTGCCAGGTATACTGCTCACAGGAGCATGGCTTGTTAGGGCTCCGACCCAAATCTGCGCTGCTTCCTGACAAAGGAGATAAGAGCCTTTGTCCCTATTTGTTCACGTACCACATGGCCACTTGGTTGTCCGTCTGTATTAAGACAACTTTGTGGGACAGGCAATCTTAGAACGCATAGAGTGCGTATTGCATCGCCTGGAGTTCCAGGAAATTTAATTGGCATCCCACCTCGGGCTTCGACCACACACCCTGTGCAAAGGCCACAGACATGGGCACCCCAGCCAATGTTGGAGGCATCTGTGGTAAGGATCACCTGAGCAGGAGGGGGCTGAAATAGGAGGCCTTTGCTCAGATTGGCTTCTTGTGCTCACTAGGCAAGGGAGATCTGGAGCAGCTCTGTTGTCTGGACCAGCATGGAGAGTCCTGAGAGGCTTGGTGCTACTGGGAACACAAGGTCCACTGCATCATTCTTATGGCTAAACGAGCCATCGGAGTGACATGCACAGATGCCATGTGGCCCAGCATCAGGAGCAGGTGAGCAGAGGCCGTCCGTCTGTCAGCGACAAATGGACCTGGCCAGGACAACTAGGGTCGCCATCCAATTGCTGGGGAGGAACGCCCTGGCCACCGTAATGTCCAGGTCCGCTCCAATGAAGCTGAGCCGCTGGGACGGCATCAGCTAGGATTTTGGATAATTGATGAGAAACCCCAGTGACTGGAGCACCCTGACCGTGGAGTGCTGGGCTTTGAGGGCTCCCCTCCCTCAAGGGACTCCTGATGAGCCAGTCATCCAAATATAGGAACACATGCACCCCCCCCCCCCCCCCCCCCCGCAGCGCAGATGTACTCCCACCACTACCAAGCACTTGGTAAAGACCCAGGGTGCAGAGGCCAGGCCGAAGGGTAGAACCCTGTATTGAAAGTGCCGCTGACCTACCACAAAGTGCAGGAATCTCTGGTGAAGTAGAAATATTGCAATATGAGCATAGGCGTCTTGCAAATCGAGAGAGCAGAGTAATCCCCCTGATAAAGCAGCGGAATTAAGGTGCCCAATGAGACCATCTTGATGCGCTCTAGCCTCAAGAACTTGTTTAAGGCTCAGAGGTCGCAGATGGGATGGAGGTCGCTCGATCTCTATGGAATGAGAAAGTACCTGGAGAACAACCCCCAGCCCTGCTGGGCAAGGGGAACCGGTTCAATTGCTTTTGACCGCAACAGGGCCGAGAGTTACAACTCGAAGGTAGTTGCATGCTCCACGAGGCTCCACCCTGGTGAGGGAGGGGAGACTGGCGGGATGCTGAGCAGATTTTGGCGATAGCCTCGCTTCACGATGGAGAACTCTCATCGATCGGTGGTGATGGGGGTCCAGCAATTTGTAAATAGGCATAGTCGGCCCCCAACCGGTGGGTCGGGACCTGTGGGCACCGAAGTTAAGCTGTGCCAGTCAAAATTCTGCCGCAGGCCGGGCCCAAGGCACACGTTGTGGGCATGGATGGCCCTTTGGGGCAGTCCGAACTAGACGAGCTCACGAGGCCGGAGGATATCTCCACTGCCTATAGAAGGGTTTCCTGGAGTCTCAACGTGGCGCCCAACAGGTCGCCGAGGAAGGGTCCAAAGTGCTGGTGGACAGTTTTTGCAGGGTTTCATGATGGTCCTTTAGTTGGGCCACTGTGTCCCAGACCCTATCACCGAACAGATTTCCCCTGTGCACGGGAGGTCAGCCAGCTTCTCCTGGACTTCAGGGTGGAGGTCTGAGGCCTTAAGCCAGGCCCAGCACCGGGCACTGATACCGGCCACCGACACCCTGTCCACCGTCTCAAATACATCGTAGGCCACTCACATTTCATGCTTGCCGGCCTCAAATTTCTTCTGCACGATGGACTCCAAGCCCTCTTGGAACTGCTATGGGAGACTTTCAGCGAGCTCCTGGACCTGCTTCCAGAGGTTACAGTTGTACTGATTCATATACAACTGATATGCCGCAATTCGGGCAATAAGCTTCGCCCCCTACCCCCGGAAGACTTTGCGGCCTAGGGCATCCAGGGCCCTCTGATCCTTCCTCGGAGGGGCAGAGGAGCAAGTGCAGGCCCATTTGGTCTTCTTGAAAGCAGACTCCATGACAACGGACTGGTGTGGGAGCTGGCTCTTCTGGAAGCCCAGGGCCTGTTGCATTAAATAAATGGCGCCCATCTTCCGGCTGACAGGGGCAACGGAGCCTGGGTGCTCCCATAAATGGTAGAGGACCTCAAGGAGGACCTCGTGCACCGGGACAACCACCACCTCCTTTGGGACCATCCACGAATTGGAGGACTTCTAACATTTTATGGCAGGTGTCCTCTTCAGTCAGCAGTTGATAAGGCACGGCCTCTGCCACCGCTTGAATAAAACTGGAGAAGGACAAATCCTCCAGGGGTGAGCGGTACTTCTCATCCGGAGGGGAAGGCTCCAATGGGAGATCATCCAAGGCCTCAGAGGAATCATCACCCCATGGGTCATAAGGGGCCTCCTCCTCCCCATGGACTTGTTTGGGTCGGGGAAAAAGGCCGAACCCTGGGTCCCAGCATCGATGGCCTGTCAAGGGGCCTCTGTGTTGGCCATGCAGGCATCGAGGGCCTCTGTGGACCTGGAGGCTTTGGGGCACCCGATGGCCCGAGACCGGGCTCAGGCACCGCCGGCGCGGAGCCACATCCTCCTCCTACGAGGAACCTGGAATAAGGATAGTATCTGAGGGTGGCATCGGTGGCGGTCGGAGCACAGGAGGACCTCCGGGCACCAGCTGCATTGGCAATGCATCGAGCAGCGTGTCCAGCCTCTCTAATAGGGGTGCCAACATTGATAGCACTGGCTCTTGTGCCAGTATGGGGGCCGGCACCAGTGGTTGCTCAAGGCCCCGAAGGGCATGGGGCACTGCCTGCTGGACCACATGGTCCAATTTCTCCCTAAATTTGGCGTGGTAAGCACCGATGAGGGAGAAAGCAAACAGACCATAACCTGGGGGTCCATGGAGGCTTGGTACCCGACACAGAGATCGGTGGGAATTGCCCTGGGCTCCCAGACCTACATTTATTCAGAATTTGTGGATCGCCTAACCCTAAAAGGTCTAGGCAATGTAACATAGTAATGATGGCAGAAAAAGACCAAAATAGTCCATCTAGTCTGCCCAGCAAACTTCACAAGGTAGTAACTACCGCTCCATGCAGGTTACCCCCATGTTTCTGTTAAGGGTAGTAACTGCCACTCGGAGCAGGTTACCCCAAGCTTTATTTATTATGTACAAGATACACAAGATAACATTCATAAACAATTCCAACATATCATAAAATGGCAAACAATATAGCATACAAATCATAAAATAATAAAATCAAATTCAAACTTCATTAAACAAAACAGTATCGGGAGCAATAGTTAAAATACAGAAAGACCAAATAACTTCGCTAAAATAAGCTCATTTAAAAAAGAAAGGTTTTAATTACCGGTAATTTTCTAAAGGTCTTAAGAGAATCGCACTGCCTGATGTCTATTGAAAATGAATTCCAGAGGTCCTGCCACTGAAAACACACATTCACAAGTTATGTGGAGATGGGCTGTTTTTGGAGATGGAATTTCTAGAAGGCCTCACAGAGAAACGTAGTAGTCGAGTAGGTTGATAAAATTTAAGGATAGCATTTGCCCAGTGGCAAGAGTCATCATTGAGAAGTTTAAAAATTAGCATTCCTAATTTGTATTTACTATGCTCTTCAATGGGGAGCCAGTAGAAATCTATCAAAGTAGCAGTGATATGATCCTGGCGCCTCAGGCCTGCTAGGACATGAACTGCTGAGTTCAGAAGTATCTGAAGAGGGTGAATGGTGGTTTTAGGCCTATGTATAAGCTGTTACAATAATCAAGAATGGGAGAGATAGACGCTTGAAGCACTGTGCGGAACTCAGGGGATGTAGCAATTTTTAAAGACCAGATAGCACTCGTATCTATAGAAGTCGTGCGAGATGACTTGTTTCATCTGTGGACAGAAGGAGAGGGTATTATCAAGTAGGACACCTAAACTTTTTATTTGAGATTGAAGTGGGAAATGCTGACCACTGAAAGGGATAGACTTTTGTTGAATGGTAATATAGGGACCGAGAATGAGAATGAACTCTGTTTTAGTCATATTAAGAGACAGTTTGTTATGCTTTAACCAGCTAGTAAACAAATTTGTAGTAGATGCTCAACAGTAACTTGCCATGAAGAGTGTAGACGAATCGCAAGCTGAATATCATCAACATATACATTTGTAACAATCTGTAAGAGAAGAAAGTATTTTACAGATGGGTGCAAAATATATATTGAAAAGACAGGCAGAGAGAGCAGAACCCTATGGAACCCCGGTTTTCATGGGGGAAGGAGAGGATGTTCCGATATTTTATAGTTTGAGAACGATCAGAGATACGATTTGAACCACTTTAGAACTATGTCTAAGAGAGCATATTCCTGAAGATGAAAAGTAGGATATTATGATCAATGATATTGAAAGCAGAAGATATGTCTAAGGAGACAAGAAGGAACTGATGCCCCGCCTCAAAGTATCCGTGAGAGATAAGAGAAGGAGTTCAGTATTGAGAAAGCATTTGAAACCATATTGATGAGGATCCAGTAGCTCAAATTTTTCAAGATGTTCTTAAAGTTGTTTTAAGGCAGCAGATTTGAGTATTTTTGAGAAAAAAAGGAAGATTTGAAATGGGCCTATAATTGCCGGGGTCAGACGGGTCAAGTTTTTTCTTCTTGAGAAGAGGCCAAATTATGGCTTTTTTGAGCAAGGAGGGAATGATACCTCCTCTGAAAGATAAATTGATCAGTTTAGAGAAAATAGGAGCAAGGACATTTCTAAAGGCCTTAAAGAGGAAGGAAGGGCATTGACTGGAGGGACATACAGTGTTACTGGAGTTTTAAATTAGCGTTTCAACCTCAGTCGAGGGGACGTGTTCAAATTTATTCCAGGAGGCTGAAATAAGAGATGTTGGATTTGTGTACCAGCATGGGACTGAAGAAAAAGCAGAGTTGCTTACCTGTAACAGGTGTTCTCACAGGACAGCAAGATGTTAGTCCTCCATATGGGTGACATCATCAGGATGGAGCCCAATCATGGAACTTTGACTGGCACCTACTGGGCATGCCCAGCACAGCACCAACCCTGCAGCCAGCAGGGGTCCCCCTTCAGTCTCGTCTTATTGTAAAAAGTAAATGCAAAAATAAAATAATAAATCATAAGCGAACACAACTCCGCGGGGTGGCGGGAGGGTTTCGTGAGGACCAACATCCTGCTGTCCTGTGAGAACACCTGTTACAGGTAAGCAACTCTGCTTTCTCACAGGACAAGCAGGATGGTAGTCCTCACATATGGATGAGTACCGAGCTGAGGATGTCCGAGCAATGCACCAAATATACCAAAAGACGTGCAACAGGCACAAGAACTGGGGTGGAATTTGGTAGAGGGCATCTGGAACCCTACCGGGTTGGCGGAAGGATGTTGGTACCACTGTTTGCAAATAAGTTGCGTAGCACAGACTGGCCGAAGATGGAATCTTGTCTGCCAGCCGTGTCTAAACAATAATGGGCTGCGAAGGTGTGGAGAGAGCTCCAGGTAGCAGCCTTACAGATGTCAGCAAGCGGTACAGAGCGTAGGTGCGCTACTGATGTTGCCATGGCCCAGACAGAGTGTGCTTTAACACGGTCTCGAAGCGGAATGCCTGTCTGTTGGTAACAAAAGGAAATACAGTCGCTAACCAGGAGGAGAGAGTCTGCTTACCCACAGGTTTGCCCAATTTGATGGGATCAAAGGAAACAAACAATTGAGTGCATTTCCTGTGGGCAGCTGTATGGTCTAGACCAGAGCTTTCCAAAGTGTGTGTCGCGACACTTTAGTGTGTCGCCTGCAGTGTGCCGGTGTGTCGCGCAAGCCCGGTGCACGTGACACACCGGCAAGTGGGAGCCAATGCGGCCGCCGGTGGACCTCATCCCACTGGCGGCTGAGTAGTAAAGTATCGCTGTGCTGTGTGCCGGAGACGCACAGCAGGAAGATCGGCGGGGCCATGGTGGAGCTTACGTCACCACGGCCCAAAGAAAAATGTCACGCAGATGCTCCTCCTTCCTTCCTGCCCACGCTGCCCCGGAAGAAAAATGTTGCCGGAGCCGCGCGGGCAGAAAAGAGGAAGAGCAGGTGCTCCGCCTCCTTCCTGCCCATGCGGCCCCGGAAGAAAAATGTTGCCGGAGCCGTACGGGCAGGAAGGAGGTGGAGCATCAGCCACGTGCAGAAGAGGAGCAGGCCAGGTAGCAGGGTCTCCACCGCGGATCGGCCCGAGAAGATCAGAGTCGCCGCAATCAGCCAGAGAAGATCAGGGCCGCTGCAGAGCCCATCCTGCAGCAACCCGTGAAGAGGAGGCCCAGAGGTAAGAGAGAGGCTGAGGGCCCGATGAGTTGTGTGCGTGTATGAGGTGCGTTGAGAGATTGGGTGCTTGTATGAGGTGAGTTGAGAAATTGGGTGCCTGTATGTGGTGAATTGAGAGATTGGGTGTGGGAGTGAGGACCTGAATTTTTGCAGAGACAGCATGTGAGAGTGTGTGTGTGTGTATGTGCGTGTGAGAAAGACAGCATGTGGGAGTGAGAGCCTGTGCTTGAGCACGACAGCATGTGGGAGTGAGAGAGAGCCTGGGTGTGTGAGAGTCAGACAGCATGTGCAAGAGAGAGACTGTATGAATAATTGTATATGAGAGAGCATGTGAGAGCGTGTGTGTGTGTGTGTGTGTGTGAGAGAGAGAAAGCATGTGAGAATGAGAACCTGACTAAATGTATGAGGGAAGAAGATAGATGGAGAGAAAAGAAATAGAAAAAAAGACAATATGAAAGGAATTGGCAAAAAAATAAGAAAGGGGAGGTGGAACAAAAAAAACCTGTGACAAAACAGATTAGAAAACTAAGATCAGACAGCAAAGGTAAAAAAAAAAGAAATAAATTACTTTTTACTGATTGGCACATGTAATCTTTGGTAATGTGCAAGAGTGGCATTTTCTCCATGCGGATCTCACTATGTACGAGATCAACATGGAGGAAGTGGAAGCCCACGGGGCCTGCACAGAGGAGGCAGCAGAATGGGCTTCAGTGCCAATAGCAGCAATCAGCGCCTCCCAAATAGCCATGTGGCAGCAGTGACAGTGGCAGCAGAGGAATGAGAGAGGCTCCAAGGTTGCTGGCAAAAGAAAGAGAGGGGGTCTGCCTTTAGTGTGTGCATGTGTATGAATGGGAGTCTGCCTGGGGGTGTATGTGTCTGAATGCATGGGTGCCTGCCTGAGGGTGTGTCAGTGCATGAGAATGTATGGGTGTCTTCCTGGGGTTTGTATGTGTGAGAATAGATGCCGGCCTGTGTGTGGTGTATGTGTGTGTGTGAGTGTGTGAGAATGAATGTGTGCATGCCTGGGGGATGGTGAGGGAGTGGTGTGAAAATGAATGGGAGCCTGCCTGGGGGTCAGTTTCAGTGTGTGAGAATGACTGGGAACTTGCCTGGGTGTGTGTGTATGTGAGGGAGCCAGAGCGAGTGTGTATGAGAAAATCCAGGGGAGTAAGAGTTTGTGTGTGGAGGGGGAGAGAGTGTCTTAGAGCCTGAGAGTGTGTCAGTGTCTGTGAGAGCGAGAGGTTATGGTGGGTATAAGAGCATGAATGTGTATGTATGTGACAGTGTATGTGTGAGAGAGAATGGACATGTGAGTCTGTGTGACAGAGGATAACCTCCTAATCCTGGACAATATCAGGGTGACTGGAAATCAAGAACTCCCACGTATGGACAGCAGGGGCTTTTTAAAATCCTTATTAGTTTTAATTATTGGGTGTTATTTGATATGTGCTGTTTTGAAATATTTTATTGGTGTTTGGGAAATTGTAAAAAATGTATATGATTTTAATTAATAGAAATTCTATTTGTCAGTAGTTTTAAAATATTCTTTTATTAGTATGGTTTTACTATTATAACTGATGCTTTGTTTTTTGATTTTATTTGTTTTATGAGGAATGGTGGTTCTGTTTTTCCATTGTTAACACACAGAGTCTGGCTTCTTGGGGTTTCCATTTCAGTTTTTGTTTAATTTGTGCTCCTTTATTTTGTATTCTGTATTTGGTGAGGGTCTGTCTCTGCTCTGTGTGTGTGTGACCATGATGAGAGATTCTGCTAGCATAGGGATCTATAGCAATCGGGTTTGTTTTGTTTCCTCAGTAGGTGGTGTATTGGTATTCTAGGACCCAGTGTAATATTTACCTTTGCGTTTTCACAGGTAGGGGTATTGTTGTTTGAGTCCTTGGTGTTATTACTGTTATGTTACAATGGGATTGCAAAATAGATTTTGAGTGTCTTTTTTGCGAGGTTTTATTTTAGTTCACAATGTGCCTGGCAGAGGAAGGTGTTTGTGCTGCTGTTACTGTGAGGTGACACCAGCATTTGAAAATATCTTTTACTATGATGAGCTGTAAGGGAAACATCCAAGCTCCATTGTTAGGGGGAATTTCAGTGGATGCACAGAGTTACAGAACTGGAGGTGCAGGATTTATATTGACATTCTGTCCCTTCCTATAAATTCCAGACTTCACTCTCATAGCCAAATAGAATTAGTTGAATGAGGCTATCAAATAATTATATAGTGTGAAACTGGCCAGCTTTTTAAAATTATGCAGAAGACCCTTTGGACTTTCTTATTAACACCAAATATTCAAATCTGTGTTCATCCCATCAAGCTCATATATCTCATTAAAGAGGTAAATTGAATAACACAATAACTTTGTTTTATTATTGTTACTCATAAATTAGAACAATAACATTAATCTTGGAATATTATATAGTTTTAATATAAATGAAAGGTTTTCACAAGATAGGTTGTGTCGTGAAACATTTTATTATGTATATATTTAAGGAAACATACATAAATTGTCGAAATACATTTCATTCGTTTAACCTTTAACCTCCGGTTTGCTAGTAGACTGAATTACTGTGTCCCGAAATTATGTTTGTCTAAAAGTGTGTCACCAACATGAAAAGTTTGGAAAGCTCTGGTCTAGACAAAATGCTAGAGCACGTTTACAGACAAGGGTATGCAGAGCCCGTTCTCCTAGGTTTGAGTGGGGCCTGGGAAAGGTGGTGAGTAGTTTAATGGATTGATATGAAACTCCGATACTACCTTAGGCAAAAACTTAGGGTGAGTGCGGAGCACTGCCCTATCATCCAGAAGTTTAGTATAAGGCGGGTAGGTGACTAAGGCCTGTAACTCACTAACTCTGCGAGCCGAAGTGATCGCCAAAAGAAAAAAAATCACCTTCCAGGTGAGATAGCGGAGATCACAGGATTGGAGAGGCTCAAACGGCGGCTTCATGAGCCATCCCAAAATCAAGTTGAGATCCCAGGAAGGGGCCCAGAGGGCGCAGTGGAGGTTTAAGATGAAGCAAGCCCTTCAAAAAGCGTGTTACCAGGGGTTGTACTGAAATAGGTACATCCCCAACACCTTTATGGAAGGCGGCTACTGCACTGACATGTACCCTGATGGAAAAAGTTTGGAGACCTAACTCTGACAGGTGCCAGAGATAGTCCAAAAACTTCGGTGTGGAACAAGTGAAGGGATCAATGGACATGAAAGTACACCATACCGTAAACCTGTTCCATTTGTAACGATAACACTGCCTTGAGGAAGGCTTTCATGAAGCTAGTAGGACATAGGAAACCGGCTCTGAAAAGTTAAGAGGTTGAAGTATTAACCTTTCAACATCCAGGCAGTCAGGGAGAGGGCCTGGAGGTTGGTGTGACTAAGGAAACCATTGTTCTGAGTGATCAGAAACGGGTCCTTCCCCAGAGGAATATGCCAGTATACTGATAGGTCATGGAGAATTGGCAACCAGACCTAGCGTGGCCAATGAGGGGCTATGAGAATCATTGGTCCTTTGTCCCTTCGCAGCTTCAAGAGAGTGGAAGTGGAGGGTACGCATAAAGGAGACCACTGGCCCACGAGCGGGAAAAGTGTCTCTTGGTTGAAGGTGTTGGCTGCTAGTGAGAGAGCAGAAGTTCCTTACTTTGCGGTTGTGAATTGACGAAAGAGGTCTATGTGAGAGTTGGAAGAATGAGGCTTGGAGCGTCGTGCCCCCTTCTGGGCTGTCTCCACAACAACTGAGTGATGATCTAATTGAGTTCTCTGGAAGCCAGGGGCTGACTGGACTAGGTAGATGGCATCTGCCTTCCGGTTGACAGGTGCCACAGAGACAGGGTGCTCCCAATTCCTCTGTAACAGGTCTAAGAGGATTTCATGAATGGGAATGGACATGATTTCCTTAGGAGCATCGATGATGCCTACAGTCCTCTTCCGTCTGAAACTGGAATGGAATGGTTTCAGACATTTCTGTTACAAAATTGATGGACAAGTCCTCTGGAAGAGAGCATTTCCTTTCATCAGGAGGAGAGGGCAAATCAACAGAATCCTGGGACGAATCACCAGTCCAGGGATCATACGGTTCATCACCAGCTCCCATATGTTCATCAGAAGGGAGTAACGGTGTTATTCCAGAAGGTACGGGCCTAGGCATCGATGGCTTTGGAAGTGGAACCGAAGGCATCGATGGAGGCACCGATGGAATAGGTGACATCGATGGATGCGTCTGTGGTAGCACTCCGGAGGGCGGAATGGAGATCGGTGATTCTTCTTCTTCCGATGACAAGGGTATCGGTGAGGAAGGAATCTGGACCATCGGTTCTCTCGAATGCACCGGTGGAAGGGCACCGATTAACTTGTCCATTCTTACCAAGTGCCATGGGTATCTGATCGGTGGCCGGCTCGGGAACCAGCACCGGCATTGATGGAGGATTGAACCCCTGGAGTGCTTTTCCGATGGCCTCTTGGATCATCCGATCCAATTCCTCACGGAAACCTGGGGCACGGATACCAGGTTCCGAAGTAGGAGGCAGCACTGGCGTAGCCAGAGGGTCCACCAGTGAAGGTGGAATCGCGGATCCTGGCACCTGTCCGGATGGGGAACGCCTCGGTGACCCAGAGAGAAGAGAATGGGGCCTTTTCTGTTCTGGACTTTTTTGTCGGTGGCTCAGACGACGTCGATGCCGAGCTTTGCTTGTATCGGTGGCCTGAGCTTTACGGTGGCGGTGTTTTTCTCGATGTTCCCCTCAGTCTTTCTCTTGAGGTGGAATAGAGGAGGTCGACACCCGCGGAGTCAAAGCCAGACGGGCAGCAGCGGTTTCCAGGTGCTGGCACGAGGTAGACTGTACTGGTTCAGATGACGAAGCTATTGATGGTGTTGGGTTTTTGGGAAAAAGAGAAGTCCCATCTTCTAAAGCCTAGCCTTGTGACCCCCTTTGGTATCATTTGGGCACATTTGGTGCAAGTAAGGACATCATGGTCGGACCCCAAACATCACACAGACCGTGTGAGGGTCAGTGATGGACATCGTTCGAGTGCAGTCAGGGCACCGACTGAAACCCGCCGCCATGGCCTCGACAAAATTTAGCCGCGGTGCGGTCGAGGGCTAGTAGGCTGCGAGAGAAAAACTCGACGGGAATCGACCGCAAGCAGGTAAACTTATCTTTCGACCGCGGAGCAAAGATATCAATAAGGGGACCCCATGTGGGGTAAAATTTAGAATTTTTTTGAAGAATTTCCGTGAGGAAAAATTCCTGTCAGGAATCTCTGAAGAGCTCCTTAACCCAATGCTGTGCGGAAAAAAGAAGACTGAAGGGGGACCCCTGCTGGCTGCAGGGTTAGTGCTGTCCTGGGCCATGCCCAGTAGGTGCCAGTCAAAGTTCTGGAAACTTTGACAAAGGTTTTCCGTGATTGGGCTCCATCCTGATGTCACCCATATATGAGGACTACCATCCTGCTTGTCCTGTGAGAGTGAGAAATTAAGTTTTTCAATTTTAAGACAGGGCCTCCTTGCCTCGGGGTCGCTTCAGAGGAGATTCGACCAAAGCCTGTGCCCCTCTGGTATCGGTGCCGGCACAGTGCAGTGATGGCCATCTGTGCCGGTGTCAGTGCTTCCCTCTGTGCTCAGTCCGGTCCTTCTCCGGCGCTGAGGAAGACTATCCCGAGGCTTTGGATTGGCCCAACGCCGGTGATGGGGTGAGCCCCCGCGCCTTTGTCATCATGATGGGACATCGAAGGAGACTGCTCAGAGTCAGAAGGATCCCCCTGGCTAGACGTCCCTTTTACTGGAGTCAATAGAGCCGATTGTTGGAAACCGAACAAGTGCACCATCTTGTCCAGGCAGGCCTGCCGGCTTTGTGGGTCATCTGAGCGCAACTAGGGCACCGACGAACATCGTGGGAAGACCCCAGGCAGAGAACGCAAACGTCGTGCGGGTCCGTGATGGACATAGTCCGCAGACACTGGGGCCACTTCCGAAAGCCAGTCACCATCGAAAAAAGATGACGCGAGGTCGGTGGCTGATGGCCACCAACTGCAACAACTTGGAAAAAATAAATTTACGGAACCACCAAAAGAACTGACATGTGAAGGGGTACCCTGGAGCGGGAAGTACCAGTGAAAAAAATAATTTTTCCCGTGAGAAAAAAAAAAAAAAAGGAGTGAAGAGCTCCAAAAACCAGCGAGACAACACCACTGCGGAAAAAAGGAGGCTGAAGGTAGACCCTGCTTGGCTGCGGGGAAAGTGGTATGCTGGGCATTCTCAGTGTGCCAGTCAAAGTTTCTAGAAACTTTGACAAAAGTATTCCGTGCCGGGCTCCTTCTGATAATGTCACCTATCTGCGAGGACTACTATCCTGCTTGTCCTGAGAGGAAAATAGTTACTTTGTTCATAGTGGTACTTTAAGCACCTGCCTCTGAAATGAGTTTCATGCCACAACAGGCTGCTGATTCTCCATATAATAATCTCAAATTACTCAGAACATCAAAAGATAGCCTGAATTTGGGGGCACTTGCTTTGTTACATTATCAGGTTTTAAAGGATAGGAGAGCATTATGAAGTTATGGGATTTGTCTGAATGCATATGTGCAGTAGACAGGTGTCAGTTACCGTAATTACAACCTGCTTCAAAATTACTCATATTTGGGTAACTGATTGTGACAAGCAAAGCAAAAAATCCAAAATGCCATCTGTGTTCCCTATAGAAAGCATATTCTTGGGGAAGTACCCAGTCACTAAAATTTCAAATCTGAATTCATAGGTATAATATTATCTCCAGGAAGGTGTTCAATTTAACTTTAATAGTGACTAGAAATTTGATAACTGACAACAGATCAGCAGAAAGGAGAAAGATAACATTTGCAATTGGTAAATATACTAATGTGTGAAATTCCTGATCACCAGCTTGGCACTTTCAACCTAAAATATAAAACCAGCCAGGGAGTGAGTCACTGTTGCTACTATACCATCACTAAGTGTTGATACAGGTACTAATGCTTCTACCTCCTTATGTAGGCTATTGTTTCTCATATTTACTGAAAGCCAACAGGCCAAATGAGACTGTGGAAAGAGCAGCACTTGAGAAGTCCCAGTTCATCCTCTCCCACAGCTTGCCTGCTAATTATCATAAGGGGTGAAAAACAAGGAACAAGAGAGCAAAAACGGGGAGGAAATCAAACAAAGGCTGAAGCAGGTGTGAAAAGCAAGCAAGAGACCACAGAGTCTATCGCATCAACTGAATGTCTTCAACAAGGAAGGACTTGATGGATGCTGGTGCCTCAAGTACCAACCTCTCTGAGCCATGATTCATAGCAGATTTCTTGGTCCTCTCTGCGCTGATGCAGATTTGTTCAAGGGGTAAGAGTCACTTTTCTCTTTAATAGCACCAGAAATCCTTGGCTTTGAAGATCATAACTTACCTCCCTCTTTATTGGAGGGGAAATGGCATTTATGCTGAGGCATCAAGTCTTGATGCAGTGTGTATGAGGACATCTTTTTAACTTGGGTGAAGGTTCCTTCTCAGATACTGACTTTTATTTATTTTAATTCAACAGGAGAAAAACAGCAACTTCAGAAATTCCTTGAGAGAATTCCCTGATCATAAAATCCTGGGGGTCAGGCATACACAAGCAGCTCAATTAAGCACATAGAGGGAAAGGCAAACGTACCTCACAAAGAGTTCATGGAATTCAATCAACAAATAGATCATATGTTACAGAAGCCTGGTTTTATTCCTGGCATGGTGAAAATCACAGGGGCAAAGTCAATTCAATCTTACCAAGAATGAGAAATAATATACTATAATGTAAGAAAATAAGTTTTGGGGTTTTTTGGAGCAGACTCGAAAAGAGAATAAAAACTAAATGAAGAAAAAGTTATTTACCTTTAACAGTTGTTCTATAGAAACTGCAGGACAAATCAGCCACACAATTGGGGTAACGTTATCTGACAGCACCAAGAAAGAAGAGCAAGTTTGCTTACCGTAAACTGTGTTTTCCGTAGATAGCAGATGAATTAGCCATGCTGTCTGGGACGGCCCCGGTCCTGTAGGTGGCGGAGCTCTCAAAGTAAAATTCTGAGTCTTGCTGAAGTGTGTGCTTGCTTGGCACCTCCCCCAACCTTCCAGAGTCTCCTCAGTCTGTGATAAAGCAGAGTAGGTAGTAGCAAGATTGTCCAGGGAGGTGGGAGGGTCAGCATGACTAATTCATCTGCTATCTATGGAAATCACCGTTCATTCAGCAGGATGAATTAGCCATGCTGTCTGGGAGTCTCCAGCTAGCAACTTGAGCGATACTTCTTGGTTGAATTTGCAATATTTTGCATGCTCAAGATGCGAAAGAACATTGCGGAAAGTCCTTGGTGGAATAAGTGATTAGGAAGTGCCCGCTTTTAGGATTTGTTTGCCCATAGAGGCATCCGCTGCTGTGAGTGTGTCCAAACAGTAATGAGTAATGAAGGTATGACGTGAGGACCAAGTTGCCGCTTTGCAAATGTCCAATATGGGTACATCATGCAGGTGGGCTATGGAAGCCACCACAGCACGCACTTGGTGCTTTAGAAGTCAAGGATTCTGAACGTCTTTAGTAGCAAAACTGAATGCAGTTTGTGATCCAGGATGACAGAGTTCTTTTTGAGACAGGTAACCCTGACGCACTTGGGTTAAATGAGAGGAAGAGTTGTGATGCTCTCTTATCTGAAGCAGTTCTCTGTTTATAGAAAGCCAGTGCTCGCTTGCAATCTAGCGTGTGTAGTCTACACGCAGCCTCATTAGTATGAGGTTTTGGGTAATAGGTTGGAAGAGTTATGATTTGATTAAGGTGGAAAGATGAAACAACCTTGGCTAGGAAGTTAAAGTCCGTTACGAACGCATCCTATCGTGATAGAACACTAGATACGGAGAATAGTGGACTAGTGCTTGAAGCTCGCTAACACGTCTTGCTGAAGTAAGCGCTATCAGAAAAAGTACTTTCCAAGCCAGGTATCTGGGGTGGCAGGTATCTAGAGGTTCAAAGGGTGGTAGCATAAGTTCTTCCAGTACAATGTTTAAATCCCACGGTACAGGGGTTTACGTATTGGTGGGCGTAGACATAAGATCCCTTTAAAAATCTAGAAATAAAAGGGTGAGTAGAAATTGGTGCATTATTGTGTAGAGAATAATACGCTGCTATTACGCTCAAGTGGATTCTGAGTGACGCCGTAGATAGCAAGTGTTGCTTACCTGTAACAGGTGTTCTCACAGGACAAGCAGGATGGTAGTCCTCACATATGGATGACATCATCAGGATGGAGCTCAATCATGGAAAACGTCTGTCAAAGTTTCCAGAACTTTGACTGGCCCCTACTGGGCATGCCCAGCATGGCACTAACCCTGCAGCCAGCAGGGGTCCCCTTTCAGTCTTATTTGATAGCTACAGGCAGTGCCGAAAAAATAAAACAAAATGTTACGAACCCAACACTGCGGGGCGGCGGGCGGGTTTCGTGAGGACTAACATCCTGCTGTCCTGTGACAACACCTGTTACAGGTAAGCAACACTTGCTTTCTCACAGGATAAGCAGATGGAGAAGGTACAGAGAAGGGCTACCAAAATGATAAGGGGAATGGAACAACTCCCCTATGAGGAAAGACTAAAGAGGTTAGAACTTTTCAGCTTGGAGAAGAGACGACTGAGGGGGGATATGATAGAGGTGTTTAAAATCATGAGAGGTCTAGAACGGGTAGATGTGAATCGGTTATTTACTCTTTCGGATAGTAGAAAGACTAGGGGGCATTCCATGAAGTTAGCATGGGGCACATTTAAAACTAATCGGAGAAAGTTCTTTTTTACTCAACACACAATTAAACTCTGGAATTTGTTGCCAGAGGATGTGGTTAGTGCAGTTAGTATAGCTGTGTTTAAAAAAGGATTGGATAAGTTCTTGGAGGAGAAGTCCATTACCTGCTATTAAGTTCACTTAGAGAATAGCCACTGCCATTAGCAATGGTTACATGGAATAGACTTAGTTTTTGGGTACTTGCCAGGTTCTTATGACCTGGATTGGCCACTGTTGGAAACAGGATGCTGGGCTTGATGGACCCTTGGTCTGACCCAGTATGGCATTTTCTTATGTTCTTCCCAGCGGCGTGCAACAAGCACAACTGGGGTGGAATTTGGTAGAGGGCATCCTGAACCCCACCGGGCAGGCGGAAGGGTGTTGGTACGTCACGTTGGAAATAGGTTACGCAGGACAGATTGGCCGAAGATGGAATCTTGTCTTCCGGCTTTGTCTAGGCAATAGTGGGCTGCGAAAGTGTGGAGAGAACTCCAGGTGGCAGCCCTGCAAATGTCAAGAAGCAGCACAGATCGTAGGTGTGCTACTGAAGTCGCCATGGCCCTCACAGAGTGCGCTTTAACACAGTCTTGAAAAGGAATGCCTGCTTGCTGATAGCAAAAAGATATGCAGTCCGCCAACCAGGAGGAGAGAGTCTGTTTACCCACAGGTTGCCCTAGTTTGTTGGGATGGAAAGAGACGAATAACTGAGTGCTCTTCCAGTGGGCAACTGTACAGGCTAGGTAGAACGCTAGAGCCCGTGTACAGTCAAGGGTATGCAGAGCCTGTTCCTCTGGGTTGGAGTGGGGCCTGGGAAAGAAGATAGGTAGTATGATGGATTGATTAATGTGAAACTCCGAAACTACCTTAGGCAAAAACTTAGGATGAGTGCGGAGTACCGCCCGGTCCTGCAGGAGTTTAGTGTAAGGCGGATAGGTAACTAGGGCCTGTAACTCACTAACCCTGCGAGCTGAAGTGATAGCCAAAAGGAAAATCACTTTCCATGTGAGATATTTTAGGTCACAGGAGTGAAGAGGCTCGAAGGGTGGTTTCATGAGCCGCCCGAGAACCAGATTAAGGTCCCAAGAAGGGGCCGGAGGACGTAAAGGTGGCTTGATATGGAGCAAGCCTTTAAGAAAACGTGTTACGAGGGGTTGTACCGATATAGGGACATCCCTGACACCTTTATGGAAGGCGGCTACCGCACTGACATGCATTCTGATAGAAGAGGTCTTTAGACCTGATTCCGATAAATGCCAGAGATAGTCCAAAAACCTAGGGATTGGACAGGAAAAGGGATCAAGGGATTGCGAAGAACACCATGATGTGTACCTTTTCCATTTATAGGAATAAGATTTTCTTGTAGAAGCAATCAGGACTCGAGAAACCGAATCTGAAAGGTTAAGTGGTTGAAGAATTAACCTTTCAACATCCATGCAGTCAGGGACAAGGCCTGAAGATTGGGATGGCGTAGACATCAGTCATTCTGAGTGATCAGAAGCGGGTACGTTCCCAAGGGAATGTGCCTGTGGCTGGAGAGATCCTGGAGTATGGGAAACCACACTTGGCGTGGCCAGTGAGGTGCTATCAGGATCATGGTTCCCTTGTCCTGACGGAACTTCACGAGAGTCTTCGAGAGAAGAGGAAGTGGAGGGAATGCATAAAGCAGACCAGCCGCCCACGAGAGGGAGAATGCATCTCTGGGCTGAGAGCACTCGCTCCGAATGAGGGAGCAGTAATTGTCCACTTTGTGGTTCTGAGGGGAAGCAAAGAGGTCTATTTGGGGATGACCCCATTGCTGGAAGAGAGAGGTCGCTACCGAGGGATTGAGAGACCACTCGTGCGGTTGGAAGACACGACTCAGTGTGTCTGCCAAGACATTGTGCACTCCCGGCAAATAGGTGGCCCTGAGGTACATCGAGTGGGAGAGCGCTTCCGCCCAAATCTGCACAGCTTCCTGACACAGAAGGAAGGAGCCTGTGCCTCCCTGCTTGTTGATGTATCACATGGCCACTTGGTTGTCCGTCTGAATCAGGATGACGTGATTTGATAGGCAATTCTGAAAAGCTCTGAGAGCATATCACATTGCTCGAAGCTCCAGGAAATTTATCTGGTGTTTGGCTTCCTCTGGAGACCAAAATCCTTGTGACTGTAGATCGTTCACATGAGCTCCCCAGCCGAGGTTGGAAGCGTCGGTGGTGAGAATGAGTTGAGGATCTGGCAGGTGAAAAGGCAGTCCCCCTGGAGGAAATTGTTCTGATCTTTCCACCAGGCGAGAGACAGACGGAGTGCGTCGGTGATGTGGACAATGGTTGACAGAGGCCGAGTTGCTTGAATCCATTGTGACCTCAGAGTCCAATGCATGACTCTCATGGCCAGGCAGGCCATTGGTGTGAGAAGGACTGAGGACGCCATGTGTCCGAGGACGACAAGGAATTGTCGAGCTGTTGCTGTATACTGAGACTGCAACTGATGAGCGAGGGACACGAGGGTTTGCACTCATTGTTGAGGTAGAAAGGCTTTTGCCTGCAAGGTGTCCAAGTTTGCCCCAATGAACGATAAGGTTTGAGATGGGACTAAATAGGATTTCTCGTAATTGATGAGAAATCCTAGAGAAATTAGAGTGTGTAGGGTCAAATCCAGGGACGATCGAGCGGCTTGCTGGGTTGGGGCCCTGATTAACCAGTCGTCTAGATAGGGGTAGACGTGAACACCTTCTTTCCTGAGAAAGGCTGCGACAACCACGAGGCATTTGGTAAAGACTTGTGGTGCCGATGCTAGGCCGAATGGAAGCACCCGGTATTGATAGTGCTTTAGGCCTACTAAAAACCTGAGGTACTTGCGATGAGCTGGAGCTATCGCAATGTGGGTGTACGCGTCCTGGAGGTCCAGAGAGCAGAGCCAGTCTCCTCTTCGTAGAAGAGGTAGAAGCGAGCCCAAGGTTACCATCTTGAACTTTTCCCACTGGAGGTACTTGTTGAGGGCATGTAGGTCCAGAATTGAACGAAGCCCCCCAGATTTTTTGGGGATCAAAAAGTACCGGGAATAGAACCCTAGGCCTTTTTGTGAAAGAGGAACGGGTTCTATTGCCCTTAACTGGAGAAGGGAAACCTCCTGCTCCAGAAGGACAGATTGGTCGGTTACTCTCCACACTTGTAGAGGTGGTGATTCCGGTGGAAGCGCAAGAAAGTTCAGGTGGTAACCCTGAGCAATGATTGCTAGCACCCATTGGTCGGTTGTGATTGATTGCCACATGCCGTGAAAGTGGCACAATCGACCTCCCACTGGTATGCCTGGCAGAGGAATCAGGCTGCTGCTCTCCAAGGGAAAGTCAAAAACCTGAAGCAGGCCCCGGCTGGGGAGCTGCTTGTGGCTTTTGCTTTTGCTTCCGGGGCTGGCGAGGCTGAGATTTTTGATAAGACCTCGTAACTCGGGACCTTGTTGGTGGAGGATAGTACTTCCTTGGGTGGAAGAATGACTTCTTAGAGTCCTTCTTGAAGGGCTGTCTAGAAGGGAAGTCAGAAGGTATCGATGAGAGCTGTTTGAGGGTCTCATGATGGTCCTTTAATTCAGCAAGTATTTGCTGAATCTGTTCACCAAACAGATTATCTCCTATACAGGGCAGGTCAGAGAGCCTGTCTTGTACTTCTGGGCGAAGGTCAGAAGACTTGAGCCAGGCCCAGCGCCTTGCCGAAATGGCAGTTGCAGACACTCTAGTGGAGGTGTCGAAGATATCGTAAGCTGTTCTTATCTCATGCTTTCCTGCCTCAAACCCCTTGTTGACAAGGGTTTGAAGATGTTCTTGAAATTGGTCAGGCAGGGTTTCAGAGAAGTCCTGTATTTGCTTGAAAATGACCCTGTTGTATTGGGTCATGTACAGCTGGTAAGACGCAATCCTGGAGATGAGCATGGCCCCTTGGAACACTGATTGACCAATATTGTCTAGGAACTTGTGTTCCTTGACAGGAGGGGTAGAGGAGTGAGGCTTCATCCTTTTTGCTTTCTTTTGAGCTGATTCTACCACAACTGAGTGGTGGTCAAGCTTAGATTTTTGAAAGCCAGGGGCTGACTGTACTAGATAGGTAGTGTCAGCCTTTTTATGTACTGGGGCAATGGATCCAGGATTTTCCCAGTTCTTTTTGAGGAGGTCAAGAAGAACTTGATGAATGGGAATAGAAGTGATCACTTTAGGGGCATCCAGGAACTGGAGAAGCTCCATCATCTGGTGCAGGGGTCGGGAACCCATGGCTCGCAAGCCAGATATGGCTCTTTTGATGGCTGCATCTGGCTCGCAGACAAATCTACTAAATCAGTGTGTCGCCACACTTTCCAGTCCCCCGCTGACCCAGCTGCTCCCCGATCCTCCTCCGCCCGGGCTTAAAATGCTGTCAGCCAGGGTGGAACGCGGCAGAACAGCTAGAGTCGGTGGCACCGGCATGCTCTCTTCTTCCCGCTCCGGCGGCCCAGAAGAGGAAGTGGTGAGCATCGGGTGCGTGCGCGGGAAGAAGAGACCACGCTAGTGTGGTCAGCGTCGGTCCGACGAAAAGAAGACTGTGCAGCGCGGCTCGGAGGAAAATAAAGAAGAGCTTCAACCGCGGCCGATGGGACTCCTCCTCCGCGAGGGCTGAAAATGAAGGAGGTTAGCGTTGGGAGGAGGCTGCTGCTGCCGCGAGTTCCGTGGGGGAGAGAGAGAGTGAATGAGCGAGCAAGCATGTGTGTTTGAGATCCCGTGTGTGTGAGTGATTGAGAGCCTGTATATGTGAAAGAGAGTATATGTGTATGATTGAGAGCCTGCCTGTGAGAGAGAGAGCATGAATGTAAGTTTACGATTGGGAACCTGTATGCGTAAGTTTGTGATTGAAAACCTGTTTGTGTGAAAGTATGTGTGTATGATTGAGATCCTTTGTGTGTGAGAGAAATCATGTGTATGTATGATTAAGAGCCTGTGTGCATAAGTAAGAGAGAGCATGTGTGTCTGTGTGTGATTGAGAGCTGGTTTAGGTGATGGAGCATGTGAGTATGTGATTGAGAGCCTTGTGTAAATGAGAGAAAGAGGACATGTTTGTAAGCATGTGAATGAGAGTCTGTGTGTGAGAGAAAAAGACAGCATGTATTTATGTGATTGAAAGCCTGTGTGTGTGTAAGCGTGAAAAGATAGACAGCATGTGTGTAAATGTGTAATTAAGAGCCTATATAAGTGAGAGAGAAAAAGCATGTGTATATGTGAGTGACTGAGTGCATGTGTGTAATTGAGAGCCAGTGTGAAAGAGAGCACTGGTATGTGACAGAGAGGAGAAAGTTCCAAGCAAACCACCCCTCCTCCTGCTAATTCAGAACAATCTCAGGACACCTGGATATCAAAGGTTCCCAGGTATGCAGAGCAAAAAATTTTTTGTATCATTTTTCATTACTGGGTCTTTGTGTCTGCTATTTTGAAATATTTTGTTGGTATCTGGAAATTTTTTATATGAGTTTTTAATTATTGGATATTCCACTCATCAGCTGTTTCGAAATATGTTATTTTTGTTAATACAGTTTTACTGCTGATGATTTTATATTTCTTGATTTGTTTTATAAGGATGGGTGATGTTTCTTTTTTCCTTTGTTATACTGCATACAGAGACTCTGGCTTGTTGCAGTTTCCAATTCAGTTTTTTCTGCATGCTTCTAGTTATGCGTTTTGGTCTCTTTATTCTATGTTAGGTGAGGGTCAGCACGTGATTCAGGTGAGGTTTTCTGCTGGCGTGTAGTTTCTGTGTAGGACTCTATAGCAGCCTGACTTGGTCCGTTTTCCTAATAGGAGATGTATTGGTGTCTTAAGGCCTGGTGTAATATTTTCAGAGACTTATTGTACTTTAAAAGTGTGATCTTACATAAAATGCACACATTTACTTGTATTTAGTTTTAAACATATTGTATGGCCCTCATGGAATTACATTTTAAAATATGTGGCATTCATGGCTCTCAGCCAAAAAGGTTCCTGACCCCTGATCTGGTGCCTATCATCTTGCTCCGTCTGAAGCTGAAAAGGGACCAATTCCGACATTTCCTTCACAAAATTAATGAAAGAAAGGTCCTCTGGAGGAGAACGCTTTCTATTTTCAGTAAGAGAGGGAGGTGAAGGTAAGTCATCGGTGTCTGTGAAAGTATCATCACCCCAGGTGTCATAAGGATCAGTAGGCTGACCTATAGGACGAGAAGGGGGTTGGATACCCGAAGGGCCCGGCTGAGACTCCGAGAAAATCGAAGGAATCACCGGGGGCACCGTGGACGCATCGGTGCCGGCATCGATGGCGCCGATGTGCGTATCGCCCCCGATGAATCGGTGGCGAGGGAAGACATGGCATCGATGGCTGAGGCAGTACCCCCCGAAGGAGGAATGCGGAACGGTGTTTCTCCTCCCGATGAAGCTGTCATCGGGGAGTGCACCGGAGCCATCGGGGACCCGGGAATCACCGGAAGGGCAGTCATGAGCGCCTCCATCCGGGATAGCAGCGTGCCAGCGCTGCTGGAATCGGGTCGGTGCCCGGTTCCACTCTCGGTGCCGGAGGAACCTGGAGTCGTTGCATCGCCTTGATGATGGCCTCCTGGACCAAACGGTCCAGTTCTTCCTGGAGACCTGGGACAATCAGCCCTGGCTCCGTGACGGAAGAGGGAGGCTGAGGCACAGTCGGAGGGACCACCTTTACAGGCGGAATCGCGACTCCCAAACCCCGATCGGGTGAGGGTGGCCTCGATGACCCGGTCGCAGGAGTGGTCGGTGCCATTCCTGGACGGGGCTTCTTCGATGGTGGCTCGGATGGTGGCGAGGTCGATGATTTTGCTCCCTCGACAGTCCGAGACTTACGATGCCGATGGCGATGTTTCTCCCTACGATCCCCTCTATCTTGAGGGGGAGAAACGGGAGTTGATGGCCGTGAAAGCGTCGATGGCGGGCGATCATCGGACGGTTGTCGATGCTGGTGTGACTTCGACAGTGCTGGTTCCGATGACATCGATGCGATGGACGGCGTCTGGGTGTGAGCACGGAAAAGGAATCCTATCTTCTCCATTCTGGCTTTGCGACCTTTTGGTGTCATGAGGGCACATTTGGTGCAAGTCAGGACATCATGCTCACGGCCTAAACACATTACACAGACTCCATGAGGGTCTGTGATAGACATGGTGCGAGTGCAGTCCGGGCACCGACGAAACCCCAATGCCATGGCCATAGAAAAATCGAGCTGCGGTACGGTCGACGGCCAGTAGGCCGCGAGGGCCAAACTAGACTGTAACCGACGAAAAACTTACCGGAGTACCGCGGCCTGAGAAAAGTTAGAGGAGGGACCCCTGTGGGGCAATCTAATTTTAATTAACTCCGTGAGGAAAATTCCTGTCAGGAATCTCTTCAGAGCTCCTAAACCGCGAGGTTACTGCTGCGCGGAAAAGAGACGACTGAAGGGGGACCCCTGCTGGCTGCAGGGTTAGTGCCATGCTGGGCATGCCCAGTAGGGGCCAGTGAAAGTTCTGGAAACTTTGACAGAAGTTTTCTGTGATTGGGCTCCATCCTGATGATGTCACCCATATGTGAGGACTACCATCCTGCTTGTCCTGTGAGAAAGTCCTTTTTGGTATAGGAGATGCAGATAATCGAGTAGCATGTTTGGAGAGCAGGTGAACGGGTCCATGTTCCTGTGGGAACACCAAGAGGCGTAGCTCAACCATTTTCTCCTGCAATTGAGCCTGGTGGAAGGTTTCCTGGAGGAGATTAGGATATCTTCCAGGTGAGGTGAAAGGTTTAGATTTTGAAATAACAGTCTTTCAATCTCCATGCCGTGAGGTTTAGAGAGGAGTGAAGTGCATGTAGAAGGGAACCCTCTTCTTTGATTATTTATTTATTTATTTATATTCTTTTATATACCGAAGTATAGCTGAGTGCCTTCACCCCGGTTTACAGTGTAACAACCTCATACAGAGAACAAGTTATAACGCAATTACAGATAATATAAAGATAACATCTCGGCAAAAAGCAGAGTAGAAAATGTTAGCAGGAGACAAGTTATAACTTAAATTAGAAAATACTTAAAGAAAGAATTAGAGTTCAAGATGAAAACTAAGATTTATCAAATCAGTCTGTGAATGATTGTCTAAACAACCATGTTTTTAGTTCTTTTTTGAAGGTTTTGGCATCTCTGATAGTACTTAGGTAGCCTGGGATAGAGTTCCATTCTATTGGTCCTGCTATCGAGAAGGCTCTATCTCTAGTAGCAGATAGTTTCGCAGATGATAGGGGGGGGGAATGATTAGTTGTAATTTGTCAGAAGATCTTGAAGCACGGGCTGATTTGTGAATTGCGATCATGGATTAGGAGGCGAGGGCTGTTTCCCAGCAGAACTGGAGTGTCCACTGAATTAGGTATTAGCACCATGGTTCTCTGGGCCATGCTGAAGCTATCAGAATTAGATCCACATTGTCAGTGATGCATTTCTGCACCATGCGAGAAATCAACGGTATTGGGGGAAAGGCGAATAGTAGGCCTTCTGACCAATCTATGAGAAACGCATCCTGTGTTAGCCGTCGGGCG
The DNA here is from genome assembly GCF_901001135.1 of Rhinatrema bivittatum. Classification (NCBI taxonomy): domain Eukaryota; kingdom Metazoa; phylum Chordata; class Amphibia; order Gymnophiona; family Rhinatrematidae; genus Rhinatrema; species Rhinatrema bivittatum. The sequence continues at coordinate 424,915,040 of NC_042615.1, read as the reverse complement.
TTTGAATAGATCGAACAGAAGGTCGGAACTTTGCAGTTGCGTTCCGTGGTGAACAGGTTGATGCGTGGCCAGCCCCAGGCTTGGAAGAGCTCGAGTGTCACCTTTTGATGAAGCTCCCATTCGTGGGGATGAAATATTCTGCTTAGCTTGTCTGCTCTGGTGGTGTTTATGCCAGGTAGGTAGGTGGCTTATAATGGAGTTGTTGGATGCCCATTCTAAAATAGTCCCCGCTTCCTTGCATAGGGTCCAGGAACCGGACCCCTCCTCCTTTGTTTATATAGAACATGGCCACCTGATTGTCCGTGTGGATCATAACTGTCTTTCCTTTTAATAGGAGTTAGAAGGCTCAGAGAGCATTTTGGATTGCTCGCTGTGCACTCTCCCAGGGGGACCAGAGGCCTTGAATTTGAAGGTGGGCTAAGTGAGCACCCCCTCCTTTTGTTGAGGCATCTGTGGTGAGTATATATGATGAACTGGTGGTCGCAGTGGGGCTCCCCACTGTTAGAGCTGTTGGTGTCAACCACCAGTCCAAGTCTTTTTTCATGCTGAGCATGATGGAGACAGGAGCAGAAAGGTGGTCGGAGAATTGATTCCACTGAGTCTTCAAGCCCCATTGAAGATGACGCATGTGGAGACATGTGTGGGGAACCACATAGATAGATGCCACCATATGCCCGAGAAGTGTTAATATTTGTCAAGCAGGAGCACTGGTCGAGTGTTTCAGGGTTTGAGCGAGATTCCTCAGTGTTATTGCTCTTGATTCAGGAAGGAAAGCTTTGTCCTTCAGAGTGTCGATGAATGAATTGCAACGTTTCCATTGGCTGAAGATTTGATTTCTCGTAATTGATCAGTAGTCCCAATCCATCTAAGCATTGAATGGTAGGGATGTGAATCGTTTTTGAACGATTAAAATCATCATCAGATAATTTTAAAATCGTCCTAAATTGTTAGAGTGCACGATACAATACAAATGCCCCCGATTTATCGTCAGGGGCATTTGTATTGTATTGTTAAATAGGGCACACCAAAATTCGACGTATCTTTGAAAAGTAGTTAAGTAGAGGTGTTAAAGTGAAATAAACCTCTTTTTTTTTTTTTTTTATTATCTTTCTCTTCACAGAAAAAGCTTGAGGAGACCGAGAGCTCTGCGTACTGTCAGGCTCGTGGAAAAAAATGGACTGAGGAGACTCTGGAAGGCGTGGGAAGGTGCCAAACAGGCACACACTACAGCAAGACTCAAAACTTTACTTTGAGAGCTCCACCACCTACAGGACCGGAGGATGTCCCAGACAGCATGGCTAATTCATCCTGCTTATCTACGTGAAAAAAAGCCTTTTTGAGCATGGAGTTTCCTGCACTAGTCTCCTTAGTCTTTATAGTGAGCTAACCTTTAACTTTACAAAGGAAGAGGGTGGAAATGTGTAGCTGAGTTGTCCTGCTATTTACAAAGAATACCTGTTACAGGTAAGCAACTTTGCTTTCTCCATGGACAGGCAGAATAGGAATCAGTAACAGAAGTGAGAGTGTTGCATGTAAGTAATCATGTTTTTATATCAGCAGTGGAATATGCAACTCATGGACTGTCAGTAGTGGGTGGGAGAGTTAAAGGAATTAGTTAAATAAGCTTTTAAGAACTGCTTAGCCAAAACTGCTATTTTGCCATAATGCATTTTCTAAGCACTAATGGGCAGTGAATGTATGGATAGAAGACCAGGTATGAGCTTTGCAGATTTCTTTTATGGAAGCAGAACAAAGAGGAGAAGAGCTAAGGAAGTTGCAGAAGCCCTGACTCGATGTGCTTTTACTTTTTCTTAAAGCCATTGTCCTAATTTAGTATAACAGTAAGATATGCACTCTGAAATCAATTTGGAAAGTTAATTTTGTTTCTGAAACACCTTGTTTGACTGTGTTGAAGGAGATGAATAGTTGAGATGATTTCCTGTACAACTATTTTTTCCAAGAACAATAGAGCTCGCCTGTAATACAAGATACAAAAAGCCAGTTCATCTTTATGGTTAACAGTTTTGGAAAAACAGTAGTACAATGAACTGATTCAAATGAAATTGAGATACTACTGTAGGTTGAAATTTTGGATGTTTTCAAATGTTGAGATTACTTACCTGATAATCTCCTTTTCCTTGGTGTAGACAGATGGACTCAGAACGAATGGGTATAGTATGCTCGTGCTAGCAGTTGGAGACTGATCTGACGTCAGCACGGGTATATATACCCCCACAGGAAGCGTAGCAACTCAGTAATCTTCCTTGCAAAAGCTGTTATGGATGTGTGTACTGACACTCAGTGAAATAGTGAAACAGGATTCCCCTGACCGATTGATAGTAGCTGGAGACCGCCAGCATTCCCAACCGGAAGGCATTGACACCGGGTAGAGTGTACGCTCTTATGGAAACAGATGACCTGGCTTACCTTGAATCGGTGAAACCCATGTACACAGGCAGCTGGGCGGGATGCTGAGTCCATCTGTCTACACTAAGGAAAAGGAGATTATCAGGTAAGTAATCTCAACATTTCCTGGCGTGTAGCCAGATAGAAACATAGAAACATAGAAATGACGGCAGAAGAAGACCAAACGGCCCATCCAGTCTGCCCAGCAAGCTTCACATTTTTTTCTCATACTTATCTGTTTCTCTTAGCTCTTTGGTTCTATTTCCCTTCCACCCCCACCATTAATGTAGAGAGCAGTGATGGAGCTGCAACCAAGTGAAATATCAAGCTTGATTAGTTATGGGTAGTAGGGGAAGTAACCGCCGCAATAAGCAAGCTACACCCATGCTTATTTGTTTTACCCAGACTGTGTTATTCAGCCCTTATTGGTTGTTTTTCTTCTCCCCTGCTGTTGAAGCAGGGAGCTATGCTGGATATGCGTGTAGTATCAGTTTTTCTTCTCCCCTGCCGTTGAAGCAGAGAGCTATGCTGGATATGCGTGAAGTATCAGTTTTTCTTCTCCCCTGCCGTTGAAGCAGGATATGCATTGAAAGTGAAGTATCAGGCTTATTTGGTTTGGGGTAGTAACCGCCGTAACAAGCCAGCTACTCCCCGCTTTGTGAGTGCGAATCCTTTTTTCTTCTCCCTTGCTGTTGAAGCAGAGAGCTATGCTGGATATGCGTGAAGTATCAGTTTTTCTTCTCCCCTGCCGTTGAAGCAGAGAGCTATGCTGGATATGCGTGAAGTATCAGGTTTTCTTCTCCCCTGCCGTTGAAGCAGAGAGCTATGCTGGATATGCGTGAAGTATCAGGTTTTCTTCTCCCCTGCCGTTGAAGCAGAGAGCTATGCTGGATATGCGTGAAGTATCAGGTTTTCTTCTCCCCTGCCGTTGAAGCAGAGAGCTATGCTGGATATGCGTGAAGTATCAGGTTTTCTTCTCCCCTGCCGTTGAAGCAGGGAGCTATGCTGGATATGCGTGAAGTATCAGTTTTTCTTCTCCCCTGCCGTTGAAGCAGAGAGCTATGCTGGATATGCGTGAAGTATCAGTTTTTCTTCTCACCTGCCGTTGAAGCAGAGAGCTATGCTGGATATGCATTGAAAGTGAAGTATCAGGCTTATTTGGTTTGGGGTAGTAACCGCCGTAACAAGCCAGCTACTCCCCACTTTGTGAGTGCGAATCCTTTTTTCCACATTTCCTCTTGCTGTTGTAGCTTAAAGCGATGTTGGAGTCACAGTAACCATGTGTATGTTTATTGAATAAGGGTATTGTCTCCAGGCAGTAGCCGTCATTCTGGCGAGCCACCCACTCTTTATTGACGGCCTCTTGATTTATGGATCCACAGTGTTTATCCCACGCCCCTTTGAAGTCCTTCACAGTTCTGGTCTTCACTTCCTTCGGAAGGGCATTCCAGGCATCCACCACCCTCTCCGTGAAGAAATACTTCCTGACATTGGTTCTGAATCTTCTTCCCTGGAGCTTCAAATCGTGACCCCTGGTTCTGCTGATTTTTTTCCTATGGAAAAGGTTTGTCGTTGTCTTTGGATCATTAAAACCTTTCAAGTATCTGAAAGTCTGTATCATATCACCTCTGCTCCTCCTTTCCTCCAGGGTGTACATATTTAGATTCTTCAATCTCTCCTCATAAGTCATTTGATGAAGACCTTCCACCTTTTTGGTCACCCTTCTCTGGACCGCCTCCATCTTGTCTCTGTCTCTTCGGAGATACGGTCTCCAGAACTGAACACAATACTCCAGGTGAGGTCTCACCAAGGACCTGTACAAGGGGATAATCACTTCCCTTTTCTTACTCGATATTCCTCTCTCTATGCAGCCCAGCATTCTTCTGGCTTAGCTATCGCCTTGTCACATTGTTTCGCCGACTTCAGATCATTAGACACCATCACCCCAAGGTCTCTCTCCTGCTCCGTGCACATGGACTCAGAACGAATGGGATGTACAAAAGCTTTACTCCCAGCCTGGGCGGGAGGCTGCCTGAGGACCATGTAGGACTGCCCTCGCAAATGCTGAGTCCTCCCTGGCCTGGACATCCAGACGGTAGAATCTGGAGAAGGTATGGAGGGAGGACCATGTCGCCGCTTTACATATTTCCACAGGTGACAGCATCCTGGATTCCGCCCAGGAGGCCGCTTGTGCTCTGGTAGAATGAGGCTTGACTCGTAGAGGCGGAGACTTCCCAGCCTCCACGTAAGCTGCTCTGATAACTTCTTTAATCCAGCGGGCGATGGTGGGCCGCGAGGCCGCTTCACCTTGCTTCTTCCCGCTGTGCAGGACGAACAGATGGTCCGTCTTTCGTAGTTCTTGTGTCACTTCCAGATATCTGGGCAGCAATCTGCCAATGTCGAGATGGCGTAATAAACGCCCGTCTTCAGATTTCTTCAAACCCGCCGTGGTAGGCAAGGATATGGTTTGGTTAAGATGAAACTGTGAAACCACTTTCGGTAGAAAGGAGGGAACCGTGCAAAGATGGATAAGCCTCAGGAGTGATCCTGAGAAATGGATCCCGGCCGGACAGTGCTTGTAGCTCTGAGATGCGGCGTGCTGAACATACAGCCAGCAAGAACACCATTTTCAAGGTTAGAGAATGGAGAGACAGGCCCCGAAGGAGTCTGAAGGTGGATTCCGCGAGGAAATCCAAAACAAGGTTGAGGTTCCATAAGGGCACAGGCCACTGCAGTGGCGGACGGATATGCTTGACTCCTTTCAGGAAGCGGGAAACATCTGGGTGCTTGGCAATGGTCTTGCCATCCCTCCTGGGACCGTAGCAAGACAGCGCAGCCACTTGAACCTTGATGGAGCTGAGGGAGAGACCCTTCTGAAGTCCATCTTGCAGGAAATCCAACACAATAGGGATTGTGGTCACATGTGGATTGGTGCCATGAGTTTCGCACCATGCTTCAAATATTCTCCAGATCCTTACATAGGTGAGGGATGTGGAAAACTTGCGAGCTCGGAGGAGTGTATCTATCACGGGCTCCGAGTAACCTCTTTTCTTCAGTCTAGCCCTCTCAATGGCCAGACCGTAAGAGAGAATTGAGCTGGATCCTCGTGAAGGATGGGACCTTGACGTAGAAGGTCCCGGAGAGGAGGCAGGGGAAGAGGCTCCCCTGCCAGTAGTCTTCTCATGTCCGCGTACCAGGGTCTTCTTGGCCAGTCTGGTGCCACTAGAAGAACTAGGCCCCGGTGTTTCTGAATCTTGTGAATGATGGCGCCCAGCAGAGGCCACGGCGGAAAGGCGTATAGCAGAGTCCCTGGAGGCCATGGCTGAACCAGAGCATCGATTCCGTGTGAGAACGGGTCACTCTTGCGGCTGAAGTATCTGGGTACTTGAGCATTGGACTTGTCCGCCAGTAAATCCATGTCCGGAATCCCCCAGTGATCCACAATCATCTAGAAGGCTGTGGGTGACAACTGCCACTCTCCCGGATTTAGGCTTTCTCTGCTGAGGAAGTCTGCCGTGGTGTTGTCCTTCCCGGCAATGTGGACGGCGGAGATGTCCTGAAGATTCGCCTATGCCCAAGCCATCATAGGGCGATCTCCAGAGAGACTTGTCGGCTTCTGGTTCCGCCCTGACGGTTGATGTATGCCACCGTGGTGGCGGTGTCGGACATCACTCTGACTGCTCTGTTCTTCAGTTCGTGAGCAAATCGAAGGCATGCCAAATCTGACTGCCCGAGCCTCTAGACAGTTGATGTTCCACGCTGACTCTTCTCTGTGCCACCGCCCTTGTGCGGTGAGTCCTTCGCAGTGTGCTCCCCAGCCGCTCAGGCTGGCATCTGTGGTGAGCAGAGTCCACGTGGGGGAGGACATCCTTGGCCCCTTGCTCATGTGGTCGGACTGCAGCCACCACCGTAACTTTGTCCGGACTCTGGCAGGCAGAGGTAGGTGCGTGGAATAGTTCCGTAGACAAGGGCTCCAGTGAGAGAGCAGGGAGTGTTGTAGAGGTCTCATGTCGGCCCTTGCCCACGGTACCACTTCCAGGGTGGATGCCATGAGACCGAGAACCTGCAGATAATCCCAAGCTATGGGCCGACTGGCTCCCATCAAGTACTGGATACGCGCCTGAAGTTTCAACCTTCTCTTGGCTATGAGACTGACTGTGTCTGCCTGGGTGTCTAACTGTACTCCCAGGTATTCCAGTGACTGGGAAGGCTGTAGGCAACTCTTGCTGAGGTTGATTACCCAGCCCAAGCTTTCCAGAAGGGCGATCACTCTGTCGGTTGTCCAATGGCTCTCCTCTCGAGATTTCGCCCTGATCAGCCAGTCGTCTAGGTAGGGATGGACCAGAATTCCTTCCTGTCTGAGTGCCGCTGCTACCACTACGACCACCTTGGTGAAGGTCCGCGGTGACGTGGCCAACCCGAAGGGCAGAGCCCGGAATTGGAAGTGGCGGCCTAGAACCTTGAAGCGTAGGTAACGCTGATGATCCGGATGGATCGGGATGTGCAGATAAGCTTCCGATAAGTCTAATGCCGTGAGGAATTCTCCTGGCTGTACTGCGGTCTTGACGGAGCGCAGAGTTTTCATGCGAAACCTCGGGACTCTTAAGTATCGATTGACTGACTTGAGGTCCAGTACAGGCCGAAAGGTGCCCCCTTTCTTGGGTACCATGAAATAAATGGAATAGTGTCCAGAATTCACTTCCCAGGCAGGTACTGGGATGATGGCTTTCAAGGACAGGAGCCTCGCCAGGTTGCTTCCAATGCTACCTTCTTGTGTGTGGGACAGGAAGATTCCACAAACTTGTCCGGAGGGAGGCGATGAAAATCCAGATAATACCCCTCTCGGATGATGGCGAGGACCCACTGGTCCGACGTAATCTCGACCCATCTGGGGTAGAGGAGGGTTAACCTGCCCCCTATGGCTCCGTCCCCCAGATGGATCGGTGGATTCTCATTGTGAGGTGCGGCCAGGACCTGAGCCCGCGCCTGCTCCCCTCTTGCGCTGCTTGGTCTGAAAGGACTGATTCCGGGCCTGAGGATGAGGTGCCTGGTAGCGACTCCTGTAGGGAACGAAGCGCTGGGAGCTTCTACCCCTGGAGGGCCTTGGAAAGGCGCGCTGGTTCCTCCGGAACCGATCTTCCGGCAGTCGAGGTACTGGAGAAACGCCCCATGTGCTGGCCAGTTTATCAAGGTCGCTGCCAAACAGGAAAGAGCCCTTAAAGGGCAATCTGGTGAGGCGTGTCTTTGAAGGCGCATCAGCTGACCATGTCCGGATCCAGAGCTGCCTCCTGGCAGCTACGGAGGATGAGATCCCCTTGGCTGTTGTTCGGACTAGGTCTGATGCAGCATCTGTGAGGAACGAAAGAGCTGACTCCATGTCTGCTGCTGGAGCGTTGCTCCTGACCTGTGACAAACAGGCACGCGTCACCACTGTGCAGCAGGTTGCGATCCGCAAAGACAGAGCTGCCACCTCAAAGGTCTGTTTCAGAATGGCGTCCAGTCGCCGGTCATGAGGCTCCTTGAGGGCCGTCCCCCCTTCAACTGGAATGGTAGTGCGCTTGACCACAGCGCTAATCAAGGCGTCCACCTGAGGGCACGCCAGCAGGTCTTGGATAGCCGGTGCCAGTGGATTCATGCCCATTAGGGCCCAGCCCCCTTTGAAGGAAGCCGCTGGTGCAGCCCATTCTAAATCTATCAGTTGTGCTGCTTGCAAGAATGGAAAGTGGCGGGCTGTAGGACGAAGACCTTCCAGCAGGGGGTTCTGCGCAGAAGGTACCGTAGCGCTGGGACCTGTAATATCCAACTCCGCCAGACACCGAGACACCAGGTCGGAGAGATCCTCCTTAGGGAAGAACTGCCTCATGGTTCTATATGGCTCAATCCCTGGGGGAAGATCCCCCTCGTCTGGGAGTTCGGATTCGTCCGGTGAAACCTCCTGGTCTGACTGATCTGGACTGTCCAGCGGCGGGAGGTCCTGCTCCCGATAAGGGCGTGAGGGTCCAGGAACAGGATCCGCTGGAGCCGCCACGGCAGCCGCAGCCGCACCCACCGCAGAAACAGCAGGAACAACTGCAGGGCCTGGACGGGAAGCCGTTTGCATCTGTACAAAGGCATGAATCCCCTTAAAGAGATCCACCCAGGAAATTGAAGCAGCCTTTAATCGCCGGGGTACAAGATCCCCCGGGATTCCCGATTGGTCGAGACTGCCCGCTAAATCCGGGGTAGCCCCTGGGGAACTGTCAGCAAATCGTGGCTGAGACTGGTCCTGGCCCGAGGGTCCCACGGCCTCCTCACATTGGGCACATAGGGAGTCTGGCTCTTCACTGTGTGTGGCTCGAAGCTGGCATGCAGAGCAGAGGCCAAGGGCTTTAATGGCAGAGGCAGGCGGCGCCCCCACTGAAGACGCTGAGGCGTTCTGTTCCATTGAAAAGTATGCGCTGAATGAAATGCGGCAACAATATACGCTTAATAGAACAGGCGCACAATAAGAATATGCGGCAGCAATATGCGCTTAATACAACAGGTGCACAATAATAATATGCGGCAGCAATATGCGCTTAATACAACAGGTGCACAATAATAATATGCGGCAGCAATATTCACTCAATACAACAGGCGCTTAATAATAATATGCGGCAGCAATATGCGCTTAGTACAACAGGTGCACAATAATAATATGCGGCAGCAATATGCGCTTAGAACAACAGGCGCCTAATAATATGCGGCAGCAATATGCGCTTAGCACAACAGGCGCCTAATAATATGCGGCAGCAATATGCACTTAATACAACAGGCGCACAATAATAATATGCGGCAGCAATATGCGCTAATACAACAGGCGCACAATAATAATATGCGGCAGCAATATGCACTCAATACAACAGGCGCTTAATAATAATATGCGGCAGCAATATGCGCTTAATACAACAGGCGCACAATAATAATATGCAATATGCTCTCAGCAATAGGTGATTAGCAATACACGCTCAATTGTATGCAGTAGGCTCTCAGCAATCTGCGGTTAGCAATACACTCTCAATTGTATGCAATATGCTCTCAGCAATCTGCGGTTAGCAATACCCGCTCAATGTTATTCAATATACTCTCAGCAATAATGCAATATACGCACAATGAGGAATAGAATATGCGCTTAGTCATAGACCTGCGCCTATTACGGGCGCTCAATACCTGAACAAAGCCACAAAATTGCGCCCTCCACAGCGTGCCACGCCGCCGATCCTCGGTTCCTCGGAGGCCAGAAATAAAAGATGTACGCCTTACCTGATCCTCGGCGCTTCCCGGCTGGAACCGGGCGGTCTCCGGCTGCGGGGGGAGAGGGCAAGTACCTTCACAGATGCGTTTGAGGATATGCACCCGCTGCCTCGTCCACGCCGGGACCAAGGCGCCTCCTATGCCTCACCCGAACCTCGCTCGGGGGCTACGTCCCTGCCGCGATTCGGCCACCGGACCGAGGACTTAAACCTCCGGGGGATCACGGAAATCACCCCGGGAAACTCTACTGGGGGAGGGACCTTAGGGTATCACCGCAGGAGTGCGGGGCTCGATGCTGTAGAAGTTTTAGTGAATAGAAAGTAGAAAGTAGAAAATAGAAAGTAGATTTGGAAAACACGCTCAGCGAGCGTGCAGGCTTTCCAAACTGCTTTGGAGACGGAAATTACTGAGTTGCTACGCTTCCTGTGGGGGTATATATACCTGTGCTGACGTCAGATCCGTCTCCAACTGCTAGCACGAGCATACTATACCCATTCGTTCTGAGTCCATCTGGCTACACGCCAGGAAAGCTACTTTTTTATTGCAAATTTGGATATATGGAGAGTATGAAACTAGCGCTTGTAACTCCCAAGGACAAATTTTTTATCTTGCTGTTGCTAAAAGCATGAAATGTAGGTTCATGAATTGAGCAAGAAGTATGTTTAGATCCCATGGAATAGGAGGATATAGATGAATCATGCATTTCATGAAACTGACAATTGTAGATTGTTAAAAAGTAGAAGACCTCATAAAAGCTCCTATAGAATTTAGAACTCTTACGGAACTAATTTTTAATCCTGATTCTGAAAGAATTAAAAGATAATGAAATAGGAGCGGGATATGTCACTTAAAGGTGTCCTGACAGATGCATGTACCCCACATAGAAAATCTCTTCCTTTTAAAGTTGTAAGATCCTCTAGTGAAGGATTTTCTAGATGCAAGGATACAGTTGCATATTTCTGCAGGTAACAATTTTTCTTTTCTTTTCTAATATAACTTTATTCTGCATTTATCACAATATATTGTGCTTATTTGTGCTGTTTAGTCCCTCCCACACCTAGAGTGTTTCCTTCTTAAATTTTGCTTCCAAGGACCTAGGATAATTAAATATAGGCCTGAAGTACCAATCTCTCAACTAGCTTATTAGTCACTATTAGCAAAATGTTCTTTATTTAGTGCAACAATTGTGGTATGTCCTAAGGCCTATCTTTTGAAGATTTAAGGGTTGTCTAGTTCGCCTTCAGCTGTCTGCCATGAATAAGGAGCTAATGCATCTGAAGGAGATATTATTATAGGATTCAAATATCCTCTCCTTCCTTAACAGCATCCAGAATCTCTCTCCCAACTCTCACACAGGGGTCAGAAACCCAGGTATAAATGCTTTACAGTGGACTCTGGTAGAGCAAGACCTGTGACTCAGGCACCCAGTTTTCCCAACCATGAAGTATCCACAGAGAAGTCAGAAAGCCAGGATTCAGAATCGCAAGAATAACTGGGATTACAGTGGGCTCTGGTAGGTCAAGGCCTGTGATGAAGAGACACCAACTCTCCCTGCTGTTACCCTTACATAATATATTTTCTGCATTGGAAAATGAACTTCAGTAACAGATTATGAAAAGATGTCTTAAAAGGAAGTAGTCACTCAATGCACCCAGAAATCCTTAAACAAGATCAAACATCGCACTCTGCTCCCTGCACCTGCTGCCTTTCAGCCGCTTAAGCAGCTAAGTCCACACTGGCTGAAAAACCAGCTGCCAGACCAAGGCACTCATCTGAGGGAGCACAGAAATCACCTCAGGAATTCTCAACTGGGGGAGGGACCATTTAGTATCACCGCAGGAGAGCGGGGCGAGTTTTTTTTCCTCATTTCTCCTTTTCTTTAAAATGAAGCAATCCCCAGCAGGGAGATGCACATCCACCATCTGCTGGAAACAGGGAATACTGGCAGGCTGATGTCACCGCAGGGGTATATATACTGTGAAGTCAGTTTGCACCCTCTCCATCTGCTGGTAAAGGTGCATAACCCACTTGTTCTGGATTCATCAGACTGGACGCTAAGAAATGATCAGATCGCTGGGTATCATTTAGGAAGTGTGGTATTTAAACTTGCAGCATTTGCAGACATTTTGATTCATATTATAAATCCAGCTGCTACCCTTAAATGTGCACTATGGGAATTTTCTACATAAGGGAAACTAGTGGGGTCAGAAGAGAATACAGATAAATCTGAGGCTATGCCAGGGATCAGCTGTATAAAGAAATTGTGTAATTTCCCTTGACGTGGGCAGGTGATTTCATTAATCATTTGGGGATTATTTTTTCTTCAGATCTAACAAATTCACAAGAGAGAAACCCTTACCTTTTGACATCTTCCACTAGAAAACTATTATCTAACTGGTCTAAGCTTCCTATTTTGTTGAATGGGAAGATGCATCTATTTCATATGATGATTTTCCCAAATGGCTTTAATTCTTTCAGTTATTGCCCATGTATCTGACAAAGAAAGAGAGTTAAGCATGACTGGTAGTATACTCAGGAAATTTCTGTGGGTGGGGAAAACAGCAAGAATAGCGCTTAACATGTTAATGAAACTTATAGATCATGGAGTTTTGGCTATGCCTAACCTTAAACTAAATGACATGCAATATGCAACATCTGGGAGACTGACTTTGGCACATATCTTATTATACACCACAGGAGATGGAAGCAGTTTAGCTACCCCTTTGAAGTTGAGATAAATGTTTCATGCACTTCCCTCTAAGCTCCCTCAGTGTGCTGCGGCAGTCAAAAAAGCAAACAGAATGTTGGGAATTATTAGAAAGGGAATGGTGACTAAAACGGAAAATGTCATAATGCCTCTGTATCGCTCCATGGTGAGACCGCACCTTGAATGTTGTGTACAATTCTGGTCTCCACATCTCAAAAAAGATATAATTGCGATGGAGAAGGTACAGAGAATGGTGACCAAAATGATAAGGGGAATGGAACAGCTCTCCTATGAGGAAAGACTAAAGAGGTTAGGACTTTTCAGCTTGGAGAAGAGACGGCTGAGGGGGGATATGATAGAGGTGTTTAAAATCATGAGAGGTATAGAACGGGTAGATGTGAAAGGAAAATTAGTTCTTACCTGATAATTTTCGTTTCTGTAGTACCACGGATCAGTCCAGACACCTGGGTTGTGACTCCGCACCAGCAGTGGAGACAGAGCAAAACTTGCCGGGCTTCCCTACATATAGTGAGGTGCCACCCACAGCCCCTCAGTCTTACGTAATTGTCAAAGCAAAACTGCCAACTAAACTAACTAACTATACCGCCCTAACAAGGGCCGATTCAACCAGACCCCCAGCCGGAACAGAACAGCCAGAACCAGAGGGCAACCAAATGCAAAACCAACCAAACAATAACCACTGAATTCACCGAGCGGACTCTCTGTTCGTCAGAACTCAACCTATCAGCATTTTCAACACTGCATACTCGGGCGGGATCCTGGACTGATCCGTGGTACTACAGGAACGAAAATTATCAGGTAAGAACTAATTTTCCTTTCCCTGTACGTACCCGGATCAGTCCAGACACCTGGGATGTACCAGAGCCACACAACTACGGGTGGGAACCAGAGAGTCCCGCTCGGAGTACTCTCTCGCCAAAACCCCCCGAGGCAGTTGCCTGGACATCCACCCTATAATGTCTAGTGAAAGTATGCAGCGACTTCCAAGTCGCCGCTCTGCAAATTTCTTGAGGTGAGACTTGAGAGGACTCCGCCCACGAAGCGGCGTGAGACCGCGTGGAATGAGCCCGAAGCCCCACCGGAACTGGTTTGCCTCGCAAAAGGTACGCCGAAGCAATAGCCTCCTTGAGCCATCAGGCAATCGTAGCCCTAGAAGCTGCACCACCTCGTTTGCGACCAGCACGTAACACAAAAAGGTGATCCGAAACACGGAAAGGATTCGTAACCTCCAGATAACGGAGAAGAAGCCTGCGAACGTCCAGCTTCCGTAACTCTGGCGAAGCTCGAGCCTCCGGAAAAGCAGGAAGCTCCACAGATTGATTCAAATGAAAAGCCGACACCACCTTCGGCAAGAAAGAGGGAACCGTCCTTATGGACACTCCGGAATCTGAAATCCGCAAGAATGGCTCCCTACAGGACAACGCCTGTAACTCCGAAACTCGTCTTGCCGAAGCTATAGCGACAAGGAAAACAGTCTTCAGGGTAAGATCCTTCAACGTAATTCGCTTTAGGGGTTCAAACGGAGGTGAACACAAAGCGGAAAGGACCCAATTGAGGTTCCAGGACGGACAGGGATGACGTAAAGGAGGACGTAAATGTTTGGCTCCCCGAAGAAAACGGGCTATATCCGGGTGAAGGGCCAGAGAAATCCCATGCACCTTGCCCCGGAGACAACCGAGTGCCGCTACCTGGACCCGAAGAGTACTGCAAGACAAACCGTTGGAGAGCCCCACCTGAAGGAAAGCCAGAACATCGGATACGGAAGCCAGCATAGTGTCTACCTTGCGATCCCTGCACCAGGCCTCAAAGATTGTCCACACTCGCACATAGGTCAAGGACGTCGACTGCTTTCTGGATCTCAACAAGGTGGCCACCACCGCATCAGAGTAGCCCTCTCTCAACAAGCGACGCCTCTCAAACGCCATGCCGCGAGACAGAAGTGATCCGCGTCCTCCAAACAAACGGGGCCTTGGCGGAGGAGAGCCGCGGATCTTCCGTCAAGCTCAGTAGATCTGCAAACCAAGGCCGTCGTGGCCATTCTGGCGCCACCAGAATCACGTCCGTCGGGTGCAACTCGATCCGAAGGACCTTGCCGATCAGGGGCCAAGGAGGAAACACGTACAGCAACACGTTTGTCGGCCACGGCAGCACTAGCGCATCGACGCCTTCGGCTCCGCTCTCTCGCCGTCGGCTGTAAAACCGCGGAGCCTTCGCGTTCCGAGCGGTGGCCATCAGATCCATGTGGGGCTGACCCCATTTCCTGCAGATGAGTCGAAACGCTTCCTCCGACAATTCCCATTCTCCTGGATCCAGATGATGGCGACTGAGGAAGTCCGCCTGGACATTGTCCACTCCGGCTATGTGTGACGCCGCGATGCTGTTGAGGTGCTGCTCCGCCCAGCACATTAAGTGGTGAGCCTCCACCGCCACCGGTTGGCTCCTGGTTCCTCCCTGGCGGTTGATGTACGCCACCGTCGTTGCGTTGTCCGACAACACCCGGACCGCCTGTCCGCGAATCAGCGGAAGAAAGGCGTGCAGCGCCAGCGTTACCGCCCTGGTTTCCAGCCGATTGATGGACCACCGTGATTGCTCCCTGGACCACAGGCCCTGTACCGAGCGTCCCCGACAGACTGCTCCCCATCCGGAGAGGTTTGCATCCGTCGTAACCACTGTCCAATCGGGCATGAGCAGTGACACTCCACGCCTGAGATGGTCGGGATGTAGCCACCAGTGAAGACTGTCCCTCACTGTGTCCGTGAGTGGGAGAGGGAGCTGAAATTCCTCAGACACCGGCTTCCAGCGGGAAAGTAACGCCGACTGTAAAGGACGCAGATGCGCAAACGCCCAAGGAACCAACGCTAGCGTGGATGCCATAGAGCCCAAGACCATCAGGTAATCGCGCACCAGAGGCATTCGGAGGGCCAGTAAACGTCTCACCTGGCCCTGCAGCTTGCAGACTCTCTCCTCTGAGAGATAGACTTTGCCGCGTTTCGTGTCGAACAGTGCCCCCAGATACTCCAAGGACTGAGAAGGAACCAAGCGACTCTTGGCTAGATTGACCTCCCATCCGAGGGAGCGTAAGAGCTGTAGGACTCTGTCAACCGCACGTTGACATTGATTCGCGGACTTCGCCCGAATGACCCAATCGTCTAAGTAGGGGTGCACCAGCAACCCCTCCCTCCGGAGCTGGGCTGCCACCACTACCATCACCTTGGTAAAAGTGCGGGGAGCGGTGGCCAGACCGAATGGTAGCGCTCGGAACTGGTAATGTCTGCCCAGCACGCAAAATCTGAGGAACCTCTGATAAGATGGCCGAATGCCAATATGCAGATACGCCTCGGTTAGATCTAAGGACGCGAGGAACTCGCCTTGTCGCACCGCGGCCACCACCGACCGGATAGTCTCCATTTTGAACCGGGGAATGCGAAGGCACCTGTTTACACCTTTCAAGTCCAAGATTGGCCGGTACGTGCCCTCTTTCTTTGGGACAATGAAGTAAATGGAGTACCGACCCTGTCGTTGCTGTCCTCGAGGCACGGGCACTACGGCCCCTAGGGCCTCCAGCCGCCAGATAGTTTCCCATACCGCCGCGCGTTTGATTATTCCTTTGCACGGGGACACGAGAAACTTGTCGGCCGGCACCAGTGCAAAATCTAAACCGTAACAGTGACTTATCGCGCTGATGACCCATTGGTCCGACGTTATCTTGGCCCACTCCTCGGCAAACAACGTTAGCCGGGCCCCCACGACTGGGACGCCCAACCGCTGTAGTCCCGAGGAATGGGCCGACCTCGCTTCATTGGGAGCCCTTGGACCCCGCTCCTGACGTGGGTCCACTCTGCCTGCCAAAACGCTTCCCCCGAAAGGACGGAGCCCACGAGGAAGACCTGGCGGAGGAAGCCGGCCGATAGGACGAACCCGACGCTCTCTGCGGTCACGATCTTCTAGGCCCCCGAAAGCGAGACTGATTGGAAAATGATGATCGAGTCTTAGGCCTATCTTCCGGCAGCCGGAAAGCTTTGTTCTCACCGATGGATTGCATCAGATCGTCCAGCTGCTTGCCAAATAGCAGTCTTCCCTTAAAAGGCAGGAATCCAGGTGAGCCTTAGACGAACCATCCGCCGCCCAGTTCCGCAGCCAGAGGAGACGGCGAGCAGACACCGCCGAAACCATGGCCCTGGCCGACGTGCGTAGCAGATCATGCAGCGCATCCGCTCCATAAGCAATCACCGCTTCCAGCTGATCCGCCTGTGCCGATTCCTCATCCGAGAGACCGGCATTAGCCTGAAGCACCTGAGCCCAGCGTAACCCCGCTCGGAGGGCAAAGTTAGTACAGATCGCTGCACGAACCCCTAGAGCTGAAACTTCAAACACCTTCTTGAGCTGCATCTACAGTTTTCTATCCTGGATATCCCGCAGCGCCGTGGCCCCTGTGACCGGGATCGATCTCTTCGTTACTGCCGACACCGCCGCGTCCACCTTGGGGAGACGGAGGAGCTCCAGCGCGTCCTCCGGGAGTGGGTACAACTTGTCCATGGCTTTACTCACCTTGAGCCCCAATTCCAGGGTATCCCACTCCCTGAAAAGTATATCCGAGGCCGAAAAATGAAAAGGAAAAGCTACTGCCGGACCCGAGAGTCCCAGCAGCACCGGGTCCATATTGGCTCCTTGCCTGGTCTCAACCGGCGGAGCCTCCACTCCCAGCTCCTTGAGAATGGCCGGGATAAGAGGAGCCAGTTCCTCCTTTTGAAAGGACCGGACTACCTTCGGATCGTCCCCATCACCTTCTTCTTCCTGGCCCTCTTGCATTTTAGGACTTTGGCGGCCCCCGGTGGAGCCGGGCCCGCGGGGTCCAGATCATCCTGCCCCCCTAGGGGCTCAGTCGTCTGGTCCCCATCCTCCGAGTCCGTAGACTCAGTATCCGTGTCCTGAGGGACTCCCCCTTACCGGGCGTTTCCCCTTCGGGGTTTCAGAAGGTCTTTTGAGCCCATCCATAGATTTCCTCTTCCGGGCGCCCGACCCCTGTGCCGGGCCCCCCACTGCCTTCTTCTTCCTGGCCCTCTTGCATTTTAGGACTTTGCGCAGAAGAAGCGCAAAATCAGCTGAAAACGATGCCTCTGACCCCGATGACGTCATGGCCGCGCTATCGTCCGCCGGAGATGCCCCCCCTCCGGGGGGGGGCCCCATCAGATAATCGCTGCTGTGGAGAAAGTGTAGGAGGCCAGCCGCCATTACCGAGGGCCCGCCTCGTGGCCTCCTGCACTGTCTCCAAGATGGCTGCCGTTCCCGCGCTAAGCGGGAACGGGTCTGAAACGCCGTCCTGTCTCTGGCCTTCCCCGCGGCGGCGATCGCGCCGACAGAGATCGGCCCCCCTGACCGATCCCGGACGACCCCTCGCCCCCGGGAACGCAGGAAGAGCAAACACCCTCACGGGACAAGCGCGCGTGCACCGAGCCGCACACGCGGCACGACGAAGCCCTCGGCATCCCCGGATGCGTTCCGAGCGCAAAGAAAGAAAACACCACCACAATAAAATGAAAAAAAACGTGGACCGGAGCCACCGACCACTAAGAGAAACGCGCCTGACAAGGGAGAGCTGGCTCAGGAAAATAAAACGAAACAAAAGTTCTTTTTTTTTTTTTTTTTTTTCCAATACTTGCGCTGTCCCGGGTCCTGACGAGCTGCTCCAGCGGGGGTGAGTGAACCGGGCTCCCCGGTGTCACCCCCGACCGGCAGGGCCCTCGACCCTCAGCAGCGGCCTCAATCGGGGGGGATGGTCCCCTCAGGACCTTACAACCCCCCTGGGAGGCTGTAGGACAAGGGAGGCTGCACTTTTTTTTTTTTTTTTTTTTTTTAAACTGAGACTGCCTAACAGACCTCAAATAACCACTAATCCCTGACTACAACAAACCCAGGGATCCCAGGGGCTGTGAGTGACCCTGCACCACCTGCTGGAGACAGAGTAAGACTGAGGGGCTGTGGGTGGCACCTTACTATATTTAGGGAAGCCCGGCAAGTTTTGCTCTGTCTCCACCTGCTGGTGCGGAGTCACAACCCAGGTGTCTGGACTGATCCGGGTACGTACAGGGAATCGGTTTTTTACTCTTTCGGATAATAGAAAGACTAGGGGGCACTCCATGAAGTTAGCATGTGGCACATTTAAAACTAATCGGAGAAAGTTCTTTTTTACTCAACGCACAATTAAACTCTGGAATTTGTTGCCAGAGGATGTGGTTAGTACAGTTAGTATAGCTGTGTTTAAAAAAGGATTGGATAAGTTCTTGGAGAAGAAGTCCATTACCTGCTTATTAATTAAGTTGACTTAGAAAATAACCACTGCTATTACTAGCAACGGTAACATGGAATAGACTTAGTTTTTGGGTACTTGCCAGGTTCTTGTGGCCTGGATTAGCCACTGTTGGAAACAGGATGCTGGGCTTGATGGACCCTTGGTCTGACCCAGTATGGCATGTTCTTATGTTCAGGCTATTTTGCAAACATGGAGATGGCTTTCTGGCAAACTAAATTTGAGTTATAAAGTCTCCACTTGGCTTACTTTGGTGGGCAAAAGGGGCTTTATCCCAGGAATGCCAAGTGCAGTGTTCAGACATGAAAGATGAAAGGCATCCATTTAGTTTATCATTTGATTCGAAAAGAGGGGCAACAACTAAGGTTTTTAGAATTTAAAGGCAGATATAACTGATTTTGCACATTTTTTACATATCTCATTCTAACTATACAGGAGGGAGCGAGAAATAAATACATCTCTCCTCTAAATAAAAATGACTTTTGGAAACTAAAATGGGGATATTGGAAAGACAGGTAATATTGAAAATCAAAAAAGTTTCATACAATTTCAATTTTTTATTTAAACTTTACTGCAATTAGAAATGCTGTGTAAGGTAGATGATATAATGGAGAAATGGAAAAATTTGGGTATACATTTTGCTATAGAAATTTGGGTATACATTTTGCTATAGAAATATATAAATATTATTTTTAAAGCATTAAGTAGACATCAGTAAACACTACTTTAAAGGAAACAATACACATTTTTTATAAGATTTCATTTTTCACAAAAGCATATGTGTCAAAAATTTCAGAGTTAGACAAACATGGCAAGGAGACAGGCGCTTTGTCACTTATTTTGGACCTGTGATATTATTCAACCTTTCTGGAGAAAAGCACTGCCTTATCTGGGAAATGTGTTAGGGGTTCATTTGTCTTTACATGTAGATTGGTTTTTTTTTAATGACATATCAAAACTGGAAAGGGGAAAGAATTATCAAAAGCTTTGGCTGAGAAAATCCTAGAGATCTATAGACCCTCCTTCAATACAATGAAAAACATTGGTGCATTATTTGCTAGTTATGGAGAAATATCAGAAATCAGGTGCTCTTAGGGAAAAAAGCTTTCTTGGATATATAGGGTGTATACATCCGTTCTTTATCACATAGAAACATAGAAATGACGGCAGAAGACAACCAAACGGCCCATCCAGTCTGCCCAGCAAGCTTTCACAGTTATTTTTCTAAGTACTGTTTTGAATGACATCCAAGTAAATAGCTAATTTTGCTTGATATGTTCTGGACTTATTGCATATGTGTTGGTATTTTAGTATCTGTCAATGACTAAAGCTCTTTGAGGAGGAAGAAAGGATGGGATTGTTTGGGTTATATTCCTGAGGTTAAAATGTCAAATCTTTCATACATCATCTGTGTTTGTATAATACATGGAAGTGTCACTGTGTATTATGCTGTTATTTAATTAAATTTAAATATAAAGCCCTCTTCCTTGAACCATTGTCTGATCCATGCATTGAGACTCTGGAGCCCTGCATGAGGCATGGGGAATATTTTTCAGCCTGCACTCCTGGAAATTCTAGATTTCAATCTTCTACCTGAAGACCTAAATTTAGCCTTCAGAACTTCTCTCCTGCATCCTATGTCATCGGTACCCACATGTACCATGACCACTGGCCCATCCCCTGCACTCTCTAAAATCCTTTCTAGGTAATACCTTAGATCCACTACCACTGCACTAAGTAGACAAGTTACCAAGCAATCCACCAGCCACCCAGCTATCTACATTCCTAATGATCCAATCGTCAAGTACAATGGCAGTCTTAGCCCTGCTCTCTTGGGTACATGCCTCTGGAGAGACATCCTCAATGAGAGAGAATAAAGCATGAACTGGAGGCAGGCCCTAGCCAAAAAAATCACTTCCAGGTGACCTTGCTCCTCCAAAGGAGGCTGCCAGACTAGAGTTGGAACTGCTGTACTATTTATTTAAAACATTTATATCCCGCACAATCCATCATTCTTGGTGACAAATAAAGTAACATGCAAATAACCAGTGTAATGGATGCTACACAACAGGAAGATAAACACAAACAACTTACTGTCCTGTAAACAGGAGCTGATTCAGAGAACAGCAAATACAAGTTATAAAGCCACTCAAACAAAACTATCTATCCCCATTGTACAAGAGAAGGTGGTGAAGAATTATGTATTGATTACATGCTATGGAATTCCAAAACCTTGCTTTGACAGCAAAGATTTTAGCCTTTCAAAATGAAGACATACTTTATCACAGAACTCTTCAGCAAGCGAGTTCCACAAATGTGGTCCTGCAAAGGTGAAAAGTTTCTCATCTCATCAAGTAGGGAGAAGGTGTATCGCACAGCCAACACGAAGAAGATCTCAATGCATGTGTTGGTGTATAGATTTTTAAGACACATCTGAAGCATGTTTGTGAAGCACTGTTCACAGCCTTATAGGAAAGAGTTAGTATTTTAAATCTGATTCTGAAATGAGAGACCTAATGATATCACACATCTTGACGAAATGCCAAAAAGGCTTTTAGTCTCATTTGGGTGGAAAAAGCTAAGTCTGGGAAAACCTTAATTGGTTTTTGCTGGTAGGAAATTGGAAATTGTAAATGTATAATAAAAAGACAGGAAGATGTATTTATCTTTTTTGTTCCCGACCAATTAAAGAATTTCCTAAATCAGTTGAGACAACCTTCCTCTACCCCAGCTACCAGTTAAGAAAGGAATAAGAAGGTCTAGGATATGCTAATTGTGTTTTAGAAAAGTTTACTTGATAATGTCTCCCATTGTTAGAACTAAAGTCCCTCCATTTGTTTGATAAGCTAATAGATTTTTTTTCTCTTCATATGTTTCATATGTTAACCATTTATTGATATTTCAATTATGCAATTTTGATGGATTGTATATTTAAAAAACTGATAAAGAATTTAAAAAAAAAATCTGATTTTAACTGGATATGTAACCACAACTTGAAGAAAGAATATTCACCACAGCTTTAATCTGCACTCACAAAGTTTAGAATCAAGCATCACTCCTGGATTTCACACTTGGGTAAAAACTGGTATCACCCATTCTTCAAATTGAAAAGTAGGAGGAAACAGATGTAAACTGGAAACCCACTCAGGATTATCAGTTCAGTCTTACCAAAACTCAATGCCAGCTTTTTATGCAACATCCACTGTCTTAACGGTGGCCAATTGTTGGAAACAATACCTAAGGCATGGGTCAAAGTAGATGTAACTGGAAGAAAAAACTGAATATCTTTATACAGCCTGAGATTCAAAAGCCAGTGGCTGAGAGGCACGCAGTCGACTGCCTTCGATATTGGTACTAATCGGAAAAGAGGAGTTTATGGGTAGAAAACGGAAGGCAAAAGGTATACATCTCCTCACCTACTACCAGTAACATCGGCCCCATGGACGCTCATGTCAGCAGAAATGTGCCACAGACGCACTGCATACGAGACACTATAGAAGTGTCTCTGAGTCCGGGCAACGGCCCAACAGCACCTCCACAACCTCCAAGTGCCTCTCTAGTGGAAGGACCTATCGAGCACAGTCCAGTAGGAGAGAGGGAGAGCTCTGAGAACATAACTGTTGTAACATCCACAGTAGAATTGCAACATCAAGGAAATGTAGAAGGTTTCCCCACTGGGGGGTACTAGTAAGATTCTGATGAATGTGAAAGATTCAGAGATTACGATTACGATGAGAGATGTGTGGAAAATGCTTGTCAAATTAGACACTAATGTTTCACAAGTTAATGCTTCCCTTTCTTCTCTTGTAAATGCAAATAGAAGTTCTATAGAAAATCAGGGGAAAAGAATATTAGAATTAGAAACAAATGTTAAAAGTGCAATAGGAAATATTCAGAATATCCAGAATGCAGAGAACCAGCATATAGTTGATAAATTTTCCAATCACAAGGTTACTCTCGTCATATGAAATGTTTAAAAAAATTTTTAGCCCTGAAAAATAAAGCCCTAGAGATTGGGGCAACTTTTTTTTTTTT
Organism: Rhinatrema bivittatum; assembly: GCF_901001135.1. Taxonomy (NCBI): domain Eukaryota; kingdom Metazoa; phylum Chordata; class Amphibia; order Gymnophiona; family Rhinatrematidae; genus Rhinatrema; species Rhinatrema bivittatum. Next base: position 424,892,292 of record NC_042615.1, on the reverse strand, counting down.
TTTTTTTTTAAGTTTCCTTCGAAGTGTCATAAGTTTTCAGGGGAAAAAAATGTATATTCTCTGACCCTATGCATTTGGAAAGGTTTTTGGCTGATAAAATTGAGACTAGAATGTCTGATAACTAATAAAAAGGCCAAATTAAAGATAGAAATACACTCCTCTCCTTAGTAATATTATTGAGTAAGTCTATGTAATATTATGGTCCCCCACAATTATTTTCTTGAACTCCATAGAACATTATTGGAAATTTCCCTAATTGTTATGGATGTTGTGTTACAAGATTGCTTAAATTTTTTCTTTTGTGATTATGTATGTTTATTGAAGATTTTCAAAATTTTAAAGAGAAAATAAAATAAAGTGGGATAGTAAAATCTGATGCATTAAGAGTATCAAAGCATGCAGACAAGTACAACAGAATGAGGATAAACTTAGTACCCCCATTAAACCCTTGCCTAAAGATGCCTAGGCTTGATAAGATCAATATTTCTGTATTGTACATTGGACGAAATCTGAATTGATAGTCATTAAGAAAAAACTGCAGACATCTAGAAACTCTTAGAGTTACTTGAATACTACTGCTTCAATTATTTTGGCCAGAAGAGAGAGAGAGCATAGGCCCATAGGTTGGTCACCAGAATCTAAATTTGGCTATTTTAGTACAGGAGAAATAGAGGTGAGCATGAGCTGTGACAGTAAGGATCCCTCGGTGAATGAGGCATTATCTATCTTGGCGAGAGGTTCACCAAGACCTCTAGCATACAGCTCTGGCTCTTCTGCCCAGATCCCAGTGATGTCACCAGAAAGCAGGGCTATATCTTGGTCAGTTCGGTTGGGGGGGGGGGGGGGGGTAGAAACGCAATGTTTAGATTACTTACCTGGTAATCTTCTTTTCCTTAGTGTAGACAGATGGACTCAGTACGAATGGGATAGTATCCGCGTGCTAGCAGTTGGAGACGGATCTGACGTCAGTACGGGGGCGTATATAGCCCCACAGGAAGCGCAGCGACTCAGTAATCTTCCTTGCAAAAGCTGTTATGGATGTGTGTACTGACGCTCAGTGAAAAGTGAAAACAGGATTCCCCTGACCGATTGACAGTGGCTGGAGACCGCCAGCATTCCCAACCGGAAAGCGTTGAAACCTGGTAAAGTGCACGCTCTCATGTAAACAAAGGCATGGCTTACCTGGAACCGGTGAAACTCATGCACACAGGCAGCGGGGCGGGATGCTGAGTCCATCTGTCTACACTAAGGAAAAGAAGATTACCAGGTAAGTAATCTAAACATTTCCTGGCATGTAGCCAGATGGACTCAGTACGAATGGGATGTACAAAAGCTTTACCTCCCACCTGGGCGGGAGGCTGCCTGAGGACCATGCAAAACCGCCCTCGCAAAAGCTGAGTCCTCCCTGGCCTGGACGTCCAGACGGTAGAACCTGGAAAAGGTATGAAGGGAGGACCATGTCGCTGCTTTACAGATGTCTGCCGGAGACAGCAGCCGTGATTCAGCCCAAGATGCCGCTTGGGCCCTGGTAGAATGAGCCTTGACCTGCAGAGGCGGAGCCTTCCCAGCCTCCACGTAGGCAGCTCGAACGACTTCTTTAATCCAGCGGGCAATGGTGGGCCGCGAGGCCGCTTCACCTTGCTTCTTCCCGCTGTACAGGACGAACAGATGGTCCGTCTTTCGTAGGTCTTGTGTAAGTTCCAGATACCTGGGCAGCACTCTGCCAATGTCGAGATGGCGTAATAAACGACCTTCTTCAGATTTCTGCAAACCCGCCGTGGTAGGCAAGGATATGGTCTGATTAAGATGAAACTGTGAAACTACCTTAGGCAGAAAGGAGGGAACCGTACGAAGGTGGATAGCCTCTGGAGTGATCCTAAGAAAGGGATCACGGCAGGACAGTGCTTGTAACTCGGAGGTGCGGCGTGCGGAACACACCGCCAGCAAGAATACCATCTTCAAGGTGAGAGAACGAAGAGACAGGCCCCGAAGGGGTCAGAAGGTGGATCCGGCGAGAAAATCCAAAACGAGGTTGAGGTTCCACAAAGGCACAGGCCACTTCAGTGGCGGACGAATATGCTTGACTCCTTGCAGGAAGCGAGAAACATCCTGGTGCCTGGCGATGGTCTTGCCATCCCTCCTGGGACCATAGCAAGACAACGCAGCCACCTGAACTTTGATGGAGCTGAGGGACAGACCCTTCTGAAGCCCATCCTGCAGGAAATCCAACACAATAGGGATTGTGGTGGCATGTGGATTGGTGCCATGAGTGTCGCATCATGCTTCAAATACTCTCCAGATCCGGATGTATGTGAGAGATGTGGAAAACTTGCGAGCCCGGAGGAGGGTATCAATCACGGGCTCCGAGTAACCCTTCTTCTTCAAGCGAGCCCTCTCAAGGGCCATACCGTAAGAGAGAATTGAGCCGGATCCTCGTGAAGAATGGGACCTTGACGTAGAAGGTCCCGGAGAGGAGGCAGGGGAAGGGGCTCCCCTGCCAGTAGCCTTCTCATGTCCGCGTACCAGGGTCTTCTTGGCCAGTCCGGCACCACGAGAAGAACTAGGCCCCGGTGTCTCTGAATCTTGCGGATGACAGCGCCTAGCAGAGGCCACGGAGGAAAGGCGTACAGTAGAGTCCCTGGGGGCCATGGCTGGACCAGGGCATCGATGCCGTACGAGAACGGGTCGCGCCCGCGGCTGAAGTATCTGGGGACTTGAGCATTGGACTTGTCCGCCAGTAAATACATGGCCAGAATCCCCCAATGATCGACAATCATCTGGAAAGCTGTGGGGGACAGCTGCCACTCTCCTGGATTCAGGCTTTCTCTGCTGAGGAAGTCTGCTGTGGTATAGTCCTTCCCGGCAATGTGGACGGCGGAGATGTCTTGCAGATACGCCTCTGCCCAAACCATCAGCGGGGCGATCTCCAGAGATACTTGTCGGCTTCTGGTTCCGCCCTGCCGGTTGATGTAGGCCACCGTGGTGGCGTTGTCGGACATCACTCTGACCGCTCTGTGCCGTAGTCTGTGAGCGAATCGAAGGCATGCCAAGCAGACTGCCTGGGCCTCCAGGCGATTGATGTTCCACGTTGACTCCTCTTTGTTCCATCGCCCTTGCGCAGTGAGTTCTTCGCAATGCGCTCCCCAGCCGCTCAGGCTGGCATCCGTGGTGAGCAAGGTCCACGTGGGCGAGGACATCTGTGACCCCCTGTTCAGGTGGTTGGACTGCAACCACCACCGCAGCTGGGTCCGAACTCCGGCCGGTAGAGGAAGGGGCGTGGAATGGTCCCGTCGACGGGGGCTCCAGCGGGAGAGCAGGGAATGCTGTAGAGGTCTCATATGGGCCCGCGCCCAGGGCACCACTTCCAGGGTGGATGCCATGAGACCCGACCTGCATGTAATCCCAAGCCATGGGCTGACTGGCTCCCATCAGATACTGGAGACGTTGCCGAAGCTTCAACTGTCTCTTGGTCGTAAGACTGACAGTGTTTGCCCGGGTGTCGAACTGTACTCCCAGATACTCTATGGACTGGGAAGGCTGCAAACAGCTCTTGCCGAGGTTGATCACCCAGCCCAAGCCTTCCAGAAGGGCGATCACTCTGTTGGTAGTCCGCAGACTCTCCTCTCGTGATTTCGCCCTGATCAGCCAGTCGTCTAGGTAGGGATGGACTAGAATCCCTTCCCGTCTGAGTGCCGCCGCTACCACTACCACCACCTTGGTGAATGACCGTGGCGATGTTGCCAACCCGAAGGGCAAAGCCCGAAACTGGAAGTGGCGGCCGAGGACCTTGAAGCATAGGTAGCGCTGATGATCCGGATAGATCGGGATATGCAGGTATGCCTCCGACAGGTCCAATGCCGTGAGGAATTCCCCTGGTTGTACTGCGGCCTTGACGGAGCGTAGAGTTTCCATGCGAAACCGCGGGACTCGTAAGTAGTGATTGACGGACTTGAGGTCCAGGACAGGCCGAAAGGTACCCCCTTTCTTGGGTACCATGAAATAGATGGAATAATGACTAGAATTCACTTCCCAGGCAGGTACTGGGATGATGGCTTTCAAGGACAGGAGCCTCGCCAGTGTAGCTTCTAATGCTGCCTTCTTGTGCGTGGGACAGGACGATTCCACAAACTTGTCCGGGGGGAGACTATGAAAATCCAGGTAATATCCGTCCCGGATCACGGCGAGGACCCACTGGTCCGACGTAATCTCGACCCACCTGGGGTAGAAGAGGGCTAACTTGCCCCCTATGGCTTCGTCCCCCAGATGAGTCGGCGCATCCTCATTGGGAGGCGCGGCCGGGACCCGAGCCCGGGCCTGCTCCCCTCCGACGCTGCTTGGCCCGAAAGGACTGATTCCCGGCCGCAGGACGTGGCGCCTGGTAGCGACCCCTGTAAGGAACAAAGCGCTGTGAACCCCTGCCCCTGGAGGGCCTTGGAAAGGCGCGCTGGCCCCTTCGGAACCGATCTTCCGGCAATCTGGGCACTGGAGAGGTGCCCCATGCACTGGCCAGTTTGTCAAGGTCGCTGCCAAAGAGAAAGGAGCCTTTAAAGGGCAATCTAGTGAGGCGTGTTTTGGAAGGCGCATCCGCTGACCATTTTCGGATCCAGAGCTGCCTCCTGGCGGCCACGGAGGATGAAATCCCTTTAGCTGTTGTGCGGACCAAGTCCGATGCCGCATCTGTAAGGAACGAAAGAGCGGGTTCCATGTCCGCCGCTGGAGCGTTGTTCCGAACCTGTGACAAACAGGCACGGGTCACCACCGTGCAGCAGGTGGCGATCCGCAAAGATAAAGCTGCCACCTCAAAGGTCTGTCGCAGAATGGCGTCCAGTCGCCGGTCATGAGGCTCCCTGAGGGCTGTCCCCCCTTCTACGGGAATGGTAGTGCGCTTGACCACAGCGCTAATCAAGGCATCCACCTGAGGGCACGCCAGCAGCTCCTGTATAGCCGGTGCCAATGGGTACATGCCCCTCAGCGCCCGACCCCCTTTGAAGGCAGCCGCTGGTGCCGCCCATTCCAAATCGATCAGTTGTTGTGCCGCGTGTAAAAAAGGAAAATGGCGGGCTGTAGGACGAAGACCTTCCAGCAGGGGGTTCTGCGCCGGGGGCACCGAAGCGCTGGGACCTGTAATATCAAATTCCGCCAGGCACCGAGACACCAGGTCGGAGAGATCCTCTTTAGGGAAGAACCGCCTCATGGTTCTATATGGCTCAGTCCCTGGAGGAAGGACCCCTCGTCCGGGAGCTCGGATTCGTCCGGCGAGACCTCCTGGTCCGACTGATCCGGACTGTCCAGCGGCGGGAAGTCCCGCTCGCGATACGGGCGTGATGGCCCAGGAACCGGAACTGCAGGAACCACCACCGCAGCAGCAGGCGCAGCAGGCGCCGCAGGCGCAGCCACCGCAGGAATGACCGGAACCGCCGGGCCAGGCTGGGCAGCCGTTTGCATCTGTACAAAAGCATGAATTCCCCTAAAGAGATCCACCCAGGAAATCGAAGCAGCCTCTAATCGCCGGGGTACAAGCTCCCCCGGGATTCCGGATTGGTCGAGACTGCCCCCTAACTCTGGGGTAGCCCCTGGGGAACTGTCCACAAACCGTGGCTGGTCCAGACCCGAGGGTCGCACGGCCTCCTCACATTGGGCACAAAGCGAGTCTGGCTCATCACTGCGCGTGGCCCGAAGCTGACATGCAGAGCAGAAGCCAAGGGCTGCAATGCCCGAGGTAGGGGGCGCCGGCGCCGCAGACTCCGCTGCGTCCCGCTCCATCGAGTGATAGGCGCTCAATAAGAAAAAGCGGCAGCAAGCAGCGCTTAATACAACAGGCGCTCAATAATCCTATGTGGCAGCAAGAGGCGCTTAATACAACAGGCGCTCAAGAAGAATATGCGTCAGCAAAAGGCGCTTAATACAACAGGCGCTCAAGAAGAATATGCGGCAGCAAGAGGCGCTTAAAACAACAGGCGCTCAATACACCTATGCGGCAGCAAAAGGCGCTTAATACAACAGGCGCTCAAGAAGAATATGCGTCAGCAAAAGGCGCTTAATACAACAGGCGCTCAATAATCCTATGCGGCAGCAAAAGGCGCTTAATACAACAGGCGCTCAAGAAGAATATGCGTCAGCAAAAGGCGCTTAATACAACAGGCGCTCAAGAAGAATATGCGTCAGCAAGAGGCGCTTAAAACAACAGGCGATCAATACACCTATGCGGCAGCAAAAGGCGCTTAATACAACAGGCGCTCAATAATAACATGCGGCAGCAAGAGGCGCTTAATACAACAGGCGCTCAATACACCTATGCGGCAGCAAAAGGCGCTTAATACAACAGGCGCTCAAGAAGAATATGCGTCAGCAAAAGGCGCTTAATACAACAGGCGCTCAAGAAGAATATGCGTCAGCAAGAGGCGCTTAAAACAACAGGCGATCAATACACCTATGCGGCAGCAAAAGGCGCTTAATACAACAGGCGCTCAATAATAACATGCGGCAGCAAGAGGCGCTTAATACAACAGGCGCTCAATAAACCTATGCGGGTAGCGCTAGACGCACAGTGTGCAGGCAATAGACTCTCTGTCATAGGCGGGCAGCCATACACGCTCAATATGCATTCAAGAGGCGTTCAGCAATAGGCGGCCAGCAATATACGCTCAATATGTATTCAATAGACTGTCAGCAAGAGGCGGGCAGCAGTATACGCTCAATATGCATTCAATAGGCTTTCAGCAATAGGCGGTCAGCAGTATACGGTCAATATGCATTCAATAGGCTTTCAGCAATAGGCGGCCAGCAATATACGCTCAATATGTATGCAATAGGCTTTCAGCAATAGGCGGCTAGCGTTATACGCACAGTGGCATGCAATAGGCACACAATAAGCCAGAAACTCAAAAGGAGGAAGAAAAGCCGCGCCTATTACGGGCACGGAGTACCTGAACCAGGCCCAAGATGGCGTCCTCCACAGCGTGCCACACCGCCGATCCTCTGTGCTTCGGAGACCCGTAGGAAGAGCAGTGCACCTTACCAGCGACGGCGCTCCTCGGCTGGAACACAAGCGGTGTCCAGCTGCGGGGGAAGGGAGCACCTCGCCACCGCGATTGAGGATATGCACCCGCTACCTCATCCACGCCGGGACCGAGGGCCTCGTAGGCTACACCCGAACGTCGTCCGGGGGCTATGTCACTGCCGCGGCTCGGCAGGACCGAGGACTTTCCCACCGGGGGAGCACGGCAATCACCCCGGGAGCTCGCTGGGGAGGAACCTAAGGGTATCTACCGCAGGAGCGCGGGGTTCTAAGCCTGAATAGGCAATAAACTACAAAGTAGAATCTGAAATGAGAAGAAAGAGAAAAAAAATCAAAGTAGTCATGGAAAGCACGCTCGACTAGCGTGCAGGCACTCCAAACTGCTTTGGAGATGGAAATTACTGAGTCGCTGCGCTTCCTGTGGGGCTATATACGCCCCCGTACTGACGTCAGATCCGTCTCCAACTGCTAGCACGCGGATACTATCCCATTCGTACTGAGTCCATCTGGCTACACGCCAGGAAAGTGCAGGATTCAGCAGCTGATGAAAAAGCTGCACAGAGATGATCTACTGCAATTAAAGCAGGGGCCTGACAGGTTCAACCCTGGCTCTTCAGCCCAGATCCCAGTGAAGTCCTCTGGGAGACTGAATAATGTTCCCAAAGGTCTCCTCTATATACCTCTGCCTACCTCAGCTCCTCTCTGCTACTCTAGTCTCCATAGATCAAACTCTCAGAAGCCAGGAGCTCTTTGCACCTATTATAAAACATACAACCTCTCTCCAACTGGTAATCATCTAGGTGGCACCTAGTGTAAAAAATTTAATAACCCCTCCTCTTGCTGCTTGACCTCTATTTCAGTCTTAATGTTTAGTGGTTAAAGTTATTCAAAGATGTGCCGGGAGTGCATATGTTCAATCAAATTTAGGTGTGTTTTACATTAGCTTGTTAATGGCCAGCAACAGGACTAAACTTAGTTACTAAAATCAAAGTTAATTACATGCTGATGTGAATTCCTAATTGACTTATTGTGAAAATATGTTCCCCTTAATTTGGATAACAGTATATAATTTTAAAAAAAAAGTGTGTCTGGGGTAAGTGAGAGATGGGGAGGATGGGTGAGAAATCAAACATCAATGATTTACTTGAGCCAGGAAAAGCTCCCACACCTTCTCAGAGGAAAGCACACAGAATTCAGACTCACAAATTATTTTCCCAATACACAATATTCAAACATAGTTCAACTCTTACATTTTTTACAAGATGTAAACAAAAAAGTGTTCCCCAGTAAGCTAATACTCAAGTCCTGCTCAGTCACCAGCCAATGAAACATCTGCTATCAGCAGTGCCTCAGGAACAGTAACAAAAAGGTCAAACAAGTTATGTGTGAGACTTTGACCAACTGGATAATATGTGATTAGCTTTCAAGAATATCCAGAAATTTAGTGACAGAATGCATACAAAGCAAGGTTACATCATCCATAAAGAAATCAATGTCCTCAACTAAGTTTTGGTTCTTTCCATCATGTAGTTTATACCAATTACTCCAATAAATATGCAGCTTATATCACTCAAACTTTGGTAAATGAATTAGCAGCTCAATTTTCAGCTCTATGGATTTATAGGCCTGGGAAAACAGGAACGCTGTTACTTGGTGGGCTGTGGACTTCTCATTGAAAGAAGATCAGAGGTCCACAGACCACCAGCAATCAATCCTTTCTGCAAGTAATAACCATAGTGTTCATGCCAGAAACAGGTGAGGAGAACAGAGATAAGAGATCTTTAAAATCACGGTGCTGGCAGAAAAGAAACATTTGGATTGATGGCTAACACAAAATTATAATTTAACTCCCAAAATAATATTAGATATTTGAAAAATCCTACTCAGCCATTCCCATTATGATAATCTAAATGTGTTGTATTCATTCTTGTCAAAACACCAGACAGACATCACGCAGACATAAAGCATTAACGTATAAAATCAGGGGTGGCCAACTCCGGTGCTTGACAGCCGTAAACATGCCTGGTTTTCAGGATATCCACAATGAATATGCATGAGAGATTTGCCTACAATGGAGATATTGCATGCAAATCTCTCTCAAGCATATTCATTGTGGATAGCCTGAAAACCTGGCCTCTCTGTGGCTCTCTAGTTCTGGAGCTGACTACCCCTGACATACAGTACATGAAAAGTTGAAAAGTAGACTCTAAGACCGTTTATAAAAAAAAAAAAAAAATAAGGCTCACAAGAGGTATTATATTAAACTGCACAATTTGTTTGAAACAAGGACATGAAAACCTTGCTTTTCAATTTTGACACCAGTCAAAAATGACCTCACACCCTTATATAATCAAGAATATGTTTGATAGGGTAAATGCCAGGCCCATGCTCTAATCAGATTGGTGAATTTTTGTAGAAATTATCTTGCTGCCAAATGAGCAGACTGACTCAGCCCCTAAGCTCTCTTTTACATGGAGTTGAAAAGCACTACAAAAGTAAAACCATAAAAAGTTAGCAAGAAAAAAAGAATTAAAACCAAAAAGAACAGTCAAAAACAAGCAAGATGATCATCTACACACTCCAGCTAATGCTATTGCCTTAAAAGAATAATGCAATCAACTAGGGAAAATTCTTTCCACATACACACACCTACTTATGAGATTCAGTTTTGTCCTTATATCCCAAAGTATCTAATAAAATTATTCAGCACAAGTTACCATATTTTTCGCTCCATAAGACGCACTTTTTCCCCCCAAAAGTGGGGGTAAAATGTCTGTGCGTCTTATGGAGTGAATATAAAAAAAAAACAAACACTAACTACGACTCCCCCCCCCCCATCCCCAAAAGTCCCTGGTAGTCCAGCGGGGGTCTGGGAGCGATCTCCTGCACGTGGGCTGTCAGCTGCCAGTAATCAAAATGGCGCCGACGGCCCTTTGCCCTTACTATGTCAGAGGGGCTACCGGTGCCATTGGACGGCCCCTGCGACATACTAAGGGCAAAGGGCCATCAGCGCCATTTTGATTACTGGCAGCCGACGGCCCACGTGCAGGAGATCGCTCCCAGACCCCAGGGACTTTTGGTAGGTCTTGGGGGGGGGGGGGGGGTTTGTTGTGATTTTTTCCCTACAGAAAGAGAATGATAAAAGTTTTCTGATCTGGGGAGTGGACCGAAATGGCCCTCCCCAGACCCGAAAACGAAATGGGGACCAAAAAAAAAAAAATAATAAATTGTATGCACTCCCCTAATTTGCTCCATAAGACACACAGGAACAGAGCCAGTTTAGCACACTTTTTTTTTTTTTTTTTTTTTTTTTTTATTTTCCCCCTCTGAATCCTAGGTGCGTCTTATGGAGCGAAAAATACAGTACATAAAAAGCATTCATAAACTTCCACAAATAAAACAAAGATAAAACAACAGAAGTTAAAATAATAGTATTATGTTTAAAGATAAACATTTGTTGTGTTTTTATAAATGTCTATACAGATTTATTCAGTTATCTAATTTATAGTTTTATCATAATGTTTTATGTATGTTAATTTTAAAGCATGCATTTGTTTTATTATTGATATTTAATCATTGTATACTGCTCTGAGTCATTTTTGACTAGGCAGTTTAAAAGTGGAAGGAAAAAATCTAAACTAAGACAATCAGGCAAAATACTCACTTAAGAAAGCTTTCAATCAGTGATAAAATGCGGTCCATCTCAACATCTTTTTTTTCATACAGCTCTTTTCCCACCCATGGCAAAGAGGCAAGAACAGCAAACACATACCAGTCACAACGCACCTATATGCAAAAGGAAAATGCAAAGTCCATTAATACTTTTTAATCACCTTCCACCACAACAAACCATGTACATTAGGAGTCTGATCTCACCATTTCTAGTGAAGGAAATGTTAAAACCTCCTTTTACAATGTTCCTCTATGTTATTAGGATCTCTTCTGTCTTTTAATTTAAAAGACAAAAAGTGGCCTATGATGTGGCCAGGAAGACATTTTTTCAGTGAAGTTCCCATGAGGCAATGATATCTTCTCTTTTGAGTTTCCTGACAGGTTGTAAGCAAACCAGACCAGGAGGAGAAAAAGGAAAATACTATTTTTTATTTTTTTTAAATATTGCCCTTTTGTGCATAGTCCTTTGCTTTCTTGCCCAGTGTTTCACAACACTTTCATGGAGGCAAACCTAGCCAATCAGGTTTTCAGGTTATTCATAATGAATATGCATAAAAAAGACTTGCATATATTGGAGACTCATTGTGGCAATCCTGAAAACTGATTAGATGTACATCCAGGAGAAGGCTAGGATGTATCCAGGAAGGGGATAGGGAAACACTGCTCTTACCTTTTTCTCTTACATATAAAATGTACAACAAGAAAAAGTGACATTAATTGGCAATTTATTATGTTGTATGGATGGCCAGACAACACTAAGATGTAGTACCAGAAATATTTATTGCCTAATAATTGCTGAATTACATATCACTTTCTTTAAAGAAGGTAAACACATACAACCATTTTAGCAAGCAGTGGCATATGTAACAGAGGGCCCTATTGTAAAAAAAAAAAAAAAAAAAAAAAAGGAGAAGTTGGTACCTTTATTGGCAGTTTCAATGCAGGTAACAAGGACTGAATGCCCATGGAGAATAAATTATTATTCTGCCCTTAAAGGGAACCCCCTCCAAGATAGGATTGAAGAATAGTGTATAGAAGCTTACACTGCTATAGCTGTACTTGTAGGGAAAATGGAATATTACAGTTTCAAATGTTCTCAATAGGTATCTTCTTGAATCTAATTTCACAAAAAGCAAATAGGAAAAAAGGGCATGATAAAAATGAAACAGCTAAAAATTAAACATTTTTTTATTCCTCTTCAAGAGAATGATAGTACAGAAACAAGACACTACAAGCAGATGGTCAAGGAAGCCCCATGAAACACTCATTCCAATCAGCTGCTATTAGAACTATTAGGACTATCATGCAGATAGCAAAGTTGCTTCCTGTAACAGCTGTTCTCCAAAGATCCAAAGAAAAGGCAGCCACACATGCGAAACATCTGATGGTGCCAAGACAGAAAATACTCTGAGCTCAGAAAAGATCTTCCTGAGCATGTGCAGGAGTTCCCACACAGTTCCCTGCCATGTGAGTCTCTTCAGACTTTATAGCAAGCTAACCTTCAACTCAAGGAGGAAGGTGGGATTCTTCTCTGTGGGCATGCAGGACAGGAATCAGCCACTTAAGTGTCGACTCCCAAGATAAGCACTGCATGTAAATATTCATTTTATCATCAACAACAGAACTTGCAAACCTGAACTTTGAAGAGGTTGGTGGGAGAGTTGAAGGGTTCAGTTAAATACGTTTTTAAGAATTGTCCTTCATCGCCAAGGCAGAAGATAGCCTCATCGGTGCAGGTCGCATCATCCTTCATGCATGGAAGATTCGCATGGCGCCAAGTCATTTATTTTATCTGAACCCATAGCCGACCAGGGCACCAACTGCATCCTCAGCACGGAGCTCACACTCTAATGCACAGAGGATCCATTTGGTGAGGCATATCAATCATCAGTAACATTGGAGTGCTTCACTACATAAATCTAGGCATCCTGCCGCAGATGGAAGACGTTTTCAGACCTGACTCTGATAAATGCCAGAGATAGTCCAAAAACTTTGTGATTGGCCAGGTAAAGGGGTTAAGGGACTGAGAAGAGAACCATGACGTGAACCTGTTCCATTTGTAAGAGTAAGCTTTTCTTGTGGAAGGCTTCCGTGAAGCAATCAAGACACGGGAAACTGGTTCAGAAAGGTTAAGTGGCTGAAGGATTAACCTTTCAACATCCATGCCATCAGGGAAAAGGCGTGAAGATTGGAATGGCGGAGGCACCTGTCGTTTTGAGTAATTAGAAGCGGGTGCTTTCCCAAGGGAATGTGCCTGCGAATGGAGAGATCCTGCAGTATTGGAAACCACATTTGGCGTGGCCAGTGAGGTGCTATCAAGATCATGGTTCCCTTGTCCTGACGTAACTTCACGAGAGTCTTCGAGAGAAGAGGAAGTGGAGGGAATGCGTGGAGTAGACCGGTTGCCCATGAGAGGGAGAATGTATCTCTGGGCTGAGAGTGTTTGCTGCGAATGAGAGAGCAGAAGTTCTCTACTTTGCGATTTTCAGAAGACACAAAGAGGTCTATCTGAGGATAACCCCATTGCTGGGAGATGGAGTTCGCTACAGAGAGGTTGAGAGACCACTCGTGCTGTTGAAAGATGCGACTCAGCTTAACTGCCAACACATTGTCCACTCCCAGCAAGTAGGTGGCCCTGAGGTACATCGAGTGGGAGAGAACTTCCGCCCATATCTGTGCAGCTTCCTGACACAGAAGGAAGGAGCCCGTGCCTCTCTGTTGATGTACCACATGGCCACCTGGTTGTCAGTCTGGATCAGGATAACGTGATTTGAGAGGCAATCCTGAAATGCCCTGAGAGCATATCTGATTGCTCGGAGCTCCAGGAAATTTATTTGGTGTTTGGCTTCCTCTGGAGACCAAAAGCCTTGTGTCTGCAGATTGGCCACATTGGCTCCCCATCCGAGGTTGGAAGCATAGGTGGTGAGAATTAATTGAGGGTCTGGAGCCTGAAATGGCAAGCCTTGGAGGAGATTGATCTGATTTTTCCACCAGGCTAGAGACTGACAGAGTGAGTCGGTTCCATGGACAATGGTTGACAGGGGCTGAATGCTTTGAGTTCATTGAGACCTTAGAGTCCACTGCATAACTCTCATGGCCAAACAGGCCACTGGTGTGACCTGAACTGAGGACGCCATGTGTCCCAGGAGGATGAGAAAGCGGCGTGCAGTCGCGGAGTTCTGAGACTGCAGCTGGTGTGCAAGAGACACGAGAGTGAGGGCTCGCTGTCGAGGCAGGAAAGGCTTTGCTTGCAAGGTGTCCAAGTCTGCCCCAATGAACGACAAGGTTTGAGATGGGACTAAGTAGGATTTGTCATAGTTGACGAGAAATCCTAATGAAATTAGAATGTGTACGGTTAGACTGAGGGACGACAGAGCAGCTTGCTGAGTGGGAGCCCTGATTAACCAGTCGTCTACTACGAGGCATTTTGTGAAGACTTGTGGCACAGATGCTAGGCCGAATGGAAGCACTTGGTATTGATAGTGCTTGGGGCCTACTAGAAACCTCAGGTATTTGCGATGAGATGGAGTTCTCAATATGAGCATATGTTTCCTGGAGGTCCAGAGAGCAGAGCCAGTCTCCTCTTTGTAGAAGAGGAAGAAGCGAGCCTAAGGTTACCATCTTGAACTTCTCTCGCTAGAGGTACTTGTTGAGGGCTGTAGGTCCAAAATAGGACAAATGCCTCCCGATTTTTGAGGGATTAGAAAGTACCGGGAATAGAATCCTAGGCCATGCTGAGAGTAGGGTACGGGTTCTATTGCCTCGGACTGGAGGAGGGAGACCTCTTGATCCAGATGACCTCTTGATCGGATGTTCTCCACGTCAGTAGAGGTGGGGAGTCCGGTGGCACGGAGAGAAAGTTCAGATGGTAACCCTGAGCAATTATCGCCAGTACCCATTGGTCTGAGGTGATTGAGTGCCATATGTTGTGGAAGTGGCACAATCGACCTCCCACTGGTATGTGAGGCAATGGAAGCTGGCTGCTGCTCTCTAGGTGGAAGTCAAAAACCTGAAGCAGGCCCTGGCTGAGGAGCTGCTTGCCGTTTTTGTTTACGTGTTTGACGAGACTGTGCTTTTTGAAAAGGTCTCGTGGCACGGGATCTGGTTGGTGGCGGGTAGGACTTCTTCGGGCGGAAGAATGACTTTTTAGAGTCCTTTCTGAAGGGCTGTTTAGAAGAATAGTCAGAAGGCATCAGAGAGCTGTCTTAGGGTCTCATGATGGTCCTTAAGTTCCGCCACTGTTCGTTGAATCTGCTCGCCAAACAGATTATCTTCTACACAGGGCAAGTCAGATAACATGTTTTATACCTCAGGGCGAAGGTCAGAATACTTAAGCCAGGCCCACCTTCTCACCGAAATAGCAGCTGTAGATATCTTTGATACTGCTACAAAGGTATCATAAGATGATCTGATCTCATGCTTGCCTGCCTCAAAACCCTTGTTTACTAGGGTTTGGAGCTGATCTTGAAATTGCTGAGGCAGGGAGTCTGTCAAGTCTTGTATCTCCTTAAAAATGACCCTGTTATATTGGGTCATATAGAGCTGATAAGCGGCAATTCGGTTGATGAGCATTGATCCTTGGAAGACTTGGCGAGCAATGGCATCGAGAAACTTCTGTTCCTTGCCAGGGGGAAAAGAAGTGTGAGGCTTTGATCTCTTTGCTCTCTTCTGTGCCGATTCTACCACTACAAATTGGTGATCCAATTGTGGTTTCTGAAAGCCCAGAGCTGACTGCACCAAATAGGTAGTGTCAGCTTTTCTGTGGACTGGAGCAATGGAGCGAGGATGTTCCCAGTTCTTCTTTAGGAGATTAGAAGAACCTGGTGGATAGGGATGGAGGTTATTACTTTGGGGGCATCCAGGAATTGTAGGAACTCCATCATCTGATGCCTATCATCCTGCTCAGTCTAATTGGAAGGAAACCAATTCAGACATTTCCTTCACAAAATTTATAAAGGAAAGGTCCTCTGGGGGAGAATGCTTTCTACTTTCAGTGGGTGAAGGTGGTGAAGGCAAATCATCTGTGTCTGGTGAGGAATCATCAGTCCAGGTATCATAGGGATCAGCCCCTGCCCCTCTAGGATGTAGAGGGGGACGGGATGGTGGGATACCTGAAGGTCCTGGTCTAGGCTCCAAAGAAATCGAAGGAATAATTGGAGGCACCGATGAAAGCATCGAAGGCATTGATGGATAGCTCGGTGGCGCCGACGGGCGTATCGGCATCGATGGCTGAGGCAGAACTCCCGAAGGAGGGATACCAAACGGTGTTTCTGCTCCCAATGACAGAGAGGGGAGAGCACTGGCGCCATCGGTGACCCAGGGTCCATCGGTGGAAAAGCGGCAATGAGCACTTCCATCCTGGAGAGTAGCGGTGCCAAAGCTGCTGGAATCGGGTCTGTGATCGGTTCCGCAATCGGTACCGGAGGAACCTGAAGTCGTTGCATCGCCTTGTCGATGGCCTCCTGAACCATCCGGTCCAGTTCTACTCGGCGACCTGGAGCAAGCAGCCCCAGCTCCGGAACAGAAGGAGGCAGAGGCATAGCCGGAGGGACCACCGTTAAAGGCGGAGTCGCAGCTCCCGATGCCTTTTCTGGGGAAGGTTGCCTCGGTGACCCGGTCGCCAAAAAAGTCGGTGCCTTTTTTTGGACGGGGCTTCTTAGACGGCAGAGTCAATGATTTCGCTCCCTCAATAGTCCGAGACTTTCTATGCCGGTTACGATGTTTATCTCTACGATCCTCTCAGTCCTGAGGGGGAGTAGAGAGTGTCGAAGGCCGAGATGTCGATGCCGGACGGTCACCGGCTGGTGTTTGATGCTGGCGCGAAGTTGATGGTGCCGATTCTGACGACGTCGATGCAATGGACGGAGTCGGGGTTTAAGCACGGAAGAGAAGTTCCATCTTCTCCATTCTGGCCTTGCAACCTTTTGGTGTCATAAGGGCACATTTGGTGCAGGTCAAGACATCATGCTCTCGTCCAAGACACATTACACAGACTTTATGGGGGTCTGTGATGGACATGGTGCGATTACAGTCCGGGCACCGACAGAACCCCGACGCCATGGAAAAAAATTGAGCTGCGGTACGATCAACGGCCAGTAGGCCGCGAGGGCCAAACTAGACGGTAATCGACGGAAACACGGGTAAAAACTTACCAGAGTACCGCGGCTTGAAAAAGTTAGAGGAGGGACCCTTATGGGACAAATTAACTTTTAATAATTCCGTGAGGAAAATTCCTGTCAGAAATCTCTGCAGAGCTCCTTAACCGCGAGGCTACTGCTGCGCAGAAAAAAGACTGAAGGGGGACCCCTGCTGACTGCATGCTGGGCATGCCCAGTAGGGGCCAGTCAAAGTTCTGGAAACTGACAGATGTTTTCAATGATTGGGCTCCATCCTGTGATGTCACCCATAAGTGAGGACTACCATCCTGCTTGTCCTGTGAGAACAGTGTAGCTATTCACCTGATTTTTCTACCCACGCTACCTCTTATATTCATGAACAATTTTGTCAGAGACCCACAGGATGTGTCTACAAGACTCAGGAGAACAGGGCTGGAAAAGCAAATGTTGCTTACCTGATGTAACAGGTGTTCTCACAGGACAGCAGGATGTTAGTCCTCACAAATGGGTGACATCGAGGATGGAGCCCACCACGGAAAACTTCTGTCAAAGTTTAAACAGAACTTTGACTGGCCCCTACTGGGCATGCCCAGCAAGGCACTGACCCTGCAGCCAGCAGGGGTCTCCCTTCAGTCTGATTTTCAAAGCTACAGGCAGTGCCTAAAAAGTAAAAATAAAACGAACCCAACACCGCGGGGTGGCGGGCGGGTTTCGTGAGGACTAACATCCTGCTGTCCTGTGAGAACACCTGTTACATCAGGTAAGCAACATTTGCTTTCTCACAGGACAAGCAGGATGGTAGTCCTCACAAATGGGTGAGTACCGAGCTGAGGATGTCCTGACTTGCACCAAATGCACCCAACGACGTGCAACAGGCACAACAACTGGGGTGGAATTTGGTAAAGGGCATCCGCACCCTACCGGGAGGTGGAAGGGTGTTGGTACATCATGTTGGAAAAAGGTTACGCAAGACAGATTGGCCGAAGATGGAGTCTTGTCTTCCCGCTTTGTCCAAACAATAGTGGGCTGCAAAGGTATGGAGGGAACTCCAGGTTGCAGCTTTACAGATGTCAGGAAGCGGCACCGATCGAAGGTGTGCTACTGAAGTCGCCATGGCCCTCACAGAGTGTGCTTTTACACGGTCTTGAAAAGGAATGCCAGCTTGCTGATAGCAAAAAGAAATGCAGTCCACCAACCAGGAGGAAAGAGCCTGCTTACCCACAGGTTGTCCTAACTTGTTAGGATGGAAGGAGACAAACAATTGAGTGCTCTTCCTGTGAGCAACTGTACGGTCTAGATAAAAAGCTAGAGCCCGTTTACAGTCTAGGGTATGCAGAGTCTGTTCCCCAGAGTTGGAATGGGGCCTGGGAAAGAAGATAGGTAGTATGATGGATTGTTTGATATGAAATTCAGAAACTACCTTAGGTAAAAATTTAGGGTGAGTACGGAGTACCGCCCTGTCTTGCAGGAGTTTAGTGTAAGGCAGATAGGTGACTAAGGCCTGTAACTCACTAACCCTGCGAGCTGAAGTAATGGCCAACAGGAATAATACTTTCCATGTGAGATACTTCAATTCACAGGAGTGCAGAGGTTCGAAAGGTGGTTTCATTAGACGACCAAGAACCAGATTAAGGCCCCAAGATGGGGCCGGAGGACGTAAGGGTGGCTTCAGATGGAGCAAGCCTTTAAGAAAGCGCGTCACCAGGGGTTGTACTGAAATAGGAACACCCTCTATACCTTTATGGAAGGCGGCTACCGCACTGACATGCATCCTAATGGAAGAGGTCTTTAGACCGGATTCTGATAGGTGCCATAAATAGTCCAAGAACTTAGAGATTGGACAGGAAAGGGGATCAAGGGACTGAGAAGTGCACCATGATGTGTACCTTTTCCATTTATATGAATAGGATCTTCTGGTGGAGGGCTTTCGTGAAGCTATCAGGACACGAGAAACCGAATCTGAAAGGTTGAAAGGCTGAAGGACTAACCTTTCAACATCCATGCCGTCAGGGACAAGGCTTGGAGGTTGGGATGGAGGAGGCATCCGTCGTTTTGAGTGAGGAGATGCGGATCCGTCCCTAGAGGGATGTGCTTGCGGATGGAGAGATCCTGGAGTATGGGAAACCACACTTGGCGTGGCCAGTGGGGTGCTATCAGGATCATGGTTCCTCCGTCCTGGCGAAGCTTCACGAGAGTCCTTGACAGAAGAGGAAGTGGAGGGAATGCATAGAGCAGACCTGTCGTCCACTTGAGGGAGAAGGCATCCCTGGGCCGAGAGTACTGGCTCCGAATGAGAGAACAGTAATCGTCCACTTTGTGGTTCTGAGGGGACGCAAAGAGGTCTATGCGGGGAAAACCCCACTTGTGAAACAGAGAGGTCACTACTAGAGGATCGAGTGACCACTCGTGTGGTTTGAAGACACGGCTCAGCTGGTCTGCCAATACATTGTCTACTCCCGGCAAGTAAGTGGCCCTGAGGTACATGGAATGGGAGAGGGCTTCTGCCCAAATCTGCGCAGCTTCCTGACACAGAAGGAAGGAGCCTGTGCCTCCCTGCTTGTTTATGTACCACATGGCCACTTGGTTGTCTGTCTGAATTAAGATAATCTGACTCGATAGATGATCTTTGAAAGTTCTGAGCGCGTAGCGGATTGCTCGAAGTTCCAAGAAATTTATCTGGTGATCGGCTTCCTCCGGCGACCATAACCCTTGGGTTTGTAATTCGTCCACATGGGCCCCCCAACCGATGTGGGAAGCATCGGTGGTTAGGATCACCTGTGGATCTGGTAGGAGAAAGGGTAAGCCCTGAAGGAGGTTGACTTGAGTCGTCCACCAGGTTAAAGACAGGCGTAGCGCTTGTGTAACTGTGACGATGGAGGACAGAGGCTGAAAAGCCTGAATCCATTGGTGTCGCAGAGTCCATTGTGTTACTCTCATGGCTAGTCGGGTCAAGGGAGTGACTTGAACCGAGGATGCCATGTGTCCTAGGAGGATGAGGAATTGGCGAGCTGTGGCAGTGTGTTGAGACTGGAGCTGGCGAGCTAGGGACATGAGAGTTTGGACTCGTTGAAGTGGAAGGTAGGCTTTTGCCTGTAAGGTGTCCAAGTCTGCTCCAATGAAGGATAAGGTCTGAGATGGGACCAAGCAAGATTTCTCGTAATTGACAAGAAACCCTAAGGAGAGGAGTGTGTGAATTGTCAACTGTAGGGAGGATTGCGCAATTTGAGGGGTGGAGGCCCTGATTAGCCAATCGTCCAGATAGGGGTAGACGTGGACACCTTCCTTCCTGAGAAATGCTGCTACCACTACGAGACATTTGGTAAAGACTCGTGGAGCAGATGCCAGCCCGAAAGGTAGTACCCGGTATTGATAATGGTCGTGGCCTATCAGAAAACGCAGATACTTGCGATGAGATTGTGTTATCGCAATGTGGGTATAAGCGTCCTTGAGGTCGAGAGAGCACAGCCAATCCCCCTTTTGCAACAGAGGGAGCAAGGCGCCCAGGGTTACCATCTTGAACTTTTCTTTTTGCAGATACTTGTTGAGGGCCCGAAGGTCCAGTATTGGACGTAAGCCCCCTGATTTCTTTGGTATTAGGAAGTATCTGGAATAGAATCCTTTCCCTTGTTGACAAGGAGGGACTGGTTCTATAGCATTTGATTGTAGAAGAAGGGATACTTCTTGTTGTAATTGAGTCAAATGGCTGGTTAGACTCCATGCCTGAAGGGGCGGGGAGTCTGGCGGAAGTGTTATGAAGTTGAGGTGGTAACCCTGTGCGATAATTGCTAGCACCCACTGATCTGAGGTGATCTGTTTCCAACGATGTAAGAAGTGGTACAGCCGACCTCCCACAGGGATGTGTGGAAGAGGGAGCTGGCATGTGCTCAATACAGGGAAGTCAAAGGCCCGCCGCAGGCCCAGGAGGTGGGGCTACAGTAGGTCTTTGCTTTCTCGGCTGACGA
The DNA here is from genome assembly GCF_901001135.1 of Rhinatrema bivittatum. Classification (NCBI taxonomy): domain Eukaryota; kingdom Metazoa; phylum Chordata; class Amphibia; order Gymnophiona; family Rhinatrematidae; genus Rhinatrema; species Rhinatrema bivittatum. The sequence goes on along the minus strand of NC_042615.1, from coordinate 424,871,524 downwards.
GGCTGAGGCCTGTTAGAGGACCGTGCAGGACGAGCCCTAGTTGACGGAGGGTAGTAGCGACGTGGTCGAAAGAACGACTTCTTAGAGTCCTTCTTTTGCGGTTGCTTGGAGGACACCTCAGGTGGGACAGATGAGAGTTGTTTCAACGTCTCATGGTGGTCTTTTAACTCCGCCACAATCTGTTGAATTTGCTCTCCAAACAAATTGTCGCCTAAGCAGGGTAAATCAGCAAGACGATCTTGGACCTCTGGGCGAAGGTTGGATGACTTTAACCAAGCCCAACGTCTGGCTGAGATGGCTGTGGCTGAAACCTTCGTGGAAGCATCGAATATGTCGTAGGCAGTCCTAATCTCGTGCTTCCCTGCCTCAAATCCCTTGTGAAGAAGGGCTTGAAGCTGCGGTTGGTATTGGTCCGGCAACGTGTCAGCATAGTCTTGCATCTGCTTAAGGATGGCTCTGTTGTATTGAGTAATGTAGAGTTGATATGAAGCTATGCGTGAAATCAACATAGCTCCATGATACACTTTCCGTCCCACACTATCTAGGAATTTGTTGTCCCTGGTAGGTGGGGTAGAAGAGTGTGGCTTAAGACGCTTGGCCTTCTTCTGCGCGGACTCAACTACAACAGAGCGATGATCCAGTTGAGGTTTTTGGAAACCTGGTGCTGACTGGACAAGGTATGTGGAGTCAGCTTTCTTGTTAACTGGAGACACCGATGAAGGAGATTCCCAGTTTTTCTTTAGCAGATCCAAAAACACCTGGTGTATAGGGATGGAAGCGATGATTTTTGGAGCATCCAGAAATTGAAGTAGTTCCATCATCTGGTGTCTGTCATCGGCTTCAGATTGGAGCTGAAACGGTACAACTTCTGACATCTCTTTCACAAAGTTAATGAAAGATAGATCCTCAGGAGGAGATCTTTTTCTACTCTCTGTAGGAGATGGTGGCGAAGGCAAATCTGTGTCAGAAGATGTATCATCATCATCACCCCAGGTATCGTAGGGATCATGTGGGCCTTGTAGCCCTGATGGACCTGGCTGAGGCTCTAAAGGCATCGATGGAAACCTAGGTGGAATCGGTGCGGTAGGTGGAACCAGAAATGGCATCGATGGCTTCGGTGCTGCCGATGGAATCGGTGCCTGGCGCGGAATCGATGGAGCCGAAGGATAAATCGGTGGAGATATACCAGAAGGTACCGATGGAACTACCCCGGAAGGGGGAATTCGAAACGGTGTTTCTCCTGCCGATGAGAAACCAGTTGGAGACGGTGGTGTAGTCGATGGTACTGGAATCACCGATGGAAGGGCCGTCATAAGTGCCTCCATGCGGCATAGTAGTGGTGCTAGAGCTTGCACCAACGGCTCGGTGGTCGATTCCCTCCTCGGTGGCGAAGCCGGTGCCGGCGGCGGCACCGGAACCAGTGCCGGGGACGGTGCCGATGGAGGTTGTAATTTCTTCATCGCTTTCTCAATGGCCTCCTGGACCAGCCGGTCCAGTTCTGCCCGGAGACCAGGGGTAACCATACCCGGCTCGACGGGAGAGGGAGGCTGAGGCAGGGCCGGAGGGACCACCGTAACCGGTGGGATCACGGCCCCCACACCCCGAGAGGGTGAGGGTTTCCTCGATGCCGGCGAACGAGACGTGGAGGGTATCCGGTCTGTTCGCGGCTTCTTTGTCGGTGGCTCGGCTTGAGCGGAGGTCGATGGCTGTGGATCCTCGACAGGCCGAGACTTGTGCCGTCGATGGCGATGCTTTTCTTTCCGATCCCCTCGCCCATCCGGGGAAGGGACGGGAGTCGACGGCCGAGAAGCGATCGATGGTGGACGGTCACCGGAGGGTTGACGATGGTGGTAGAACTTCGACGGTGCCGGTTCCGAGGACGTCGATGCTATCGATGGCGTTGGGGTGGGTGCATGGAAGAGGAGCCCCATCTTCTCCATCCTGGCTTTGCGACCCTTGGGTGTCATTAAGGCACATTTGGTGCAAGTCAGGACATCATGCTCACTACCCAAACACATTACACAAACCCTGTGGGGGTCTGTGATGGACATAGTCCGGGTGCAATCCGGACAACGACGGAACCCCGTTGCCATGGCTGGAAGCCAAAATTTTTGGCTGGGGATCGGTAAGTGCCAACAGGCCTCGAGGGCCAAAATCGACGGTAGTCGATGGAAAAGGCAAAAAACTTACCGGGTTCCGTAAGATGACTAAAAAATTTGTCGAAGGGAGACCCCTGAGGGGCAAATTTTCTTCGGAAATTAACTTCCAAATTCCTGTCAGGAACGTGGTTAGAGAGCTCCTTTCACCGCGTGGCAACTGCTGCGCGGAAAAAAGAAGACTGAAGGGAGACCCCTGCTGGCTGCAGGGTCAGTGCCTTGCTGGGCATGCCCAGTAGGGGCCAGTCAAAGTTCTGTTTAAACTTTGACAGAAGTTTTCCGTGGTGGGCTCCATCCTCGATGTCACCCATTTGTGAGGACTACCATCCTGCTTGTCCTGTGAGAAAAAGTTCGACACATCTGGGCATACTGGTAAAACTGGGAATATCGGCATGCGACCCTTTTAAAATAGTCTGATTTATGCGGTAGAAGCAGCCAGGCTATTTTTATAACATGTGCGCATGTGTTATATGCAAACACCTGACCTAAAAGACAAATACAGGACAATACGCTACATATACAAAACTGACATCGACAAAACTAAGCGTGATTTCTATGCAAAGAAAATCCATGGCTATAAATTGAATCCCAGAACCCTATTTGCCTATGTCACAGACCTAAGTAACCCAAATCATAACTCAACCACAAATGACAACCCAACCAATGTTTGCAAAGAACTAGCACAATTCTTCAATGACAAAATTTCCAAATTAATTGCAAAGATCCCTCCCGTCAACATGGAACCCCCAAAATCACCAGTCATACCCAATACCACATGGCCTCATTTTGACCCCGTTGCATCCACTGAAGTTGAAGCCATCATCCAAAAAACAAACCTTGCCACCCATTCACTCGACCCCATCTCTATCAAATTCCTGTAACTTGTCCCCAATATCATCGCCAGACCCATTGCAGCCATAATCAACCTATCTCTCGAACATGGTAGCTTCCCAGACAAACTTAAATGTGCAGTCATCAAGCCAATTCTAAAAAAAAACCCCATCTTGACAAATCTGATCCAGCAAGCTTCAGACCCATCTCCAACCTCCCTTTCATAGCCAAGATTCTAGACAAAATTGTCAACAACCAACTCTCCGAATATCTAGAAAACCAAAACATCTTACTGCCAGCAGAACACGGCTTCAGAAAATCCTTCAGCACGGAAACACTTCTACTCACCCTAACCGACACAATAGTGGCCAATCTTACCTACTGATACTCCTAGACATCTCCGCTGCATTTGACACCATCAACCACAATATTTCTATATATATATATATATATATATATATATATATATATATATATATATATGTTCCAACTGAACACTTTCTTGGCATTGACTGCAGGCGGAACTGCAGGAATCTGTTCTTAACACACAATCAAATTTAATACTTTTCTATTGTCATCAGTTGCTTGACATTCTGGAATATATCCAGTCTGATTATCATGGATCAAACCTGCATAACTTCACTCAACTGAGAAGTCAAAACCATCACCAAGATTTTCAAATCTAAATTTAACAAAATGATGGACCTTTATGAGCTACACAAAGTACTATTTTTCCATGGCTTATATAAAACGGTCACACCAGTCTGAGCAATAGAGAAAGGAAGACCAGTCTGAGCCAAAGGAGAATTGAATATCTTGTCCAAGGGCCTTACCAATACATATTTAAATTCCTTATAAAATGTTGTTGTAAACTCATCTAGGCCAAAAGACTTGTTCAATTTTAAAGAACCAACTCCAGATAAAACCTCCCACTCAGTAATTTCCTTCTCTAGGAAGCACTACATTTCAGGAGAAATAGTGGGATGAGAAATAGTATCCAAATATCTATCACTCTCATCATCTCTAATAGTTGTCTTTTGCATACAAATCGTGATAAAACTGAACAAAAGTATTCTCTGATTTTAGTGTTACCAAAGAGGACTACCCCCACCCCCTCCTTTAATTCTGTTAATCTGGTTCTGAACTTGAAAACCTTTCAGCTTCTAGGCAAGAAGTCTACTAGATTTGTAACCCATTCTCAAAGGATTGTTTGTTCAGATCTAACTTATATTGAACCTTATCAGTAAATAACTCCTTCAATTTCTTTCCTTCCAATTCCAAAATTTCTCATACTTTTATAGAGACCCCTGCTCCTTATGTAATTTTTTCAGCCCTTGAACTTTATCAAGCAGGCTTTCCCCCTCTAATTATCATTTCTTCTTCCTAGCAACAGCCCAGAAGATTCATTTGTCATTTGCTTTAAGGCATTTTCAGAGTCTGGGCAGAGGTACCCTCCACATCATTTAACTGAAGATATTCCAGCATATCAGCTTTCAACTGCTCATATAAATCTGCATCATTCAATAAAGAAACATTAAATCTTCAAAAATGGCATCCTTCACCTTTCTGTGAAATAGATTTTCAACCACCACAGATGGATGATCAGACCATGAGATGGATCTAATTTCAGTGAGGGGCACTTCCGCTAGACATGAAGCATTAACAATAACAACAAAAAAAAAGTCTCAAATAGGTATCATGAGTTCTACTTAGAGTAAAAAGTATGATCTCTCTTATTCGGGTCACGCAATCTCCAAACATCAGTCAGCCCTAATAAAGTAATAAAATACTTCAACTTACACCTACTTAACTTTAAAGGAAGATTTCCGTATTTAGTTATCCAACAGTGGCGAAATAGTGAGATTAAAATCACCCTTAAAAAAAAATGAGAAAAAAAACTTTTCCCCAACAAACTCTGGTTAATATTAGGGCCATATAAGTCAAGTAAAGCAAAATTGCCTTACCTTGTATTAGGTGTTATCCCAGGACAGCAGGATGTAGTCCTCACATATGGGGTGACGTCACTGACGGAGCCCTCTCACAGAAAACTTTGTCAAAGTTTCTAGAAACTTTTGACTGGAACACTGAGCCCACTGAACATGCCCAGCATGCCATGATATTCTCAGCCACAGTAGTCTCCCTTCAGTCTCATATGTAGCAATAAGCTTTAGCAAAAAATAAAATAATAAAACTTATCAGACCCAACTCCAAGGGGTGGAGGGTGGGTTTCGTGAGGACTATATCCTGCTGACCTGGGATAACACCTATTACAAGGTAAGCAATTCTGCTTTATCCCAGGACAAGCAGGATGCTAGTCCTCACATATGGGTGATTAGCAAGCTATAGGCTGAGTCATTTTGTAGTGAAGCAACTTTGCAGTATTGTTGGTAAAAATGAGGCAACCAAAAATCACAGCAGGTTGGATGTAGAAGGAGTTGGGATTATACTGGAAACAAATTCTTTAAGACAGATTGTCCGTAGGCTGAATCTGGTCGTCCTGCTTTGTCCAAACAGTAGTGAGCTGCAAAGGTGTGAAGAGAACTCCATGTTGCCGCTCTACATATGTCAAGGATTGGCACTGAACGATAATGTGCTACTGAGGTTGACACTGCCCTTACTGAATGGGCCTTTACTCGTCCTTGGAGAGGAAGACCTGCTTTTTCATAACAGAATTCTATGCAATCTGCTAGCCAGTTGGAGAGAGTTTGTTTGCCCACTGGATTACCCAGGTTGTTTGGATCAAAAGATACAAAGAGTTGAGTGGATTTCTTATAGACTGCAGTGCGGTCTAAGTAATATGCTAGCGCACGCATGTAAGGCCCTTTCACCTTGGAGAGAGTGAGGTCTTGGGAAGAATGTGGTCAAAACTATGGATTGGTTCAAGTGGAATTCCGTAACTACTTTGGGGGAGGAATTTTGGATGTGTCCGGAGAACCACTCTATCATGTAGGAATTTTGTATAGGGTGAGTGCGTGACAAGTGCTTGTAACTCACTAACCCTTCTAGCCAATGTAATGGCTATGAGGAAGATAGTCTTCCATGTGAGAAATTTAACATCACAGGAATTCATGGGTTCAAAAGGAGAACACATGAGCCTTAAGACCAGATTCAGGTCCCATTCTGTGACAGGTGGCCGAATTGGTGGTTTAAGGTGAGTTAAACCTCTCATAAACCTACTGACAAGAGGTTGTATGGATATTGGTGCATCTCCCATCTTGTTATGGTAAGCAGAGATTGCACTTAAATGTACTTGTACAGATGAGGTCTGGAGACCAGAGTCTGAAAGATGGCATAAGTAGTCTAGCAGAGGTGGTGTGGGGCAGGAGAAAGGGTCAATGTTCTTTTGTGTGCACCACAAAGAATCTTTTCCATTTCGAAGAATAGTTCTTTTGTGTGGAAGGTTTATGTGAAGCTATAAGCACTTGAAACATTAGTTGAAAGATGGAGTGGTTGTAAGATCAAGCTTTCAACATCCATGCTGTCAGAGATAGGGATTGAAGGTTGGGATGGCACAACCTGCCCTGATCCTGAGTTATGAGATTGGGAGCTACACCCAGGCGAATTGGTTCTCTGATCGAGAGGTCTAGGAGTATGGAAAACCATACTTGTCGAGGCCAATGTGGGGCTATGAGTATCATGGACCCCTTGTCCTGTTGAAGCTTCACTAGAGTTTTGGTTATTAGCGGTATCTGAGGATACGCGTATAGAAGGCCTGAGTTCCAAGTGTGAGCAAAGGCGTCCTTGGCTGGCTGGTGTTTCTGCTCGTGCATAGCGCAGAACCTGTCCACTTTGTGATTCAGGTGTGATGCAAAGAGGTTTAATTGTTGGTTGTCCCCAACGTTGGAATATCCTGGTCGCTACTAAGGGATCCAGGGACCACTCGTGAGGTTGGAACTGATGACTGAGGCGATCTGCAACTACGTTGTGGATGCCCGCTAGATAAGTGGCCCGTGGAATGTGTCAGGGCCCAGTCCCAAATTTGTGCGGCTTCTTGACAAAGGAGATACGAGCCTGTACCTCCCTGTTTGTTCAGGTACCACATGGCTACTGTATTGTCCGTTTGAATCAGAACAGTCTTGTGTGAAAGGCAGTCCTTGAACGCATGCAGAGCATAACGTTTAGCTCGAAGTTCCAGGAAATTGATTTGAAATGTTGCTTCGAGTTTTGTCCAAGTACCCTGGGTTTGGAGATAGTCTACGTGAGCTCCCCAACCTAAGGTGGATGCATCTGTAGTTAAAGTTATTTGTGGGACTGGTTGTTGGAAGGGTAGGCCCTTGCGCAAGTTGTCTCTGTTGATCCACCAAAGGAGAGAAGAACGGAGTTGGTGGGTTACTTGAATTGGAGAAGACAGCAGTTGAATGGCTTGGAATCATTGTGACCTTAATGTCCATTGGGTTATTCTCATGGCTAGTCTTGCCATAGGAGTGAAATGAACCGTGGAGGCCATGTGGCCTAGTAAAGTGAGAAACTGATGAGCTGTTTGTTTCTGCGAGCATAGCGAGTATGTGTCTGCCCAGTCCTTGGGTAGAAAAGCACTTGAAAGGAAGGTGTTCAATTCTGCTCCGATGAATTGAAGCAGGTGAGACAGAATGAGATGGGACTTTTGATAATTGATGAGAAACCCCATCGAGTGAAGCAGAGTGATTGTTCGTCTGAGAGAAACAAGAGCTCCTTGTTGAGATTGACTTCTGATGAGCCAGTCGTCCAGGTATGGAAAAACATGTACACTTTCTTTATGTAATTGAGCTGCTACTACTGCCAGGCATTTTGTGAACACTCTGGGAGCTGAGGCAAGTCCGAATGGTAGTACCCTGTACTGGAAATGTTGATGATCCACCAGGAAACGCAGATACTTGCGATGAGGAGGGAATATTGGAATGTAAGCGTCTTGTAGATCCAATCTCCTGTTTGAAGAAGGGGAATCATGGTGCCTAGAGAAACCATCCTGAACTTTTCTTTCTTTAGAAATTTGTTGAGATTTCTGAGGTCTAGGATGGGACATAGGCCTCCGGTTTTCTTTGGAATGAGGAAATAACGGGAGTAGAATCCTCTGCCCTGCTGAGTCCAGGGCACCGGTTCTACAGCTCTGGCTCTCAGAAGGGTGGATAATTCTGCTTGTAGATGAATTATGTGATTTTCGCTTAACGAAAGATGTTTTGGAGGAGAGTCTCTTGGAGTTGAGAGGAAATTGAGTTGTAACCTCGTGATATTATTGAGAGTACCCATTGGTCTGTTGTTATCTGCAACCAATGGTTGTAGAAGGAGAAAACTCAGCCTCCTACTGGCAAGTTCGGTTTGGGATTGTGGAGATGGCTTTGCTCTCTAGTGATGGCCTCAAAAACCTGCAGCCAGTCCCGTCTGCGGTGGCGGTTGAGGCCTAGTGGCTCTAGGTTGTCTGGGCTGAGATCTTTGCTGTGGATGAGAAGATCTGCCCCTGGATGCCGGTGGATAATATCGTCTCTGCCTGTAGAAAGGTTTTCTGGTTTCTTTCCTTGGTGGACAGCGACACATTGATGAGGAAGAGTCTTGCGGAACTGACGACAGTTGGCGCAATGTCTCCGGGTGTTCTTTTAGTTGGACCACTGTGTCTTGGACTTTGGACCCAAAAAGGTTGTCACCTACACATGGCAAATCCACCAGCTTCTCTTGTACCTCAGGCCTGAGGTCAGAGGCTTTTAGCCAGGCCCAGCGACGTGCACTGATTCCTGAGGCTGCCACCCTTGAAGCTGTTTCGAAGTTATCGTAAGCAGCCCAGACCTCATGCTTTACAGCTGCAAGTCCTTTATGTATAATGGCCTGAGCTGCATCTTGGTACTGTTGAGGCAGGGAGTTAGAAAGTTCCTGCATCTGCTTCCATAGGTTCCTTTGGTATTGCGTCATATAAAGTTGATAGGACGCTATTCTTGAGTTGAGCATAGCTCCTTGGAATACCTTCCTCCCAAAAGAGTCTAGGAACCTATGATCTTTGCCAGGTGGAGTGGAGGAATGAGGTCGTACTCTTTTGGACTTCTTTTGAGCCGACTCAACTACCACCAATTGATGTGGTAACTGTCTTTTGATAACCAGGCACATGTTGAACCAGATATGTAGAGTCCACTCATTTATTAATAGGTGGAACGGAACATGGATGTTCCCAAAGCCTATGTTGTAACTCCAAAAGTACTTCGTGGACAGGAATGGCCAGGACTTCTTTTGGAGGGTCAACAAATTGTAAGACTTCTAAAGTCTGCTGTCGTGTATCCTCCTCAGACACTAAATTGAAGGAGATTGTGTCTGCCATGTCTTTTATAAAATTGGTGAAGGACAAGTCTTCTGGTGGAGACTTATTCCTGCCTTCAGGAGGAGGCGGGTCAGACATGAAGCTTTCCGATTAAGAATCAGTGTTTTTCTCTTCCCATGAGTCGTATGGCACTTGTCCGGAAGGAGAAGTAGGAGTAGACCTCGGTGGAAGTGATGGAATCAGTGGTCTAAAAAGAGTCCTGAAGGCCCTGGTTGAGGATCGACAGGTCCCTGCCCAGGAACATCCCCTAGTCCTCCAGGTTTAGCAGGCATAGGCTGCGGTGGAATGGCACCGATGAGAGCTTCAAATCTATTCATCAGCATCTGGAATAGTGCGAATTCTGGTTGTCCTGGAGCCCCAGGTAATGGCATCGGTGCTGGTCCTGGAGATGGCCCCGGAATCGGCGTGGGCACCAGTTATTTCTGCACATTTCGGGCAGAATGAGACATCATGATTTTGGCCCAAACAAAGTGCACACTCGAGGTGCGGATCCATAATAGACATGGTCCGATTACATTTGGGACATTTTTTAAATCCCGTGGCTATGATATCCATTGACGGCTGAGGTTATCTGAAGAAAAAATCTTAAATGAGTCAGAAGGGAATTTATCTACTCACCAGCCGGTGGTAACAAGGGAAACCCCGATTGTGGGAGAGAAAAAAATTGAATTTTTATCTGATTTTCAGTCAGAATTGTGTGAAATCTCACACAGGCTCCTACTCCGCGATGCCAAAAGCAGCGTGGAAAAACGAAGACCGAAGGGAGACCCCCTGTGGCTGAGAATATCATGGCATGCTCAGTGTGCCAGTCAAAAGTTTCTAGAAACTTTGACAGAAAGTTTTCCCGTGATAGGGCTCAGTCAGTGACGTCACCCCATATGTGAGGACTAGTATCCTGCTTGTCCTAGGATAAAGTCAAGATTGCACTGCCTATCCTTATTTTCAAACAGAGATTTATTGCCCCTTCCTATCTCGCTTAACATCCATCAAATCAAAAGATACCTTCTTAAAAATTAAAATTCCAACCCCACTAGGCTTAGGTCGATTGGAAAAAAAATATTTTTACTACGCAACAAATTCCCATCTTGATTTTTTAAATGTGTTTGCTGAATAAAACATACATTTTTCTTGCTTCTCTAGAAGCCTTTAACATTCAAAGGCCTGCCATCCTGGCACAAAAAAAAAAAAAAAAAAAAACCACATGAAAGAGAAAAGACCAAAGCCTCTCATTTAATCTATTATTACCAGATTATATGCTCACACCCCCATACTTCCACAAGCAAGCATACCATACACATACATCAAGATACACCACCTTCCAATCCATCTTACCATGCCCTTCCCCACTCACCCCAGCCACGTGTAATCAGCAGCATACTAAACACTAGCATGCCAAACCTCAGAGGATAGCCACTCCAAAGAAAAAAAAATAGCCCCTTTATCTTAAAAAAAACCAAAACAAAACAAAACACAGAATTCCTAGGTCGGTTCTAGCAAAATAGAACAAGTTAGAAATGTAGCTAATAAATTAGCATAATTGAATTGCAGATATCTCCACATAAAATAAACTCCCTGTAAATATTCAGTAAATAAAAGCCATTTCAAAAACAGCCTGCCAAAGAAAGGAGAAAAACAAAAAGAACAGAAAAGACAAAAAAAAATACAAAACAGTTCTCATGTGACCACACTCTCCTCCTGGTCTGCTATACTCAAGGCATATCTCAATCTTCTCCCTCCTTTAGAGACCCTGTGCCACTTAATGTTGTCCCTTCTGGGTATGTTCTTGGTATCAGGTAGAGCTTGCTTCACAGTGATCCCTGCTTCAGTTAGGTGCCTCACTGCTTCCCCCACAGAATGTTCCTTCTTCATGGCTCTGCTAACGGTATATCTAATGTTCTCAGCTCCAAGTGCATCTGTTATAGATTTCATTTCCCCCCTGCGCAATATGGTAGGAGAAAGATCATTATAAATTTCTATCAAGTGGCCTTCCCATTGTATTTTGCACAACAATCTGACTTTTTCACAATTGTGTCATTCAATGAAAAATAATGAAAGCATATTACGATGTCCTGTGGCTTATTTGTGGGCAGGATGCCACAAAACTCTATGCACTTGCTCCAGCTTGATCTCCATCTTGACCCTCTCCAGACCATTCAATCTTAAAATCGCTTGATAAATCCTCAATGTCAGTGAAGCCCACTAAATCATCCAGTTCAAGTGCACCCCGATCCTAGTGTATCACCTCATCTGGTTTTCCAAATCTTCAATCTTGTCACTCAGTTCATTGTGTGCTTTCTCCAGCTGTATGAATTCTTTCTACAATTATGCATAGCATCAGCTTGCTCTTCTAGACAGAGCTCGGCTTCTTCCACCCGCCCACCAATATATATTACAGTAGCTTGCAAAAGTATGCAGATGTGTGTGAATTACAAATGACACTTATACAGATTGCTTAAATTTTTGAAGTCACAATTCATTATTTCTCTGCATTTTTTGTAAAATAAAATTAAAAACTGAAAAAAATGCTGCTTGTATAAGTATTCAACTCCTGTGCTGTGGAAGCTCCTAGTTTATACAGATGAAAGATATTGCCCTAACAAATGGCCTCTACCTGAGAATTATTAAAAAAAGATCGGCTTGAGATCATATGATGCAGTAGAGAGAGTAGCTGCGTATCTCAGAGGTTCCCGCTCTCATCGTTGAAATTTCTTACTTTTTTCTGTCTAAAGTCAACTAGTTCTAGCTAGTCATATGCCTAAACAAACACATAAATGATCGCTTCCTAAGCTTTGGGCAGATCGCACAAATAAGATGAAAAATAATGATCAAGATCCACTACCTGCAGCTCCTGTTACAGGCCTGGCAGACGAGCTATCATCAGAGGGTGGTTTGGAACAGAAGTCACTACCGATACTAAAGAAACGCTAAAACAAGTCCTCAGCCAATTTACAGAGAAGCCGATTAAAAGTATAGCCACTAAGCTGGGGACAGTGGTCAATAAAGTGGCTCAGCTGGTCTCGTTGGTTCATGAACAGAAGCAGCGGATCGATAGCATTGAGACTCGCGTGAGCGATTTAGAAGATTCCCTGATGGTTTATGGTGGGAAAATATATCACCTGGAACATCAATATAAATTGCTGGATTCTCATCAAGAGGATTTAGAAAACTGTAATAGAAGGAATAACCTTCAAATCCTGGGCTTATCTGAAAAAATGGAAGGAAATGATATAGTGACATTTCTAGGAACATGACTGCCAGAGTTACTAGAGTTGAATACAAAGGAGGGCTGTCTAAAGTTGGATTAGGCGCGTGGGCTGAGTAGAATCGGACATTACCTTTTTGGAGAAAACTGAAATTGAAATTTCCTGTGCCTTTTGCCCAGCTGAGAACTTCAGGGGTGAGGAAGGTCCCGTGCGCCCTTTGACGTCATCAAGGAGTGCCCGGAAGGGCTTAAAACCAGCCCCTCCCGCGGCGCAAAGCAGTACGCACCAAAGGGGCATGTGGGTTAGTCCTGGCGCGAAGAGACATTTCTTCTTACAACTTTACAAATCAAAGTCTTCTTGGACTGTTCGTAAGTCTGCATCTCCTTTTCTTAATATTTCTCTCTCCTACAGCCCCCTACAAGCTAAATTATTTTAGCAGAGGAGGTCGTAAGGAAACAATGTCCTTTTTCTATTTACTTGGTAATTTTATCTTATGTTTGGAGTGATATGCCACACACTAAAAGAAAGGCCACGGTGAGGGAGACTTTAACATCAACACCTGAACCCATAACATCTCAAACTAGGATTTCAACTTTCTTTGCACCAACACTGGGTATGAATCCGGAGGACAGGGCTGCTGCAGAAGCCGAGTCAGAGTGGGAATCTGCTCTGCTGGCCGAGGCAATATCACTTAGCCCCGGAGCTCCTAGTACTCCCTCTCCACCTGTACATTTGAAGATGGGGCTTGGTAGCCCTGTATTAGGGATGGGTAAGTCCTGATAATATATTGCCTGTGAGAATGGAAGGTGGTAAGAGTGGAGACCATGCTGTGAGGTGTGAAGAAGAGTCCAAGCTGGAGGAGTTTATTATTATACCTCAAGATATACCTGAGATAACTCTAGGCTCACTTTGGACTGCGATAAAGTCTCTTGAGAAAGCTATTGTTAATTTGTCCCAGAATATTATGAATACTCAGCAGAGTTTTTCCAACTTGGAGAATTCAGTTGCCTTAAATAAAACAAACATAGCAAAATGTGAAAAACATATAGAGCAAGTAGAGATATTCCAGCAGAAATTTGTCAAATCTGAATTGTTAAAGGAAAAGAAGTTAGAATATATGGAAAACTCTATAAAATACTTGAATCTTAGGGTATTGAATTTCCCAATGGTTAGATTAATTTCAGCAAAAGAAATGTTTAACAGATATTTGATACATGTATTGAAGATGCAGCAGCAAAATTTACCAGTCTTCTCAAAAGTCTATTATTTACCAGTAAAATCTGCATCTGGTATATTAGTTGAAGAGGAAGTACTAGAGGTATCAATTGATGTTTCTGAATTGTCGGAGATATCATTAGATTGCGAAACTAGGACAAGGGCTACACTATGTGTATCCTTTGTTTTTACAACTGACCGTGATGCCGTTTTGAGATTATTTTTGAAACAACGATTGCAGCTCTTTCATGGCCAAAAGATCTGGATATTACCAGATTTGGCAAGATTAACTCAAGTTAGAAGAAAAAAATTTCCTGAGTGTTAGATCAGATGTAGAAGCCATTGGAGCTAGAATGACTGAAGTTTCCATGCAGATGTGAGATTTATTTCTCTAATAATAAATATGTTTTTTTCAAAGTGTCTCAGCTCCAAACGTTTTTGGACTCCCATACCCCAAGTATCACAGAGAATGGCTAAAAGCACACAGTCTGTAACCCAGTGATAAACCTCTGATTGTTAATTGATTTGGGATGTACATCCCTATTTACTTTTTCTACCGCTTATTTACGTTAGCTTGTATATTACTAATAAAAAACAGGTATGAGGTTTATATTAAGAAATGTATTAGTTGACTGATTATGTAATTACTATAAATACCTGTATAAATTTATAATGTAATGTTATAAAATTATGGAAAATGCAATAAAAATAAATTTAAAAAAAAACTTAGATTAGGCGCACCGTTTGTTGACTCCTCGGCCTCGTGCGATAGTGCTACTTCTACACCATTTTGGAGATAAGCATTGGATAATGGAGGTCGCTCGTCGCAAGGGAGACTTACGCTATGATACACAGAATTTTTTTTATTTTTCAGGACTTCTTCCCTGCACTACAGAAAGAGAGGCAAAGCTTTGCATATACCAAACACAAACATCAAATTAAAGGATTTCAATATGCCAAGATTTATCGAGCCTGATTAAAGATTCTGAATGTGGGGAAGCCTGTTTTGTTTGTCCGCAGGCAGGTTGCAGATTTGCTACAGAGCTAAATCCTAAACCCTCTGGCTCAAAATATGGAGGCGCAAGACAATTGTGGGTGAGCAGTTTGCAAACTGCAGGCCAACCAAAGGTATGTGGTAGAAAGGAGAGCAGTCCCTTACTGGTACATGTATAGCTTTATTAGTTTCGTTTTCTAACACTTTCTTTTTTTTTTATAACTTTTTTTCACCTGGCATTTTTGTCTTTGGATTATAAGTTTTATAATCAGATACTGCAAGAATTGTTTCATTTTTACACAGTGTGGGCCTCAACATCATAAAATGGCATCAAAGGTGTTCAGGTCCATACTCCAAAGATTCATTTCGATGATATACTTGTTATGAATGGTCCAGTATTTCTGTAACAAAAACATTTATTTCATTGGATTTTTTTTTTGTTTCTGTCAGAGTGTGAAGCAGCTTTTCAGACTCAGTTTATGTATCATGGGTCACTGAAAAATGCTGTGAAATGTTGTGCCTGGACTTTGCTAACTGGTTTCTCTCGATATACCTGGTTTTTTTTGTTTCGTTTTTGCTATTTTTTTGTGCGATTTTGGCCAGGAGTTCAGAAATTACTTAGTGTTGCAGAAACCATGTAGGAATGGTATTTTTGTTATTTTGATCTTTTCTTCTTTTGTACACAGCCTGGAGATGGTGGGTGGTTTTTCCCTATCTGAGGCAGCGAATTGAGTTGGGAGGGTGGATATGGCTGATGGGGGTGTGTGTGGGTGTAGCCAATACATTCAATGTCACTGTTGGGCTTTGAGGGTTTGGAGAGGGGTTTAGGGAATTTATATCATTCTGGAAACTGTGGATGGGGTGAAAGGGATGGGAGTTGAGTTCTATGTTTCTAGTTGTTCTCCTGGGGGGAGGAATTTCTAGAGGGAGTTTGTCTTTAAACAAAAAATCAGTGGATTCAGGACATGGATGGAACATGAGACTCTACCTTTTTCTGAAGAAAAAAAACCACCCTTGTATGTGATGAAGTGGATATTACAGACAACACAAGGGGCTTCATTATTGTATTCCTGTGTTTAAATATGGCTAGTTCTTTGTTCAAAATTATTTCTATGAATGTGAGGGGAATATCTACTCCTATAAAACGCACCAGAATTTTGCAATATTGTAAGAAACTGCATGTGCAAATTGTTTTGCTGCAAGAAATACAGTTATCCCGAATTGAACACTCTAAATTGAGTAGAGGATAGGTGAGGCAAAATTATTATGCATCATACAATACAAGGAGCAGAGGAGTGTGCATTCTTCAAGGTCACCAAGACTTTTTTGGATCCAGAAAGGTGGTTCATAATAGAAGGAATTCTATATGAGAAGTCTAATTTTGGCCAATGTATACGGTCCTAATGACCACCAAAATGAGTTCTATAAATTATTTTTTACCCAATTACTTCATTTCAATACATACGGTTTGATTATTGGGGGCGGGGATTGGAATATGTGTGTTAATTGCTTCTAATAGGTTGGGACCCGGGGCTCATGGTACTACTGCAACTGAGTTAAGTGATGGAATTCACGCTTTTCATTTGAGAGATATATGGCGTGAACGTATCCTTCGAGTAGGGAGTATATTCATTCACTGTATCATAAAAAATAGCAGGTTAGATTATTTTCTTTGCAGTGACTTATCTGTCACAAAGGTTAGAGACTGCAATATTTTATCTAGCTGTCTGTCTGACCATCACCGAATTTGTTTATTCAAATACACTCTGCAGAAGAGTATGATCCAGTTCTCCACTGGGAAACATGGAAAACAGTGGTGAGAGTTAGGATTATAGCTTATACGAGTCATTTTAATAAACAGAGGCAGCAAAAACAGAATGAATTATTACCACCATTAAACATCTTGAAGAAACATAAAAAATCTGTAATGATCGGACTTACAAGGAGCTGAGGTGTGCCAAGGAAAAACTGCAGCAGCTACAAACTGCTCAGATTGAAAAAAGTATTTGTTATAGTAGACCGACATTATGAACATGGCAATAAAGTGGGACCTTTGTTGGCTAGAATGATTAAAGAAACCTCGATAATGACATCTATTAGTGGTATCAGAGATGGCACAGGCTCTATACATCATTATCCTGCAGAGATTAATAAAGAGTTTACCTTCTATTATGAACAGCTTTATCAATCCCATAGTGAGGTTAGTGAGGAGGAGATATTGAATTATCTTGATGGGATAGATTTACCAAAAATCCCTGAAGCATTGTCAGAAATGCTGGGGTTATCCATAACCAAGATCGAGATTAATAGGGCACTGATAGATAACTGGCATCCCACAAAAGTCCTGGGCCTGATGGGTTTCAGCTCAAGTATTATAATCATTTAGAAACAAGTATTTACCCATGTTAACAGAGTTATTTAACTATATACATGAGGCGGCGATATCCTTCGGTAATTTACTTCACGCGGTTATATCTGTCTTCCCCAAAAAGGATAGGGTTCTTATGGACTGCTCTTCCTATCGTTCAATCTCACTTATTAATACTGATATTAAATTATTAGCAAACGTATTGCACTTGAGAGACAAAAAATAATACCTACGTTAAACCATCTGATCTGGATGGACTTTGTTAAAGGACGGTCTTCCATTAATAATACTTGGAGATTATTGAATTTATTGTATCTAGCAAAGAAAAAGAAAATTCCAGGGTTGGTTATATCACTGGATGCCGAGAAAGCGTTTGACCGTCTGTCTTGGTCTTTTATGATGGCTACGCTTCAAAAGAATGGACTTCCTACACAATTTCTTGCATGGATAAAATGTATATATAGGAAACCTACAGCACACGTTGTGACTAATGGAATTAGGTCTATTCACGTTGCGATTCGTAGTAGAACCAGGCAGGGGTGCCCACTTTCACCACATTTATTTAATTTGACATTAGAATCCCTCGCTTTCAAGATCAGATGTGTTTAAGGGATTTCAATTTTGGGATTCTTGACAAATTGGCTATGTATGCAGACAATAAACTTTTTCTTCCTGATGAGGCTTTGCTTAAGATACTGGCACAATATATAGTTTAATGTCGGGATATAAAAACAACTATACGAAATCCAATATTTTACATGTGGGCTCAATTTGTAGAATACCAAGGTGTTTGGGACACTTTTCTGTTCCGGAATCTGGTATAAAATACTTAGGGATTTATATTCTGCCCAGCTTTACCTATTAAATTATCCCTGAGCTTTAGCAAAAATAAAAGCCAATCTAATTAGATGGACCCCACTGCAGATATCCTTGTCTGGCAGAGTTAACTTGATAAAAATGGTGGTACTACCTAAACGTCTGTCTCTTTTTCAACAGCTCCCATGTACAACTCCGGGGTCAGATCTCTTCTGATCTATGGCATAATAGAGTACCTCAATTCAAATATACCACATTACAATTACCTAAAGATAGTGGTGGACTTGAGTTTCCCAATCTTTATTATTGCATTGTGGCACGTCTTACATGTTTGCTGGGATGGGTGGGGGTAAACAGCGGCTAGATGGTATGATATGGAAGCTGATCAAGCTGGAGGACATAGCTTGGGTACACTTCTGCAGAACAGTTCACAAAACTCTACTATAGCGGAGTTAGGTAAGGAGGTACCAATTTTAGCACATACCCTAAAAGTAGGGCATCAATATTGTAAAATACATGGGGTGGCAGATGAAAGATGTTCTCTAATTTCACCATTGACAGCTAATGCACAGCTCTCTCAGATTACATTTTCCTTAGAAATATTATGAGAAAGACAAGCTTACGGTACTTGGGACAAATTTCAGAGGAGGACGTGTTTAAAAATTACCAAACATTACGAGAGGAGTTTGATGTTCCAAATCATACCAAGTACTTTTATTTTTCAGCTGAGAAGAGATTTTCTGCAATCCCTCAGGCACTACCCTGTTGCGACAAAAGATGAGGGTGGAAAATATGTTAATGCAATCCAATGTTGCTCCCAAACTCAAACAACTATTGTTCCCTTCTATATAGTGATGATGATCAGGCTACTAATGCTGATTTGAATGATAAATAGAATGTGTACTTGGATACTGATCTCGATGAAACTGACTGATTTGGCATTCTATATTTATAATGTCCATTTACAGCAAAAATCAGGTATTGATGTATTGGTTGCTACATTGTGCATATCGATACCCTACTTTCTTTTCACGTTTCAGTAATTCTAGTCCCTTGTGCTGAAGGCTGTGGAAAAGTACAACAATTCTCGGAGGGAATTCATGGATTATTATAGTGGAGATTGAAATTGTGTTGTCCCTCAATTATGCTTGTTAATTCATTAGAATAAGATAACTGTCGAAATCAAACAGTTAACTTCTCATCTACTACAGGCCACTTGTCTGACGATCGCCTATTTCCGGAAATCCTCACAGCAAATTTCTGTAAGGCAAAATAAAGTGGCTGCATTTGCTATGCTGGAAAGTATTAGCTTTGTCTCATAGAGCATACTTGGACAATATGAAGCCACATGGAGAACGTTTTGGAAATGTCAGATATTCAAATTTTGAGCATGCCTTGTGTGTGTGTGTATATCTCTCTCTCTATCTATATCTATAGAGGCATTAGTGTGTCTTTTTTTATCCAGAAAAGCTGATTTTTTTTTTAACTTTTTATTTTCCAGAGACAGGACATGAGACAGCATTACATCATATACAAAGACAATTACCTAATAAGTATAACAAACAAAAATATGTGCATAGACCACACTTCATAAGACAAATGTGAAAAACAATAATGCTGAGATTACTTACCTGGTAATCTCCTTTTCCTTAGTGTATGCAGATGGACTCAAAACAAATGGGTATAGTGTGCTCGTGCTAGCAGTTGGAGATGGATCTGACATCAGCACGGGTACATATACCCCCACAGGAAGTGAAGCAATTCAGTAATCTTCCTTGCAAAGCTGTTATAGCTATATGTGTACTGACCCATCGATTAATCAACAGGATTACCCTGACCATCGACACCCGGCAGGGTGGAAGCCCTATTATAAGCAAAACATGGCTTACCGTGAGTCAGCGAATCCCCATGTATACCGGCAGCCGGGCGGGATGCAGAGTCCATCTGCATACACTAAGGAAAAGGAGATTACCAAGTAAGTAATCTCAACATTTCCTAGCGTGTAGCAGATGGACTCAAAACAAATGGGATGTACAAAAGCTACTCCCGGACTGGGCGGGAGGCTGCCCGAGGACAGTGTAGGATCGCCCTCGCAAATGCAGTGTCCTCCCTGGCCTGAACGTCCAGACGGTAGAATCTGGAGAAAGTATGGAGGGAGGACCACGTCGCCGCTTTACATATCTCTGGAGGCGACAGCAGCTTAGCTTCTGCCCAAGAGGCTGATTGTGCTCTGGTAGAATGAGCCTTGACCTGTAGAGGTGGTGGTGGTTTTCCTGCCTCTACGTAGGCTGCCTCGATAACTTCTTTAATCCAGCGGGCGATGATCAGCCGTGAGGCCGCTTCCCCTTGCTTCTTCCTGCTGTGCAGGACGAACAGGTGGTCCGTCTTTCGTACTGCTTCTGACATTTCCAGGTATCTGGACAGCAGTCTGCCGATGTCGAGATGACGTAGTATTCGACCTTCTTCCGATTTCTTCAAACCTTCCGTGGTAGGCAAGGATATGGTTTGGTTGAGGTGAAAGTGTGAGACCACTTTGGGTAAAAAGGAAGGAACTGTACGAAGATGGATGGCCTCTGGAGTAATTCTGAGAAATGGATCACGACAGGATAGTGCTTGTAGCTCTGAAATACGGCGTGCTGAACACAGCCAGCAAGAACACCATCTTCAAGGTCAATAAACGGAGAGACAGGCCTCGAAGGGGCCTGAAGGCTGATCCCGCTAGAAATTCCAACACTAGGTTGAGGTTCCACAAGGGCACTGGCCACTTCAGTGGCGGGCGAATGTGTTTGACTCCTTTCAGGAAACGTGAAACGTCTGGGTGCTTGGCAATGGTAGTGCCATCACTCCTGGGACCGTAGCAAGACAGTGCTGCTACCTGAACCTTGATGGAGCTGAGGGACAAACCCTTCTGAAGTCCATCTTGTAGGAAGTCCAAAATGATAGGAATCTTTGCGGTATGAGAATTGGTGCTGTGAGAATCGCACCAGGCTTCAAAAATTCTCCAGATCCTGATATATGTTAGTGATGTGGAGAACTTGTGTGCTCGGAGGAGTGTATCTATCACCGGCTCCGAGTATCCTCTTTTCTTCAGTCTAGCCCTCTCAATGGCCAGACCATAAGAGAGAATTGAGCTGGATCCTCATGGAGGATGGGACCTTGCCACAGCAGGTCCCTGTATGGAAACACGTTCAGCGAGCGTGAGGTAGCTCCAAACTGCTTTGGAGACGGAAATTACTGAATTGCTTCACTTCCTGTGGGGGTATATGTACCCGTGCTGACGTTCGTTTTCTCTCTCTCTCTATATATCTATATATATATCTATATATATATATATCTATATATATATATCTATATATATATCTATATATATAGTGAGATTAATTTGTGAAAAATATTGTATTATTGTTTTTCACATTTGTCTTATGAAGTGTGGTCTATGCACATATTTTTGTTTGTTATACTTATTAGGTAATTATCTTTGTATATGATGTAATGCTGTCTCATGTCCTGTCTCTGGAAAATAAAAAAAGTTTAAAAAAAAAATCAGCTTTTCTGGATAAAAAAGAGACACACTAATGCCAATACCAGACTGAAATCAGGGGATCAGACTGTGAATCTGAAGGAAAGCTGTGAAAATGAAGACCAAAGAGCATTTTAAGAAAATAAAAAGAAGTTATAGCATCACAAGATAGGAAAAGGCTACAAAATATCATCCCAGCGAGCACTGTTGGATCAATTGTGAGGAAAGGGAAGCTGCATATCACATCACCCAGACAAGGCCACCCCTCAAAACTCAGCGCTCGATTACGGAGACTTGTGAGGGAAGCCACAGAAAGGCCAACAATCACTTTGAAGGAGCTACAGAGTTCAGTGACCGAAACTGGAGTGAAGGAGGTTACTCCTGGGGGAATTCTGCGCTACTGTGGAACGCAGAATTTGCACAGAATTGTCAAATTCTGTGCAGAAAATAGTAGAGGAGACCCCGGCATGCCGCAAACTGAGAGCGTCCCGCGGCACACACTCCGTTCGCGGCGTAGATGAAGACCCGGCACGCCATTCACAGCGAAAAGGGAAGGCCCCCCCGTGTGCCGTGAATGGACTATGCTCCACTCAAGGCGAAAATGGAAGGCCCCTGTGTGCCACAAACGGCACGCCGGGCTTTCATCTTCGCCGCGGAGCACGTCCTGCAGCACACGGGGGCCTTCCCTTTTCGCCGCACCAGGTCATCTTCGCTGTGAATGGAGCACGTCCCGCAGCATGCAGGTCAGAGAGAATGTGTGTCAGAGAGGGGAAGGGAGGGTGAGAGAGCATGGGGGAGGGGGGGATGGCAGTGAGAGAGTGTGAGTGTGAGTGTGTGAGAGAATGGAGGGTGACAGCATGCTTGGTAAGAGGGGGTGGGGAGGGTGAGAGAGAGTATTGGAGGTAAGAGGGTGGGTGGGGGGATGCCGGTGAGAGAGAATGTGTGTGTGTGGGGGAGAGAGTGAGGGAGCCTGTATGAGGGTGTGTGTATGTGGAAGGAACACTTACAGTGAATTTCTAGGGAAATTCTGCTCAAAATATTTAAAATTCTGCAACTGTAAGTAATAACTTTTCTTTAATAATTTAAAATGTAATTACTTAACACGATTTACATGACAGTCTTTATTTTGACCAATATAAAGTTTGCAGAATTTTCAGTTTTTGTGCGCAGAATTCCTCCAGGAGTAGGAGGTGCACCAGTCAACCATGGGATGGTGGCTAGAAAGAAGCCATACTGAAGAAAAAAAACACATCAAAGCACATCTGAGTTTGCCAGAAAGCATCAGAGTGACTGAGCTAAAATATGGAATACAGTTTTGTGGTCAGATGAGACAAAAAAAAAAAAAGCAAGCTTGCTTACCATAAACAATGTTTTCCGTAAATAGAAGAATGAATTAGCCATGTTGTCTGAGAAGTCCTCCAGCGGCCCTGGGCAGAGCCTCTCAAAGATCACAAAGCTTTGGCTCTGTGCGACTGTGTGTCTCTTCCCGCGTGACATCTTCCTTCAGTCTGTAACCTAGCTCATCCAGCAGAGCGAAGAATCGAGAGGCTGTCCAGGGAGGAGGGCGGGTCAGCATGGCTAATTCATCCTATCTATGGAAAACACCATTTACGGTAAGCAAACTTGCTTTTTCCCGTCAATAAGCAGGCTGAATTAGCCATGCTGTCTGGGAGTCCCCAGCTTAGGGTTGTGTCCTGCACACTTAAAAACTCTGAGGATGCCAAGACGTGCCATTTGTATTGCTGGAAATTTAATTACTTTGATGAAATTTTGCTCCTTCTGCCTCCTAATTGCTAAATTCATTTCTTATAATTTAAATGTCAGTAATATATATATGATAAAATATGTATATCTTGACAAATTTTTTTAATTTTCCTGTAATGACATTGAATTTTCTGTAAGGAGTTTTCCTGGTAATAAGTTTTAAAAAACTTGAAAAATAAAGAATTGAGGGAAAAAAAAACAAAACAAAACACTCTGAGGAAGGGAGCAAGAGTCTCATGAACTCCTGGATGACTCCTGTGTGCTCAACCGGCCCCCGATGTGGACAGCCTAGTTATCTTGCCAATGAGGACAATACTGCTGAGCCCAGCACCACATCTGAAGATGCCTGCTGGTCAAGAAAGCAGTGTGATGTGAAACTATGCAGAGAGGACCACGTAGCTGTTTTACAAATGTCCAGGAACAGTACCGTGCGGAGATGTGCCACTGAAGCCGCTACGGCCCTTACTTGATGCGCCTTTGGTGTGCCAGAAAGCTCTGCCGATCACTTTGAATAACAAAAAAGTGAATACACTAAAAGATCCAATTTGACAGAGTTCTCTTGGACACTGGCAGATCCGATGCAATTGGGTTGAAGTACACAAAAAGTTGAGAAGCCCTACTTTCTGAATTAGTCCGTTGTTTATAGTAAGCTAAAGCTCTTTTACAGTCCAAGTTGTGAAGGAGTCTTTCCCTCTCATTTTTATGTAGCTTTGGGAAGAACTTTGGTAATGTGATGGTTGGATTCAAGTGGAAAGCCATTATAACTTTAGGTAAGAAAGAGGGATGCATTCGCAAGGCAACCTTGTCATGGTGAAACTGTAAAAATACTACTCCCTGTAAACTAGCTCCTGTAGCTCACTAATTCTTCTTGCTGAAGTCACTGCAATCAGGAAGATTACCTTCCATGTCAGCTATTTCATGTGGCTACTATCCAATGGTTCAAAGGGAGGGAACATGAGTTATTCCAAAACCAAGTTGAGGTCCCACGGAACTGGAGGTTTTGTTACAGGTGGCCTTAAACTCAAGATCCCCTTGATGAAGCGGGAAACCAAAGGATGGTTAGACCTCAGAAGACCATTACGTGGGTGATGATATGCTGCAACAGCACTCAAATGGACACGGATAGATGCGGTCATTAGCCCTGACTGATAGTTCCTCCTAGTGGGAGACTTCCTTGACTAGATTAAAACATCCTGGACCTTCGTTGATAACTGCAAATGGTCTAATACTTGCCTTTCAATCTCCAAGCAGTGAAATGCTGCAAGAAGTGCTCTGGTTGAAGAAGTGTGCCTTCTTCCTAAGTCAGGAGATCCACGCTGTCACCCAGGGGGATAGGAGGGGCAATGGATAGCTGAACTAGACAAGCGTACCAAGGTTGTCTGGGCCAAGCTGGAGCAATAAGGATGAGGTCTGCGACATCTGTAATGCATTTCTGGATAGTCCAGGAAATCAGCGGTATCAGCAGGTAAGCATAGAAGAGTCCCACCGACCACGTTATGAGGAACGTATCCTAAGCAAATCTTCTCGGCTGGGGTACAATGAACAGAATACCAGAGCCTTCCTGTTGCGAGTCACCGCGAACAGGTCCATGCATGGGAGACCCCACTTTGCAAAGAGCTCATTCGCCACCTCCTGGTTCAAAGCCCATTTGCAAGGATGAAACATACTGCTAGTTTTTTGGCAATGTTCAGGAGATAGGTCGCTTGGATGGAGATGGATAGTACCTCTGCCCATTCTATGATCTGAACCGCCTCCCTGCACAGGATCCAGGAATCTGACCCACCTTCCTTGTTTATGTAGAACATGGTCACCTGGTTGTTTGTATAGACCATGACGTTCTTTCTCCAAAGGTGGTCGTAAAATGTGTGAAGGGCATTCTTTATCGCTCTTAGCTCCAGCAGGTTTATTTGCCGAGTCCTTTCTGATGGGGACCATAACCCCTGTGGTCTTTATGAGCTCCAAATGGGCACCCTGGCCCCTGGTTCCTGCATCAACTGATGCATCAACCAGGGGTCAGGGTGATGAACCAGGCTGATGAACCAATTGATGCGCTGGACTGTGGAACAGAGCTCTTATGGTAACAGCTGATGGGTGCAAACACCACCAATGTCCTTTTGCATGGCCTTGGTCAAGTTCAGCTTCTTGGACAAAAGTTGCATGAACTGGGTCCATTGTGCTTCCAGGCTCCACTTTAGGCGGTGCATTTGTAGTCGGGTACACGGGACCACATATATCATTGCTGCCATGTGTCCAAGGAGTGTCAGGATCTGGTGTGCACAACTTTTCAATTGTGCTGCTAGATCGCGAAGGGTTTGTGCCTGTCATCCAGTAAGTACACTTTCCCCACAACAGTATTTATCCTGGCCCCAAGAATTGAAGAATGTGTGTTAGTTGAAAGTTGGATTTTTCATAGTTTCTGACGAATCCCAGCCCCTGTAAGCAACTTATTCCTAGGTGCGCCTGGAGAGTAGTTGGCCTTGCTGCCACCAGGAGCCAATTGTCCAGGAAGGGAATCCAATAGTTGGATTCCCTTCCGTCTCAAGTGGGCCACTGCTACCACTAAACACTTTGTGAAGATCCTCGGTACGGACGACAGCCCAAAAGGGAGCACCTTGTATTGGTAATGAAGTGCACTGACTTGGAAACATAAGTAGCGCCATGAAGAACAATAAGGGGAATGGAACAGCTCCCCTATGAGGAAAGACTAAAGAGGTTAGAACTTTTCAGCTTGGAGAAGAGACGGCTGAGGGGGGATATGATAGAGATGTTGAAAATCATGAGAGGTCTAGAATGGGTAGATGTGAATCGGTTATTTACTCTTTCGGATAGTAGAAAGACTAGGGGGCACTCCATGAAGTTAGCATGGGGCACATTTAAAACTAATCGGAGAAAGTTCTTTTTTACTCAACACACAATTAAACTCTGGAATTTGTTGCCAGAGGATGTGGTTAGTGCAGTTAGTATAGCTGTGTTTAAAAAAGGATTGGATAAGTTCTTGGAGGAGAAGTCCATTACCTGCTATTAAGTTCACTTAGAGAATAGCCACTGCCATTAGCAATGGTAACATGGAATAGACTTAGTTTTTGGGTACTTGCCAGGTTCTTATGGCCTGGATTGGCCACTGTTGGAAACAAGATGCTGGGCTTGATGGACCCTTGGTCTGACCCAGTATGGCATTTTCTTATGTTCTTATTGGGATGTGGGAGTAAGTGTCCTTGAGATCCAGAGAGCACATCCAATCGTGAGGGACATCATCTTGAATTTTTCTCCGGATGAACTTACTGAAGGCCCACAGGTCTAAAGTTGAATGGAAACACCACCACCCCTCCCCTGATTTCTTCGGAATGAAGAAGTATTGGGAGTAAAACCCCTTGCTTTGCTGGTGTAGAGGCACCCGTTGAACTGCCCATTGTCGAAGAAAGGCATTTACTTTGCCTTGTAGTACATGCGCGCGCGTGTAAACCTGAGAGGAAGAGACGAGGTGTGGAAGGGTTGGGCTGGTCCTGAAGTTCAGCCTGCATCCCTCATGGACGATACTTAACACCCAACGATCCGATGTGATCGCTTCCCAAGAGTTGTAGAACTGCGATATTCTGCCTCCCACTAATAGTGGTAGATGTGACCCGATTACGCTCAAAAGCCCTGTTGTGCTTTGAGGTTATTGTTCTGCGGCTGCCTCTATTGACATTAGTCCCTTGATCTGTTCCGACTTGATCAGTTCCGCAGCAACTGAAGCCTGCTCTGTTGGAAGGCCGGCAAGGGGAGGTAAGGAGAATATGGCCTGAAGGGACATCTTTGGTAATAACCCTTCCTATAGCTCTGGTAACACCTCCTGTTAGAGGGTTGCTGCTCTGTTGGGGACGCTAGGGATAGCTCCGCCATGTTCTGCTCCTTCAATTGGGAGACTGTCTCCCACAGCTTACCCCTAAATAAAAGTTGTCGTCCTTAAACGAGGGGTCTGCCAATTTCTTGTGCATGTAGTCCCGTATGGCACTGGCTTTTAACCAGGCTATTCTCCGGGCCACTATTGCCACTGCTGACGTAGGGGCCGATGTCTCGAAAGCTGGGTTTATAAAAAGGTTTGGATAAGTTCATGGAGAAGTCCATGAACTATTAATCAAGTTGTCTTAGGGAATGGCCTCTGCTATTATTAGCATCAGTAGCATGGGATCTTCTTAGTGTCTGGGTACTTGCCAGGTTCTTGTGGCCTGGTTTGGCCTCTGTTGGAAACAGGATGCTGGGCTTGTTGGACCCTTGGTCTGACCCAGCATGGCAATTTCTTATGTTCTACATATACCGTACGAAGTCTATGATGTAAACCTTCTTCTAAAATCAGTAAAAGGCTGAGGAAGTGCAGTGTCAGCTGAGTTTGCCATGAAGTGTGGTTTGAGGGACTGTAGGCACTCGTAGAGGTATTGGTTAATGTAAAATTGAATGCAAAAATTCAACAGCATCAGCATGCCCGCATGGAGGGCCTTCTTCGCGAAGTCATCCAAGTACCTGCTGTCCCTACCCGGTGGAGTGTTTGTGTAGGCAAGACTTCTTAGACTTTTCCATGGCCAACTCCACTACCACAGAAGCATGCGGCAGCTGCACCACACTGTATTAAGGGCATTTCCTCATCCTGAACTTGAGGTCAATATTCCTGGATGTTGGAAGGCCAGAGAAAGGCGACACCCAGGTCTTGGCCATCTCTGTGTTCAGGACGGTGTGGAAGGGTAAGGCCATAGGCTCAGCTGGGACCTCAAAGATTTTTAGGATTCACAAAACCTCTGCTCTTGGGTCTGGAACCTTCTTTGTTTCAATATTGAGACATGCTCCTACATTTTTGATAAAATTTTGAGTACAAGGGGTCTTCTGGAGGCTGGGATGGCTCCTCCTGCGGGTCCAACGGGATTCCCGGCGAAGTCGAAGGAGAGAGTTTCCTGGTCCCATGTCAGGTTACGGGGAGAAATGCGGATGGGGGGCGGGGGACTATGCGCCTCCTGAGGTGGAGACGGAGACTCTCCTATGGACGAGAGCTCCTCCATGGAAGGGTTTGATGGATGACCCTGTTTGCCATTCTCCAGGGACGTGAAAAATTTTGATAGTATCTCTGATATCTGAGACAGCCTAGGATGCCAACCCATCTTCTCCAGGGGTGTGATGCTCCCTTACGATCCTTCATGCCTCTTGTCCAAGGAAGGCTTATGACTGTTTTGTGGAGGGACTGCGGCCAGAAGGATTTTAAAATCCAATCCTCTAGGCCAGTAAGTGGGAATTTCATCCCTGTGAGACTTCTTGTGCCTCTTTTCCAGAGGCTCTTGCAATTGAGGGGAAGATCTCTTCCTTTTTGAGACTGAAGTCATGTCTGAATACACCCTTGCAGAGGATTCCGATGATCTCGCGGAAAGATGAACTTCCGAGAGCGGTTCCATGTCTGAGAAACCCATCTAGAAAAGATCTTCTGGTGAAGAGATAACCTGAGGATCCACAGCCTGCCTTGTCTTGTGAGAAGCTTTCCAAGGAGACCTGCTTGCTAGCGTCCCCTTCTGCAACGGGCACAACTCATGGCCTATTTGCGTCATGCATCAAAGACGCGTGATCCCCAGCTCAATTCTGTGTCATAGATAGTTTGGAGTGCATAGAGTCGAGTGACTCATGGGGACCCTTCTTTGGTGTGTCTAGGTTCTTCGGTGGGCCTTTGTGTCGAGCATCGTGGAATTTTGCCTTCGACACATGCACCGAGTCAGCGGTACGCAGTGTGTTTGCTTCGAGTAGCTTCAACACTTATGTCAGTGAGTGGACTCCAATGACGCTAGTCCTGGCTGTCACTGCTTTGGGCAAAGGTGCCGTCAGCACATCTCCCAACGCCTGCCACTTCGTCAGGGCTTGGGGGTGCTGGAGCACTTTGATAGGGTGATCTACCAGGCTTCTTCCCTTCTCGGCATTGAGTGGGCCTAGAGAGGAGGCCCTTCTTGACTTATCTAGGCTGTGTTTGGCCCCGGGCATGAGTGGGCTGAATGGCACTCCGATGGCAAAGCACAGCAGCTGGTGCCCTCCTCCCTCAAAATCGGGCAATCTTCTAGGT
The DNA here is from genome assembly GCF_901001135.1 of Rhinatrema bivittatum. NCBI lineage: Eukaryota > Metazoa > Chordata > Amphibia > Gymnophiona > Rhinatrematidae > Rhinatrema > Rhinatrema bivittatum. The sequence goes on along the minus strand of NC_042615.1, from coordinate 424,842,307 downwards.
CCACTGCCACTGGGCCCGGGGAGACATCAGACTACAGTCCCTGCAAGAGGATTGGTCGAGGTCTGGGCCCAGGCAGATGTAATAATAATTTTGTCCATCCTTGATGGACAATCTTCCCGCATTGGCAATATTTGAAGCCCGATGGCTTCAAGGCTATGTTAGCACTTAAAAGTGCTGTATGGTTTGAAATCTCAAGGAGAAAAATCAAAGGAAGATGAGAGAGAGTGAGCTCTACATGCAGCTTGCAGCACAGAAGAAAAAAAGACTAAAGAAAGATGGCACCATGCGGGAAGAGACGCACAGTCGCACAGAGTCAAAGCTCAGTGATCTTTGAGAAAGCTCCACCCAGGACTGCTGGAGGATGTCCCAGACAGCATGGCTAATTGAGCCTGCTTACTGACAGGAAAATGGAGCTTTTTGATCTAAATTCAAAATGCTAACAATGCCCATTCCTCAGCAGTAAAGTATGGGAATGGCAGAATCATGTGAGGATGCTTTTCCTCAGCAGGAACTGGGCATCTTGTTAAAACTGAAGGACGAATGGATGGTGCAACATACAGGGAGATACTACAAGACAACCTGCTTCAGTCTGCTAAAAAACTAAAACTTGGGAGAAAGCTCACCTTTCAGCAGGCCAATGATGCCAAGCATAAGGCCAAAGCATCATAGGTGTGGTTGAACAACAAAAAGGTGAATGTTCTACAATGGCCAAATCAAAGTCTATTTATTTATTTTTATTTATTTATTTATTAACTTTTATTTACCGACATTCGTGAAGCACATCATGCCGGTTTACAAAGAACTCCATTGGAAGATACAGTATAACGATATAACAAATATGACATTGAAACAATAAGATGTTACTAAATGAGAAGCAACAAACAGAAAAACAAAAAAATACAACAAAATAAACATTATTAATGAAACCAAGGAGTGGAGATTTGAAGGAGGGTAGGTGAGGGAGAGGGGGGGGAGGGGGTGGGAAAAGGGGATAAGGAAGGGAAGGGGAGAAAGGCATAGTTTGAGGAAATAAGGGGGGAGAAAGGGGATAAAGAAGGGAGGGGAGAAAGGCATAGTTTGAAGAAATAAGGGGAGAGAAAGATAGAAAAGGGATACTATGTACAGATGACTAACTTAACTAAGTAGGATTATGGAAGATTTGAAAACAGGCGGTATTCACTGGGATAAAGAATTTCTTCAGAGTGTATAAAGGGAGAGTGGAGGGAACGGGGAATATAAGGGGAAAAAGGGAGGTGGCCCGGTGTCAAGGAACGGGGGGGGGGGGGAGATAAGACGGGTTATGGAAGAGAGAGGGTGGACGGCCGAACGGGAGGCCCTGGGATGGGGGGGGGAGCAGGGAGTGTAAGGAAGAGCAAGGGGGGCTAAAGGGGATATTAAGTTTGGTTTGTGTCGGGGTAGGCCTGTCGGAAAAGCCATGTCTCAATCCAAAAGAAAATATGTAGCACTATTGAAAATTGCAGTCCATAAGCATTATCCAATCAACCTGAACAACCTGGAGCAAAATCTGCCAAGAAAAATGGACCAAAATCATACCCCAGAGTTAAAGCTGTTATCACAGCAAAAGGTGGTTCTACCAAGTACTGGTCTGAAGGGGTTTGAATACTTATGCAAGCAGCATTTTTTTTTTCAGTTTTTAATTTTATTTTACAAAAAATGCAAAGAAATAATGAACTGTTACTTTGAAAATCTACTTTAAAAGCATAATGGTTTGCAATAAACATACTGTCTGGAACAATCCATGTAAGTGTCATTTGCAATCTAGACAAACCTGCTGACATTTTAGGGGGTCAAATACTTTTGCAAGCCACTGTATGTCTTGTTTCAATGACATTACAGTCCTTAAAAATTTCACCTTTCACACCACCGCAATATCTGACTTCAAGTCCCGAAACCATTCCTGGAAACCCTGGCAAATGAGGCTATCAATCTCCGAATGTGGTTCCTCACACCCTCCCGAGGAGCCAGTACTCACCACCATGTTACTCAAAGCCGCATTCCAGGGCACCTTTCCAATTGAGCTCCCTTCTTTAGAAAGAAAAAAGGATTTTAAATCTTCCTCCGAGTGGACTTTATATCATAAGAGGGCTGGAGTAAGATGATCAGTCCAGTTGGAGAGCTATAAACACTGAAACAGTTTTAGAAAAGCATTAGGGGGAAACTCAGCCCTTAGACAGCCATCTTAGCGGGTTGATGTCACTTCCTCCGCATTGCGTGACTTTTTATGCTTGCTTAAGCCAGATGATTTGGCTTGTTCTGCTGAAGGCAGAAATATTTGAGGAGTTTCTGCTCAACTCAATACCAGAGGAGGCAAATAAGACTGCACTCCAAGAAGAGGGGTGAATGCAGCTTCTGAGAGATGTAGGCAGTTCCTCCATTTTCCAGCATCCGGCCACATTGGTAACAATTACCTTGGTCGTGATTCAGTCTGTGGCAGTAACAAAGGTCATGTCCGTCCATAATGGACTTTTTCCTACCACATACACATTGTTTAAAACTGAAAAGTGCCATCTGGGGGCTGCTGAGGCATCAATGCAACTTTAAAGAAAAGAGAAATTAAGCAATTTACAGAAAATTGAAAAAAATATTACAGATAGGGTACATGTCTGTGTTAGTCCTGAGGGAATTCTAGGCTACTGCGGAGCGCAGAATTCTCCTTCCGCGCAGAATTTAGTTTTTACGCATTTCAGAGAAAGGCCCTGTGGGCCATGAGCAAGTGGAGTCCCAGCCTGGGGCAGCAGCTGGTCATGAGTAGAGTCTGTCCCGCTCATGGCAAAGATCAGGCCCGGGGATCAGCTGGCCACAAGCGGAGCGGCGAAGATCAGCAGGCCCAGCAGTAGAGGCAAGAAAGCTTGTGAGCGAGTGGGGGTAGCCTCTGTATGGGCAGGAGAAATGAGGAGTCGGGGTGATGGAGAGAGAGCGAGAGCGACTGAGAGTGGATGTGTGCATGTATTTATGAAAGGGACAGAGGAAGCCTGTGTGAGGGCCTGAATGAGAAAGGGGTCAAACTGTGGGAGTAGAATGCGGGAGGTGGAAGTGAAAGAAGGACTTGAGCATGGAGGGTGAGGGAGAGATAGTGGAGAGCGGAGAAGTTGAGGCCTAAAAGGGCAGAGTGAAAGTCTGGTCAGGGGAACAGGGAGAGAGCTGAAAGGGATACTCTTACAGTGTATTTCTATTCTGCATCCTTGAGAATTAACTTTCCTGAATTGCATTTTAAATTAATTACTGAAAGCAACAATACTCTTCACAGATTATAACTAATATAAAGTATACATAATTTTGCAGAATTTTAAAATTTGTGTGTGCAGAATTCCCCCCCACACACACACAGAATTCCCCCAGGAGTAGCTAGTGCTCAGAAAAAAGAAAAGATTTGAGGCTCAAAAGGCAATGCACATATGGGAATTTGTGCACATGCTCAGTAGAGCAAAAGCTCAGAGAAGAGTCTTTTTGGCGCCATCAGATGACATCAGTCACATATCATAGCTAATTCAGCCCTGCTTATCAACGGAGAAAAACTGAAGGCCCAAAGGAGGCTGTTGCAAATAGTTATTTGAGAAGACCAGTGGGAAAAAAAATTCAAAAGTAACTTCTAAACAAGGTACAATATATTAAAACAGTCAAATACAAACAAACAAAATCTTGGCCCATCCTCCGATCTGCCTATTTGAGATTTTTCCACTTTTTGCAGATGAGCCTATAAATTTCCAGATGCAATGCATCATTAATCCCCCCCCCCCCCCACACACACACACACACACACACTACGTCTTCCATGCAATCTCACAACCCTTTACCCACCTCTGTCCTCTGAATCTATCCCAACCATGCCTAAAATCTGTTAAAAATGCTGGCCTCTGCCAGGTCACCTGAAGACTTATCTTCAAGTAAAATATGAGCAGGTCCTAGTGTATCAAGGATTTTCTCCTTTCATTCCTGCTCTTCACTTCCCATAGGACAGCCTAAGTGGCTTACAATATATAAAAATGAATTACAACACACACACAATTCATAAATAAAAAATCAAATGCAACGCTCTTTTGGGTGGGCAACCAGGAGAGATTTCTGGACGTCACAAATTGTAACTATCCTCAACAATCAAAAGGACCCAGCTGTTCAAGGTTACAAGGGGCCATTTGCAAAACATCTTAGCCTCCTTCCCACACAATATCTTCTAGTACACAGACGAGAAAACTATTTCCTCAAGAACCATCAAAAATCATACCATGGTTTTGACTGGATGCAAATATAGGAGAGTTTCTTTTCTTATGTATGCCTTGAGCTCTGTGGTCTGACAAGAGAATCCCTTGCAGGACATCTTGAGGGGAAAAAAAGAGCCAGAGGACCTCTCAATGGTAAAAGACCAAAAAATTCTAAGATGAAGAAATCACTTGCTTACCTGTGGTACATCTTCCTCCTGAGTTACATTGACAAAATTTTCAAACATGGATACCATAGAAGGTGCAGCTATCACATGGCAGTTCACAAGATCAGACAGAAAACGAATCTGTTGGGTATGCAAAAAGTTTTGGTCATCTTTAAAGTAAACTACAAATAAAACAAACTATTGGAATCTTTTATTGGTAGATTTCAAAACTGAATGAATTCATAATTCTAGAATTTTGTATACAATGTAAATATCAGTTTGTTACATGAGCTATATAAAGAAAAAAACTAGATCACTTGGAATTTTCTTAAAGAATTCTTTAAGGAGGGAGCTTCTTGGAGATAGAACTATTAAGATAAGATGTTCTACTCTTATCAGCATTTATGCTACATCAATAGTGAATAAACAAAATACCAATTTTAACACAAAATAATTAAAGCAAAACAAAATTTTGGCTCCATGACAAAAATGGTTGCTGCTCCTTAGGCTAGCAGTGGTTACTATGGAAGCAGCATTCACTGATCTTCAAGTCCTAAAATTCGCTCATCAGAAACACTCACTGGCCAGGATCAGGATATTGTTTCAAGAAGAACTAAGGTCAATGATCCAATGACAGCTGTGCTAGATGGGAGGGGAGAGAGCTAAAAAATGGTTTAAGACACTAGGTGGCTATGAATGAATGCTCATTTTACTGTAGCTCTAATAGGGGAATGCTCCAAATGACCTGAAAGTCCAAAAGAGCAGCAGGAAGTTGCTGAACCACAATTAAAAAAAAACAACAACAAAACACACTGACGGCATTGGTAAACAAATATAGAAATGGAAAGTCCTATAACAAGGAGCAAAAATAATGCAATTACTTACTAAATAAACAGCTTCCATATACTGGTTGGATTTTAGAGACTCTTTGAGTTGACGAACCATGGCTTCTACAAATTCTCCTCCAAAGTTGTAATTCCTGGCATTTAGTAACCCAACCAATGTTGTGTAAACAGTCAGTTTCTCAGGCAGAAGACGAGCACTGATTGAACATAAAGCGTAAACAGATTGACAACTGGCACTTAAATGTTGGTATTAGTAAAACTGGAAAGAAATGTATTTAAATAGCATACAGTTTCATAATAGTACTCAGATTTTAGTGATGTCCCATTTTTTAAGCTTTTAGGGGTTTTTTTCCCCCCTTTGGTATTATAAAATTTGATGATACTATAATCCTAGTATGTCACACTGAAATCTGTTTACACTTGAGAGGAAACGCCTACGCTGGCAAAGTAAGCCAGTTCCATTGCTTCAATTTGCATTTCTTTGATGTTACAAAACACATGAGTTTTTACAAGTTTAAAAAAAAAAAAAACGTAAGTGTTGTAATCACTGTAAGATTTGCATTACAGATCAAAGTGGGACCCTAGGTGGGCTATTTTATGCCTCTGGTTAACTGTTTTACTGGAATTCAATTTGAAGGCTCAGAGGAAGAAACTTGAATGGCCACAGAAAATGAATTCTCTTTATTCAAGGCTCTTCATACCACCTTTCAGCAGAGCAGCATAGGAAAGTAATTAGTACCATAAAAACTTTTGATTTAATTGTTCCATGGAGAATTTTACTTCCATTGTCATCAACTGTGTTCCTTTCAGCATTTCAGAATTTGGTCTTTAGTCTACTAGTTTATGTTGCATGTTTCTACAAGAAGACCTAAGCTCTGGTTTCTTGTTTATTCACCCTCTGGGGCTGGGAATGACAAAGTGCAATTCAAACTTTGCAGAAATAAACTCCTCACAGCACTCATGTACCTCCTTTGTTTTACCCCATTCAGTAACTTCCTGGGGCCCTATTAGGGACTCAGCCAGGATGCAGTAAGGAAGAGAGGGGTAGTGAGCTTTCCAGGAACATGGAGGGAAGCCCAATAGTGAGTAGAAAATGCACTTCCAGCCTGCTGATGTCACTTCTAATCAGAAATAATATGGTCTTGCTAAACTGGATAATCTTACAACCATACGCCCGATCTCCCATGAGCTGGCGCAGCTACTCCCCACCTCTGGCCACCTAGATAGTAACAAGGAAATTCATCAAAGAGAGCTGAGAAGGGATGCATGGGGGACTGGATAGTTAAGGGAGAAGAAAAATGGGAGACACGGGACAGATGGGAGAGAAAGGAGGTCAGGGCTGGTGTTAGGGGCTTCTGTCTCGTGATCCCGTATCATAGGGGGCCCTTCGCCTACCCAAAACAGGAGCCTGATCTTGAGCCCAGTGGCAGCAGTAATGGAGACCTTCAGGGAAAACTATAACAGATGATCAGCACGGGATCCATATCTGGTACACACTCACAGGCCCTGCTGCAGCCCCATCCCCTTTAACTGCACAGGCTTCATTTTACCAAGGAAACCTAGACAAGAGACACAAGAGTCTGTGAGAACTGTGGCCTTATGCTATAGCTGCATATGAAGGTCTCTACTGCTACCTCATTGGGACCATGAGCATTCAAAATAGATGAGGAAAGGGCCATGGTTTGGCAGGCAGAAGGGTTGGAGGAAGAAAGAAGTACAGCTCAAGAGCTTTGGGAGGCTCAAAGACTAGAGAATGGAGTAATCACTTACCTGATAATTTCGTTTTCCTTAGTGTAAACAGATGGACTCAGGACCAGTGGGTTATGTGCTCTTCTGCTAGCAGATGGGAGACTGAGTCATATTTCAAAGCTGACGTCACTCTAGATATACCCCTGCAGCAACCTCAGCTCTTCAGTATTCTCTTTGAAAAGCCATTGTGGATACATCTTTGCTTAAATAACTTGATTAAACTTGAGTAAACCTTGAACTGGTTCAACTAATTTCCAAACTGGAGACCGCCAGTGCTCTCAACCAATTAACGTCGACACCGGACAAACTGTGAGTGTCTTGAACTAGGGGTAGGCCACAGCTTATCCTTGTTTGCTTAGTCTCGAGGTTTGTTATCAGAGGTTCTCCTTTTCCAGGGCAGCCGTGGGCAGGATGCCGAATCCATCTGTCTACCCAAAGGAAAAACAAAATTATCAGATAAGTAATTTTTCCATTTCCTAGCGTGTAGCCAGATGGACTCAGGACCAATGGGATGTACAAAAGCTACTCCTGATGGGGCGGGAGGCTGCCCGCGGTCTGGTTAACACCACCCTTGTAAAGGCTGTGTGTCCTCCGGAGCCTGAACTTCCAGGTGATAGAACCTGGTGTGCAAGGAGGACCATGTCGTCGCTTGGCAGATATCAACGGGAGACAGCAGTCTAGCTTCTGCCCAAGAGACTGCCTGAGCCCTAGTAGAATGAGCTTTAACCTGGAAGGGCAATGGCTTTCCTGCCTCCACATAGGCACCTGTGACCACCTCCTTAATCGAGCGAGCTTTAGTAGCCTGTGAAGCTGGTTCCACCCTGCTTCCTTCCACCGTGAAGGACAAACAAGCGGTCCACCTTTTGGACCGATTCTGAAACTTCCAGATACCGCAACAAAAGCCTACTGATATTCAAATGGCAGAAGAAGCAGTATTATTCAGCGTCCTTGTGCTTATCTAGGGATGGCAATGAAATGGACCGATTCAAATGAAACTCAGAGTCTACCTTCAGCAAGAAGAATGGAACAGTACGAAGTTGTAATGCTCCTGAAGTCATCCGAAGGAACAGTTCCAACACAACAATGCCTGTAGATCAGAGATGCGACATACCAAGCATACAGCCACCAGGAACACCATTTTCAGGGTTAATAAACACAAGGAAGACTGCGCAGCGGCTGAAAGGAAGACTCTGCCAAAAACTCCAATACTAGATTAAGATTCCACAAGGGGACCTAGCAACCACAGGGGTGGCTGGAGGTGCTTCACCCGTTTCAGAAAAGAGGCCATGTCCGGATGAGCCAACAAGTGGGTTCCATTCACCTCACTCCTAAAAAGCAGGAGAACCGCTACCTGGACCTTCAAGAAGTTAAGAGTCAAACTTTTATTCAAGCCTTCCTGCAAAAATTCCAGAATTAGCCAATGAGACCTGCCCCCTTATACACAAAGAAATACCCCTCACACAAACTGAGAAAAAACCATGGTACTCAGCAGCTCTAAGAGAGACTAAACAGAGCCTGAGATCCAAAGACCGGGCATGGCACAAACAACCCTCCCCCTCACATACAGTTGCCTACAAGCACACCCTACACACTTACAGTCAAGCTATCCTCCAAGCTAAACATGACTTCTATTCAGCAAAAATTCACGACTCAATTCAACCCGAATGCCTTATTCACATATGTTGCAGAACTTACAAACCCTACTACCCCTACACACAACGAAACAAGCGCCAGTGATAAATGCGAAGAACTGGCATTGTACTTTAAGAACAAAATCACAAACATCCTCCTTCGTTTCCCTGCCAAACCCTCTCCCATCACGCCACTCCCCAACGACAATAGATCAACCTTGGGTCGTTCGACCTCACCTCAGCCAAGGAGATCGAATCGATCCTAAAAAAGATGAAACCAACTACCCATATCTCGGACACCATCCCTTCTAAAACCCTCCTCTCTATCCCATCCACCATCGCAAAACCCATTGCTGACTTAATAAACTGCTCCATTACTTGCGGAACTATCCCTGACACACTTAAACTCGCTGTCGTCAAACCACTCCTCAAAAAACCTACACTTGACCCCACAGACCCAGCAAATTACCTGCCCATCTCCAACCTGCCCTTCATCTCCAAAGTCCTTGAAAAAGTAAACACTCAGCTTACTGACTTCTTAGAAGACCATAATATCCTACACCCCTCAATTTGGGTTCTGCAAAGCCCGCAATACTGAAATCTTATTACTAGCAATGATGGACACCATCCTTAAAGGCATGGTTGCCCTCCTAGACATTTCGGCAGCCTTCGACACTGTCAACCATCAAATCCTTATTACCCGCTTAGCAGAGATAGGCATTTCTGACACAGCCCTCTCCTGGTTCTCCTCATATCTAAATCAGAGAATACTTAGTTAAAAAATCGATAAGTACAAATCAACACGCATCCCCATCACACAAGGCGTCCCTCAAGGATCTTCCCTTTCCTCCACCCTCTTCAACATTTATCTCCTGCCTCTATGCAATCTGCTCTCTGACCTAGGCCTAAACTTCTTCCTATATGCTGACGACATGCAGATCCTCATCCCCATACAAAAATCCCTCAACGAATCCATGCAATTCTGGGAAACATGCCTTGCCTCCATCAACTCCTTGCTATTGAATCTCCACCTAGCTCTAAACGCCTCAAAAACAGAACTCCTCATTATCACCAACTACCCGGACCGTGTCGCCCACCCCACCCCTCATTCTACACTGCATAACACAACCACTCCCCACACCCCACTGCAATTCGTAAGAGACCTAGGTGTCCTCATAGATCAACAGCTTAATTACAAGCTCCACATCAAATCCCTCCTAAAAGGGGGCTTCTACAAATTAAATGTCCTCAAAAAACTTAAACTCCTCCTCCACACTCATGATTTCTGCACTGTACTACAGACAACCATGCTAACCAAACTGGACTACTGCAACTCCCTCCTCCTGGGCCTGCCTGCCTCCACGATCAAACTCCTCCAGATTCTGCAAAACGCCATGGCCAGGGTCAAACAATAACCGGAGGGACCACATAACCCCAATCTTAAAGGACCTGCACTGGCTGCACATCAACTTCCGTATACAATACAAAACTCTCTCCATCCTACACAGTTCATTATACAAACATAATTTCCCCTGGCTAGAGGAAATGCCACGTTTCCGTTCATCTGAGCGCCCCACCAGAACTACCCTTGCTGGAACCTTACAGGCCCCATCCCTCAAAACTGCTCATCTGGCCCGCACCAGAGAAAGACTTCTCGATAGCCGGTACCTCCCTCGAACTCTCTCCCTGCATATCTCCGCCTAGAGCCATCCTCATACAAGTTTAAAAAAGGACTCAAGACATGGCTATTCAAGCAGGCGTACCCAGACGCTAATCAAACCTAGACAGCTACACCATTATGTACATCCCTTTTCTGCCCGGCTCCCCACCCCTTGCACCCCCTACCCCACTCCTCCCCCTAGATCCCGCCGAAACTGATTGATCCGTAACTGCACCTCCATGTCTAACTGCCTTGTAACTCTACTCCCCTGTATACCTGCCTTCAATCTCGTACCCATGCATCCTTACATGGGTACGAGATTGTCATCTTATCCTTTTATCTGCTTAATCACTTCAGGTATATTAGAGACCCCTCCCTCAGCTATTTTCTGTATCCTCACTGTTAATTTAACTCAGGTATATTATGTACATAATGTTATACCTATAATTCCTTCTCTTAAAATTCTTGCCTAGGTCACCTGACCTTTTCCTACACACCCTCCAAGTTTTTTCCAGACTCTGTTACATGTAACTTTATATTTCCCTCTCTGCTGCGATATATTTTTATCCCCTATTATCTGTAAACCGATGTGGTATGCCTATGAACGTTGGTATATAAAAGTTTTTAAAATAAATAAATTTTGACTGTCCGAAGGGAAACCCTGCATTCCTTGCACCAGGCTTCAAGTAATCTCTAGACCCACACATACGCTAGGACGTAGAGAATTTCCACACAAGGAGTAAGGTGGCAATTACTGCCGCCGAATAGCCTTGCTTCATCAGGCAAGCCCTCTCAAGGGCCAGACTGTAAGACTGAATAGAGTCAGATCCTCGTGAAGGACCGGTCCCTGCTGGTGAGAGGCACAGCGAGGTCTCCACCAGGAATCTCCACATGTCTGCATACTACGGACGCCTGGGCCAATCTGGAGCTACTAGTAGGATTAATCTCCAGTGGAGTTTGATTCTGTAAATGACCCTGCCCATCAGGGGCCAAGGAGGGAAGGTATATAGCAACTCTTCTTCTGGCCAGGTCTGAATAAGAGCGTCCATCCACAGGGACCACTGATCTCTTCTGCAACTGAAGATTCAGGGAATCTTCGCATTGTGAAATGCGGCCAGCAGGTTGATGGACGAGAGAGAGATCTACTATCAGCTGAAAGGCTTTGGCAGACAACAACCACTCTACTGGATCCAGACTCTCCCTGCTTAGAAAGTCTGCTCTAACGTTGTCTTTTCCTGTGATGTGGGAGGCTAAGATCATCTGTAGATGTATTTCCACCCCTTCCATAAGGAGATCTATCTCCTGTGACACTTGCTGGCTCTTTGTTCCACCCTGGAGACTGATGTAGGATACAGTTGCTGGACCAATTGACTATGGAGTCTGAATTGTAGACATGTCAATCTCACTGCCCAGGCTTCCAAGCAGTTGATGTTACAGAGGGGCCCTCGTCCTCGATCTAACATCCCCGGGCCATCAGTTCTTGACAGTTAGCTCTCCAACCCCGGAGGCTCATGTCTGTTGTGAGGACCAACCTGTTCGGAGAGGATAGAGGTACACCCCTGCTCAGATGAGCTTCCTGTAGCCACCACTGGAGCCGAGAGTGTGCTTCCATCATCAAGTGGAGGTGAATCGAATAGTCTTGAGACTCCTGTAGGTTTATTTCGGCCCATGCCATGAGGGGGATCCATCTCCAGCGCTACCTGCTGGCTCTTTATTCCTCCCTGGCAGTTGATGTAGGCAACGGTTGTTGCATTGTCCAACATGACTCTGACGTACTCGCTCCGGAATCTGTGGCATGCCAGTCTGACCGCTCGAGCTTCTAGATGGTTTATGTTCCAGTCCGCCTCTTCCTTGTTCCATTGTCCCTGGGCTGTCAGTTCCTGACAGTGGGCTCCCCAACCTCGCAGGCTTGCGTCCGTGGTGAGCAAGATCCACTTTGGATTGGAGAGGTTTACTCCTCTGCTTTAGGTGTTCTTCCTGTAACCACCATTGGAACTGCTCCTGTACCTTTCACAGTAGCTGGAAGCGGATCGCGTAGTTCTGGGACACAGGGTTCCATCATAACAGTAAGGAGCGTTGTAGCGGTTGCATGTGGGCCCTTGCCCATGGGACAACTTCCAGAGTTGATGTCATGAGGCCAAGGACTTTAAGGTAGTCCCATACCTTGGGACAGATAGAGGTCAGCAGCTTTTGTAACTGCTCCATTAGTTTCTTCCTCCGTGGAGGGGGAAGGTAGGTTTTGTTCTGCTTGGTGTCGAATCAGACTCCCAGGTATTATAGTGACTGGGAGAGCTGTAGGAAGCTCTTGGCTGTGTTCACGACCCAGCCGAGCTTCTGTAGAAGATTCTAGACTCTGGTGGTTGTGTGTCTGCTCTCCTCCGGAGATTTCGCCCTGATCAGCCAGTCATCCAGATAGGGGTAAACCAGGATTCCTTCTTTCCTCAGTGCTGCTGACACCACTACCATAATTTTGGTGAAGGTTCTGGGGGCGGTGGCTAGGCCAAAGGGAAATGCCCTGAATTGATAAGGGTCCATCAAGCCCAGCACCCTGTTTCCAACCATGGCCAATCCAGGCCATAAGAACCTGGCAAGTACCCAAAAACTAAGTCTATTCCATATTACCGTTGCTAGTAATAGCAGTGGCTATTTTCTAAGTCAACTTAATTAATAGCAGGTAATGGACTTCTCCTCCAAGAACTTATCCAATCCTTTTTTAAACATAGCTATACTAACTGCACTAACCACATCCTCTGGCAACAAATTCCAGAGTTTAATTGTGCATTGAGTAAAAAAGAACTTTCTCCGATTAGTTTTAAATATGCCAAATGCTAACTTCATGGAGTGCCCCCTAGTCTTTCTATTATCCAAAGGAGTAAATAACCGATTCACATCTAAAATCATGAGAGGTCTAGAACGAGTAAACACCTCTATCATATCCCCCCCTCAGCCATCTCTTCTCCAAGCTGAAAAGTCCTAACCTCTTTAGTCTTTCCTCATAGGGGAGCTGTTCCATTCCCCTTATTTTAGTAGCCCTTCTCTGTACCTTCTCCATCGCAATTATATCTTTTTTGAGATGCGGCAACCAGAATTGTACACAGTATTCAGAGGCATTATGACATTTTCCGTTTTATTCACCATTCCCTTTCTAATAATTCCCAACATTCTGTTTGCTTTTTTGACTGCCGCAGCACACTGAACCGACGATTTCAATGTGTTATCCACTATGACGCCTAGATCTCTTTCTTGGATTATAGCACCTAATATGGAACCTAACATTGTGTAACTATAGCATGGGTTGTTTTTCCCTATATGCATCACCTTGCACTTATCCACATTAAATTTCATCTGCCATTTTGATGCCCAATTTTCCAGTCTCACAAGGTCTTCCTGCAATTTATCACAATCTGCTTGTGATTTAATGATGGCTCAGTACCACGAATCACAGGAAGCGCTGGTGATGTTGGTGGACAGAAATGTGAAGGTAGGCTTCAGATAGGTCCAGGGAGGTTATGAATTCTCCCAGCTGTACTGCCGCTATGACTGAGCGTAGTGTTTCCATGCGAAAGTGTGGTACCTTCAGATATCGGTTAACGGTCTTGAGGTCTAGGACGGGCCGGAACGTTCCCTCTTTCTTGGGGACGATAAAATAGATGGAATAGTGGACAGTATTTTGTTGAGACTTGGGCACCGGGGTTAGTGCCTTCAGGTTGAGTAGTCTTGCTAGTGTGGTTTCCACTGCCAGTCTCTTGGGAGTGGGAATGGCACGGTGATTTCAAGAGTTTGTCTGGGGGGATGCTCTGGAATTCCAGAAAGTATCCCTCTCGATTGATCATTAGGACCCACTTGTCCGAAGTTCTCTCAATCCATCTTTGGTAGAAGCTGGTAAGTCTGCCTCCTATGTCTTCTTCCTGTGGATAGGTCTGCGGCTCTTCATTGTGGGGTGCAGCCGGAGCCCGCCCCTGAGCTTGCCCCTTTTTTAATGTGCTTGTTCCAAAAGGACTGGAACCTTCCTGCGGGACGAGCGGCTTGGGGCTTTGTATTCTTATAAGGTTTAAAACGCTGCGATCCTCTGCCCTTGTTCCTCCTGGGTGAGGAACGCTGATATGTTCTTTTGTTCCTGTCCTCAGGTAGTCTAGGTACTGGGGATGCACCCCATTTATTGGCTAGTTTCTCCAGTTCGCTCCCAAACAGGAGGGATCCTTTAAAAGGCATTTGTTAAATTCGCTTTGGAGGTCGCGTCAGCTGACCAATTCCTGAGCCATAATTGCCTTCTTGCTGCCACTGCGGCGGCGACACCCCTGGATGAGGTACGCATGAGGTCTGCAGTTGCATCGGTTAGGAAGGAGACCGCAGGCTCCATTACCTCTCCGGGCGTGGTTGCATCTCTGGCAAGGATCAAATAGGAACGTGCCACCAAGGCGCAGCAGGAAGCAATTTGTAGCATCATTGCTGATACGTCAAAGGACTGCTTGAGGATGGCTTCCAGCCTTCTATCCTGAGCATCCTTCAGTGCCGCCCTTCCCTCCACTGGGAATGTGGTGCGTTTTGAGACTGCATAGATCATAGCATCCACTTTGGGAAACCGAAGTAGATCTTTAGCAGTGGGTATAGGGCTTCTAGGACTCGCCCACCTTTGAAAGTAGCCTCTGGAGCATGCCATTCTAGGTCAATTAGCTCCTTGATGGGTTCCAGTTTGGGGAAATAGCATGAGGCCTTACGGAGGTACACCAGCATGGGATTCTTCTTTGGTTCCGCTATGGACTCCGTGCCTGAGAGGCGCAGTGTCTTCATGGTCTGAGACACTAGGGTTAGTAATTCATCCTTGTGAAAGAAACGGAGCATGGTCTGATGAGGCTCCATCCCTGGGGGAATTTCTCCTTCCAGGGAGGCGATTTCGTCCTCTGAGGTATCTGGATCGCTCACGGGGAGGTTCGTTGTTATGAGAGGTATGTCTCGAGTATCCCAGGGGGCACCGGGAAGGGCTGGTGCTTCCAACAGAGGTCGGGCCTGATGTGTGGCGGGGGCTGGTTGCGCTTGGACAAAGATTTGCAGCCTTTTAAAGAATTCCACCCAGGAGAAAGTTCCAGGGTCCATGGGGATCCCCCTGGGAGATTGTAGTGGTAGCCCCGGAGGAGTTTTCCTGTGGGGGCACTGAAATGGGGATGCTCAGGTCCGGGGTGCTCTTATCAGTGGTTCCGGATCCCTCTCCTGGCTGTAGGGGGGTCTTGATTAGGGTCCCCCTAGATCTGCTCGCACTGCTGGCACAGAAGGGATTCTAATTCCGGCTGTGTGGCTCTCAATTGGTAGACCGGGCAAAGAAAGGCTCCTTTGGCTTTCTTGGCTAGTGGTGCCATTGCCTGCGCACATGTAGGTCTGGGAAACTCAACCGTGCTTGGAGCTTCGCGTGCGGATGCGCGCATCGGGTGTGCAGAATTTATGCGCACGAGTTGTGCGTGTGGCGGCGGAGTTTGTGAGCTCGGCCCAGTGATGTGCTTAGTTGTGCGCGCGGCCTAGTTATGCGCGCCTGTGCACACAACTTAGATGTGAGCGCCGCTGTGCACTTATCTCGAGGATAAGCGCTTAGATCAGGCGCTTCGGACCTCCAGCCTGCCTCGGGCATAGCGCCAAACAAGGGGGGGGGGGGGGAAAATGGCGCCAAGAACCCCAAAGGTAAGATGGCGACCTCCCCCACAAAGGGTCTCCATGTGTGTGGACCCTCGCACTGGATCGGGGCCTTCCCCAGGAGGGCTGCTCAACCCGATTTCAGAGACCCTCAGAGGAGGAAGAACAGTGCGACTATTCAAGTCTTGGAGACCGGAGACTTAGAAGTAAAGGTTTCTACCTTACCTGGTCTCAGCGCTTACCGGTCACATGCCGGGCGGTGTCCAGCTGCGGGGGGGAGAGGGAAAGACCTTCACCGCCGCGCTCGAATCTGCACCCGCTGCTTTTCAGCCACCCAGAGGGCCGAGTCCACGCTGGGATTCAGCCTAAAGCTTACCCCTGATGGATAGCAAAATCGCCTCAGGAAAGTCTCGACTGTGGGAGGGACAGATAGGTTTCACCGCAGGAGAAGCGGGCTCTCTTCTTGGAGATAAAATTTTCTCTTTTCTTTCTAGCTGTGTTACATTATTCTGGATTAGGATAGTGTCCACGTCTGCTATGGGAGATGGAGAAATACTGAAGAGCTAAGCACGATGCACGGGTATATGTAGGCTGACGTCAGCTTTGAAATCTGACTACATCTCCCATCTGCTATCAGGAGAGTACAATACCATTTGTCCTGAGTCCATCTGGCTACACGCTAGGAAATGTAATTTCACCTTATGCATAAAAGTATATAGTCTAACTTGCATAAAAAAAAAAGTTCAAGTGTGACAAGGGTTTTAACTCACTCGTACACAAATTCTCTGACAACCGTGCACATTTCAAAAAAATGTCATGCACTGGGCATGCCAGGGAAGAGGCAGAAAGTTGAAGGTAGATAATCGTATCACCTACATTCATAAATCTTTTGAATACATACACTGTACAAAGAATTCTTAAGATCTTGCTCTTGTAATTTGGTAGATCAGCCTCCAAAACTCCAGCAAGTCCTTCCAAGTTGCTCTCTAATGAGGATGTACTCTAATGGGAAAGAACAAAGAATTAAATTTGGAAATCCTAACAAAATGGCACACCCACATCCACCTAAAGATATATTTCTGATTTTAATTTTTTTTATTGCAAATTTTAATTAAAGATATACTTGACACAAATTGTGGAGCAATTGGGAATTGCAAATTCTGCCAAACATAAGATCAACAAAGAAAAACATACCATCAATTGCATTATCCACCAAATTTGAGGTAAAGGGGGGTGGGGGGGGGGGGGGAAGACAAGATAAAAAGGAGCAATTCAAATAGGAAATGAGAAAAGGAAAATGTACAAGACAAAACATAATTATACTGGACTTCAACCTCTTAAGAATTTGGTATCAGTTTATTTCTGATTTTAAAACACAAGTCTTCACAAGTTTAAGAAGGGGTGCGATACATGTTATCGGGTAAGTAACAGTGTATAGCAAAGTTTCTTACATTTAAACAGATGTTTTCAGACAGCAGGATGTCAGTCCTCACATATGGGTGACATTATCTGATGGAGCCCAGCATGAAAAACTTTAATCAAAGTTTCTAGAACTTTGACAGGGCCTCACTGGGCATGCCCATGTCATGCAGTTATACCACGTGTAGATATGGGATCCGTTCAGTCACATAATTTGCATAAAAATAAATTATAGAAGCCAAGTCCATGTGGAAATGAGCAGGTTTCGTGAAGACTAACATCCTACTGTCCTTGGAGAATACCTGTTGCAAGTAAGCAACTCTACTTTCTCCAAGGACAAGCAGGATGGTAGTCCTCGCATATGGGTAATTCCCAATTTAAAAAAAGGAGTAACAACAAATCAGTGCCAAGGGGCACAAGAATGGAGAAATTACTTACCCGATAATTTTGTTTTCCTTAGTGTAGACATATGGACTCAGGACCAGTGAGTTTATGCTCCCCTGCCAACAGATGGAGAAGGAGCAAGCTAACATCACAATGTATATCACCCTGCAGTGACCCCAGCCTGCCAGTATTCTCTTCAAAAGCAACTGTGGACAGACTTAGCAAAAAACTTTATTAAAAACATGATTAAAAACAGATAACCAGAACACTGAACTCACATAAGATTCTAGGTACCCCAAGCTAAGGGCTGGATGAACACTTACTAGTAATCCCTTGGGACCCAGAGCCCCACAGGAGGACTACTGACACACTCATGAGGCAGCCGAGGGCGGGAAGCTGAGTCCCTCTGTCTACACTAAGGAAAACAAAATTAACATAAGTAATTTCTCCATTTCCTAGCATGCAGACAGATGGACTCAGGATCATTGGGATGTACCAAAGCTACTCATCAACAGGGTGGAAGGCTGCCCACAGTCCAGTCAATACCGCATATGCAGAATGAGAGGGATCTTAATCGAACAAGGAAGAACACCCTGCTCCTCACACCAAGCCTCAAAAACTCTCCAAACCTGCAATTAAGCCAAGGAAGTGGAGAACTTGCGAGCGCGGAGTAAAGTGGTAGTCACTGCAGAGGAATAACCAAGCTTTAACAAACCATAAGACAGAATAGAGTTGGATCCTCATGAAGAACCAGTCCCTGCTAAAACAGATCCATGTATGGTGGTATTAAATGGCAGTAGGAAGAGAACTGTATTGGCATTTAATATGCATTTATTCACTTTACTGGCTTTCTGAAGGAATAAATAAGAACATAAGAACATGCCATACTGGGTCAGACCAAGGGTCCCATCAAGCCCAGCATCCTGTTTCCAACAGTGGCCAATCCAGGCCATAAGAACCTGGCAAGTATCCAAAAACTAAGTCCATTCCATGCTACCGTTGCTAATGGCAGTGGCTACTTTCTAAGTCAACTTAATTAATAGCAGGTAATGGACTTCTCCACTCCTTTTTTAAACACAGCTATACTAACTGCACTAACCACATCCTCTGGCAACAAATTCCAGAATTTAATTGTGCGTTGAGTGAAAAAGAACTTTCTCCAATTAGTTTTAAATATGCCCCATGCTAACTTCATGGACTGCCCCCTAGTCTTTCTATTATCCGAAAGAGTAAATAACCGATTCACATCTACCCGTTCTAGACCTCTCATGATTTTAAACATCTCTATCATATCCCCCCCTCAGTCGTCTCTTCTCCAAGCTGAAAAGTCCTAACCTCTTTAGTCTTTCCTCATAGGGGAGCTGTTCCATTCCCCTTATCATTTTGGTAGCCCTTCTCTGTACCTTCTCCATCGCAATTATATCTTTTTTGAGATGCAGCGACCAGAATTGTACACAGTATTCAAGGTGCGGTCTCACCATGGAGCAATACAGAGGCATTATGACATTTTCCGTTTTATTCATCATTCCCTTTCTAATAATTCCCAACATTCTGTTTGCTTTTTTGACTGTCGCAGCACTCTGAACCGATTTCAATGTGTTATCCACTATGACACTTAGATCTCTTTCTTGGGTTGTAGCACCTAATATGGAACCCAACATTGTGTAACTATAGCATGGGTTATTTTTCCCTATATGCATCACCTTGCACTTATCCACATTAAATTTCATCTGCCATTTGGATGCCCAATTTTCCAGTCTCACAAGGTCTTCCTGCAATTTATCACAATCTGCTTGTGATTTAACTACTCTGAACAATTTTGTGTCATCTGCAAATTTGATTATCTCACTTGTCGTATTTCTTTCCAGATCATTTATAAATATATTGAAAAGTAAGGGTCCCAATACAGATCCCTGAGGCACTCCACTGTCCACTCCCTTCCACTGAGAAAATTGTCCATTTAATCCTACTCTCTGTTTCCTGTCTTTTAGCCAGTTTGCAATCCACGAAAGGACATCGCCACCTATCCCATGACTTTTTACTTTTCCTAGAAGCCTCTCATGAGGAACTTTGTCAACAGCCTTCTGAAAATCCAAGTATACTACATCTACCGGTTCACCTTTATCCACACGTTTATTAACTCCTTCAAAAAAGTGAAGCAGATTTGTGAGGCAAGACTTGCCCTGGGTAAAGCCATGCTGACTTTGTTCCATTAAACCATGTCTTTCTATATGTTCAGTGATTTTGATGTTTAGAACACTTTCCACTATTTTTCCTGGCACCGAAGTCAGGCTAACCAGTCTTTAGTTTCCTGGATCGCCCCTGGAGCCCTTTTTAAATATTGGGGTTACATTTGCTATCCTCCAGTCTTCAGGTACAATGGATGATTTTAATGATAGGTTACACATTTTTACTAATAGGTCTGAAATTTCATTTTTTAGTTCCTTCAGAATTCTGGGGTGTATACCATCCGGTCCAGGTGATTTACTACTCTTCAGTTTGTCAATCAGGCCTACCACATCTTCTACGTTCACCGTGATTTGATTCAGTCCATCTGAATCATTACCCATGAAAACTTTCTCTATTACGGGTACCTCCCCAACATCCTCTTCAGTAAACACCGAAGCAAAGAAATCATTTAATCTTTCCGCGATGGCCTTATCTTCTCTAAGTGCCCCTTTAACCCCTCGGTCATCTAACGGTCCAACTGACTCCCTCACAGGCTATCTGCTTCGGATATATTTTAAAAAGTTTTTACTGTGAGTTTTTGCTTCTACAGCCAAAGAACACCTCTCTATCACATACCCCCTCAAGTCATCTCTTCTCCAAGCTGAAAAGTCCTAACCTCTTTAGTCTTTCCTCATAGGGGAGCTGTTCCATTCCCCCCTTATTTTGGTCGCCCTTCTCTGTACCTTCTCCATCGCAATTATATCTTTTTTGAGATGCGGCGACCAGAATTGTATACAGTATTCAAGGTGCAGTCTCACCATGGTGCGATACAGAGGCATTATGACATTTTCCGTTTTATTCACCATTCCCTTTCTAATAATTCCCAACATTCTGTTTGCTTTTTTGACTGCCGCAGCACACTGAACCAATGATTTCAATGTGTTATCCACTATGACGCCTAGATCTCCAAGCATTCGGGGCTTGGGGAGTGTGGGAGGGACAATCAGGATAGATCTGGAATTTTAAGGAAGGATCATGGCTACTTGCGGGCTGCTTATTATTTTATTGGAGGCAGCAGGGCTGCTCAGACAGTACGTAATTTATTGGAAGGGATCGTAAAAGAGTAGGAGGGACTGAAGCCACTGCATTAAAAACCCAATATCCAGTAAGCTAAGGGCTAAATTACCCAGATAACTTTAGCCAAGTATATTCAGTGACATATTTTTCCCACTGACTATTTAGCTAAAGTTATCCAGGTAACTTTATCTGAATAAATTTGCTGCTGGCCGGCTTACAGATATTTCACGAGAGAGAAAGAGGATACGTGCTTATCTTGCAGCACGGACAAGAGAGACTGAAGGGCTCAAGATTCGTCATGCTGGAACTCCCCCGCACATATTCAGTAGCAAAAGCTCTACTTGAGCTACAGATGGATCCGTCCAATACCAGATGACTTCACCAGCATTTCATGGCCAATTCAGCCCTGCTTGTCAGAGAAATATTTCTTCACAGGAACAGTAATGGATGCATGGAATAGATTCACAGTGAAAGTGGTATAGATAAGAATTACTACAGAATTTTAAAAAATGCATGCATAGGATAAGCACAGAGGATACTTATTAGTGAAGGAGAAGATAGGGAAACTGGTGACAAATTAATGCAACAAGAATGAAATTGGGCAGACACGATGGTGTTATACTCATTTCTATTTTCATAAGCAGGTGAGCAAAGAATACAGAAAAATAAAATATCCACAGTAACATTACATGAGTAATATTTCAAAGTTCTGGCTCAAGCTTGGTGAATGGCAACTCCCACCTTTTCTCCCACTCTGCATATTAAAGATTCTAATCGGTCCTCAATTTCAATGGGTTCAGAGGTTCTCCTCCTTTTGTGCGACTGTCCTCCTGTGAATTAAACACGAAAAAAATTAAGAAGGCTATTTTTTCATGTGCTCAGCACAGGCTTTATCTCAGATGAACATAACCCTATTCTTACACCTTCTCTGCTGGAAGCCCTAAGAGCCCATTCCACCTTGGTTTTCAAAACTGAGAGCATCAGTGCAATTAAAATTTGAGAAGAAAACTACTATATCATTCCCTCTGCTTGAGAGTTTAGGTTATAGCTTAGCTCTAGGGAGGAGTCAAAAACTTAAAAAAAAAAAACCAGGTTGAATTTCTATAGATACTAATAATTCTTACAAAACAGTTTTCTCCATCGTGAAACATTTTTCAGATGCTTTCCCCCGTCTTGCAAATAAGCAGTACTATCCAGAGTCCCCCAACTATCAACATGCCCATGTCTCATCTATTGCTTTCTTTTTTGGTGTCAATCTAAAGCTTTCCTTTGTATCCTTATGTTTCTACATGGATTAAAATTAAAATGTGCATCTTCTATTAAAACCACACCTCCCTTATCTCCTTCTATATCCCCTCATCAGGATGTTCAGGCAATAGTCATTCTTTCTACGCATTAGTGTGACACCTCATGATATCCTAATGAGGATCAGGAAAGCAGTCCCTCATTTACAATGGTGCAAATTGGTTATGCAGGAAGAGCTTTCAAGGATAAAATAAGATGCCAAATAAAAAAATATTAAATCCTATCTGCCAAATTAATTTTTTTAAATGCATTAACTTTAAAATGTCTGTGCAACTACTAAGGCCATTTTTAATTAAATAGCTGAATATATAGTGTAAAACCTTCACCTTAAAATGGCTTTATAAAAAAGCAATTTTTATAAATAAAAGCAACATTTTACTTAAAACTATTTCTGTGGCATGATAAATTTGTTTAAGACAAGCAACACTTTACTGTAAAAGGATTCCAGTATTAGGCCCTAATTGTAATAAGGTACACTTGGGCTGTCCACACACTTTTGTGTGTGTACAGCTTTACTCCTGATATAACAAGGAGAATAGCACACAAAAATCTGCACACAAATGGGAGTAAAACTCCATACAAATCAGCACGCCTACATACAAACTGAGAAATTACTACTTACATCACAATTTCCTTTTCTATAGGACAGACAGGTGAATCCAGATCCAGTGGGTTATGCATCTCTACCAGCAGATGGAGACAGAGCAAAGCTGACATCACAGTATAAAAAAGCCCACCAGTATTCTCCACAAAAGCCAACAGTGAACAAACTAACAAAAACTTGATTAAATTCAGATAACCATCCCAGTACTCAGCCAACAGGAAACACTGAGCTCAGACAAAGAATGTATTAACACTAGTCTAGGGACTGGACTAACACTTACCAGTAACCCCTGGAACACATAGCCACACAGGAGGACCATAGCACAATCATTCAGCAACGAAGGGCAGGAAGTTGGATTCATCCATCTGTCCTAAAGAAAAGGAAATTATCAGATAAGTAGTAATTTCTCATTTCTCAACATACAGACAGATGAACCAGTAGGATATACCCAAGCTACTCCTGAATAGGGTGGGAGGTTACCTGCAGTCTAGTTAAGAAAAAAAAAAGGATTGCCTGCACATCCAGACGATAATACCTAGAAAAGGTGTGTAAGGAGGATCACGTCGCAACTCAGCAAATGTCGATGGAAGACAACAATTTAACTTCCACCCATGACACTGCCTGAGCCCTAGTGGAATGAGCCCTAACCTGACTAAGCAATAGCTGTTCAGCATCCATATCTGTGTCTGTGACTACCTCCTTAATCCAGCAAGCTACCATAGCCCGCAAAGCCAGTTCACCCTGTATACTTCAATCGTGGAGAACAAACAAGCGTTTAGTTTTCATGAGAGGTCTACAAAACTCAAAAATACCTCACATATGTGTCTCAACATCCAAGGGCCACAACAGGCAATATTCCTCCACATCTCTCTCCCTATCCAGGGACGGCAGGGAAATGGACTGAAAATGAAGTGAAAATCCAAAACCACTTTTGGCAAAAAGGAAGGAACAGTACACAGCTGAATCGATCCTGGAGTCACTCGAAGGAACGGCTCCCAGCAAGACAAGGCCTGCAGCTCTGATATTTGCCACAAGAAACAGTTTCAAGGTCAGTAACCGCAAGGAAAGGTTACACATCAGTCAACATGTAGGGCCCGCTAAGAAATCCAAAACCAGATTAAGACTCCACAAGGGCACCAGTTACTGCACGGGAGGACGAAGATATTTCATTCCTTTCAAGAAAAGGGCCACATCTGGATGAGCCAACAAGGGTCCACCATTTACCTGACCCCTGAAACAAGCAAGAGCCGCTACCTGTACCTTTAAAGAATTAAGGGCCAACCCTTTATTCAATCCATCCTGCAAAAATTCCAAAATGAGCGGGATCTTAACCGAATGAGGAAAAACCCCTTGATCTTCACACCAAGCCTCAAACACTCGCCAAATCCGCACATAGGCTAAGGAAGTGAAGAACTTTCTTGCTCATAGCAAGGTGATAATCACTGTAGTAGAATATTCACACTTCAGCAAGCAAGCCCTCCAAAAGGGCCATACCGCAAGACAAAATTGAGTCAGATCTTCGTGAAGAACAGGCCCCTCCCACAACAGATCCCTTTGCGCCAGAAATCGGGGGGGGGGGGGGGGAGTCTACCAGGAGCCTTCGCAGATCTGCATTCTATGGTCTCCTGGGCCAATCTGGTGCCACCAGAAGCACCATCCCTCTGTGACTCTCGACCCTCCAAACCACTCTGTCCAACCTGGGCCACGGAGAAAAGCATAAAGCATCTTGTCCTCCAGCCATTCCTGTACAACAGCATTGATGCCCACTTTGGATCTCTCTGGCGACTGAAAAATCAAGGAACCTTCGCATTGTGAGAAGTCACCTGCAGGTCCAGAAATGGAGGGCCCCAGCAATCCACTATCAACTGAAACGCCTCGTCTGACAAATCAGTTCTCATGGGTCCAGACTCTGCCTGCTGAGAAAGTCTGCTCTTTCATTGTCTTTTCCTGCAACGTACGAAGCTGAGATCACCTGAAGATGCACTTCCGCCCATTCCATAAGTTGGTCTATTTCCTGCAACACTTGCTGGCACTTGGTTCCTCCCTGCCTATTGATGTAAGCCACTGTCATTGCATTATCAGAAATTATCCGGACCGCTCGACCCTGCAACCTGTGCTGAACTGCAAGCATGTCAACCAGAACGCCTGGACTTCCTGCCGATTAATGTTCCAGAAAGACTCATCTGCACTCCAGCACCCTTGTATTGTCAGTTCCTGACAATGAGCTCCCCAACCCTGGACACTCGCATCTTTCGTGAGTATTAGACAGTCCAGTGATTTTAGGGAAACCCCCTTTCTTAGATAATCCACTTGTACCACTCACTGTAGTTTAGAGCAGACTCCATCTGCAGGTGAAGCCAAATCGAATAGTCCTGAGACTGTGGGCTCCGAGACAGCAAATGCATATGCACCCTCGACCTAGACTCTGGAAGTTGTGCCATGGGCATCAATCTGAGTACTTATAGGACCACAATGCTGGGCGTATTGTGTTCAAACATACCTGTGCCAATAACTTCTGAATACGACCCTCCGGCAAAAAAACCCTGCCCTGTTTCATGCTGAACCAAATACAGAGATACTCTAGCAACTGAGATGGCTAAAGACTGCTCTTGGCCAGGTTCACCACCCAACCAAGCTCCTGCAACAAGAGGGTCACCTTCCATGTCACCAGGAGGCTCTCGTCCAGAGACTTGGCCCAAATTAGCTAGTAATCCAAGTATGGGTGAACCAGAATCCCATCCTCTCTCAATTCTGCCGTCACCACCAGCATAACCTTGGAAAAAGTTCTGGGCGCGGTGGCTAGACGAAAAAGCAATGCTCGAAACTGATGACTTCCCAAAACCGCGAATCGCAAAAAACGGTGGTGCTCTAGCTGGATGTGAAAATGCAGTTATGCCTTGGACAGATCCAAGATGGTCAAAAACTCCTGACTGTACTGCCATTATCACAGAGCACAAGGTTTCCATGCGAAAATGAGTCACTCACAAATGATAGTTGATTCCTTTGAGATCCAGGATGGAACAAAAAGAGCCCTCCTTCTTGGGCACAACTACATAAATGGAATATCAGCCCGTATTTTCTGGAGACACAGGCACTAGAACTACAGCCCTCAGACTGAGGAGTCTTGACAATGTACACTCCACTGCCTGCTTTTTCTGCGGGGAATGGCAGGGAGACACCATGAACATGTCCCCAGGAACACTGTGAAACTCCAGCGCATATCCATCTCGTATCACCTCCAAGACCCACTGGTCTGACATGATTTTGACCCACCTCTGATAAAAGAGAGAGAGGGGGACCCCCTATCTCCCATTCCCGGGAGGGGTAGGTCGGCACACCTTCATTGGAAGGCTCAGGGGTTCCACTAACAGAGTCTGCCCCCCGTCTGGGATGAAAGAACAGAGACCTACTGAAAGGTCGAGTCCTCTGAAAGGCCACTCCTCTGTAGGATCAAAAATGCTTGGATCCCCTAGTACAACCTCTCATGCTAAAGGAGTGTGGCATAAGCTTCTCATCCTCTGGCAACCAAAGTACCCGGGAATCATCCCATTTATTGGCCATTTTCTCCAACTTGCTCCCAAACAAGAGCAAGCCTTTAAAAAAGGCAACTTTGGAGAGCCTTGGAAGTCACATCGGTCGACCAATTTCTCAGCCATAACTGATACCTGGCTGCTGTTCCTGAAACCACCCCTCTGGATGAGGCGTGGACCAAATTGCAGCCCGCATCTGCCAAAAAGGTGGCTGCTGGCTCCATTACTGCCCTGGAATTCACTCCAGATTCAGCGACCCCCTGAGAGAGAAGTAAACAGGAGCAAGCCACCAGAGAACAACAAGAAGCAATCTGCAAAGTCACTGTCACTGCTTCACATGCTTGCTTAAGGATGGCTCCAATCCTTCTATCTTGCACATCCTTCAAGGCTGCTCCTCCCTCCAGGGAGATAGTCAACCGCTTGGAGACGGCACACACAAGTGTATCCACTTTTGGAAAACGCAACCTCTCTCGCCACTGGATCCAGGGGGTTCAGGTCTTCCAAGACTCGATCCCCCTTGAAATTAGCCTCCAGGGTGCCCTACTCAAGATCAATCAATTCTTGAATGGCCTCCATAAACAGAGAAAAAAAAACAAGAGACTTTACTCAAAGAAACCAAAACGGTACTCCCAGCATCTTTAATGTCTGAGAAATTAGAGCCAGTAACTCATCTCTATGAAAGAACCGCAATATAGTCCTATACGATTCCAATCCCGGAGAAATTTCCCCATTCTCCAAAGAGTAAGGATCGGCCTCATCATTCGTGCCATCTGGATCCCTATCAGGTAGGCTGCCCTCCTATCTAGTTCTACTTCGACGCTTAACTGCAGCACCAGGCATACAGGAAGTCACCATTTGCGACACTGACCTGCCAGATTGGTAGAGGCCGAGGACTGCACCTGAAGAAAGGATTGCAATCCTTGAAAAAATTCCACCCAAGAAAAGGCAAAGGATCTATGCCAAAACTAGGATGCATCTGCCCTGTCCCCCCTGACAAACCAATTAAGGGAGTTCCAAGGTCAGGTGCCCCTTCTGACACGTTTTTACCCAGGCCCTCATCAGGCTGAGAAGAACCGGACTTAATAAAATCAGACAAAGGCAATTCTTCCTGAGCCTTCAAGCAGTGCTGGCACAAGGTATAGGGAATGCCAGGCTAAGATGCCCGAATATGACAGGCAGCAGACAGGGTAAAGTGCTTAGGTTTCTTAGTTATAGACACCATCAGTCTGTCAGTATGATTAACAGGTGACTGAAAGGTGTGCATCCAGCTGAAATCGCACTGTAAAAAATAGGCATCCAAAATTTTAGCGTACAACCCTGTGCTTGATCAGCACCCAAAAACAGAGTTCCTCAATGATTACAAGAAAGCGTGCACCTTATTCAGACCCCACTACCAACTGGATGCCCAAGCAGGCATCCAACTATGCATCCAAAAACTGCGGGCACACCTGGATACAGTCGCATGAACTGAAGAGGAAAGCCTAATGCGCAGGACAACATGCAAAAACACAGCCTAAAAGCGGTGCACAGGAAAAAGTCTAAGAACAAGGCCTAGCCCAAAAGGGCTGCTCAGCCTGCCTTTAAACTACCTCGGAGGCAGGAACAAACATTGGATCGGATCGCTAAGCACAGAGACCAGAGGAAGGAGATAGCCCTATAAAAATCCCTCCTTCTCTGTTCTGTTTTTTTGGGGTTTTAAGCTTTACCTGAGCTCAGCCCATCCCAGCTGGGTACAGAGTCTATGTCCAGCTGCGGGAGGAGAGGGCATATATTGTCACACCACGCTCAGCTTTCTGCACCCAATGCCTTTCAGCTGTTGCAACAGCTAAGTCCATGACAGCTGAAAAACCAGCTACCAGACCAAGGAATTCATCCAAGGAACCACAGAAATCATCTCAGGAATTCTCAACTGGGGGAGGGACCATTTGGTATCACCGCAGGAGAGCGGGGCAAATTCAGTTTCCTTCTTTCTTTCTCTTTCTAAAACTTGAAGCAATCCCCACTAGGGAGATGCATGTCCACCATCTACTGGAGATGGAGAATACTGGCAGGTTGTCACTGCAGGGTATATATACTGTGATATCAGCTTAGCTCCATCTCTATCTGCTGGTAGAGGTTCATAACCCACTGGTTCTGGATTCATCTGGCTGGACACTAAGAAAAGCATGTTAATCAAGGTATTACTTAATACTCCCCAATGCAGAGAAATGTGTAAGTTTTACTCATGTTTTCTTAACACTTGAAACTTAACTCCTACAGAGGTGGAGTAAAGTTTCTGGGGCTAGTATCAGCCTATGGGGCTGAAGTCAGATTTCGTAGCATGGGGGTCTTATACTTGGCACTGATGTGCATAAAAACACAGTTTGTACACAAATCACATTTTCCTTGCATAAATGCAAAATTATTCTTACCTGATAATTTGTTCTCCTTTACACCTGCTAGAACAGTCCTCACCATAGGGATTTCCTCTTCCATAGCTGGTGCAGAGAACATGCCTTCAAGCTGTTTGCTGTGACATCACTTCACCTATAAAGGAGGCATGCCCGAGGCAATCCCCAGTAGCCTTCTGCCAATGCTAATCTCTTTAGCCGGACTGCCCTATTTTGGATAAATGCTAAGAAATCCATTTCAGCGAAAAAATACAGCTTAAAAAGGCCCCCTGAGGACTCATCCAACTCCTTGGGACTGGGGTACTCCGTCCCATCACTTTTGGATAAACCTGTGTCTGTTCTGGCTTCCTCCATGCCGAGAACCCATCGGCACTGCGAAAAAGCAGGGTGACTAGTGTAAGTTCAATGTAAAGAACAACATGTTCCATTCTCTGTAAAACAAAAAAGAAAATTTCTAAAAGTGCTTTGCCCCTTCACATATAGGGGCTGGAAGCCTAGCCACAATCCAACCAAGCTAGGCAAACAGAAAAAAAGGCAAACAAGAGTGGAAGATACCTTTGCCCCTGGCTGCTGGTAGGGGGTGGGGGGGGGGGGGGGGCAGAGAGATGAGACGGGGACATCGCAGGAGAAGAAATACCTCTCTTCTTCTAAAAGCTCCTTTCTTGCATTCCCTTTACCCCCTTGTATTCTTTGCTCACACTGGGCGGGAACCAGACTTGTTTAGCAGGTGTCAAGGAAAGCAAATTATCAGGTAAGAATAAATTTTGCATTCCTTATCCCCCTGCTAGACCAGTCTTCACCACAGGGATACACAAAAGCTATCAGTCTCTAGGACAGGAGGCCACGAATGTGGTACCTAGGACCCTCACCCCGAAGGAGGCCTCTGAACTAGCCCAAACATCCACTCTGTAGTGCTTAGTGAAGAAGTGCAGGGACATCCATTTGGCTGCCCTGCAAATCTCCTCCAGGGGCACCCTCAACATCTCTGCCCATGATTTTGCCTGGGTCCTTGGAGTGTGCCCAAAGGCCTCGTAGCACCCTTTTACCTTTCAGAGTATAGGCTGTGCCAACAGTCTCCTTAATCCATCTGGCCAGAGTTGCTTTAGCGGCTGCCTCCCTTTTGCGTGCACCACCAAGTAAGGCAAACAGTCTTCTGTTTTCCTGAATGGGTTTGTGATTTTGAGGACCCGCATTAATTTCTGCTTGACATCCAGCGAATGCAACTCAGTCTCCCCCTTGTTTAGCTTAGTCTTCTTGAAGGCTGGCAGTTTGATAGTCTGGTTGAGATGAAAGGAAGAGAGAACCTTAGGCAACAAGGAGGGAGGCAAAGACCAAGTTTGGATCTCTGCAGAAGAGGGCCTGAATCTCAGTGATCTCCCTAGCTGAACAGATAGCCACTAAGAACACCACTTTAAGTGAGAGGTCCTTAAGCGATGCCTGCCTCAGAGGCTCAAAGGGAGGGCTTGTCAAGACCTTAAGTACCAGGTTAAGGTCCCAAGGTGGGACTGGGGGCGGAAAGCTAGTTTAAGACGCTTTACCCCCCTTAAGGAAGTACACCACATCCGGGTGTGTTGTAACACGGCGCTTCTTAACTGAGCCCCAGAAAGCTGAGATAGCCACAAGCAATACTCTCAAGGAGCTGAGATAGACCCTTGTCCAGCCCCAACTGGATGAACTCCAACATGTGTTCCACCTGGTTTTCTACAGGGACATCCCATTGTTGTGGCAGAACACCTCAAATATGTGCCATATTCAGATATAGGCTAGCAAAGTTGTCCACTTCCTGGCTTTCAACATGGTAGAAATGACGTTGGGGGGGGGGGGGGGGGGGGGGGGAGAATACCCCTTCCTATTCAGGCATGCCCTTTCAAAGGCCATTACGCAAGACAGAATGGAGCAGAGTCTTCCAGGAATATGGGGCCTTACAGAAGGAGGCCCTTCCCCTGTGGAAGGGGCAGAGGCGGACCTTCCAGTAACCTCTAGACATCCGCGTACCATGCTCTCTTTGACCAGTTTGGAGCTCCTATGATGACTAAAGACATCTGGTTTTCTATTTTCTCCAGTGTCCTCATTATCAATGGCCATGGGGGAAACACGTACAGCGGGCCTCTAGTTGGCCAGAGGACCATCAGGGCAACTATTCTGCTGGAGCATGGTTCCCTTCTTTGGGTGAAGAATTTTGTCTTCACGCTGAGTCAGGACACCACAGGTCCATCATTGGCAGCCCCTGATTGGACACGATCCTGAGGATCTTGGCTCAGCTCCTATTCTCCCTGATCTAATTTGTTCCTGCTTAGGAAGTCCACCTCGATGTTCAAGACGCCCCCAATGTGGACTGCAGTCAGGCTCGCCAACCTCTACGCTGCCCAAGCACAAACTGCCACCATCTCGTGTGCTAGCACCCGACTCTGTGGGTGCCCCCTGGTGGTTCACATATTCCACTGCCGTGGCATTGTCTGAGAGTACTTTGACCGGCCTGCCTTTTAATGATGGAAAAAAAGGCTATGAGTGCCCAGCTAATAGCCTGCAATTCAAGTCTGTTTATGTGCCAGGACTTTTCCTGCTGGTCCCACTGCCCAACCCTGGCAATGAGCTCCCCAGCCTAAAGTGCTAGTGTCTGTGGCAGTGTGATTCATTCTGGCGTGGCTAGGCTAACCCCCCCTTACACTTAAGAGGAGTTTTCCTGGGCTGTTTTGGCCCGAATGAGCCACTTGTCCAGGTAGGGATGGACTCAAATACCCTGCTTGTGCAGCCTTGCTGCTGCTACCACCATTACCTTCGTAAATGTCCTCTGTTCAATTGCGATGCCAAAAGAAAGGGCTCGAAACTGAAGTGTTTGCTCAATACACAGAAGCATAAGAGGTTCTGGTGAGATTCCCTTACCAGTATGTGGAAGAATGGCTCGGCTAAGTCTAGGGATGAGACACACTCCCCCTTCTTCACTACCACTATAACTGAGCGCAAGGTTTTCATGAGGAAATGTGGAACACTAAGGCATTTGACGAATTCCTTGAGGACTAGTACAGGCCGGAAGAAGCCATCCTTCTTGGGCACCATGAAATAGATAAGAGTAGGTTCCAATGCCCTACTCCCCAGATGGGACAGGGCAAACTGCTCGGCTAAGGTAGATTCTATCGCCACCACCTTGTCTGGTGATGAGCAGGGAGAGGCCATGAATATCTGGGGTACTGACCTGAACAGTTCGAGTACATACCTTACACAGATCACTTCAAGTACCCAGTGGTCTGAGGTGATGTAGTTCCACTCTGAATAGAATCCCTGCAGGCACCCTCCCACTGGGACCACTCTCGGGGGGGACGCCCAGAGTATCATTGGGAAGGGCAACTAGGGCCTGCTCCTGCCGCAGAGTCGGACCTGGAGCACCTGGCCTCTCAAAAAGGCCGATTCCTAGGCCTCCTTGCCCACTGACTGGAGGGGCTGCTAAACTTGCGCCTAAAAGTCTCAGACGTTGGCACCTCTGATGCCTAGCGCTGTGCCTTGGTCTGTCCTTAGGGAGCCTCTGGGGCTTCAAATCCCCCAGGCCCTTTACTAATGTATCTAGCTCCTCCCCGAAAAGCAGACCCCCTTTAAAAGGGAGCTTACCCAGACAGGTCTTTGAAGTTTCATTTGCAGCCCAATCTCTCAGCCAGACAGTCTCCTTATGGCCACTTCCGAGGCCAAGGTCCGAGCGGCCATCCTGAGGAGGACATAAAGGGTATCCATCAGGAAAGCTACCCCTGATTCAATTCTGGCCACTGCTGGACCCAGCAGACTACTGCCTGAGCAACATAATTTCCACAAATGGAGGCCTGTAGGGCCCATGTATTGGGGGCAAATGATTGCCTGAATAAGCTTTCAATCTTCCTATCCTGTTGGTCTCTCTGGGCCGAACCTCCTTCTACAGAGATAGTAGTCCTTCGGGTAACTACCGATTCCAAGGTACTGACCTTGGAAAATTTGAGGCGGAAATCCCTCATATCCTGGGGCAAGGGATAGGCTTTGCCCAGGATTTTTGTCCTCCTGAGAGGGCCCGGGGGGGGGGGGGGGGGTTCCCACTCCATTATAATCATATCCTTTAGGGCCAGGTGAAAGGGAAATGATTCCTAGCACTTCTTCCACCCCAGGAGAATGGGGTCCCCTTCTGGGTGGTCCTCCTTCCTGGGATCTACAATCTTGATGGCCGCCAGGGTACTAGTAATTAGCGCTCGCAGCTCCTCCCTGCGAAAAAGGGCACCACCGCTGCATCTGCCTCATCTTCTGAGGAATTCTCTTGCTTCTCTGAAGAAAACGAGTCCAGGCTGGGAGAACTTCCTCTGGACTCCTTGAGGAATGCCCCAGGCTCATGAAGATTCTGGGCCTTTTATGGAGAGGCCCCTGACCTACAATTCCCTAAGGGTCCAGAGGGACTTGGATGTTATGCAAAGCCTGGTATGCTTGGTGCATTAGCAGCACAAAGTCTGCTGAAAAAAAAAAAATCACCAATGGGACTCCCGGGGATACTGAATAGCTGAAGCATTGCCACCTCGTCTCGTCCCCTCTTCTTCCTTGCCTACGGAAGGCTCACCGCCCAACTGTTCTATAGGGGCGGGGGGAGGGAGAGATTCGGGATCACCCGCAGGCAGATGTGCTTTGCAGAGGGATCCTGCCACAGTCGGTAGCCTCTTGCTCCCACAGGCAGGACATCTCCTGCCTCTTAACATTTATTTATTTGGCACTTTTATATACAGATATTCATGTAAAAAATTACATATCACTTCGGTTTACAGTAACACAAGAACAAGCATGTAAGAATGCATTACATCAAACAAGGGATATAAGAACTGGGGTCAACAGAACCAATAAATAGTAGGCTCTTCCAGAGAGCAGGAGATTAAAAGGGACAAAGTCATATTACTAAGAGATTAAACACAGTGTCAAGTTAATAGGGTACATAACTTGGATTGATCATCTGACATAGTAAGCTTAAACAGCGAGCTAGTCCATTACTAGAAGAGGTATAATGCTGGAGAGATCTTCTGTAATTAGGGGGAAGGCTTGTTCGAACAGCCAGGTTTTGAGTCTTTTTTTTTTTAAGGTAATCGGGCATCGTTCTAGCCGGAGCTCTGGTGGGAGAGCGTTCCATTCCGGAGGGCCAGCTGTGGAAAGAGCTCGTTTCCTTAGTGTGGTTTTGGCGGGGGGGGGGGGGGGGGGGGGGGGGGGCTGGCATAGAGAGTATCTCTGTAGGCAGATCTCACCGGTCTGGAGGGTAAGTGGGGATGAAGTGGGATATTAAGAGCCAAAGGAGTGAGATTGTGAATGACTTTGTGTAGGACCATTAGGACTTTGTACATAATTCTAAATTTGATTGGGAGCCAATGCAGGTTCCGCAGGATGGGTGTGATATGATCTCTTTTGTTGGTCTTAGTCAAAATCCTGGCTGTGGCGTTCTGCAACATCTGTAAGGGTTTGATGGTGTTTGCTGGGAGACCGAGCAGAAGCGAGTTGCAGTAGTCAATTTTTGAAAAAATGATTGATTGGAGAACTGTTCGGTAATCTTGGAAGTGGAGGAGCGGTCTCAGCAGTTTTAGGATTTGTAATTTAAAAAAGCAATCCTTTGTGGTATTATTGATAAATTTTTTTAGGTTCAGTTGATTGTCCATGATGACTCCGAGGTTTCTTACTTGGGAGGAGAGGGATGGTTGAACGGTGGGATGATTGTTGGAAACTACATAACTGACATCCTGAGAGACTAGGTCATCCTGACAGACTAGGAGGAGTTCAGACTTGTTGGTATTAAGGATTAATACCAAGGTGGTTGATAGATTGAAGGCAGTTGTTCCAGAAGCAGAGGGTTTTGTGTAGAGCATCAGTAATCGGGATGAGTATTTGCACATCATCGGCGTATATATAGTGAGTTGGCTTAAGGTTGGAGAGGAGCTGCCAAAGCGGGAGAAGGTAAATGTTGAAAAGGGTAGGGGATAGGGAGAAGCCTTGCGGAACTCCCAGGGTTGAGCTGACGGGATGTGATTCTTTGTTGTTGATTTTGACCTTGTAGAATCTGTTTTTGAGGAAAGACTTGAACCAACTAAGTGCGGTGCCTTTGATGCCGATGTCAGCTAGCCGATCCACAAGAATTGAGTGGTTTACAGTGTCGAAGGCGGCTGATAAGTCGAGGAGAATGAGCAGACAAGGTCGTTTATTGTCTAGGTTCAGAAGTATGGTCTCTGTTAGTGAAATTAAGAGGGCTTTTGTGTTTAGAGATTTACGGAAGCCAAACTGAGATTGGGCTAAGATTTTGTTTTCGTCCAGATATTCCGAAAGTTGTTTGACTATTTTTTCCAAGATTTTAGAGATGAATGGAAGGTTAGCTATAAGGCAGAAGTTGGCCGGGTCGTCAGGGGACAAATTAGGTTTTTTTCAGTAGCGGTTTGAGAATGGCAAGTTTCAGGGGGTCTGGAACTAGGCCTTGTGTTAAGGAGCAGCTAATGATTTCTGCAATAGGCTTGGCGATGGCTTTATGGATGGAGATGAGTAGATTTGATGGGATCGCATCCATGGGGTGAGGTGCAGGTTTGAGCTTCTTTAGTATGGTTTCTATCTCTAAGGAGGAAGTAGGTTCGAAGGCTTCCAAGACTTGTGGTCTGTTGTAGAGAGGCTGAGTAAGGGGGGGGGGGGGGGGGGGGAAGGAGGCTGACCCTTATTGGCAATTAGCGGTGATAAAAGATTGGTGATTTTTTTCTTGAAGTATGAGGCGAGCTCTAAAGCTTTGCTAGCCGCTTGATCGTCCGGAAAAGTTGTGGGAGAAGGATCGGTGAGGGTAGAGACATATGAGAATAAAGCTTTCGAGTTGAAGATGAAGTGGTGGATTTTCCGTGAGAAGAAATCCCTCTTTGTTCAGAGGATGGAGATCCTGTAGCAGTCCATGAGAGATTTATACGCAGCATGGTTCATTGATGAAGGATTTTTACGCCAGACGTGTTCACTGCTTCTTAGTTCTTGCTTGAGGGTTTTTAGTTCTGGGGTGTACCAAGGTTTCCTGTTGTCTGTGTTAGTGCGAACAACTTTAGTGGTTAAAGGGCAAGTTAGGTCAGCTACTTTTTTGGTGATCTTGAACCATGAGGAGGAGGCCGAGTCTGCATCCGAAAGGTCCAGATGGTCTAATTCTATTGATAAGTGCAAGCTGAGGATGTCCGGGTTGCACAGTTTCCTGAATTGGACCGTGGTTTTTTGTAGCGGTTGGGAGGTGGGTTGGTTGGATTTCAAGATTGTGGTGATCAACCTGTGATCAGAGCGCATGTCGTTGTGGCAGAGGGGGTGAGGCTTTCATTTATGAAGATTAAGTTCAAAGTGTGTCCTGCTTTGTGTGTAGGTCCGTTAGTTATATGGGTTTCAAACAAATCATTAAGAGTGTCGAGAAATGTTTCACAGCTGGAGTGCGGAGTTGTATCCACATGGAGATTGAAGTCTCCCATTATTATAGTAGGGGCATCTGTGTTGATGTGTTTGGCTATACATTCAATTAGTGGAGAAGGGTCTGATTCCAGGCATCCAGGAGGTGCATAGGTAAGGCAGATTTGAAGGAGATTAGATTTGAATACAGCGAATTCAAGAGTGGCTGAAGAGTTTGCGTGCTGTAGAGATAGTCCTAGCTCTTTTTTTGAAGCTAATAGCAGACCTCCGCCTCTTTTTTTTAAGTCTGGGGATAGAAAAGACGTCATAGGTATGTATCGGGAGTTGGTTGATTAACCCTGTGTCCTCTGGTTTCAGCCAGGATTCGGTAATGGCGCATAAGTCAGGTTTGGCTTCCATTAGATAGTCAGAGGTGAGTTTTTTTCGTGAGGGATTGTGCGTTAAAGAGGGTTAAAGAGAAGAGAGTGAGGCCCAGAAGTTGATTCAGTGGTGAGATCATGATAGGAATAAGTCTTTTTTATTGAATGAAGGGAAATGAGGTGTTTAAAAGTTTTCTTCGATGGTTGCTGATGATCGGGATTGAGAAGGTGCGCATACCTTGGGTCTTACTGGAGGGGTTGGAAGGGGGGGGGGGGGGGAGGGCAAGGCTGAGATGAAAAAAATGGGGGGTAGGAAAATAGACAGATACCGGACTACGGTATAAAGGGAGCTCTCAAGTGAAGGTTTTTAACATCAGTTACTTACAGCTGTCCTAAGGTGCTGCACTAAGGGGCGCACAAAGGGACGGGCCCCTTTGTCGCGCACCTTCGGCGCGTGACGCCGGGTGGACGGGCTGGGGTTTAAATCCCCCGCGCGCCCTCCCTGATTGGTTGGAGCCGAGAGGAGGCAGAGAGAGCAGCAGCCTCGTGGCCGGCGCAGGAGCCGTCTGGGTAAGTGCAGAAGATTTAGGAGGGCCTTATCCCAATGGGCTTAAGCGCCGGTTTGCGCAGGCCCCCGCAGCAGTCTCGGTCCGATCAGTCCGCGGGTCCGGTCGGGAACTCAATCGCTGCCAGAAGGCACCAAATGCCGGCTTGCAGATGGGATGGCGACTAATGCTTGCAAGCCTGTTGCAGAGATGACCTCACCCAAGCAAGGGGGCCTGAATCTGAAAGCTTTCATGCCACAGCTCTGGAGCGAGGAGCTCCTCTCACCCTTTGTTCCACCAGGCACCAATTCTGCTTTCCCGGCACCTACTTCCTATTTGCCTCCTTCCTTTTTAGACTTTTTTTTTTTTAATTTATTGTGAGTCCAGTGGCAGGGGAGGGACAACAATAAGCAAAGCACTTAGGCTTCCTGTCTCCCCACGGGGAGGGGTAAGTCCCCTACTAGGGCAGTCGTTCCAGCCCTGGCAAGGACTGGGGCATAACTTGAGGGATATCATCGGGGGAAGCCAGATCACGACCCGGGAATTTAGACTGATGGGGGGAGTCCTACCAATCTTATCAGAGGAAAAAAAAAAAAAGAGTTAAGATGTCGAACAGCACTCGTCCATATTTGTTGTGAGACTAGGGACTGCCTCAGGCACACCTCCCTCATAGGGGAAGTGACGTCACAGAAAACAGCTTGGAGGCATGTTCTCTGTCTGCACCAGCTACAAAAGAGGAAATCCCTATGATGAGGACGGGTTTAGCAGAGGGATAAGGAAACATGGTTTGGCGCATTGTTGCGTTCAGAACATAATTCGTGCAAATAAAGCTTGAAGAGTACAAAAGAAAAGGCGCCTAAAAGTTGGGAGCACAACCTTCATGCTACTAAATTATATTGTGCTCCTAACTCACGCCTTGTATTCACAACTTTCAGGAGTACAACCTCCATGAACCTAGCCTAGGCACAATTTCTATGCACATAACTCCAATTTTGTGCGTATAATTTTAGAAGCACAACTCATGCATGCATACATGTTTCATGCATATTGAGCATGTTTGTGTGAATATTTTGCATTTAGCCTCCCAATATATTAGCATACCATTAACTAACTTCAATCGGGAGAAAAAATTTTTTTTGTATGAGTAAAGAAAATGTATTCTGAACTTCAATGCACATTTTGTATTCTCATCTGACTTCACCAGGGCCTTAGCTGGCTAATGAGAAGGTTAATGAGCACTGTGTAACCTTCCAAATGCCATAATCAGATAATTGAACCAGGGAAAGGTCCCACCATACCTGTCTCCCTCTCCCGATATGCCAACTATTAGCAGAAACAATGCAAGACACAGCAAAGCAGAGACAGAGGAGAAGCAATTTCCATATCTGCCTGTAGATTACACCTTCCCCTCTCTCTCTGCATATTTAATTTCCTATCACAAGAAAAAGGAAAATGTTTAAATATAACAAGCATTAACTATGCCATTTAAACTTTATGAAAAATATAAGAAGATAATTTTTGAAGAACTAAGTAATATGCAAGAAATTCTGAACATTTCAAGCCAAGACGTTTATTAGTCTTATCAGCATTTCAGGGTGAAGTGCAGTTAAAACTATACTTCCATGTCCTCTTTTTTTCAATACTGAGGGGTAGATTTTCTAAAAGTGCGCCCGCGCGTACTTTTGTTCGTGCACCAGGTGCAAACAAAAGTATGCCGGATTTTATAAGATCCGCGTATCCGCGCATATCTTATAAAATCCGGGGTCGGCACGCGCAAGGGGGTGCACATTTGTGCAACTTGCGCGCGCTGCCCGTTCCCTCCGAGGCCGCTCCGAAATCGGAGTAGCCTCGAAGGGAATTTTCCTTCGGCCTCCTCCCACCTTCCCCTACCTAACCCACCCCCCCAGCCCTATCTACACTCCCCCTACCTTTGTCAACAAAGTTATGCCTGCCTCTCGCTCGCGCCAGCGGGCTGCAGGCGCGCCATCACCCAACCCGGGGGCTGTTCCGGAGGCCTCGGCCGTTCCCCCGGGCCAGCACCACGCCCCCGACACGCCCCGAACGTCATACCGCCCCCCCCCCCCCCCCCTCGACGCGCGTCCTGGGGCTTGCGTGCGCCGCCGAGCCTATGCAAAATAGGCTTGGTGCGCACATGGGGGTTTTAAAAAGGGTTACGTGCATAACTTATGCGCTTAACCCTTTTAAAATCTACCCCTGAGTGCGCAGTAACAAAAATGTTTTCCTCATCAGGCACTAGCCATTTTTCAAAGTCTAGCTATGGAAGCTGCATAATTTCTGGGTAAACAGAGTTCAAAACCATTATTCCCTCCTTTGTGCATACATTTTCACATGGCAAACTCAACTTGAAAAATGTGATGCAAACTTCACATTCCAACTAGCTGCTTAGAAATCTCTGCACACAACTGATCTTCTGCACATTTTAGTGAAGATATAATAAATAGATAAGTAATTATTTTCTGGGCATTCTCTCTATATCACTGTCTCAGAACAATTAAATTCAGTTTCTAGCAACTTACATGTCATTTGAAAAAAAAACAAAAACACTGCCAGCACCAGACACTTAAGCTCAATAAGATTTCTTGAATGCCACTTCTCTATCAAATGACAAATATAAACTCAAGTTTCAATGCAACTCAAGTCCTCTAGACTTGGGCATCCCAAACTGTGGGTCGGGTCCCTAAATAGGGTCTCAAAACCTTCACTTAGGGTCACATGTACCTCAAACAGCTGCGCTCTTCAGGTGCCAGCAGTATTTGTAGTAGAAGTCGGTGTGAAGCTTGTGAGCCAGCATGCTATGATATGCCTTGCAGTGTCATAGTCCTTGTACAAGTTTTTGTGATTAGAGGAAGCCCTGCTCAAGAAGGGATTGTTAGAGCTGCCGCAGCACTTGTGAACTTGCACTAGCTCATAGGACCCCATGCCGACTTTCATTATTAATGCTGTTGCTGCTTGCAACAGATCTCAGACAAGCTTGGGAACAGCCATGAGCAGAGGGGAGAGCTAAGTGTGCATGAGCCACTGAAGACAGCCTCTGTTCCTCTATCCTCACCCAGTACTTAACCTACCCAAAAGAAAACTATTGCCTCTGTCACCAGCCTGCCCCCTTCTTCCTACTAGCTGTCATTCACCAAAGCATCAGATGTCCAACAAAAACCATTGCTCCTTCAAAGTCAACTGCACCTACAGTCTATGTTAATTAGGACATTTAGCTGTTCTATGTCAGCAGAGGACAAGTAAATGTATAATTTAGGCCATTTCACTTAAATATTAAAACAAAGTAATTATTCTTTCATGTAATACTAAAATAAAGGGGCACTCCATGAAACAACCATAGATATACTTGCTCGATCAGAATAAGTTTCATCAGATATAGCATCCTGTTTCCAACAGTGGCCACTCCAGGTCACAAGTACTCAAGAGATCTGAAAAGGTAGATCTATTTTTCTGTTACTCCCAGGGATAGCAATAGCTTTCTTCAGTCTCCCTGGCTAATAATGTTTTATGAACTTGTCCAAACCTTTAAAACTCACAGCTTTTTCACGTCTTCTCTCGCTCCACACATTGGACCCTACCGAGACCCCTGGAGCCAGGACCGGACCCCGGGCCAGGATAATTCTCCATCCACGGACACAGAGACTGATCACCAGGATTCATAGACTAATACATCGGAGGGGAGGTGTGCAGTTTGCTCCTACTACTGCATGCCTGGTCACCTCAATTACGGATTGCATGAGCGGGGAGGGATGGGGGGGGAGTTTACAATAGTGAATGTTACCTGAAGTTGTACTGTTAACTGGTTGAAAAATGAATAAATACAGATTCCTAAAACTCACAGCTTGAGTGAGCTTTGAGTGAAAAAGTACTTTCTATGATTTGTCTTAAGTCTTATTTACCCATAACAATCCACCCACCCCATCACATCCCCTCTGAACTCTTTTACAAGCCGATGAGACCTAATCTGTGTAGCCCCTCTCATAGTGGAATTATTCCACTATCATTTTTGTTGCCATTCTCTGAACCTTTTCTAGTTCCACTATGTCTTTTGATATGAGGCAAACAGAAATGCCCACAAAACTCAAGGTATGGTGACATCATGCCTTGATGTAGCAGTATAATATTCTCCATTCCTTTTTGTGTCATTCCTAACATTCTATTTGGTTTTTTGACAAAGTTATCTTGTGAGAAGTGAATAAAAATTATATACACTGTCTCTACTGTGAACTATTTCAAATGTATATATGGACCAAGGTGTTCTCAAAAGCTCAGGTATATCATTCCTTTTTGGATAATTCTATATTGGTCCAGAATACATACAACAAAGTCTACATCATTTCAAAAATGTACTGTTTAAGGGCCAATCTAATGGTATTTCTGGACTTAGTTCCTGATCCTTGCTTCTGGTCACTGGGTTGGAAATTCTGCAGAGGCTCTGGGGGAAGACAATCCCAAGTCAGAATACAAATTCAACACATACAGATGAGGCTCAGGATGTACTAGAAGTAGGTTCTGAAGGGATTCAAGTCTGTGGCCCTCCTGCAATAGTTAAATCACAGATGAGGGAATAAACAAAGCAGGGTGAAAAGAGAACCCCTAAGTATGTCAATGAAGGTTCATAAGGGCTGATGCAAAACAGTGCACTCGGCCGAGCGCACGGTTTAATCCACGGCTGGACGCACATCCACAACTCCTTAAACTATAAGGGGATTAGTGCGTCCAACCCCCCAGCAAAACTAATAGTTCTCATCACATGCAAATGCATGCTGATGAGGCTATTAGTTATTCACCACAAATGTAAAAACAAAAAAAACAAAACAAAAAAAAAAAAAAAAAGTGCACCAGACCCATACATGTTTATGCTCAGAAATTAACACCTGCTCAGAGCAGGCATTAATTTCTGAGCACCCCAAAAAGTTTTACAGAAAAGCAGAAAAATTGCCAGGCAAAAGAAAAACAAAAAGGTGAAAACCATGTTTGTACATGGATTTTTTTTTTTTTTTTAGCACTTTTCAACTTTGATCAAAGTAAAAATGACCTCATCCTTACCAAATCTAGGTCATTTTCAAGAGGGTAGGTACTAGGACAATGCTGGCCCTTACCAAACTTTGGCAAGTTGGCAAATTTTTGCAGAAATAGTCTCTCCAGTCAGATGAATGGAATCACTACTATAGTGCTTTCCATCCTGTTTGAAAAGCACTTGGAAAATGTAGTCAGTTCGTCGGAAAATTCTTAGCTACTCCCATGTAAATTCCATTGAACCCTTAGGGACATTAGGAAGAATGGAAAGAAAAAGATCACTACTCCTTGATAACAGAGAAAACATATGATAAAAGGTAAGCAACACCATGCAAGGATGAAATAAGGGATTAAATAAATTTATAGAACATAAATCAAATACTGTTAATATGAAGTCAGGTATCTTACCAGATGTTTAATGCATTCTTAAACCTCAACTATTGGTAATCAGAAGCATGTGTCTGGTGCAGACCACGCCTCCTATGCTCCATTTCTTATGCACATCTTCTAAGCGTCCACTGAATGCCTCTGTCAGAGATCTGATGCTGAGTTAAATGGTCCAACCCAGGTTGATGTTTGTATTCGCTAAATCATACCACTCTATACTGGCTACAATAAAACAACCCTGCAGATACCAAACTGACCATCTCCTACGTGAGCTAATCGTGTACATAGCCCCAAACACATCCATCTCCAAGGCTGCCAGGCCAGCACTGGGTGCCAACTAAAGAACCTGAATACTAAAACCACCATGGAACTGTAAATGATGGGAAGTGGGTATGTCTGTCTATGAAAAACATAGGGATGGTGCAGCAAGATATTCCCCTGGTCTGCCCCTTCACGCGACTTCTGCAAGCTTCCCATCCACGAGGCTCTGGTCGGCTCTGCTGCACTCAAACCTCAAGTTGTCATTCAATAATTTAACAAGTGGCTCCCAGCAGGCTCTTCCATTACCTCCTACACGCAGCCATCTATGATTTCCTCTCTCCCTTCTGTGTATACACACGTTTTATTTCTCACACGCCTGTTTGGTCTGAAAGTTTGGTGACTTTTATTAAGAATCCTATTGCCTTTTTTTTATTTTTTTGGGGTGGGTGGGGGGGCGGGAGGCTTTTGTTCCTCATCTCCGGGAAAAAAAAAATGAGTTTCCAAAGCAACATAAAACTCAGTTTCCCAATCAAGAATAAGTTTAAAAACCAAAACTAGGCACAGAGAAACATAACAGATTATAAAAAGTGTTCAGGAGTGTGGTTGTCTTTAACAGAAAGCCTGTAGGACTAGTTTTCATAGGTACACACAGCAACAGCAGCTGCTGCCGCCCCACGCCCCTTCAGCAGGCGGGAAGAAATGAGGATGAGACAAACAGTCACCGTTGCAGCCTCCTCAGGGCCGTTTGCTTTCCAACCAGCTGCCGGCCGTTGGCACCCCCGCCTGCGCGCGCTGCCAGCCTCGCACTCACCGTCATTCTCGTCGCTGTGCCGCCTCCGGGACATGCTGCCAGGCGGCTCCGCGGGCCCCGAGCAGAGCGCGAGGAGGGACGAACAGAACCGAGCGCTGGCTGGCACGTGCCGAGAGCGCTGGCGCCACCGGCAACTCAGAGAGAATCGCTCGCCGAGCCCTGGCGTGCGCCGCTGCGGCGAAAGGAAATGCAGGCTCAGCAGCTGTTACCCTCCGCGAGAAACCCACACTCTCTCGCTCGAGACGTGCCACCGTCTTAAGGGAAGAAGGCAGGCCGCGGACCCCGGCGGGCTCTTCCGATCCTTCTTCTTCCGGGGTCACGGGGTAACCATAGAGCGAGGATTGAAAGCTTCCGCCTCGCGGTAAACCACTGTTCCGGGAACACTTTAGAGTGACATTATTTCTTCGTCTCGCTGATCCTTTACCCTCCTTTTTCCTTGAGTGTTAGCTTGTGTTTGAAGGGATCGTCTGTAAATTACATGTCACCGGCTGAGCGGAGGGAAGCGTTTATACATTCAAACGACGTGCAACCAGCACCCAGTTCTAAGTGATTGTCAGGCTATTGTGAGGATTTTAATAACACGAGTAATTTAAATTTTGTTATGCGAAGCGTCCCTTTCCTACGTGCTTTATCCTCATGGGCAAAATAAGAAGAAATGTCAGCATTGTCTTATGATAAAGAGAAAAATATCTAAATTATAAATTCAGATAAAGATTGAGCTTAAGAAGGAAAGTTAGCAACAAAAAAAAACATAAAAGCAAAAAGTGCACGCTTATTTCAAATAAATGTAGGATATCTCAGAAATAAAACCGCTTTGAACATTACCAGAGAAAGGGGACATATGAATAAGATCAACAGACGATCATCAAAACAAGCAAACTGATACTTAAAGAGAAATACATTCATCATTTGCTGTTAATATTGATCTTATCAGGTTCTTTTTGTGCAGATATATTTTCTCATTACTCAAACTTTTAGAAGTAACTCATCATTAATTTTCTTTTAGATTCAAATAGGTCAAAAACAATATTCAGTTCTCAGCTTGGCTTGTAGCGCAGTAGCTCACAAGGCCCTAAAATAGACTTTATAAGAGTTCTTTCCCTATGGAGAGCGGAGCACATTTTACCTCAAAGCTTGGCACGTAAATAAAGTAATCACAATGGTGTATGTTCCCAATTACTTCTTTATTCCAAAATCAGTTCAATATCATGTAGTGGATAACACACGGCCATTGTGCCCTCTATATTGTGCATGAAATGGACAGTTTTGCAAACAAAATATCGTTTTACAATCCTGCAGCAATCAGATCTATATATAAAATACCTAGATGTTCAAGCAGCACTCTGGGGTCAGATCATTTGTTCCTGATAAGCACCACAATTAGCTGA
Organism: Rhinatrema bivittatum; assembly: GCF_901001135.1. Classification (NCBI taxonomy): domain Eukaryota; kingdom Metazoa; phylum Chordata; class Amphibia; order Gymnophiona; family Rhinatrematidae; genus Rhinatrema; species Rhinatrema bivittatum. The sequence continues at coordinate 424,797,364 of NC_042615.1, read as the reverse complement.
TCCAACTATTTGGATTCTAGAGGGAACATTTCCAAAGATACCATATCATGGGAATGCCTTTCAATCAGGGCCAGATTTAAGATTCAGATCCCATAGGCAGGATTGGAGAGTGGGACATAGGAGACCATGAAGCTCGGATAGTGGGTGAAGTCCATCTAACCCCACCCACTTTCAGTATGCCAGAGTGTCTGAGCAGTGCCATGTTGGAAGTGTATGATTGGAAAAGGCTTCTCTTTGGCATAGATGCTTTGGCACCCTAGGAAATTGCCTATGTTACCTATGCCTAAATCCAGGCCTGCTTTCAACAGAGGTGTCAGAAACCCAGAAAAAAAAAATGGTTTACAATGGGCTCTGGTAGAACAGTTATCAATAACATCATCTATGGTACCTGAAGACTGGAAGGTTGCCAATGTAATGCCAATTTTAAAAAGGGATGAAGGGGTAATCCAGAAAATTACAATCCAGTGAGTCTGATGTCCATGCCAGGCAAAATTGTAGAAACTATCATAAAGAACAAAATTGCTGAACATAAAGATAAGCATAATTTAATGGGACAAAGCCTCACAAATTTGCCTCATTTTTTTAAGGTGTAAATAAACATTAAGATAAAGGTAAGCCAGTTGATATAATGTATCTGGATTTTCAGAAAGCATTTCACAAAGTCCCTCATGAGAGACTTCTTAGGAAATTAAAACATCAGGGGATAGGGGGTAGTGTCCTATAGTGGACTGTAAACTGGATAAAAGATAGAAAACAGAGAATAGGGCTAAATGATAAATGTTCCCAATGGAAAAAGGTGAATAGTGGAGTGCCCCAGGGATCTGTTCTGGGACCAATGATTTTTTATATATTTATAATTGACCTGGAAATGGGAACAACAAGTGAGGTGACTAAATTTGCTGATGACACAACATTTTTCAAAGTTGTCAAATCACAAGAGGATTGTGAGAAATTGAGAGGACATTGCAAAACTGGGAGATTGGGCAATGGGCATGCAAATGGCAAATTAAATTTAATGTGGACAAGTGCAAAATGAAGAGTACCCCAAATTATAGCTACAAAATGCAAGGTTCCACATTAGGAACTTTTCCACTCAGGAAAAGGATCTAGGTGTAATTGTTAAAAATATGTTGAAATCTTCTGCTCAATGAAGCAACAGCAGCCAAGAAAGCAAATAGAATGCTAGGGATTATTAGGAAAGGAATGGAGAATAAAATAGAGAATATCATAATGCCTCAGTATCGCTACATGGTGCGACCTCATCTTGAATATTGTGTTCAGTTCTGGTCACCACATCTGAAGAAAGATATAGCAGAATTAGGAAAGGTAAGAGAAGGGTAACCAAGATGATAAAGGGACTGGAACAATTCCTCTATGAAGAAAGGCTAAAGAGATTAGGACTGTTCAGCTTGGAGAAGAGGTGCCTGAGGGGAGATATGATAGAGGTCTATAAAATAATGAGTGGAATAGAACGAGTAAACAATCATTTGTTATAGCTGCGTTTAAAAAAGGTTTGTACAAGTTCCTGGAAGAAAAGACCATTAACAATTATTAAGGGAGAGTTGCAGAAATCCAGTGCTTATTCTTGGGAATCTAACTACCCTTTGGGATCCTGCCAGGTACTTGTAACCTGGCTTAGAAGCCACTGTTGTAAATAGGATACTGGGCTTGGTCTGACCCAGTATGGCAAGCCTTATGTTCTTATGTTCATACATCCAGGATTCAAAAACCCAGGAACAGTTGGATAACAGTGGGCTCTGGCAGAATAAGGTCTGTGATGAAGAGACACCCACTGTCCCCACTGTTACCCCTTCATAATGCCTTTTCTGTATTAGAGAATGAAAAAACCTCAGCAATAGGATTTGAAGTGATGTCTAAAAGAGAAGCCACCCAATGCACCCACAAGCCCTTCAATGGAATCAAACGTCATAAAAGAAAGCTGCGTCTGCTGGGAAAATCTGTCATCAGAGGAACCAATTTGGGAGTGCATTTCAATGGTGACACAATAGTTAAATGCCTTCCAGGATCCTCAGCTAGTAGAAATGCAAAGCAGATAGTCAAAGTCATTGAAGAAGAAAGTAGGAACTTTGATATCAATGTTATCATCCATCTGGGGACCAATGACCTCAATAGAAATGGTATCCATGAAGTACAGAAAGATTTCCAAAATCTAGGAAAGATAATAAGACACACGGCAAAGACTGCTGCCTTTTCGGAAGTATTACCTTTTCATTGAAAGGGAAATGAGACGCAATGCCATATAGATAATTTCAATTCCTGGCTGAAAACCTGGTGACAGAAAGTGGTTTTGGATACGTTGGAGGCTGGCGTTGTGTATGGAGCAGCAAAAGGCTATATGTTAAGGATGGCCTACATTTGTCAGTAGCAGGAAGGAAGATTCTAAGTGAGAAATTCAGATCATATATTATCAGACATTTAAACTAAAGAATGGGGATGGCAGGAGATGGCCAATGAAATTGGCTTGTCACCCCCAAGCAATACAGGAAGTAGGAGGAGAAAATAAAATGTAAACCGCGGTGATGTATATCTTTACGTACTGCGGTATATAAAAATCTCTAAATAAATAAAATCAATCAGCTCAAAAAAGCAGAAAAGGTGACTAGGAAGTGCATCAAATCAAGGAAGAAAAATTGGAAAGCTATGACCACAAATGCTCTTAGTTTGGGCAATAAAATCCCAGACTTGCATGCCCTATTGGTGGAGGCGGACTTGGACATTGTTGCTGTTACAGAGACATGATTCACAGATTCTCATGATTGGGGTACGACCATACCAGACTATAACTTGTTAAAGAGGGAGGAGTAGCTCTTTATGTCAAAAGCAATATCCAAGCAACTGAACTGCAAGGGATGTGGGGTAGAGAAGAAGCATTATGGACTGTCCTAAAAAAAGATAATAGCGTGTCCATTTTTACTGGAGTGGATTACAGGCCTCCGACTCAAACGGAAGAACTAGGCAGAGATTTGGTCAAAGACATCCAAAAGATGAGAAAGAAGGGAAAAGTGTTGATTGTTGGAGATTTTAATCTGCCGGACATAGACTGGAGAATCCCTTCTGCAAAATCTACCAGAAGTAGAGAAATAGTGGATGCTCTGCAAGGGGCTCTGTTCAAACAAATGGTAATGGACCAGAGTTTTGAATTTAAAAAATACGTACTTTGTTGAAATGGGGACGTTCCTGGAGGACTGGGAGAAAAAGAGAGGTGGAACAACAGTGGGCCAAACTAAAAGGAGCAATTGCAAAGGCAACAAATCTATATGTTAGAAAAGTAAACAAAAGTAAGAGAAATAAGAAACCAATCTGGTTCTAAAAGGAGGTAGCTGAAAAAAATAAAGGCAAAAAGAACAGCGTTCAATAAATATAAAGGATCCCAAAAAGAGGAAAACAGGGAAGAATATCTGCTGAAACTGAGGGAGACAAAAAGAAATCAAGAAAGCAAAAAGGCGGAAGAAAGGATTGCCAAACAGGTAAAGTAAGGTGACAAAACATTTTTCAAATATCAGAGAAAGGTCCAAAGTAGCGTAGTGAAATTGAAAGGTGACAAAAATTAGTGTGTGGAGAGAAAGAAATAGCTGAAATATTAAACAAATACTTCAGTTCGGTGTTCACTAAAAAAGACCCTGAAGGAGGACTCTCTCTAGTTGTCAAGACTGTGGATGGGGGTGGATTAGACGAAACTCCGTTTACAGGAGAATGTATTTTATTTTATTTATTTAAAAGTTCTTATATACCGCTTTATACAATTGGGTAATTGATCTATGTAGTTTACAAATTGGTTACGTACATAAATACAAAATAAAATAGAAATAAAACAAGATAAAAATAAAAGCAACATACAATAACAGACTAAAAATTAAAACTTAAATAGACAAGTAAAAGTCATAAAACAATAACTATGCAATTTTGTAGGCAATGGAGCAGAAATATGTTTTTAAAGCTTTTCTGAAATCTTTAGTATTTGTATGAGATGGATATTTTCAGGCAAAGAGTTCCATAAAACTGGACCAGCTGCTGAAAATGCTCGCTTACGAGTCAAGTCTAGTCTTGCTGTCTTAATGATAGGCACTTCTAGGATGCATTTATCCATGGAGCGTAATTGACGAGACGGTTTGTACAGCCTTAGTATTGAACATATTCAGACTGATGATGGATTATAGATTAAGTTATGAATGGTGGTAAGAACTTTGTATTGAATACGATATGAAACTGGTAACCAATGTAAAAATTGTAACATTGGAGTAATATAATCTTTATGAGGTATGTTATACATTAAGCGAGCAGCTGAGTTCTGAATAAGTTGAAGGGGACGAATATTTATAGCAGGAAGTCCTAGATACAATGAGTTACAATAATCGAGACCTGATAAAACTAAAGCTTGAACTACAGAACGGAAGTCAGAAGGAAAGAACAATGGTTTAAGTTTCTTTAAGATTTGTAATTTAAAAAATATTTTTTTACAATTGCAGAGATACTGTTTGACATGGAGAGTTTTGAGTCTATGAATACACCTAAATTCCTAGCACAGTTGGTTATAGGGATTGTGTGGTCTTCGAAAATAAAATTGTCTGGGGGACAGTTTGTGGAGTCCGGAACTGTGGATAAGTAAAGCAATTGGGTTTTTGAAGCATTCAGTTTGTTATGGTTAAGCTGTGTTTGGGTGGATTCTTGGGTACTGTGGCAGATGACCACGCCCACAGGGTGAGGTGCCACAGTACTGGGCTAAACCCAGGACGCACAAACACAGAGTTAGTTCTTTTATTATACAGCTTGAAGTATACTACCAGAGGTGGCAGTAGTGAGGTAGTCTGGATATAGCAGTCTCAGGACCGTCAGCAGAGGGGACCCTTCTCACCCCGTTGGTATAGGGGAATTCCAGTGTAGGTTTCTCAGCAAGATAGTACTGTGGATGAGATAGACTGAGAGTTAGGTATGCGATTCCACCAGGTTGAAGAAGATGGTACAGGCACCGAGGCACGGAGAGCAGGCTTTCGAGGAGCGAGTACCTGATCCCTGTAAGGCATCTGAAATAAAGCAGAGGGCCCCCGAGGGCAGGTACCCAGGTTAGCAATACCCCGAAGGGCAGAGAGAGAGCTTCCAGCGGCAGCACGGAAGCAGCAGAGTAGCTTAGACCAGCCGAGACCAATTCTTTGCTATCTCATTGAGATAGCAACTTAGTACAGGCTATATACCCAGATGGCATGATATCAGTAGAAGGGAACGCTCCCGAGGTTCGCGCCAATGCTGGAATAAAGACGTGGGTGGCATGTGCGTGCACACCCTAGTAGGCCCTTGGGAGGAGCATGGCGGGAGGCAGCACCATAGCTGTTCCGGGGACACCGGAGAGGTCGGCTTGTAGACGCGGCGGTAGCCATTTTCCCAAGGAAAGCGGGAGGAGCCGTGAACAAGGTGAGGCAAACGGGGCGAAGCCGTCTAGCACCTACGGACACAACACAGTTTTAATTGATTATGTGATAACCAGATTTTTATTGTGGTTAAGTACAAATGTAGAAGTGATAGTTTTGGAACATGAATCTGAGAATGGGATAATAAATTGTATATCGTCTGTGTAAATTTTGAAATTCAAATCAAGGCCAGTGAGAGATGACAAAGAGGAAGAAGAAAAATGTTAAAAAGGATAGCAGACAATGCTGAGCCTTGTGGTATGCCTGAATTAGTATAGTACCAGTTGGAGTTGGCATCACCGAGAGTAACTCTTTGTGGACGGTTAGACAGAAAAGACTGAAACCACTGATGGATGGAATCAGATATTCCTATGTGTCCAAGATTTGAAAAGAGGATTTTATGATTTGACATATCGAATGCAGCAGAAATATCTAAAAGTACCAATATATAATCCATGTTAGTGTCAAAACCTCTAAGTAAGGTGTCAAAAGATGATATTAGAAGGGATTCAGCACTGTATCCTTTTCTAAATCCATGTTGATTTGGGTGTAAAATATCATTATTGTATATGCAATCAGAGAATTGTTTGAGAACAATGGATTCGATGTAAGGGTGTTGGACGAGAATGTGGACCCCTTGCCCGAGGGGGAGTTGGGGGTACCTGAGAGGGCGAACCCTTGCAGGTCCCCACTGTTGGGAGGCGAGGCTGAACTGGTGCAGGGGCCGGCTGGAGCTTCGCCAATACCAACCCCGTTCCCCGCAAGTTGAGCCTTTTGGTTCTGGGGGCCAACTGGTCTTAGGTGGGCCCCTGTGACTGTGGTTGGATAACAGCCAGAAGGATCGCCGATAGTCAGTCCAAGATCAGAAGCTGGAGGGTCGCTGATAGCCAGTCCAAGATCAGAAGCCAGAGGATTGCCGATAGCCAGTTCGAGTTCAGATGCCAGAAGAGTCACTAAAAACCAGTCCGAGGTCGAAGCCAGAGGATCCATCCACAGGAACCAAGGATGGGAGGAGGGACCGGAGCAGGAGCAGGACTTGGAAGGCAGGAACAGGACTCAGAAGCACAATGAAGCACAGAGGACTCCACAGAAGCAAAGCAGACTCGTTGCCAAGTCAAGTCAGGAAGAGGAACTTCCCTGATATAGTCCCAGGCTTCAGACATCATCTGGGAGGCTGGATTGATTTCATGTTGCTGGCCCTTTAAGAGACGGCAGGAGGCGTGGCAGCGTGTCTAGGGAGGGCCCGGCCCGGAGAGAGCTGCTGGTGGCGTCGGTTTGCGGCCTTGCGCCACGAAAAGGCTGTCCGGGGTCATCGTCCCCTGCTGTGGGAAGTGGTCCAGGTTAGGCGGCAGAAGCCACGAAGGCAGATGGGGCCTGGCGTGTGCGACAGGGAGGTCTCCCCATGGCCGCGTGGGTCCCGGCGGAGCTCCCAACGCCGGGGAAACAGGTAGGAGGAGCCAAGCGCGGCCTTCCATGGCCGGGATGCCTAACCGGTAATTTTAGCAATCGAAGGGAGTGTGGCAATGGGACGAAAATTGGAAATATCAAGAGAATCATGATTTTGTTTTTTTGGGAATTGGTAGAACTGAGGTTTGTTTTAGGATGGATGGAAAAGAACCTTGGGTCAACGATGTATTGACTATGTCAGTTATTGACGGAGAAATGTATTCTTTGATACTTTTAAGTAGTTGATCAGGGCAAGGATTAAATGTGTGGGAAGAGGTAGGAAAACAAAGTGGACAAGGACTTGGGGCAGGATGAGGTATATCCCAGGATATGGAAGTAGCTCAGAGATATACTGGCGGGTCCACTGAAAGACCTGGTCAATAGATCCCTGGAAACAGGAGTGGTGCCATGAGATTGGAGAAGAGTAGTGATCCTGCTTCACAAGAGTGGGAGCAGAGAGGAGGAAGGAAACCGCAAGCTAATTAGCCTCATCTTGATGGTGGGAAAGTTAATTGAGACTCTGCTGAAGGAAAGGATAGTGAACTATCTACAATCCAGTAGATTGCTCGACCCGAGGCAGCATGGATTCACCATGGGAAGGTCCTGTCAGACAAATCTGATTGACATTTTTGATTGGGTGACTAGAGAACTGCATCAGGGAAGAGCACTCAATGTGATTTACATGGATTTTAGTAAAGCTTTTGAAATGATCTAACATAGGAGACTTGTGAACAAAATTAGAAGCTTGGGAGTGAGTGCCAAGGTAGTAGCATGGATTGCAAACTGGTTGACTGATAAGCGTTAGAGTTAATGGTAAATGGAACCTACTTTGAAGAAAGAATGGTGTTAAGTGAAGTGCCACAGGGATCAGTTTTGGGTCTGGTTCTGTTTAATATCTTTGTGAGCGACATTGCGGAAGGAATAGAAGTTAAAGTTTGCCTATTTGCAATGATACTTAGATCTGCAAGAGAGTGGACATGCCTGAAGGAGTAGAGAAAATGAAAAGTGATTTAAGAAAGCGTGAAAACTGGTCGAGGATTTGGGAGCTGGAATTCAATACCAAGAAGTTCAGCGTCATGCATCTGGGGTGCAGCAATCCAAAAGAGCTGTATGTGATAGGCAGTGAAAGACTAAAGTGCACAGCGTGGGAGAGGGACCTTGGTGTGATAGTGTCTAATGTGACAAGATGATAGCCAAATCCAGAAGAATGCTGGTTTGCATAGAGAGAGTAAGAAAAAGAGGTGATAATGCCCTTGTACAGGTCCTTGGTGAGGCCTCACCTGGAGTACTGCCTTCAGTACTGGTGCCCATATCTCAAAAAGGAAAAAGGATAAAGGATAGAGGCGGTCCAAAGAACAGTGACCACAATGGTGTGGGGTCAGCATTAGAAGATGTATGAGGAGAGGCTGAAGAATCTGAATATGTATATCCTGGAAGAAAGGTGGTGCAGGGGACCTATGATACAGAACTTCAGATACATGAAAGGTTTTAATGATGCACAATCGTCAAAACTTTTTCCAATGGAAAGAAATCAATAGAACTAGGGGTCATGAAATTAAAGTCCAGGGAGGATGTCTCAGAACCAATGTCAGGAAATATTTCTTCTCGGAGAGGGTGGTGAATGCCTGGAATACCCTTCCGGAGGAGGTGGTGAAGATAAAAACAGTGAAGGAATTCAAAGGAGCATTGGATAAACACTGTGGATCATTAAAAGGTTAGAGGATGGAAATGAAGAAAAGAGTGCATAGGGGTATCATGCTGGTGTGGCGTTGCTACCCTTAACAAATAAGCCTTGATACTGTTAATGCAACTCCATCATTACTGTTGCTTCAAGAGCAGTGGGGAAAGAGGAATTGGATTCAAACAGCAACCAATGAGGGCCCTGATTTTTATGATTTGGGGAACAAATAAACATGGGGGTGACTTCTGATGTGGCTATTACTACCCTTAATCAATAAGTCTGATACTTTTGATGCAAGGGTTAAGGGAAATTGGATTCAAACACCATCCAGCGAGGCCCTAACATTTACGGTCTGGAAAACCGATAAGGATGGGGGTAACCTGCACAGTGCAGCAGATAAGTAGCATAAGCATAAGCTTGCTGGGCAGACGGTGGTGGATCATTTGGTCCTTTTCTGCCATCATTTCTATGTTTTTATGTAACAAAAGTACTTAATCTGACAACTGGTAGATAAGGTAACGATTATTGCTAAAGCAGTGGGTTTTGACAGGTTTAAACAAAATCGCTAATGAAATAAGGAACAGCTCAGTATCCCTGTATGGGTCTTCATAATCCCTGGCCAGCCTAGTACATACCAAAATGCATACATACACGTAGGTGCATGGAACTTAGCAATACCATCTCTGATTTAGAACTGTACCTCAACTTGGGTTATTAAGTTACTACAGGGACCTAATACCTTGTTTATGCTCTGCAATGTATAAAACCATTGCAAGGTAATTCACCATTTCAGCTTTGGGATCCAATTGGGTACTTGTGATCTGAATTGGCCACTGTTGGAGACAGGATGCTAGGCTTGATGGACCTTTGATCTGGCCCAATATTTATGTTATGTGGATACTGTGGTTTGCAGATTGCAAGTTCTAGTTCAAAAGATCAAACCTTCCAAACACAAAATCTTAACAGCAAAATCTATTACTATTGACAAAATCTTTTGCTTAAACAATCAAAAACATTTGCATTCTAATTGTAATATTTGTTTCCTATCAATAATTGTACATGCTGCTGATTCTGGAAGTTAGAGCAGCTGAGTAACATGGTGCTGAATATTACAAATAACACAAGACACCAGATGACAAACAAGGTGCATCCGATTGGCCATCTAATCTATTAGACAACTGAAGAAGTGGATAAACGTCTCTCTAATTTTATTAGTATCAAACATAAAACTTCCCACTCTAGTCTTTAATTTTAATAATCTGACTCTGGGCGACATTATGTATACATTTCTACTTGCTTTATTACCATGCTTAAAGTACATTTGTTTGGTAAGATCTAATTGAATGGATATTTCTTCAACTGAAAGGAATTGTAACTTGTTTCTAGTGTCTTCTAGTTTTACATGGGTTTCAGGAGAGGGACATACTTTATGTACATTTTCCAGTTATTGGATAGAATTGGCTAAGGTGAACTTATCTTTTTTTTTCTTTTTCTCCTATATGCAGCACATGAAATCAGCCTACCTCTTATGACTGCCTTAAGGCAATCCCAAAGAATTACTGGTATTGTATTAGCATTGTCATTGCAACACAAATACTCCAGAACTTCTGATTCTACCTGCTGACAGATGTCTTTATCATCAAATAAACTGTCATTTACCTTCCATAACCATTGTTTTCTGTCTTTATGTGATAAATAAAGATCCCACCAAACTGGGGCATGGTCTGACCATGTTATAGAACCAATGTTGGCACTACGAGCTCTAGAGACCAGAACTTAGAAAAATGTTGATTCTGGAGTATGAATTATGAGGATTGGAGAAAAAAAATTGTGGTCCTTAGGATGCATAAACCTTCACACATCTACCTAATACCATCACTCAATCAAACCCTTAATTTCAAGCCCATGCAGCCTAGCTATTATACCAACCATAAAAGAGTTGTCAAGTGAAGGTGAGCATATGATGCACTCTCCAGCAATACATCACTTAATTTATAGAAGGCCTCTTGATTGATTTTAGGGCCATAAATATTTAGTAAAGTAAGTGTCAGAGGGCTATATTCAGACACAACCCAGATAGCAAAGTTAGCCGGATAAACGTATCCAACTAACTTTGGAGATATATTCAATAGTGCAGCCACAATAACCAACACACAGTAGAAACCGTCTGTCCCAAGCCCCCTTTCACTGCCAAAAAAAAAAGCCCTGGTGTCTCCAGTAATCGAAACTATGAAAATTATCACACTCCACCCAAGCCTGTTTTACCCCATCCACAGGTCCAAATTTTCTAAATTGTGCAGGAATGATCCCCAGGTGCTCCTTCTCCACCTACAGGTACATAAAATTGATACCGGATGGACCCTGTAGCCGGCATCAGTTTGTTGTACAGAAAAACATGCATTGTTGTGGTGCCAACCAGGAAACCCTGCAAAAAAAGATACTTGGAACCCATATAGTACTAGGCCTATTATAATGCATCTTAGATGTAGGTTTGGGCCTTCGCATCCTTCAGTAAACTGAATGACAAAATAGTAAAAATTCCATACCAAAACTCTGTTAACTGCAAGCACTCAAACAGGAACAACCGTATCTATTACACCAGGCCCTAAAAAATCTCCTATTAGGAAAACAAAACAAACCAGTCTGCTCTAAATTCCTATATAGAAACGACACATGCTAGCAGAACACCTCACCTTGCTTACACATGCAGAACACAGATAGACCTTCACCAGATACAGAATAAAGAGACCATAAAATATAAAAAGAAATGTGTAGACAGAAACTGAAGTGGAAATTCCAACAAGCTAGACTATGGGGTGGATTTTTAAAGGGTTACGCGAGCAAATCCTCAGGATTTACACGCATAACCGCTCCTGCGCGCACCAAGCCTATTTTGCATAGGCCCGGTGACGTGCACAAAGCCCCTGGACGCACGTATGTCCCGGGGCTTTGTGAAAGAGGTGGCCCGGGGGCGGGACCGAGGCCTCCAGCACAGCGTCCGTGCCAGGGGATTGTATGCTAGCAGCTGGCCGGCAGGCGTAACTTACAAAATAAAGGTGGGGGGGGGGGGATTTAGGTAGGGCTGGGGGGCGGGTTAGATAGGGGAAGCGAGGGGAAGGTGGGGGGGGCAGAAGGAAAGTTCGGAGCGGCCTCGGAGGGAATGGGGAAAGCCATCGGGGCTCCCCTAGGTCTTGGCGCGCGCAAGGTGCACTAGTGTGCACCCCCCCTTGCGTGCACCAACCCTGGATTTTATAACATGCGCGTGGCTGCGCGCGCATGTTATAAAATCAGGAGTACATTTGTGCGCGCCCGGTAGCGCGCACAAATGTACCCCGCGCACGTATGTTTAAAAATCCGGCCCTAAATTATGAAGCAATGGAAAAACAGAAACATCACCAGTCCTCATAAATCAACAATAAAATACAAAAATGTAAATCAATCAAAATAAGCCATACTACTAAAAAGAATATTGTCAAAAAGGTGACAAATAGAATAACATTCAATAATTAAGAACTCATATTAAACGTTTTAAAAATTTCCAAACAGCAATAAAATATTTCAAAATAGCAGACAAATCACTCAATAAATTAAAACAAAAAGGGAAACATACCCTACTTCTCATACTTGAAAACTTGATTTCCAGTCACATTGAGCTTGTTATGTATTAGTGGGAGTGGCAAATAATTTTCACTCCTCCAAGGCAGGCTCCCATTCACAACCAACCAACTAACCTACCCACCCACCCACTCACCCACATCCATCTATCCCAGGCAAGCTCTCATTTACAAACAACCCACCTATCCCAGACAGGCACCCATTCTCACACACACTCACACACACCCATCCCCTCCAGGCAAGTTCTCATTCACACACCCACACCCATCCTCCCAGGCAAGTTCCCATTCACACACCCTCACCCATCCTCCCAGGCAAGTTCCCATTCTCACACACACACACCCATTCTCCTAGGCAAGTTCCCATTCACACACACCCATCCACCCAGGTAGGTTCCCATTCACACACACCCACACCCATCTCCCCCAGGCAGGCTCCCATTCACACACACATACCCATCTCCTCCAGGCAGGCTCCCATTCACACTCACACACCCATTTTTCCCAGGCAGGCTCCCATTCACATAACCATGCCCATTCCCCCTAGGCAAGCTCCCTTTCAAACACACTCATCCCTCCCAGGCAGGCTCCCATTCACACACACATTCCATAGCCATCCCCACCAGGCAGGCTTTCATTCATACACATACACACACAACCTCTATGTAGGCAGGGTCCACGGGTCTCTCTTGCTGCTGCTGCTGCTGCTGCTGCCACCCAGTGCTTCGTTCCTTGGGGGAGAGCAAGATTCATTGCAGAGCTGCTCTTCCTCGTGTGCAGGCCGGCTCCGCAGTACTCGGCACTCGTGGTGCTAGCGCTTCCTGTATGCTCATCTTGTGCATCACGAGATGAGCATAGAGGAAGAGCGAACACCGCGAGTTACCGTGGGGCCGGCCTACACATGAGGAGGAACTGCAGAACAAGCTCTCGTTTCCTTCTTCTGCTGCCATTGGCCACACAGGCCTTCCATTTTTCCGTTCACTGATGGACACACTGGCCTCTGTATTCTTCTGCCGCTGCTGGGATGGAGTCCACAGGTAGCTGCATAAGCTTCTCGCCGCTCCCTTTGCCGGATCCCCTTCCATCACAGCTGCTGCCTTCCTAAGTGTGCCACCCCTTGCAAGTGCATGATTTGCATACCCAGTAGCGCTGGGCCTTTGGGCAATCTATAAATTCAAAATAAATGAAAACTATCTGAATTCAAGAAAAGATGGGATAAATATAGGGCATCTCTGAGGGACTAATGGGAATTGTAAAACTAAATTAGTCAGGCGGATGGGCAGACAAGATAAGCCATGTGTTTTCTTTTTCTGCTGTCATGTTTCTATATTATCATGCTTGCTGTAACCTAAGCTCAATTTTTACCATAAAATGGGCTGTAGGGGTGTGTGTGTGTGTGTGTGTGTGTGTGTGTGTGTAATGGGTGAGTGTAAGAGACCATTAGATGAAGCTCTTACCCTTTGCAATTCACACACACATTATAAGAATGGCACTGTATAATTTATTGTTATGACTAAAAATTTATAATGAGACTAATATTGCAAAATGAGAACAAGAATAATGTAAAATGAGAGTAATAATGTATAATGAGAATAGGGACAACAATAATAATAATCACAAGGTAAGAGACAATAGTAAATAATTTATTTATTTAGCCATTTTATATACCGTCGTTCCAAGTGAAGATCACAACGGTTTGCATCATGACACAAGTTTAATAGGAACCAATTACATTCACTTGATGTGTTCATATTTCATACAATTTAGGAATAAGACAATTTAGGCGAAAGTCAAATACATTGACTGAGGTGGCCAGGGGAAGGAGAGATATGAAGGGATAGGGTAGCAGAGATGAGAGAGCAATTATAACAAAAGGGAGTTTATATATAAGTGAACATATGTATGATATTTACAGTTTAGGTCTGAATCTGTAACTTTCCTGAATCAGTCCCTTTATGATCCAGCTGTCACAGTCTGTCAGGGTCTCTGGGAACTCAGCACTCGGGTAAGGCATGCACTGAGCATCTAGCTACCACCCTGTACCAACCTGGGGTATTTAACAAGCTCTTTTTAAATATCATTTTCTCTACCTTTATCAGAGTTTGGGGGTTTTTTGCCAGTGTTCCTTCCCTCACAGATTTGTTTTTCCACTGTACCTCATTACTCATTTTCTTACCTATAGAATTTTAGCTATTTGGCATTCTCTGCTGTGTGGTGAACATCGCAATGTGCACAGCTAATGTCTCTTGGTACAAAACTTAATTTCGTGTGAATCTCCCTGAACACCTGTTGAACCATAATATACTTTGGTGTAATATATCATGGGAGCCTGTTGAGCCCTAAGGCCTAGTGATATATTGTGGTACAAATCTCCATGAGACCTACTTGAACCCCTTGCATCTCCATAGTGGCGAATACAATGTGTTGGGGGGGGGGGGGGGAATACACTTTATGACCTTTTAGATGGCGATGGAGTTGGGATTGGAGTAGAGAAGCACACAGGCCCAACTTTAGCTTTCTCTCAAATAAAACCATGCAACACATGAATGTTCCCAAACATTTCTGGATTATATATAAGTGCACAAGATTAATTATAATTCAGTTATTTCTCTGCCCAAACAGGGTTTACAATCTAAGCTTTATGTGAAGCAATGGAAGGTGAAGTGACCTGTTCAAGGGCACAAAGATCATCAGTGAGATTTGATTGCTGGTTTCCCTGATTCTCAGTCTGCTGCTCTAACTACCTTCAAACAATGACTACTTCTGGGGGAATTCTGCACCAAAGAAAAAAAAGTTCAGTAGATATTTTGAAATTCTGAAAAATACTGCACATTTTGTCAAAATAAAATGTAATCACTGTTTTGAAGTGATACTTGTGTATTTAAAACATATAGATGATTTGGGAATTATGCTATACCTCTATCCTATCAGTTGGAACAGCGGGGACAGGAGGAGGGGGAGGGGAGGGTGGAGGATGGTGTCGGGTTCAGGGATATATGTATAAAACATGAGTGTACCTATGGTGGATAGATCGGAATGTACCACAGTAGTCAGAATTTTGTACAGTTTGAACATACACCGTTTTTCATCTCTCTGTTACGATGAGTCTTGTACTATAACTATTACTTTATATACGAGTACACAATACTGTCTATGTAGACATATGATTGTCTATTTGTTTCTGTGTTGTTACACTCAATAAAAAAGTTCTAAATTAAAAAAAAACATTTATAATCTTTGCTATCATTCAAATATTCAGAATTTGGGGGGCACTCTAGCGACATCAACTAAGATGGCTGCCTAACTGACAAACTCCTCTCCCTTGATTACCGAATCCTCCACTTCCTGTTTTCAGTGGGCTTTTTTTGAACATCTCTGCTGCTACCTTTATCATTTTACTCCAAAGATGGCAGCCAAAAGAAAAACGGCCGATTTAAAACAATTCTCCTTCAGCTTCGGAGATTTCAGGAGATGATGGCGAGCAAGCAGCAAAGGCCGCAGAGGATGTTAGTGGGAAGGACCCCGAGAGCTCTTTGAGCTGTGTGGCGGCGGGCTCGTGTTCTACTGATCTACCTTCCCGCGATGAACTACGGGAATGGTTTCTTGAATTTCAATCTGACCTGAAACAGAATAAAACTGAATTACTGACCTCAATTTCGGAGTTGAGGGAGGACCTAGCAGCCCTTGGCACACAAGTCGATGAGCTGGATATTACAGTGGAGAGTCACAGTGAAGTGCTCACCACTATTAATGCGCAACACAAGCTAATGCAGGCTGACTATACGCTTCTAGCTGACAAACTAGAAGATTTAGAAAATCGATCGTGCCGCTGCAATTTGCAGATTCATGGAGTACCAAACACTCCTGAATTTGCGGACGCTGCAAACATCGCTTTTAAATTCTGCACCTTCATGCTGAATTCAGGCGTAGCTGACATTGTGGAGCGTGATCCTCCTCTCTAGCCAATTAAAACTGAGAGGGCGCATAGGGCTTGGGCCCCAGGTCAGATAATCACCCCAGAGACATTATTTTTTGTTTTCATAGTTATGCACAAAAGACAGATCTATGAAACATCAAGGAAAAAGAGCAAGTGGATATGGGAGGGGCATACGTTGACTATTTTTAATGACTTAGCCCCATCAACACTGCGCAAACGCTATGAGTTGAAGTTGGTGACGAGTTCCTTAAGAGCGGAGGGTATCCGCTATCGCTGGACTTTCCATTTCGGTCTGCAATTTGTTTCTAAAGGCTCAACTTACCAGATAAAAAGAGGTGACGCTTTCGGTAGGTGTTGAGACCCTTAACGTTTAAAGAAATTAAACACATCCAAAGCTGCAGAGGCTTTTAAAAAAGTGAATCTTAACATCAATTTTGCAGTTCCCAAGATGACGCCTACCATGCTGAAGACAGATATTTATCTATACTGGCAGTGGGCAGGATACTTTGCCGACACTCTCTCTGTCAACATTATCTGACCAGGGTTGATGGACCCCCTAGCCTACTCTCTTTTCAGATTCGTTGGAGAGTGCTCTTATAATCTGTGAGTTCTAATTTGCAGCTTTCAGGTTACTTGATTTTTGCAGTTCTAATAATGAGGGTTATTTCTACATCTCTTGTGGCGGACATTTTTTGTTTTCTTCTAAATTTGGTTGGGAGCTTTTCTTGGTTTGATGGATTCACTCCCTGGGAATGGGGTGACCCTCCGGGTGGGTAAGGCGATTCATATTATGGGTTTTGGGACATGTCAGGGGAGGTGTTATTTACTTCTCTATTTATTTCTACATATTCTGAGGGCATGGTATGGTATCTCTCAGTTCCAATGTAACAAATGCAACACCATAGTACTGGTATGTTTTCATCTTTTTGATTTCAGATGGCAGTTAGGATAATTTCTTTAAACGTTAAGGGTCTCAACACCTACCGAAAGCGTCACCTCTTATCTCAAGAATTAACTTACTACAAGGTTTTTATAGCCTTGATCCAGGAAACACACTTATGGAAGAGACATGAACACCTACTATCCTTTCCGGATTACCCACATAAATTCTTAGCAATGAGTTCCAAGGGGGCACGTTATGCAGGGGTGGGTATTTTAGTATCTTATAACCTGGATCATTAATTGTTTTTTCAGATTGCTGACCCCTTAGGTAGATATTGTCTGGTGAAATTAAGGGTGGGCAGGGACATCTTTACAATAGTTAGCAGTTATGCTCCTAACTCTAACCAGTATTCATTTTTACAGAGCATAGACAATGTTCTATTAGCTCATGCAGAGGGATTCCTAATAATAGGAGATTTTAACTTCACTAGAAACCCAAGGATAGATAATTTACACTCAGTTACTTCATCTCTGCAAGGGACAAGGAAGTTTCTGCCTCTTTCATTTTTCGATGGAGTCTTGCTGATATCTGGAGGCAATGACATCCTATTTCTCATGCATATACTTTTTATTCTCCCTCCCATTGGTCATATTCCCATATTGATTATTTTCTTATAGATAAGGTATTGCAGAATCAGGTGGGAATATAAACTGGTCGGATCATGCAACAATGTGGATCGATGTCCATTTTCAAGATCTAGATCAGGGACAATGTTTCTGGCATCTAAATGAAAGTTTGTTGAAAGATGATTCTTTTTCTAACTCTCTGGGTGCACAATTGCAAGAATACTTTCAAACTCATGCTTCTACATCTACACCTATGGGAGTGATTTGGGGTTACTGCAAAGCTGTGGTGAGGGGTCTCCTTATTTCTTACGCCACATTCCTTAAGAGGGAAAAAGAGAAGGCACAAAATATTTTATTAGCTGAAATTTCCCATTTGTCACGCATAATTATGATGACCCAGTCCACATCAATCTTTAAGCGACTCTCTTTGGTTAGGACTAAGTTGCAATCCCTTGATGATTAATTATTAGCCCACCAATTTGATTTAGCCAAACAGGTCTATTATGAGAGGGGTAATAAAGCTGGATGTTACTTAGCCAGATGGCTGAAGGCCATCACTGCACAAGGTTACATAGCTAAAATTAAAAATTCACATGGGGCATTAGTCACTAGGTCCTCTGCTTTACAATGTTTTATGCCTCTCTCTATGGTAAAGACCGGGATATTGATGACCTTAATATACATTAGCTTAGCTCTGTGTCTCTTCCCTCTCTTACTATGGAGCAGCAACAATTTCTTGATAGATCCATTACTACTCTTGAAGTTTTACATGTTATCAAACTGTTAAAATCAGGAAAATCTCCAGGAGTGGATGGGTTCTCTAGCAGTTATTATAAGAAATATTCCCACATTTTGGCAACCCCATTAACGGACATGTTTAATTATATCAGGGAAGGTGGCTCCCTCACAGTTCACTCCAATGTGGCTGGGATCTCGGTTATTGCAAAACCTGGCAGGGATCCCACCCTCTGTGGGTCTTATAGACCGATCTCACTGATTAATCTAGACCTGAAGATATTGGCCGGAGTTCTCGCTGAAAGGTTGAACTTGTTTATGCCCTCCTTGTTCCATTCTGTCCAAGTGGGCTTTATACCCAATCGCCAGATTGGGTATAAAGCCCACTTGGACCAAACCAGATATATGTGCTATAACAGAAACATGGCTCAAACCCACGGACACAGCAATTATAAACCAACTTCCCACATCAAACTACGACATCTTCTCCATCCCCCGACTGAAAAAAAGAGGAGGAGGACTCCTATTTGCATCAAAAAAAGACCTCGGGTTCATCCAGCACCCATACAACTCAGACTCTAAACTAGAAATGGGTCTCTTCACCTCGGAACAACTACAAATCCTACTCGTCTACGCCCCTCCGGGCCTCCTTGAGACAGACCCCTCCCCCTTAGTAGAGGAAATCACAACCCTCATCAAACTGGACGCTCCAGCAATTATCCTAGGAGATTTTAATCTGCATGTGGACAATCCTACCCCATCATCCAGCTGTGAATCCTTTCTCTCTGCCCTCTCAGCCCTGGGTTTCAAACAACTAGTTACCAAACCCACACACAAAGCAGGCCACACGCTGGATCTTATCTTTATTAACCCAGGCATCAAACATTCTTCACGCCTCAAAAGCAAGAAGGTCCCTTGGTCTGATCACTCACTTATCTCAACCGCATTCTCATTGAACAAACCCTCCACCTCCAAAGGGCCCTCACCATCTTTCCCATACAGAAGATCCTGCTCTACAGAAGACCTCAGCTCCCACCTAGCCTCTCAACTTCCATCCATTGATCTCTCAAACCGGAACACAGCTCTCCGCTCTTGGAAAGCCATCACAGATTCCATAGCCGACAAGCTATGTCCGCTAGCAACCAAAAAATCACTCCCAAACGCCTCCAAAAGACAACCATGGTTCACGGAAGAACTAAGAAAGCTAAAACAAAATCTAAGACAGAAAGAGAGCGACTGGCGCAAATCCCCAAGCACCAATACACGATCCATCTACAAAGCCACCCTCCATCAATACAAGTCAACTACCTCTAAATCCAAAAGGGACTACTATGCATCCAAGATTCACCACTTAATCTTCGACGCAAAAGCCCTCTTCGCCTATGTCTCCAATCTCACCCAAATCATCCCACAGGAGATTCCCAACGACCTAGCACAACCCAAAGCTGAAGAACTTGCTCTTCATTTTCACAACAAAGTCAACAGCCTTCTAACTCATCTGCCTTCTAATCCCACCGACCCTGCTCTTTACCAGTCTCTTCAACAATCATCCCTCAACAACAATGGTCTGGAAACACTTGAACCCATCTCTATCTTAGAGATACAAACTCTTATAAGAAGAATGAAACCTTCCTCCCATCCTTTGGATACTATCCCCACCAAACTGCTCCTGGCCATCCCTGACTCCATCGCTAAAACCTTGTCGGACATCATAAACTGCTCACTCTCCCAAGGACTATATCCTGACGACCTCAAATTGGCCTCCATCAAACCTCTACTCAAGAAACCCAACTTGGATCCTAAAGACCCCAACAACTTCCGTCCTATCGCCAATCTCCCATTCATAGCCAAGATTCTAGAAAAAGTTGTCAATACTCAACTCTCCGAATACATAGAAGAAAACAAAATCCTATTCCAATCACAATACGGATTTCGCAAGTCACTGAACACAGAATCCCTCCTCATCTCCATGTCTGACTTCATATTAATGGGCCTTGACAAAGGCCAATCCTTCCTCTTAATTCTACTGGACCTATCAGCCGCCTTTGATACGGTCAATCATTCCATTCTCACTTCCATTCTGGCTTCTATAGGTATCTCAGGCACAGCTCTCTCATGGTTTAAATCTTTTCTCTCCAACAGAGGCTTCAAGGTTAAGATACAGAACAAAGAATCTTCACGAATGGACGCATCCATAGGTGTCCCCCAGGGCTCCTCACTGTCACCTACACTCTTTAACATTTATCTTTTACCTATCTGCCAACTCCTCTCCAACCTTAACCTCAAACATTTCCTCTACGCCGACGACATCCAGATCGTGATACCCATTAAAGAATCTTACACAAAAACATTGGTTCACTGGGAAAACTGTCTCTTCGAAATTAAACATCTCCTGGCTAACCTAAACCTAGTTTTAAACTCCTCTAAAACAGAACTGCTTCTCATCTCCCCAGATAATAATGCCATCTCTAATCCTCCAACTATCCCAACTACTACACAGGTGAGAGATCTAGGAGTATTAATTGATAACCGGATGAACCTTAAAGCTTACATCAACAGAACCACCAAGGACTGTTTCCACAAACTCCAAGTTCTGAAAAGAATTAGACCACTCTTCCACACTCAGGACTTCAGAACCATTCTACAAGCTATCATTTTTTCTAAGATCGATTACTGTAACTCTATCCTTCTGGGCCTACCTTCCTCCTATACTAGACCCCTCCAGATGTTACAAAACGCTGCGGCAAGATTACTGACAAACTCCAGGAGGAGGGACCATATATCTCCAATCCTAAAAGATCTCCACTGGTTGCCTGTTCACTTTAGAATCCTCTACAAATCTCTTTCCATAATATACAAAACCATCCATCAACACACCCCACTCGACTTACAAGTCCCATTCCAAATTTATAACTCCTCCAGACCAACAAGAGACACACTCAGAGGATCTCTTCAAGTGCCCCCAGCCAAAACTACCAAACACATTACCTTGAGAGAGCGGGCCTTTTCAACAGCCGGCCCCCTTCTATGGAACTCCATCCCACCGGACCTTAGACAGGAGCCCAGCCTCCCAACCTTCAGGAAGAGACTTAAGACCTGGCTGTTTAAAAAAGCTTTCCCGGACACCGATTAATTCTATTCAGCCAGATTCTACCACTTCCACATGTAAAAATGTTATTACTAATGTAAATACCTATACCTAATGTTATTCTCTTTCTTTTCTTCTCTCCTCCCAGTTCTATTACCTTGTTATTTGTAACTGCTTCCTTCTACACAAATAGGTTATTGAATTGTTTACTGTACACCCCTGTTATATGTAAACCGGCATGATGTGTTTGCAACATGAATGCCGGTATATAAAAATTTTAAATAAATAAATAAATAAATAAATAAATGGCAGCTGACAATATCTGCAAAATTGTGGACCTTTTATGGTAGGTCAAAAGGCAAAATATTCCATCAGTTCTGCTTTTTATTGATGCTGAAAAAGCATTTGATTTAGTGCATTGGCCCTTCTTATTTAAAACTATGAGGAAAATGCACTTTGGATCCTTTTTTCTACATTGGATAGTGAAGTTATATGAACTTCCGAGTGCTAGAGTCAAGGTGAATGGTGGTTATGGGGCTAGTTTTGGAATAGGAAGGGGCATGAGGCAGGGTTGCCCCCTGTCACCGTTACTCTTCATATTGTTTCTATAACCCTTTACTACCATAGTTCAAATGTCTACTCAGCTAATGGGGATTAGATTGGGGGATTTACACTTTAAATTATCACTGTTTGCTGATGATATCCTATTCACGCTAACTGATCCCTGTTCATCATTGGAGGGCATTGTGACTGAGTTAGGCCTTTTTAGTGGAGTGTCTGAATTTAAGGTCAATTTTGGAAAATCTGAGCTTTTGAATGTCAACCTTTCGGAGTCTGAAGTTTTCAATATCAGACTAAAGTTCCCTTTTAGATGGGCCACACACTCTCTTAAACATCTGGGAGTATGCATTATTTATTTTTATTTAAGCATTTTATATACTGTCATTCAATATAAGATCACAACGATTTACAAAAGCAACATTCACATTAAAGGTCCACATAGCATCAGAACATGTGACATTCACATTATAAATTAACATAACATCAAAACATGTTAGCTATATTGTTAATTAGTAATTCATGATGGATTAGTTCCTTTTAGGTAATCTTCTTGAGGTAGTCAGTGAGAAGTCTTAATATCAGTCCATGTCTATGTAATTTACTACAGTTGTAAATTTTGTAATAGATCACACGCTTTTTTGAAGAGCTATGTTATCAGATTGCATATGAAGCTCTTTCTTTCTGTGTGAGGTGTAACTCCTGGGGTAAAGAGTTCCATAACTTGGGACCCGCTATAGAGAACATTTGATCTCTTATTTGCACTAGATGAGTGTTCCGTGGTGAAGGTACAGATAATAGTCCATTGTTTTGTGATCTAAGTGTTCGTTGTGGTGTATATTGTTGGAGAGTTATGCCTAATAAGCAGGATTTACTATCATTGATTATGTTGAAGATGAGGGTTAGCACTTTATAGTGTATTCTTGCTTGTACAGGTATCTAGTGTAGATCTATTAACAAAGGGGTGATGTGGTCAAATTCCCTTTACCCTAACAGTAGTCTAGCAGAGGCATTTTGTAGTAGCTGTAATGGTTTTAATTGTACTGAAGGTAGGCCTGGCAATAGTGAGTTGCAGTAATTAAGTTTGAGAATATTAGTGTTTGTAGAACAGTTCGGAAGTCCTGGAATATTAGGAGAGGCTTTAACTGATACAAGATTTGGAGTTTGGAGTATCCTGTTTTAATTAATGTGCTTTTTCATTGTTATATTCTCATCGATTTATATTCCTAGGTCTCTTACTTGTTCAGAGGGTGTGATGAGGAAGTTACCCAGGTCTAGGGATGGTGGTTTATTTACAGATTGGTTTCTCCTTAGCCAAATGATTTCAGATTTATTTTTGTTTAGTGCATTAGACCCTGTATATCTAAACTATTTATATTAAGTTACATCATAAGAACATAAGAACATAAGAAAATGCCATACTGGGTCAGACCAAGGGTCCATCAAGCCCAGCATCCTGTTTCCAACAGTGGCCAATCCAGGCCATAAGAACCTGGCAAGTACCCAAAAACTAAGTCTATTCCATGTAACCATTGCTAATGGCAGAGGCTAATGAAGGCCATAGATAATAATCTGGATAAGTGGCACAGAGAAAACTTTTCTTGGCTGGGGCGTATAGCTATAGTCAAAATGAACATTCTACCTCGCTTCCTTTATCTGTTCACGACCCTTCCCATTTTTATTACCACTGCTATTTTGCGCTCTTGGCAAAAAAAGATTTTTGATTTTATATGGTGGAAACGCCCACCGAGAGTTGCATGGTTAACCCTATTTCAGCCCAAATTGCAGGGAGGATTGGGGGTTCCCAATTTGCTATGGTATTTTGCAGCCTCTCAGCTTCGATCTGAAGTCAATATGCACAGGCGAACATCTGTGAAACAGTGGGTTCAATCTGAGCAAGCTTTAGAGGGTGCAATGCCATTATCTGCTCTCCCCTGGCAACCAGTCCTCCTGGCATCCACTGCATTGCTTTCCCTATGCACTGCAGAACACTATTAGAATTTGGTTATAGTGGAAATCTCATCTAGTTGGTTCTAGCTTCTACTTTTGTCTCACTCACCTTTTTCATAATATCGACTTCCCTGCAGGTTTACATTCTAAAATATTTGATATTTGGCCTACACTTGGTATTACTTGCTTTGATCATCTTTGTTCTCAGGGTACCTTCTTCCATATTAATGATCTCAGGGATAAATACCATATGGGGAATGTGGATTTTTTAGCCTATGCTCAATTAAGGCACTTTATAGAATCCATAAAGAGGGCTGGTAACTTGAGCTTGAGTAAGTCTTTATTTGAAAACTTCTGTGATCAAGCAGATCGACTACGAGGCTTCATATCCAAAATATATAACCTTAGTAAGGAACGGTTGCATGAATCTTTTAAGCATATACAGGCCTGGGGATTAGAAATAGGGGACTCTTTTTTGCCAGTAAATGCTCTATTTCTGCCACTTTACAAAAGAACTGTTATAAGCTTCTCTATCTCTGGTATGTGACTCCGTCTAAACTGCATCGTATGTACCCTGCTCTGACACACGAATGCTGGAGGAAGTGAGGCCAAATTGGCACTTTTTTCCACATTTGGTGGCAATGTGCGGTGGTTGTCTCTTTCTGGAGGCAAATTACAGACTGGGTTTCACACTTTATGGGGGAGAAAGTTATTCTTCACCCACAATATATTTTACTTAGTATCCCAGTTCCCGGGTTGGATAAAAGTTCTCAACGTCTTTGCCAGCAAGTATTTATTGCGGTTCATTGCGAATTAGCCAGGTATTGGAAAAGACCTTGTGTACCCTCTATTCAGGTGGTCATCTCAGAGCGGCCTCGGAGGGAATGGAGGCAGGCTGTGCGGCTCGGCGCACGCAGGCTGCCCAAAATCGGCAGCCTTGCGCACGCCGATCCAGGATTTTATAAGATACGTGCAGCTATGCGCGTATCTTATAAAATCCTGCGTACTTTTCTTTGCGCCTGCTGCGCGAACAAAAGTACGCGATCGCGCTTTTAAAAAAAAATCTACCCCTCTGGGAATAGGAAAATGCCTACAGTACCTGAATGTAATTTGCTTTGAAATGCTGAAAAGAGGAATATAAAACATGCATAAGAACATAAGACTTGCCTTACTGGGTCAGACCAAGGGTCCATCAAGCCCAGGATCCTGTTTCCAACAGTGGCCAATCCAGGTAACAAGTGTCTGGCAGGATTCCAAGGGGTAGATAGATTCCAAGCTGCTTATCCCTCCAGGAACTTGTCCAAACCATTTTTAAACACAGCTACACTAATAGCTTTCACCACATTCTCTGGCAGTGAATTCCAGAGCTTAATTATGTGTCGAGTAAAAAATATATGTTCTTTTATTAGTTTTAAATATATTACCTAGTAATTTCATTGTGTGCCCCCTGGTCTTTGTACTTTTTGAAAGAGTAAACATCTGATTAACGTTTACTCATTTCATTCTGCTCATTATTTTATAGACCTCTATAATATCTCCCCTCAGCTGTCTCTTCTCCAAGCTGAAGAGTCTTAACCTCTTTAGCCTTTCTTCATAGGGGAATTGTTCCATCCCCTTAATAATTAGGTCGCTCCTCTCTGAATCTTTTCTAATTCTGCTACATCTTTTTTGAGATGTAGTGACCAGAACTGCACACAATACTCAAGATAAGGTCACACCAGGGAGCGATACAGAGGCATTATGATATTCTCTGTTTTATTCTCCATTCCTTTCCCAATAATCCTTAGCATTCTATTTGCTTTCTTGACTGCTGCTCCACACTGAGCAGAAGATTTCAACGTATTATCAATGATGACTCCTAGATCCTTTTCCTGAATGGTGATTCCTAATGTGGAACTTTGCATTGTGTAGCTATAATTTGGAGTACTATTCCCTAAGTGCATCAGTTTGTACTTGTCCACATTAAATTTCATTTGCCTTTTGTATGTCCAGTCTCCCAGTTTTGCAAGGTTCTCTTGCAATTTCTCACAGTCCTCTTGTGATTTAACAACTTTGAATAATTTTGTTTTCATCGGCAAATTTGATCTCACTTGTTGTTCCCATTTCCAGGTTATTTATAAATATATTAAAAAGCAGTGGTCCTGGAGCACTGTACTATTCATCTTTCTCCATTGGGAAAATTTACCATTTTGCCCTACTCCCTGTTTTCTATGTTTTAACCAGTTGGCAATCCACAAAAGGACACTATAAAAATAAATAGGACAATATAAAAAAAATGTGCAAATGGACAGTTCCTAGGACTGAAACCTTAAATTTCTATAGTCATTGCTCTCAGATTTCAAACACAACCTAAGTGAACCCTCTGTGTAATTGTTTTCTGAAGTGGATGGGAAAAAGCATATTTTTTAGTAGCTAGGAAACTGATATAAGGCAAACACAAAAGTATAGTATAGTAACTCATTCATTCATTGCCACTGATTCTGCCACACTCCCCATTCTCTTCTATATAAATTTCTAAAACTTGGTTAATTCCATTTATGATTTAAATAAAAGTACACATTTCAGAAAAGGCTGCCGGCAAAGGCACCCCAGACAAGATGCCGTGTAACAAACAAAAACACAAAGTGACAAGCCTGTGTATACTCTTTGCTCTATAAAGAGAGCATCCTTAAAGTCTGTTGTTAAAGATCAAAAGGTTTTACTTAACCTCGGGGAAAGGGCGAGATAACATTGAGGCAGCAGCTACTTCTGTACAGTCCAGTCAGCACTTAGCCAAACTCCCTTTATTTAAATATCAGTCTACCCGTTCCAAGATAAGCTATCACCAGCTTGGTAGCTCTGGCATCTTTTGTAGCATTACTGCGTTTTGAGAAAGGTTGGTAATTGCAATCGGTCCCTAACTGAAAGTGCTTCCTGGTGGAGGAGCCTCCCCATGCTTTCGTGCAGGAACTTACAAAAGAGAGACACATTTTACAGTGTGAAGTGCAGAATCCCGTACATCATTAAGCACCACGGACACGTAGTGATCCTTTATGGATACATAGCAAGGGCGCTGACTGCAGCACGACGACAGTAAACGGTGAACTTTAGCGAGGGGTGTCTTCAGCTGATCTCCTTTAACATATTCTGCATGAATAATTCTCAGTTTTACCGGCTAGCTTCTTTTCCTTTCTTACTCTGAAATACGCGTTATCTGCTTACAAAATTAATACTTGCGCCTCTTGGCTTTAGGAAGGTTTGGGACAGGTCGTTGGATTGGTGACTTGGCAATCAAAGCTCGCCTTGGCTCCCTCTCTCTGTCTACTGTGCATTTCTTTCCTTGCTGTCTAGCAATAATACGGAGAAACATTTATGCTTCAACAGCGGTGGCAGTTATGATGTCTTGTGCTGCCATGAATGGAGGGGAAGAGGTGGAGATCTTGGGTTTGCGATTTCCAGACTTGGATGCACACGACTCCAGTTTGCTCGCACCAGAAAGCAACCTTAAAGCAGAACTAGATGCCAGTTTGAGAAAGAAGTATGCATTTGCAAGGAAGAAGGTAAGTTATTTCATAATTAATATTTTACATTTTCCGTTAGAAGCAAGGCAAAATAAATTACGATGTAGGGCATGAAAATGCAGGTGCTTTCTTAGGGGCTGATGTACTACTAAGAGAAAGTGAAAAGAAACCACTCCCTTGATGCAGAAAACAAGGAGATTCTCAAAACATTCTCAAACTTATCTGTCAAAAAATCCCATGTCAGGGTAGACTAGGGAAAGCCATTGCTATCCCTGTGGGTGAGTAATAAGAAACAGATCTACTTTTTGGGATCTGCCAGATACTTGCAACCTAGACTGGCCATGGTGGCAGACAGGATGCTTGACCTGGTGAACCTTGGTCTGACCCAGAATGGCTTTTCTTAAGTTCTTATGTACTATATGGAGGATTCAGATCAGGGTCCATTAGATTACCCCTCCATCATTGTCCAATACTCCTAGACCTCTCCCACGTTACTTTAGATCAGGGGTCAGGAACCTTTTTGGCTGAGAGAGCCATAAACGCCACATATTTTAAAATGTAATTCCATGAGAGCCATACAATATGTTTAAAACTAAATACAAGTAAATGTGTGCATTTTATGTAAGATCACACTTTTAAAGTACAATAAGTCTCTGAAAATATTACACCAGGCCTTAAGACACCAATACATCTCCTATTAGGAAAACGGACCAAGTCAGGTTGCTATAGAGTCCTACACAGAAACTACACGCCAGCAGAAAACCTCACCTGAATCACGTGCTGTCCCTCACCTAACATAGAATAAACAGACCAAAACGCATAACAAGAAGCATGCAGAAAAAAATGAATTGGAAACTGCAACAAGCCAGAGTCTCTGTATGCAGTGTAACAAAGGAAAAAAGAAACATCACCCATCCTTATAAAACAAATTAAGAAATATAAAATCATCAGCAGTAAAACTGTACTAACAAAAAGAACATATTTCGAAACAGCTGATGAGTGGAATATCCAATAATTAAAAACGCATATAAAACATTTCCAGATACCAACAAAATATTTCAAAATAGCAGACACAAAGACCCAGTAATGAAAAATAATAAGGATACAAAAAATTTTTTGCTCTGCATACCTGGGAACGTTTGATATCCAGGTGTCCTGAGATTGTTCTGAATTAGCAGGAGGCGGGGTGGTTTGCTTGGAACTTTCTCCTCTCTCAGTCACATACCAGCGCTCTCACTCACACTGGCTCTCAATGACACACCTATACACACATGCTCTCAGTACTCACATATACACATGTTTTTTCTCTCTCACTTATATAGGCTCTTAATTACACATTTACACACATGCTGTCTATCTTTTCACGCTTACACACACACACACAGGCTTTCAATCACATAAATACATGCTGTCTTTTTCTCTCACACACAGACTCTCATTCACATGCTTACAAACATGTCCTCTCTTTCTCTCATTTACACACAGGCTCTCAATCACATACTCACATGCTCCCTCACCTAAATCAGCTCTCAATCACACACAGACACACATGGTCTCTCTCTCTCTCATTTAAACACAGGCTCTCAATCACATAAACCAGCTCTCAATCACACACAGACACACATGATCTCTCTCTTACTTATACACACAGGCTCTTAATCATACATACACATGATCTCTCTCACACACAGGATCTCAATCATACACACATACTCTTTCACACAAACAGGTTTTCAATCACAAACTTTAACATACAGGTTTCCAATGGTAAACTTACATTCATGCTCTCTCTCACAGACATACTCTCTTTCACATGTATAGGCTCTCAATCATTCACATACATGCGATCTCTCACACACACACACACACAGGCCCGGCCCCGTCCCCGCGGCCCGGAAGAGGAAGTGGAGAGTATCGGGTGCGTGCGCGGCAAGAATAGGCCACGCTAGTGCGCTCGGCATCGGCCCGAAGAAAAGAAGACTGCAGCGCGGCTCGGAGGAAAATGAAGAGCTTCAGCCGCGGCCGATGGGACTCCGCCTCCGCGAGGGCTGAAAATGAAGAGGTTAGCGTTGGGAGGAGGCTGCTGCTGCCGCGAGTTCCCGGGGTGGGGGAGAGAGAGAGTGAATGAGCGATTCACTCTCTCTCTCCCCCACCCCCACCCCGGGAACTCGCGGCAGCAGCAGCCTCCTCCCAACGCTAACCTCCTTCATTTTCAGCCCTCGCGGAGGCGGAGTCCCATCGGCCGCGGTTGAAGCTCTTCATTTTCCTCCGAGCCGCGCTGCAGTCTTCTTTTCTTCGGGCCGATGCCGAGCGCACTAGCGTGACTTCTTCTTGCCGCGCAGGCACCCGATACTCTCCACTTCCTCTTCCGGGCCGCGGGGGGGGGGGGGGGGGGGGAGAAGAAGAGAGCACGCCGGTGCCGCTGACTCCAGCTGTCCTGCCGCGTTCCACCCGGGCTGACAGCATTTTAATTCCGGGCGGAGGAGGACCGGGGAGCAGCTGGGTCAGCGGGAAAGTGTGGCGACTGTCTGCGAGCCAGATGCAGCCCTCAAAAGAGCCATATCTGGCTCGCGAGCCATGGGTTCCCGACCCCTGCTTTAGATATAGGACTGGCTATGGTGGAACATTGCTTAGATATTAAGACTGATGCTTTTGTGCTCTTTTCTCTCAAAGGTATTATTTCCTTAGTAAATTTCTCAAAGCTCAGTGGATATTCTGCTTGGCTTCTTAAAGACAATAGTCCTGACCTCTCAGATACAAACTCAAGTATTATGAGTAACTCTCTGCAAACTGCCATTATCCACCCCACATAAAAACCTAAATTTGGTGCTTAAGTGGTAGCAAACGATATAGGCCTATCTCCATCTTGCCCTACTTAAGCAAACTAATTGAACAGGCAGCAGTACTTGGAGAATTTTACAGGAGCAAAATTCCTGAGCCAGCTGTACATCTGTCTTCCATCCAGGCTTCAGTACTAAAGATCTTTCTCTTAACCTTGACTGATGAACTGGGAAGAGATCTAGAGAGAGGCTTGGACGTAATTGCTCCTTAAACCTATCTGCTGCCTCCACTCAGCGGCCTATGACATCCTCATTAATCAGCCAGGCGCCCTAGATACAGTGTGTGAGTGGCTCATTTCCTGCTTGAGTTAAAGATCCCAATGGGTTAAAATGAATCAAGATATCTTAGAGCCCTGCACGTTGAGTTATGGTGTTCCCTACTACTCTTTAATGTGTATGTGCAGCCATTAGGTGGGACAATAAGAAAAACGGGGTTCAAAGTCCAATCCTCTGCTGATTGACATTCAGATTTATGGAGAACTGGGCACTGTTCAAGAGTTTTAATTGAGCTCTTCTTAAATTGCCTCTCTAAAGCCATTTCTTCCTGCATGAACCAATATTATCTGTGGTTGCATGCGTTAATTCCAATATAGGATTTAACCCACATTTTAACACGTTTTCTACACCAAAAATTACTGTTAAAAATATCAGGGTTACTTTTGCACAGGAAAAAAGTGATCTAAAACATGAGTTTAAACCAGTGCTAAGGTCAATCAGCTTTATTCAGCTGTCTGCTAAGATGGGATTTTTTTGATCAAAATAAATCAAAACGTAGAAATAGGCAAGTGAATACATTGAATGAATAGTGCAGAATGCTGCTGCTTTAAAACATGAAACATGTTCTGTAGATTAAAGTGGGACATATACAGGTGAGAAAAAGGCAAACATTAATACAGAGTTAGTGGTTTTTTGTAGCCTGTGATTATACTGGTAATTAAATGTAACTTCCTAAATTTAACTTATCGAACTGACCACTTAAATTAGTATTCTGGTCTTACTAAAAAGATACAGTCCTAAAAATATCCTCACCAAATATTCCTCTTTTGTTGTAACTAAAAGTTAGATTTTTCGGAACAGCCACCAGGGTTGTGCCTTTGTCCCTGCTTCCTCCTGTTAAGGGGCCGATGCAATCAAAATGTGCCAAAAGCAGGCACTGAGTGTTCAGCTCTCGCTTTCCTAACGTGTCCCCAGGCAGCTTTTCTGGGGGCGCCATGCAATATTTAAATTATAGGTTGCACTGTTAAGGAGGGCGATTGCGCAACCCTAGCGCCTTCTTGGCAGCGGCTGTCCGTGGGTTAAGAAAACGGACGCTGAATTTATCAGCATCCATTTTCCTAACCAGTGCACAGCCACGGGTTCGGAAAACAGACGCTGGTTAACTGAGGGTCCGTTTCTGGAACCTGACCACCGGCACTCTTGTATTTTATTTTATTTTTTTTTAATCTTTTGTTCCTCTGACTTAATATCATCAATATTTTCTGCTTTTCTGTACAATGTTTTGGGGTGTAAAAATGTGCGGATTGGACGCATTTTGTATTGCATGTGAAGTGAATAACTAATAGCCTCATTGACATGCATTTGCATGTGATGAGCACTGTTAGTTTCCTGGCGTGTTGGACACACATTGTGGAGGCGCTAATCCCCTTATAGCATAAGGGGCTGTGAACGCGCCTTCAAAACATGCGTCCAACCGCAGGTAAACCAGTGCGTTCGGCTGAGCGCACTGTATTGCATGGGCCCCTAAGTGTTTGTGGAGGAATCTCTCTCAGGCTGGTCACAGACACACAGGATAGAGAGAAAGGTAAGGAGAACAAGAAAAGTCTTTTTTTTTTTTTTTTTTAATTGGTATTGTAAAACCGAAGTTATTTCTTTACAGAAGATAATGAATAACATAGTAAAGCAGAACACGGATATTTAGCCAGATGAGCGTGCCGTTCATAACGATGTCGGCTCCAGGTCTTAATGCCCGAGGACTGTTGCATGTAGATCAGAGATTCCCAAATGAATATGGAGGCAGTGCATGCATATTCATTGTGGATATGCAGAAAACCTGTCTGGCTGGGTTGGGAAGCACTGATGTAGAGACAGGATATTGGAGTTGTTACTGGTGACACGCTGCACTGCACGCTCCACGCTGTATGCCTGATGCCAGGAGCTAAGCGTTACAGCTTAGAAGACAGCTTCTGCTGTGCTGGGTAACAGCTCACCCTCCCTAATGTGGAGCAAGAGGGCCATTTGCAAAAGCCATTTACCCAGGCAACTGGCTTATTTAGCTGGGTAAAAGGTCTTTTTGAAAATTTCTCATCTTATATGTGAGTAAAAGTATGTATGTTGTGTTTTCATCTGGTTTTTTGTGGTGGCATTAGTGGGACAGGGTTAGGTCAGTGTAGAAAACAATGCACTGTTTGGATTTTCAAAGCTCTGCTCCCTGTTTTGGTCTGAGAAAGTATCTGCAGAAAAGAAGGTTCACTTTTCTGCAGATACATTTTCCCTTGGTCAGTTTGCAAAGAAGAAGAATGCGAGTGCTGTCTCTTTGAACATTGGTGCAAACCTTTCACCCGCTCGCTTTTGAAGATTGTCTCCGAAATGCTTAACTGCTAGAATAATTCCCAGTCTTGGTTGTTAATGTTCTCTGTTATCAGTGAGGCTCTATTCCTGGCACATTTCAGGGGAAGGCAGCATTGGAGGCTTCAGCTTTGAGGAAATGCAGGAGAAATTGCACGCATTCTTTAACTAACTCAGGGGGGTCATTTTCTATAGCTTTCGCACGTGAAAAGGGACTTTTCGCGTGCGATAGCTAGATCGGGGCAGAGTCGGCACCGGAAGGGGAGGAGTCGGGGGTGGCACCGGGGCGGACGCGGCGAAGACATCGCTGACGGCGAAAAGGTAAAGGCCCTTATTGTCGCCAGTAACGTGCCCAAGAGCACCACCTTTCACGGTGGTGCTATCGGTTTGCGAAAGCCGGCAGCGATAGCACCGCGGTGGTGTGATTGCTGCCGGCTTTCTCAGGCCCGCTCCCCGGTACCGCGCCATTCACTAAGGCCTGCGATTTTAGAAAATTCAGGCCTCAGTGTCGTTCAAACCGGTACTTGGGCTCCCAGCCAGTTGGCTTATCAGACCATTCATAATAAATATGCATGAGCTATATTTACATGCTCTGCCTCCGTGTATGCATATATACTTCATGCACATGCAACAGAAATATCCTGAAAACCCAAATGGCAGTGGTGGTGGGGGGACGTAAGGACCTATCTGAACATCACTGAATTAATGTGCAATGGAAAATCTATGAAAAAACATAGCCCGCAATGTGTTCCTTGTTATGCTTGAAGTCCTAACAGCCATCTCTTGAGATAAGGTGTGAATGGATAATAAGACTATTTATTTATTTATTTATTTATTTATTTATTTATTTAATGTGTCTTATATTCCACTGCTTCCATTTTGTTGTTCGGCACGGGATTATAACAGTCACAATCTCCAGACCAGTTTCAATAAATGGATATTTTAAACAATTTAACAAAATAGGGATGGTAACTTTAAAACAGCCACGCGGGCGTACATGAACGCGCGTATGCCGGCTCACACCCACGGTCGTGGCCATTTTATAACTTGCACGCGTATATGCGCGCATCTTATAAAATTGGCTGGGTACGTTGAATGCACGTGCCATTTTATATGGCTGCACGCATGTGCCGCTTCTACCGTGGAAACGGGGGTGGGGGGGGATTTTAATATACACTTGCGTCGATGCAATTACCAGTTTGTTCCCACTTTGCCCAGTTACAGGATAGGACTTCCTAACCCTCCTAGCTAACTAACCTCTCTTTTACCCTACCTCCCCCATCCCTTAAAACCCCACTGACTAGCTTAGTTTTTTTTGTTTTATAACTTACATGCCTTCTATAGCAGAAGTAAAGTTACGCGGTAGGGGATCCCGGCGCATGCTTGTGCGCATAAACACTTAGGAGCTGGCTTCCATATAAATTCCCGGAACGCTCATGCTCTGCCCAGACCACGCCCATTGCCCCCTTTTTTGTACTTTTTCTTTTGTGCGCGTACCGGGAGATATGCGCGTCCATGGACGCTTCTTAAAATACGTGCGCTGGCCCGAGAGATGCGCCTGCGTAGGGCTTTTTAAAATCTACCCCTAAGGCAGCAATCATATGGGAAACGTTAGGTAATTAAATACAAGGCATTACCTCTCAACAATAACTTCAGGCACAAACATGGTCAGACACAATGATGAATGTGTGGTGCCCAGAGCCTGAATAAACCAGTGGGCAAATGGAATTACTGGCACTGCGTTGTGTGTTTACAGGCATTTGCCATCTATGTGAAAACAGTGGAGGTACCTGTGGCGGTCAATGCCTCCGCGAAGCCACACTGGGAGTGCTGCAGGCAGCTCTTTCACAACCTGACCAGCATCCACAAGCACGTTGCTTCACAGCACCAAGAGGACGTCTTGCAGCAAACCGGTGCCGTCTTACAGCAGCTTGCCAGCAACCGCCATACTGGTGTCATCCATGCATCGTCCGACCGTTCATCTTCTCTGGGAGAAGCAAATCTGACAAGCGATAATACTTTTGACAGCTATGAGGCTTCTGACTGGCTTCCAGATAAAAACTGCATGATAGCAGAGGACAAGACAAGGTAATATTGGGTTGGTGGGGGGTGGGAGTTTGCGAGAGAAACCTTTATCAATAAACAGAACTGTTTTCTACATTAATTTACGCATCCTTTTGTTCCTATATGCCTGTAGTGAACCTGGGCTCTGAATTTATTTTCTAAAATGGCCTGCATTTTAATTAAATAATGTTTTTTTATTGAAAAAAAATTATATCCCATGCCCTCCAAAGTTCGGGGCGCAGTAGACGTTTAGACACATAAAATCGATGCACATCAGAAAAAGAACAGCTGAACATAAAAAGAAAAAGAATGTAAGGTGCACTGTGGAAAATATCTGCCGCAGGAACCAGGACAAAGGTGCACAATTATTCATAATCTTGGGTAGTGGTTCCCAACCTGGGGTTTGTGAGACCATTCCAGGGGGTCCCCCAGAAGGGATGCAAGAAAGTTTGGCTAGGAAGAAAATGAGCAGGCTGCTGCCGCCTGTGAATAATTGAGCTGCTGCCACAGGCCAGGAGAGTGAGGGGAGGGGCCTTTTATGGTCCCAAAAACGTCACCTCACATTGCTGCAGATGAGGAGGAGGATGGACAGAGAGGGGCCGTCCGCACCCATTCGTAGCCTCAAACTGAACTTCACGTTTAACGGGGGTGGGGAAGAGAGGGGCCGATTGGAAACCTTGCCGCTGCACTTTGGGAGGATGCGGAGAAGAGAGGGGCCAAGTGCAGCTGTCAGAACCTTTGCAGCCTCTACCGCACCCGGAGGAAAGCTGGGTTATCACAGTGGTGAGAAATATTTCCCACTTCTGCCACTGGCCCGAGAGACAGGCGGGGAGAGCTGCACCAAAAACGTGAGCAGAAAGGCTGAAAGGAAGAAAGGAGGAAATGGGACGGAGGTTGTATGAGGGGAAAGACAGAGGGAAGAAGAAATGGAGGATAAAGATGGAGGCAGGAATCCATAGTTGACCTGGTTAAGGGGAGTGAGAGTGGATGGCAGCCTGTCAAGGGAGAGAAGCCGAGGACCTCCAGGAATCATGCAGGACAGCGGTAGAGACAGAAGGAGGGACAGAGAACCAGCACGGTCCAGGAGGGAAGAAGGGAAAGATGATCACCAGGGATCAAGGAGGAGAGAGGACGAGACAACAGCCAGGTATGGAGATGACATTAAACACTAAAGTTATTTAGGGGGGGACACACAGACGGACATGGAGCTTTATTCCCTTTCAAAAGCAGGCTTTTGTTTTCCTTTTTCTAAAATCTGAATTATTTTGCGACTTGTTTTCTGTATGTGTGCAAGAATCATAAAAGAAAATAATAAAGTGTAAAAGAAAAGCAGGCTAAAAGGGGGGCAGTTTTTAGGGAGGGTGAGTTTCAGAACTTTTTATGTGGGTTAACACCTGTTTTTCCATGTAAAAATGCCATTTTGAAAATTGCTACTCCCTGCCACCAAGAGTAAAAGTGGCTACGCTGTGAACAGAATGTAGGCTTTTACCTGTGGGGTTAAAAAGGAGCTAGACTGGGGGAGGGAAGGTACATTCAGGGATTTCATTTCAAAAGCCTTATCGATACTTTCACGCATGTACTTTGCACCTGCTTCAAAGTGCGCAGGAACAAAAGTACTGGCTTTCTCCTGCTGGCCCAAGCTCTCAATAGGAAGCCACACGGTCAATTTCCCTTTGAAAATCAGATTACAGATCTGCAGGTACCAGTGCTGATTTTCTGCCAGGTCACGCCAAATTGCCAGAGGTGGAACGGCCTGAACCTTCAGTTACGAGGGCAGTTTTTAAATAGCTTTGGAAATTGTCTTTCCTACGTATTTAGTGTAGATTACAATTTTTATACATGATGCACTCCAGAATCATTCTTCATTATTTCTTTTGTTTTGGCGTGCAAAAATTAAAGAGAAGTGTGTGGGGGAGGGGTCCATGTTCTCTGAAAGGTCAGGAAACCCTGATCTAGGGCAAATACTTGATGGACTAAGTATGTTTTTATTGATTTTTTTAAAATTCTGCCTGGTTACTGATGTTGTGGATGGACAGTGGACTTGAATTCCAGAGGGTGGGCCTGGCGATGGAAAATGCTCGTTGCTGGGTGGCATCAAATCGTGCGGATCCTTGGGAGGGGACATCAAGAAAACTTTGAGAAGTTGAATGGAGTGTTTAAATGTGAAGTATAAAGCTAATCCAAGATGAGGCGACGTTATTTAATAGGTAGTGTATAACTGTTGCTAATTTATATAGAATTTGCCAAGTGATTGTGAGCCAATGTAGTGATTGAAGAATAGGGGATATATATATATTCATTGATATGTGTACCAGATAATAGCCGAGCCGCTGCGTTTTGCATTAATGGTAATGGTCATTTAGGGAGACCAGTATATAAAGAATCGCAGTAATCCAAGCTGGTAAGAATTAAAGCTTGGAGAACTGTTCGGAAATCATGGCTTGATATGGCGCAAAGGAAGCTTGAACAACTGATTTGATCTGAGGTTTCCTTGAGAGCGTTGGATCTAACATTACGCCCAGATTGCGAGCCTTATGTGTAAGATGAAGAGTGATTATCAAATAGAAAGGAGTCAGAAGGATGTGGTTAGTGCAGTTAGTATAGCTGTGTTTAGAAAAGGATTGGATAAGTTCTTGGAGGAGAAGTCCATTACCTGCTATTAAGTTCACTTAGAGAATAGCCACTGCCATTAGCAATGGTAACATGGAATAGATTTTGTTTTTGGGTACTTGCCAGGTTCTTATGGCCTGGATTGGCCACTGTTGGAAACAGGATGCTGGGCTTGATGGACCCTTGGTGTGACCCAGTATGGCATTTTCTTATGTTCTTATGTTCTTAGAAACGGAAAATGATCGTCCGGCTATCATGATCTCAGTTTTGCAGAGATTCAGTGATAGTTTATTGTGTGATAGCCATGTCCTGATGGATGAGAGACATAATGAAACAAACAAACTGCAGTAGATCATGATGATTTTAATGGAGAATGAAACAATGTCATCAGCATGCCAAGGGTGGAAAGTGGCCTCAGACAGACATTGAACAGTACAGCAGAGAGAGAGAGAGAGCGGAGCCTTGAGGGACCCCAGTGTTGATTGATTACCAAGATGCTGAGGTATAGGAGGCTATATGAATTTGTTGTGAACGTCCATGCATTTATGAATTAAACCATTTGAGAACTGAGCCAGAGATTCCGATTTCAGCTAAATGGGGACAGAGGATGTCATGGTTTAAGTGGTCAAAGGCTTCTGTGGCAAAATTGTCTTTAAAAATCATTGTATTTTTTTTTACTTACAGTTTGCAGTGGGATTTTCTGACTGGTATGTGGTGTTTGTTATTTCTGGCTAGCACTTCCTGCTCATTTTCTTCCTCCCTCACACTCATCCATCTTCCTGTGTTTTTCCTATGTAAAATCCTCGCAGTGCTCTGTCTTTTCTTTATCCTTGCTCATAATGACAAAGTAGTGCCTGAGCTCAGAACTAGTACCTAATAGGACAACACTTTCTAGCAGTCCCAAGGGACAATTAGGAGTTTCTGAAGAGTTAGAATTATTTTAATTAAACTAGAAAGTAATAGAAATGGTGGAGGTGATTCACTGTAATAACTGGTCCAACAGTTTTTATCATAACCTTGGGCAGCGTTGCCTGTTTTGCATCCATCTCTCTGAACTAAGGATAAAGCTTGCTCAGCTCTTGGCCAAATTGAAGATGTCTCCCCACCATATCCAGAAACCACAAGTACATTCACAGAGAATCATAAAAAGGAAAAGCACATGGATTATAGTGGAGTCGGGTGGGATAAAGGCTGAGAGCCAGGCACAGTCACAGTTTACTTTCATGATTCTGGCAGTAAAAGAAATTCTTATAGATGCCTCTGTAGTTTCTCCAAGGACAAGCAGGATGGCAGTCCTTACAAGTGATTGACATTATCTGATGGAGCACAGTCCAGAACGTTTAGGGGAAAGTTTCTAAAACTTTGACTGTGCCCTGTTGGGCACTTTCGGGCTGGCATGATACCATGTGTCCATGTAGGGGGGGCCTCTCAGTCTCTTCTGCAGAGCCCACCAACTGCAGACTTCACTTGTCCTGCTTTTCTCAGGGTTTTTCTCGGAAGAATTGAGCAGGAATTGTTCATTGCGGAGCCCCGCACCTTTTTTTTTTTCCTTCCTTAGTGTCCCTAGGTAGTTTTCTCAGTTGTTTTTTCTAAGTTTCTGTTCCATTGTGGCGCCCAGTCATTACACTACCCAGTGCATTGAGGGGCATAAACTGCCCACAATCATTGAATTACATTTTGCTTCCTTTTTCCATCTGGTCATGAATAAGTCTGCTAACGGCTTCAAAAAATGCTCCATGTGCGACAGGGTCATGTCTGTCGTGGACACCCATGAAAGCAGTGTCTTGTGCCTGATGGCTTTGCATAACTTCCTGGGGTGTCATCGATGTGTAACCATGACCACTGGAGGGCACCAGTTCCACATAGAGCTTATGGAGAAGCAGTTTGGGCACTACCCATTGGCATTGACGGCATCAACATTGACACCGAGGGACCCAGGAGCTGTCCCAGATGCTGGTGAAGCATCAGTATCAGGAGGGTATTGAGCCCCTTCAACATTGAGGAGGACTGCCAAAGCAGACCATTGTCTAGCTCTTCCTTTCTGAAGAATGCCAAGGGTTTGGCGTTTTCAGCTCCAGCATCAAGGAGTTCCAGTGCTGAGCATCAAGCAAAGGCAATGAAGCATCAGTATCTGTCTCCATCAGTGCACAATGTTGGAAGAGGTGGCATTCTAGTTGCGGCCACGGAGCCCCCAAAGCATTCCTCTAGAGAGGAGAGCTCATTCTTGATGCATTCCTGAGCATCGCGACAGTCTCCAAGGGTCCAGGTGTCTGCTATCGATCAACCTCTAAGTTTTCCCAGGATGACGAGACCTCCCCTTCTGCCTCTCAATGTATGTTGGTATCGGCAATATTTGTGGAGGAGTTGGACTGGAGAATTCAGAAGATTTGTGAGCACTGGTGTCCCTGCATTAAGTGCAGCCTGGCACAGGCACTGATGCCGATATGAGCTCCTGTAGGGGAATTGACATCAATGATGGCTGCACAGATAGTGATCTCCAGCCCATCCATTGGAGGAAACTTTACCGATTGCACAGGAGTTCCTCAGATTTCCAGCCACAGCAGACAGGTGCTACTTTCTCACCTTGTTTTCAAGAAGGGACGTTTCTGGATCTTCTCCTCCCGCATTTCAGTCTGGGTCTGATGCAGAGTACTCATAAGGGTATGGCTAGAGATCTGAAAATGTTGAAGTGAAGGAATCCACAGGTCTCCTCTCTGACCTTTCTCCTTCTCCAGAAAATAGAAAGGCCCCACCTGAGGATGGTCCCTTTTGCAGATTCGGTTCAGAGAATGGCTGAGACCATATCTTTTCCTTTATTGAAAGAAGATGAAATGCTGCACATTCTCCAATTTGTGGAGCCTCCTAAAGAGGCTGCAGCAGTGCCAGTACATGAGATCCTTCATTGGTTCTCTAAGTATAAGTTAAATAAAATAGATGGCAAGGGAAGTCTCCCAAAATAGCACTTATGAATATTTTGTCTATAATCAATAGATCTTTATAGTCATATAAGCAATTATGATTAATACACAAAAAAAATTTTCAGTTAATAAAATATTTTGTGCCTTCTCTTTTTCCCTCTTAAGGAATGTGGGGTAAGAAATAAGGAGACCCCTCGCCACAGCTTTGCAGTAACCCCAAATCACTCCCATAGGTGTAGATGTAGAAGCATGAGTTTGAAAGTATTCTTGCAATTGTGCACCCAGAGAGTTAGAAAAAGAATCATCTTTCAACAAACTTTCATTTAGATGCCAGAAACATTGTCCCTGATCTAGATCTTGAAAATGGACATCGATCCACATTGTTGCATGATCCGACCAGTTTATACTCCCACCTGATTCTGCAATACCTTATCTATAAGAAAATAATCAATATGGGAATATGACCAATGGGAGGGAGAATAAAAAGTATATGCATGAGAAATAGGATGTCATTGCCTCCAGATATCAGCAAGACTCCATCGAAAAATGAAAGAGGCAGAAACTTCCTTGTCCCTTGCAGAGATGAAGTAACTGAGTGTAAATTATCTATCCTTGGGTTTCTAGTGAAGTTAAAATCTCCTATTATTAGGAATCCCTCTGCATGAGCTAATAGAACATTGTCTATGCTCTGTAAAAATGAATACTGGTTAGAGTTAGGAGCATAACTGCTAACTATTGTAAAGATGTCCCTGCCCACCCTTAATTTCACCAGACAATATCTACCTAAGGGGTCAGCAATCTGAAAAAACAATTAATGATCCAGGTTATAGGATACTAAAATACCCACCCCTGCATAACGTGCCCCCTTGGAACTCGTTGCTAAGAATTTATGTGGGTAATCTGGAAAGGATAGTAGGTGTTCATGTCTCTTCCATAAGTGTGTTTCCTGGATCAAGGCTATAAAAGCCTTGTAGTAAGTTAATTCTTGAGATAAGAGGTGACGCTTTCGGTAGGTGTTGAGACCCTTAACGTTTAAAGAAATTATCCTAACTGCCATCTGAAATAAAAAAGATGAAAACATACCAGTACTATGGTGTTGCATTTGTTACATTGGAACTGAGAGATACCATACCATGCCCTCAGAATATGTAGAAATAAATAGAAAAGTAAATAACACCTCCCCTGACATGTCCCAAAACCCATAATATGAATCGCCTTACCCACCCGGAGGGTCACACCAATCCCAGGGAGCAAATCCATCAAACCAAGAAAAGCTCCCAACCAAATTTAGAAGAAAACAAAAAATATATAAATAATAATAAAACATATTAAAACATGTAATACAACTATAAAACAGAGTAAATCTTAATATCAATGTTAAAACTAAACTGTAAAGGTCAAGCACTATATATTGTGTCATAACTATACTGAATAATATTTATATGTGTGTGTACTAGTTACATAGGCATACACTTGAAATGGAGATATGATCTCAGTGGTGTGTACGTATAAATCAAAAATAAGACAATACATGAACACTAAAATAAGATGTAAAAGGTATATATTAAAAGAAATAAGTATAATGTATAAATGGTCTAGAGTAAAATAAAATAAAATAAAATAAAATGAATACCTTACAAGCCACATGAATTGGCTTAAAACAACGCAAGGTGAAATCAAGAGGAGATTCCTTAGGTTTCAAAGCAGAGCTTTAAAAATATCGGTATTGCATACCTTCAAAAAGAACAAGGACTATTATAAAGTGTGCAAAATATTTGTTAAATCATGTCTCTGAGAGAAATGGATCATAAAA
Organism: Rhinatrema bivittatum; assembly: GCF_901001135.1. Lineage (NCBI taxonomy): Eukaryota > Metazoa > Chordata > Amphibia > Gymnophiona > Rhinatrematidae > Rhinatrema > Rhinatrema bivittatum. Next base: position 424,755,113 of record NC_042615.1, on the reverse strand, counting down.
TAAATAAATAAATAAATAAATATGAATTACAAAACCTCAATTGATGTAACATCTAAGAAATTTTTTTGTGTATTAATCATAATTGCTTATATGACTATAAAGATCTGTTGATTATAGACAAAATATTCATGTCTATACATGAATATATAACTGTCTATACATGTATATATAACTGTATATACCAATTGGTATATACAGTTATAGTTGCATGTAATGTCTTGTTATTAGCTTATTGTAACCAATTCTGGTATACGCCGATATTTAGCGTTAAAATTAAGCTGAATGAGATGAATAGCCATTACACTAGCTCACAAGACAGAGTGGTGGCTGACAAAAGAATGCTAGGCCGAGGCAGAGTAGGCAAGCAGGTCGTAAAGCAGGTTGGACTCCAGGCCGTGATTTGCAAGGACTCCCAATCCATGAGTGGAGAGTGCTTCTGAAGCCAGGGTAGACCCAGGACTATAGGATGGATGGATTTGTTCAGGATATAGAAGGAGATCTCTTCCTCATGGAGAATCCCGGTGCGGAGGATCACTGGAGCTGTTGTGGACGAGATGCAGCCTGGCAAAGGGGTGCCCTGAATGGAGGATACTCGTAGTGGTGGTGGTGATGGGCAACCACGGGAAGTTGCAGCCGTTGGACCAGGTCAGCTAGGATGAAGTTGCCTCCAGCCCCGGAGTCGATAAAGGCCAATGTAGAAAAGGACCCACCGGGGTATTCCAACGAGACAGGAACCGTGTATTGGGGAGCGGGGTTCACAAAGCCTAGGATTAGCTCCCCAGTAACGCATAGGCTTGGGAGTTTTCCGATCGCTCCTGGCATTGTGCCAACATGTGGCCTTTACCACCGCAATAAAGGCACAAGCCTAAGGAACGGCGGAGCTTCCTTTCCTCTGGAGTAAGTGGGCTGCGACTGAGTTGCATGGGTTCCTCACCTTGACTACGTTGGTGTTCAGGAGGTGGAACCATTTGTCTGGAAAAGGACAGAGCCAGTGCAACTGGTCTCCGGGCAGGCTTAATCTCCCGGGCCCATTGCTGAAGCCTGCGATCAATCCGCTCTGAGAGATCGATCAGGCCTTCGAGATCATCTGGGAGATCCCTAGCTGCGAGTTTATCCTTAATGCGAGAAGATAGTCCCTCCAGGTAGATATTGCGTAAGCTGTCCTCCCGCCAACCCAACTCTGATACCAAGGTGCAGAATTCAACAGCGTAGTTGACCAGTGGCTGGGAGCCTTGGCGCAGATGGATGAGTTCAGCAGCCGCGGTGGACTGCCGAGCCGGCTCGTGAAATACCTGCTTAAAGGTGTATACGAATTGTTGGAGATTTCCAAGTAGCGAATCACCTCGTTCCCACAGCGGGGAAGCCCACGCCAGGGCTTTGCCATCCAACAGAGACAATATGTAGGTTGTTTTAACCTGATCGGATGGGAACTGTGTTGGTTGGAGGGTGAACCACCTAAAACAGTGGTTGAGGAAATAGATCCAAGATGGCTGCTCGTATTAAGACCTAAACGGGAACGCTCTGCCTTTGCTTTTCGTTTTTTGGACAGAAAAATGCCTGCTAAGAGGAAGGGCAAAGTTCGGACCTACCCGACCGAAACAAACCCTTCCCTGAGTATCCAGACAGAGATTACCCGTTTTGTGAGTCCAACACTTCAACAGAGAGCTGAGGAAACCGATGTGCAGGAGAGCGTGGAACGGCTAACCTTGCCGACGGGGGAGGTGTCTCTAAGCCCGGAGCAGAGGGAGCCACCTACGCAGAGCACAGCTGAGGAGATGTGGAGTGGAGGTACGGCAGTGATTCAAGCCAGCCAAACTCCAGGGCTTACCTCACTGACTCCAGACGGGGCAACAGCCGGACCTCTAACATCGAGCCCGGTGGAGAAGCTAAGATCTGAGGGGCTAACCGTAACCAGCACGAGTCTGGGTGAAGGTATGTCCACAGAAAATAGCATAAAGAAAGACCTAATTGCCATTCCTGAGAGGCCCGCGCAGGTGACTTTAGACTCCCTCTGGGAGTTTATGGTGGGCATGGCCTCGGCAATAAACTCCATGAATGGAAAAATGGAGATTTCTAATTCGCAGAGCGTTCATAAAGTTGATGCTGTGCAAACACAACTAGACGGTATGAAAGGGAAAATAAGTAAAATGGAAGAAGAAAATAAACAGCTTCAACAGTACAAAATTGCAGCGATTAAAGATTCTCAAGCTATCTCCAGACGCGTGGAATTTATAGAAAATAAATCTAGACACTTGAATCTACGATTTACCAACTTTCCCAAAGTTGTGGGAGAAATCCCTTACACAACTTTGAAAAGATTCATACAAATGAACTTGGAGATAACTGAAGAAAATCTACCTTCTATAAATTCCTGTTTTTTTCTACCTACATCGACGCGTACAGGAGATCCTGCAAATGCTCCCTTTGCAGGGAACCTAACTGGGTTCCTTGAAGATTCTACACTACAAGTTATAAACAGGGGAACACTGTTGGTGTCATTTATTACTGTCAAAGATATTCATCTAGTGTTGAGAGCATACTTTCGGAAATATCCGCATAATTTTCATGAGGCTGTAGTAAAAGTTTTTCCTGATTTAGCTCCGGCCACACAGGCCAGGCGTCGGGGGTTTATAACCCTCAGACAAGAGGCCATAGGGCTGGGCTATACTGTTAAAATACAGTTTCCTTGCAAATGTTTTCTCATGAAAGATAATGAACGTTATGTATTTTTTATTCCTGAGCAATTAAAGGAGTTTATTGAGGCCAGGAAAATTAACATCTTAACCTAAATTGTAAGAAAATAGATGTGTTGTTACGAACAGTCTGTTTAAATATTGATTTATTTTCCTAAAATTGTTCCTTTAAAGATTTCCGGATCTACAAATTAATATTCTGCTGGGTGCGGGATTCAATACATTAAATAATGTTAGAAATTATATAAGTATTTTGTCACCGGTGTTTAGAAAGTATCTAAATAAGTTATTCCTTGGTGGTGTATGCTCCTGTTTTTGAGTTTATGAAGGTGGCAAAAATAATTTGTTTCTCTATTTGTTATTGGAATCGCAATATTTCTTTATAAGCAAAAATTTTTTTGTTTATGTATTAAAATGAATAAATAAAGAATTAAAAAAAAAAAAAACAAAAAAAAAAAACAGTGGTTGAGGAACCCCTGACACTGCTTAGGATCTCCAGCATAGCGGGGTGGTGCCGGTAGGTGCAGAGATGAGGCCGGTCCGGCGGCTGGAGCAGGAGCCGAAGGCGGGGCTGCCACCGGAGGTGTCAAATCCAGGCAGTTAGCCAATCTCTCGACAGTAGTTGCCAAGACGTCCAAGCAGTGTTGCTGCAGCCATTGAGCCAAGCTGGGGATAGCCTGGAGGCCAGAGAGGTCCACTGGGTCCATGGCCTTGGCAAACTGTTGTGAATGTGGACCCTTGGGCTGGCTAGAGTGTGAGGTGGAACCACTGAAGGAAGGCCTGCAGCAGAACTCGTAGCCGGGAGGCGGATCAGGACCAGGAGACAGACAGGACCTTCACCTATACCAGCCCTCGTTCCCTGCAGGTTGAGCCCTTGGGTGCCGGGGCCGGCAGGACTTAGGAGAAGGTCTCCTGCCGAAGAGGAGTACAGTGAACAGTACGAGTCGAGGCAGGCTACAGATGTGGGGAGTCGGTGATGGTCCAGGGGTTCGAGGCAGGCAGCAGAGGAGCCAGACGAGGAGACGAGCCAGAGGTCAGGGCCAGCGGAAGACAGACAGAACCGAAGAGCAAGCCAAGGGTCAGGACGGGCAGCAGACAGACGAAACCAGGTACCAAGCCGAAGTCAAACCGAAGAAGCAAGCAGGTGGGAGGAGCTGGAGCAAGCAGGGAGGCAGGAGCGGAGTCAGGAACAAGCAGGATACTGGAACAGAGTCAGGAACAAGCAGGATACTGGAACGGAGTCAGGAACAGGCAGGATACTGGAACAGGCAGGATCGAGCAACTAGATTCTCCCAGGAGGCGACCTGTTGGCAAGGCAATGGGGTCTGAGGCAGCTTATTTATAGTCCTCCAGCGATGACATGGGATTTGGGGCTGGGCTAAGTTTTCCTGCCGCGGCCCCTTTAAATCCCGGGCAGTCGGGCACGCATGCGTGCGCCTAGTGGGCAGAGCCACCCGAAGATGCCGACGGCGTCTCCCTCGTGGGGAGAATGCTAAGGGGGGACCTGGCCACGGCCGGGATTCCCAACACCTATGACGCATTGTGGCACTTATACTCTGCAAATCACAAAGAAGGTCGAAAGCTATGGACAGGTTGAATTTATAGGAATATTTTAACCTTAAGGGGATGTTAATTGTTAGTTGTTTCTTTAATTTCCCACAATGCTAATTATTAGATGATTCATAACTAGTGTTAGTGTCTTGTTCAATTTGTAGGCAGTGCCGCCTAAGCTCCCACAGAACCACAGAGAAACTTCATAATTAGCTTGTTGCCGCATAATTGACAATCTGCCACAGAACCAACATTCCTGAAGCTTTCCCATGTCTTAATTCAGTTTTTTGAAGAAAGCTACATGGTACCTGCCTGCATTCAGTCTCAGCTGTCTCTCTGCTTCTGCTCCAGCCCCTCTCCTTGCAAAAAGACTGCAGGGAACCTTCTCTTTATGTTCTCCTACCCCCACCCGACCCTTCCTCTTGTCCTGAAGTGAACAGGAAGGGAAGGCATTTAGTAGGATTAGACAGAGAAAACACTCAGAATGTTTTATCCCTTAAAGATGTGGTCAACCATTAACCAGCTACATAGTCCTTTTGTTTTTTTTAGAAATCTGCAACTGCTGGTGTCTCACAGCTGGCAGAGAGGGCAGTACTTTAAATTCTTAGAAGCCTTGATGATTGACACTACTGCTGACAAATTTCAAACATGCATATATATTGTGTGTCTATTACTGTTTGTCCAATATATATGCATGCATTCTTCTGTGTAATGAACCACATGACAAACTGCTGATGCTGAAGACATTTTCAGCATATATAAGCTCTTATATTCGAAAAGACAAGGACTTTCTCAAGAAAATATAAAAATCATTGAACAGTTTTAAATTAAAACAAAGTGATATTTCACAGTTAAAAGGTTGTAACATTTTAACTTCATAATTATTGATTTTTTTGCTTGGTAACTTTTGTATTTGTCTATAGTTTAAATATTGTTTAAAAAAATAAAATGAATAGTTTTCAATAAAAAAAAATTGACTTTTTTACAGTCAGGGGTGAATCTTTATGTAAAATTATGGAAATTTGCCACTTAATTGCTGTAGGATTTTGAAAAATCTGCCACAGGAAACGGGGCTGTGCCTAAGGATCACGTTGATACTTTGACACTGGAAGTCTTTGCCAGCCATATTGACAAAGTTGTCACCTGGCTCCATGTCATAAGGAACAGATTAATCCAGGCCTGGTTTTACCCTATTAAACGCAAGGACTTGCAGTCTGATTGTCCCATTGAGTTGCCTAAAAAAATCAGAACTATAAGTCCCTGCATGCAGTGGGATAAAACCAAGTCTGGACTAGCCAGGGAGAAACTCTAAATATTGATGTAAGACTGGTGAGCACCAGAATTATAACTGTTGTGAGTGCTGAATAAAAGCCAGTTTGTGAGTGCAGTGTTGCGGCTTTAAGTTATTACACTCCATATCTTATATCTTAGTGCTTTATACACATGCAAGGAGGTGCAGTGTAACTTGGCTTGTGTGTCTCTTTAAAAATCCTCTGTCCAGTGCTCTCTCCTCAACATTGGTCTACCTTTCTCTTTTACTTCTAATTGCATCCTATACAAACTGCTCTTTATTTTAGCAGCAGTCACCTCACATACTCTTAGTTAGAACAGGGCTTCCCAGTAGGGTTTTCAGGATATCCACAATGAATATGCATGAGATACATTTGCATATACCGAGTTCTCCATGGCATGCTAATTTATCTCATGCATATTCATTGTGGATATCCTGAGAACCCTGTGGGGTCCCCAGGACAGTTTTGGGAAGTCCTGATTTAGAAGAAATGTGCTCAAAGCTCTCCTTGACTGCCTGGGGTTTAGGTTGTAAAACTGAAAATTTGCCACTGCAGTAGCTTTGCCTTTGTCTCTGGGTGAGGGAGTAAGATCACACGTGAGTTCTCTCCTCTCATGCTATTCTCTTGTAATGCTATTTTGCTCCTCTCTCTGCCAGCGGTCCAGGAGAGGTCCTGTTATACTACTGTTACTGCCTGGTAGAGGACCCTCAGCAGCTCTGTGCCTGGCAGCGGGCTCTGTGCCAGTGCCTGCACCTCACTGGCAAGGTAAGACTTGCAGCCGTCATGTAGAAGGGTGCAGGAGGGAGGGGGGCAGATGCTCTCTCTCAAGCATGGCGCCCTGTGTGGCTGCACTGTCCAAAATCCAGCCTTGGTCGCACCTATCTACTGGAAAGGTGCATCAGCATCTGCCCTGTCATTTCTGGCACTATCTTGTAAACCATCACCCCTACTCGATTAATCTCGGGTCAGTAAAAGTGACAAATCCCCAGGTATCTCCACATCTTCCCTACCCTCTCCCCACTTTGCCCCCCCCCCTCCTCTTCTTCTCCCATCCTGCTTTCTCTCTATTCTGAGTCCTCCCCTTATAGGGAGGCAGGAGCAGCTATGCTGAAGAGAAGCACTTCCTGCTTCCCAATCCCCATAGCTTATTTTCACTGGAGAAATGGTACCAGCAAATTGGCAACCAGAAATGTCATGCCCTGTTTTAGTATTTCCTCCCATCATGCCATTTTGGACAGGCATCTTCCCCTATGACTTCACGTACATCTGGAGGGGATGCTGCTGTACACTTCTCAAATGCTCTTTGTGGCAGGACTGCGGCAGTGCCCTTTCCTTTGTTCACTGTCTCAATCACCAAAACATCATACGACCAGGCATTTGTGGTAACAGCCCACATTTACTTTCTCACAGAGTCGGCTCCTTCACAAACAACAGCTTCATGTCTTGCCACCGTGGCTTTCAAACATTTACTAGGTAACCAAAAAAATGAAAGATAAAAATAAACTTTCCCTCATATATCAACAAACAAATTCACCCTAACCGAGGGAAAATAAAAAGTATACAACAATAATTTACAAAATAAATTCTCAAAAAATTAAATCTATCATAAGATATCAAAGATACAATCATGTATAAATACAGTCACTGGAAGTGTCAGCCCCAGTTTCCCCAGGTTATGAAATCACACAATTAACATTTCTGTATTTTATTTTTGGGATGGGTTTGGGATGAGTGAGTATGTGTATATGTGGGTTAATTGTGTGATTTTATAACCTGGGGAAACTGGGTCTGACACTTCCAGGATTACCATAATATGATTGTATCTTTTATATCTTATGATAGATTTAATTTTTTGAGAATTGATTTTGTAAATTATTGTTGTATACTTTTTATTTTCCCTCAGGGTGAATTTGTTTACAAACATTTACAACAGGCATTCTTTTCTGGGTTGACTTAATGTGGGTTACAACTTAATGTTGTAACCCACTCCTATCTCATTGTAGCCTTTCCCCATTGCCGACCCCAGCAGCAAGCTTCCCTAGTCTGTTTATCCAGATCTCTCCCACAGAAGTGGTAGCCCTTAGCTTATCTTGGTCACATCTGATCAGGGAGTTGCCTCTCCCTGCAGCCTCCTACCCCTAACATCTGCTTACTAGGGAGATTCTGTTTTCTCTCTATTTAAGCTTTTAATTGGCTCCACCAGGATCAAGTAATCACTATTACTTTTGCCTGCCATCAGTTCCTGTCTTCTGAAAGTGTCTAGGTATTATTTCAATGCATTGATAGTAATGGCAAAGGCCACCTAAGGCATACAGCCAAACAGGATAAAAGTTCTCCAAGAACAACAATGTAGTGTGGAATCTTTATGGATAGAATTCCATGTGAGAAGGGGAATGAAATAGCAGTGGGGATGTACTACCATCCACCTAACTAGAATGACCAGACAGACGATGAAATGCTAACAGAAATTAGAGAAGCTAACAAAATTAGCACACAGTAATAATGGGTGATTTCAATTACCCTGGCATTGACTGGGTAGATATCAAATCAGGATATGCCAAGGAAGTAAAGTTTCTAAAGGAAATAAATGATAGCTTTATTGCTCAGCTGGGTACAAGAACTGATAAGAGGAGGAATTATTTTAGATCTAATCTTCTTGGTCCAACACACTGTCACTAATCAATCTGTATTTCAAAACCATTAACACTTGGCTGTCTCATAATCATCTGAAATTGAACGCCGCAAAAAATGAAATTGTACATTTATCCACCATTCCTCCTGTCGCCCTCCCCCTCATCTTATATTTGACAACTGTACCATTCTCAACACTAACCAAGCACGCAACCTAGGAGTCACTCTGGATTCAAATCTATGCCTGTTAACATTTCCTCAGTTGTAAAAACCTCATTTTACAAATTCATTTTTTAAAAAGATTAAAACCTTTGTTGTACCCTGTCAACTTTCAAACCATTTTGCAAGCTCTAATCCTGTCTGAATTAGATTACTGCAATGCATTATATTTAGGGCTTCCTGATACTATGCTTCGACCTTACCTACATTAAAACCAGAGACCACATTACGCCAACCCTCCTCTCTCTGCACTGGTTTCCTGTATGGCAATGTATTCACTATAAAATCTTAGCTTTCATCCAAAACTTAATTCATAAACCTTCCGCTCTATGGATTTGCTTCTCTTTGTGTTTATACCAACCACCGCATCACCTCTGCTCTGTAGACAAAAACCTTCTTCAAATTCCAATGATTAAAACCGCAAAGCTTGACATAATCAGAAAGCATGCTTTCTCAGTAGCAGGTCCCTCAATCTGGAACTCAATTCCGGATATACTCAGGCTTTTGACAAACCCAAAGGAGTTTAAAAAAAAATTAAAAACGTATTTATGCGCTGTTGCATTCGGCAAACTCCAGGTAAACTGACCCCTCGCTTCTTGTTTTCCTTCTCCTGTGATCCTGAAGTTTTTAGTTCCTTTTGAACTTTCTGTTCTGACTTGTTTCTGTTATAGTTTTACTAATAGTATGTTTTAATTAAGTATGTTTATTTTTTGTAAACCGCCTAAACCTATACATATTGTATAGATGGTATATAAAAGAGTTTGTTTAAATAAATAAATAAATAAATAAATAAATAAATAAATAAATAAATAAATAAATAGATAGATAGATAGATAGATAGATAGATAGATAGATAGATAGATAGATAGATAGATAGATAGATAGATAGTGGAACACATGGTTTGATACGAGAGGTAATAATGTTGGGGCCACTTGGCAATAGTGATCATAACAATGTCAAATTTTACTTGATAACTGGAGGTAGGATATTAAAGAAATCTATTGCGATAGTTTTTAATTTTCAAAAGGAAAATAGAAAAATTGTTAGGAACAAACATAGAGGAGCAACTGCAAATGTTAAGATTTTACATCAGGCATGGATGCTGTTCAAGAATACCATATTGAAAGCCCAGATCAGATGTATTCCACGTATTAAAAAAGGTAGAAGGAAGGCCAAACTACTGCTGGCATGGTTTAAAGGAGAGGTGAAAGAGACTATTATAGCAAAAACATCTTTTGAAAAAATGGAAAAGGAACCCAAATGAAGAAAACTAGAAACAGCAAAAGTTAGCTGCAAAACATTAATTAAGGAAGGTTAAAACAAAATTTGAAAAGAAGTTTGCTGAAGAAGCAAAAATTCATAATAAAATTTTTTTCAAGTACATTTGAAGCAAAAAGCCTGCGAGGGTATTAGTTGGATCATTAGATGATTGAGGGGTAAAAGGTACCCTATTGGAGGACAAGGTCATAATAGAGAGATTAAATTATTTCTTTGCTTCAGTTTTTATTTTTTTATTTTGAAACAATTTTTATTGAGTTTTCAAATAGTCAATACAAAATATAAATGTTCTGGAGAGGCAGGAACTCTGCAACCCCTCTGGACATGAATCCCTACAGAAAACCTTGTGCCAAAAAACCTTCACATTACTCTACCCCTTAATCTTCCCCCCCCCCTTTCTTTTCCTGTGTCGTCCCCCCCCCAACCCACCCAGAACCCTAACGTCCAGAGAACCATGCTGTGACTTCAGGACTCAAAATCCTTCCCAAATTTAAGTTCCAAATTTACTTAATATATGCAAAGTAAGTCAGTCATTAAGAATCAAATTTCTAGAGTTATGAGGAAACGCCTGCAAGTAATGGTCCCAAATCATCAGAAATTGTTGGCGTTGAGGAGAGGTGCGTGAGCTGAAATCATCCATTCTCATCATATGATGAAGCTGATTGCGCCAAGTCCAAAAAGAAGGACCCCTAGTATCTCTCCATTGTAACAGAATCACTTTCTTTCCCACTAAACATGCTTTATTGCTTCAGTTTTTAAGACAGATACACATGCCAGAAGAGATATTTAAAAGTGATTATTTAAAGGAAATGAAACAAATCTCAGTAAACCTGAAAGATGTAATAGGGCAAATTGGCAAACTAAAGAGTAGCAAAATCACCTAGACCAGATGGTTTACATACCAGGGTACTGAATGAACTGAAACATGAAATTGCAGACCTATTATTATTAATCTGTATTCTATCATTAAAATCAGCTTTCGTACCTGAAGATTGGAGGGTGGACAATGTAACGCCAGTTTTTAAAAAGGGTTCCAGAGGTAATCCAGGAAACTACAGACCAGTAAACCTATGTCAGTGCCAAGAAAAATGATTGAAACTATTCTAAAGAACAAAATTGCTGAACATAGTTTAATAGGACAAACCAACATGGGTTTAACCAAGGGAAGTCTTGCCTTACTAATCTATTCATACATTAAAAAAATGTAAACATGTGGATAAAGGTGAGCCAGTTTATACAGTGTATCTAGACTTACAGAAAGCATTTGACAAAGTACTTCATGAGAGACTCTTGAGGAAATTAAAAAGTGATGGGATAGGAGGCAATGTTCTATTGTGGATTGAGAATTGGTTAAAGATAGAAAACAGAATAGGGCTAAATAGTCAATTTTCTCATTGAGAAAGGTGATGAGTGGATTGCCCCAGGGACCTGTGCTGGGGACCTGTGCTGTTTAATATATTGGTAAATGACCTAGAGATGGGAATAATGAGTGAGATGGTCAAATTTGCTGATGATACAAAATTATTCAAAGTTATTAAATCACAAAAGGACTGTGAGAAATTACTAGAGGACCTTGCAAAACTGGGAAATTGGGCATCCAAATGGCAGATGATGTTTAATGTTCAGAGGTGGACCAGTCACATTATGGCTGATGTTGTTGGAACTATGGCATGCCCAATATAATCAGGTTTAAGACTCTGGGTAGGATGTGGAAACAGATGACACAACATAAGGGGCACCGTGGAGCGGGTGACCCATCCTGATAGAGGGTCTCTGTAGAAGGACAAGAGCACTAAGGGAGGCATCATGGGAATGGTTGGAATTTGGAGTTGTTCAAGACACTCTTGCTGTACGAAGTCCCCCCGGGAGCTGGAGTCCACCAAAGCCCAGATGAAGTAACGTATGGAGACTTGCTCCAAGGATACGGGCAAGAGGAGCTGGGGTGTCGAGGCAGTGAGTCCTAAGGTCACTCACCCAACTGATTCTGGGTGTTGTATCCTCCCGCTTCTTGCGAAACATTGGGACAAGATATGGCCTTGAGCCGCACAATACAAGCAGGGTTCTAGTTGCCTGTTTTGGGTATTCTCCTCAGGTGCCAAACGACAGTGACCCAATTGCACAGGCTCTTCTGGTGGTAGGGTTACTGGCATGGCAGAATCAGGAGGAAGTGAGAGTTGAAGCAATGGGGCCAAGATTATGTCTTTCTTTGCTGAGTGGCCCTCTTGGGACCTCTCTTGGAGGCATCTAATCTGTCTTCTCCGTGAAGTCAATAAGTGCTTCCAGAGAGGTGGGCAGCTCCCAGGCAGCAAGCTCATCCTTAATTTGGGGAGAGACACCTTCAAGGAAGATTGGAAGGAGACAGTCTTCCCACCAATTGAGCTCTGATGCCAGGGTTCTAAATTAAATGGCATACTCTGCCAGCATTCTGGTGTTCTGTTGGAGATGGAATAAATCAGAACTCATAATAGTTATGCAACTGGGCTTCTTGAATGTACCAAAGCTTGTGCAGAAACCGATGGGTCGCTTTGCCCAATGATCATGGCCTCCACCTTCCAAGTCTCTCAACACCATGCAAGGAATCCAGAGGAACTCAGACCATGCCATATTGCCTCCAAAGAAATAACCTTAAAGTGGTCTACGAGCAATTATGTGAACAATTGGGTCAAGAAAGGTCCAAATGGAAAGATCTGGAAAAGGAACACAATCTTATGAGGAAAAAGCTTGAGTCCCTCATAACAGGAAAAGATGAAGAAATAGAAATCCTGTTCCAGACTTTAAGAACAAAGGGAGAGGAACGCCATAGTTCTGTCTAGTCCCATTAGTCTAGATCCCAAGGAGGTAGTAGATGTTTCCACCCTTGTGGTGGGGGGCTGTCCTCTGTCAAACTTTCCTGAAGAGGTCATTCCTTTACTTGTGGCTCAGCTTCCACCCCAGTAATCATACAAACTTGGGGAGAAAACCAATTGTTTGACTGTCGAAGCTACCAACCAAACCAGGAAACCCCTAGGGATCCAAAGGAGTCTTCATGTCTGGTACCCCTGCAAACCCAAGGCCTCAGGAGGGGAGCTTAAGAGGGTGGGGTACTGTTGCGATTGGTGGTCCACTGGTTGCCTCATGGATCGCCACGTTTACCTCCAGCCTGGCCTGAATTGCGGCAGGATGTTGCCAGCACTTGCGGCAAGACACTGACACCGAGTTCCTCCCAACTGACTGCCTTCTCCTATGTGACGAGACACTGCTGATGGTTCCTCTGCAATGCATCCATCCTAGGTGCATACACGTGGCTCCTCTCAGGCTTAAAGGGACTATGGTGGGAAAAGCCCCGTGTTCCCTGAAGATAATGTCTGATCCTGAGGCTTATAAAAGGCCTCTTCTGATTCTACCCCAGTGCCTCAGCAACAGGTTTCCTATAGCCGTGTAATGTGTGTTGCCTCAGCGTTCACTGCCTGCGTTCCTGGTCTTCAGTGTCTCCAGTTATAGGGGTCTTCGTTGTCTTCTGTCTTTGGTCTCATGTACAGTTCTTCAGTTCCTCTGCCTCCGTGCCTGCCCACCTGCCTGTGCTATTCCTCGCCTTCCTGCCTGCCTATCCATCCCGCCTTCCCTCTGGATGGATCTTCGGTTCTGACTTTGGCTTGCACATGGACTCTTCTTGAACTCTGCCTGCCACTGACCACTGCTTGTTATGTGATCATTCTTGAATTCCACCTGCCTTGGACTCTGGCCTGCTACTTGATCTCCTCCTTGGATCTTCAACTCTTCAGCAGAGGCCCCTCACCTAAGACCTGCCAGCTCTGGCACCCAAGGACTCAACCTAAGGGGAACGTGGGTTGGTATAGGCGAAGTTCCAGTTGGGCCTCTGCCTCACCTGACTCCGCCAGGCAACAGTGGAGATTCTGCACAGCTCCACCCTGTAGGTTGCGGCAACTGTATCTCAGTCCAAGGGTCCACGCATGTAACACTTACTGGTCTATAGTTTCCTGGATTACCCCTGGATCCCTTTTTAAAAATTGACGTTACATTGGCAACCCTCCAGCCTTCAGCTACTATAGACAATTTTAATAATTTATAAATACCAGTAGCAGGCCCAGGAGCACTTGTTTATACCAAGTCTGGAAAAGTCACGCATGCACACGACTGTTCAATAGTGATGAGGAGTACGTCGTGCGAGGCAGCCCAGACTTTCAGTCACATGATCTGATGTCCCCACCTCCTTCTCTCAGGTGCGAATTGCTGCAGAAGGAATTAACGGAACAGTCGGTGGGAGCAAAGTTGCCACCAACTTTTATATTGAAGCAATGGTTTCCCATCCGTTATTCAAAAGCCTCCTGTGCAGAGAGGACTTCAAGGTAAGAGGCGTTTTGCTGATGTTCAGTGACTCGCTGCTCAGCCCTTATTACCTTAGCTGCAAATCATTGTCATTTTCCTGTGAATAGGAGATACCATTGCCTTAGATTCTACATTTTGCTTTTGTATTAAGGATGTAAACAAAAAAAAAAAATTTGGCCATGGCTGATTTTGATTTTCCATCCGACAGACCAGTGAAGGAGGAGCTCACTGCTTTCCAGACCTTCGCGTTGGTGTGTTCCAGGAGATTGTACCCATGGGAATTGATCCAAATCACGTCTCCTACAAAAAAAGCGGTGCGTAGAAACATCAGGAGTATTCAAGGTTGCTCTCGTTATGCAGTGACTTGATGATCTGCTAGAGGGGAACAGTTTTGTATTAGTTTAAAAAAAACATTAGTGCTAACTGAGAAAATCATCCATGTTGGTTTGCTCAGCCTCAGATTTATGGTGTTTAACTCTGTGAAGGCAAAAAATACTTTCTAAATGAAAAATGATAGCCACAGTAAATCTTCCTTTTCTTGGGAGCCCCGCAGGCCCCATCTGAGAACTCACAGCTCACATAGGATGAGCTGATCAGATACTTTTCTGTTTGATGTAATTTGTGGCACTGCTCCAAATCTGATAGTTCTCAGGGGCTTAGGGAAATTTGCATAAGCAGTTTAAAAATATTTTGATTCACCCAACTTAAAAGCATAGGCCATGAAAAATACTACTCTGACACAGAACCATGAGCAGGGGATTCCAGGCAAGCTGGGATTGGATGAACTGGAATTTTGTGACAAACAGAAAAGGTAATAAACTATATTTAAAAAACCAGTATCTTGGCTTGGCAGACCCATTCTACAAAGCCAGTTTGTAATCTGTTTTCTGCAGCTGCCACTTTAAATACACATGGCCAGTATGCAAAAATAGTGCTGAAAAAAATATAACGGGAAAACTATCAAAAAATAGTTGTCCATTTTTGCCATCTGTCTTTTTGCTGCAGATTGCATTAACATCACAGCCTGATCAGAATCTGGCGACCTCGGGTACAACAGTGCATGCACCTAGCTAGCCTGGCTGTGATGTTTGCATTTATTTATTTAATTAGATTTATATCTCTCTTTTCAATACTTCAAAATGGATTATATTCAGGTACTGTGGGTATTTCTCTGTCCCCCAAGCGCTCACAATCAAACAGGGCCATTAATCAAAATGTGTTATGGCATTATTGCGGGCCTTTAAATTTTAGTCTGTCTCTCACATATATTCATACCCGCTGGTCTTTGATCATGTGACTGTGAAAATGCCAAGAAATGTACTTTTAACTAAATTGAACAGTCTAAAAAGGCTAATTAGACAAATTTAGAAATACAGGATGGGGATCACAGCAGAATCAATGGCAATGTATGCACTTATAATAATTTTGGGATTTTAGCTTCTCTTCCCAGGCCCATCTTTGCATTTTTTAATATTTTTTTTAAATGTGCTTCCACATTCTCCTGCAGGCCTCCACTCTCTTAATATTTAAATTTCTTAACAGTGAGCTTTAGAAACTCCATGCCAGTGCACCCAGTATTACTGATCCAAAACTAAGTGAGGTGAATGAATGTAAGATTTAGTTTTAACATTTTTTTCTATGTATGAAAGGTAACTGAATTATGAGTGTTTACGAAAGATGTGTGAATGGACTGTAGCCAGGATTGTAACCCTGATGATTGGAGCTACTGCACACAAGTTTCAAATCCGTGCTATTTCAGCCTCTTTGGTTGTCCACTCACACTGACTTGTCAATGAATGAAAAACTAAAATCCATATTTTCTCACATGGATAAAACAAATGTTATAAGTAATTTGATAGTATGTAGAGCTGGGTATATGTGAGAGATGTAGATGGAGTCTGTGGGTAAGTACTCGAGTGAGAATGTGAGGTTCCTCTTGCTCCCTTCACCTCTCGCTCACTAGACCCCAACAGTACTCCCTTCTGGAAACCACAAATCTGACTGTATTATGCAGTGCAACAATGGAAAAACAGAAACATCTTCACCCCTCACAAAACATCAAGAAATAAAATCAAAAGACATAACATTCATAATACAAAAACCATAATAAAAAGAATAAATGTCAAAACAGCTGAACATCCAATAATTTAAAAATCTTGCATACATTTGTTCTATTTAACAAGCACCAATAAAATATTTCAAAATATCTGACTAAAACATCCAATAATTAAAAAAATTACAAATTTTCCAAAACACCAATAAAATATTTCAGAACAGCAGAAAAATCAAATATTACCCAATAATTAAAATAAGGATTAAAAAATCTGTTCTCTCTACTTGGGATTTTTAATTTCCAGTCCATGCTGAGATTGTCATGGATTGGGGGCGGTAGAGCCACACAAACCAACTTCTCTCTCTCTCTCAACCATACTCCCTTTCGCATATACATGCCCATGCTCTCACATACATGTGTGTGTATGTATGCACCAGAGGGAGCCTGTGTGTGACACACAGGCTCATATACACACATAAAACATACACAGAGGGGATGGGGTTATTGCATACAAACTTTCTCCATTCTTTCTCTCACATATGCTCAATCATTTACACATGCTCATACATGTTCTCTCATGCATGCTCAGTCATATACACACACATATGCTTGTTCACTCTCTCATACTCAACTATATATACACACACACACACGCTCTTTCGCTTCCTCTCATGCTCGGTCATATACACACACACACACACATACTCGCTCAGTCTCTCTCCTATGCTCAGTCACCCACACACATACTTTCATATGCTCTCACTTGCTCAATCACACACACGCTCATATGATTTCTCACAAGATAAATCATACGTACACAGGCTCATATGCTCGTTCGCATTCCTAATCATTCTCACAAACATATGCTCTCTCTCACGCACACTCAATCACATTCACACGTTCGCTATCTCATGCTCAACTATCCACATACACGCTCGTTCAGTCTCTCTCACATGCTCAGTCACACACAATCTCATGCGCGCTCTCACACATTTTCATACTTCTTTCTCACACGCTCAGTCATTCACACACACAAACATTCATAGGCTCTCTCTCATCTAGCCTCCAGGTCTGATGCAGCATGGGGAGGGAGGCCAATGTTTTTGGGCATTACCTGGGCCATACTGCTCCTCTCTGCCAGGCAGGGATGGGAGGAGGCCCTTGGGCTGTGCTGCTCTGCACTATTGGAGCAGGGGAAGGGAGGAGGTGGCCAGTGGGGTGTTTGTTTTTTTTTGTTGCTCTGCAGGCCGCACTGCTCTTCATTGTGTGGGGGGTGGGAGGGAGGAGTGCTGACACTGTATTTTTTTTTTTAATTTAGAATGCAAATAAAAACATATCTTGAAAATTGTTCATGGTATCAGGTGGAAGATATGAGAAGATTTTATTTGCATAACTAAAATTTAAAAAAAAATACAGTGTCAGCATAGTTACATGGAACATGATTGATCTCTGACTTCCATCAGTTTTGCAGCTGCTCTTAAGCCATTATAAACTATTACTGAGCGATTCCACTTTTGTATATGTGTGTTGAGTAATATTGCATTGAGTGATATATTTTGTTATTGATTTGCTCAATAGACAGAGTGAACGAATCAATAACAACAAAATATATCACTCAATGCACTATGGCTCAACAATCTTACATTCATTGGTATTTGTTTTTGGCTCTCACACAGACACACAGACCTCAACTGAGTGGCAGACTTTAACTGGAGGTACAATCACACCGACATACACACTCACTGAGACACACCCAGACACACACACACCCATCTCCTTGCGGTCTACTCTTCTCTTCGGGCTGCGTTGAGATGGGCTCCACCACGGCCCCTGCTGGTCATCTTCCATCTTCAGGCCATGGTGAGATGGGCTTCACCGTGGTCCTGCCAGCTTTCCTGTACTGAAGGAAATAAGTTGTGCAGGAAATATTTGAACTTACCTAGGAAGCACTGGGCAGGTAAACAGTGGTATGGAAAAGCCAAATAGCACAAGCAAGATGTAAAGAACACAGGCAAAATCCACTTGCCACCAACAAGGCAGTGTTGCACGTTTATTGGGTGCACACTGAACAACCAGCCTATTGGAAGGCAGGCTGCTATGATGGCAACAAGAGATTGGCTGGCAGATTGAGCTTGTCACAAGCAAGGTAGTTACAGGTTGCAGTGCATGACTGGGAGGGGGAGAAGGAAGGGGCAAGGGAGACCACCACGGTACTGAAGGAATTTTGCTGTGGCACACTAGTGTGCCGTGGCACTGTGGTTGAGAAGCTCTGCCCTAACCTGAATCCCTGATATTTTAAGTTCATGAACATATGGGAATTAATCACAGTGTAACAAAGAGGCATCCTGTATTATAAAATAAAATGGTCAGAATGATTATAACAGGGCAGAAATGCCTGTTACCTTGGCTTCCAAACAGATAGGCTATATCTGTGTCTAGGCCCATATTCCCAATCCTCTGACTGAAGCTGCTTAGGACCCGGTCAGGATTCTCAGCTTGCAGACTGCAGTTGGTTAAGGCCAGGTGAAAACCCTTCCTTAATGACCTTGTTGGTTCCTTTGCCTGATCCATCCACCATTTTCACCTGCCCCAGACTCTTTCTATCCACTTCCCAGGAAATCTTGCTGGTTATGCATTTCCCATTTCACTAGTAATATCATATTTGAAATTCTTTAAGCAGCACTAAAATTTGATTAATCCTCTGGAAGCAACCAGGGCTCAGTGCTGCCTCACACACACACTTCATCTAATTAGTGTGGCATGATGTGCTGTTTTATGCGGGATAGTCCTATTTGTTAGGAAATTGTCTTATATCCTTCTTAATCAAGAACAGGATTCACTATTGTCCTGTTTTTCAAACTGACAATTTCATGCATGACCCACATCTGCAGATCTAGGATTTTAAAAGGGGGATGTGAATGGTGTGGAACATCATTGTCCCTCTTCTCCTCCCCTCTCACGTTCATCTTCCTCTCTGCTTTCAGATATCTCTATACCTACCACTTCCCATTTTTCTCTTTCTCCTGACCATGTTCATCTCCCATCTTCCTCTCCTTAGGTACCTCTCTTGCTCCTCCCGCCAGAAAGAAGTTCCTCCTCCATCAGAGTATTCTTTATCTCCCCCCACCCTTGGATTCCTCTCTCTCTCTCTTTTCCCTCAGGTTCTTCTTCATCTCCCGCTCCTCTCCTTCAGTTTTCTCTCAGGGCACAGAGAGAAGCAGAGACAGAGAAAGGTGGGCCTTTTAAATGTGGTAATATTTTGTACAGCTTTCAACCAGGAAACGTCTGTTCTGGAGGTGCGTCAGTTACCACACAAATCTGATTAGTCTACATTCATGAAGGTATTTGTCAGTGACGCCTCCCATAGCATGAAAGGACTGGATACCTTTTGACTGGATGCAATTCTTCACACTATCCAAGCTTGCAGGGAAGGGATTCTCAAACCCATGCAACCAGGCAGGCTTACAGTATATCGACAATAAATAAAAATGATTTAAGTTTGCATGTATAGAGACCTTGCATATGCACATTTTCTCATGCATATTCATTGTGGATATCCTGAAGACCCGATTGGTTGTGGGATCACCAGGATGTGTTTGGGAGGCTCTTCTGTAGGGGGCTCAGGAGGAATCTGACTAAGCTGCTTAAAAGTTTCAAGTTCATCCAGTTTAAAAACAAAATGTTTCATTTATAAAAGGGAGGTGCTGTCACTTGCAGTATCGACTTTTGAAGTGTTAAGCAACCAGTTTGTGGTGGTACAAAGCTGCAGTGTGATGGGCTGATGAGGCTTTCTGATTTCAGGGGCTTCAAAGATGAAGAAAGCCACAGACATGACACTAGAATGAAGATCCTTAAAAATAAGGCACCACATGGCCTTTATAGCATTTCCTAGGCATCTTCAGTTTTGTCATGTGCAGAACAATACTCTACCAGCAATATACTTTTTTTTTTATATGTATGCATATTAATTTTTGTTTCATTTTTTCCTGTTTTTAGGAATCCATTTATTGCCAGAGGAGTTCCATAAAGAAGTTGAAAAATATTTATCAACGACCAATCAGTCAAAAAGCGACACCATTTTGTTGGACTGTAGAAACTTTTATGAAAGCAAAATAGTAAGTGATGTGGCCGCGAGGTCAATATTTGGAGAGCTGGTGAATAGCAAAAGTATCGGGAAAATTTTGCATGCAGCTTGTCCTAATTATCTAGTGGGACTTACATGCACAAGTCTTCTATTAGATGTGTTCAGATAACGTTGCATGTGTAACTTTATACGGGCAACGTCAGGACTGTGATTTTTCTGACCAGAGTTGAACATGTAACTTTAGCCGGAAAAACACGCAATAAGCATGCGCGCTGGCTAAAGTTTAGCCCTGCCCCATCCCCAGAACTCCTCCATTGACACCCCTTTTGGTTCAAATAAATTTTGGGCACACAGTAAATTGTAAGCACAAATTTTATGCAGTCAGCAATGGAGAAATATTGAAAACCTGTTTTTTTGTGCGCATAACTCGAACAGTTGCATACCCAAAGGCTTCAGTATTGAGCTCTGAAAGGTTGTAGCAAGGAATATCTGCAGCTTTGAGAGCAGTTCCATGGTCACATGGCGCCATTCCAAGCATACCCACTGTTAGCATCCTTGCTAAGATAAATTCATGGGATGCCAAGCACAGATGCTTATTGGCGATGTTTGAAACTACTTCAGAAAGAGCCTCATGACTACCTAGCACAGTTTTATGTATTGCTTTCAGGCTTCCTTTAGGGTAGGCATTTCAAGCATCACTATTTGTTGGCATTGGAAATAAGGTGACGCTGAGGTGGATGTGACATCTCTCCTGGAGATGGCTGCTTAACTCTAGCGCTCAGACCAGATACGCAACAAAGCTTTTATAAGTGTGGATTCAGATAAACAACTATTAGAAAACCACTGTCCGGTGCGGGAAGGTTTTGTTGGATATGGGTTTCTGGCAAAAAAACGGCAGAAATAAAAACATTCTTTGAATCCAGCAATGCAGGTCCAAAGCACAGGAGTTGCTCACAGAAGTCACAGTGACAGGGCTTCCTCAGAGTCTGATAAGGAGAGCGCAGTGGGAATGGAAAATGGTGTGGAAAGTAAAGAGTTGACTCAAGCATATCTAAAGCTGTGGTTTCATGACCCAAAAAGAGACCTAATGGCGGCTAAAAGTGAAATCTTGGAAATGATGACTGATCTGAAGGAAAATCACAGAGATTGATGCCAGAATAGAACTGAAACAGCACACAGATGATAATGAGGGGAAGCTAACTGAAGTGAAAGAGACACCAATCACAAAAACTTGGAATACCTCCATCATGTGCAGCGACTGAATGCTCAACAAGCCCGCTGGTCCCTGTTTTTTGTACATTTCAACTTTGAGCTAAGGTATCAACCGACCAGCAAGAACGTTCAAGCGGACGCCCTTTCCCGGTCCTCCCAGGCATATTATTGACCCAGCTTGGATCCTTCTGGCTGCCTCCATAACTGTTCCTCCAGAGAAGACTGTCGTTCCCTGCAAACTCAGAGAAAAGGTATTAACATGGTCCTATGATTCCTGTGTTGCAGGTCGCCCTGGATGGGTCCGAACTCTTGTGCTGCTCCAGAAATACTACTGGTGGCCTCAGATGCACAGGGATGTTTGGGCTTATGTGGATTCCTGTTCTACCTGTGCACAGCAGAAACCCCTGTGGGATGACCCTGGGGGCTGTTACAGCCATTTCAATCCCCCAGGAAACCCTGGACCCATCTGTCCACTGACTTTATAGTGGATCTCCCGCTCTCTAATGGCTGCACAGTTATTTGGGTCATAGTCGACCGTTTCTCAAAGGTGGCTCACTTCATTCCACACCCTGGACTTCCCACAGCTCCGGAGTTGGCACGATTATTCACATACCATGTCTTCCATTTACACGGCCTGCCCAAACATATCATCTCCAAACAAGGAGTACAATTTATGGCCAAATACTGGCGCACTCTTTGCAAAAAATTCAACATTTCACTGGATTTTAGAACAGCGTACCACCCCCAGGGAAATGGGCAGTCTGCGTGGACCAACTGCACTCTCAAGAACTTCCTTAGAATGTACGCAAATGAATGCCAAGACAACTGGGCATTCCTCTTATCATGGGCAGAATTCTCCCACAACTCCCACGTATGAGCAGCTACAGGCTCTTCACCTTTTCAAATCATTTATGGAAAACAACCATCACCCCCATTATCTATTCCATTAACAGTCCCCTCATCTGCAGCCCAGTTAACCACCCAAGAGCTCCAGTGACTCTGGATTCACACCAATGAAATGCTCCAAAGAATGGCCAAAAGGGACAAACAGTCTATGGACGTGCATCGAAGACCTGCACCACAGTTTAAACCAGGGGAGAGTGTCTGGCTGTGCCAGATTCAGACCGTGCACACTGGCATTCTGCCCAGGGTGTCTGACCTGGGGGGGCTAATCTCACTGAGGTTTACACTGGGGCCACCTGAGGAGCTTATCATCTGCCTGCAAACAGGATTACCTTGAGGGCTTACCCAATATAAACACACCCACACACACACACAATTACTGGGATTATACCTGGGGGCTTGAACCCAGGAGCTTATTCTGTACCAAAGAGCCACACACACTTCTTATTCAGTACATCACAGTTCCAGGTACTTAGGAAAGTAAGTTTATTTGAGCAATAGGAGGATAGAACAAATAAAATCAGACAATACAGAAGTAAAAAGCTTACATGTTTCCAAAGGATCAGCCTGTGCCATCACGTCCAGGAGCCAGCTCTTCCCCCTCTCTCTAGCTGTTATTTTCTCCTTATACATTAAGGGCCAGATTTTCTAATCTACGTCCGATTTTATAACATGTGTGCGCAGCCGCGCGCATGTTATAAAATCCAGGGTCAGCGTGTGCATGGGGGTGCACAATTGTGCAACATGCGCATGCTGAGCCACGCAGCCTTCCTCCGAGGCCGCTCCGAAATCGGAGCGGCCTCGGAGGGAACTTTCCTTCTGCCCCTCCCCCACCTTCCCCTCCCTTCCCCTACCTAACCCGCCCCCCAGCCCTACCTAAACCCCCCCTTACCTTTATCCTATAAGTTGCGCCTGCCTCCGGGTAGGTTTAGGTTGCGTGGGCCGGCCATTGGCCGGCCTGCGATTCCGGGCACAGCAACAAAGGGCAGCTGTGCCTGGAGGCCCCGCCCCTGCCCCATCCCTTTTTTCAAGCCCCGGGACATGTGCGTGTTGCCGAGCCTATGCAAAATAGGCTCGGCGCGCGCAGGAGGGGTTTAAAAGGGTTACACACGTATATCACGCGCGTAACCCTTTTAAAATCCGCCCCTAAATGCTTGGGAAAGCAGCATTGTTCCCTCCCTCTAAGTTCTTATCAAATTTTAGGCACAGCTGTGTGGCCTTAACTTTCTCTCAGGCTTTAGTATGTTAATTGCTTGCTTTCTCATCATAGACCTACTGAAATAATTAAATTAAACCGCCTCTTGCCTGTTTGTAAACATTTCACAGTGCAAAACAGTCAATAGGAGTTCACTCAGAGGTTGGCCTGCGGCCTTCAAACAAAATCTGTGTCTGGGTGAGAACTTTGAATCCATATGGCCTAACCTCTATATACATAACAAAAAATGACTCTAACACTGGCTTAGCACCGGCCACATCTAACTCCGGATGCCCTCTGTGCAGCTTTTTCCCCAGTACATTGGACTATTTACCATCCTGCGTCAGCTCCGCCCCGTAACCTATCAGCTACTTCCACTCTACTTCCATTCTGGGCATCCACAACGTGTTTCACATATCGCTATTAAAGCCTCTAATCCTCTCTTGGCTCTCTAGGAAACTACCTGAGTCTCAAGAGGTATCCTCGGAAGATAATGCCATTTACGAAGTAAAGGAGGTCTTAGACATCAGATGACAGGGCAAGAGATGGGAATACCTTATTTCATGGGAAGGATACAGCCAGGAGGAGAATACATGGGAGTTGGCCTCTAATATTCTGGATAAAAAAATTCCTGAAATAATTTCATGCCACAGACTCCAAGAAACATAAATCCTCAGAGAGGGGGTTTAGGAGAGGGGTTACTGTTGTGTTCGGTGGTCTGTGGGATGGGCCTGCAGATCTCTGCTCTTAACTCCAGCCCAGGCCCGCGCACACTGCCTCCCAACCCTATGGCCGGCCTCCCCGACAAAGATGTGGTCCTCCGGCACAATGTGACTAGGCCATCACTGTCAACCTCTTCAGGGGAGTTTGTTAGGCAGATGCACGCACTTGACTTGTCACTATTTAAAGGGCCTGTGGCAAGAGAATCCCCACAGCGCCCTTTGGTTACATCAAAGTTCCTCACTACTTAAGCTGCCTCTCCCTGCAGTCAACGCCTCGGCAATAGGTTTTCTTCTCTGAAAGTGTGCATTGCCTCAGCGTTTCAGTGCTCCTCGGTTCCTGCTTGTGTTCCTTAGTTCCTGTGTCTGTTCCTGGTTCCTGTGTAAGCAGTCTGGTCTCTGTTCCTGAGTTCTTGTCTTCCTCGTGGTCAGTCTTCAGTGTCTTCATCCTGCCATGTGGTTCCTTGTTCTCCATTCTTCCCTTCATTCTTCGTCTCTTCAGATGGACTTCTGGATTTAACTTTGGATTGGACATTGACGTTGCTTCATCTCTACCTGCCACTGACCACTGCTCGCTTACCATTCTGATTGTACTCTGCCTGCCACCGACCTTTGCCCATACCTTGACTCCAAGTGAATGTCGCCCTCCTCTGACTGAAACCTGAACCTGATCTTGGTCACCTGCCCTGACCATTGCTGGACTCAAACTTTGCTTCTCTTCTTAGTGATGGTCTGCAACATCTTCATCTCGATGGATCTTCACCTCTACAAAGGCCTGCACCTAAAGTCCAGCCGGCCGAGGGCTCAAAGTAAGGGAATTGAGGGCTGGTATTGGTGAAGCTCCACTTGGACCTCTGCTTCAGCCAGCCCCACCTGTCAACAGTGGGGACCTACAGGGCTCCTTCCCTGCAGATTGTGCCAACTCTAACCTCACCCTAAGCGTCTTGCAACACTTCCTCTGTGTGTCTCTCTCTCACACGCTAACACACACACACACACGAGCGCGTTTCCTCTGTGTGTTTTTCACACACACACACATTTCCTCTGTGTGCCTCTCTCTCACACACTAACATACACACACATGCTTCCTCTGTGTGTGTCTGTTTTACACACTAGCACACACATATGCTTCCTCTGTGTCTCTCTCTCACACATTAACACACACATACTTCCTGTGTGTGTCTCTCTCACACATTAACACAAACACACGTTTCCTCTGTGTGTGGCTCTCTTACACATACACATGCGTGTCCTGTATGTGTCTTTCTCACATACTAACACACATACACATGCTTCCTCTGTATGCCTCTCTCTCACATACTAACACACACATGCAGACAAAAACTGAATTGGAAACTACAATAAGCCAGATTCTCTATGCAGTGCAACACTGGAAAAGCAGAACCATCACTATTCCTAAAAACAATACAACCAAGAAATATAAATCAAGCAGAGTAGTAAGACCATACTAAAAAATATACATATCAAAACAGCTGATGAATCGAATTACCAAATACTAATAAAATATTTCAAAACAGCAGACACATTACATCCAATAATTTAAACTAACAAGAATAAATAAAAATCTCTCACTCTCCATACCTGGGAACTTTAGATTTCTAGTCATCCTGAGATTGGCGTAAATTGGAAGAGAGTGCACAAACTGTAACCCCTCTCAAACACATATATACAGGCACACATGCACAGGCACAGGCGGGCACTGTCTCATACATGCACAGGCACTCTCTCTCACAGACACCCGTGCAGGCACAGGCACTCTCTCTCACAGAAACCTACACAGGCACTCACAGACACACACACATCCAGGCCCCCTCTTATGCACACACACTCACCCTTTCATTCACAGCCACTCACAGCAGTCTCACCCTGTCACACACTTTTTGGACCTCTTTAACCACTGGCTGATCAACAGGACCTCCTCATCTGCCGCCGGCTCCAGGGAAATGCTGACCGCATTGCAGGGCCTCTTCATCTGCCGCCGGCTCGGAGGAAACGCCAGTGGCACCGAAGGTCCTCTTCTTCCACCGCAGGACCTTGCTTGTGCTGGCAGGGAGTGGAAACCCCACCAGCACATCACTTCTCCTTGCTGCCACAACACCTTTGCCCCCCCCCCCCCCCTTAGTACACCACTGGTTCAGCTTCAAAAAGTGCATGGGAAAAATAGTTGGGCTGCTGGATCTTTGGGGGCGGTGGATGTGTGAACCCGATCAGTAGAGATTACACATTTTACTCGGCACCACATTCTACTTATTTTAGAATGGATATGCGATTTTTGGCCTCCTCCTTAATGGGACAAGTGTCAAGAGCTCATATCGAGGGTAAGGTCTGGATGGATCATGACCCAATACTATTAGAGATTAAACGTTTTAGTCCATATAGTCCAAAAAGGTTCTGGAATTTATATTTCATGTTATTAAAAACAAAGATTTGTAAAAAGATTCAACAGGAGGGCCAAAATTATACGCAGTTGAATAATATGCATGAAAACAATCCTTCCATATTTTGGTATTAAAGTGTGCTGAGAGGTGAATGGATTATGTGGGCATTGCAGAAGAAAACAGGTAAACAGCAGAAGGAGAGGGATCTGGGGGAAGAGATGGAGAAATTGGAAATGAATCACAAAAGAACAAGCTCCATTAAGTTATTGGGGAAGTTAGAATGGTTGAGGGCACAACTGAAGGAAATGGCCATGGATAAAATTAACTTTCAAATGCTCAGGGTAAAGCAGGCCTATTTTGAGCATGGTAATAAGGTGCCTAAATTACCGGCCTTTAAACTGAAAACACAAGTGGCTCAAACACATATACATAAAGTACAGGATTGTATAGGGAAATGTATAGGTGACCCAGAACAGATTTTGTTCCGGGTCTCCTTCAACAGAGATTTGTATCTCTGTTGAAGGTGTTGTATAATTATCTTTTACAAACTGGGGGTCTTCTACCTTATATGAAGATGGCAGGGGTAATGGTGTTACTCAAAGAAGGTAAAGACAAAGCATTATGTGGATCATATATAGAACGTTATCTTTACTGAATATCGATATTAAACTGCTGGCTAAAATATTAACTGATAGGTTGGCCAAAGTGATGCCTTACTTGATCCAGGAGGATCAATCTGGTTTTATTGTGGGAAAAAGGGCATCTTCCCAGCATGGCAAGTTCTTATGTTCTTACGTTCTTATGTATTAAATGCAATTTGAGTGGTGAAGGAGAGTAAAAAGCCCTCCTTACTGCTGTTGGTTGACCCTGACAAGGGTGTTTATGTATGGGGAGTTGAGGAAGATATGTATTGGAAGACAATTTTATTACCTGGGTATGGAAATTATATGACCATCCTCAAGCGTGTATTAAGGTCAATGGGGATTATTCAGAGGCCTTTGTATTGGAAAAGGGAACTAGACAAGGGGGCCTGCTCTTCCCATTGCTCTTTGCCTTAGTAATGGAGCCCCTAGCACAAAACAAATTGGAGAATCTGACCATTCAGGGAATACAGGTAGGACAGTGTAGTTACAAGATATCACTCTTTGCAGATGTTGCCATATTTACTTTGGTGAATCCAGTTATATCATTGCCTATCATGATTTAGGAACTTCAGGCGTATGCTGGTGTTGCAGGGTTCAAGGTGAATACGATAAAATCTGGGATATACCAGATATGTTAACAATGTGTTTGAAAGAAAACTTCCCATTTAAATGGCCCCAGTCCAGCAGTATATGAAATATTGAGGAATAAAAATTACTAGGGATATTCAGCAGATGATGCAATTGGATTACTCTTCTCTATTAAATACCAGAAAGATAGATCTACACGGAGTCACACTAATATTTCATAGTTGGGGAGGATAGCCACCCTTAAAATGAATGCTTTACCAAGATTGGGCTACTTAATTCAGACACATTTCCAATAGCTATTGGACAATGTTGAACAAAATTCGGAAAAAATTATCTGGAGACATAAGCCTCCTAGGGTGTCAAAGACGATAATGTACCTGCTGAAGGGAATGGGTAGGTTGGGAGTCCCCAATTTTGAAAAATATTATAAAGTATTACAACTTAGAGTGGTGGTAGAGTGGCTTGACCGACCTAAGAAACGGCAGTGGGTAAATATGGAGTAACAGTTGGTGACCTGGATTGCAAACTGGTTGACGGACAGAAGACAATGTGTGATGGTAAATGGAACTTTCTCTGAAGAGAGAGCGGTGTTAAGTGGTGTATCGCAAGGATCGGTGTTGGGACCGGTCCTGTTCAATATCTTTGTGAGTGACATTGCGGAAGGGATAGAAGGTAAGATTTGTCTTTTTGCGGATGACACTAAGATCTGCAACAGAGTGGACACGCCGGAAGGAGTGGAGAGAATGAGACGGGATTTAAGGAAACTGGAAGAGTGGTCGAAGATATGGCAGCTGAGATTCAATGCCAAGAAGTGCAAAGTCATGCATATGGGGAGTGGAAATCCGAATGAACTGTATTCGATTGGGGGGGGGGGGGGGAGGCTGATGTGCACGGAGCAGGAGAGAGACCTAGGGATTATAGTGTCTAATGATATGAAGTCTGCAAAACAATGCGACAAGGCGATAGCAAAAGCCAGAAGAATGCTGGGCTGCATAGAGAGAGGAATATCGAGTAAGAAAAGGGAAGTGATTATCCCCTTGTACAGGTCCTTGGTGAGGCCTCACCTGGAGTACTGTGTTGAGTTCTGGAGACCGTATCTACAAAGAGACATAGACAAGATGGAAGCGGTACAGAGAAGGGCGACCAGAAAGGTGGAGGGTCTTCATCGGATGTCATACGAGGAGAGATTGAAGAATCTAAATATGTACACCCTGGAGGAAAGGAGGAGCAGGGGTGATATGATTCAGACCTTCAGATACTTGAAAAACTTTAACGATCCAAAGACAACGACAAACCTTTTCCGTCAGAAAAAAATCAGCAGAACCAGAGGTCACGAGCTGAGGCTCCAGGGAGGAAGACTAAGAACCAATGTCAGGAAGTATTTCTTCACGGAGAGAGTGGTGGATGCCTGGAATGCCCTTCCGGAGGAAGTGGTGAAGTCCAAAACTGTGAAGGACTTCAAAGGGGCGTGGGATAAACATTGTGGATCCATCAGGTCTAGAGGACATGTATAAAGAGGAGGCAGCAAAACACTGCACGGAGTGGCAGTAGCCACAGAGGCATTCACGGAGCGGGATGCCAGTGGTTGGTGTTCCACCTTCACGGAGCGGAAGGATGGAGGGCTGCCATCTCCAAATTAAAAAAAACCCAAACAAAAACAAAAAAAAAAAACATGGGTGGGTAAGAGTATGTAAAATTAACGGAGAGTTCATAGGCTATAGGTATTACCAATTATTAGGCTTATTCAATATTTGTTGATAGTTAATGTGGCTTTCAATGCATACTTCACTTTCAATGCATATCCAGCATAGCTCTCTGCTTCAACGGCAGGGGAGAAGTAAAACTAATAGTTCACGCTTATCCAGCATAGCTCTCTGCTTCAACGGCAAGGGAGAAGAAAAACTGATACTTCACGCATATCCAGAATAGCTCTCTGCTTCAACGGCAGGGGAGAAGAAAAACAACCAATAAGGGCTGAATAACATAGTCTGGGTAAACAAATAAGTATGGGTGTAGCTTGCTTGTTGCGGTGGTTACTACCCCTAACTAATCAAGCTTGATATTTCACTTGGATGCAGCTCCATCACTGCTCTCTGCATTAATGGTGGGGGTGAAAGGGTAATAGAACCAAGGGTTGCTAAGGAGCCAGGAGAAACAGATAAGTATGAAAGGAAAGAAGTGTGAAGCTTGCTGGGCAGACTGGATGGGCCGATTGGTCTTCTTCTGCCGTCATTTCTATGTAACAGTATCTTAGGAATATTCCCCTTCATTATGTGTGGTTATTGAAGAGGAGAAGACATCTCAAAGAGATAATTAATCCCATATGAACTCAACATGTCTGTTTCCCGCCCCCTGCCAATAACCTTTGAACCATTCATGTAATTCAAATTTCTGGCATAAATAGCAGTATACCCAGTAACCACTGACTCACACTTTTCACGTGTTCCCAATGTCCCCTACACTTAAACTTCCTATTTCTTTTTCTTTTCTAAAGGAAAGCCGGTCAGTTGACATGTCAGGAAGGCATTACATAGAAACATAGAAATGACGGCAGAAGAAGACCAAACGGCCCATCCAATCTGCCCCGCAAGTTTCGCACTTTTTTTTTCTCATACTTATCTGTTTCTCTTGGCTCTTAGTAACCTTTTGGTTCTATTTCCCTTCCACCCCCACCATTAATGTAGAGAGCAGTGTTGGAACTGCATCTAAGTGAAATATCTAGCTTAATTAGTTAGGGGTAGTAATCGCCGCAATAAGCAAGCTACACCCATGATTATTTGTTTACTCAGACTATGTAATTCAGTCCTTGTTGGTTGTTGTCTGTATATAGATCCACTTTTCTTCATTCCCCCTGCCGTTGAAGCAGGATATGCTGGATATGCATTGAAAGTGAAGTAGCAGACTTTCTCCCCTGCAGTTGAAGCAGAGAGCTATGCTGGATATGTGTGAAGTATCAGACTTTCTCCCCTGCCGTTGAAGCATTGAGCTACCTACTCTCAATTAGTGACTCTAGATCTCGGATCAGATGTGGGTCAGTTATGAAAGGGCTCTAGCAAACTTGATCAAAGCCTTTGAAAATTGACTGGGCTGAGCAGATAAATTTAGCTGCTCAGAATCTGGGTGTGATCAGGTCACTGGGAGAAAGTTAGGTGGCTAA
This sequence comes from Rhinatrema bivittatum, assembly GCF_901001135.1. Classification (NCBI taxonomy): domain Eukaryota; kingdom Metazoa; phylum Chordata; class Amphibia; order Gymnophiona; family Rhinatrematidae; genus Rhinatrema; species Rhinatrema bivittatum. Next base: position 424,724,168 of record NC_042615.1, on the reverse strand, counting down.
CTAGGCCAGATAAATGTAGAAGCTGCAGTAGCCGGCCAGTGATCATCAACTGTCTCTCTCCATGCCATCTGCCCTTCCACCTACCAGATTTCAAATATAGTCCCTGGCCAACAGCTTTTTGATACCTATTCTTAATGGAATGATGTAATGGGGCTGAGAGGTTCTCCTGTTCCCACGCCTCCTGCCAGTCTCTCAGTCAAAAAACGTGGTGGGTGAGAAATCTCTACTGATCCCTCTCTCCAACTCCCTTTGCCTTCCTCCTACCAGAATCCCCTAAAGCAGGGTTGTCCAACTCCAGTCCTCGAGGGCCACAAACCAGTCTGGTTTATAGACTCTCTCTAATGAACATACATGAGACAGTGCATGCAAATTTATCTCATGCATATTCATTAGGGTTACTTTGAAAATCAGATTGGTTTGAGGCCCTCGAGGACTGGAGTTGTACACCCATGCCCTAAAGGCTACCATAAAAGCTACCCCAGCTGAACCGGAAGGAGAATTCAGGTTTACCTTCTCTTGGCTTGATGTTCGGGTTGCTAGGAGCATTGACAGAGCAAACACTGGATGCCAAACTGGGAGGAGGTAAACCTGGGTCCTCCTCCCAGCTCAGCTGAGATAGCTTTAAATGGGAGGTATTTGGAGGGAGACCTCATGGCCTGCTACAGTTTTGAGTGTATCATTTAGGAGTGGCTCTAGGGCCTTGGGGAGAGTGGTCAATGCTGGCAGCACATGAGCACCATGGTTGGGCTCATCCTTGGAAGTCCACTTCTCATCCAGAGCATGTGTTCTGGAGTGGTGGATGAGAACAGAAAAGGGGGGGGGGGCAAAATAAATTAGAAATACAAACTTGGTGTAGGTGTTTCTTTTCCATAACTAAAAAAAAATACATAAAGAAAAAAAATTGTAAGCAGATCAAATTCAGCTAGAATTGCCTCATCACAGACACATGCACTGTATTAGCAAACAAAAATATCCTTATAAGCTTGACTCAATATTCTGGCACATGAAAGTCTTTTTCCTAAAATTTGCAATAAGCCATGCCAAAAAAATCCAAACAAAACAAAACATAAAAAGGGGAATCCAGTAAAAGATAAAACTGCCAGCCAAAAGCCGTTTGGCAGATCTTCCTGCTGAATCTGCTCCAGTTTTGTGTATAGTAGGGCATGTTTACCATGCTGCCTGTCTGCATTTCCATGCTTTATTTTGCTAAAAATATATTCTCAGTTGTTCTTCTCACCTCACTCCTTTTATTCTTTGTCTCCAGGGAAAATTCCAGAACTGTTTAGCTCCCGATATCAGGAAATTCAGCTACTTCCCAGACTACGTGGATCAGAACCTTGAGCTCTTCCGGAATAAGAAGGTGCTGATGTACTGCACTGGAGGGATCCGGTGCGAGCGGGGCTCAGCCTACCTGAGATCAAAGGTGAGCCTCTCTTTCTTGGTTTATCCATCTGTTTTATTTGTTGTTTTAGTTCTTTGAAATTTAAAAGAGAAGGCAAGTGGAGGGCTTAGAAATAAGATATCAAGGGTGCATTGCAAAAAAAAAAAAAAAAATAATAATAAAGCTAATTTTTTAAAGCTTTCTAACACAGCCCTGGCCTGGCTGTGGAAGGACCATAAGCAGCAAAGTAGCTGACACTTAATGCCAATGCAAAAGATGCTTATCAGTCCCATGTGGCCCCACTGTATGTATGAAAATGTAGTCCTGCTTTTCTGGATGAAATCAGAATTACAATTCCATGTATACAGTGGGGAAAAAATCAGAAGTACATTAGCATCTTCAAGATTCGCTCTGGGTGCATTGGCAACCCCACTGATGCTCTGGAGTGATTTTCTCACAGATGCCATGGACAGTAAAATAAATATGCCTTGTTTTAATTAGAAATAAAATTGCCCTTTCTGGGGGTAGTGCTGCTCCTTCTCTGGATTTTCTTTTAAAGATAACATGTGTGGGTGGGGGTGGGGGGTGGGGGGGGTGTTGTGGGAGAAGGGCGTGAGGTACGCCTGGGAGCAGAGGCAGGAAAGGCTGCAGTCACTGTTGTGCTTTCACCCGCCACTAGGTGGCATCCTCTCAAGCATTTCAGCAGAGTGGGTTGCTAACTTTAAATTTTTTTAAAATCTGATTATACACAGAAAAGTACTTAAAAGGCAGATACCTTTCATTCACTTCTTGGCCTTAGTTAAAGGACTGGTCTGTCACTGCCCTGAATCCTTTTATCCACTTTTCACTGAAAATTGCCTAGATGTGTAGCCTCGGGGGAGGATGACTCTATGGGCGAGTTTGGCTGGGAAGGCTGTTTCTGCCTTACTGCTGCTAATACTGTTATCTAGTTAGTGCAGTTTGTAATGCTACACTCTTTACTTATTGGGCAGAGGACGTGGGCCTATGTTTCTCACCCTTTCTGTGAGTTTCTACAGAGAGATTTCCATAAATTATGTTAAGTTTTATGAAAATGTTCTCCTCACTCTACTGTTTCTCTTCTACTAAGAAAAAATGTTTATTTTTCACAAAATCTCTACTGTTCCCAACTACTATGATAATTGCATTTTATTGAATGATAATTGCATATTTTGTAAACCGTTATGATGGCTCTACCGAATAACGGTATATAAAACTCTACAAATAAATAAATAAGGCAATTATGTTTGATGAAACTTTGCTGCTCTTTCAATCCCTTAACAGTTTATTGTAAAAAAAACAAAATAAATCTAATGGGAAAGTAATTTAGCTTATTTTTTGCATTGACTTGTATTGTCCTAGAGCCTGTAAGAAACAGGCCATTTCTATGCCTTAGGAGGCCTTACTTACAGACGTTCCTCTGGATCTCAAAGGCTTCTTTCTGTAGCGCTACTAGAAGTATGCAATGCCATGCAAATACATGTAAGAGACAGTCCCTTCTCTGAAGAGCTTTCAGTCTATTCAAGACAGACAAATAAGAGAGAGCATTTCATTAATTATGGAAAACGTTTAAACCAACAAGGTTATGGTCTGGAGAACGAGAGGGGCTGGATCTGGAAGCAGAGAGCTGGGGATGAGCTTGAAGCAGCCAGAGCAAAAGGGGATCATTTTGGAGGGGTTAGGAGGGGCTGAGAGGGGGATCACTGGGGGAGGGTCAGTGGCGAAGATAGAAGATCTGCTGTCTGTGTGTGACAAAGAAGGGACTGAGGGAGGGGGCAATGTTTGTGGGTGTGAGAGAGAAGGGATTGGTGCCAAATGAGTGTGTGTATGCTAGAATGGATGGGAGGTTAGGGAGGGGATACAAAGGGGAGCAGGACTGAAGCACAGTATGGACACGTCCCCTCCCCCATCAATGCAATTCAGATCCTTTCTACCTTGACATCAAATTATCTCTCCTAGATCCTGGTTGCTCTCTTCCTGTCTACATCTCCCTTCTCCCCAGATCTTTGAATCTGCACCCAGGCCCTCCTATTCTTACCTCCCTTACTCAACCCCAGATCCTCCCTCCCTCTCTCCCATCCCAGATTCCTGAGCCCCCCACTTTTTCAAACTTTCCTATCCAGCAGCCCTGGTCCTCTCTTCTTCTCACCCTCCTCTCACCTACCCCCAGTAACTCTCACCATCTCCTCTCCCTATTCCTGGTCTTCTCCTTCACCTTCTCCACTCTCCATCCCTCGGTTCTCCTCTCTCTGACTGTTGCTTGAGATCTTTCATCACCCATTAAATAAAAAAGCTTGGAAAATTACTTCTTTCTTTAATGTAATATAAAAAATGAAAATGTTTGCCCATGTGCTTCAGAATTTTTACATTTTTCCCACAGAATCTATACCTTAGATAGACCTTCTACTTCCTGTTGACTGACCTTTTGGTGGGGGGGGGGGGGGGGGTGCAGGAAACATCTCCGGTAGTGCCTAGAGGTGGCAGAACCCCAAGACGGTAACTTTCAAACAGGCACACAAGCGCACTTTTGTTGGCCCGTGCCCAGGATCGCGGCTGTTTTATAGCTTGTGTGCGCATGTTATAAAATAGCTTAGCCATGCACACCAAATTTTAAGTGGGAGCACGCAAGTGCATGCAAATGCCGCTTCTACTGTATAAATCAGGGAGATTTTAGAAGGGCGCGCCGATGCCATTTCCAGTTCACCTAGTCTTCCAAACCCCCCTGGTTTAATAGACGTGACTCCCCCCCCCCTTATCCTCGACACTTAAAACCCCGCCAATCTGCTTATCGATCTATATTTTATAACGTACATGGCATCCTTAGCAGAAGTAAAGTTATGTGGCAGGGGGTAGTGGCGTGCCGGAGCGAGTAAGTATTTACGCACACATCTCGGCTTTTAAAAATTCACCTTTAAATCTGTTCCTGGAGAAAGGACCTGGGATGGGCAAGACGAGAGATAGGGAAGACTGAAGACAGTGAGAGGAAAAGTGGGGAATATGAGAAGAGGGAAGTTCTGGACTTGAGTAAGGAGAGAAGGGAGTAGGAGGGGTTGGGTGCAGGATGAAGGATCTGGGGAGAAGGGAAAGGTAGGTAGGAAGGGAGGGAGGTTCAGGATGTGGGGGAAAGAATCCAAGATCAAGGGAGAGAGGGTTTGAAGTGTATTGATGGGGATGGGAGGAGGGGAAGTGCCCTTAACTGTGCTTCGGTCCTGCTCCCCCTTGTATCCCCTCTCTAACCCCACCCCAGTGCCTACTGGCATACACACACACAGCTGGCATCAGTACCTTCTTTCATACCCATAAACACTCTCCCCTTTCCTTCTCTCTCATACACAGACAGTCCCCAGCCAATCCTCTCTCCTCACACCCTAATGATCCCCACTCAGTCATTCCTAACCTCTCCAAAATAATCCCCCGTTGCTCTGTATGCTCCAGGCTCACTTTCCCTACCTTCTGTTCTCTGCAGACTGCCTGGGAGGGAATGGGCTGAAGCAGAAAGCAGAGGGCTGTCCTCTGCTGAGTGAGATTCAGCACAGATGGAAGGCATTCAATCTTCAGCCATCTGCTGCCCACAAATTTTTGCCACCCTAGGCACAGGCCTAGTGTGTCTGACAGATCCAGACCTGCATTAGCCAAGCTGAGGGGTACGAGTAGGGAGTTAGAACGATCAACTGTTTCTGGGGAAAGGACATTGGAGGAGTGAGAGCAGGAACTCTTGTCACAATCAGCTGTTTCTGGGGGGGGGGATGGAGAGCAGGGAGGCACAATCAGTTCTTTTCAGAATTGGAGCGTGATGAAGAAGCAAATGAGAACAGTGAGCAGGAGCAGAGCAAGAATTCTCAGTCAACAAGCATATGGGTGGTGTTATCCAACGGCACCAAAAGGACCCATCTCTCTAGTTCAGTAAGTTTATACTATTGAGCATATGCGGGAGTTCCTGCATGCATATTGTCTTATGAGCCCCTCAGTCTTTTTTTGTCTAAGCTTCCACACAAACAAGTACCCTCTTCTCTCTACTTTCTTTTTCCCATATTCTGCTAACTGCTGATTTCTAAAAACCTACTCATTAAGTTGCCTCATTGTCTTGGTAGCCCGTCAACAGCACTTTTCAGCGCTACCTAAAAAAAATAAATAATAATAATAATAATTCAAGACGTCTAGCTCCAAGAAGGCCATTCCCAGTGGCTTCAAGGACTGTTTGTGGCTACAAGATGCCCATCACCAGCAGCCACAATATGTGTTACAGGTGGTTGGGACCCAATCACAACTCAACTAACTGCTATGATTGTGGTTAGATGTCATCGAGATCCCAGCGGAACAGTGCGTGGAAGATGGAAGAATTTTGCAGGATGGTGAAAAATCTCAGCTGTTCTCCTTTGAGCGGGGCCTCCTTAGGTTCTCTCTATTGCAAGTTCAGCAGAAGCTCCTCAGACAAGGTTTCTCCAACTGTGGTACCGGGCTTAAGCAAGATGCAGAAGCATCCAGCACAGGAGCCAATGAGCTCCATGGCACACTCATGGGCTACATCCACCTCTACATGATGCTCATTAGCACAGAAGCAGCATCATTTGTCAGAGCCAGTGGTGTAGTCTGTACCAAAACATGCAAACAGTCAATGCTTTGGGCCTTAGCCCATCAATGCACCAACCTTCAGCACCATTGACACACCTGTGCCTGGTGCTATTGATACTTCAGTCCTTGGTGCCACTGGAACAAGCATCAAGTGTACTGGAGGAGACTCCTCATTTGTTGGCATCCTTAACGCCATCTCACCTCCTCTTTCCAGATCCAGACCATCAGGGCCCCTTATCTGTCATCCATCTTGGAGCCAAGTTTGAAGATGCCTGTTTCTATCTGCTCCATTGTGCCTCTGGTCTCTATGCAGCTTTCAACTCAGCTAACCTAAGAGAGCCTTTTCCTGGAGTCCAGTACGTGCTTCATGGGATGATGAACCTATGCTGGTTTCAGAGTAGGATGTCTCTGAGCCAAAGGACACAATGGTCGATACACCATATGACTGAATTGGTGAAGACTTTCTTTACCTCATTGGTGGCTAGTGACAAGGAGAGCATCCTTCAGCCTCTTCTATTCAGGATGTTGGATTTGTTTCCTCAAGAGGGAGTCCCTCTCTCCTCCATGCCTTGGGAGATGCCATTGGTGGAAACAAGCCCTCAGTCAGGCAGGCCATCTCTCTCTGCAGAGGAATCTAGCCAGAATTCCAAGGGTGGAATGCAGGACACTGCCGTCTGGAGCATGGTCCAGGAGTATTCCTCTCCAAAATGACCAAGGTCTCTGACCCAATCGCCATCATCTTCATTGGGGACATGGGTTAGTGTCCCTTGCCTTTTGGTGCTGAGGAAGGGTCTATGGGGATCCTCTCAGACTATTTACTTGACCTGCCAAAGGATTAATCTCTTTCAGAAGACCTCCTTTACTCTAAATTCCTAGACAAGCTAGGTAAAGTGATCAGTCAACATCTGAAGACACGAAGTTCTCCGCACTGAAGTCTTTAGACTTCTTCGGAATCTGGAAATGCTTTCTGAACCAGCAGCGATCTTGGCCCATTAAATCCTGTGAATTTACAAATCAGAATGTGGGAGAACCCAGCCTCCTGCCCCTGGTAGCGAAAAAATTAGACCTTCAACAGTCTTCTGGGTTTAGGGAAGTTCAACTACCAAACCAGTCAATGATAGTGGAATCAACTTTAAAATGAACTAAAAAGACCAGAATTTTTTCCAACACTTCCTTTCCCCCAGGTAAGGAGTCCAGGATGTTGGCCAATTTCAGGAAGAAAGTCTTCCAGAGTTTGAAGCTTAATACCTGCATTGTGGCTCATTAATTGATTATGGTGTAATACTTACATGACTGCATCAACAAGTTGAAGCCTCTGATAGAGTCTCTGGTCAGGGAGTAGAGGCTATCAGCAGGCGTTTCTGGATGCGGAGGAGTGCAAGCACCACCTCATCTAGTCAATATATGAATCTTTCAACATCACAGCAAGATCCTCTGCAGCAGCCATTGGGGCATGCCAGATGTCTTAATTAACAACCAGCAGCCTGCACAAGCATGTTCATAAATTGGCCAAAGTTCCTTGACAAGGATACAATCTCTTTGGGGACAGGGTCAGGGAAATCATGGCCTAGATTAAGAAGTAGCAAGTGGCCTTTCAGTCTTTGTCAGTGGGAGCCAAACAATATTTTACTTCTAGATGTCCTTACTTTGCAAGACTGGAAGATTGGGCATCCAAATGGCAGATGAAATTTAATGTGGACAAGTGCAAGGTGTTGCATATAGGGAAAAATAACCCTTGCTGTAGTTACACGATGTTAGGTTCCATATTAGGAGCTACCACCCAGGAAAAAGATCTAGGCATCATAGTGGATAATACTTTAAAATCGTCAGCTCAGTGTGCTGCAGCAGTCAAAAAAGCAAATAGAATGTTAGGAATTATTAGGAAGGGAATGGTTAATAGAACGGAAAATGTCATAATGCCTCTGTATCGCTCCATGGTGAGACCGCACCTTGAATTCTGTGTACAATTCTGGTCGCCGCATCTCAAAAAAGATATAGTTGCGATGGAGAAGGTACAGAGAAGGGCAACCAAAATGATAAAGGGGATGGAACAGCTCCCCTATGAGGAAAGGCTGAAGAGGTTAGGGCTGTTCAGCTTGGAGAAGAGACGGCTGAGGTGGAATATGATAGAGGTCTTTAAGATCATGAGAGGTCTTGAACGAGTAGATGTGATTCGGTTATTTACACTTTCGAATAATAGAAGGACTAGGGGGCATTCCATGAAGTTAGCAAGTAACACATTTAAGACTAATCGGAGAAAATTCTTTTTCACTCAACACACAATAAAGCTCTGGAATTTGTTGCCAGAGGAGGTGGTTAGTGCATTTAGTGTAGCTGGGTTCAAAAAAGGTTTGGATAAGTTCTTGGAGGAGAAGTCCATTAATGGCTATTAATCAATTATACTTAGGGAATAGCTAGCCACTGCTATTAATTGCATCAGTAGCATGGGTTCTTCTTAGTGTTTGGGTAATTGCCAGGTTCTTGTGGCCTGGTTTTGGCTTCTGTTGGAAACAGGATGCTGGGCTTGATGGACCCTTGGTCTGACCCAGCATGGCAATTTCTTATGTTCTTATGCTCTTAAATACTCCTTTTTACAGAGGCATCTCTTCCACCAGTTTCAGCTCTGCACCTGCACTGCTGCAGCAACAACTTACAGTGTGCGGACGACCACATGAGAGACATTATCCTAAAATGCCACAATCAGCTCAGCCCAAGCATGGGCCTAATTTTTACAAGACTTGATCCTCAGACTTCAACCCCTCTGGTAGGGGGGCAGATTCATCTGTTCATCAAAAAGTGTGGTAGATTATCAAGGCCCATTGGGTCCACAAAATTGTGAAATCTGGTTACCGTTTGCACTTCTCCCATTTCTCAGCACTGCATCACCATTTAGCCTTCGATCTGGATCTCTTACTTGACTCAACTCTGTCTCTAGGTGGAGTCACTTCTCAGTCAGCGGGCGATAGAACCTGTCCTTCCCAAGGACCAAGGCAAGGGTTTTGATTCCTGCTATTTCCTTATCCTCAAGAAGTAAGGGGGACTGAAACCCATTCTGGATTTATGAGGACTGAACAAGAGACTGTTGCAAGAAAAGTTTAAAATGAATGCCCTCCACACCTACTCGTCATTCAAGCTGGAGATTGGGTGTGCGCACTGGATCCATAAAGCTCATATGCTCACATATCTATCTATCCGTCTCATTAGAAATACCTTTGAGCGCTCAGCAGCTCTGAGGGTCTGCATGAAATGCCTAGTAGTAGTGTTGCATACCTTCGTCATCGGGATTTGTATCTTTTTCCTGGATAATTGGCTGGTGACTGGATCTTCTCAAGTAGAGATATTGAACTCTCTGCAGAAGATGATCCAGCTTCTTCAGTCTTCTTAGTCAACTTTGTTGAGTCAAACCTGGTCCCTACCCAGAAAATTGAGACTTGGATAGAATCACCAGAGATCATTGCATTCCTTCCACCAGATTGGGATCTTTGTCTGTGAGCTCTTGTCTAGATCTTGCTGAAGCTAGAACAAGTACCAACCCAAGCAATCTTGTTTGTCCTTGGACACATGCTAGCAATGGATCCTACCATGTGTCCGAGGACAAACCTCAATATGAGAATTCTGCAGGCAGGCCTCTGCTGTCAATGGATCAACTTTGACACATTCCATATAAGTAATTATGGAGATGAAATTGTCCCTCCCAGAGGTCTTGGAGATAGGTTCCCCTCTTCTAATTCTGCCTTATCAAGTAATTCTAGTGAAGGGGAGGGAATTAGTTGGCAGCAGAGTACCTGTTCCAGATAAACCTGTTGGAGCTGCAAGCCATTCGGCATGAGTTAAATTTCTCTCATATCTACTTGTAATTCGCTTTTCCTGGAAATACCAGCTAATACACAAAGGGTATGTAGTTATTACAGATTTCTGCTGCTAGAGTATTAACAGAATCGCTGAAGTATGATCATATAATGCCAATATTGTTGGCATTGCATTGGCTGCCAATTAGGGTTTGAATAGATCATAAGATCTTGATACATAAAATTTTAAATACGAAGATAATATATGGTTAGGTGCAGCTTTACATTTTCATACCCTCCAGTGTGCTTTAAGATCAGCTAGTAGAGGGTTGTTGGTGGTACCCAATATTCTGCAAGCACACTTGGATGAGGTAAGGAACTGTGCAATTTCAATCTCAGGCCCAAGTTTTTGGAATATGATGCATGAACACTTATACCTTATTACAGACACAAAATCTTTCAAGAAAAATGAAAAACATGGTTATTTAAATTGGCATTTGAAGGTTCAGCATGTTAAGTTACAGGGCAATCTTTTTAAGATGGAGGCAATCAAGTGGTCATGTAGTCCCCTCCCATTTTACTTTTTGGCTATTTTTATTATGTTTTATATTCATATTTATCACTTATTGTGCACTATTTACCCCTTTAAAAAGCTGTTTAACGTTAAAATTTTAGGTATATTTGGATTTCTTATACTGTGATTATCTGGATGTTTTATTTTGTTTTGAAATGAGTTGCTTGTGATTTCATGGTGTTCATTAATTTTATGAATACTTAAATTGTAAACTGCTATGACCTACAGAATAGTGGTTGAGAAATATTTTATAAATACTTCATGATCCAAATCAATACTCGGTGGCAATGTTTTAAGTGAACAAACAAGGGGGCACAGGGTCCTAGTCCCTTTGCCAGAAATCTATGAAAATTTGAGAAAAGGCTCTCAATCACAGAGCGTTCCTCCAAGCAACTTATCTTCCCAGGATCTCCAACACACTGGCGGATTGCCTGAGCAGACTTTTCATTTCCACGAGCGGTCCTTGGATCAGGGTGTGGCTGACAGGCTGTTCAACCTCTGAGTTACCTGTTAATCGACTTGTTCACATCAAAAAACAGGAAACGTTGCTTCATTTATCAGAGTAGGTTCAGAACTGCTCCTGATACTTTTCTGCTCAAGTGGGATGCAGATCTGCCATATGCCTTTCCTCCGATTCCATTAGTGGTGAGGACAGTGCAGAAGGTACTCATTACTCCAGCTTGGTCCAGGCAAGTGTGGTTTTCTTACCCTGTAAGGTTGTTAGTCCACCCACTGATCCCCCTGGGATTCGATCCAGGCTTTACTGCTCAAGAAGAGGCTTGTTTATTGCATCTGAGCCACCCCTCCCTCAACTTGATGGCATAGATGTTGACATCAATAGTCTCCTCATCACTATCTAAGGAATTTGAGGACATTGTGATTTTGGCCAGAAAGCCAGCTGCTAGAAGAGCATACAGTTTTTAATAGGGATGTGAATCGTTTTTTGACGATTTAAAATATCGTCCGATATATTTTAAATCGTCAAAAATCGTTAGAGGCGATATATGATAGGAATTCCCCCGATTTATCGTCAAAAATCGTAAATCGGGGGAAAGGGGAGGGGAAGGGGGAGGGCGGGAAAACCGGCACACTAAAACAACCCTAAAACCCATCCCGACCCTTTAAAATAAATCCCCCACCCTCCCGAACCCCCCCAAAATGTCTTAAATTACCTGGGGTCCAGTGGGGGGTCCCGGTGTGATGTTCCACTCTCGGGCCACGGGTGCGTTGATAGAAATGGCGCCGGCGCTACCTTTGCCCTGTCATATGACAGAGCAAAGGTAGCACCGGCGCCATTTTGGTTCCTGTCCCCCGACATCACGAGCGTAGGAGATCGCTCCCGGACCCCCGCTGGACCCCCAGGGACTTTTGGCCAGCTTGGGGGGGCCTCCTGACCCCCACAAGACTTGCCAAAAGTCCAGCGGGGGTCCGGGAACGACCTCCTGCACTCGAATCGTGTTGCCGTAATGCAAAATGGCGCCGGCCGTATGGCCATATTGCCGTACTGCAAAATGGCGCTGGCCGTATGGCCGGCGCCATTTTGCATTACGGCAACATGATTCGAGTGCAGGAGGTCGTTCCCGGACCCCCACTGGTCTTTTGGCAAGTCTTGTGGGGGTCAGGAGGCCCCCCCAAGCTGGCCAAAAGTCCCTGGGGGTCCAGCGGGGGTCCGGGAGCGATCTCCTATGCTCGTGACGTCGGGGGACAGGAACCAAAATGGCGCCGGCACCATTTCTATCAACGCACCCGTGGCCCGAGAGTGGAACATCACACCGGGACCCCCCCACTGGACCCCAGGTAATTTAAGACATTTTGGGGGTGTTTGGGAGGGTGGGGGATTTATTTTAAAGGGTCGGGGTGGGTTTTAGGGTTGTTTTAGTGTGCCCGAGAGTGGAAGATCACACCGGGACCCCCCCACTGGACTCCAGGTAATTTAAGACATTTTGGGGGGGTTCGGGAGGGTGGGGGATTTATTTTAAAGGGTCGGGGTGGGTTTTAGGGTTGTTTTAGTGTGCTGGTTTTCCCGCCCTCCTCCGATTTACGATTTACACGATATTTAAAAAAACAAAACTGCGACGATCCAATTCCCTCCCCCCCCCAGCTGAAATCGATCGTTAAGACGATCGATCACACAATTCACATCTCTAGTTTTTAATGGAAGCATTTTTCCTCTTGGTGTCAGGCGAGTTCCCTGAACCCATTTGCCTAAGCTTCAGAAGATCTGTTTCAGTATTTTTTGGGCCTCAGTACATCATTAATCAAAGTGCTTCTCAGTGCCAGTGGCAGGGTTTACCTCCCTCAAGTAGATAGAAAATCAATCTCCACCCATAGTCTGGGTCATGAAAGGCTTATAGCATGAGACCAGTTGCAAAGCCACTGCTGTCATTGAATTTCAATGTCATCTTAGCGCAACTGGAGCTGGTTTCCTTAAAGTTCCTTACCTGGAACGTTGTATTTCTAGTTGCCATCACTGCAGTTAGAAGGGTCAGCAAACTACAAGCTTTGGGACATTACTCTCCATTCCTACAGTTTTTCCACTACAGCTCCACACTTCTCTTAAGTTTCTGCCAAATGTGGTTTCTGTATTTCATTTGACTCAAGCTGCTACAGTTGCAGCTGCTATGCAGCCTCATCGTACCATGACAGTGAGGCCTCCCCATCAGCAGAGGTCTCCTCGAAGCTCCATTCCATGCTGTCCCCATCAGGTCCTCCTCCTTGCTTGCTCTACACCCAGACTCCAGCCCTACATAACCTTGTCTGTCCCTTGCTTTGATGCTTCTGCATTGAGACTCCCATGGCACCTTGCCCTAGCCACTCTTGCCTTGCGGCCTACCCAGGCCTATCTTTGCTGTGCCTTGTAGCTTCTGGGCCTTCTCGCTACTAGCTTTGTGTTATGGCCTCTGGCCCTCCTTGCTCCTAGCCTTGCCTTGTGGCCTAAGGGCCTTCTGCTTTTTGCTTTGCCTTGTGAACTATCTAAGCGTTGCCCTGACCTCTGGTCTATTCAGGCTTTACCTTGCGCGGTGGCCTAGCTAGGTCTCTCCTTGTTTTGGGCTTCAGTCTTTCATGTTCCATATTATGTGTTGTCCTTGTCTCACCCTGTCCTGTCTTAGTCCAAGCCTCAGTTCTAACCTTATCTGCATGTTATTCCTATCTCAGTTACAGTCTTATCTGCATGATGTTCCTGTCTAAGCCTCAGTTCCAACCTTACCTGCACTCTGTTCCAGTCCTAACCTTGCTCCGGCCTTACCTTCCTGCCCAAGCCTTGCTCCAGCCTACCAACCTGCCTAAACCTTGTTTCAGTTTTTGTTATCCCACTCTGCGCCACTCCGAGGGTGGTGTTCCTTACGCCCCACTTGAGCCGGAGCCATAATACAAGCCATTGTTTTGCCCATGTTCTTTCCAAGACCTCATGCATGTATAGGGGAGAAGGCCCTCCATTCACTAGCCTGTAAGAAAGCCTAGGTCTGTTATCTGTAGCAATTGCTAAATATAAGTGGGCCAGCTGGCTAGCAGACTATCAAACACGGCTATACTCTAGCTGTCCTTCATATTACAGGTAAGAACCATGGATTCCTCGATGGATCACTTAAGAACCATTCCAATTGAGGACATTTGCAAAGCTGAAACTTTGTCGTCAGTTCACACCTTCACATCTCATTACTGTCTGGACAATCTCTCAATCGCCAGTAACTTTGGGCAAGCAGTTTTGTGCAGCCTGTTCACCCAGTAGACCACTCTCCATGTGGGGGCTTGGTTGCATTTTCAGTAAGTGCTCTGCCACAGGCCCCTGAGCTTGGGTCTCCCTACATATCATGTTTAATTCAGTCCTGCTTATTGATGGAGAAAACAGGTTTGCTTACTGTAAACAGGGTGCTCTGTAAATAGCAGGATGAATTACCATGCTTAATAGAGATGTGAATCGTGTCCTCGATCGTCTTAACGATCGATTTCGGCTGGGAGGGGAGGGAATCGTATCGTCGCCGTTTGGGTTTTTAAAATATCGTTAAAATCGTTAAAATCGTGAACCAGCACACTAAAACACCCTAAAACCCACCCCGACCCTTTAAAATAAATCCCCCACCCTCCTGAACCCCCCCAAAATGCCTTAAATTACCTGGGGATCCAGCGGGGGTCCGGAACGACCTCCTGCAATCGAATGGTGTTGTCTTCAGCCGGCGCCATTTTGCGCCGCCATTTTGCAAAATGGCGGCGCAAAATGGCGCCGGCCGTAGACAACACCATTCGACTGCAGAAGGTCATTCCGGACCCCCCGCTGGACTTTTGGCAAGTCTTGTGCGGGTCAGGAGGCCCCCCCCAAGCTGGCCAAAAGTCCCTGGGGGTCCAGTGGGGGTCCGGGAGTGATCTCCTGCCGCGAATCGTTTTTCCGTACGGAAAATGGCGCCGGCAGGAGATCGATTGCAGGAGGTCATTCCAGACCCCCGCTGGACTTTTGGCAAGTCTTGTGGGGTCCGGAACGACCTCCTGCAGTCGAATCGTGTTGTCTACGGCCGGCGCCATTTTGCGCCGCCATTTTGCAAAATGGCGGCGCAAAATGCCGCCAGCCGAAGACAACACGATTCGATTGCAGGAGGTCGTTCCGGACCCCCGCTGGACCCCCAGGTAATTTAAGGCATTTTGGGGGGGTTCGGGAGGGTGGGGGATTTATTTTTAAGGGTCGGGGTGGGTTTTAGGGTGTTTTAGTGTGCCGGTTTTCCCGCCCTCCCCCTTCCCCTCCCCCTTCCCCCGATTTACGATTTTTTGACGATAAATCGGGGGAATTGTTATTGTATCGTGGCTCTAACGATTTTTGACGATTTAAAATATATCGGACGATATTTTAAATCGTCAAAAAACGATTCACATCCCTAATGCTTAATACCTGCCTGCCTTCCTGGAGAACCAAGTCCCTGATTAAAGTTAAGCCAGGGGCTCATGAGGCAGTGTAAATACTTACTGAGGTAGAGAGATGGGTCCATTTGGTGCCGGATGACATCATCCACGTGTCTAATTCGTCGTGCTGTCTATGGAGAACCCTATTTGTGGTAAGCAAACTTGCTTTCCTGCTTCTATTGGCTGTTTCTGGGAGTCTTGCCATGGGCTGAATGAAATCAAGCAGCAGATCTGAAGTAACCTACCCCTGCTTTAGAATAATAAAAAGCAGCAGTCATAAAGACCCAAGGGAGTTTGATGAGAAAAATGAATTGTGATTATCATTTAGTTCTTGAGTCCATGGATATGTAGGACGTTAGGTAGGTCAGAAGTAACTTTAGCCATTCCCCTGGAGCAACATTCCCTGTTGTATATGTGTGCATGTGCACATATAGGATCATGAAACAGTTGCGCACAGGAAAAAACAGCAAACAAGAAAAGAAAAATTCAATGGTGCTTCTATGAACATGGCACACAAATTTGTACATTATTTTTTTATTTATTTTATTTATTTAACAGTTTTATGAACTGTAACAAAGTTACTAATCACTTCGGTTCACATTTCAACAATTACAATGACAATATAAAGAATAATTTATGTTTATAAAGAATAAATTATGTTGCATATGAGAACATTTTTGCACACACAACCCTTAAAAAGTTATAGAGATCATTGCCCTGGAATACATGACACTGTAATAGCCCAAAATAATAAATTGTTGTGGGTTTATTTTGAAAGAATCAGCTCATCTCATCTTGTTGCATGGTCTTGTTTGCTTTTTGCTTTTGTAATAGGCGGTGTGCAAGGAGGTGTACCAGCTCAAGGGAGGCATCCACAAATACCTGGAAAAGTTTCCCCAGGGCTTCTACAGGGGGAAGCTGTTTGTTTTCGATAACCGTTACAGCCTTTCTTCAAATGCCGAAGTGATTTCAGGTATACCCATTGTATTCCAGTGCTGGAGATGCAGGAGCTGCTGCATATCAGTGCCCACCGAAATATCCCACTTCCCCTTTTTGCATTATTAAGAGGGAATAGGTGGTCTGATCAGAGTTTTTGATTAAAAATGAAGCCATCATCATGTTTAAAGAAAACATTATTAAATGTAGTGTTGATAATAAGAACTGTATTATGAGAATGTGGGATGCCAGACTATCCCCTATGGACCCATTGTAGGAACACGCTCTTACAAGCAGTCATCATGTAGGGGAAGGCTGTGCACCCTACCTGGGAGATGCTGGATGAGTTTCTGGTTCCCTCATGGAATAAGTGGACACTGAATCGTAACGAGAGAACTGCATCTCTGCTGTCCATCAGTTTCCTCCTGCTAGCTGAATAAGAACTTGGCCATAATGGGCTACGCTAAAATTTTGTAACTGCCTCTGCATCGCCATCCACCCATTGCACACATTCTTCAGCCTGGTGCCACAGACAAAATCTCCTAGGACAGGGATAGGCAACTCCGGTCCTGGCGTGCCCCAAACGGGTCTGCTTTTCAGGACATCAGCAATATGACTGAGGTACATTCGCATGCAATGCCTCCATTGTTTGCAAATCTATCTCAAGCATTTTCATTGTGGATATCCTGAAAACCAGAACTCTTTGTGGCATTCAAGAAGTGGCATTGCCTGGCTCTGTGCTAGAACCTCGTATGCGTGCATCCCGAGTATGGCCACTGGGTGCTGCTAAGGCACGATGGCTGGATCTCCCTCTACCACCCCTCCCACCACCAAAGGATCCACAAATGCTGCCCTCCCCCCCCCCCCCCCCCCCCCCCCCCCCCCCCACTCCCCAAATCAATCTGACTTGTAGAAGCCAGGCTTGGGAATCAGAGCTGGATCTCCTGCATGGCAGCTCTCAGGTTGGCCTACATCTTTCTGCTTTTTTGCTAAAGTTTACTAACATAAGTTAGTGATTCTGGGTCTCATGGCTGAGCTTGGGGATTTTGGTTATTTTTCTTAACTTTAGATAGATATATTTCAGTTGACAACAAATCCAATAATATTGGATTAAAAAAAACCCCAGAATGATAGGTAATGAATTCTAGTGCAATACAAGAAAATATTTGTAGCAAGAAAGGCCACAGACTCAAGGGACTGACTTGGAGGGTACAGAGCGTTTCTTCACTCTGTCAGCAGGTCACATCCAGCTGAGATTGGTACTTACTGAGAGTCAATGTCCTCTGAAAGCTGTTTGGTGGACTATTACAGATTAGCTGGTGATCTCAGTCCATATCATTAAAAAACATTGTTACAGTTTGTGCCGTTTCTATACTCCTGTAAGAATTCTGTGCCAAAAGATAAAATAATTCTGTGTACTATATTTTAAAATTCTGCATACTTTCAGGTGAATTTTCAAAGACGTTAAGTGTGTAAATGTAGCATACTACTGTAAATAGTTCCAAAAGCCATTTATGTGCATAAAGTGCCCCTTCATGAGTAAATCCTATGGACAATTCAATGGCATATACTGGAGCAATTTTCAAAAGCCCACTTACACAGGTAAAGTGCATTTACATGTGTAAACCCCAATTTTAATTGTAACCCGAGCACTTTTCAGGTTGCCAGTACACCCTGGGTATTTAGTGACAGTGTCAGCTAGTCAGAGTAGGATGGATTTTGGGACCTCCATGCAGATGCAGCGCCTCCTTCAGTTTTTATTTTACAGGCCCAGCCAGTTTAGCCAGGCGAGCCCTGTTTGGTGATCCTGGCCAGGGTCGGGAGGGTTTCTGCCCAGCCAAACTATCTGGTGGGAGTTCTCGCTCTGAGTGCATTTTTTGGAATTTAAACTTTTAAGTGGTAGAGGCCTTGCTGGAGCCTGTTCGGGGAATGGGGAACCCTGGGTCTGGGCCGGTTAGGGAAGACCTGCATCCCATAGCCTTGGTGAGGAAGGGGGGCTGACTGTGACCTGCTGTAAGGAGTCACCCCGCTGTTTTTCCTCAGTTGTGTAAAGATTAAGTTCAAGATCCAGGAGGAAGTTTTTTTTGACTGCCCTTTTCCTGCCGAGTGGAGCACTCAAAGCCCTGCTCCGAGGAACCCCTCCCAGCAGGGATTCGAAGAGAAGATCTAAGGACTGCATTAAGATTTAAGAAGAAATTATACAACTGTGAGTAAAGGGCCGAGCCTAACATTCAGAAAGACACCCATCCGGTGCTTCCAAAGAGCCTGCTCCCTGGGAAGGAAGAGAGATTGGAGAGCTTGTCTGGGTTCCTGCCCCAAAGAACTTATACATTATTTTATGGCCGTATTGGAGTACAGCCTGCACCCGGGGATGGTCTTACGTAAGCATGTAAATGCTTTTTAAAATCAGGCCCATTGTCTATAATGAATTCCTTTGAGTAATAATTTAAACCACAGTACAGAAAACATTTGAAGGTTTTGGTGCAGAATTCTGCCAGTATAGTAATAGTGCAATACCACCAGGGCTTCTGATTTGAGACATTTTATTTTAGCGCTCCACGGAGTCCAAGGGGAGCTCTGAGCTGCAGGCAGTGCTGACTTCTGGTTTATTTATTTAATACATTTGTATTCCGCCGAGCTACAATTTTCAGCGGATCCTTGTAGCTGCCAACAAGATTTCTGGCAACTCAGCATTTCTGCGGTTGTTGCTACAAATCTCAGGCTCCCCGGCTTGCCAAATTAAAATCCCTGAAAATCAGAAACCCTAACATAAGGCAATAAAACCACTGCACCCCCGCACCAACTCATCCCTAACACATGCTGTCTTGCTGCTATTTATTCCAGCACCTACACAAACACACACACACACACTCACTCACTCACTCACTGCCTCCCTCATTCCCATCCAAAACCCTCCCTTCTAATTCCCTAGCTCATCAATGCCCCCCCCCTCCCCAATTGGTCAGTTTCCAGCATCCCCTGTCCACCCAACCATCAGCCAGCAGACTCCCCCCATTGAGTCTCCAGCAGCAGCCATGGCCTCCAGAACATCTGTTCCCTTCCGGTACCACAGGCTCTTAAGTGTGTTTGAGCTGAGCAGTGCCCGTCTTCCTATGCTGAATTCAGGAGACCAGGTGACAGACCACTGCAGGAGTTTGCACACTGTGAATCTCAAACATACTAGGAGCCGTGCAGCGCCAGAAGGTAAGAGCTGCTCTGGTGCACAACTGCATGCGTCAGGGCAAGGGAGTGGGGGAGGGGGAGCCGCAGGTGAAGACCCCCACCAGTTCCCTTTACACTTTCTCCTGTCCATGTCCAGGGTGGCAATTTTACACAAAATCTGCATTGTGCAGAATTTCCCCAGGAACACTTTTTGAGGTAAATAAATAGGCTGTGCAGATGCTTGCACTGTCGTTGCCCTTGTTCTGCTTGATCAGTAAATAAATGGGGGACTTCTGGCTCCAGTGCTTTCATTCTAGCACCTTTTGAGAACAAAATTTGTTAAAAATGAAAACGAAATCACAAATTATAAAAGCAAATTTCCACAGGCTATTGTCATTCATACACTAATATACAATTTACACATTGTATGGTTCAAACCATTCCTGACATATCAGGTAAAGGCAAAGTCATTGGGTAGCACCATGGCCAAAGTACAAGGGAGCCGATGCAGAAAGATGCGTTCCAGCCAACGCACCACATTGCCTGCAATTCGGCACTCATTTTCAGGCCGATTCAGTTGCCCACTCTCCTGTGCGCGTGATTCAGGGGGGAAGAAGATGCAAATGAGGGCCCGCAGTAAAAAGAGGCGCTAGGGACACTAGCGCCTCCTTTTGGCCCGGAGCAGCAGCTGTCAGCAGGTTTGACAGCTGACGCTCAAATTTTCCAGCATCGGTTCTCAAGCCAGCTGACAGCCACGGGTTTGGAAAACGGACGCCGGCATAACTGAGCGTCCGTCTTCTGACCCGTGGGCACATTTAAACATTTTTTTTATTTTTGGGGCCTCCGACTTAATAATCGCCATGATATTAAGTCGGAGGGTGTACAGAAAAGCAGTTTTTTCTGCTTTTCTGTACACTTCCCCGGTGCCGGCCGAAATTAGCGACTGCCTTTGGCAGGCATTGCTTTCTGTATCGCTCGGGAATGTTTAATAGGCCCATCAACATGCATTTGCACGTTGCGGGCGCTATTAGTTTCAGGAGGGGGTTGGCCGTGCGTTTTTGACGCGCTATTACCCCTTACTGTATAAGGGGAAAGCTAGCGCGTCAAAAATGCGCGTCCAAACCCGGGCTAACAGTAATGTAATGGGCCCAAAAATGAGTGCTCTAAAACAGAAGTAATACTTTGTGCCCTTGCGTGGAAATCCCATGCAGTGAGGACATTAAGCATTACTCCCCAATGCAGAGCAGTGTGTGTTGTGCCAGCTGTCTTTTTCTTAGCGCTGGAAACGTAACTCCCGGTCAGAACCGGGGGGTGCTGGGCAGAGACTTCGGGCATTGCTGCCAGCTGAGAACCCCTCCTCCTCACCCCCAAAAATCTTCATATCCTCCCTATCACAAAAAAAAAGTACCCCCCTGAGGCTCAGACCAAGTAACACCGCTACAGAGGAAACCAACTCCCCAGACTGGAAATACACCCAGCTCCCCTCGGCTGCTTCACCCCCGGGCTCCTTTATGTGCTTTGCAGCAACTTCGGTTTCCCCTACAAACTGATCACAAGGAATACAACAAGAAAATTGGTTCCGATCTTCCACACTCTGCCTAATAGTAGCAGATTGGTAAAATGCCTGCCGCAGGTTGTGTTGTGGAGCTCTCACAGAGGAAGTCTCTTCCTCTGATATACAACACGGACCAAGAGAAGGCGCAAAACCTCACTGCCGAGAGAACAAACTCCGGCCATGCCAACAAACCGGGCAGCCTCTTTCCTGAATTAAAACGTGCGCTAGGCCAATGCCGTATGCACATTTTACAGTTTTTGCTTGTTTTGTTTTTTATTTTTTTTAAATTCCTGATACATTTGCATAACATTAGCTTACGGCATCAGGAGTTACAAAAAATTTAACCTGAGCATTAAAAATGTGTGTTGGAAACCAGTGCACAGTTTTTTTACGCTCAGCTTATTGCATTGACCTGAAGGAAAGGTTGAACCACTCTAGTGAGAGCCTTAGGGTGGAGATAAGTCAATTAATTTGACTGGAAGAATGTTTTCTGGCATTTCGTAATTATAATTTAAGGGTCTTGTTTTCAGAACTTTTGCCATAAACACAGAAATGGGGAAAAATAGCGCTTGCAGGTGGAGCCCAGGTATTTAAGTGCTTAAAGATATAAATATGACAAGCACAGAATACTCACATTTTTCTATGGAAGCTGACTATTCAGTACAACTTCTAGGGCAGCACCTTTTGTAATAACGCTCTGCATATGAACCTGGAGTTCCAATGAGTGCAGATTTCTCTCATGCATATGCCTTGTGGATATGATGAAAAACTTGACAGGCTGTGGGGGCCCCAGCACAAGTTTGGGAAGCCCTGGAATAAAGGTGCACCATGCATTGGTTTTCAGCTGTATCTTGGAGGCACACCTAACCAGTCTACGTGCATGAAGATTCATTAGCTAAATTTGCATACATCAGACTTAGGGTTGCCAACTGGCTCCAGATTTTCAGGATGGGTTGATCCAGTCCTGGGTTTACTCCCACTGCATGCAGATACTTATAGTCTTGCTTTTCTTAGGGAATACAAGATGGAAATCAGAATAAATCCCAGCATGCAATAGGGTAAAACGAGGAATGGATCAACCCATCCTGAAAATCTGGAGCCAGTTGGCAATCCTAATCTGTGTGTGTGAGTGCATATATATATATGGGTATCATAAAAACCTGATGTGTTAGGTGTGCCTCAGAACAGGGTTGATAACATGGGGAGAATGTGTGCATGCTGGTGTATACATACACATATACACACATACATATATACACATACACATCCATATACTGATAAATTACCTGTATCTGTATTGTTTCATTCTATTTGCTCTGTTTCATTCTATTTGCACTGTTACATTCTATTTGCACTGTTTCTTTGTAAACCCCAATTTGCACTGTTTACTTTGTAAACCCTCTAATTGCAGTGTTTCTCTGTAAACAGATACGATGTGCAAACGGCAATCAGTATAAAAAAACCCTTTAAATAAATAATAAATAAATATACATACACATACATATATACAAACACACATATATATAACATCTCGGTATATATATAAAATGTCTGGAACCATAGTTATTTTGTCTTTTTGGTGAACTGCTTCTCTTCTTCGCTTAGAATGCAGATACTGTGGCGCTGCCTGGGACCAGTACAGACTCTGTTCCACCCGGCGCTGCTGCCAGCTTGTCCTGACGTGCTTCCAGTGTCAGGCGAGAGGCCTCACAGCATGCTGCCCGGCATGCCAGGAGAAAGGCCGGAGGCTGGCTTCATGTCCTTCCCAACAGATGTTCAAGGAGGAGTGTGAGTGCACCGATAAGCGGCAGCAAGTACCCATCGAACCCATATAACAAAGGGCCAGGCTAAGCCTCATGCCAATCCAACGCATTACTTGTTTTTCCGTAAATGTGAAATCCAAATGCCCAAGCAGAGAGAGAACTTTCATCTCGCCAAGTGTGGTTTTAAAGACAAACTCAGATCATCTGGTTTATAAATATTAAACCTGCTGGTGTCACCAGGACAGTTTTATTTATATTTACTGATAATCCCACTCTGTAAAGCTTTTTTTTTTTTTTTTTTTAACTTACCCTTTTCCACCTGGCTTTTATTCTAAAACTTTACTAGGCAATCTTACAGTTTTAACTCGTTGGTCCCTTCTACATGCTGGCTTAGTCTCATGGGGACCTCATGGCTACAGGTCTAAGCTGCCGCCGCCTGGTCAAGCACTGCCCCTGGACAGTCCCAAAGCAGGTCGCAGCTCAGCCCTCCTCAAAGAGGCTAATGTAAAGCTATCTGGCTAACGTACACAGAATATTCAGTGGCATGGCAACGACGCTGAATATACAGTATTAAAATTAGCTACGTAAGTTTATCCGGCTTACTTTAGACCGGCTATGGGCCACGTCTAACTTATCCGGTTAACTTAACCAGATAAAGGTTGATATCACTAAATATTTGGCTAAAGGTCATTCATCAAATTGCGTTAGAGCATTAGGACCATAACGCCCGTGATAAAAAACGCATTGCAAGACGTGCCTTCAAATTTTTTAAATTTACTCAAAAGGGAGGAATTTGGGCAGCATATATGAAAATGACAGGTGAAACTACACCTTTTTTCCTGATGTTAAGCTGTGCGATATGCCCAAAATGAGATTTCTGATAAATGATATAAATCCTGGAGAGAGAGAGAGCGCTTCTAGGATGGCACACATATTAGGCAACTATTTATACCACTGTAGGAGGGTCAACTAATAACTCGAGGTGAGGTTTTGGTGGTGGTCTAGGGTTTGGGGCAGTTTTGCATGTACAATCGGAGGAATGAACAGCACTGTACCCATCAGTGAAGATTTGGAGTGAGGAAAGGTTCACAAAGATGAGATTTGTACATTGTACTCTCGCCCTAGCTTGATAGTAGCTGTGCATAAAACTAGGTCGAGAGTATAATGTACAAATCTCATCTTTGTGAACCTTTCCTCACCCAAATCACATCAAATCTTCACTGATGGGTACTGTGCTGTTCATACCTCTGATTGTACATGCAAAACTGCCCCCCAAACCCTAGAACACCACCAAAACCTCACCTCAGTTTACTAGTTGACCCTCCTACAGTGGTATAAATAGTTGACTTATGAGAGCCTTATAAAGAGTCTGTCTCCTCTCTCTCTCTCTCCCTCTCTAAATGTGGAAATGCCTGTCTGAGCTTCTCAGCTTGTGATGTGAAAATATCACAGGTGCAATAAATTTGACGCAGGATGCAGTAAAATAGCACACATTGTGGTATCACAAAAATTTCCCTAACAATGCCCTGTTTTTTTTTGGGTTTTTTTTAAAATCGTAGGCGCTATTCATGCGAAATTTATAGTAAAATGATGAATCTAGGTCTAAGTTAACTAGATAGGTAGTGTCAACCATTGTGCGCCCACTGACTATATGGCTATTTAGCTGGACAAGTGACTTATCCAGCTAAGTGGTATAGCTGGATATTCAGCTAAGTAACATTTGAATTTCTATCCCAAAGTGTTACGATTGCCACTTCATGAGCATTCTGAGCCCTGGCTTACTGGGAGCTGGAGCCTGGATTCTTTTGCTGGCTGGCTCAGCACACTTACCTCCAATTCATTAGGCTGGCCCAGCTCTAACAATTCAGGGAACTACATAAAGAGTATGAAACAGTTCCAGAAAGGCAGAGAAAGGAACAACAGTTTCTACTGGGCAAGCAGCACCATGAGGCAGGCAGCGTGCCCACCTCCTTTCAAGCATGGATGGGATGCCAGCCTGCTTTCACTTTATCCAGGCCTCACGGACATAGGAATCTTTGGAATTACAATCTTCTCTCTTAGGGCAGCCAGCATCCATTGCCATCAGGATATGCTAGTCCAGTTCTGGTTTTATATCACCCATCTGCATTCTGCAAGATGATACAAAACCAGGATCGGCTGAAAACTTCGGCATGTGAGGTTTTGGATATATGCACACTTGGTGGTGCACCTCTGTTTGGTTACTTTAATTATTAAGTAAAAAATGAAGTTTGAAAGAAACCAGAAAGGGAATATCACACCATGGTGACATGAAATCAGGCTGACAGCACTAGCTGTGTTCCCCAAGTCCCAGGTCCGAACCACAACATCATCCTCTTACTCCTTAGGGAGCCCAAGTATTAACATTCATGTTGAAGCATCTCTCACCTGCCCTTCATTTAGCTATTTTGACAAATTTTGATAAATTCCAGGGGCAGCCAATGTACCTGCCATCACAGCATGCAGCGACCATGGTGCAGTATGCACGAATAATCATGCCAGAAAAACAAAAGTGCTTTTCATCTTTTACAGTTACCTTTGTTCGGTACACACCAAGCTTCCACCAGCAGAGAGAGAGAGCAATGACAGGAATTTCAGACAGGAGTGCTGCAGTAATGTCAGTTGCTTCAGGCTGTGGTGCTCTGCGCGTGCCCCTCCCCTCTAGTTAGTGGTTTGCCAGTGATTAGGGGCTGGGTACTGCAGACAGAGAGCTGTGCCCCTTTTACAGTGGCTGCTGCTTTTCTTGTCCTGGTAATGAGAGAGAAAAAAGTCCCCTTCTCCCCCCAGATATTTTACCATTCCTCTCTGTGCTGCTTAGCTTTAGGCCAGGTCTCTTTTTTCAGGATGACGGCAGTGAATCTGATTGAAACACACCCTGCATCCCTTCTTGCATGTGTCACTTCTCCTGAAAAGCAGACCTGTTGGGAGCTTAAAATAATGTAATGCTGCCACAGCGCTCACTTCCGACTGGTGCCTTTGGTGGTCAGCCAGAGGGAGCGATCGCTGTATCGGAAGGCTGTGGCGGCGACGATGGTAGCTGTATAGTTAGTGAGGACAGAAGGACCAATATCCCATCACTGCAGGAATGAGCAAAGTAGAATTCCATGTTATCTCTGTGCATTAACACCCACCATGCTCCTAGGCTGACATCTGCTTTTTATAAATGGGGAAAAATAGTGCAGTTATTCTATGCCCGGCTACAATCGGACATTCTGCTGTGGGTGCTTGACCTGTATCTCTCCGGTCCTTAAACAGAAAAAAAAAACCCCAACACACACAGGGTCTCTTTTTCAAACAGGAGAGCTAGTCTTCATAAGTTTTCCTATATTCTGGATTTACAAGGGTAACTGAAGTTGCAGACGTTTACATTTTAAATGCAATTCTTTCACCACACTGTGTTTGATATCAGATTCAGGAAACTTTATTGGCATGACCATTTGTACATGTGTTTCCAGAGGAATACATAAAGTGGTTAAAAAAAAAAAAAAAAAAAGATCATTCGGTAATCAACACTTCCTATAGCAAAGCTATTTTGTTCCTCTGCAGACTTGTTTTCAAAAGGAACTTACATGTTTTTTTAGACCTCTTTGGTTAAATGGATAGTGTCAGAAACTTTTACAGGGCAAACGCACGCACACACTCAAATATTAGGCATTGTCTGTGTCTTACTTTTAATTAAACTATTTATTTATTTTTAACTCTTTACCGCCAATTTTTTGTTTTCCCTGGAATGCAAAATTGTAAACTTGCCAAAAATAATTGATCCAGGGCGATACTTAATCTGCTGATGGCGGAACATCAAAAACCTGCCTCAGGTGGGAACTCTTCTGAAAGGCCGTGCTGTCCTCCGTACACGCTGTCCATGGCCCACAAAGCTACTGCCTGGGATCTCAAGCCATTGTTTAGAAACACACCGCGTGTGACATCTCTGGGGACTTGTCATAACACATCCACACTACGCAAAGTTGTCGCATGAAAGGTCAGTAGAGACGTCTTCCTGGAAGTTATTTCGGAAAAATGTACAGAGCGAAATGGGGCTGTGGATAGGTACAGGTTCTGAATTTCTATTTTGAATCTTGAATTTTCCGTTCATCATTACATTGAAACTGGAAAACATGTGTTAAGTTTCTACCTAATTTTTTTTTTTTAATCGTTTGTGGACTTTTTATTCAAATGATTGTAGCCTTACTGCTGCATAAGCAAGGATTTTTTTTGGGTTTTTTTTTTTTTTTTAACAGCAGGGCAAAATGGTCCAAAAGAAAACCAGAGGACATTTTTTAAAATTCTCATCTCCAGTAACTCAGCAAATGTCTGTAATGGTGATCCCCAAGTCTGTAAACTATGAAAGCTGTGGGGATGTTTGTAAAATATGGTTAAGTCAAAAAAAATGTCAAGTTGAACAAATAAAGTGTTTTTAATCCTTCTAAAATTGTTTAGTATAGGCTCTTTTGTTGTTCATGCAACTTATATCCTAAATGATTCTTTTTAAAAAGCCCACAGGAAACCAATCCATGACATGGCTCAATGACTGTCACGTTTGATGCTAGGGAATATTCATTCCATAGTGAGGCTGGGTATCCTCTGCAACCGATGGGGCTGATGATTTTCTCTCTCAGGAAAATCTCTTTGGCCATATTTATAAAATCTGCAGTTATGGTCACCAGATAAGTTAAAAACCTTTTAGTGCATAATGACAATGCAAAATGGAACCAAGCAACAACAAATACTTTGTGTGTTGCCCCTTTTGCCTTTTAGGATTCCACGATGTGGCACAAACCATACATGTAAGGGGGGAGGGGGGAGCTCTGTTCCCAGGTGCTGCCTTCATCTTCTGGGGGCGGGAGGGAGGACTACACCCCGCTTCGACACTTGGGATAGATCGGCCCATCCAAGTCTGAAAGCCTCCTCTTCCTCACTAGAAAGGGAAAGCAGAAGAGAAGGTCAGGCAAAGGGCATGGCTGTGTGTGTGTGTGTATTTCTAGTGGTAGCCATGTGAGTTCTCATGGAAACCATATTCTTTGTGGCTTTTGTTACTTTCTATTGGAACTATTTATTTATTTATTTATCTATTTATTTAATTAATTAAAAGTGTTTGTATACCGTCTTTACAAACAGTGTTTAATCAAAACGGTTTACATAACTAAATAAAAACAAACATAAATAAAATTAAACTTAAAAGAAACATAAAGTTATAAAATTATAAAAGGGGAAAATTACAAAAAATATTCAATAAAAATAAAAAAGTATCTAAAACAATAATTAGTTTACATAATATAAATCAATATATAATAATGCTGTGCCTTGTATGAGAGAAAAAGGTTATGTTATTTAGGATGTGATATGTGGAAAGCGGATTGAAATAGGTGCGTTTTTAGGGATTTTTTTGAAATGTTTGGTGTTGGATATAGATCTTAGAGAGTCTGGTAGTGCGTTCCACAAGATTGGTCCAATGACAGAGAATGATCTTTTCCTAGTGATGTCGAGACGGGCCTGTCGTGGTGATGGGATATCTAGAAGGTTTTTGTCCAGTGATCTTAGATGTCTAGCGGGTTTGTATATTTGGAGAATGGAGCATAAAGTAACTGAGTTAGGGGTGTGAATGAGGGAGTGTATAATGGACAGCATCTTGTATTGTATTCTGTATTTAATTGGTAACCAGTGTAATGATTGTAGTATCAGAGTAATATGATTTTTTATGGATGAGTTTGTTAGGATACGTGCTGCTGCATTTTGAATCAGTTGAAGTGAGTGAAGTGTGTTATCTGGGAGACCTATATAAAGAGAATTACAATAGTCAAGCCCCGAAAAGATGAGTGATTGAAGTATAGTCCGAAAATCGTGAAAGAAAAGTAGTGGACGAAGGCGTTTTAGAAGTTGAAGCTTATAAAATGAGTTTCTGGTAATTATGGATATGTGTTGTTTTAATGAAAGGTCTGAGTTGATAGTTATACCTAAGTTTTTTGCAGATTATCCAAGGATGATGACCTTGCACAGTCCAGACACCACAGTTCCATTCTTTGTCTAGGATGAGCGAGTGCAGTGTGAACAGGCCAGGGAACTTAGTGGTGAGGCAGTCTGGAAACCAATGTGACGTGGAGTGGAAGTATGTATGCGTGCTGAGGGAACATGTCATGGTATTAAATTACACTGCCATGATTTATGCAGACTGGATGGGGTGAAGAGGGGCAGAGGGATGGGGAGAAGGACCAGAATAGGAAGGTTATGGTGTGCCGGTAAAAGGAGTCCGTCACTGGTGCCTGATCACTCTATTGTGGGGGTTGGTGGGGATCATTTCTTGGAGAATGGATAAGTGGCCCTGGGCTGCCTAAGCAAGAATGGGTGTCTCCCTAGAGCACTGCCCAGTGCTGATGAGACCACCACAGCCACATCTCCTGCTCACCAAATGCTGCCAGGACCCAAGTCACGGCCACAGACTAAGTGTGGAATCACCATCATAGGTGGGATGTGGCCAGTATGCCCACCCCTGCACTGCTGCATGCTGGGCACCCTGCTTGAACACAGGAATGTGCTGGTCAGTGCCATCAGACCGTCTGTTCCCTCAGACACTACTAAACCTTCATATAAGGTAAGTTCAGGTGCACCAAACGAGAAAGCAATAATAGTTGTTTAATCAGGGTAAAGGTCTTATTGTGAGGCCAAAATGTAAGTATGCATACTTGAATAAAAGGCTTGTCTGGTGCACCTGGTTTTTTTTTTTTTTTAATACCATAATTACAATATGTGCTCCTGTACTATGGGCCCCTACTTCAGGAGATTTTTTTATTTTGTTAATTTTTACACCCTATGTGCTCTCTACTACAACCCATAGGCACCATATCGGGGTGAGCCACACCGGCCATAGCTCCACCTCCTATGGGCAGGGGAGCATAGTAATGCTGTGGGAAGGGCCGCAAAATCTGAGAGCCGGGGGCTGGGTAGGCAGAGCTGGCCAACAGCGTGTTTTGATCCCTTCCTGTGCTGATCATCAGCAGGAAAAGGACAGCAACGGTCCACTGGGCCATGTGTTCTGGCCCAGGGCTGCAGAAGGGAGAACCACGAGGGACACTCTACAGCTGAGATGAAAGCCTAGGAAGAGTTAAAGGACAGAGGGAGAGATTCAACGGGGGGGGGGGGGGGGGGGGGGGGGGGGGGGGGGGGGGGGGGGGGGGGGGGGGGGGGGAGGGGGCTGAGGGAGAAACGGAAAAGATGGCTGACTGGAAGAGACCGGAGAAAGAGGATGGAAGAATAAAATAAGAGATACAGAGGTAAAGAAAATAGATGAGATCAACAGAATGAGTAGAAAGGGGAAACAATGTCAGCTGTAGGGGTGAAAGCAGGAGAATCAGAAGGAAAACGTAAAAACTGGAAAGAAAAACCAGAAGATGAAAATGAGAGAACCAAGCCTACACAGAATAGATCCTCCCTTCCCTCTATTGCTCATACCCCCTAGGTGACCGCCCTTTTCCTTATATTAAGGAATTTAATCACAATGTACATTGTTGTCTTCTTGTTATGACCTCTTGTTGATTTCTT
Organism: Rhinatrema bivittatum; assembly: GCF_901001135.1. NCBI lineage: Eukaryota > Metazoa > Chordata > Amphibia > Gymnophiona > Rhinatrematidae > Rhinatrema > Rhinatrema bivittatum. Next base: position 424,693,978 of record NC_042615.1, on the reverse strand, counting down.
GTTGTTTAATCTATTTTTCCCTACTGCTCTAGGTTAACCCCCTGCCCAGTTCGCCTCCCCTGTTGAAATGTACTTCTAAATCTTTTGTTAATATGTGAACCGGTATGATGTCCCCACTAATACCGGTATATAAAAGTTTCTAAATAAATAAATGAAGGTAAAAGTGCCTTTTATTTTCAAATTGATTATCTGATTTCATGACTGGAAAGTGTTTAGAATGATTTTATATGTATTATTTTAAATTCTAGCCATAATGGCCAACTCCTGGCAGTGGTCTTTTTAGCTTTGATATCCTGTCATTTGGGAAAGGAGTGCTGTGCACACTGTAACTTTTACTTCTCCCCTTTTTGCCTTCTCTACCCCCAACCTTGTCTTCCTGAAATCTATAATTCAAACTTGTGCTACCTGTAGAGGGAAGGTAGACAGAAATGGTGGTGCAAGGGAGAGAGAAACATGCTGGATGGGTGTGTGTGAGAATGTGTATGGGTGTGTGAGGAGGAGCCTGTGTGTGGGAATGTGTATGGGTGTGTGAGGAGGAGCCTATGTGTTTGGGAACTTGTATGGGTGTGTGAAGAAGAGCCTATGGGTGTGTGAAGAGGAGCCTATGTGTTTGGAAACGTGTATGGGTGTGTGAAGAAGAGCCTATGTGTTTGGGAACGTGTATGGGTGTGTGAGGAGGAGCCTATGTGTTTGGGAACTTGTATGGGTGTGTGAGGAGGAGCCTATGTGTTTGGGAACGTGTATGGGTGTGTGAAGAAGAGCCTATGTGTTTGGGAACGGGTATGGGTGTGTGAAGAGGCGGCTGTGAGTATGGGACCATGTATGGGTGTGTGAAGAAGCGGCTGTGAGTATGGGACTGTGTATGGGTGTGTGAGGAGGAGGCTGTGTGTGTGGGAATGTTTATGGATGTGTGAGGAGGAGGCTGTGTGTGTGGGAATGTTTATGGATGTGTGAGGAGGCGGCTGTGTGTGGGAATGTGTATGGGTGTGTGAGGAGGAGGCTGTGTGTAGGAATATGTATTGGTGTGTGAGGAGGCGGCTGTGTGTAGGAATGTGTTTGGGTGTGTGAGGAGGAGGCTGTGTGTAGGAATGTGTATGGATGTGTGATGAGAAGGCTGTGTGTGTAGGAATGTGTATGGGTGTGTGAGGAAGAGGCTGTGTGTTGGTGGGAATGTATATGTATTAGAGAAAAAAAACTGGGTTGAAAGAGGTGTGGTTGATGATTTTATGAGAATGGTTGAAATAATTAAGATGTTATAAAACAAAGTATATGGAGTGGGGTGCTTGAAACCCAAGTTAAGAGCAGAATCTGGATCAACAACTGGCAGCAGTTCCCCATGCATCCCCAACTTTGATATGGTGTCCAGTTACAGTCTATGGAAAAGTTGGCCACCCTAACTGTGACCCAACAAGTCTGTACTCAATGGAAGAGAATAGAATTCAAAAATTAAAGTTATGTCATCCAGGCTTTTTACTTAATGCATAAGTATTCCATACTGGCCCTGAAGATTCAAACTGAGATATGCTTTTTCCCTATTAAGTTTTCTGTTACTCAGTAATACTTCAGCTTCTTGGTGCTCTATAAACTGCTCTCAGATTGGACTGACTGGGATTTTACAAGTGAGTGGATAAAGGTTTCACTTTAAATATATGAGATCCAACTGCATGGCAGATGTGCGCAATACACTTTGTATTGAGCACCTCCAACCAGTTGCTATTTGACTGGCTATCTTTAAATGCTGATACACTTCAATGACATCATTAATCAGTTATAGTTACTAATATTATTTAAATATGAGGACTTTTGTGCTAGTAAAAATACTGGATGAGAAAACTATTACAAGGAAAACAGTTCAACAGCAGTTGATAACAAAAAGAAAACTTTTGTCATTTTTAAAACTGTTGGAAGGAAAAAGAAATATGCATTTATAAATATTTTCGAAACAAATGTGGCTGAAGCTTAGAAGGAGCAGTGAAGTAAAGAAGCCACAAGACAATAAGAAAAAAAAATTGTCAATAGAATAAATCTAGGAAAAAGGAAACACAGCTTGTATAGAACCAGGAGGTGGCAGTAGAGAGCACTGCCAACAGAGCAGAGCTGGTGAGCTACAGTAGGTATAAAAGTGCTCTCTATACTTATGCATCTTCCAGTTCCAGGGCTGAGAAGTTATGCCATGGGCCATCACATCGATGTATACGAGCTGCAAACAAGAACCAGATCAGAAAACGTTTGCAAACAGTCCGACAATATCACCAGAGCTGGTGGGGGAAAAAAAAGGGGGATGACACAGGGACACTCGGACAAAGAACCAGGCCCGTGCATTCCCTCTTTAACACTATATAAACGTAGGCAGAAATCACATAGCTCTGGTATTACCATTCAGCTGTAAGCTTCACAAACTACTGCAAAATGCCGTTTTCCATATTTTATGTCCATTGCAAGAAAGGCTTGCAGGGCAGGTAGACTAAAGCAGATTATGGGTCATAAAGTTCTTTTTCACCCAGATACAGGTAAGCAAACCTGCAGGCTCAGATTTGTGCTGAGAGGAGAAAACAGCCTGCTAAAAACAAACTCTGTTGGTTAAATTGTATCAGGACTTTAGTACCGTGGAGAAACTAAGGAGGTGTGTAGCACAGGCTGCCCGAATCAATGCCTGTTTCAATGACAGCTAACATTTATGTGGCTGAACCCCACTTAAGCCTTTGGTTCACATCCCATCACACTCTGGCCTGTGCACGCCTGTGTTAGACAGAACCAGCCAACATTCGATCCATGGAAATATTTAAAGACTTCTGTGCCAGCCAAAATGAATCACTGGGTGATGAGGTCCCTGCTCCAAAGTGTTTACAAGACCAGCAATCACGAAGGCTCTTTAGAAAGTAAATGTACACCATCTCGATTACCCTCACATGGCTCCAGGTCACGAGGTTAAGCGGCTTGGCTCAAGCGAATGGCCTCAAGGATTCCCGCCTACCACATATCTCCCCCCTCTACCTCCACCATGAGGTGGATTGAGCAGTGATGAGAAGTAATAGTAGTAGCACTCAATCCATTTGTAGTAGTCCAGCAAGACTACACAGTGTGAGATCTTTTTACTTGTAAGCCCTCGGGGACAAGGAAATACCTTATGATTCTCGACTGTAATTTGCCTTGAGCTAGCAAAGAAAAAGCATTTGCTGTCTGTTTTTTTTTAATCACCTTTTTTTTAAAGCCCCCCCCCCCCCCCCCCAAAACATCCCACAAAGACAGCCTTCTTGCGTCATGTGCCCTCAATGGTCAGGAAGGATGGCAAGATTTCCTTAATCTGAGGATCTAGTACAGTTGCTAGAATGTAATACTCAGATGACTGAAGAGCTGAAGCCTGGCTGAGCACAGGTTTTACACAAGGCTGACATGCTCAGAAGCTGGATTGTTGGGCTTCTTCCTTCAGCTCCTCCTGTTTGTTAATCAGCAGTGTTATGAGGGATGACGACTGGATTCAGGTGAGCACTGTCAGAACTTCAAGGGACTCGGACCTTGTATGCTCGCGACGTGAGTTTCCACAGTGGGAATGCGCACCGTTCTATTTCCACGCTGTGGGAGGCTGGGTAGCTAATCAGTCACACTTCATTTTCTCATAGGCAAAGAATGGGAAAAAATATATATATTTTCTGAATAAAGGCCCTTGGTTTTTTTGTTTTTCAAAAAATCTTTGCAGCCCCCAGAAAGTCATCTTCCATCTGGTGACAACTTCTTGCTTCAGCTGAATGGAATGAATGGCAGATCATATTTTTCTTGCAGCTCTTGCAGGTTCCTGTATGCTGTTATGGGAGTGTCTGAAATGACCACTGATCTCACGTGCAAAAGATTTTATCCTGCATACTCCTGGGTCATGTCTGAGAAAGTTATGCACAATCAGGTTAACACTGGGCGCTATATCTGGGGGCTATGCACAAATTCTTCATGGACAAGCAAGCAGAGGTCAGCCAGAACATGTGGGCGACATCATCTGACAGTGCCGACACAGACCCAGCCTGCAGAGCTCAGTAAAGGCCATACTCAAACTGCAGGGGCGCTGCCTCGTGAACCCCTCGGTCTTTTTTCATCCGAGCTACTACATGGACGTGTTGCTCAGTCCCCTCTATTTTTGGCCTTAATTCTTTTGTGGCCATTTTGTTTTTTGCCTTGGATTTGAAACTTTGCACATATGTCCTTTGGACGACACCTTGTCAGCTCCTCAACAGATGACATCATCTATGTGTTTTGGCTAATTCATCCGACTGTCTATGGAGAACTCTGTTTACAGGTAAGCAAACTTGCTATCACAGCTTTGTGCTGAGGATGGAAAGCATCAGCCTGCAGGAAACACATTTTGAAAACAAGTAAAGCAAATTTGATGACATGATGCTTACTACAGACCTAGGAATATAGAGGTCCGTATTCAGTTGCTGTGCAGCTTGGCTAATCAGCCAGATAATCATACCCAGCTTAACTTAGACTATATCTGGCTATCTTAAAGTTAGCCAAATAGTTTATCCTGCTAACAGGCCGATACAGAATGGTGCGCTCATTAGCCCCCGTTTGACCGCGCATTTTAGACGCGCTATTATTACCCCCTTATACTGTAAGGGGTAACAGCGCGTGGAAAACGCGTGGCCGACCATCTCAAAACTAATAGCGCTCATCATATGCAAATGCATGCTGATGAGCCTATTATTTATTACCCCGGAATACTGAAGGTAAAATGTGTGGCCAAGCTGCACATTTTACTCTCAGAAATTAACGCCTGCCCAAGGGCAGGCCTTAACCATAGAAAGCACTGGGAAAGTGTACAGAAAAGCAGAAAAAAAAACTGCTTTTCTGTACATCCTCCGACTTAATATCATAGCGATATTAAGTCAGAGGCACAAAAATTAAAAAAAAATTAAAAATCTGCCTGCCGGTCAGAGGGTACGAAAACAGATGCTCAATTTTGCTGGCGTCCGTTTTCTGAACCCGTGGCTGTCAGTGGTGCCTGGGCGTGCGTTGGGAGAGCAGACACTCAACTCGGAGCGCCGGCTCTCCCGCATGTTTTACTGCACCGGTCTGTAAGACAGGAATACAGGCCAACCAGGGTTAGCCAGATAACTTATCTAGCTAAATCAGCTCCTCCCAGTTACCCCTCTGAACGTACTTGGCCAAACTTTAGCCAGATAAAAAAATTATCTGACTAGAATTTAGCTGGATAAGTGCCCAAGAATTTATTTAGGTGGATAACCTCTGAGTTATCCAGCTAAATGCTTCTGAATATGGACCTCAAAGTATTGCCCTCTTTGGGGGTAATTTTCCAAGCCATTTGTGTGTATAAAACCTACTTTTTGATATATTTTTTTAAAAGTGTGCCTGTAAGTTACCCCACGGACATTACGCCCTGCTTGGAGCAGGTGTAACTTTGGATGAGATACTTTTGTGCATTCTGGGCCAATTGCCCTAGGATTTTCAACGCCAACGTATGTACATACGTTGATGTTGAAAATCCTTGGTAAAGTCCACATAAAGACTTTACGACTATGCGGACTGTTAAGAGTATAACATCATGTGATACATTCAATCAATTCAAAGGATTGTCACAAACTTGAAGCGTCAGAAAATCCAATACACAATTATTTGAATGAGTTTAGTGGAAAATGCACAAACTTGTAGTAAAACAAATTCTGAATAGTTAGCTGGTGCAGTTTTTGAGCCAACTCACCAAGGTCATTGTTGTTCATCATAGCATTTGATGCCCGAAGCCTCGGACCTTGCTGTGTGAAATGATAACCAAATTTCAAAAGGGATGTATTTTTTTCCAGCATGTTTGCGATCTCCATTTCTACTTTGTTACCCAGTGGCTGACTCTGTTAAAAGGAAGAGCATAATATATATATATTTTTTTACTTATTCCAATATCATGGGACCTGCTCGCAAGAGAGATTAATTACTACTGTAGTTTTCTCAAAGTAGTTAAATCCTGATAGATCCATGCAACACTTTTCATGTATTCTGTTTCAGGTTTCCCGGAGAGGTGAGCACAGCAGCCACCCACAGATTGCTCTTATACACGAGGAGATGTGCATGGACTCCCTTCACAAGAATGCAGAATGGGACTCTCCCAGGTAGCAGACTTCCGGCACTGCACTGGTAGATGCTCTTGCATCCATGGGAGTTAGCTGGGAGCAGGATTTTTGCTCCTCCCTCTTCTCTGACAACTGTGCCTCACTGATGCTTATGCCACCACCTGACAGGCTGCTTGCTGACGAAGGGATGCTATCTGTAAAAGGAACATTTACTAACAGTAGAATCAATGCCCAGACCTCTGCCACAAAACTGGGATGAATAATTATGCAAACAGAACTCGGTTTTATTAAAAGGAGAGGGCATTAATAAGTTTGTGCCATCAGAGAACAAAAGGCAAGCTCATTCTATGGAAGCGCAAAGTCTAATGCTATGGGTGGGCACAGCCAAGTGTTAGGATAGCAGCCTCTGTTGAATCCCAGTGGTATTGCTTTTAAAAGAGTACAGTGCAGGGCTTGTGGAAAAAAAAAAAGACGACTGTATAACTATCTGCTGACAGGGTGGTATCATATGGCTAAGCAGCAGGCAACAACACTGGCAGGTGAAAACTCTGGCTGTCACAGAGTGGTTGCATCACAGATGCATATCCCATATAGTTGGTGAAAAGGCACTGCTCCATTTTATGTTACAATAAGTGTCAAATGTTACAGTTAGTACCAGTATTTTACAGAAATGTATTTAATTTATTTAAAATCAGAGCCGGCCTTTGAATATGGCATGTTGGGTGGTCGCCCGTGGTGCCGCAAGGGGTGTGTGTGTGTGTGTAGGGGGGGATGCCCTCTGCACCTCCAGCATCACCCATCCTGCAGCGGGTGTGGCAGTGGTAGATTCCACCATTCCGCGGGTGGGACGTACCATTAGATGGGGGGAGCTTTTCACCCAGGGCGCCACTTGCCCTAGAGCCGGCCCTGTTTAAAATATTTCCATCCCGGGAAGTCAAGTGATGTGCTGAGTGAGGAAAGTCCCAGTTCCTCTGGGAGTCTATCCCCCATTTTCAGCTTAAGGCAGTGAACATTTTCAGCAAATTTTTATAATTTAACTGCTGGGAAATACTGATATCCCCGACCCTTTGGGTGGTGGAAATTCCAGAGGCTTTTTGCAGTGTTATGGGCACAAAAATAGCCCAGAAAGATGAAGACTCCTGGAGGGCAAAATTGCAGACACTTTTCCCAGGAACCAATACAATACCAGTCTGAATCTCTAGTAACTGAAGTAGAGGCAGCAGTGGTCTCAGCATTGAAGATGAAATTTGAGAAGCTATATAAAACAAATCTGAAGAGGCAAAAGAACCTTCAGTTCTGCTGGCACCATTTTGAAAGATGGCACCAGTGGGGCAGAAGCAAGGGGGGGGGGGGGGGGATCACTTCTGACCCCCTTGGACCAGGGAGCTATGAAGTAAGTTGATAGGATTCCAGTGGGTGGATGGTCATTTGGAATAATTTGAGTGGGGAGCAGGGTAAGTCTCTAAGGGGAAGAGGGACACTTTTAGGACATAAGTAGTGCCATGCTGGGTCAGACCAAAGTCCATTGAGCCCAGCATCTTTTCTTCAACAGTGGCCAGTCTAGATCACAAGTGGCTGATCCTCCATAGTTGTTTCTCACTCCCAAGAATAAGCGCTGGCTTTCTTAAATCTACCTGGCTAATAATTCTTTATGAGCTTTCCTTCAGGAACTTGTCCAATCCTCTTTTGAACTGCACTATTCTTGTTGTTTTGACTCCTTTATGACTATTGATGTGTTAAGTGGTGGCAGGGGGGCAGGGGGGGGGGGGGGCGAGGGGACTTTAACATTGCCCTAAGAACCATCAGGGCTCTTTTGGAGAGGCGGAATTCTACAGGGCCTTTAAGATTACAGTACCAGCAGCATCGTCAGGCATCTTAGCTGGTAATGCTCTTGGGGGAAATGCCTAGTAAACTGTAAACCTTTTTTGTAGCCAGTCTCCTCTATTTCCATAGCAATGAACTACTTTACATGCAATTGCAAGTGATGCATTTTATTAAGTTTTTGCTTGCGTTGCACTTGATTTGCTGTTGTGAAAAGACAAATAACATGCAAAATTGCTAAATGACATGCATTTGCAAAATAGCGTGCACTGGCTAATTTCACTTTTTTTTTTTTTTGCAGCTTAGTAAATAGGTTCCTAAGAGAGTATCCATACAGTGTATCCTGCACTGAGTCTTTGAGTAACAGATCTCATCAGCAATGATACTTTTTACATGGAGATCAATTCTTTAACTGCCATCTTCTGCACAGATCACGTTCAAATAGAGAACTGGACGGATACACATCTTTGTGGTGCTGGCGTTTCTCCATCAGTGTGATTCTGTTCAAGCTGATGCACATCCATGTGGCAAATCCGTTGCCACCATTCTTTCTTCTGTGACTGAACAGATGTCACAGTTTTCCAGGCTGCATGCCATCATATAGGCTTGCAAACTGTCATTATACCTTTCAAACTGTCCACCTTGCAATTATTTCCCATTTGCTAACTGCCCAAGGAAAACTCTTTTGGAAATATAGGTGTTGGTCATAACACACAACGTAGCTAGCCCCCTGAAGTTGAGCTGCTATTACTATTGCCTTAATGCCTGTCATACTGCATGTGTTAAGTACCTTCATGTTAGAAACTTTACCCTTCCATCTGATAGTGTCAATACTGTGAAGACAGATGAACTTATCAAGCTTCAGGTTGTGACAATGTTATAAAGTCCAGAACTAACATCCATAAAGTTGAATCATGAGGACAACTGCACAGTACACTGCCAACTTTGTCATCACATGTACACCATGGCTCATTCCACAGGTGCCACCTCAAGTGACCAAATGCAAAGCTTGCCTTGGCCAGTCTGGCACTAATATTAACATCAATGTTTATGGAGTTAGACCAATGTTGCTGAGATAACAGAACTTGTCAACAGTTGTTACCCTGCTATCTCCAGCATGAACTTCTGGCACAGATACATTAAAGGATGGAAAGAACTTCTGCATAACCTCAGTTTTTTGTTTAAGGCGCACAGCTGTCAAACAGCTGTTGAACTTTATGCAACAAATTCACCACCAAAGCACAATCATCTGCAGAAAGATCACAGATTGTTACTGCATGCATCTTTGTTTTTGGCTTGCAGTCTTCTGAGGTTAAAAATGTCACCAACAGTATGAAACTGGATAGGAATGCCCAAATTGCAACTTCTAAAAGCAACAAGCAATGCCATTTAAAAATAAATACCAAACTGAACTGAAGCCATGACACATCTCTGTTTAGTTCCATTGGAGACGAGGAAACTCTCTGGTCTCTCAACTGATTTCAACACACAAGCTCTCATGCCTTAGTGCAAGGAGCATATAACATTTATGAATTATCTTGAACAAATTTTACTAAGAACCTCCCAGAGATTCTCCTAAAACTATAAAGCTATAAATATCATATCCATTGGTTCTCAAGAATGATGATATTGGCTGTCACATGCTTTAACATCCTGTTGAGGACATGCACCAGGATTTTACCAGTATGGACAACTAGGCAATACCACAATGATGGTTACAACAGGCTCGATTACATTTAGGTTTGAAGATGTAAATGAGAGGATCTTAAGTCTTGAAGCATTTCTTCCTTTTACCATATGTAAAGAAAAAGCTTGGTCAATTGATGAACCAGCTGGTGACCACCAGATTTAACACTTTAGGTGCTTGATAGTTTTCTATAGCTTTTCTTGCAAAAGAGGGCAGGTCAGATGTGTGACTTCAGCCTGCTGAAGCATTTCATCAAGCACAGTGTGGTCAAAGGAGGAAGGTTGGTTGGGCATTGCATGAAAGTGCTCTGCCCAGCAAGATCCAGCTACTGATCAGATCTATCCTTTGCATGAACCAGTGTACTGCAGAAGTCATGGGGGCCCCAAAAATGTCTTTATGCCATCATAAAAACTCATCATCATGTCTGTCTCTTGCTTCTTATAGCTCTGTTGCTTTATTGGCCCATCATCTCTCCTTCATATCACAAAGTCATGCTTGTGCCTGTTCAGTGCCACATAAACAGCTTTTTTTTCCACAGTCAGACTTGTCATTAATGCAAGCCAGCAAGGTGGCATATAATGCAGTAACCAACTTGATTCATCATCTTGATTATCAAACCAGTCCTTTTGGTGGATGGTACAAAAGCTGAAGACTTCTGCAGTGTTCTGATACATAGCAGTCTTCGACTGCCTCCAGACTTCTGAGCAAGCAGTATGCATAGTAGTTGGCTCACTGTCAGCCTAAGTGTAGCAATCCATTTTTTTTCCTGAAGCCTGCACTTCTGAAAGCTCTAATTGTGTGACATCTAGCTTCTTTGCTCACTATCCTTGCTATCTGCATTTAGATGAAACGATGGAAAGGAATATAGTGCTGTGCACAAGGCGGTGGCCAGACCAACTGGAAATGGCTTGCATGATATGAGTCAACCTAGTATCAGAAAGATCACAATATCTGGTGATGATATAATCCAGCATGTGCTAGTGTTTGCAGCGTGGATGTATTCTTAGACATACTGGCTTGTGGAAAGTCTGTTTTGTTAATGACCAATTCATGCTGAACAGAAGTTTCCAGTTGTAATGTGCCATTTGAAATTTTATTACCTACATCATGGCACCTAACTACTCAGGCCTATATGTTATAATATTGTCAAACACATGCATTAAAATCTCCTTGTTGCATTCAGCAGTCTGTGGGCTACCCCTACGAACCGCTGCTCTTACTTTCCCCATCCAGGCCAGCGGGGTCTCTCCTCAACATGGAAAATGCCGCCAGTCAGCAACGTGGCAGGACATCACTCTTTGTCACGGCAGGATGCCACTGACACCGCACCTCCCCCTAGGCATGCACGCACACCACCTGCTGGAATTTAAAGGGACCACAACAGGAAAGTCCCCATAGCCCCTAGAGATGACATCACCAGGCTAGTCCTATATAAGGGCAGCTGCCTGGAAGCAGCTCACCTCAGGAACACGTCCAACTACTTGCTAAGTAGTGCATGTTGCTTCCCAGAGTTCCTGTCTTTGTTTCAGATTTGTCGTCAGTCCTCGTCCAGCTGTCTCCAATTTGTCTTCTGTCTTTATCTCCGTCAGCTCCATCCACTTTGCCCGCCTGTCCCCGTCCTTGCCTATCTGTCCCTCCTCTCCTCCCTTAGACATATACTTGTTTGACCTCGGTTTGGACCCCGGATACGATTGACTGCTACCTGCCTCTGACCATTGCTTGGACCTCAAATATCACTGACTGCCATCTGCCTATGACCCAGCTTACCACGGACCTTTGCCTCTGCCATCAGCAGAGACTCACCTAAGTCCTGCTGGCCCCGGCACCCAAAAGCTCAACCAAGAGGACGTGGGCTGGTACAGGTGAAGGTCCTGACTGGTCTCTGCTTCGCCTGGGTCTGCCTCTTGACGGTGGAAACGTTTAGGGCTCCTCCCTGCAGGTAGAGCCAATCCTGCCTTGGTCCAAGGGTCCACAAATATAACATGCCTAATATGAACAGCTTGTGTTAATTAGGTACAAGAGAAATTATTTTATGCAGGAGCTCATAATTCTCAACTTTGATTTTGTCAAGAGCCAGCAAAGGGTGGAGCATACGCACTAACAAACATGATAAGAGTGGCACATCTTCCATGAAGCAGGTCAAGTTGCAGTGTTATCAAGTGTGGACTAAGCAAGCAGTGAAGATTCCAACTTATTCATTAGTGATATCTTGATGGAAAAATTGACTCCTGTTTGATATGGGGATCCTTCTGGGAAGCCAACACAGTAATTTTAGTATTTATTTAAGATTTATTAATCGCCTAACACTTGAAGGCCTAAGCGATTTACAATAAAAACAATCAAAATAAAACATATAGTCAATGACAATAAAAACATAAAATAAACAATCATGTTAATAAACAAAAAGAAGGACCAAATCAGCAAAAAGCCTGCTGCAATAAGAAGCCTTTTAGAAGGAGTCTGGATTTTTTTTACATTATCTTGGAGGCGAAGATCTATAGGTAGAGTTTCAGAAGGCAGGCGCAGCTACAGAGAATGCTGTATAATCTGGTAGTAACAAGGCGAGCATGACGTACGGAGGGGACATCTAGTAAACCATGCTGAGAGGATCTTAATTCACGGGTAGGCTTGCAAATTTTTAACAGGGCATTAGACCATGAACAAGAGTCTGTACATAACAGTTTGAAGGTAGTCATTGCAATTTTGTATTGAATGCACTCTCGGATTGGCAACCATTTCATTTTAGCAAGAACAGGTGTAACGTGATCAAATCAACTAGAACCAGAGACTAGCCTTGCAGCAGAATTAAGAAGTAACTGTAAAGGATGTAGAGAGCTATTTGGAAGACCTAAAAGTAAACTGTTGCAGTAGTTAACATGAGGGAAGATAATAGCATGAACAATAGTATGCAACTCATGATTGTGCAAAAGGTGACATAAACTGGCCAAAAGACGCAGTTTGTAGAAACCAGCTCTGATGATTGATTTAATTTGAGGTTAGAATGAAAAAGTTGCATCCAAAAAGACACCAAGACTTTTTATGGGAGAATTCAATGAAAATATGAGATCGTCAAAGGAAATAGAATCATATTGAGAAATGGAATGAGGCCTATGAATTAGTAAGAGCTCAGTTTTAGCAGTATTTAAAGATAATTTATTTTGATGCATCCATTGTTTTATTGAGGACATGTAAATTTGTAGATAATCTACAGTATCTTTCCAAGTGGGATATAATCTAATGAAAAACTGGATATCATCGGTGTTGATTTTATAGCCATCTGTGATACTGGCAAGGAGCTTTGTAATAGGAGCTAAGTAAACCTTGAAAAGCATGGTTGACAAGGCAGAGCCTTGAGGAATACCAGAATTTGGATAGTGTAACGTGGAAAGATGATGGTTAAATTTCACTTGTTGAGATCAATTATTGAGATATGAAGAAAACCAACCCAAAACATTACCAGAAATACCGCATTCACGAAGGCGGAATAGCAAAATTTCATGATCTATGCTATCATAGGCTGATGATAAATCCAAGGACACCAGAAGAAATTATTGGCTGTTGTCAAGTCCCTGTTTGATAGTGTCAATCAGAGATACCAATAAAAGTTTGGTGCTCATAGATCAATGGAAACCAAACTGATGGGGATCTAAGATCTCATTATCTTCCAAAAAATCAGTGAATTGGTGCAATGCAGCACATTCAATGATTTTAGTAACAAAAGGTAAGGAGGAACTCAGTCGGATGAATCAAGATTAGATTTTTTCAACAAAGGCTAAACAATTGCTTTCTTGAGACAGTCAGGAACAGGCCCAGAATGAAGCGAAGTGACAATAGATGTCAAAGATGGAATAACTGTGTATTTAATAGCTTGAAAGCTGTGATCGGAGCATTCGTTGAGGAACAAATAACATTGTTAATGCAGGAAACAATACTGGAGATTTCCAAAGAAGAAAACTTCTCTGAGCTTGTGGTCGAGACTTAAGAAAATTACATGAATTTTTGGGCCAAGATATGGGAAAAACTAAAGAGTGGTCAGACCATGGTACATCAATAATTTTAAGAGATTGAGAGGAATAATGTATATAATCTATTCCAGCCTCCATAAACTAACTGGTCAGACATCTATGGTCCACAGAGGGCTGCTAAGTCAATCTTGGAGTGCTTAAGTTCCCTAGCAACAACAGTCCTTCATTTGTGGCAATCAGAGCTGCCTAAGAGTATGCATATAGTCTCAGTTGTGAGACAGTCTCTCTCTATTCTGGCTGAAAATTGCAATCACGTTTTGATATTCAGCTAGCAGCAGCAATTCAACATGTATTACATGGAATAAGTGAGACTGAAAGTGAGGTAAACCTCAATAGATTTTCAGAAAAGTGTGCTTGTAAGGAGTTAACTAAACTTAAGGATTTAAGGCGATGGGACCGGATGGGATATATCTGAGAATATTAAGGGAACTTAGAGAAGTTCTGGCAGCTCTATTGGTTTTCAAAACTTCTTTAAAGTTGGGAGTAATTCTAGAGGACTAGAGAGGGGTGAACATAAAAATGAAAATAAGGAGGCGGCCGAGAACTACAGGCTGATTAGTCGACTTCTGAGGTGAGTAAATTAATAGAATTGCAGCTAAAACAGAGGATAGTACAGTTTCTGGAATGCAATGGATTGCAAGATCTGAGGTAGCATGGTTTACAAGAAGTTCATAGCACAAGAGGAGGGCGGAGTGAAAAAGAGGTTCGCCAAGTTCTTATGGCCTGGATTGGCCACTGTTGGAAACAGGATGCTGGGCTTGATGGACCCTTGGTCTGACCCAGTATGGCATGTTCTTATGTTCTTATGATCTTATCAGACAAATCTGATCAATTTCTTTGGGTAACCAGAGAGTTGGATCAAGAGAGAGTGCTAGACGTAGTGTACTTGGATTTCAATAAGGCCTTTGACACAGTTCTGTATAGAAGACTAATAAATAAATTGAGCACCCTTGGTATGGGCAGTGTGACTGCCAGGGTTAGAAACTGGTTGAGTGAGAGGTGACAAAGTGTGGTGGTAAATGAAGTTCACTCTGAGGAGGGGGGTGTTATTATGAAGTGCTTCAGGGATCAATCCTTGGACCAGTTCTTTTCAGAATGTTTGTGAATGACATTGCAGAAGGAGTGTTGGGAAAGGTTTGTCTTTTTGCCAATGATACAAAAACTTGCAACAGGATGGACAGCCAGAAAGGTGTGTAAAATATGGAGCAAGGATATAACCAAGCTCCAGGAATGGTCTAGGAACTGACAGCTAAAGTTTAATGTTAAAAAATGTGGAGTTGTGCCTTTAGGCTGCAAAAACCCAACAGAGAGGTATAATATTGGTGGTGAAAGTCTTCTAAGCACAAACAAGAGCACAATCTGGAGGTGATTATATCTGATGATCTCAAGGTGGCCAAACAAGTGAATAAAGCAATAATTAAAGCCAGAAAGATGCTTGGATGAACAGGTAGAGGAATGAACAGCAGAAAAAGGGAGGTGATAGTGCCCCTGTATAGGTTCCTGGTGAGACCTCACTTGGAATACTGTGCACAATTCTGGAAACCGCACCTTCAAAAGGATATAAACAAGTTGGAGTTGGTCCAGAGGGTGGCTACTAAAATGGGCAGTGGTCTTCATTCTAAAGCATATGGGGATAGACTTAAACATCTAAACATGTATACCCCAGAGGAAAGGTGAGATAGGGGAAATATGATACAGACATTCAAATATCTCAAAGGTTTCCATGCACAGGAGGTGAGTCTTTTTCAATGGAAAGGAGGCTCTAGAATGAGGGGTCATGCTATGAGAGTGAAAGGGGTTAGGCTCAGGAGTAAAATTAGAAAATATTTCTTTACAGAGAGTATAGTGAATGCATAGAACAGCCTGCCAGTGGAGGTGGTGGAGACAAAAACTGTATCTGAATTCAAGAACGCATGGGATAAATACAAGGAATTTCTGAGGGAGTGATGGGAATTGTAAAGTTAATTAGTGGGCAGATGGGCAGACTAGATAGTACAAATGGTCTTTTTCTGATGTCCCGTTTCTATATTTTCTTTTCTTCCTTTGAAGGGAGCAGTACTTTCCCTAAACAGAATTGGTCTGGCACACAAGCAGGATGCAAATGTTACAGTTATTCCAGGTCAATAATGAGAGTCTATCACACCTGAGCTATCTGTGTGCAAGTCTGTGACCAGGCAGGCACTGCCAATGGTACCCTCTATCTGAGCCCATTGCCACTCATCCATTGTTCTGGGACATTACCAAGACTCCAGCACCACTGACTTGACATCACAACGAATGAATTTAGGAAAGAGGTGTGTGCGTAACACCACCCACACTCTCCATTCTCACACCATCTGATAATCTGAGGGGTGAGGACTAGGAAGGTGGCCAGAGCTGATGATAATGTCAGGGAGGTTCTGGGCTTGGCAATCAGGGCAGCCCCGGAGGGAAGGTGTGGGCTTGGAGAGCCAAGGCCAGTGGAGCTCAGGGGCTGGAGAAGAACCAGGGGAGAAGCGTGTGGCAGGAATTACTGGAACTGTTCAAACAGGATAGAGATACTGGACTGCACAATTACCAGGCAAGAACAGAGGTAAACGGCTACATCAGGAGTCACACAAATAGTGTTTCTGCAGGGCACACACTGAAAGGGTTGTTGGACCAGCAAAGATGTGTCTGATGACAGCTCTTCACATACAAACCCTCAGTTTGGGACACCCTTAATGGTGGACAATAGGGAGTCTGCAGGGGCATGTCTGACTCTCCAGGAAAAAAGAATAAAAATACTACTGTAGAACTTTCTGGAGAACCAGCAATCTTTGCAGCTCTGTGGCAGGTGCATGGTCTGGAATCCCAGAGTTGTGAGTTCAAAACTTGTCAACCCTGACACATCATAGTTACATTATTAGGACTGCCCTTCTGTGCACAGGGATCACAATTGCTTGTGAACATTGCCTTGTTGGTTAGCCATTTCCCAGGAGCACTCCTACTTTGCCCTAAAATGAGCTGACATGCCTTCAGAGCCTGTGTTGGCCTTCATTTTTTCGTGTTCTCACTGGGCCTGTCAGTCTTGCAGAACACCCAGTGTGTGCTTCACCTAAGCTGTACCACCGTAGAAAACAATCCCAAGGCCCTGGTGTTCACCCCCCTCACTAGCAATGAGATAACAGGTTTGGACTTTGAGGAGACCAAGAGACACTAAGTTAACAGCAGTATCCCCTGCACACCAAAAGTTAAAGTAATTGGGCAAAGAAGTCTTATTAGGAGTTTAAAATCTTATGGTTACTTCTTCAAAGGGGTTAATGTTGTGAAGCTGTGCTGGATATAACTGAGCATACTGAATGAAGTGTCAGAATTAATCTCCTGCCAAATGTATTGTGTGTGAGATCATTGCTATTCAAGAAGTTTATTTTCAGTAAAATATTTTCTTTGGAACAGTGGAGTGTGCTACTTGTATTTTAGCGTCCAGTCTGTGGAGAGCAGACTCCAGCAGAAGATACCTGACGCGTATCTTCCCCCCTGAAACTTCACCTTCCTAGTAGGGGGGCCACTATACTTCAAACATGAAGGCACGAAGAAGAGAGGACCTACTGACTGAGGAAGCCAGGATACTGGGTTATAGAGCTACCCTCTCTCCAGCACATTGAGGGACTCCAGGTCTATACATGTAGGCACTTCGCAGACAGAGCCAGGTTTTATTTTATCTGTTAATTCCAGCTGGGGTGGTTTTTATTTTGGTTGCGCATAATTTTTTTTTTTATAAATAAATCCTGTGGAACCAACTGTGTAGGTTGTCTTTTCTGTTAAAGGGCTGGAGCTTCACCCTGCTTAGGAAGGGTCAGATGGGGCAAACTCCTGACAGGGTCACTGGCATTGGCATATGGGTATCTCAAGTATCTTCATACCAGGTGCCAGCTCTGTGGGTACACTGGGTGCTTGAGCACCCCCCAATATTGAGGAAACATCTTCGGGGAGTTCACGCCCAATCATTTTGAGAAGTTTGCTCCCATGGTTGTCCAGGCTATTGTAGTTATTGTGACAGGACCTGTGAGTCTAATATTGGTCTTTATAGCCACAAGAAAAAGTATACTATAAATTAGCAGAATAGCTGTAACATAATCACATCATTTGTTAATGAATGTATGCAAGCACTCGTCGGCCATGCCAAAATCTCACATCAATGCCCTGTCTGTCCCAGAGCTGTAAAATTATCTTGGAGGTCAACCATGTCCCTGCTTGAGACCTAACAATAGTGCAGGTTTCTGCAAGGCAGCAGCCACCCTGGAGCAGTGGCAAACAGTGGGCCTTAAAACTTCTCAGGCCACTTTCCCATCTCTGATCAAATACAGGTGGATCTGCCAAGAGGGGATAATGGCCTCTGGCTCAGTGTCTGCTGCTAAGTTATTCACGGAACAAAACTTTCTGTGTCTGGCTTTGTCCTGGGGTCTCCACACAACAGATGAATTCCCCACATCTTTGTCATCAATATAATTTCAAGCAAACAAATCATCGGGACTGGGAGACTTGCAGGCTGTTTCCTACTCTCAACCTGAGTTGTCAGAAGTGTCACCTCAGCACAGGCAGCATGGGGGTCAGCAAAAAGGCTGCGTGTGCTGTCCCCATAGCAGTTCCTCTTCCCCTGCCCGGCACACATTGCCTGCTCGGGAATGAAGCGTGCTGGGAAGAACAGAGGAAAAGCTTCTGCAGAGAGCGTGTGCGCCAAGCAAAGGAAGAGAAAGTGGGGCTGTCATGAGGACTGAGTATGCTGGGGATCCTGCCAGGTTCTTATGGCCTGGATTGGCCACTGTTGGAAACAGGATGCTGGGCTTTGATGGACCCTTGGTCTGACCCAGTATGGCATGCTCTTATGTTCCTATTGAGGAAAGCTGCTGCAGGGATAGGTGCATGAGGACTGGCTCTAGGCTAACTGGGCACCCCGTGGCGTCTTCCCCATAGGAAAATACAAATTCTGGTGACTCTTGCACAGCGCTCTTTCCTTTGGCAACAGCAGAACCAACACAGCATCCCCCCTGCTCAGCGTACTCCTTTCTCTTTCCCTCCCCTTTCTCCTCTCTCCCCTGCCCAGCATGTCCCTTCTTTCTCATTCCTCACCCCCTCATCTCCCCTCTTTCACCCTGAGAGCATCCCAGTGCCCAGCATCCCCTTCTTGCTTCGCCTCCCACCCAGCAGCACCACTGCTCTCTCCCCTTCCTCTGTCTCCTCTCCCTGCCTATCTTTTCCCCTTTCTCTCCCTCCCTCAGCCTACAGCATCCCCTTTTCTCCTGCTCCCCTTCCATCTCTGCCTATCCCTTTCTTCTCCCTCTCTTTTCTCTTCCTCTGCCCAGGAGCATTTTTTCTCACATCCCTACCCCCCCCCCCCCTCGCTCTTTCCCTCTTGTCAGCCTAATATCCAGCATCCCTCCCCTTTCTCTGCCACCTCCTCTCCACTGCCCAGCATCCTCCTCTCTCCCCCTTTCCCTGTCCAGCAATATCCCCCTGACCCTCTCTGCCCCTTCTGTCCCTAAACCAGCCCATAGCTGCCTCGTGGCCAGCACTCCTCCCTCCCCCCCTCTGCTACCCATCAGTCACCCAGCATCCTATTCTCTCTCTGTCTCCCTGCCCAGTTGTAGCCCTCTTTCTTTCCATTCCCCCCTGCCAGCCAACAGTACCCAGCATTTATCTTTCTCTCTGTCCCTCCCCCTGCCCAGCATCCTTCTCTCTCAGCAGTATCCTCCTTCTCAGTCCCACAAGGTTGATCCTACTCAGAGAAATATCCGCCCTGTCCTCTCACTGGCCAGTGACTCTGATGCAGGGAATACGTTCGGTGGGGGTGGGGGGAAGGTATGCGGCAAGACCTTTCTCGGGACTGAGAAGGATGATCCAATGTGGGAAGGCGGAAGGGAGAAAGGACCCGGGATGGAAGGGAAGGCATGCATGAAGAAGGAGAAGGAGAGAGGTCTGGAGGGAAGGGATGAGAGAAAGAAATGGGGATGGTGGAAGAGGGAGAAAGAACCAGACCTTGCCAGGATTGAGTAAGTTCAGTCTCCATTCCTGATGGTGATTTTTAAGGTTTTGGGGGGATGGGGGTCGGTCTGGGGTGACAAGGAGCAGAAAATTTGATTGCGAGAAAAAGGAGGCGAGGGCTTAGTGGGATTAATACATTACTGCAATTCAGTATATATCTTGGGTCACCCGGCAATCACTTTGAAACCATTTTAAATGTTAAATTCAACTGTAGAACACATAGAAACAGGACTGCAGAACATGACCATTATGGACTATGCCCATCCACTCAAACTACTCAGCTTTACAATCCCTAGAACTCTTTCAGAGATCTCCTGTGCTTATCCCATGTGTTCCTGAATTCAGATATTGTCCTCGTCTCCACCACCTGCACTGAGAGTCCATTCCATGCATCCATTACCCTCTATCTAAAGAAAGATTTCCTAAGATGACACCTGAGTCTACCCCCTTTCACTCTCATACCATGACCCCTCAATTCTAGGGCCTCCTTTCCCTTGAAAAAGGCTCACCTCCTGTGCATGGAAACCTTTGAGATATTTGAATGTCTCTATCATATCTCTCCTATCTTGCCTTTCCTCTGGGGTATACATGTTTAGATGTTTAAGCCTATCCCCATATGCTTTAGAATGAAGACCACTGACCATTTTAGTACCCACCCTCTGGATCAACTCCATCCTGTTTATATCCTTTGAAGGTGCGATCTCCAGAATTGTAAACCGTATTCCAAGTGAGGTCTCACCAGGAACCTATACAGGGGCAATATCACCTCCCTTTGTCTGCTGACCATTCCTCTCCCTGTGCAGCCAAGCATCTGTCTGGCTTTTGCCATTGCTTTATCCATGTGTTTGGCCACCTTAAGATCATCAGATACAATCTCCCCCAGATGCCGCTCTTCTTTTGTACTTAGAATAATTGTGCCTCCAATTCTGTACCTCTCCCTTGGATTTTTGCAGCTACAAGGCCTGGCACAACCTACGCTTTCAGCCCCTTTCTTTAAATTTATTTTTAAAATAAATTAGAATTTACTGGTGTAAAGTATTATTAACGTATAGTAAAGGCCATTTTTTTGCCAGAGTTAAGATAATTATTAAAAGTAGTAAGCGAAGTGGTAATAAGTTAGATATGACAATGATATTACACTCACATTTGACAGCAGTTTTCCCACTGTAATGAAAAGCCCTGCATTTGTCAATAGGCACAGCCAGTATGTTAAACATTTAGGGACTGCAGGCTGGCTAGGATTTGCTGCCTTCCAGCTCTGCTGAGTTTTTCAGCATTGAACAACCCTCTTCTACCTTGTAACAGATCCTTACGAGAGATGGGCAGGTCCAAGCACCAAAAGTGCCTAAGGGTGACAAAATCCTAAAACCTTAATCCCTGGTTATGTAATTTCCCTGATCTGCCTCACACTGGAAAAATGCTAGCCGAGTGCAGTTAAAGATGGTGAGCACAACCAGCAGGGAACCACTACAATATTTTAGTTAAGAATGCTGCTCCAAATGAATCCTTTAATCATTTAAACAAAGGAGGCTGTGATTTTGGAATATCGGTTTAAACAAAAATCAGCCCTCTCTTCCTCTTTTTGTATTTTTGCAAGAGAGCGCTTTCCAACCTCTGAAGCCCCAGCTCCTGCACACACAGCACTGCACTAAAAACCTATAAAAAAAGATTTTTTCATTCAGAAAGCCCTTCCAAAATCGCTGCTTTCCAAGGTGATAGCGATATGTTCATTGGCAAGGATTTAATCCTGAAAAATGTTTTAAGTAGCAATTAACAACAGGCCCTGATAACGTGCTGCCTCTTAGCGCCATTAGAAAGTGGCAAGATGTTTTGTTTGGAACTTCAGTCTGGACCACTACCAGCGTTTTGAAAATAAAATTTAAAAAAAAGTATCTAGAAAGTAAAGCCAAACATGTGCATCTTACCTGATTGTCAATTTTTAGTTCTATCAGTGATGTGTTATACTGAAGGGCTTCAATCAGAGCCAATATGCCAGAGCCACTGATGAAATTAGATTCCACGTTCAGACTCCTCAATGTACCATTGGTTTTTAGCATATCTGCGAGAGCCTGCAAACACAAGAGAGGGCTATGGGACAAAAGAATGCACTTATTCAAGAGGCATGTTGCTACCTGTATCAAGTTTTGATCATGCCTCTAGTTTCCTTAGAATACACCTCATTTTTTTTCAACTCCATGTGGATGGCTACCCTGTTGCAGATCTCAGTATTAAATCTTTGCTACTTACCCTCTTCAATATCATTTATGAAAATACTGAATAGTAAATATGGGTAGCCAGGACTTACGCTTCTCCCATACCCGTCCCTTCACAAAAATCATCACAATAAATACATATACAACTGAGTGGGATCAAACAGGCCGCAGCTTTATTACAAGTAACCACCAGGAGCCCGAGCCAGATGCAAGATAACAATCAACCCCAGCATCCATCTGTCACTGACCAGCAAGACGGACACCACCAGGCCTGTAGGTTAACAACATTAACAATAAACGTACCCACGACCCCCGCCACCACCCAAGCAATGAGCCGTGCATGTAGACCCCCACCACAGTCCAGCAAGGAGCCATATGTGGGGCAACTGCACCCAGTTGTTCTCCCAAGAATCCCTGACATGACCACCAGCAAGTCAGCCAGCCGTTCAACACCAGGCAGAGCCCCAGTCGGCTTGGGCTACCCACTCCCTCCACCAGTTGCGACAATAAAAATCATACCCAAACACAACGAGTAAAATAGGGCGGGGTGGGTGGGATGCCTTGCTCTGCCGTGCGTGACCCCCAAAATGCGCAACCCACTACCCAACGGTCTCAGCCTGCAGGGAACCAATCAGTTCTCTGCTTCCAAGTGGTTTGAATTCAAACCACTAGCCCTAGCCTGACTGACTGGAAAAATCCAGTCACCACCAACCCAGGCCTGCTCACAAAGCGAGCCTGGCACCATATTACTATGGGCAGACGGGTACCGGATCTGCCTAACCATCCAAACTGGCCCCAAATCTGAACCTTGAGATACTCTACTGATAACCCAGCTTTCTTTGGAGTGAACTCCATTTACCACTCAACCTGCCACACAATCAGATTCTAACCCAGTTTACTGCCTTTGGACCCACATCTACTCACTTTATGTGGTTCAGATATAGGACAGCGTCAAAGGCCTTACTGAAATCTCAAGTACAACATCCACTGTTTGTCCCTCATGGAAGCCTTTGATCACCTAAATAAATTGATAAGATCTGTCTGACATGATTTCCCTCTGGTAAAAACCATGCTACTTTGGATCCTGAAATCTGCTGAGGGGATATGATAGAAATGTATAAAATTATGAGGGGGGTTGAACAGGTAAATAGGGAACAGTTATTTTTTTTTTGTATAATCTCTTTATTAGCAAACTTTGTTTACATACATGCATAAAGTAAGAATAACATATACCATGCAATATGAGACAGATCTCCTCACAAAATGTAGGTATTCAATTCCCCATTTTCTTATATTTTTTGTTGTGAGGACAACTGTAGAGGGGATGTTGTGAACACACTTCTGGGAGTGGTGCAGGATAGCAAGGCTGGAAATAGGTGTGGGTGATCTGGTGAGGCTGGAAGAAGGAACAAGTGCAGTCTAGGTTGGAGCTCAGGAAGGAAGTATAGGCTGGACTGGAATACTGGAGCAGAGTGCAGACCGGATTGGAGCTCTGCAGCAAAAATGCAGGCTGGA
Source organism: Rhinatrema bivittatum (assembly GCF_901001135.1). NCBI lineage: Eukaryota > Metazoa > Chordata > Amphibia > Gymnophiona > Rhinatrematidae > Rhinatrema > Rhinatrema bivittatum. The sequence goes on along the minus strand of NC_042615.1, from coordinate 424,670,640 downwards.
CTGGAGTTCAGGAGCACTGAAGCTGCGTGGAGGTAAGGGTGAACTTAGGAACACTGGAACAGAATGTGGGTAAGCGTGGAACTGGAGCAATGGAACTGAGTGTAGATGAGGGTGGAGCTGGAACATAGGAACAGGGTGCAGGGAAGCATGGAACTGGAACATGAACTGCAGCAAGATTGACTAGGACAAGTCATGATAAAACAGGACAAGGATTACACGGAACATGAAAGATAAAAGCCCGAGAGCTACAATAGGAAGGCCTTGAGGGACAAGGCAGAGAGAAGATCTAGGAAGTTTCATTGTTAGGCCAAGGGTCAGAGAAAAGAAAGAGACCTAGAATCAGAAGAGACCTATGGAGGTCTCAACCTAGGCCAGACATCAGGGAAACAAGAGAAGTCTAGAATCAGAAGAGACCCTGAGAGGTCTCAGGCTAGGCCTGACAAAACAGAAGACCAGAAGGCCAACAAGACAGGCAAAGGAACCAGGAACAGAAGGCCCATCGGTCAAGGAGCAAGGCATAGGTAAACAGGAGTCAGAAAGCATGGGGGCCAAGAGACAAACACAGGAAAAGCCACATGGCAGATATGGCTAGAGCAAGGAGTGGAGTAGCACTCGAAGCTGAAGCACAGAGGCATGGGAGAGACAGGGCTAAATAGGATTGGAGTCTGGGTGTGGTGCAGGCAAAAGAGAGGGGCTTGGCCAGCCAGGAGAGTGAGCTCATGGAGGTTCCCTGGTGGCACATAGGCTGAAGTGAGCAAAGAGAGACATACTGTAGGGTATAGTTTGGAGCCAGGCTCACTGGTAGAGGAAAGGTTGTGCAGTGGCCGGAAATGCAACATTTTTTACCCCTCTCCTGGTACGTTTCCTCTTCAAGTCTTTTACTGTATTAGTTATAATAAATTCATGGAACTTGTTTATTACACACAGTTCTACACAGCATCTAAAGCCCAAACATCTACTTGTAACATTACCCAGAATAGGTAACATCAATGAATAGAAATAAAAATGGATAAAAGCAACAAAGTCACTCAGTCTTCTTTCTAATGTCCACAGGTAACGAAGCAACAAATGACTGCCAAACATTTTGAAAGCATTGTTAAATTTCTGAGGAAGCTGAGCCTCTGACATATTCCAGAAGCATGAGATCCAACGTAGTAGCTTTCAATACTGAGAATACTGGGTCTTTTAAATCTAACCATTTATTCAACAATAAGACACTCTTAGCTAAAACAATCTTGTGCTCTTAAGAACATAAGAAATTGCTATGCTGGGTCAGACCAAGGGTCCATCAAGCCCAGCATCCTGTTTCCAACAGAGGCCAAACCAGGCCACAAAAACCTGGCAATTACCCAAACACTAAGAAGATCCCATGCTACTGATGCAATTAATAGCAGTGGCTATTCCCTAAGTAAAATTGATGAATAGCCATTAATGGACTTCTCCTCCAAGAACTCATCCAATCCTTTAAACACAGCTACACTAACTACACCAACCACATCCTCTGGCAACAAATTCCAGAGCTTTATTGTGCGTTGAGTGAAAAAGAATTTTCTCCGATTAGTCTTAAATGTGCTACTTGCTAACTTCATGGAATGCCCCTTAGTCCTTCTATTATTCGAAAGTGTAAATAACCGAGTCACATCTACTCGTTCAAGACCTCTCATGATCTTAAAGACCTCTATCATATCCCCCCTCAGCAGTCTCTTCTCCAAGCTGAACAGCCCTAACCTCTTCAGCCTTTCCTCATAGGGGAGCTGTTCCCTTTATCATTTTGGTTGCCCTTCTCTGTACCTTCTCCATCACAACTATATCTTTTTTGAGATGCGGCAACCAGAATTGTACACAGTATTCAAGGTGCGGTCTCACCATGGAGCGATACAGAGGCATTATGACATTTTCTGTTCCCTTCCTAATAATTCTTAACATTCTATTTGCTTTTTTGACTGCTGCAGCACACTGAGCCAACGATTTTAAAGTATTATCCACTATGATGCCTAGATCTTTTTCCTGGGTGGTAGCTCCTAATATGGAACCTAACATCGTATAACTACAACAAGGGTTATTTTTCCCTATATGCAACACTTTGCACTTGTCCACATTAAATTTCGTCTGCCATTTGGATGCCCAATCTTCCAATCTTGCAAGGTCCTCCTGTAATGTATCACAGTCTGCTTGTGATTTAACTACTCTGAATAATTTTGTATCATCTGCAAATTTGATTATCTCAATTGTCGTATTCCTTTCCAGATCATTTATATATATATTAAAAAGCACCGGTCCAAGTACAGATCCCTGAGGCACTCCACTGTTTACCCTTTTCCACTGAGAAAATTGACCATTTAATCCTACTCTCTGTTTCCTGTCTTTTAACCAAGCTTGTAATCCATGAAAGGACATCACCTCCTATCCCATGACTTTTTAGTTTTCGTAGAAGCCTCTCATGAGGGACTTTGTCAAATGCCTTCTGATAAAATGAGAAAAATAGAAAAAAACTGAAAGGAGCAGCTACAAAGGTAAAAAGTGTGCAAGAGGCATGGTCATTGTTAAAAAATACCATCCTAGAAGCACAGTCCAGATGTATTCCACACATTAAGAAAGGTGGAAAGAAGGCAAAACGATTACCGGCATGGTTAAAATGTGAGGTGAAAGAAGCTATTTTAGCCAAAAGATCTTCATTCAAAAATTGGAAGAAGGATCCAACAGAAGAAAATAAGCATAAGTGTTGTCAAGTTAAATGTAAGACATTGATAAGACAGGCTAAGAGAGAATTTGATAAGAAGTTGGCCGTAGAGGCAAAAACTCACAGTAAAAACTTTTTAAAATATATCTGAAGCAGAAAGCCTGTGAGGGAGTCAGTTGGACCGTTAGATGATCGAGGGGTTAAAGGGGTACTTAAAGAAGATAAGGCCAAAGCGGAAAGATTAAACAATTTCTTTGCTTCGGTGTTTACAGAAGAGGATGTTGGGGAGATACCTGTATCAGAGAAGGTTTTCATGGGTAATGATTCATATGGACTGAACCAAATCACGGTGAACCAAGAAGATGTGGTAGGCCTGATTGACACCTGGACCAGATGGTATATACTCCAGGGTTCTGAAGGAACTCAAAAATGAAATTTCAGACCTATTAGTAAAAATTTGTAACCTATCATTAAAATCATTCATTGTAACTGAAGACTGGAGGGTGGCTAATGTAACCCCAATATTTAAAAAGGGCTCCAGGGGTGATCTGGGAAACTACAGACCAGATAGCCTGACTTCAGTGCCAGGAAAAATAGTGGAAAGTGTTCTAAATATCAAAATCACAGAACATATAGAAACACATGGTTTAATGTAAAAAAGTCAGCATGGCTTTACCCAAGGCAAGTCTTGGCTCACAAATCTGCTTCACTTTTTTGAAGGAGTTAATAAACATGTAGGTAAAGGTGAACCGGTAGATGTAGTATACTTGGATTTTCAGAAGGCATTTGACAAATTTCCTCATGAGAGGCTTCTAGGAAAAGTAAAAAGTCATGGGATAGGTGGCGATGTCCTTTCGTGGATTACAAACTGGCTAAAAGACAGGAAACAGAGAGTAGGATTAAATGGACAATTTTCTCAGTGGAAGGGAGTGGGCAGTGGAGTGCCTCAGGGATCTGTATTGGGACCCGTACTTTTCAATATATTTATAAATGATCTGGAAAGAAATACGAGTGAGGTAATCAAATTTGCAGATGATACAAAATTATTCAGAGTAGTTAAATCACAATCTGCTTGTGATAAATTACAGGAAGACCTTGTGAGACTGGAAAATTGGGCATCCAAATGGCAGATGAAATTTAATGTGGATAAGTGCAAGGTGATGCATATAGGGAAAAATAACCCATGCTATAATTACACAATGTTAGGTTCCATATTAGGAGCTACCACCCAAGAAAGAGATCTAGGCATCATAGTGGATAACACATTGAAATCATCGGTTCAGTGTGCTGCAGAAGTCAAAAAAGCAAACAGAATGTTGGGAATTATTAGAAAGGGAATGGTGAATAAAACGGAAAATGTCATAATGCCTCTGTATCGCTCCATTGTGAGACCGCACCTTGAATACTGTGTAAAATTATGGTCGCCACATCTCAAAAAAGATATAGTTGCGATGGAGAATGTACAGAGAAGGGCGACCAAAATGATAAAGGGGATGGATCAGCTCCCCTATGAGGAAAGACTAAAGAGGTTAGGACTTTTCAACTTGGAGACGAGATGGCTGAGGGGGGATATGATAGATGTGTTTAAAATCATGAGCGGTCTAGAATGGGTAAATGTGAATTGGTTATTTACTCTTTCGGATAATAGAAGGACTATGGGGCACTCCATGAAGTTAGCATGTGGCACATTTAAAACGAATCTGAGAAAGTTCATTTTCACTCAACGCACAATTAAACTCTGGAATTTGGTGCCAGAAGATGTGGTTAGTGAAATTAGTGTAGCTGTGTTTAAAAAAGGATTGGATAAGTTCTTGGAGGAGAAGTCCATTACCTGCTATTAAGTTGACTTAGAAAATGCCATTGCTTTACCAGCAACAGTAACATGAAATAGACAGTTTTTGGGTACTTGCCAGGTTCTTATGGCCTGGATTGGCCACTGTTGGAAACAGAATGCTGAACTTGTTGGACCCTTGGTCTGACCCAGTAGGGCATTTCTTGTGTTCTTAAAATTTGGATAATTGAAATCCCCCATTATTACTGACTGCCAAATTGGTTAGCTTCCCTGATTCCTCTTAGCATTTCATCATCTGTCTGACCATTTTGGCGAGGTGGAAGGTAGGATTCTATCACTATCACCCAACACACATGGGATTTCTATCCATAGAGATTCTACTGAGCATTTAGTCTCTTGAATGATCTTTAGCCTGTTGGACTCTATACCCTCCCGGACATAAAGTGCCACACTCCCACCAAGTTGATCCTCCCTATCATTTTGATATAATTTGCACCCTGATATAGCACTGTCCCATTGGTTATCCTCCTTCCACCAGATCTCTGAGATGCCAATTACGTCTATCTCATCATTTACTGCTATACACTATAACTCTCCCATTTTACTTCTTAGACTCCTGGCATTGGCATACAGACATTTCAAAGAGTGTTTTTTGTTTATATTAACAATCTGCTTTTCAGTTGATGGGGATAATTTGGAATTTTTTAGCTCAGGCGATTCATTACTTATAGGCACATGAACTATGTTTGCTTTTTTTGGAATCTCTCTGTTAGGATGCCCTAACTCTCCTGTTTCATTAGTATCCTTCAAAGATACATTCCTCCGAACCATGCACTGCTGAGTGACTGTTGGCTTTCCCCCTTGTTCTAGTTAAAAGCTGCTCTATCTCCTTTTTAAAAGTTAGTGCCAGCAGCCTGGTTCCACTCTGGCTGAGTTGGAGCCCGTTCTTTCAGAAAAGTCTCCCCCTTCCCAAAAGGTTTCCCAGTTCTTTACAAAACTGAATCCCTCTTCCCTGCATCATCGTCTCATCCAAGCATTGAGACTCCAGAGCTCTGCCTGCCTCTGGGGACCTGCGCATGCAACAGGAAGCATTTCAGAGAATGCCACCCTGAAGGTTCTGGATTTCAGCTTGCTACCTAAAATCCTAAATGTGGCTTCCAAAACCTCTCCCCCACATTTTCCTACATCATTGTGCCCATATGTACAACAACAGCTGACTCCTCCCCAGCACTGTCTATAATCCTATCCAGGTGAAGCGTGAGGACTGCCACCTTCGCACCAGGCAGTCAAGTTACTGGGTGGCTGGTAGACGTGAGGACCGCCTGGTATCTACATTTCTAATAATCAAATCAACTATGATGGCCAACCTAACCCTTCCTTCCTGGGCAGTACCCCTGGTAGACTTGTCAGTGTGAGAGAACAAAACATCACCTGGAGAGCAGGTCCTTGCTACAGGAATACTTTCTGCTACACAAGGGTGATATTCTCCAACTGGGAGAACTTTCTGATCTAAGGCAGCACTTGGGCTGCCAGACTGGATTTGGGACTTGGCTACTATGTCCCTGAAGGTCTCATCAATGTACCTCTCTGTCTGCTTCAGCTCCTCCAGGTCTGCCACTCTAGCTTCCAGAGATTGGATTCATTCTCTGAGAGCCAGGAGCTCTTTGCACCAGGTGCACACATATAATCTCTCACCGGTGGATAAAAAATCATCTATGTTTGAGCAGTTGAGACAATATTTAGATTCACATTCCTGATAATTCTCATGAGGAGGTTGGTCGATATGATTAAGGCGCTTGATGCTATGTTTTTCCTCTATGTTTACGTAAAGCATACTGCTCGTTTGTATCTTGCTTCCCCAGATTACTTATAAATATTATTTGATATTGTTACAAGTTACACTAAAGTTGATGTATAGAAACTTTATTTTTCTTCTTTCGAGATGTAATAGTAACATTCTTAATGTAACAATTTGAAAATTCAATAAAAAATAAATTTTAAAAAATCATCTATGTAACACTCAATGCAAAAAACTGGAAAGCTCCCCTCTTGCTGCTGGACTGCTTTCTTCATTTTAATTTTGTTGAGTACCTAGTTAAGTTTAGGTTACTAAGGGAATTGGAATTAGAATATTTTCAATTTACAGGGTTATTTACTAATTAATCTGCTAGTGTCCTACAAGGGGATGATTAAATTCTCAATAAGGGCTGGTGCAATAGTAAGATTTAGATAAGAGCCTGATTGATTTTTTTTTATATAATATCTTTATTCAAGTTTAATCATAGAGTCAAGATTGCCTTATGAAAGAATAAGAGTATATAAATCATGTTTCCCCCCCTACCAAGTCCGCCCAAGCCACCCCCTCCAACTCTCCCTCCCCCATCAAACCCTAAGTACAATAGAATGCGAGAGAGAGAAAATAAAATGCAGCAGCATATTATCTATTCAATGGGTAGAGAAGGTTTGCCTGCCATTTGAAAGTGGACATGTACAGACAGAGCTAATTGGGCAATAAATGGTTCCCATATGCTGGAGAAACTTTAGTCACTCTGTCACCACATCCCAAACACCAGGATTTGAAGTCGAGCATTAAGAGGTCTTCATTTTGGCATACCATAATGAAAAATTGGGAGCATCCCCTGTTACCCATTGCACCAAAATACATCTTTTTGTCACTAGTAATCTAATGCTTTCAGAGCCTAGGTCTTCCACTCCAATACCCAAAACGCAAAGGGCAGCTTGATCTGGTATCTTGCATTGCAATTTATCAAAAAAGAACCCTCAAAATCGGGTCCAAAATTGTTGTATAGGAGGACAGTCCCCAAAATTATGACAGAGCATTGCAATATGCTCTCCATATCTCCGACAGTTGGGACTCTCAATGAATAAAAGCAAGTGAGCTTTGTAGGGAGAAATTACAATTCTATGTAGAATACAGCCTGATTGATTTTTAATGAGAAATTGTCTCTTGCTTAGAAATCAAGGGTTGAGATAGGGGTGGGTGGGAAAGACAGACACTAGAATTAATTCCCTCTGACTTGATTATCTCAGACACACACAAACTCTAAAGAATATATCCCACTATTTCACCTCTCTCCAAAAACTTTTTTAAGACCTAAGATTTCCCAAAGCTATACTTACTAATCCTCTTCAATCACTATTAAGTTGATCTTCCCTCAAAGGATTGAAAGGTTTGAGATTTGCGCTCCATTAGTAGCACGCTTCTGGTCCTTTTCTACTGCGGGGGCCTCTGGAAGCTGGGGCTGTGGAGTTCAAAGCCTGGATTACTTGCTGTGACCTCTCCCGGGGGACGCTGGGAGCAGTATGCAGATGAGCCTCTTCTTCTGCAGCTTGTTTAGGGTCAGCTAGTCTGATTACCTTGACCTGAACCTGACTACATAGAAAATTCAACACCACACTTTTTTTGAATTGCTCATCTTAAAGTGAGCATATTTGGTAATGTTTGTTTTTATGTTATGTTGTAAGGACTTTATGATGTTTGACCCTGTTATACCTACGACTTATGATAATTGGCAATTCAAATTTGGAAACACTCCAAGCACAACTGGGGCCGGTGGCGGCTGGTCTCCGAGGAGGTAAATTTCACAAGGTTTTATGTGGGTAAATGGTCTTTTGAAAACTGATACTTTTACGCGTGCAAGTCCTTGAAAAATTCACTGCTAAGTGTTGCTGAATAATAATTAGGGCTTCTGATTTTAGGTTTTTACTTATAGATCTCGATAAAACCTTCCTGATTGGTACAAATAAAATAGGTGTCGATTAGATGAACACCGGGAAAACACCACTTCTCCTATCATACTCTCACCTCAGTCTATCCTGGATCCCCCCCCCCCCCCCCTTTGTTTTTGTGCCCATGCTAACGATTCCTCAGCTACACAAAAGTATATATTTGACTGAACTGGAAAAGCTACCAAATAGTACCTGCCCTGCAAAAAACACTGATAAACACCGATTTTTGGTACCCCCAAAGCACCCTTAATTAGCAGAAAAATAAATACCTAAATTTACAATATGTACACACTTACAATTAGAAACCCTAATTAGAGTTTAGGACAATCATAAATTATAATCTTACCCTGCCCTGAAACCCCCACCCCAAAAAAAGATGATGTACAGAAGTTTGGAAATAAATGAATGCAATGAACATCCCATACTGTACAGCACAGTAAAAGCCACTTACAAAAGCCACAGGATCACTGCTTCTTGTCCCCACTATGCTAAGCTTTTTGACGTAGCTGTTGTTCTTCATAGCTTCTGCATAGGCTTTTAAAATTGGTATGGGAATGTTCTGCAGAAAAACAAAAACACAAGTTTACTGAAATGAAATTAGTCAATTCTTATACATTTCCAATTGCTAAACATGAATGTGACTGTGAAAATGCAAAATTGGCTCTAGTTTTTTTGTAATATGCAATAAAATAATTACATCTTGAATTGTATGCCAATAGTAGGAGACCTACGGTTAATACAGTTTGAAAAATGAAGTCATAGACTACGTCTTAGATTTCTTTGCTTGTCTCTTGTACACCTGTTCGGGAGCATCTCTGCGGAGTGTCCAGCAGTAGTCAGCCAGCATGAATATTTCAAATGCTCATCCTTTCTGACTGGGCTTCATATAGTACACTGCTGACGTCAGCTTACTCAGCAGCAGCATGGCAGTAGAACTGCATTGCATCAGAAAATGATGTAATAAACTCTGGATGATGTGTGCATGATGGTATTATGCAATATGATGCAATATTACATCATTCTAGGCTTATTTACAGTCCTACTGGATAAATTTACACGACTAAACATAGAAAGTGAACTATATTAAATATCTTCAAAACGAGAGCCAATAAAAACTTTTCATGGTCATATTCGTGTTCAGAACATCAAGATACTACAGAGTAGGACCTTTTTAGGTCAGTAACACTTTCATTGTTGCCCAGTGTTTATTGCAAGTCAAGAAATGTAACAGGACATATAACACAGAAGCTGCTCAGTGTTGCAGCCATGCACTACACCATAGAGCAGCAAATATAACTTCTTAAAGTACAGCTTTTCATTTTTTCCTTTTCCCCGCTCCTCCCACACCAAGAAAAGGATAATTTTAAAACCTGCACGCATGTGCCCATATACGCATGTTTATGGGCTCATGCAAATTTTCTACTGTATTTTATAACCTGGGCATATATATATAATATGTGGTTATAAAATATGTATAAAATACACTTAAGCATGCATGCGTATATAAAAAACCCCCCACACACCGCACAAGCACTACTTAGCCAGATAATTCTGAAAAGCGCTACATGTCAGGACAACTAGCACATTTCAGACTTATCTGGTAAGTAAGATAGCTGGATACATCTGAAAAAGAGCTACTTATCTGGCTAAGTCAGATAGTCGGATATGTAGTGCTTTTAGATTTATCCAGCTATCTAACATACCTGGATAAGTACCGTTTTAACAATCAGTTCACCCTGTGCATCGAGTCCCTCCTGGCTCTCCACCTGAAGTACCCGATTTCACCCAGGCCCCACATTCCAGTCATTTATTCCACTTTTAAGACATTTACGATCACTTACTCTAGATATAGATCAGGAATAAATATACATAAGTAAATTGCTTATAAAATAGGCCCCTCCCCAGAACGCCCCTGGCCTGCCCCTTTTTTTTTTTTTTTTTAATATGCACAAATTTCCTCACAGACCTGATTTATGCCTGTATACTGAGGTTTCTAAAATAGCCTATACTTGCACATATGACATTTTACACGTGCAACTGCTGATTCTTACGCACGTACGTTTCCAAAATCCACCTTTCAGTGCGCAGATCCCACAGCAGCGACTGAGAAATAGTAGCATATATGAGCTTCAGGTTGGTATCTTTATCAGAGAGATAGTGCGAATAGAAATGTATGTATGTGCGACTGAAAAGTACTGAAGTTAGATGTTTTGGAAATTAGCACGGTGCCTACAGAAGGTTTTGGTGTGCTGTCCTGCCTTGCCGGAACCAACAGCTGGGAAACCGAGCAAGGTTTAAAAAGTTGCAGGGAGTTGGGGAGTGGGGATTTGTTGAGTTTTCTGTACCACTAAGGAGCGCCTCATAACTTTCAGGGTATACAACTGGTGCTAATCCAGATTAAATGTCATAATCATCAATTAACTCCAACCTTGATTTTTCCTTGTGTGTTTTACCCTGTGATGAATCTCTGGCCTGGCTTCTGAGATCCCCAACTCACAGGATGAATACCAGCAGCTTAGCAGTTGTGTGTGTCTGGCACAGGGAAATACCCTACTGTACCAGAATGCACCTCACCTAGAGCCCAGGTTTGGCAATGTAAGCAATGAAATCTAAAATTCAAATTAATTATCAGTAGCAAATCAAAAGAAAATCTCACTGAAGGCCTCTTACATTATGAAGCACCATTTAAGGGGGGGAAAAAAAAGTGCCATCGCTTTTTGAAAGTGAGAAGCTGGAGAATCCAGACCGAGCAGCTGTAACTATCAAAATGTTATTGGTGCCAACAAACATTCTTCAAATCTATGAAGTCGTGCGCTATACATTTTCAAAGCATCAATATTTAAAATAGATGTGACCGAGAGCCATTCTTCAGTTACCGGTATATGCCAGGGGAAGTATTAGCTAGAATAGGTTAGTGGGTGGGGGGTGGACCCATTCAATCTCAGTCCTTCCCTTTGAGGGGCCTGGGAACGGCCTTACCACTGGGAGGCTTTATCACTGCTCTCTCCTGAGAGTCTGGAGGCAGTCTTGTATAATTTTTGGAGAGTTAGCAGGTAGTTGTGCTTTTCAGGCCCAGTCAGAGGAAACAGGCTAACCAAGCCTGGGATTCCTGACCAGGGTTGGGAGGGTGGTCCTGCTAGATTACTCCATAGCTGGTTGGGATACTTCTCTGGGTTGTAGTCGGGATTTTGAGATTTTTCATGGTAGCAGCCTTTCTTGGATTCAGGGCACCGGGAACCCTGTGTCTGGGATGCCCATGGACAGGGAAGACCTGCCCTCAGAGGTAGTGACCCACTGTGAGGAGTAATTCCAGTGTTATATCTGGTTAAGGGAAAAGGACATTAAAAGTTGAGACAACCAGGAAGAAGATTTTTGGTTGCCCCTTCCCTTCCTGCATTGGAGCAGGGTAAGAAACCTGAATCCCGAGATCCCTCCCATAAAGGATCCAGAGGAGAGTCAAGAGACTGAGTTAAACTAAAGAACTGTAAAGATCCTAGAGAACACCAAACCGGAGTCTTCAGCCCCTGGGGAGAGAGAAATGTTTACTCTCTATGCAAGGACAGGAGTTTTGGCCTTCTGTGGAAGGGGTTTTCCTGCCCTGTTTAAAGATTGCCCTGCCTACCAGGACCTCCATCTCACCTAACCCCAGGAGAGTGGGTAGGATCCCTTGCCTATTAAAATATTCCTGTATAGGAGGTAAGTACTGTAACTGAGGAGAGAAAAGACTGTGGTGGCTGGAAGCATATTTATTGTGCCATCAGCAACTATCTTATACAGTAAATGTAAGTCTGGACACTAATCCAGTGTGCCCAGCGTCTATTTGAGTGTGCAGCACACGGGAAGAGAAGTAAGCCCTCTCCCAGGGATAATCAAGAGGAAGTTAGCCACCCCTGTACTGGGACCCGAAAGGAACCCTTCCCCCAAAGCTAGAGGATCCACATCCTGAGAACAGGGCAAAAGAGACAAGCTAGTCAGGGGTCCTGCCTCAAAGAATTTATACATTCTTTTAGGACCCCTCCCATGCAGGACAGGCAGGGTGGGGTTACATAGAATTACTTTAACACATGAGGCACAGGTCACAGGACATCACCTAATCTCATCTCAGGGCACTCCCGTTTTACAGCAAACAAGTTGATCTCACACAGGCCGATACAATAAAAAACGCGGGAGAGCGGGCGAGCGCCCGCTCTCCCGGCGTGCGCACAGGACACTCTGTCCTGTGTGCGCGCCGCAAATTAGGCCCGGCGGTAAAAAGAGGTGCTAGGGACACTAGCGCGTCCCTAGCGCCTCTTTTTGGACAGGAGCGGCAGCTGTCAGCGGGTTTGACAGCCAACGCTCAATTTTGCCGGCATCGGTTCTCGAGCCCGCTGACAGCCATGGGCTCGGAAACCGGCAAAATTGAGCGTCCGGTTTTCGGCCAGACAGCCGCGGGCCGAATTAAAAATTTTTTTTTTTTACTTTTTTTTTACTCTTCGGGACCTCCGACTTAATATCGCCATGATATTAAGTTGGAGGGTGCACAGAAAAGCAGTTTTTACTGCTTTTCTGTGCACTTTCCCGGTGCCAGAAGAAATTAGCGCCGACCTTTGGGTCGGCACTAATTTTTGAAAGTAAGATGTGCGGCTTGGCTGCATGTTGAGGGCGCTATTAGGTGCTGCGGGTGGACATGCGTTTTCCTCCCCTTACTGAATAAGGGGTAAGGGAAAACGCGCGTCGGAGCGCACTGTACTGTATCGGCCTGACAGTGATTACTGATAGCAACTACCATGCCTACTTCTGATCTCCACACCAGCACAACCCTAGCCTGCCCCTTTTCCCCCCCACGGTGAAAGGTAAGCATGAAATGGAAAATACACGCGTGTTCTTCATATTTATAAACAAGCATATACGCCCATACATGCTACTTATGTATTTTTACATGTGAAACCCTTTTGAAAATGTACTCCATGGACCTCCAGGCAATCTTATAACAGCCATTTAAACGCATAAAATTGGGTTCTATACCTGTAAATGATTTTGAAAACCAAATGCACAAAGGCTTGGGTGAAGCAGGAGAAGATGCGGTGTGTCAGTATTTTTTGCTTGCATAATGAAAAAAAATGCAGACACACCGTGCCCCTGTGCCAGCTGAAAAATAAAAAAAACACCAGCAGACTGAGGAGACTGCCACTGTAAGGCAGTCATCCAGGGATAGCAGTATTTTTTTTTCCAGCAGCATGTGTGCAACACTGGACATAAATCTGTGGCACTTTATTTTAGACACTGTACGCTGACAAAATCAGATCCTTTCAAACTCATAACAGTTAACAGGATAAAGCCATTAAAATAAAAATCTGTCATCACAATGAAAGATGAAATGCAAATTGCAGAGGAAAAAATGTTCCCTTCTATGCTGCAATATCATCACATAACTTAACTTTTCTACTCTGCGCTTTCCAAGCAATCTTGAGTTGCAAACTGAAGCAGAAAGTAACGCATACCCTAATATTATTAAGGTTAACCTCCTCAAGATCAGGATCGTTCTTCTTTACTCGCTCTAGCGTTTCTTCTACATCTGTTGAATTAGGTTCTTCATCAGGAACAGGTTTATATTGTGTTGGTTTAATAACACCTACAAGAGAAATCAAATGATGACCTCCTGCCACACTACATAAGCGAGAGGGAAGTGCATTTACCCTTAAACAATACAAACACAATGACTAGGCTAGTTAGAAAAGATGGAGAAGTTTGCTGTACAACCCCATGCTACAGGGTGACTCAGTAATTCTGTCAATGCAGGGTATGTTTTCTTTCAGTCCTGATATTAAGGCCATCCCAAATATTCTGCATAAAAAGTCTATTGCAACATCGCTGCATTTCCATAACTGCACTCCTGCAGTGACATCAACCACCCAGGCACAACTTTCACAATACTTATGATCCCCGTGTGAAAAAATAAAATGTATTTAATTATATGCTATGTCCAACTTCATGTTCAAAGCATGGCACAACATCCATATAAAAATACAACAAACATTACATAATGAATTAAAAACACACATGCACACATACACATATAAACATTTCCAAAAACATACAAAAAACCGGGGAGAATTGATTTTTAAAATGCACAATCTTACTAAACTCATAGCCTCCTACAGTAAATGTCTACAGGGTTCCTATACAGTACATTTTTTATGCAACCAATTTTATTGAGGTCATAGATATCATATTCATATGGTACAGAATATTCTTCACAAAAATATAGATGTTCAGGTCAATTACTGCTCAAGTAAAAACTATAGCAAACAATAGATGATACAGAAAGAAAAACAGTATCCTGACAGGGCCCACAGAATGAGAGACTGTCTGATGTCCTTGTAGGAGTTAAGCACCAGTCTCCCATGGGTTCATAAAAACATTAAAATGGTCAGGCAGATGGATGGTAGAGTGGACCTGGCCCAGGGGCAAGTGCAGAATTTATCAAAGAGGACAGGAAAAAACTGTGCGAGCTCTCTGACTGCACCCCAACTTCTTCCATAGGCTGATAGATGCTTCTTTCAGACTCACACCAAAGTGTATCTTCAACATTAGAAAAGTTTTATTTCTGGGGTCCCCAGCAGTCAGAGATGAACTACATTAAAAATGCACTCAATCAATCAGGGTTCATAGGCTCTTATGGCATTAATTAGCAGCAACATCAACTACAACAAAAGGGTCTTCCTGCAAAATCAGATGAGTTTCAGTACTCGCATCTCCACACAGAATTATTCATGGTCAAAGCCCTTCAATACAGCTCACCTACTTTCTAAATGACGCCCATAAGGCTGTTATGGTCCATATTCCTCCTGGCTTATCTTCGGACACCACCCAAGAGCCCCTTAATGGTCCACTGGTCTCCCATGCCTTGGCTGGACTCAGTAGACCCTGCTGCCTCCTTGGAGCTGTGGAGTTCCTCATTCTGCTTTCACTCTACAAGTCATATCCCCAGAAGAAAATTCACAGTCTGAGCACCGCCTTATATTGACCAAATAGAGACTCTCCCTCGTAACACTCATTTAAAGGAATAATACCAAATTCCCTTAATAAACCTCTACCATAATGACTCATCACAATAACCAAATAATAGAGGTTACGTAATGTCCCTTAACACTTACCACAAGATGATGCTTCTCAAATTTTAGAGATCAGGGTCTGTTTCAGGACCCCCAGCACAATACAACCCCATTTTATATAGAAGATTCAAATAATCAAAACTAAAGTCAACTACAAATATTTTTTTCAGGAGAGCTGGCATGTTATGAGTTGAAAGGAATCTATAAAACTTAAAAAATGGAGACCACATATTGAAAAATGTGGGGTGTATTTACCCTTCCTCATATAAGCTAGATTTTTCCATGATTCTTTGTAGCTGATCAGTCAAAAATGATGTTTTATAACTGTACATTGAGCTGCTGTTACTGAGTAATCCATTGTCTAGATCTCTTTCTAAAGAAAGATTCAGCAAGAAAACTCCAGGATCCTAGGGTAAGGATAAGCTGGTGATCTCCCTAATAACTGGGAGATTATAATACATTCCCGCCAAACCTGAATGCTCTGCTGAGGTGGCTGGATAAAATGTATGTATCCTTTGAGGATTTAAAAATCATTTGGTAAGGACATTATAATTATTCTCCAATATTCCTGATGAAACAGAAGACCAAATTATTTTCTCAGGGCTTCATCCCATCTCAAATTTGGTAACTGAGATCTTTTCCCCAATGTTCCATATTTTTTTTTTTAGAAAGAATGGTGCACTCTGCTTCTGGGGTGCAAAGAACTTAGAAATCTGGCCCTTCATTCAATTACAAGTACCACAAACATTTTCTAGCTCAGAGTGAGGGGCAAAGATAGAACTGTTAATTAAGAAAGTAGCAAAGATAGACAAACACCTCTTCCTTGCATTTGAAACTGATTTGACAGAGTATTAAGATCAAGGATGCCATAATCATAACGCAATGCACTGCTACTGAACAAATACAATGTTCTCATCTCTGGAAGACTTTTGAGAAATTAAATTACTTCTTCATGCCATCCAGTAAGATAACCTTTTATGACTCATTTGGCTTTTACCAACTGCATCAGTATGCAATGCAACTCTCATGCATGCACATTGTCCTGAAAAGCTGAGCAGATCGGTGTCCATGAGAACTGAAAGTAGCTTCCCCCTGGTATATCTAGAATTGGATTGGAGCCTTCTCTATGCAATCTACATTTTTTTTTTTAGGAATCCAGGAAATACATTCTAAGGAATTTTCTTTAACAATTTTCTTCCCACTTTTAATCACGTCCTATCAGAAAATGCATACCACTCAATTATTGCTTTTAGACGGCAAGCATTACAGAATCAACTCAAGTTTGGTCTTTGAAGCCCCCATTATTTCCAGCTCGAAAGAGGATAATCTGGGCTACTTTGGAAGGACATCTTCGCCAGATGAAATCAAATATTTTGGTAAATATCAACAGGAAAGCTTGAAACAGGTAAACTCTAGGTCAAATATTCATTCTGATACCTAGCAACTCAAACAGTCCAAGTAATATTATGTCCCCTCCCCGGCATTTCATTGTGTAGATTAGCAAAGGGCTTGATTTATTAAGGCTTTTCTTCCATTCTGGCTCTATGGGAAAATGTTTAGTAAATGAGGTCCAGAGTAAGAGAGTTAGCATCACATGAGGATTATCAATCATTACTTTATAAAAAAATTAACTTACAAGCCAGAGAAGTGTTACTTTCAAATTTGAGCACGTCACTGGATTCGTTCTTTATCAGCAAAGCAGTGCTGCCACAAGTGATATCTCTGTCTCTCTGATTTCTTAGCTTTCCTAATGCTCTCTGAGCTCTCCCTCAATTTTCATTGGTGAAACCATTTCTAAACACCCATTTGGATCTGCTGTCTCTTGAATAACTGAGTGCACTAATGTCCCTGTGCGTTTGGCTCTGAATTTTCTGATACTTCCTGAATCCAAATATTTTTCTGACACAATCAATTCTCTGTTGTTGATTGTGTTATATAGTTCTTCGCTAGCAGTCACTGAGGCACACAAGTCTTTTGCTGCATACTTCAATATTTCTTGGTCTGAGTTGTCCACTCTAGTGCATAGTTTGTTAAATCTTTTGTTAGACCCCCAGTTCTTTATAACATCATAACAATTTCTGTTTGAAGCTCATTAAGCCATTTATGCATGTCGGCTTTCGTAAAAGGCCTGTCCTTCTCACATCTCTTCCCAGGTGATTTAATTCAGAATCCATTGAAGACATATGGATGGGGATTGAGCACACTGTGCACCGTTGCAAACCTCTGAGTAAAAATATTCTAAGGTCCAAATTTTCTTTCCTGTGGAACATCTTTGCTGACATCTTTGTGGCAGAAAACAGGCAAAATGAAGGCTGACTTTGTTAGATATTAACTTAACCAGAAGAGAACAGTTCTCTCAGGTGGCCATCCCAATCAGCGATGTCACCTCCTCCTACAGTAAAAATATATAAATAAATGAATGGCAGCTCCCCGTTAATGGAAGGATGAGGCAAGATCTATTTTGATATAAAATGCCAAGTTAAATCCAAGATGTAATGGTACAGCATGTATCTAAAGCTGGTTTATGCACAAATCTTTCTTCAAGTGGGTTTATTTACAAAAAAGAATGTTAGGCAAAACAATATGCAAAACAGTCAAAAGAAAACAAAAACTCTAGCTTTGTCTGAGCTCTGTCTCTCTCTATATATATATTGGCAGTTACCTCATTGCCTAGAGCCAGACTAAATCTGATAGCCCCTCAGAAGCACAGTGCTGTTATTAAAGCTCTGTTAAAGCTGGGAATAGCAATCTGTTATTAGAGCTCTGTTGTTAAAGCTGAGAGATAGCAATCTGTTATTAACGGAGTTGCTGGAGATAGCAATCTGTTATTATTTAGAATAGTTGTGGGTGGATCCTTGGACCAGTGGCAGGTGACCATGCCCTCGGGGGAGATCCCGAGAGGGACCACCGGTCAGGCTCAGAGTTAGGAGATAGACACACACTAGTTCTTTTATTAGACAATATATTAAACCACCAGAGGTGATGCTGGGTTGCAGTCCCTCAGGTACTGGAACAGCGATCCCAAGGTGGCTGAGCTGTAGAGAAACTAAGAAAGTGAGTAGGCAAGACATGCAGAGTTCAGGAACAAGTCCTTGATAGTAACACTCACACAATAGTCTCTTGAGGCAGCCCAGGAGTTGGTATGCATTAGGCCCTTGAGGAGCGAGTACCTGGTTCCAGGGAAAGCTCAGAGATAGATAGAAACTCACTGATGTTATAAGCAACAAAGACTTCTTAGTAAGCAGTATATTAAACCACCAGAGGTGGCAGTAGTGGGATGGAAGCGCCCAGCTGGGCTGCAGTACTGGAACAGCAATCCAAGGTGGCTGAGCTGTAGAGAAACTAAGAAAGTGAGTAGATAGGATATGCAGAGTTCAGGAACAAGTCCTTGATGATAACACTCACACCATAGTCTCTTGAGGCAGCCCAGGAGTTGGAATGCAGTAGGCCCTCGAGGAGCGAGTACCTGGTCCCAGGGAAAGCTCTGAGAGATAGATGGAAACTCATTAATGTTGTAAGCAGCGATGACTTCTTAGCAGAAGTGGTATTCAGGAGCTGGTCCGGGATGTGGGCCCTCGAGGAGCGAGTACCAGTTCCGGACTGCGACCTGAAAAGAAAAAGAGAGAGCGAGGCCCCCCGAGGAGTGGGTTCCTCTAGTGAAGTCCGAGGAGGCAGAGTAGCTAGGTTTGCGGAGAGCAAATCACATCCACAGCGACCTGGAGGAAGCAAACCCTTGCTAACTCGTCTAGTTAGCGAAAACTGAGACCTTAAATAACTGGAGCTGATGACATGATCTCAGGGGGACGCCTTTGAGGTTCACACCAATGCCGGTACATCAGTCGGGCCGCGCGCGCCCTTAGGCATTTGGTCAACATGGCGGCTTGCAGCGTCAAGCCGGTCCGGGAATCCCGGAGGATGACGGCCGGGAGACACCGCAGCAGCTAGCCTTCCATCAACCCCAGAGGGAGTCGCCAACGAGGTAAGGTGGGCGGAGCAGAGACGTTGGACAGCGACAGACACAACAAGTGCAATCCCTTCTATCCTCTGGCATACTTTCCTCAGGCCCAATTCCCAATACTCACTCCTGCCCCTGATATGTATGTGCGCTCCCTGGTCTGGCCAGTAGCAGCCCAGGGTTCCCCAGTGTGGGGGTGGGAGCTGCACAGGTAGCCAGCCTAAGAAGATGGGGGAGAAGGCATTGATGACCATGTTGGCTTGGGGTGCTGTGTTCCCTGGCCACAGATGTTAGTAATGTCCCATATTTCATACCTTAAGTCAAGTTCTTCATTCATTCTCCTTTCTTTCTTGTTTGTGCCTGGATGTTACCACCAGACTCCTCTTATTAACAACTTGATGATGTAGAGGGGATTAACACCAGATGGGTGCCACAGATCGGTTATGGATCCAATCCAGGTGCAGTGTAGGGAACCTCACCTCAGAGTGGCACAGGACAGCTGGAGAAAGCTAGGGCTGGTCTTTTGCCTAACCAGTCCCCTCCTCCACAGGTTAAGCCCTTGGATTCTGGAGCCAGCAGGTTTCTGTGGCAGCAGGCCAACATGGTGAGTCTGGAGCAAGGCTTAAATAAGCTGGTAAAGCTGGAGCAAGGCTGGGTTAAGCTGGTAAGGCTGGAACTGAGGCTTGGACAAACAGCATGCAGCTAAGATTGGAACTGAGGCTTGGACAGGACAGACTAAGACATGACAGGATGAGACAAGTCAAGGACAAGACAGAATATGGAACATACAAGCCTGAAGGCAACAATATACAGGAAGCCTGTAGGGACTAGATAAAGTAAGGCCCCCGAGGACAAGGCAAGGAGAGACCTTGATAAGCTACAGAGCAAGGCAAAGAGCAAGAAGACTCTTAGGCCACAAGGCAAGGCAAAGAACAGAAAGGCCAGATAGCCACAAGGCAAGACAAGGAGCAAGAAGGCCGGATGGCAACAAGGCAAGAATAGGCCTGGGTAGGGCAAGGAGCCAAGGCAACTTGATGAGGAAGCATCTTGGGTTTGGTAAGGCAGAGTTTTGTATGACTGGAGTCTGGGTGTGGTGCAGGCAGGGAGAAGGGCTTGGCAAGACAGGTATCCAAGCTCACTGAGGGCTCCTGAAGGCTAGGAGGCTGTATCTCAGTTTGAGCTTGATGAGTCATGAGGAGCTGACGGGGACAGCATGGAATGCAGCTTCAAGGAGACCTCTATTGGTGGGGAGGCATCACGGTCAGGGTACGATGAGGCTGCATAGTAGGTGAAATTGTAACAGTACCCTCCTTTAAGACCTCCCTCCTCCTGGCTGGGAAACTTGGCAGACTGGCTCTGGGTAGACACCCCCTGCTGGGTGGTCTGTGAACAGATGCCCTTTCCTGGGAGGACTGACTGTGGGAGGACACCCTCTCCTGGGCAGACTGGCTGTGGACAGATGCTCCCTCCCAGATGGAGTGGCTGTGAACAGATGCACTCTGCTGGACAGACTGGCTGCGAATGGATTCCCTCTCCTGGGTGGACTGGCTGTAGGCAGGTGCCCCCTGCTGGGCCGACTGGATCAGAGCTGGAGCTCTCTGCTTGGCTGGCTGCATTTGGGCGAGAGCCCTCTGTTGGACTGGCTGGATCAGAATTGGAATCCTCTTCTGGGCTGACTAGATCCAGGGTTGGAGTCTTCTCCTGGGCTGGCCGAATCAAGGCTGGATAAGGGACCTGCTGATTTGGAGTATCCGACTGGCAAGGCCATTGGCACAGGGTGAGTGAGGTGTAAGACTACTGGCTCAGGATTATTAAAGGATGGAACCACTGGCACAGTTTGCGTGAAGGGTAGACTCCCTAACATTGGGTGAGTGAAGCGTGGAGCCCCTAGCTTAGGATGTTTGAATGATTGGACCACTGGTGCAGGATGTGTGAATTGTAACTACTGGCACAGGGTTCTTTGAAGCGAGGCAACAGGACCAGCGTGTGGTGCATGGTGCTTGGTGGCTAGGTGCACGGTGTGGATAGTGCTTCTTCCTGAGCACTGGATGTCTGAAGCAGGGCTCTCCTAGGTGTGGACATCTGTAGCAGGACACTCTCCTGAGCTAGGATGCCCCTTCTGGGCTGGTTCTGCAGGAGCAGTGGTTTTCAGAAGCTGAGGCTTAGCTGCCACTGATAGAGGTTCTGGTG
The DNA here is from genome assembly GCF_901001135.1 of Rhinatrema bivittatum. NCBI lineage: Eukaryota > Metazoa > Chordata > Amphibia > Gymnophiona > Rhinatrematidae > Rhinatrema > Rhinatrema bivittatum. The sequence continues at coordinate 424,649,179 of NC_042615.1, read as the reverse complement.
CTTTTCCGGTTCTCTCTTGTTGAAAGGGCAGAGAGGAATTTGTAAGGGTTATGGAAAGTGACCTCAAAAGGCAAGATGGCAGAACAGAGATATGTAGTTCCCATACCTTCATCACAGTATCTGTAACAGGCAGAGTATTCTAGAACAGGTCTTGTGCACAAAGTTTAGATTCAGAATCTGAATTTTGTTTGGGTAGTTTAAGTCCAGTAAAGGCACACGCTGTTCTCTGATGCTTCACTGAAGGTCTCATTAGCAGCTGCTGGGTTGCAGCTGAAGACGGCTGAACCTTGCCTGAGTCAATTAGTCCTTTCTGCTTCAGATAGTTTGGTGTATGCGAATTGAGCAAGGGAGCTACAGAATCATAGAAACATAGAAACATAGAAATGACGGCAGAAGAAGACCAAATGGCCCATCCAGTCTGCCCAGCAAGCTTCACACATTTTTTCTCTCATACTTATCTGTTTCTCTTAGCTCTTGGTTCTATTTCCCTTCCACCCCCAGTTTTAATGTAGAGAGCAGTGATGGAGCTGCATCCAAGTGAAATATCTAGCTTGATTAGTTCGGGGTAGTAGCCGCCGCAATAAGCAAGCTACACTCTTGCTTATTTGTTTTACCCAGCCTATGTTATACAGCCCTTATTGGTTGTTTTTCTTCTCCCCTGCCGTTGAAGCAGGGAGCTATGCTGGATACACGTGAAGTATCAGTCTTCTCCCATGCTGTTGAAGCAGAGAGCTCTGCTGTATATGCATTGAAAGTGAAGTATCAGACTTATTTGATTTGGGGTAGTAACCGCCGTAACAAGCCAGCTACTCCCCTCTTTGTGAGTGTGAATCCTTTTTTCCACATTTCCTCTTGCTGTTGAAGCTTAGAGCGATGTTGGAGTCACAGTAAGCATGTGTATGTTTATTTAATAAGGGTATTGACTCCAGGCAGTAGCCCTCATTCTGGCGAGTCATCACTACAGGTCTGGTTAGCCTTTGGTGGTAAAGATTTTAAGTTTTCTTGATGGATGGGACTTGCTGGGTCTGTACAAGAAGTAGAAATCAAATTTTTTAAATTCAGGTACAGGTTTTACTGTTTTAAATTGGTGAGATTACTTACCTGATAATCTCGTTTTCCTTAGTGTAGACAGATGGACTCAGAACAAGTGGGTATAGTGTGCTCGTGCTAGCAGTTGGAGACGGATCTGACGTCAGCACGGGTACATATACCCCCACAGGAAGTGAAGCTCTTCAGTAATCTTCCTTGCAAAAGCTGTTATGGATATATGTGTACTGACGATCAATGAAATAGTGAAAACAGGATTCCCCTGACCGATTGATAGTAGCTGGAGACCGCCAGCATTCCCAACCGGAAGGCGTCGACACCTGGCAGAGTGGACGCACTCATGTAAGAAGTGATAAGGCTTACCTTGAATCGGTGAAACCAATGTAGACAGGCAGCTGGGCAGGATGCTGAGTCCATCTGTCTACACTAAGGAAAACGAGATTATCAGGTAAGTAATCTCACCATTTCCTGTCGTGTAGCCAGATGGACTCAGAACAAGTGGGATGTACAAAAGCTTTACTCCCGGACTGGGCGGGAGGCTGCCTGAGGACCGTGTAAGACTGCCCTCGCAAATGCTGTGTCCTCCCTGGCCTGGACATCCAGACTGTAGAACCTGGAGAAGGTATGGAGGGAGGACCATGTCGCCGCTTTACATATTTCTGCAGGCGACAGCATCCTAGATTCAGCCCAAGATGCTGCTTGGGCTCTGGTAGAATGAGCCTTGACTTGAAGAGGCGGTGACTTCCCGGCCTCTACGTAGGCCGCTCTGATGACTTCTTTAATCCAGCGGGCGATGGTGGGCCGAGAGGCTGCTTCACCTTGTTTCTTCCTGCTGTGAAGGACGAACAGATGGTCAGTCTTTCGTACTGTTTCTGTCATTTCCAGATATCTGGGCAGCAATCTGCCAATGTCGAGATGGCGTAGCAAACGCCCATCTTCTGATTTCTTCAGGCCTGCCGTAGTTGGCAAGGATATGGTCTGGTTGAGGTGAAATTGTGAGACTACCTTAGGCAAGAAGGATGGAACCGTGCGAAGATGGATAGCCTCAGGAGTGATTCTGAGAAAAGGATCACGGCAAGACAGTGCTTGTAGCTCTGAGATGCGGCGTGCTGAACATACAGCCAGCAAGAACACCATCTTCAAAGTAAGAGAACAGAGAGACATGCCCCGAAGGGGTCTGAAGGTGGATCCCGCGAGGAAATCCAAAACAATGTTGAGGTTCCACAAAGGCACTGGCCACTTCAGTGGCGGACGAATTTGCTTGACTCCTTTCAGGAAGAGAGAAACATCTGGGTGCGTGGCAATGGTCTTGCCATCCCTCCTGGGACCATAGCAAGACAGCGCAGCCACTTGAACCTTGATGGAGCTGAGGGAGAGACCCTTCTGAAGTCCATCCTGCAGGAAATCCAAAACCATAGGGATTGTGGTCCTATGCGGATTGGTGCCATGAGTGTCGCACCAGTCTTCAAATACTCTCCAGATCCTGACATAGGTGAGGGATGTGGAAAACTTGCGAGCTTGGAGGAGTGTATCTATCACTGGCTCCAAGTAACCTCTTTTCTTCAGTCTAGCCCTCTCAATGGCCAGACCGTAAGAGAGAATTGAGCTGGATCCTCGTGAAGGATGGGACCTTGACGTAGCAGGTCCCGGAGCGGAGGCAGGGGAAGGGGCTCCCCTGCCAGTAGTCTTCTCATGTCCGCGTACCAGGGTCTTCTTGGCCAGTCTGGTGCCACTAGAAGAACTAGGCCCCGGTACTTCTGAATCTTGTGGATAAGGGTGCCCAGCAGGGGCCACGGAGGAAAGGCATATAGCAGGGCCCCTGGGGGCCATGGCTGAACCAGGGAGTCGATCCCTTGAGAGAACGGATCTCGCTTGCGGCTGAAGTATCTGGGTACTTGAGCATTGGACCTGTCCGCTAGTAGGTCCATGTCCGGAATCCCCCAGTGATCCACAATCATCTGGAAGGCTGTGGGCGACAGCTGCCAGTCCCCCGGACTTAGGCTTTCTCTGCTGAGGAAGTCTGCCATGGTGTTGTCCCTTCCGGCAATGTGGACGGCGGAGATGTCCTGAAGATTCGCCTCTGCCCAAGCCATCAGTGGGGCTCTCTCGAGGGAAACCTGTTGGCTTCTGGTTTCGCCCTGTTGGTTGATGTATGCCACCGTTGTGGCGTTGTCTGACATCACTCTGACTGCTCTGTTCCTCAGTCTGTGAGCAAATCGTAGGCAGGCTAACCGGACTGCCCATGCCTCTAGTCGGTTGATGTTCCACCCTGCTTCTTCTCTGTTCCACCGCCCTTGGGCGGTGAGTTCTTTGCAGTGTGCTCCCCATCCGCTCAGGCTGGCATCTGTGGTGAGCAGAGTCCACGTGGGGGAGGACATCTTTGACCCCCTGCTCGTGTGGTTGGACTGCAACCACCACCGTAGCTGAGTCCATACTCTGGCTGGTAGAGGTAGATGCATGGAGTAATTCCGGAAGCGGAGGGCTCCATCGAGAGAGCAGGGAGCGTTGTAGAGGTCTCATATGGGCCCTTGCCCAGGGTACCACTTCCAGGGTGGATGCCATGAGGCCGAGAACCTGCAGGTAATCCCAAGCTGTGGGCCAACTGGCTCCCATCAAGGACCGAAGACGCGTCTGGAGTTTTAATCTTCTCTTGGTGGTGAGACTGACTGTGTCTGCCTGGGTGTCGAACTGGACTCCCAGATATTCCAGAGATTGGGAAGGCTGTAGGCAACTCTTGTTTAGGTTGTCTACCCATCCCAGGCTTTCCAGAAGGGCGATCACTCTGTTGGTAGCCCGATGGCTCTCCTCTTGAGATTTCGCCCTGATCAGCCAATCGTCTAGGTAGGGATGGACAAGGATTCCTTCCCGTCTGAGCGCCGCTGCTACCACTACGATCACCTTGGTGAAGGTCCGCGGCGACGTGGCCAGCCCGAAGGGCAAAGCCCAGAACTGGAAGTGGCGTCCCAGCACCTTGAAGCGTAGGTAGCGCTGATGATCCTGGTGAATCAGGATATGCAGGTAGGCTTCTGATAAATCTAAGGCCGTGAGGAATTCTCCTGGCTGTACTGCGTTCTTGACTGAGCGCAGCGTTTCCATGCGAAACCTCGGGATCCGTAAGTATCGATTGACTGACTTGAGGTCCAATACAGGCCAGAAAGTGCCCTCTTTCTTGGGTACCATGAAATAAATGGAATAATGCCCAGAATTCATTTCCCGTGCAGGTACCGGGATTATGGCTTTCAAGGACAGGAGCCTCGCCAAGGTAGCTTCCAATGCTGCCTTTTTGTGGATCGGACACGAAGATTCCACAAACCTGTCCGGAGGTAGATGATGGAAGTCCAGAAAATAACCCTCTCGGATGATGGCGAGGACCCACTGGTCCGACGTAATCTCAACCCATCTGGGGTAAAAGAGGGTTAACCTGCCCCCTATGGCCCCGTTCCCCAGATGGATCGGCTGAATCTCATTGGGAGGCGCGGCCGGGGCCTGAACCCGAGCCGGCTCCCCTCTTCTGCTGCTTGGGCCGAAAGGACTGGTTCCTGGCCTGAGGACGAGGTGCCTGGTAGCGACCCCTATAGGGAATGAAGCGTTGAGAACTTCTGCCTCTGGAAGGCCTTGGAAAGGCGCGCTGGTTCCTTTTGAACCTGTCTTCCGGCAGTCGAGGTATTGGAGAGGCACCCCATGTGCTGGCCAGTTTATCAAGGTCGCTGCCGAACAGGAAAGAACCCCTAAAGGGCATTCTGGTGAGGCATGTCTTCGAAGGAGCATCCGCTGACCAGTTCTGTATCCAGAGCTGCCTCCTGGCAGCCACAAAAGATGAGATCCCCTTGGCTGTTGTATGGACTAGGTCGGATGCAGCATCCATGAGGAACGAGAGAGCGGACTCCATGTCTGCCGCCGGAGCATTGTTCCTGACCTGTGACAAACAGGAACGTGTCACCACTGTGCAGCAGGTTGCGATTCGCAAAGACAGAGCTGCCACCTCAAATGTCTGTTTCAGGATGGCGTCCAATCGCCGGCCGTGAGGTTCCTTGAGGGCCGCCCCCCCTCAACTGGAATGGTAGTGCGCTTGACCACCGCACTAAGCAAAGCGTCCACATGAGGGCACGCCAGCATCTCCTTGATTGCTTGTGAAAAAGGACATCGAGCTTCTGGCAAAGATATCATTTCCTAGGTCTTGCCTAGATCCAAGCATCATTCAGTCAGTCATTCTCATCGATATCTGCTCCAAGACTCCCCCTCGATCAGTCTACGAAGGGCCTGGTTGACCCTTTTCTCTCTCCTTGCCTGGGCTGCTAGAGTTATATGTCACACTTAACTTCGCAGTTATGAAGCCTTCATACTCACATAAACTGGCCACTCATCAGTACTGGGTAATGCAGGTAAACATCAACTCAGGCTACTTCTTCTACATGCAGGTGTGCTCTTATGCCCCGTGGCCTGGCTTGTTCCAGTTTCTGTCCCCGGACTTTGCCGCGAACCCGTCTGACCAGGATTGTCTTGACGAGGTGAGGCAGCACCATTTTTATTCTGTGCTGTTGCAAATGGCATTGCTTCATGTTGCATGGTAAAACTTCTCCAGGACCCATGTACCATGACCAACAATTTGGTGGGATAGAGGAAACTAAATTTTACCTTCTTCTCATGCAGTATTTTCTTCGCTTGCAGGTATGCTGCACATTGAGTAACAGAACTGTAGTCAGGGAAAATGGTGACCTGACTACCCTAGTATTCCAAGGGGCCAAGTTCCCGTGTCCGCTTCAGCACCTATTCCTTGTCTTGTAAATAATGAAATTTTACAAGGAAAGCCCAAGAGGAGGTGTTGCCAGATCTGCTGGATCCTGCTACCCATTGGCCCCGATCAATATCTAGGTGGGGGTCTCCCTCCCCTGGGTGAAGCATTTCCAGAAAAAAATCACTCTAAGAAGTCTCTAACTCTCTGCCCGTCCATCTTTCCTGGGATCCACACATTAGATCAGCGGGACAAGTCCTCAAGATCTAACACCTTCTCCTCTAAAGTTTTCACTTGCTTCTTTGGCGCTGCGTGTTTGCAGCTGCTGTGTCCCAGTTCTCTATGGCTAAAACCTGGGTTTGGAGTGCATCTACACACGGGCTGACATTATCGATGCACGCCTTGATTTCGGCGATCAATGTTTTCACCAATTCCATTTCTTTGGAGACTTCTGCTCATAAGCTCTGAATTTCCCCTAAAGTTTGGGCCATCATAGAAATGACGGCAGAAGAAGACCAAACGGCCCATCCAGTCTGCCCAGCAAGCTTCACACACTTTCTCTCATACTTATCTGTTTCTCTTAGCTCTTGGTTCTATTTCCCTTCCACCCCCACCATTAATGTAGAAAGCAGTGATGGAGCTGTATCCAAGTGAAATATCTAGCTTGATTAGTTAGGGGTAGTAGGGGTAGTAACCGCCGCAATAAGCAAGCTACACCCATGCTTATTTGTTTTACCCAGACTATGTTATACAGCCCTTATTGGTTGTTTTTCTTCTCCCCTGCCGTTGAAGCAGAGAGCCATGCTGGATATGCATCGAAAGTGAAGTATCAGGCACATTTGGTTTGGGGTAGTAACCGCCGTAACAAGCCAGCTACTCCCCGCTTTGTGAGTGCGAACCCTTTTTTCTTCTCCCCTGCCGTTGAAGCAGAGAGCTCTGCTGGATGTGTGTAGTATCAGTTTTTTCTTCTCCCCTGCTGTTGAAGCAGAGAACTATGCTGTATATGCATAGAAATTGAAGTAACAGGCTTATTTGGTTTGGGGTAGTAACCGCCGTAACAAGCCAGCTACTCCCCCCTTTGTGATTAGGGATGGCAGCCTGACCATCCATGTCACACGATTTCTCTTTCCTGTTTGTACTCAAGGCTTTCGGCTTCTCCGGCCTTGTGATAAAAATCTGTATCAGGCCTATCCCGTGTACTACGAGTATGCATGATATTCTTCGTGTGGTGGGTAAGCTATATTCGCGGAATTCATTGGGACCCTTTCTGAAATGTGCACTATTTTATCTTTTCATGCACACAAAAAAACGTAATTTTAGTGAAGGGGAATTAATGGGAGAACGGCCCCGGATGATCGGAGCTTTACAGAAGTGCATCTCCCTCCATTCATTCACAATAGCACCCAAGATCACAAAAAAATTCCGATCATACCTACCTTTTAGACAGAGAAATACTGACTATAATATTGGTCCTATGTACTAAGCATTTTTTCCTACAAAAACGAAATAGGAGAAAACTTTTAGTACACAGGTCTCTATGACAGGAGAATACCATAGCTCATCTAGTGTGCCCAATGTGCCTACCTACGACTGTACCCAGACCATTTTTGATATCTAGCTTTACCCACACTTCCTCATGGCTAAGGATCATCCGAGCTTGTTTTCTTTCTTGAATTTGAAGAGAGTTTCTATCCTCATAATCTCAAGTAGGAGGTTGTTCTATGCCACTATCACTGTGAAGGCATTTTTATGTATTATGAAATTCAGATTATTCCTTGTTCAAAAGCTATTGTGCAATGAGAGCTGGCTGTACACAGTTTAAAACTGTACTTACTGTTTAGACCTTCCTTGTTCACAATGGTGCTGCTTGCAAGTGCCTCATAGTACTGCTGGTTACTCATCAACGTATGCATGCCAAGGATAGCTATACAAGGAAATAAAGCAAGACACAGTTCAGTGAAATTCCTGAGCTCAGAGGAAAGATGGAATCTGATGAGGGCTGATGAGCCATGTGGCCTCTTAGAACTGCCCAATGCGATTATGTATGTAAAAACAATTCTGTTGTGAACCATTCCTTTAATGAAAGGCCAGGTCCAAGTTCTACTGGCAAAGAACACTGATGTATAATCATAGGAAGTCAACAGTGCTAAGCCAATCTAATCAATGGCTCCAATATTAGTTCTATCATGTCTAACAGATAAAATGACAACTTGAAAGGAAGGCACAATTATTGTTGGCAACTCCCCACCCACTGATGGCTTTTCTTCTACAGACTCTTTAGAGGCCTCATTCCATGTAGCCTCACTCAATCCAATTTGCCCCTTCCTCAATTAATCTTATAATCCACCCAGTTTAATTCTTCTCAACCATGGCTTTACTGCTTTAACTCAAAGCTTATATAATGTTGTCCCTGTGTCTTGACCAGATTGTAAACTCCAAGAAGCAGGGATTAACCATTATGTGTTTCTGTACAGTGCCACATACATCTGGTATGTGCTACGGAAATGCTTCATACTACTATTGATACAGAGGTCCAAATTCAGCCCAACTTAACCGGATAAGTTCAGACTTATCCGACTAAGTGGAACTGCTTGAATATTCAGCCATTATTTAGCCAGATAACTATTTATCCAGATAAATACTTCTCTGGCTAAGTGGTGGGTGGGATGGGGTGTTCCAGGGTGTGGCTACTTATCTGGCTAAATTAGGACCTCATTTACTAAGCATTTTTCCCACAGACACAGAATGGGAGAAAAGCCTTAATAAATCAGGACTTTAGCTGGATAGGTGGCAATATTCAAATTTATCCAGCTAAGTTTGCCAGATAAGTTAGACCTGCTATTAAGTCTAAAGTTAGCTGGATAAACTTTTCCAGTTATTAGTAATTTGGGTATACTCAGCGGCACAGCCTTGCTACTGAATAACGTAGCAAGTTACCTGGATATGTTTATCCGGCTAACTTGTTCAGCCAAAGGCCAAATATGGACCTTACAGTTTATACTTGAATTTCAGGAGGTTCCATGAAAATAACGAAGAACATCTTACCAGCTGTTTTGTAGCTGTTATGAGGACCTGTAAATATACAACTTGGGGGTAGGAAAATTGCACAAAATGAAAATATCTGTTTTACATTAATTTCTTTTGGCTGTAGAGCAGAATAACTCAAATGTACAATACAGTACGTCCAAAACAGAAACAGGCATACTTGGCAAAAGACCATGGCATACCCCATAACAGAATAAAGCAAACTTGCAATGGAATAATGCAAAACCAACAAAATGTAAGGCACAGTCCAACTATCAGGTAACTTTTGGTTCAAAAAACACAACTGGCTTCATGCACGCTGCCTACATCAATAACTCTGAAACAGATGTCTGGTTTTCAGGATCCTCATGCTGAAATTAGGCATGAAAGTTACTCAAAGAGTAAGTGTATTCATCACATTAAAATAATTCTTGGTTGATATAGCAGTACAAAAGCACAAAGGGGGGAGGGGCCATACTCCTAAAATTTTAGGCCAAGGAACCTCGGAAAATGTGTATCAGAAAAAAAATTATTCGTCTAAGGGTAATCACACTGAATGCGCATGTACTTACCAGAAATATTTAAAGTACTTGAAGGTTTGTAATCATATCGCACTAAAATATTTATTTCTAACATTGCTCCATTACTGTCTTTGAATCTAATGCTCTCAAGGTAACAAAACAGGGAGACAAAATGGTGGCTGGAGTCAATAGAATTCTAGGGGCTTAATTTTTAGAAAAAGAGGTGATCGTGCCTCTGTTCAGGATATTGGTGAGATGTCACCTGGAATACAACATTGCATTCTGGAGGCCATATTTCCAAAAGGATATGGACAGGGCCAGAGGCACTGCAGCAGGGGCTATTTATTTTGAAGAGTTTTATATACCGTTATTCGGAAAGCCATCATAACGGTTTACAAAGAGAATACATTTTAACAAAGAGGTTTTAGATATAAAAAAAAACAAGTTGTAATTACAATAATGATAAACATAACCAAGTAAGTCTCTGCAGATATAAGGTTGAATGTGGAGGGAGGTTAGTAAGGTTGAGAATTAAGGTTATGAGTTCATTTGAGAGTTGGTCTGTGTAGATGATTGTGGATCCAAGAAGAATTTCAAAACAGTAAAGTTTTTAGGTCTTTTTTGAAGGTTTTTATATTGTGTTGAGATCTTAGATCTTCAGGTAGATTGTTTCAAAACGGTCTGCACCCAAAGCCCTGTAAGATGAGACTTGCGAACCAAAATTGGTATATCCTAGAGGAGAGGAGTGAGAAGGGGAATATGAAAGATATTCAAATGCCCCAAGGTAAGAACATAAGAAATTGCCATGCTGGATCAGACCAAGGGTCCATCAAGCCCAGCATCCTGTTTCCAACAGAGGCCAAACCAGGTATAAACCAAGGTATAAACAGTAGAGATGTGAATCAGAACCAGAATCGGTTCGGATTCCGGTTCGGATTCACATCGTGTTTTTTTTTTCGTCCAGCCCAATCGCGGTTTTGTTTATCGGCTGCACCCGAGCCGATAAACAAACAATATCGTGGGGTTTTCCTAAAGTTTTGGGGGAGCCCCCAATTTCTGCCGATTTTGAAAATATCGTACGATATTTTCAATCGTCCGAAGCCCGATTCACATCCCTAATAAACAGCACACAAGAAACAATTCTTTTTTCAGTAGATTGGATGTTTTAGAACAGGCGATTATGATATAAGGATCCAAGAGGGTAAAATCAAGAATAACATCAGAAAATATTACTGCATGAAGACAGTGCGGGATATATCGAACAGCCTTCTGGAAGAAGTGATGAAGGCAATAACAGGAGCAGAATTTAAGATTGGATAAGCACAGAAGGTCCCTAGCCACAAAACAGTTTTCATCATATTTTGACCTAAGATTTGATTGAGTATGACCCCACCCCTCTTTCTGCTTTTGTATTTTCAAGTGCAAGTGTTTTCTTTCTGCGTCTCTTTTTTAATACAGCAACAGTACAGCAGGTATTAGTATTAAGCATAAATAGGATTAAATGATTCAAGACAGACACAAAGGGGCTACGGATTCTGGTCACTAATTCTAATTTCAATATTTGATTGACTAAAAGCAATGTACAAGCACTGACTGCTGCTACAGTTTACTTACATATTTTAGCTTTTAACAAGCTGGAAACAGTGGACGGCCAATAGAAGAAAATAAAGGTCTCAATCGTTAAATGCCAAGGCATGGTGCCTTTTTGTTGTAAAGTTCAGGTACTAGGACTGTCTTAGGTTGTGTATTCCATTTAAAGTAGCCCTATGGCTACCTCGCACTACTATACACACTAACTCCTAACTAATAAAACATTTCGGAGCCAAGCATTAAATAATGATTTTGTGACTATTCATATCACTATCATTCATAAGCCGGGCAGCAAGGAAAGACTTAAGACTAGTTAGAGACCAGAGCAGTTGGAATAGATAAGCATGCTGTGCCTAGTCTGTAAGCGAGGGGGGAGTGGTCTTATTTTTAGGTCTAGTTACTAAAGCTTGCTAGTGCTTAAAACTGCATTAAGTAGGTAAATTTTCAAAATGATGCATTTTGATGCAAAGACTAAGTACTTTTATCTGTGGATTTTGTATCTATTCGCAAAGGGAAGCTATACTTAGGAACAGGTACCTGCTACATTTCAAAATAAAAAAATGTGTGTGCTGTAACAATCTCAGCTTCTGGGCATGCTCCTACTCCGTGCAGGTAAAAGTACCCACAAACACTTTCACCACATCCAGGTTGGCCAATTTACAAGTAGCCCTTTTACCCATGCAAGTAGCCATTCCCTCTTACAGCAGCTTAGCAAATGTAATTTTCACATTAATACCCACTAACGCTTCCCATCCTAATATGCAAATGAGCTCACTATCATGCAAAATAGCGCTTCCTGGCATGTTAACCACATTAATGCTGCCAATGATATCTTAGTGTGCACTTTAGACATGTTTTGTTCTGGTGTTAAATCCTTTTCTTCCGCACAGTTGTTAATATATTTCCCTCTCTAGTGTGTACTTTTAGAAGGTGTTTTTTTTTTCCTGCCGTTTAATCCTTTTCTCCTGCCTCTGAGTTTATTAACCTGGGCTAGTCTATCTCTATATTTTCACAGTGAACTTGCTTGTAGATCAAAGCTCTCTGGCTGATATTTAATAGCAGCTCTCCCTGCTACATTGTTTGGAATAGGCCTTGCCAACTGAAACATTTCTTTTACATAGCCTTGTCCTTGACTTTCTCTGCACTTTCACCCCTACCACTCTCAGACTCCCCACACCTACTCAATCCTGTCCCCTTATCACCAGCTCCAGTTCTTGAGGAGCTGATGGGAGGAAGAGGAGAGCAAAGGTTGAGAGTTATCAGTGTAGAAAAGGCATAAAAACAGAGTAAGAATCCAAAGCAAGTAAAGAGAAGAGGTGAGAATTTAGTAGGGACAGTGGTGTTTAGCAAATAAATCAGGGGTAGCCAACTCCGGTCCTGAAGAGCCACAAACAAGTCAGATTTTCAGGATATCCACAATGAATATGGCATGAGAGAGATTTGCATGCACAGCTTCCATTGTATGCAAATCTATCGCAGGCACATTCATTGTGGATATCCTGAAAAGCAGGCCTTTTTGTGGTTCTTCAAGATTGGAGTTGGCCACCCCTGAATAAACATCCCCCCCCCCAAGGTGTTTTATCAGTGTAGCCCTATGGCCACTAGATGGCACAGCGGGAATGGAAGAGAGAGGCCTATACTTAACCATGGGTCCTATGCTGTAACAATTTTGTTTTCAGCAGGTTGAGGTAATTTGGAGTGTTAGTGGTTCATTGAAGGGATGCCTATGTTTATTGTGGGGAATTTTCCTTTACAGGAAGGGTACCAAAAGGCTAAGGTGTGTAGGAGCTGTTTGGATGACTGACAGCGTGAAAGAGGAATGGTTTAAAATATACTCCCCACGAGGAGTTTGCAGAACTGGAAATGGGAAGAAATTGAGAGAGATGGGGGAACATGCAGCAGGTTTCACTTCCAGTGGTGCCACCAATTCTGATTCCTGAGGTGTTTTCTCAAGCCCTATAGGAGGCTGGAGAAGCAAAAGGAGTTTAAGAAGCAGGAGCCTGAGAGGAGTGAAGATGCTGACGTTTGGAGACACAGAACCAGATGCTGTGATGGAGCCCACAGGACCTAAGGGAGAGGGGGGCCTCCTTGGAGCTGCAGTACAGGGCTAAGGAACTGCATCCACCTAAGGGACGGGAGTGTTTTGTCCCAGTGCCCAGTCCTGAACTGGGAGTAACTGAAAATTTTGTTTTTTCTAAAGAGACTTTTATCTAGGTCTGGGTCGGCAGAGGATCCAGGGGAAGAAGAACTGGAGTTCAGGCAGATTGTCAGGGGAAGTGGGAACTGTGAATTTTGGATCTTAATCTCTCTTTTTGGGGTTCCAGCCATATCTAGCTGAGAACTGTGATTTTTCTGAATTTGAAGGGGTTTTTTTTTCTCTCCAAATTTTCTATTTGCGGCACGGTAAATGAGTGGTTAAGGCTTTCCTGGGGTGCTTTTATTTATAGTGCACATGAAACGGCACAATTGCTTATTTTCAGCTGCAATCACAGTTAACAGCATTCCCATAAACCTTTAGGACAGAATTGTTTCAGAAGCTGCCTTCTCTTGGAGACCTGGGCCTGGCCTCACTATTCCCACCTAAGTCCCAACACTCGTTCCTCCTCTGAGGGCCTCGTCCCCAGAGCTCTCTGTCTCTCTGGCTTTTAAGGTGGGCCAGGCTAGGTGCCTGGTCCAAAGCTGGTTAAGAAAGGTTTCCAGGAACACTCCTCCACACTCTTTTATTAACTGAACTGTGGACCGTATTGTTATTTTTGTTATTATTCGGCTGAACTGTTTTTTTTTTTGTTTGTTTTTTAGTAAACAATTTTTCTTTGGAGCACAATTTCTGGTGTGAACAGTGTCTTTCTTCTGTGGTATCCTCATTCTGGTTTGGCCTTGAAAGTGAGCCTGCCTCCAACCCCATGACTTGAGAGAGAGTATGTTCCCCACCCTGACAGACCTAGAAAATTGCTCCCAAGAGCTGGGAAGGTAACCTCCCCCCCCCCCCCCCCCCCCCCCCCCCCCCCCCCGGAAGGAGAAATTACTTCAGTGTTTATTAGTTAAAACCTAAAAAAAGAAACCCTAATCATGCAACAGATAACACTAATCTATGATGTTTTATGTTATTCACATTTTCCAAATACCCTGTACTCTAGACCGTGGGGTACCAGGCTTTCAGTTTTGTTTTTTGTATTTTTTACAGTGTGAGGTACTCATTTACAGTGCCATCGTTAACTTATGGGTGCCCTTAGAAAATGCAGGGGCCCCCTTGACTAGCCACCACCTTCTCCTGGTGCACCCTGCCCCTCCACCTCACCCCGATGATGCCCCTGCTGCCCTCTACATGGGCACCGGCCAAACAAAAGTAGAAATTCAGTGTGGGGCCTGCCAGACCTTGCATGCTTGGAAGCCCTGCGGCAGCCTCGCCCCTCACATGAGTTTCCATGGTATAAGGAAGCCCTTGCAGGAATAAAGGTGGGGCCACGGCAGGGCATGTGAACATACAAGAGTTGGCAGGCCCCAAACTGAATTTCCTTTCCTGACGTTGCTGCTGTTGTGGGTTGGCACCAGCAGGCCTGGACTACTGCAGGCTCTGGTGCCTCTGAAAATTTGGTGCCAGAAGCAATTGCCTCCATTACCCAGGTCTAAATATTTATAAGTTTCCCTATCAGAGGTCCTTTTCCTTTGTCCTTTCTGCATAACCTATGTTCTCTTATATATATTTGTTACCATGCTATAATTAGTATGAAATACACCATTGACTCTGCTATAGTTTGCAAGCTTTTATATGTTAATTAAAATTGGTAGTAGTTTAATCTGAATTTTTAAAACATTTCATATTTAAGTTAATCTGTTACCCAGACGATTCCAATATCCACCCATGGCCCACACAAGGTGCCATACATATCAAAGCCTCAATTCTTTTTAAGCATAGTTTTTTAAAAAATGCAGTTAAAAAAGCCTAAAGGCGCAAGTAAGATTACTTGGTTGGATGATCAAGTCATCCGGGTAAAACTCCACATCTAGGGAGGTCTTACACTCACACCCGGCTTGCTGACACCCTACCTTATAACTAAAATCATTCTTTAATGATTATTTTCTCTTGATCACCTCTATTAATTAGGCAGATATGTGCCTCATTTGGTAACTGTAGCTGTAACATTTCTGCATGGGGGTGACCTGCATAGAATGGCATTACAACCCTAAACATCTGCTGGGCAGACTGAATGGACCATTTGGGCCTTTATTTGCCATCATTTATTATGTGCATAAAACATGCTAATTAAAGATCAGACACGTAAGTTCATTCAAGTGCTTACTTAACATCTAACATCTTTTGGATGTATGCAGCGGACACTTCGTTTCCATCCCTAACCACCTTTCCTTTGGGTTTACACTAAAGGACTGCTGTGGTCTTTTGGAGACCATCCCTAAGGTTTTCCTACCCTTAGGTGCTGGGATTGGTCCAGCTCGGGCTCTATAACCTGGTGTCTGAGCATGAGCAGTGAGGTTGGGCGTAGTCTTCTTTTGAGAAAGGAAGGAGAGCAGCTCCTGGAAAACCCATGCAGGCCCCCTGCCTGCTACTTTGGGGTTTCAGTGACGTTTTGGCCCTGTAAGTGCTCTCCCGGTTCCGAGGGGGGACGTGGCTTGGGCCAGAAGAGCTCGAAGAGTGGATTTTTGTGTCCTGAAGGGAGTTTGACCTGTTTCCATTCTTGTAGGGCTCCCCCCCCCCCCCTGCCTTAGGGGAGAGATCTGTGGCTCGGTGCCGAGCTAAAGCAGAGGTGCCGCTTCCTGGGTGCTGTTTTCCCCTGCGCCCTATAAAAGTGGGGTCAGTGATGTCCCAAGAGCCAGAATTGGATTTTTGGGAGAGAAATTATTTTTCTCTGTCTGTGAGAGGGGAACATTTTTCCCTCTACTCTCTCTCTGCCCTTGGAGAAGAGGTTTATTTCCCTTCTCCCCCCCCCCATCCCCCCACTGGGAAAGGAATCTGGACACTGGATCAGAGGCTGAGGAAAGAGAACGAACTTATCACTTGGAGTTTTCATTATCCTTTCTATTTTGATGCTTTTTGCTATTTTTGGACTGGACCTTACATAAGAACATGCCATACTGGGTCAGACCAAGGTTCCATCGAGCCCAGCATCCTGTTTCCAACAGTGGCCAATCCAGGCCATACGTTCCTGGCAAGTACCCAAACGCTAAATAGATCCCAAGCTACTATTGCTTACTGATTAACAACAGTTTATGGCTTTTTCCTTTAGGAACTTATCCAAACCTTTTTTAAACCCAGTTACACTAACTGCTGTAACCACATCCCCTGGCGATTTTTCCCGGTAGTCAGGCTCACTGGTCTATGTTATATTAAGTTACAGTAAATTTGTTTTGAACACCACTCCAAGCCTCCATCTGCTTTTCCAAGGTGAGATCCAGCCTTCTGAGAGTGACTTCTGTGAGTACTGTGAGAGACTGAAAGTGGGTTCCCCATCCCCTTGGCATGCCTTGGGCCCGGGAGGTCAAGCCTCCCACCCAGTCGAGAAAATCCATGTCCCCAGGTTTGAAAGGACTGGTGCAAGAGAACTGGGATTTAGTTAGCCCAGGAATGAGTGTGTCCCCTGCACCAACTGGGACCTAACATCGAAGTAGGGGGCTACCTGTAGAAAATCTTCAGATTCTAAATGGTGAAATACCAAATTGCTGACATTTAGTGATTTTTTTTTTATGTACCTAGCATTTAGACACACAACTGTAAACTTAGAAGCACAACTGCATATATTTTGAAAATGTATTATTTAATTTCCCTTAATCATTACAGAGCCTCTGCTAACACTAAGCAGTTTAACATGAACACCTTGTCATTCTCATTCAAATGACAGCATAGCTCTAAGGTTCCTCTTTGGTTTTTGTTGTGCATGTTGTCTGTCTTGATTACAATGGATGCTCCAAGGAGTAGCTTAGTATTCTCCACCTGACCAGCTTTCACATAGCACTTGCTGTGGAACCTTAGGGCATGGTCAACCCCGCTATAGCCCACGGTAGCGAAAGTTTGCTTGCCATTGGCACTCTCACCAACCTAGCTGTGGCCGTCTCTTAAACCAGTAATGCTACCTATAGCTGTAAAGACCATCAGGGCCTTTGTTCAGCTTGCTAAAAAATAATATTGCCGTCAACATATTGCATATTGCTGCAGAGCTAGCACTGACCCTCCCAAACCAGAGGAAGATATTGCAGATTGGCACCAACATATGTGATTGCTTCCATTCTGAAATGGTAATGCATGCTGTATAATGCCATGAGCTTGTCCAGGCCTCATATATAAACCCATGGGGTTTATTATGAAAGAATGTGCTGCATGCAGTAATTACCAAAGGGGAATAAGCTATCCCTGAATTAGCTGGTCAGCAAGGGATTCGCTGAGTACATTTCTCAAGCATAGATGAATAGTGCATGGCACTTACAGGGTTGAAGAGAAACTTGTGCAGGGCTACTTGCAGTATGGAGACAGCAAAGAAATTTGCCACATACCCCATGCCAGACTGCATTCATACCAGGAGTTTGTATTCCTTCTGAGAGAGAGAGAGCAACATGCAGCCCAGAGTTCAACTCGAATAAAAGCCCAGACTGAAGCTCAAATAGCAATTAGACATTCAGTGGAAAGCCAGAGGAAACCTCTTGCAACGTTTAGAAGTGTAGTGCCATGTGTGACCAATGCAGAGATCTATTCCTACTGCATTAGAATGTGCAGAGATTGCGAGTGCATACGACCAGACTTGAAAGATGGTTACCTAGTGAAACCAAAGCAGCGAACCAGTCATACAGAGTACAGCATAGGAGCAGTAACCGCGCCACAAGGTATCTGGCATTATAGTTATCAAGCAGGGAAGGAGCCCAATTAGCATGGCACTGCCAGAGACTCGGAGGTAATAAATCAATCTCTTTTGTGTGGGGTTGGAAGAGCCGCAGGAAACTGTTGTGCGACATCCAGGCTGCACAGCTCACACTGAGAGATTAAGAATGCATAGTGGAATGCCTGCAACATGGTGACATCTGCGATGTCAGTGCTGCTGTACCCAGATCACTAAAGTTTGCCTATCTACACTAAACACTAGACTATAGTGCAACATGGTCATACACAAAAATGAATATGGGGAGGGAATAAGAAAAAGAGCCATGAATGAGGTAATTAACCACCAATTAGCATCGCTGCTACCCATGACATGCCATTAATGGAGCAAGTTGGGACACTTGAAAGAAATGGAACCCAACCTGTCATTAGCTGAGAATGGATTAACTTGGTGGGGGGTTGGTAGCACTTTATATTTGGGATGGCATAGACTCCAACAGGATAAAGATCTTGCAGGTGACTAAATGCACAGTAGAATCTTTATGGGTAAAAATCCCATGTGTGATGTGGAAAGAGTATAGCAAGGGATATTCTACTGTCCGTCTTACCAAAATGATCAGATGGATGATGAAATGCTAAGAGAAATTAGGGAGGCTAACAAATTTGGCAGCACTGTAATAATGGGAGATTTCAATTATCTGAATATTGACTGGGTAAATGTAACATCAGGACATGCTGAGAGGTAATGTTCCTGGATGGAATAAATGACTGCTTCATAGAGCAATTTGTTCAGGAACCAATGAGAGAGGGAGCTATTTTAGATCTAATTCTTAGTGGAATGCAGGATTTGGTGAGGCAGGTAATGGTAGTAGGGCCCCTTGGCAATAGTGATATATACCCTGATATAGCACTGTCCCATTGGTTATCCTCCTTCCACCAGGTCTCTGTGATGCCAGTTATGTCAATCTCATCATTTACTGCTATACACTCTAACTCTCCCATCTTAGTTCTTAGACTTCTAGCATTGGTATACAGACATTTCAAAATGTGGTTTTTGTTTGTATTAACAATTTGCTTTTCAGTTGATAGGGATAATTTGGAAATCTTTAGTTCAGGTGATTTTGTTTTACAAATAGGCACATGGACTACATTTGCTTTTATTGGAACCTCTCTATTGGGATGCCCTAACTCTCCTGTTTCATTAGTATCCTTCAAGGATTCTTTTCTCTGAACCATGCACTGCAGAGTGACTGTCGGCTTTCCACCTTGTTCTAGTTTAAAAGCTGCTCTATCTCCATTTTAAAAGTTAGTGCCAGCAGCTTGGTTCCACACTCTGGTTAAGGTGGATCCCATCCTTTCAGAAAAGTCTCCCCCTTCCCCAAAAGGGGGAGCAGCTGGGTCAGCAAGGGAACGGGAAATGTGGAGGCATGTTCTTGGCAACACACCGGTTGAGAACCACTGCTCTAAAGAATATAGCCCACTATTTCACCTTTCTCCAAACTTTTATAAGTCCAAAGATTTCTCAAAGCTACACTTACCAATATTCTTTAACCACCATTAAATTGATCTTCACTCAAAGAATTGAAGGGTTTGAGATTCACACACTTAACAGTGTGAGCTTCTGGTCCTTTTCTACTGCAAAGGGTGTCCCGTGTCAGTCCTGAGCATACAGCATAGAAACATAGAAATGATGGCAGAAAAGGACCAAATGGTCTATCCAGTCTGCCCAGCACGCTTATGGTAGTAACTACCGGTCATACAAGTCACCTTATAATTATCAGTTTCCCAGACTGTCAAAGTCAGGACCCTTGTTGGTTGCTATTTGAGTCCAATTCTCCATTACCTCTTGCCATTGAAGCAGAGAGCAATGTTGGAGTTGCATAAAAAATATCAGACTTATTTGTTAAGGGTAGTAACCGCCAAATCAGCAAGTTATAGAAACATATAGAAATGACGGCAGAAGAAGACCAAATGGCCCATCCAGTCTGCCCAGCAAGCTTCACACATTTTTTCTCTCATACTTATCTGTTTCTCTTAGCTCTTGGTTCTATTTCCCTTCCACCCCCACCTTTAATGTAGAGAGCAGTGATGGAGCTGCATCCAAGTGAAATATCTAGCTTGATTAGTTAGGGGTAGTAGCCGCCGCAATAAGCAAGCTACACCCATGCTTATTTGTTTTACCCAGACTATGTTATACAGCCCTTATCGGTTGTTTTTCTTCTCCCCTGCCGTTGAAGCAGGGAGCTATGCTGGATATGCGTGAAGTATCAGTCTTCTCCCATGCTGTTGAAGCAGAGAGCCATGCTGGATATGCATCGAAAGTGAAGTATCAGGCACATTTGGTTTGGGGTAGTAACCGCTATAACAAGCCAGCTACTCCCCACTTTGTGAGTGCGAACCCTCTTTTCTTCTCCCCTGCCGTTGAAGCAGAGAACTATGCTGTATATGCATTGAAAGTGAAGTATCAGGCTTATTTGATTTGGGGTAGTAACCTCCGTAACAAGCCAGCTACTCCCCTCTTTGTGAGTGTGAATCCTTTTTACCACATTTCCTCTTGCTGTTGAAGCTTAGAGCGATGTTGGAGTCACAGTATGCATGTGTATGTTTATTTAATAAGGGTATTGTCTCCAGGCAGTAGCCATCATTCTGGCGAGTCACCCACTCTTCATTGGCGGCCTCTTGACTTTATGGATCCACAGTGTTTATCCCACGCCCCTTTGAAGTCCTTCACAGTTTTGGTCTTCACCACATCCTCCGGAAGGGCATTCCAGGCATCCACCACCCTCTCCGTGAAGAAATACTTCCTGACATTGGTTCTGAATCTTCCTCCCTGGAGCTTCAAATCGTGACCCCTGGTTCTGCTGATGTTTTTCCTACGGAAAAGGTTTGTTGTTGTCTTTGGATCATTAACACCTTTCAAGTTACTCCCATGCTTATTTGTTTTCCCAGACTGTGTGATTCAATGTCCTTGTTTGTTGCTGTCTGAATCTAATTCCCCTTTTCCCACTGCCGCTGAAGCAGAAAGCAATGATGGAGTTGCATCAACAGCATAAAGGTTTATTGGTTAAGGGCAGTAACCGCCACACCAGCAAGTTACCCATGCACTCTTTCTTTATTCCCATCCTCTAGTCTTGAGGGATCCACAGTGTTTCTCCCATGCCCCTTTGCATTGCTGTCTGCGATCCACTTGGCAATCCATGGTGTTGCAAACCTCCTCTGCAGTAATACCTGTATTGCTCAAAATGGGGTAGAGGGGGAGGACAAGGCAAGAAAGGGGGGTGCATCAATTCCTAATGAAGCAAGATTCCAAATAGGGGCCAAATTCGTGACAAACCTAGAATGGGCGCTTTAAAACCAGATGTCCAAATGCAAGACAGAACCTACTGACCAAAAGACGGCAGTGGATTTCATAACATCGCATGTTTTCATGTTGGTTGAAGAGTGAAGAATTCAGAAGAAAAGAGTTTCCAGCATACAAGTAGGATCAGGCAGAGGACAAGTGAAGAGGCACAAAGGGTTAGGGAGCATCCTCCACACCCCACTCAGACCAGAACAGCCATGACATATAGTAGAGGCCCACCAGATGCATATGCAATGATGGCCTGCTGAACAAAACAGATGATGGAGGAGTTAAAATCTCACCCTGAACAGAATGCCAGGCATTTATGAGCTCTCTGAAATGCAATGGGACAACACAAGGACTACGTGTCATGTGCAAGCCAAGGTTCAGGAGCGCGGGTACCAGAAACTACAAGCAGGCATCAAGTAGCAAACTGCAGAGACGTATGCCACTGCCATTCTCTTTTTAAAATGTCCAGCCTAACACAAGTACATAAGAACAAAAGACTTGCCATACTGGGTCAGATCAAGGGTCTTTCAAGCCCAGATTCCTGTTTCCAACAGTGGCCAAACCAGGTCACAAGTACCTGGTAAGATCCCAAAGGTAGATAGATTCCAAGCTGCTTATCCCAAGACTGCTGTCATTCTCTTTTCCCTTGCCCTCCTAAAGATGGCTGCTGCCACTCTTCTACACCAGCCCTTCCTAAATAAGGCCAGTCCCATTCTCATTTGCATCCATCATCCCCTGTTAAAGATGGGTGCTCCCACTACCAAGCCACAGCTGCCATCACTAAGGCTGGCTGGTGTAAGGAAAGGCAGAGTACTGCCACTGAAACCATATCCAGCTGGACTTTGGGCCAACCATGTTGGCTGTTTAATGTCCACACTGGGAGAAGGCACCTTACCACTAGTGGCAGCCTCTAAGGAGTTGGTTCCTTAATTGTTTTTTTTTCTTATAACAGTACAAGGCTTGAAGGTCTGGAGCTGCTATTCCCCAACCATGTCCTGCTGAATGCTGTACCAGCCATTCCTGGCTTTGCGAAAGGATGGAAATGAAAAAAGGAGTAACCTATGTTATCCTTGGGTATAACATTTTGGCACGGGGGAAAACTGCAAGGAGCGGCAGTTACCACCCTTAACAGAAATCATGAAGGTAACCTGCACAGAGCAGCAATTGCTACCCTTAACTGACGGCATGGGGGAGTAACCTACAGGGACTACTGTAAGAAACTTGCTGGGCATATCAGATAGACCATTTGGTCTTTTTCTGCTATCATTTAATTATGTTTCTGACTTCTACGTGGCTCATGGCCATACAGATGAGTGCCACTGTGAGATGCTTGAATAGCCCTATGGATCTGAACCACTTCTCTCACTTTGAAGGGGAACCATTGATTATGGCTTAAGCAAAGCCATTTACTGTGGCACAGTCATACTGCTGAAGCATAATGCCTTGCCACAGCAGCAGGGAAGAATTTTTGGATACAGCTGAGGTGGATACATGCTGCACCAATAAAAGTCAACTTTCTTCCTTTCAGGTTCAAATGTCCATTCTCCTATTTCCATCTCCCCACAAAACTTTGTAGGAAGACATTGATCATCTGTTATCGGTTTCTGTATTTTCCTATGTAGCTGATTTTCACACAGACCACACATATAGCCTATGTGGGCCATTCCCATGTCCTTCACCTTTTGCTGACTTTGCCAATATCCTGCAGCTGTTGTCCTTGCCGCTCACACATACCGACACATACTGGCACACAAGCTTAGTAGGACATAGTTCAGTAAGCAGCTTTAATCAGCCTCCAAACAAGGGACCAGCATACCTGCACAGACTCCATGCAAGCAGCCATATTTTGGCTGCCTCATGCGTGCTCCAAAAGCACTCCCACATAAGGTTGTCGCTTCAGCACAGGCCCCCTTTTCAGGCCAGTTACCTTGCTTATCAGTCAGGCGCCAGCATGGACAATACACAAGCTGAAGGCTCCGACTGTCACATGAACCCTCACTACCACCTCCAGAGACTTTGCAGCACAAGACGTCAAAGTGTCCAGCGTATTTGCACTCCGCTTCCACCCCACCCTGACCTGGTAGAAGGCCAGAGGACCCGCACACTGGATTGCACATAGCTCATCTCAAGCCTTGTGAGTGCCGAGATTGCCACTCGGGCAAGAACAAAGGTAGGCCACATAGAGGAGAAGGAACGTGAGGGAGTATAGCGGCAATACTTTAGCCAGAAAAGAAAACCGTCGAAAGAAGAGGCTGGTGAGCGGACCGGCCCAGGCTTAAATCATGCTCACCAGCCCACTCACCAGCCCCTGCCCCCTCATTGATCCAGTGGCCTCCCCACTTATGTGGGGATGGGTGGGCAGTTCCTCAATTAAAAGTTTATCCTACTCTTCTGATTTGCCTTAGTAAGTGCTTGTCCTTCTACTTATTAAATTTAAATGTAGCTATCACAAATATGCCAATCATTGTTAGTTGCTTGTTTTGTTGCACTTTGGTTATGCATTTTATTGACAGGATTAATGACTGGTGCAGTGCTTTCATAGTTTTCAAAAGCCACTGATTTCTACACTCGCACAAGATTTTGAAATGCTCAGTGGGTCCTCTGCTCATTTGCTAGTATCGTGCATGCTTTTTAGACTCCAACTGCCAGTATTGTGGCTCCACTGAACCAAAACTATTTTCATGGGCACGGATATTAATTCTGTTTCACTTGCTCCCCACGAATACTAGTTTTAAGAAGAGACAAACAGCATGATCAATGCAAAAATCGAAGTCTCGATTTGCAGGCAATTCATTACAGCAAAGCAGTGCATTTTGCTTCACGCAAAAGAAACAAAAAACATGAACGCTTGAGGCAGTTTTGCATTCGTATTTTGGAGCAGGAGCAAAAGTTATTTTACTGGCATGGTTGCCTTACAGTCCCTTTGAGACTTCTAATGAGATGGATGATGTCATGAGGCATGGAAGGCTGAAAAAAAATAAACATGGTTTAAATGAAGAAGGGGGGGAAAACAAACAGATATTTACTAAATATATCAGAACCTTAGATTAGTGGGAAAATAATGTTATTTTCATAAAATTACAAAAATGAGTAAGTGAACAGGCATTTATGGAAAGACTTGTACAAACAGAAGACATCATTCAACCTGTAAATGAACAGACAAAATCGGACCTTTTTGACCTTTACTCCAAAAGCACCCATACATTCTTGTTTAAATAAAATACATTTCCACTCTTTTCCAAAATCCCATTAAAATATGAGAGAATAATTTTCCTCTTTAAAAAAATATTTTTGCTCTATCTGGACTGGTACAGGAAAATGCCATCTTGATAGCAATCGAGGACAAAATGTCCAATTATGCTTCGGTGGCCTTCTTGCTCCATAGCTTACAGGTGGAGAAGACTGTCCCAACATGCACATATCAGAGTCCACATTAAACAAGACTCCTGCACTGAAAAGGCTAAGTATTTTGTCCTCAATATAAAAATGTTCTCACTGCTGAAAGATATTACCTTAATAATTGCTGATTGGGTCAACCAGTCTTAAATGCTTAGAGGTGGAATTTTAAAAGCCCAATGCATTAATTAGGGGATACGCGAAGAAGTTGGGCTTCTGCGTACCGAGTGAGTTTTAAAAGCCGCCGAGATACGTGCATATCTTTCGCAGTGCACACATCTTGAAAGTTTTCAAAAGGAGGTGATGCATATAGGGAAAAATAACCCATGCTATAATTACACAATGTTGGGTTCCATATTAGGTGCTACAACCCAAGAAAGATCTAGGTGTCATAGTGGATAACACATTGAAATCGTCGGTACAGTGTGCTGCGGCAGTCAAAAAAGCAAACAATGTTGGGAATTATTAGAAAAAGAATGGTGAATAAAACGGAAAATGTCATAATGCCTCTGTATCGCTCCATGGTGAGACCCCACCTTGAATTCTGTGTACAATTCTGGTCGCTGCATCTCAAAAAAGATATAATTGCGATGGAGAAGGTACAGAGAAGGGCTACCAAAATGATAAGGGGAATGGAACAACTCCCCTATGAGGAAAGACTAAAGAGGTTAGGACTTTTCAGCTTGGAGAAGAGACGACTGAGGGGGGATATGATAGAGATGTTTAAAATTATGAGAGGTCTAGAACGGGTAGATGTGAATCGGTTATTTACTCTTTCGGATAGTAGAAAGACTAGGGGGCACTCCATGAAGTTAGCATGGGGCACATTTAAAAGTAATCGGAGAAAGTTCTTTTTTACTCAACGCACAATTAAACTCTGGAATTTGTTGCCAGAGGATGTGGTTAGTGCAGTTAGTATAGCTGTGTTTAAAAAAGGATTGGATAAGTTCTTGGAGGAGAAGTCCATTACCTGCTATTAAGTTCACTTAGAGAATAGCCACTGCCATTAGCAATGGTAACATGGAATAGACTTAGTTTTTGGGTACTTGCCAGGTTCTTATGGCCTGGATTGGCCACTGTTGGAAACAGGATGCTCTTATGAGGTAGGGCATGGTCTGGACAAGACACGGGCATGAACCAAAGATGTGCGAGCAAACGCTGATGCAACCCGGTGTGCACTGAGGCCTCCTGCCGTGCAACTTTACTTCTGCTATGGATGCCATGTAAGTAAATATAAAGAAAACTAGGCAGATCTGCAGGATTTTAAGGGCTGGGGCTAACTAGGGGGAGTGAAGGCTATTAAACTAAGTGGGTTTGGAGGACCTCTCTCTTAACTGGGTGAACTGGGGACAAAATGGTAAAACTGGGAATAGCATTGGTGCATGCCCCTTTTAAAATTCTCCAATTTATGCAGTAGAAACGGCTTTCGCACACACACGTGCATACCCATTTGCGCACATGTTATAAAATAGCCGCGTACCTGGGTGCGGGCCGACATCTGCACGCAAACAAGGAACAAACAGATTACATAGACATGTACACATGCTGCATACATAGTGATATGCTGGCCATTAGAAAACTCCAGAAATCTGCAGGAGATCCACAGACCTGCCATAACGGACAGCTGATTCAGTGGAAGCACACACAGGGCATCTTTAGCCATTTTTTTTTTAACACTGCAAATCAAAGCATTTCTAGATATTCTGATATAGCTATATTCAATTTTTGGATTAAAAAAAATTATGAGGTTGATATTCAGCTGCGGAGTGGCTAGTTAAGTTAGCTGGATAACTTTTCAGTTATTCATCTAAATGGCTTTTGAATATCGGCCTCTATCTGATTTATTAACAGAAGAAAACATTCCAAAAACATTCTATGAAAGTAGTTTTTAAAAAACGTTATTTATTTTCTTGAAATATGTACTGCCAGCCCGGTGGCTCGGTGGTAAATGCCATGCCCCTTCTATAAGGAAAGTCCCTGGTTCAATTCCCTAAATGGGTCTTCCATCTCCTGGGTCACTGGGCCTGGGAGTCAAGGGCGATATCCAGTGACTGGTTTAGAGCCCATGATACGGGGTGCATGGCTCCTGGCCTCAGGACCATTGGCTGCAATGAAGGAACAGTGGCAGGGTTTAAGAAAGTAGAGGAGCAAAGGCTGCAGATGAAGACTTGGGACAGCAGGATCCCACTGTCCTGATTGAGCTGGAAGAAAAAATGAGAACTACTAGGCCCCAGAATACCTAAATAAACATGTGCCATGCAATCTTACATTCTTTCTAATGGCACAGTGGTGACTAATTCTAATCTTTTCTTGATTACGTTATGAGATGCATGGATGATCCCTGTTTATCCAAGAGTGGTAGCGAAGGGTTCAGCCTCATAAGAGGCTTAGGTTACAACCCTCGGCCAATAGGGAGTCTAAATCTGCCTGCACTTCCTGCAGTTACAGTGTATTATGAAGGAAAGAAAAAAAGCATGAATTTATCTGCAGAATGCAGGAGTGCACATTCACCTGTAGCTATTCTAACCTATCAGTCGCTTTGGGGTAATGACTCTCCTGCTTCAGTGGTACGGTGGCAATAGTAATGGGGTTTCTGTTGGTAGGGAGTGAGTCACTATAAGATGTTACCGTGAAGACTGACAGAGAAAAGTGTTGCTCTTCTTCCGGCTGGGTCTTCTCAAAGGAAACAAGGGACTGAGCCCTCCCGGGCAGTCTCCCAGGGAAGACAGAGTCTTGAAAGCAATAACCAGATGGATGACAATTCCATTTAAAGTAACTTTAGAAGTCCAGTTTTATTTTTCTTAACATCCTGAAATCATTGGCAGAATGCCAACAAATTTGCATTAATAGTTTCAACATCAACATTTAACACTTTCCCCTTTGCTGGTATAGGTAACAATATAAACCTAAGAAGAGAACTGATTCTTTCAACTATTGTATAACCAATCAGATAAAGTACAGTCAGTTTTACAATAACCTGGGGTGCTTTACTTGTAACTGGAACACTACTTAATGTTTCTTAAGAAATATGAGTCTTTGTGTCATGTTTTTTCTGCCTTTCAGCTGAGCACTGATTTCCGATGGGATTCCAGGTAACTAAAGACAAAACAGGCCAATGCAATATTGGGTTCTCAGGCCAGGGTGCCGCTTAACACGCTGTTAGACGTGCATTTTGAAAATGCTAGACTTACGCCCAATGCAATACGGGGATTAGTGTGTCCAATGAAGCGCGTAACTAATAGCGCTCATCACATGCAAATTCCATATAGATGAAGCAATTGCTATTACTCTACAATGCCAAAAATTGCCACGCGGCCAAGACGCTCATTTTAAAACAGCAAATTTAATGCCTGTCCGGGAGCAGATGTTAAAGCATGCCGTGCTCAAGGGCTCATGAAAAAAAACAAACCTCCTGCTTTCTGCGATTCCTCCTATTAGTATCGTCGCAATATAGTAGGATGGACCACAGAAAGCAGAATCCCCAGGTTCTGGCCCAGCTAAAGGAGTCCTTCACTTACTACTGATTGGTCCATTCACTGTCACATGCCAGTGAAAAGGAGCAATCAGGAACAGCCCTTCCGGGTGGTGGGGGATGGGGAGGGAGCTGTGGCCTGGCTGTTGTGGACACACAGCTACTCTCCTGGGTGCCCGATGCAGAACACTAGGGAAGCACAAATTACCCATTGTGCGTCCCTTTTAGCGCAGCAGCTCATTTTCCTATTGCATTGAGCACCCAGGAGAGGTGGATGTGCGCGCATACAAAAAACATGCGCCCAGTTTGGAAGCATGTTTTTTACGCAATGATATTGCATCAGCCTGAAGGTATATGCCTGTGTTTATCTGTCTCTGTATGCTTTCAGTTATTCTTTTCCCTTCTCACAGGCTCTCGTAAATGTTTTCCAATCTTTGTGAGTCTTAGGTTCTCCTGTATTGTGTGCTCTTTCCTTTACAGTGACATGTCTGTCCCTGTTTTTATGTCTTTCTCTTACTTTTCTTTCTCTTTGTAATGTTGTCAGTGATGCAGTTTAGCTAAACCTTAAGTTGCATGAAAACTTAGCTGACAAGTTGGTGAAAATAAATCCTTGTCCCCTCCACCAGTGCTGATCCACTGGGCTGGCAAAATGCTGGTAGCAGGTATTAGTTGAAGTAGCTGAATGGAGCTCCTTCTCCAAGGTCTGCGTAGTCTCTTGGCTTCCTTTTGGATCTCTCTAAGCTTTAATTAAAATAATAGAGTGTTCCTCCAATATTCTAACCCCGTTTATCTTCCGAAGAAGTACTAGATAGGAGTTCCCTAAATGTATGTCCACGAAAGCTTGTTGGAACTTATTTTGTATAGCAAAAAAAAACCCCAATAATTAAATTTCCCTATTCTCACTAGAGCACAGAGGAAATCTGGAATCAATGTGAGAGAAATAAACTCTTCCCACTCACACACTTTCCTTTCTACTCACAAATCTGGCACACTCAGTCACTTTGTCTTAACTGCTGCTGTAGATGAGTATATAAGGTCCTCTTGGAGATAGTAAGTGTCCCTGTTGAATGCTCTGCTAGTAACAGAACTCTATTGCCAGCTCTCTTATGCTAAGCTTGTTTGCCTTGTACTGTCATAGAATTGTAAGCACAATCAAAATTCTCTCTCTTTTCCACACTAAGGGGCGGATTTTAAAAGGCCCGTGCGCGCCGGCGCGGCTATTTTGCATAAGCCGCCGGCACGCGTAAAGCCCCGGGACGTGCGTAAGTCCCGGGGCTTTCGAAAAGGGGCGGGAGGGGGCGTGTCCGGG
This sequence comes from Rhinatrema bivittatum, assembly GCF_901001135.1. Classification (NCBI taxonomy): domain Eukaryota; kingdom Metazoa; phylum Chordata; class Amphibia; order Gymnophiona; family Rhinatrematidae; genus Rhinatrema; species Rhinatrema bivittatum. The sequence continues at coordinate 424,619,916 of NC_042615.1, read as the reverse complement.
GCGTTCCCGAAACGATGCGGCATTTTGGGGGCGTGGTGCTGGCCCGGGGGCGTGGTCGAGGCCTCCGGACCAGCCCCCGGGACCGGAGGACGGAGCGGGGCTGCCAGCCGACAGGCGTAACTTTGCCGACAAAGGTAAGGGAGGGGAAGGTGGGGGGAGGGCGAAGGAAAGTTTCCTCCGAGGCCGCTCCAAAATCGGAGCGGCCTCGGAGGGAACAGGCAGCTCACGCTGGGCTCGGCACGCGCAGGTTGCACAAATGTGCACCCCCTTGCGCGCGCCGACCCCGGATTTTATAAGATACGCACGGCTACGCGCGTATCTTATAAAATCCAGCGTACTTTTTAAAAATCTGCCCCTAACTGTGCATCCTCCTTCTTGTTATCAAGGATTATTCTTAGATTCAGAATTATTCTTAAATCCACACTGTAACTTATTACACAGTTTTCAATATTAAGGAATCTGGCATCTAAACCTGAAATCCCTTCCACTGATAATCTACTCTTATTTATAATTTGTTTCTCTTCAGGGAAAATGTTAATATAACCATTACAGCTGTACAGTATTTAGGAACAGGATATATCTCCAGTTTTTTCCAATAAGAATGAGAGTTTAGCAACAAATCCATCTCAAACTCTCTCTCTCTCTTCAAATCCCACGTGTCCTCCAAACTTTTCTGAACCTATTTCTTACCTTTGACTCCAATTTCAAGGACACACTTTTTGCTACACACATTCACACAGAACTCTTCCACAGAATGGCATTCCTGTCCTCTCTGTGCTCAACTTCCGTGATTTTCTGGCACTTTAGAGCAGTCTCTGACAAGGTAAGGTCTGACACCTTCTGCTCCCTCACTTGATCAAAGCCAGATTAACTCAACTGCTACCTTTTAGTGAGATCAGTACTATAGAGATGACATCTGCATAAGTATCACCTACTCGTGCAGATACTATTTCTAATCAAACACATAGGCATATTTCGGCTTTTGCACACACACACACACATGCGTAAAAAGTGGCGATCTAGGGGTGGTCTAGGAGGGACCAACATTTATGCATGTACATTACTATTTTAAAAGAAACTTATGCACATAGATTTGCCAATTTATTTGCATAGTTTTACACCTGCTAATTACCTATTTCTTGCAAAAGTGATATTAATCAGATTTATTGTGTACTGTTGGCTGGATGGGTCGTCTGTTTGAACAGAGGAGTTCAGGCTGACCCAGGAGGGTCTTGATGACCTGGAGAAGGACTGGGCAAACTGGTGGAGGAACTGGTAAAACTGGTAAATTCAATTATGCGTGCATGTTTTAAAATATATTAACTTATTGTGCATAAGTCACAATTTGCACAATTAAGTCCTGCTTTAATTTTTGCACATAAAATATACACATTTTTTTAAATAGGAAAAGTAGGCATGTTCAATTCATTGAATGTATTCATGTGTAAGCATACATGTGCATGTATACTGCAGGCTAAAAATATGCACATTGTATAAAATACTGTCATAAATCTGCACATGCCCATATACGCGCCTATAAGCCACTGCGCGCAGATGTTTGAAAGTTATCATTTTATCTATATGAGTGCACATGAAATAAAAAGCATGCACACTTGACTATATTTGTTACCTGAATTTTTTTCTTCTATGGTATTTTTTTTGTTACATTTTTATGCAAATAAAGAGATTTGCAACAATAGGAGAATTTTCCAGCAATGGAAGATCCAAGAGGAACGGTATAGAGAGTGAGTGATAAGAGATGGGCAGGGTGTTTGGTATATATAATCCTTCTATAAAACACTGGGAGGTGTTACAATAAGAGTTCTGGAGTTTAGAGGAAGACGTCTTATGTGGGAGCTCAGAGAGGGCAGCCCCAGCGTGACCCAGTTGGCTCTCTGGTAACAGCAGCAGGCCATCCGGAAGGATGGCCTGCTGCCGTTACCCATAAGACCCATAACCCATAAGACCCATAACCCAAGGGAACACCATTCTAACTGTGTGAGTCTGGATCCAGTGAGTGTGGATTAAGAAGCAGCAGCTTCCTGTTTTCCATTGGAGTCTGCAAGAGATCAAAGGCCTCAGTGGGAAACTAATCCGGAATGTTCTATTGGGCTGTGCTCAGTAACATGAGAAGAAAGTGAGTAACAACCTCTGAAATTTGTGAATTGTTTAAGAAGCTGTTTAGTTTGGACTGCTTGCTGAATTTTCTGCCTTTTATTTATTTTATTTTTTTTTTATTATTTATTTATCTTTTTCCAAGGATTATACATTCCATTTTAAATCTAACAATATAGAGAGGAAAGAAAAATCAAATAATTTTAGTCATACATTTCTTCAATAACCAGATAAGGAAAAAAAAAAATTTCACATATTCCTCTCCTTTAACCATATAAGGACTTAGGGGGTCCTATACTTGAGCAAATAATATTACAATATTATTGTATAATAATTAATATCTAGGGTTTAGCAGAAATAACAATCTTTCCCAACTTATTGAGTGACATCAGCTACTACCTCAGGTTTACGGCGAGCTTCCAAGAACCTCTCTAAGTGAGCGGGTTCAAAGTACACATATCTTACTCCTTCAGCATATGGGAATCTCATTAATGCTTGATAACCAAAAGTTCTGGCCTGACTTATCAATGAGAAAAACTTTTTCCTCCTTATCTGTGTTTCTTTAGAGAGATCAGGGTAGATCCATACCCACTGTCCCAAGTAAAAAGAGTTTCGTTTGGCCAAGTACAATTTTAAAATTTTTTCCCTTTGCATAACATCAGTAAATTTGACCAATAACGTGCCCCTTTTTTCAACTTGGGTACTGAGGGATGATTCTATTAAATCAGTCACATTTAAGGAGGTATCAATTCCTCCTTGTTCTGGAACCACATTACTATTCCAACTAACAAAATATGCATTCATTATTATGGGAAACTGATCTGATGGTAATAAGAGTACTTCTGAGAAATAATTCTTCAATTGCAGACATCATTTTACACATTGGAAAGTTAATTATTCTCAAATTATTATATCTAATTGAGTTCTCTATGTTTTCAACTTTTTTTTGTAGAATCGTTTCTCCCTGAATTATAGAAAATTGAGTTGTTTTAATTTGTTTGATGTCTTCTTCTACCTTTTTTATTGATTCTGTCTGACCAGTAACAGTTGGAGTCAAATTTATTAAGGACATTTGCATGTCCCTAATATTACCATTTAAACTTTGGATATTCTTTTGCAAAATCACAATGGCTTGCCAAATCGTATCCATAGTCACATTAGTAGCCTGTCCTAACAATATTTGTGGACTCGAAGATGTCATTTGCTGCCCATTAAGGTCTTGTCTACTGCTGTCCCCTGAGGATGAGTCTGAGTCACTTCTCATAATGGAGACTCCTTCTCCATTAGTTCCCACCCTAGATGGGGGGAGTTCAATTTCTCCCTCCCTTCTTTGCTCTGCAATATTCAATCCTGATACTTCCTCAATCAGGGTTTCCGGTCCTAACGCATTCCGTAAAGGAGTGGAACCTAGATCCGGATTATTTGCAGTGCTACCAGGGGGAATAGCTGTCATTGGGGCCCTGGGACTTAGACTGACTTCTCCCGGGGGGGGGGGGTAGATTGCTCTCCTTCCCCACCTCCAATGGGACTCTCCAGGGGTTCTTTTTCTGCTGAAAAGAAACCAGTCATTGTTGTTTGAACCAAGGATGGGTATACAGGGGTTGAGGCTTCCTGCCTTACCCTACCTTTGCGTTTGGTATGTGGCATAGCAACTCAGTGCCTAAACAAACTATGACGGTTTACACTCACCTAGTTAAACAACATATAAGTATTTAAGAAGGAGAGCGTGAAAGAGAGTCAAAAATAGGGGAATATCTCGAAGAGTCTAGGAGCCTTCTAGCCTTCGCCGGCCGCGTGCCGACGGCGGCTGAGCGCCGATTACCCTCCAAATTTATCTGGAGACGCGCAGCAATGATGTCACTGGGGCACCTCCCCCTGCCGAGTTCCCAACAAGCGAGAAAGATGTTCCGGGGTCTCTCACCTCCCTCGGCAAGGTCAGTCTCAGCAGGCACCCCCCGATTTGGAGTCCCACTCTCAGTCTCTCCACCTCGGACTCCAAATTCCCGCGTCTGCCGTCCAAATTTATCTGGAGACGCGCAGCAATGATGTCACTGGGGCACCTCCCCCTGCCGAGTTCCCAACAAGCGAGAAAGATGTTCCGGGGTCTCTCACCTCCCTCGGCAAGGTCAGTCTCAGCAGGCACCCCCCGATTTGGAGTCCCACTCTCAGTCTCTCCACCTCGGACTCCAAATTCCCGCATCTGCCGTCCAAATTTGTCTGGAGACGCGCAGCAATGATGTCACTGGGGCACCTCCCCCTGCCGAGTTCCCAACAAGCGAGAAAGATGTTCCGGGGTCTCTCACCTCCCTCGGCAAGGTCAGTCTCAGCAGGCACCCCCCGATTTGGAGTCCCACTCTCAGTCTCTCCACCTCGGACTCCCTCTGCCTTTTATTTTAAATTTTCCCTTACTTTGGAAAACAGTGGCCATTTTTTCTGGTGATCTCTTGAATCCTGCAGGTGAATCCTGCTTCCCATAGTATTGGCCTGGTTTGTTTTTTTTTCCCCAGAGGCTGCACAGAGTTGACCACTGCTCAGCCGTCTCGAAAGGTGACCCATTTTTGAAAAGGGAGATCTCCAAATTTCTTAACATTTTTTTAAATGAAGATTTTCAAAAATTTTATATGTCACCATATATACATGAAGTAGACAAAGAATTGTCATACTCATGGCATCCCAGAATAAAAAAAAATGTGGTCAAAACAGTTTAAATTCCATCATAGAACGTTCAGTAGCCATCTCATAAAACCAAATGCCAGACAATAAATGTCAAGCCAATGCCACCTTCCAAAAACTTTACATGCATTCTAGCTATTTTCACTGTTTTATAGGCTTTTTATCAGGTTTGTTACATCAGGGGCAGGGGAAGGCTGCTGCATTCTCCTTCATACCCTCTGATTTAACCTTCCATCTTGGGGTATTTCTGGGGACCTTCGTTTTCAGTTTTTATTTTATTTTGCCTGGGAAATTCCATGTAAGAAAAAAAAAAGTCAGTGGAAAATGACCAATGTAACACACTGGAGAAAAATCATTTTTCCACCCATTTCTTTTCTGTTCTCACATTGAAATTCTCAAGCATAAAAACTGAAAACAAAGGTCCCTAAATATATTCTGTACTGTACTTTGGTTGCGATATTTCATCTGTCACAAAATAAATCATTAATATTGCAGGGAAGTTGTGATTTATAGCTTTCCAAGGACTAATGGCGTATGGGCAAAACCGTTCACAATTACAGCTGCAGTCATTCTTTTGGCAATCTGGCGACAAACTGCATGGAGATTGTAAGCCCTCTGGGCACAGGGAAATATCTGCGCTACCTTAAGGTAGTGCGCTTTGAAGTGGCTGACCAGTAAAAAAAGGCAGAATATAAATTTAAAAAATTCACTTCAATTCAGTTGCTCTGCAAAGTGAAGAATTCTGAATCAGATATACATTGCATAGTTACTTTTTTTTTTTTTTTGGAAAGGTATAGGATGCTCCCAAAAGTCCTTAGTCCAATTCTGTGTTTGTAACACCCAGCTGCATTCAAACCAGAGAGCACACACAGAGCTCAGACTCCATGGTTCAGAAAGTCACAGGGAGAGGTGGAGAATCATAGACCCCTACTACCGAAACACTGTTTTATTTTTTGTGGCTAGGTTTTAATTGTTGAGTGACAAGGATATACAATCTTGCCTTATAAAGAAATCTGAGAAATCCTGCACACACAAAAAAATGATTTCTGGTCAGATGCTGCTTTGAAAAATCTGATTTACTCAATCTAAATGGGAAATATGCAAATCAAACTGAAAATTTGGGCAGGGAGGGTAGGCGAAGCGAGGGGACAATCAATCCCTGTGTGCTGCAGCAAAGGACGCTCATGTTTCGGTTTTCTGTTCGAAGGCACTCAGTTCCATCATGGAGCAGATGCCCGTAATCTCCCAGGAATGGCAGAAGGCAGCTGCGATCGTAGTGGCGCCCCCTGCTGGCACAGGGCTCAGCCTTGGAATAGATAACCTCTTCCATGCTCTGCCAACAAGGGAAGTTGAAAGTTGCCCGGGCAGGTGGACTGGACTGGGTGGGTTATCAAATGAGGGAAAAAAAAATCTAAGGGGGAGGGACCTGAATATCAAGAGGTGTACTCTATATACAGTTCAACAGATTTCAGCACAAACTTTTACAGTACAAACCACTGACAGTAAAATGCCCAAAGAGGAGAAAGCAAATACAGAATTAACACCCTGCCCCTCTCCATTAAAGTCTCTAGTACTTGCTTACCTGCAATGTCACAGAGCTCTGCATCCGAAGCATTCGCCAGGGCTTCCTCCAGCTCTGGCTCCAGAGTCACATTTTCTAGAACAGGATCAAGAGGCTGCTGCTTGGGGACCCAGACCTTTCCTAATAATACAAAATGAAGCTAATTAGTCCCATCTTCTTCCTGGTTGCTCCTATCTGAAGCAGAAAGCGTGAGAATGAAGCACATCTCATCTTTAACTCTGACTGGAAGCAGGCTGTAATTTGCGATATTCCTTTAGTCTGTTAGAACATAAATTTCTCTAGTAGTATTCTCATTTTCTTTTTTTACCCCTGAAGACTGGCGAATGAGACGTAACACTTCTTTCCCACATGCAATCTGTCCTTCGGACTGTTTTATAATCAGACTCTGCTCGACCATAGGGAGCCAAATAAAAGCAGTGACAAGGCGGCATTGGAGCCCCTCTGAATGGAGAAGCAACAATGCCCCTGCCTGCTACCAACTGACCTCAAAACAGTTAATGCAAACCATAGTACTTGCACACATTGACTACTGCAACACCAGCACAGGACTACCAAAAAAAAAAAAAAAAGATTGCAGATGCTCCAAAATGTCGCTACCAGATCAAAGGCGGCAAGAAATGGGAATATGCTTTCCACTTCTTAGTCGCCCTGCACTGGTTTCCCATCTTGCTAGGGAGCCAATTTCAGGTCAGCATTCACATTCAAGGCACTGAAAAATCATTGGCTCCGCATGTCTGGCTGAAAAGGTAAAGGGAATCACCCAATAAGAAGCCTTCGCTCAAGGCAACAAAAAAAAGCTAACAACCCTGCCTCTTAAAACAATCCATTTGAAAAAAATACCAGTGTCAAGAGCCTTCAGAAGTGTGGCACCAGACCTATGGAGTGTACTCCCCTCTCTATCTACAAGGAATCAATGACCAGTTAGACTTCCGGAGCCAATTAAAAACATGACTGTTCACTCAACCCATGGCTCCCTCTGTAACCTGTCCCCCTGTTCAGCATCAGCTAATGGCAAAGAAACTAACGCTCATATTAGGAAGCAGAGAGACTTGAGAAACTGACCTATGTAAAGACCTTGATACATCTATATGATGTGTTACACGCAAATCTGCTGGCAAAATGCCGCCTAACTTTTACCATAATCTACCTCACCGTAATGAAACCCCCTAATGTAACTGTAATCAGCGTAATGAAACCCCCTAACTGTAATGTAACCTGCCGCATTATAATCAGCTTGAAGTGACCTTACAGTCAGAGGCATTGCAAGATACCTAAGGGATCCGGGACACGGGTCCATGAGGTCTCCCATTCCTCTCCCCCCCCCCCCCCCAGCAGCTGTCTTTCCACTTCCCCAAGAACAATCCTTTCAAAACACAGAATTAGACATATCATTTTAAAGGATCTTTATTCTATCTTCCCATGCAGCTGTCATCAGGCAGCCATCCTACGTGATTTCTGAGAGGGCAGCCACCCTATTAGTTTGATCCCTGCAGGCATCCCCATGGCTCCCTCCACAGCTGCCTCTTGCCAAGCTCCATTACTAATTGCCATACAAAAATGATATTCTGATTCAGGTGTTACTTCAGGTACAGCAGCACAACGTCTGCTCCCAGTAACACTGTGAAATAATACAAAACCAGCCAAAATTGTACTATAGACCAGTAGTGGGCAAATTAGAGCCCACGGGCCAAATCTGGCCCTTAAAGGGTTTTTTTTTCCAGTCTGGCCTGCCTATCACTGGGACACTGTCCATTGTGTGTGGCCTGCTGATGCTCCAACCTGCCTGCCCAAGTGTCCATCGTCATCATCAAAGACCAAGATACCACCCTTGATGATGCTTGTCCTTTGAGCAGGCAGGTCGGAGCACTGGAACGTTTTAAATGTGTTGGTGGGGTTCCCACCCCCTCCGCCAGCGAGGAGAGGTCCCATTGCCGGCGCACTGATGGGGTTTCCATCTCCCCCCCCCCCCCCCAGCAAGGAAAGGTCCCATGCTGCTGTAAGGAGGATTAGTGAGTAATAGGGGAGTAAGGGAAGGGACAGACAGGGAAGGAAGAGAAAGTGGCGAGAATGGTGAGTGAGTGAAATGGAAGGGACATGAGTGCATGGGAAGGAGAGGGTGAGGGACTAAGAAGGAAGGGAAGGGAAAGAGTGAATGGGTGGGGTGGGGTAGAGGGCTGAGTGACAGAGAGAAGGGGTGAGAATGAGAAACAGAAGAGGGTGAGTGGGAGTGAGGGGATAAGTGTCAGAGATAAGGGGATTGAGTGGAAGGGTGAGTGACAGGGAGTGAATGGGAATAAGAATGAGTGAGAGAGGAAAAGGGAAGGAGGGGAGGGAAATGAAGGGAGCAAATGGGAAGGAGTGACAGGGAATGAGGGGTGAGTGACAGAGGGGACTGAGTGGGAGGGTGATTGATGGAAGGGAGGAGGGTGAGGGGGTTGAGTGAAAGGGAAGGAGAGTGAAATACTGAAGGTAAGTGAAAGGGAAGGTAAGAGGGAGGGAGGGAGGAAGTAGAAGAGGGGAGTGAGAAGAAGAGAGAATAGAAAGGTGTGTGTGAGTGTGAGTGTGGGCAAGAGAGAGGAGGAAGTTAGTGTGAGCCCTACTCTCCTTTCCCTTCCAATCCTCTACAATTTCACGATGACTGGAAATGAAAGGTTTCCAGGTATGGGGGCGGGGGAATTTTATTATTTTTTTGCCCTTATTAGTTTTAATTATTAAGTGCTAGATATGTCTGCTGTTTTGAAATATTTGATTGATTTGGGGGAAAAGTTTAAAGTTTGTTTTATCCTTATTATTCTTAATTATTAGGTGGTGCTCTATTTGTTATCTGTTTTGAAATATGATTTTTATTAGTATGGTTTCTCACTGTTATGATTGATTTATATTTCTTGTCTTTGATTTATGAGGAATAGTGATATTTCTGTTTTTGATTTATTGCACTGCATATGAGTCCGGCTTTTAGTGATTTCCAGTCCAGTTTTTATACCTGCACTCTATTTATTCTTTATGGCCTGCATTTGGGATTGAGGTTAGGTGGTCTGCTAGCTGGGAAACCACCTTGTACCTGTTGGTTTTTACTGATTTTGGTAGACGCTGGGATCAGGGTTTGAAGGGGCTCCTTGGTGCTAAAAGTGATGGTGCTTAAGCCTGCTGGATACTGAAATGCCTGCAGCAAGTGGTGGGGATTTGATTGCTGGGTCAACTGTGACCCACCTCACCCCAACCTCCAGCCCTCGTTCACTCAATAACTTGTAATGTGCCCCCAGCACACAAGTTTGCCCACCCCTGCTATAGAGCAAACTTGCCATACCATAACATACTAACTGCCAGAGTCAAACGGTAACATCCCTACCCATGAAAAGGAGGCACTGCAAATACAACATCAGGCCCTAGCACAGCAATACACCTTGTACCAGAAAAACAAAAACAAGCCAGACTGCTCCTGTTCTCTTATACAGAAACATGCACACTAACACAATACCAAATATGAATAAATTAAATTACCACAAATTAGAAATGGACTAAAACTGAAATGGAAACCCCAAGAAGTCAAACTCTGCATTACACTTTAACACTAGAGAAAGAGAAACAGAATGTATTTCCTGTCTGAGAAAAATACAAAGATATCAGAAATAGCATCCCAAAGCCACCATAGTCCAATCACTAAACTGACCATAACATTTTTTTTCAACCTGTGTTGTCTGGACATTGCATTTTTTCTAATCATGTTGCTTTTCAGTTTCTCTCTCCTTTTTCCTGTCTTTCTCTTAACTCCTTTTCTGTAGTCTCCTATCCATTTTGTCATTTATCTCTCCTCCTATCTTCACTTTCTCCCCTACATCTCTTTGATCTTTCCCTTTTATCTATTTTTTTTCCATTTCCCTCTTTTCTACCTCTCTAACCCCTCATATAGTTAGATTGCCCCTTCTTCTGCCCCTCTCTCATTTTCCAGTCCTCAATGTTCTACTTTTCGTCTTCCACTCTTACCCCCTTGCGAGTCCATCCTGCTACTCTCGCCCCTCAGCTCCCCCTTTTCCCACTCCCATCTCACTCCTTTAGCCTTCTATTTCACTCTGTCTTTCACTCAACCTTAGAGAGGTTCTTAGGGAAGATAAGGCCATTGCAGAAAGACTAAATTAATTCTTTGCTTCTGTGTTTACCAATGAGGATGTTGGGGAGATACCCATTCCAGAGAAGGTTTTCAAGGGTGATGAGTCAGATGAACTGAACCAAATCACTGTGAACCTGGAAAATGTAGTAGGCCAGATTGACAAAGCAAAGAGAAGCAAATCACCTGGACCGGATGGTATGCACCCCCAGGGTTCTGAAGGAACTCAAAATGAAATTTCAGATCTATTAGTAAAAATTTGTAACCTATCATTAAATCATCTATTGTACCTGAAGACTGGAGGGTGGTCAATGTAACCCCAATATTTAAAAAAGGCACCAGGGGAGATCCAGGAAACTATAGACCAGTGAGCCTGAATTCAAGTGCCGGGAAAAATAGTGGAAACTATTCTAAAGATCAAAATCACACAGGATACAGAAAGACATGGTTTATTGGAACACAGTAAACATGGATTTACCCAAGGGAAGTCTTGCCTCACAAATGTACTTCATTTTTTTGAAGGGGTTAATAAACATGGATATAGGTGAACCGGTTTAGATGTAGTATATTTGGATTTACAGAAGATGTTTGACAAAGTCCCTCACATGAGAGGCTTCTAAGAAACTAAAAAGTCATGGGAAAAGAAGCGATTGTCCTTTCATGGATTACCAAACTGGTTAAAAGACAGGAAACAGAGAGTAGGATTAAAAGGTCAATTTTCTTAGTGGAAAAGGGTAAATAGTGGAATGCCTCAGGGATCTGTACTTGGACTGGTGCTTTTCAATATATTTATAAATTATCTGGAAAGGAATACAATGAGTGGGGTAATCAGATTTGCAGATGATACAAAATTATTCAAAGTAGTTAAATTTCCATAGGTTTGTGATAAATTGCAGGTGGTCTTTGCAAGGCTGGAAAATTGGGCATCCAAATGGCAGATTGAAATGTAATGTGGCCAAGTGCAATGTGTTGCATATAGGAGAAAGAAATAACCCTTGCTGTAGTTACACGATGTTAGGTTCCATATTAGGAGCTACCACCCAGGAAAAAGATCTAGGCATCATAGTGGAAAATACATTGAAATCGCTGGCTCAGTGTGCTGCAGCAGTCAAAAAAGCAAATAGAATGTTAGGAATTATTAGGAAGGGAATGGGTAATAAAAAGGAAATTGTCATAATGCCTCTGTATCACTCCATGGTGAGACTGCACCTTGAATACTGTGTACAATTCTGGTCGCTGCATCTCAAAAATGATATAGTTGCACTGGAGAAGGTACAGAGAAGGGCAACCAAAATGATAAAGGGGATGGAAACAGCTTCCCCTATGAGGAAAGGCTGAAGAGGTTAGGGCTATTCAGCTTGGAGAAGAGACAATTGAGGGAGGATTTGATAAGAGGTCTATAAAAATCATGAGCATTATAGAACAGGTAAATGTGAATCGGTTATTTACTCTTTTGGATAAAGAAGGACTAGGGGGCACTCCATGAATTTAGCAAGTAGGCACATTTAAAACTAATTGGAGAAAATTCTTTTTCACTCAATGCACAATTTAAACTCTGGAATTGTTGCCAGAGGATGTGGTTAGTGCAGTTAGTGTAGCTGGGTTTAAAAAAGGTTTGAATACATTTTTGGAAAAGTCCCTTAACTACTACTAATTAACTTGACTTCAGGAATAGCCACTGCTATTACTGGCATTAGAATATTGGGATCTACTAATGTCTTGGGTATTTGCTAGGTACTTGTAACCTGGATTGACCATTGTTGGAAACAGGATGCTCAGCTTGACGACCCTTTGTCTGACCCAGTATGGCAATTTCTTATGTTCTTAGTCTCCCATTTCCAGCCTCTGTACTCATCCTTTATCTAACCTTCAACTACTATTCCCTCTGCCTCAAATTTTCCTCCTCCATCTTCCATTCTCTTCCTCCCTACCCAGCCACCTCCGACCCATTTCCACCTTCTCTACCCCTTCACAGATCCATCTCCTTCCAGTACTTCTCAATCCCTTCTCAGCCCACCAGGCCCTTCACACCATACCTTGACCTTCCTCACTCTTCAGCCCCATTCTCTTACACCACAACTTACACCTCCCAACACATATCACCCCACCCAATTGCTAAGTCCTTATTCTTTCCACACATCCCTGCTCTCCCAAATCCCCCAAAGTCGTCATATTCTGACCCCACTCCCAGCCAATCTCTGAGTGCCTGCTCTCCTTACATATCCTCAAGTTTCCACTCTCTCCCCACACCCAAACTACTTTTCCCCCCATTTCATCCAATCTGGGAGTCCCCATTTTCTTCTCTTTCCTCCCTACCCACCTAACCGGCAAATCTATGAGTTTTATTTTACTTATTTTATTTTTATTTAGCTATATTTTCTTTTCAATTAGAATGTTATCTTCTCCCTCCCTAAGTCTTCACTCTCTCTGACACCCAATCCGGGAGTCCATGCTCTTTCCACTCAATCTAGGAAGCCCCACTCTTTCCTCCCTCTCTCCCACCCACCAAATGTGAGAATCCTCGCTCCCATCTCCCCCTTCCCAAAGACATTCTCTCCTGAATCCCTGGTTCTTCCCTGGACTTGTACGTTTGTTTCTGAGTCTGCCCATGCATATCCTTCACCTCTCTCCCTCCATGCCTGGCCTGCTTGCAATCCAGCCACTCCTTTTTTCATGGTGCCGATGTCTCTTCTGTGTCAGCATGGTAAAATGTTTCGCGGTGTGAACTGTGTGCCTGTTTATCTATGGAGCCCCTGGCGGTTCAAGCAGCGAATCATTTTACTGCACCGGCACAGAAGAGACATCATCACTGCGAAAGGAGGAGCAGCTGAACTGCAAGCAAGCTGGGCAGTGAAGAGGAAGAGGAGGGGGAGAAAAAGGCAGACAGAGGCAGTCTTATATACCAACTTAAAGGTCTGGGGGGAGGAAGGAGAAGAGAACTGGGACTCAGGGCACTGCTAAAGAGACTTGGGGCATGTAAAGAGCCCCATAACTTGTGATGGAAAGTGGTGAAGAGGCAATGAAACACTTTTTGATGTGTCACATAAGAAGTCATTATTCTTGTTCTCCTAATTTTTTTGATTTTTTTTTTTATAATTACTAACAAAAATAGCATGATACTTCGGCTTTAATTTTTACTAGACAGACAGATGCCACAGAGGGAGCAAGAATAGACAGGAATGCTGTATTAACAGAAAGAACTGGGTCACAAGGTTACAGAAGCATATTCAGAATGGACACAAGATGATGCTGATACTTCAGCTAACAGTAAGCCCCGAGATAACATTTGCATACGAAGCACTTATCATGGAGAGCAAGAGCAAATTAAGATATGGCCATTCAGATTAATTGTTTATAGTAGAAAGCCAATTATCGAAATTTTGATAATTATGTAACCTAGTTTAGGGGTGGAAAGAAGCAAGTATAAAATCCTATATAACATCTTATGAGTGAAATCATTTGAGAGAGAGTTTTATCTGGTGCTTTGTGTAGCACTCTGCCAGTCTCTCTCTCCATAAGACATTACTGCAATTACATGAAAAGCTTTTCTCCACTGCTGTTGGCTCTAAGCATCTATTTCAGAGAAGCACAACATTCCTGCTTACAATCTGATCCTCCCAAAATGTACCTAACCTACAATACTGTAATCTGCTTTGAACAGCCATGAAAATTAAATAGAAATATTAAATTATTTGGAGAGATTATCCAAGCATCTTTTAATTATTCTCACTAATCATGGGTAACTTAGGAGTAAACCTGTTTCTCACATTCACTTCTCTTGCTGGCAGGCTCACTGAATGACTGATACACTTCTCTAACTTCTCCAAAAGCACAAAGGTATGAGTTATGTGAGATGTAAATAAACTGAGAATGGAATATTTCCTCCAGCCAATCCACAGAGTGATGTACAGGACATTTGACAATTGACGCCTATGAGAGTTTGCCTCAAAAACAGAGATTTAAAAAAAACAGCGAAAAATACATTTTTAAATCATTTTAATTCCATTTCTAAACAGAGGATAACTTTCAAACAACTCTGCGTGGCAGCATATAAGCAAAAATATGGCCACATGCAGATCTAGGATAGAATTTTATAACCCGTGTGCATGATATACAAGCATATTTATAATGGGCCGGATTTTATAAATTAGCGCGAGCGCGAACAAGAGTACGCGGGATTTTAATAGATACGCCCGTAGCCGCGCGTATCCATTAAAATCTGGGGTCGGCACGTCAAGGCTGCCCAAAATCGGCAGCCTGCACGCGCCGACCCCAGATTTTAATGGATACGCCCGTAGCCGCGCGTATCCATTAAAATCTGGGGTCGGCGCGCGCAAGGCTGCCCAAAATCGGCAGCCTGCGCGCGCCGAACCGCGCAACCTGCCTCCGTTCCCTCCGAGGCCGCTCCAAAATCGGAGCGGCCTCAGAGGGAACTTTCCTTCCACCCCCCCCGCACCTTCCCTTCCCTTATCTAAACCCCCCCCCTACCTTTGTTGGCAAAGTTACGCCTGCTTCTTGTGCGCGCCGGCCGGCTGCCCCACTCCATGTTCCGGTCCCGGGGGTTGGTCCGGAGGCCGCGGCCACGCCCCTGGGCCGAAACCACGCCCCGCGGCACCGCCCCCAAAACGCCGCGACATGCCCCCCCGACACGCCCCTCCATGCAAGCCCTGGGACTTATGCGCGTCCCGGGGCCTGCTCGGCGCACGCAGGGGAGGTTTGGGGTAGGTTTTCGGGGGGGTACGCGTGTATCCTACACACGTACCCTTTTGAAAATCTACCTGCAAATGCATATTCCTACCCCATAATATACACACATATGTATGCTTACATGCAAATACATTCAATACATAGAAAGCGAGTACTTCAATGTACTGAATGCGCATGTTTTTCCTACCTATATAAAAATATGTATGTGCATATTTTACGCATGAAAATAAAGAACTTATGTAAAACCTG
This sequence comes from Rhinatrema bivittatum, assembly GCF_901001135.1. NCBI lineage: Eukaryota > Metazoa > Chordata > Amphibia > Gymnophiona > Rhinatrematidae > Rhinatrema > Rhinatrema bivittatum. Next base: position 424,604,485 of record NC_042615.1, on the reverse strand, counting down.
ATTTACACGAGTAAGTTAGTCTATTTTAAAACATGCCCACGTAATTGAAATTACCAATTTTAACAATTACTCCATCAGTTTGCCCAGTCTTCCTCCAGGTCATTGAGACCCTCCTGGTTCTTCAGCCTGAATTCCACCCAATTCACCCAGACCTCCCACCAAGTCAATAGTACACAATAACCGATATCAATTATCCAAGACAGTTATCAGATGTAAAATTACTCAAGTTGCCAAATGAATGTGCATGTCTTTTAAAATGTGAAACTGATGGCCCCCATCTCGGAATGCCCTTAGACTGCCCCATTTTTAAGCACGCTTATATGCGTGTGAAATGTAAAGTATGCGCATACTTTTGACTTTTATAAAATATGGACTGCGCAAGTATAGACTACTTATGAGTGTATTTTGCTAATTTTTACATGTGTAATTCTTTGAAAATTACCTTCTAAGTTTTCTTAGTGTTAAATTCTACTGCAATCCTTGGCTGTATCTTCATTCATATACATTATTCATTCGCTGTGTGAAATTTAAATTACAGTTCACAGACAAATCATTTCTTCTCTCACATCAGGAAAATGTTAAGTCAGTTCTATATACTCATTGCCCCCAGTTTCCAATGGCAAATATTTGAAGATTCTGTGGCAAGAATTAATTTCTGTAGCACATTTGCATCATTTTGTTTACATTTGCATATTAATTAAGGTAGTTTTTTATTTTACTTTATAAAGTCTTTTTTTGACATTTCTATGTCCAGTTATGGCTCTTTATTAGAGGAAAAGGGATTATAGCGATTGGTGCTGGAGGGTTAGGAGAAGGTGAAAGGAGCTAGAGATGGGGAGAGAGAGGATCTCAGAAGCAGGAAATGAAAAAGGGATCTCAGGTAGTTAGAGAGAGTAGGGATGGAGGAGAATAAAGACAGAAGCAAGACAGGGAAAGGTAATGAGAAGAGGGGAGGGATCAAGGAGGGGGGGGGGGGTGGGGGATCTAGGCTCAGGAGAGGAAGGAATGATCCACTCGCACCATTCCCCCAGACATCAATTCTCTCACTCATACCTCACACACACCCCTCCAATCCTCACAGTTACCGCTCCAAACACATCTCTCCAGTCTCCTCATTCACAAGAGCACAGCCTTCTGAGCTCCTCATGTTCACTAACCCTTCTGCATCCCCTCTAATCCCCTTGCTCACTCCCATCCAATCTCCTTCTCACTCATGCTCGCTGTCCCTGCAACTCCTCAGATCCCCTCACTCTCACCCACCCCTCCAATCTCCCCCGTAGCCCTCATTTACACTCCCTCTCTTCACAGCCCCTCACCCAAAAATAAAGAGCCACTTAGGTTTTATTCATTTATTTATTTTGCAGGCTGAGATTTTAATTGGTCTGTGCAAGTCTTCTCCACAGTTTCAAAAAATAAAAGAAAAACAGATGGATCAAGACTCCTGCCAGCGAGACACTGATTCTCTCTGGTCTGTAGCTAACCAGGTGTGAGGGTGAGGGGTGGTGTCTGGTCGAGGAGAGAGTCTGCCACTTTCTTCGACGATTATATCCCTCTGCTGATTGGATGGCAGAGGAGAGGAGTAGCAGAGGAGTGGCTACGTTTCCTACCTGTGCTGCCTGGACTCCTGCTTTTAACTACAAACCTATGTTTCTTCACAGATAAAAGCAGTAATCCGGGCCTAAGTGACAAAGGAAGAAGACATGGCCCGACGTGCAGCCGCTACTCTCCTCCTCCTGCTGCCTGATCTGCCGAGTGGCCTGGATCTGGGGGTGCAGGAGAATCAATCAGTGGAGGGGGGAGGGAGTTATTGCATCCCTGCTTTGTTTTCCCCGATCTGGCTCGACACCCAGTCTCCCATGGCAGTTCTGTAGGAACTGGCCAGTTTTGCAGGAAGGAGTGGATTTTATTGCTCTTTCCACAGCTGTGGAATCATGGGAGAGCAGGGGTCCTTATTATACTATATATTCTACAAACATTACAATAACTCCTGCCCTTCCTCTCAACCAGGAGTTGCATCTACAGGTGACCTTTATCCTCAGCACAGACCCAAAAGGCACCAGGAAAGTGCACAGAAAAGCAGTAAAAACTGCTTTTCTGTGCACCCTCCTACTTAATATCATGGCGATATTAAGTCAGAGGTCCCGAAGGTTGTAAAAAGTAAAAAAAAAAAAAAAAAGAAGAAAAAAAAATTTAAATTGGGCCGGCGGCTGTCAGGCCGAAAACCGGACACTCAATTTTGCTGGTGTCCGGTTTCCGAGCCCATGGCTGTCAGCGGGCTCGAGAACCGACGCCGGCAAAATTGAGCGTCGGCTGTCAAACCTGCTGACAGCCGCTGCTCTGGGTCAAAAGGAGGCGCTAGGGAAGCGCTAGTGTCCCTAGTGCCTCCTTATCCCCGTTTCTACCGCACCACCTAATTTGAATACTGCATCGCACACACTGGCGAAGGGCCGGTGCGCACGCTGGGAGAGCAGGCGTTCATCCGCTCTCCCGCGGACTTTACTGAATCGGCCTGTGAGGGAGTAATGGTTTGGGTAAACAAAGTAATGGTTTGGGTAAACAAAGGCAAAAAGGAGGAGAGTAACAAAAACCTTCAGCATTACTGACTGACAGCTGCAGACTGAGCTGGGGATAGGGAGAAATTAGAGAGAGTTAGGCTGAGACAGAGGAAAGAGGGTAAAAACAAAAAGCAGAGCAGGAGAGGAGAATCTGAAGCATCAAGAGACTGAGACGGAGGAAAGAAGAGGAGGAAGAAATGAAAGAAAGGAAAATGAGAAAGTTGGAACAGAAAAAGAGGAATGAGAGACCTGAGATGGCAAAGACCAAGAAAAGAAGGAATAAACAGGGAAAGCATAACGAATGCCAGGGACATGAAAAGGTTGGAAAAGGATTTATTTTACTTTTGGTTATAAATGTGTGTTCCCTGTGTGCTAATTAAATTGACTCAACATGTATTTTGGCTCTTAAGGCAAGCCAAGTTCATTGGCTCGGTTCTGGCTTGGCCCACGTCTGTTTTCTAGTTCCCAAAGCTTGCGCTGTTAAAACATTTGTCAGGCTTAACAAATGTATCATTGCTACCCATGACTTAACTTTGGAGAAAGTCAAAGATTATCCCTCAAGCAAGCCTGCTACCTCACCGGCAGAGATAAACACGCCTCCTCCCATCTCTCCCCTGCATCCCCTTCCTGCATGAAATGCCGCAGAGCGCGCTATGTCTGTCCCATTTCCAAACAAGGATCACATTCACTCTAACAGGGAGAAGCAGAACAAAGAGAGGAGTCATGTGTGCGTCCAAAAGCAGTAGCTTGCTGAATGAAACTATATTTAGGCTTTAATAAAAAACAAAAAAAAAAATTCCAGAAATCCAACAGCTGTGCAGCAGGCTGTCATATAAGAGCTGATCTGCCCAGTACTGTTGAATAGTGAAACAGCCCCATGGTAGGTGTTAAATGAGCACAGGGTTGCACTGGATTTCTTTGGAGATGGCCCATATCAGTAACCTCCTCCCAACCCCCACACATGCACAAATCTTCACTTTCTATAGGATTATCCCGAGATCAGCAAAATCTGTGGTTAGCAATAACACATCCTAGTTATTTAGAGAAGTTTAGTAGAGAGAATACGCACAGTACGAAATCACTAGGCCTAACATTTTAAGGAGATTAACCCAAGGTGTGGCACGACCATTCATTAATGAATTGTCATGGTGATTTCTAACAGGCCGATACAGTACAGTGCGTTCCGGCGGAGCGCACTGTTAACCCGCGTTTGGACGCGCTAGCTTTACCCCTTATTCAGTAAGGGGTAATAGCGCTCTCCCGCAAACTTTACTGTATCGGCCTGTAAGAGCAGTGGCTCTCATATCTGGGCCTTCAGGTTGCCTTAAAACAGCAACACCTACCAATAGCAGAACTCAAATTTACTTCAACAGCCTTTACTATACAAAGGGACTTGCCTTTTATGTCCATTTTGGGGAGGTTGGCTTTATGTTATTCAAGATCCAGTAAGTCCTTCTCAAGGGAGAATCCCAAAGCAGAGTTTAAAATCACTCCCAGCCATTCTTCAGCCCATCTCTAATCATTTGAATAGAGCGGATCCTAACAGAATCAGCCTGGGCTTTGCATTTTGGTGGTATTAGCTTTTTTTTTTTTTTTTTTTTTTTTACATCAGAGGACCAGTTTAACTCCACAGCAACTAGGTCTTTTCTAAAATGGGATCTTTATTAAAAAAAAAAAAAAAAAGGAGGAAAACCCTGTTAAATGGAATCTTCATCCTTGCTGCAGTAAGAGCTGACATTCTGTTGGTATCAATGTATTTTTTAAACTTTCTGTTTGTAAGGGATCTATCCATTAGAGCATGTTAGGGTTAAATGTGTGTGTTTCCTAATGTGCATCTACTAAAATGGCTTTACTACAGGTCAGATTACGAGGAGGAAAAGCCACCATTCAGTTAAGACCTGGTAAAGTGGTAGTAGTGAGGTAGCAAGGTCTCCCTCCTCTTCCCCGATATTGGGGAGGACACTGTGACTTTGGTGTGGGAGGATCTAACGATACACGGGTGGAGGTTAAGGCAAGGGGAGACAACTTGGCAGGAGAAATCTTGTGGCACTCAGGGTAGGGGGGTCCTTGACTGGGGAGTTGGACTCAGGGGTGAAGGCGGGTCTTGGTGACACTCTGTGGGGGTTACTTTACTTGGGGGAGAAGAGGGATCAGGTGCCACTGAATAGAGGAAAGACTTTTGACTGAAGAAGAGGGGAGTAGAAGGTAAATCTGGCAGTAAGCAGGAGAGGGAGGTCCTTCAGTCTGCGAAGTGAAGAATGGATGCAGAGAGCACCCACATTGCTGTCCCGCTCTTCTGGATTCCTTGTAGCCCATGCTAACTGGACCCAAATCTCTGGGTCAGTTAGCACAGATTACAAGGAACACCACAAATGCAGCTCAGTTTAAAATGGCCATTTTAATGCAACCACGCTCTGCATTTCATTAGCGTGGCTGGTACGGCACTAAACTGCAGTTTACTTGGGGACTTTAATGGACAGGACTCAAACAATTTTACTTTGCAATACTAATTGTGTTCAATATCATTATGAGCAGAAGGCTCTCCTGCTTTTATACGTCTTGTTTTATTGTTGAGTCTCCATCACTAGAAACTGAAAAATTCCTTAGAGATATTTCATATTAGAAACATAGAAGATGTCAAATGATAAAGGCCACTCGGTCCACCCATTCTGCTCATTTAGTGCCTGCCTACTGTTACTTGACATATAGTCTTCTCCCTATGTCTGCCATTAAGGTCTCCTTTTCCTTCTGTGCGATACATTTATTTATTTAAAATCTTTTCTATACCGTTGTTAAGGTGGGTACCGTCACAACGGTTTACAATAAGGCACAAAAGTAATGATACTAAACTCTGTCAGTTTACATAGGTGCCATAAGGTTCGGTAACATAGTTTGTAATCAATGTTAATTAATAAATGTGATAATTCATGTCCAAGTCGCTTTCTATCAGTTTTGAGTATAACACTAGTTTTATAATTGTAACTTTTCCTTAGTGATGAGCTATCTATTAAAAACTATTAAAATCTACACACTTATTGATTACTGTAGTATGTGTGGGGTATTCAATTGTTCGTACCTTGCACTGCCCTGGCTTGAATTCTGCCACAGTTTTGGATATTACCATTTCTTTTGAAAGTCTGTTCCAGATGTCCATCACCCTCACACTGAATGACTGTTTTCTTGTCTTCCTTTTGTGCTTCCCTCCCTTCAGCTTCATTTGATATCCCCTTGGTCTTTTATGGAAAATGATACCCCTTCTGACAGTTTGAGGTTTGCTCACATTCAGTATTATTATAATTATTATACTGCAATCACTGTCTGTACACTGCAACCAGGCACAGGGTCAATTCTACTAGTAAGGAAGCATTTGTTTCTCCTCAGTGTAAACCTTGTAGGGGCATGAAGCGAATCTAAAAAACAGAGAATATCCATATTCCAAAATGAACGTATACAGAGTAAAAGATTTCTGGTAATAACAGCTCACCATGCACTAAATCCTGAGGCCTGCTTGGATCTTTCCAATGCATCATAACATAACTATTAAGGGGCACACAATGTCTTTTTGGAAAATAATTAAACAAAAGTAACTGTTTCAAGCAGCCTCCGATCTCCATAAAAACTACAGCTTCTCCAGAAATAGCTAGAAGTAGTTCCACTAGTATTTGTTCTTTTTTTAGTTTTAATTAATTTTGTGTTTCAAGCCAAAGATAATACATTTCAGCCAGGACATATCCGCCTTGATTGAAAAAAATATTTTTACAGATCTGTTCTTCTAACGTTGGTTCACTTATCTTTTTAACAATGCTCTAACTGTACGAGATGTGTTTATTTCAGTGCTGCCAAGTGAGCCAGGATCCACAGAGAGGCTTTTCAACAGGTCCTGGCCTTTCTGACATCCTTTCATGCAATGCTGATTTCAAACAGAGGAAGCAAGACTACAGATACCACAATGCATTGGGATGCGAGAACAAAGCCCAAGACTGGCCCAGAAGTCTCCCTCCGGAAACGGGGGGGGGGGGGGGGGGGGGGGGGGGGGTGTCACTTGACAGTTCTGCTCCATCGTGGTCAGAATGAGGCCTCTCTCTTCCTGTCGCAGGCTCCACGCCTCATGAGGATTCATGAATGTTCAGGACAATGGAACAAAGCCAAGTCATACCATGTTTCAAGATTCCCAAGGGGGAAAGCACTCTGAGGGGAACGACCATATGCCAGAGCTACTAGAAAACATAAATAAAACCCAGAGAACCACATCCATTAAAACTACTATTCAATAAATGTAAACAAAATAGAAAAAGAATTACGTATGGACTTTTTTTTTTCACACACTTTGTAATGGTACAGCCCAAACTGTAACTGTCTTCTGACCTCTTCCCTTAATGCAAACGTCTATGACTGCAGCAACGTGACATCACAGCGACAGAGCCCCTGAGAGAGAGGCTGTGGAAGTTTAAGCCATGGAGGAAACCGATTGGCTAACAAGGCCAGCCTGTTTTAGCCCATTAAAAGGTTCTTAATTGAAAAGTGACCAGCATGTTGTGTAACATGAGAAAGCATGTATTATTATTATTATTATTTATATTCCACCTTTCAGGCACATCAAAGCCGATTATGTTCAGGGACTGTGGGTGAAAAACTCCAGGTAACTGGAAAACATAAAGGCTCTTGGTGCTGTGCCCAAAAGAGACTGGTTCCAATTGGCTTGGAAGCCACAAAGGAGGATGAGAAAAACGGTCAGGCCAAAAGGAAAATAAAAACCACTAAATAGCAGAGGTGAATGCCCTCCGCTGGACAGATATGGCTGAAATTTGGCAGCAGGGCTGGCATATCAGTAGCATGCCCGTCTAACAAATTTCAGCCGAAGCCGTCCAAGGAGATGGACCCTGATACACATGTACAGAGAAATGAACTGAGTATCAACCATAGGCGCTGTCTTTTACTGAAAGGCACCTGAACAGGAATGTAGGCTGTTGATCCACTTGATGGAAGGCTCCTGGGCCTGTGCTGTTTGATGGGATGGGGATGTTACAACTGTGCTCTCTCTCAAACTGTTTTGTAGATATAGCTGAGCTAGCTTTGGGATATTCTTTTATATTTGTGTAGTGCTCTTTTTACCTTTCATGGAGGAACAGCCAGGACACTAACGATTAATAATGCTGAGACTCCAACCAAACCTTGGCTGCCAATGATTGATGCTGAGACTCCTGGAGAGAATCATAACATGACTGCTTCAGCTGTCTCACTGCACTATGTTAACTGTACTATGCTTCAGAAATGACTCTAAGAGCCAATGGGTGAAAAAGCAAGATTTTTCTAGTTAGCCTGGGCTTTTTGGTAACAAAGCAGTTAGAGAGAGAGAAGAGCAGGCTGGCTCTGTCTCAGCTGAAAAAAAATCTGTTAATCTTTGCAAGGATTACTGGCAGTGAATCTCCTGCTTAGGTTGCACTGCTAAAATAAACAGGGTAAGATGAGCTTAGAAAGAATTACTGCGCCCCTGCAGTGGTCTGCTGAAAGCTGCTGCCGGATTGCTGCATTTCTGGATAGAAGAGCTAGGATAAAAGCTCCAGGAGGGCAGATCAGAAAGTTATCCAGTAGTCCCTGGGAGCGTGCATATACTTCGGACGCACACAGGAGATAGACATTGGGCACTGGCTCTATGCTGATTTCTGAGCTGTTGCTTCATTATTGTGGCATTTACCATTACTTAAAAAATAGTTATTCATCTGCATTACTTGTAAACCCATGGATTAGAAGTAAATTTAGTTCTATGTGGTTTAAATGTTAACCTTTGAATCCCTGGTCCCATCACCGCACCCTAGAGGTAGAAGGGCATCATCTTGTGCTCATCACAGTCGACTCTGCATTATGCTCCAATATTGTCCGTCTCCCTTAGAAAGTCAAGGGCACTTCATGTAGCTGCTAACTTCCATATGGTTAAGAAGCATTAAGCATTGCAGTGCACCACGACAATTTATTTATTTGTGCATAAGCGGAGTTTCTTACCTTTAACAGGTGCTCTCCAAAGACAGCAGGATTTCAGTCCTCACACATGGGTGACATCATCGGATAGAGCCTGGCATGGAAAACTTATGTCAAAGTTTCTAGAACTTTGACTGAGCCTTTCTGAGCATGCTTGCATGCATACCACGCATCCATACAGGGTCCCCTCAGTCTTTTAACACAGAATTGAGGAACAAAAAATTAAAATAAGAACAAAACCCACAAAGTGGAAACCCAACTCCGCAGGGTGGTGGGCAGGTTTTCGTGAGGAATGACATCCTGCTGTCCTTAGAGAACACCTGTTACAGGAAAGCAACTCTGCTTTCTCAGAGAACAAGCAGGATGGCACTCCTGACACACGGGTGAATCCCGAGCTACAAGCTGTCCCCCAACATAAAAAGGGGACCAACAAAACACCAAAAATAAGCACCAACGGGCACAACAGTAACTTGTTTTGTTGGTGACAAAGAGAGGCAGCCTGAACAGAAAGAATGGGCCCTAAGTGGGAACAGAGTTAGGTTCTACACCTCAAACAAGTTTCGAAGGACCATTTGGCTAAACCTACTGTCAGATCGACTATCCCTATCCAAACAGTGATGTGATGTGAATGAGTGGATTGAACTCTAATTCGCAGCTCGGCAGATCTCCACGGGGACTGCTTGCAAGAAAGGCCACTTACACTGCCAAGGCTCTGATATAGTGAGCCCAGACATGGCTCCCAAGATTATAAATTATTTAAAGGAATGTCAAAAACATGGCTTTTTAAACAAGCGTTTTGCAATGTGAACGGAGACATCAACCATTTCTATAAGATACAAATTTGAAACTTTTAGAACATTTTAGGATCTCCTTGCAGTGAACTTCATTTATCACTATTTTTTGTCGCCTCCCACTCAACCAATTTGTAAGCCAGTCAGTCACTTTAGGGCACATACTAAGAGCACTCAATTTATGTATAAGTTGCCTATGTAGTACAGTGTCAAAGGCTTTACTAAAATCCAAGCACACTACATCTACCACTCTCCCTTGATCCAACTCTCTGGTTACCCAAAAAATTGATCAGATTCATCCCACAAGACTTACCATTGGTAAAACCATGCCACCTCATATCTTGTAATCCAGTGGATTCCAGAAACTGCACTTTTTTTTTAGCAGTATTATCATTAATTTATTCACTAGAGGTCAGCCTAACTGGCCTCTAGTTCCCAGCCTCTTCTTTACTTCTAATTTTATGCAGAGAAAAGCATATCTGCCTGTCTCAAATCCTTCAGAACTACTGCAGACTCTAAAGCAGCATTGATGAGGTCAGCCAGCAGAGCTGCCAGGACTTCTCAATACCCTCTTATATATCCCAACCAGCCCCATCACTTTAAGTTTAGTTACTAATTCACAATCTCAATTCTGAAAAAATGATTGAGGTTTACCTGCAGTTCCAATCCTATTTTAAACTATTAATATTCTCTCAGTTCCTTTTTTGTGTTCTCACTTTTTTTTTCAGTTTAAATTCCCTTTTTTCTCTTTTACTTTTAAAGTGGATATTTTAATTGCTTTTCCTTCTCTTTATGCTTTCTTCTGCTTCCTTTTTCTCTTCGTCTCTTCAGATTCTTCTTACCTGTTGCCTTTCTCCATCTCTCCTCCTTTCTCCCCTATTTTTCATATGCTCTCTTTCATTCCTCTCCTGTATATCCCCCCACCCATGAAATTCAGAGTCCTTTCTCTATTAACACCATCCCTGGTCCTCTCTCCTTCCCGCCTCTCCTTCCACTCAGCACTCTACACACCCTGGGGTCCTTTCTACCTCAGTCCCTATCTCCAGTCCTCTCTCAGTCCCTAGTCCATTCTCTCTCCCCTTTCCTCCATCCTGGGTCCTTCTCCCCTCCCCTTAATCCCCATGTCCCCTCTCTCTCTCTCTGGGACCCCCTCCCAGTTTAATCTTTTCTCTCACTTCCCGGAATATTCTCCCCACATTCCTTTCCTTGATACCCAGAAAGCTCTTCCCACATCTCCCTTCCCAACCATGGAAAGTTCTCCTCACATTCTCCTCCTATCCCTGGAAAGTTCTCTCCATGTCTCCATCCCAACCCTAGAAGATTCTTCCTTTGTTTTCATCTCACCCTTAAGAAGGCTCTCCCTGCATTCTCCTCCTTCCCCTGAAAAGTTTTCCCACATTCCTGCCCCAAAAATGCTGTCACACATCCCCATCCCCAGGTCCTCCTAATTCTCCCTGCTCTATGATCCCCAGTGCAGTCTGACCTCCTCCCAATCACCCTCACTCAGCAGAAGAAACAGCACTAAACAGTGTCAACTTCCTGCATCGTGTGGGTCCTGTCTAATGGATTCAGCCATGTGGATCCCATAGACAGTTTTCCCTCATACTCGGGCCGATATCGCAAGGATGCGTAAGAAACAGTGCGGCAGTGCCGGGCGCCCGCTCGTTTGCTGCGTGCATATTTTGGTTCACATACCACTCGATTCAGTATTCAAATTAGACGCAAATCCAAGCGGCGTCCAAAGCACATCAATGAAGTGGGAGGCGTTCGCAATCCATTTTACTGTATAGAGCGGTATGCAGCACCTATACAGTAACCAGGGTGTGCTGGTACCTATCATTCGCAATGTCATTCGAAATGTCATTCCACCAGGTAAGTGGATGGTTCTTTTCTACAGACCCCGCTGCCTTGAGCGCCCGGCCGGATGTCCAAGCCGCGACCTTGGACATCCGGCGGGTGCTCAAGGCAGCGGGGCCTCCTATCATGGACGCCCGGATACAGGCGGCAAGATCCATGAACAGACGCCGCAACCTTGGATGTCTGAGGTCGCGGCTTCTGTTCATGGACCTTCCCACCTGTAGGCCCTGCTGCCTTAAACACCCGGCCGGACGTCCAAGCCGCAGCATCCAAGCAGGAGGAAGGCTCCTTATAGGCGTCCGTATCTGCATCCATGTCTCCGCTGGATCCCGGAGCCTCAGGATGCCTAGCGAACGCCTATCTCTCTGGTGTCCGTAGAGGCATCCATGTCTGGAGCCTCAGAGACGCCCAGAGATGGATGGTACAGTTGAACCAAAACAGAACACATACCTCCTCCAATCTTGCTGCTGGGTTCTCCGGTCTTGCTGCTGGTTTCTCTGGTCGGATGGGTTCCCCTTGCTGCTGGGCTCCCCTGTTCGCCTCTCCAATCTGCCGAGCATTTCGAGCATTTCTCAATCGAGCATTTCTCGTTCTGCTTCTCAACCGAATGAAAAATATCGCCAGAGCCAGTATATACATGTTGTCCATGGCGCTGTCCGGTACGAAGCTGACTGAACACCACACTAACGCCAGGGATAGGGTAGACGGTAAATATTCAGGTTAATGACGCGGTAAATAAGCTGGTTAACAGGGCGATAATTTGGGCACACGTTACTGTATCGGAGGGAATAGCTAGTCCGATCATTAACATGTCATATACATGCGGCGGGCAGAAAGGGATACGCGTCCTTTTCGGCAAGTGGTAAGGACTCGTAAAAGCCGATACTGAATCGCGGGTACGCCTTACACGTCCAAAACGGGTTAAAAACTGAGTAACCACGGCCGCGCTTTACTGTATCAGGCCGACTGTGAGGCTGGCCCCTCGTAGCAGAGGAAGCTGATGTTGCGTTAGGCACTACTCCTGCGGGTTCTGCGATGCTTAGACTCCATGGACAAGCTTAGTTGTGTGATGTAACTCCCTTGGAGCTGCTGCCCTGTGCAAGTGCACAGTGAGTGGGTCATGCCAGCCATGGATTAACAAGTGGTTTGCATGGAGAAGTGATAATTTGTGTGCACATGTTTTGTGTGCCTAAACTCCTTGTTAAATCAGGAGTAAAGCTGTATGCATAAAAATGTGCGCACGACTCCGAGTTAGCATTCGCTCAGCCAAACACATCTTTTCTTGTACCAATTGAGTTACACATAAGTTACAATTGGAAAGTAGCAGAAAACGGAAGTTTTCTGATTGGTCACTCTTATTTGCTGAAGAGCTAGGAAGAAAAATAAATATTCTTTTTCTATTACTTCCTAGGGTTTGAATTTTTAGCTAAAGAACACACAGGTCGATACAGTACAGTGAGCTCCGGTGGAGCGCACTGTTAACCCGCGATTGGATGCGCGTTTTTGATGCGCTAGGTTTACCCCTTATTCAGTAAGGGGAATAGCTCGTCGAAAACACGTGTCCAACCCCCCTGAACCTAATAGCTCCCGCAACATGCAAATGCATGTTGATGGCCTATTAGGTATTCCCGTGCGATTCAGTAAGTAAAATGTGCAGCCAAGCTGCACATTTTACTTTAAGAAATTAGCGCCTACCCAAAGGTAGGCAATTTCTCTCGGCACCGGGGAAGTGCACAGAAAAGCAGTAAAAACTGCTTTTCTGTGCACGCTTCGACTTAATACCATGGCGATATTAAGTCGGAGGTCCCGAAAGTTAAAAAAAGTAAAAAAAAAAAAAGAAAAAAGAAAAAAAAATTTTGAAGTAGGCCCGCGGCTCGAAAACTGGACATTCAATTTTGTCGGCGTCCAGTTTCCGAACCCGTGGCTGTCAGCGGGCTCGAGAACAGACACCGGCAAAATTGAGCGTCGGCTGTCAAACTCGCATATGTAGGCTTCCCCTGGAAGTATAGTTATTCACTCACTAGTTATTACCAATGTAATGCTACAAGCAGCTGGGATCACAGAGAACAGCGATCCCGGCACAGAGGAGCCAATTTTGGAGGTAACGGGAGGGGTGGAAGAGTTTCAGCCAGGGGTGGGGGAGGGACAATTAAAAATATTTCTAACAAAGAAGGGGAGAGGCCCATGCCGGCGGTGATTGTCAGATAAAACATTTCAAATTTTAAAGGTTTGGGCCAGTTTGTGGGGACCTCCAAGGGGGGAAGGGCATTGGGGAGATGGGTTTCAGGCCAGGAGGCCCATGACTTTTTTTTTTCTAAGAGGCGTTAATTACTTGGATATCTGTGAAGATTTCCGAGTAAATACAAGTTATCCAGCAACGTGAGGTCAGATAACTTTAGGCCTAACTGGCTATATTCAATCACTGGCCAGTCAGGGTTGATGTTATCTGGTTATATGTAGCCAGATAGCTTTAAACAAGCCAGATTACTTGTCTATTAATCAGCTTACTGAATGTGGACCCCAGTATATACAAATTTATCTCATGCACATTCATTGTGGATATCCTGAAAATCTATCTGACTGTACGATTCTTAGAACAGGTTTGGAAAACTGTACAAGTATATGTATCTCTACTGAGAACCAACGAGGAAGAAGATAAAAGTCTGACTTGAATAACAATTGATAACTTGTGTGCGATCATGCTTCTCTGACTGTATGTTGGGATATATTCTTGCAATGTGGACAGGAATAATTGGGCAGACCAAATGGGGCAATTAGAGTTTATCTTCTGTCATCTACTAAATTACTGTCGGGCCAATACAGTAAAATTCACGCGCGCACAGGAGAGTATCCTGGGCGCTCTCCCGCTCTCCCGTGAATTTTACTGTATCGGCCCGACAGTAATTTAGTAGATGACAGAAGATAAACTCTAATTGCCCCATTTGGTCTGCCCAATTATTCCTGTCCACATTGCAAGAATATATCCCAACATACAGTCAGAGAAGCATGATCGCACACAAGTTATCAATTGTTATTCAAGTCAGACTTTTATCTTCTTCCTCGTTGGTTCTCAGTAGAGATACATATACTTGTACAGTTTTCCAAACCTGTTCTAAGAATCGTACAGTCAGATAGATTTTCAGGATATCCACAATGAATGTGCATGAGATAAATTTGTATATACTGGGGTCCACATTCAGTAAGCTGATTAATAGACAAGTAATCTGGCTTGTTTAAAGCTATCTGGCTACATATAACCAGATAACATCAACCCTGACTGGCCAGTGATTGAATATAGCCAGTTAGGCCTAAAGTTATCTGACCTCACGTTGCTGGATAACTTGTATTTACTCGGAAATCTTCACAGATATCCAAGTAATTAATGCCTCTTAGAAAAAAAAAAGTCATGGGCCTCCTGGCCTGAAACCCATCTCCCCAATGCCCTTCCCCCCTTGGAGGTTCCCACAAACTGGCCCAAACCTTTAAAATTTGAAATGTTTTATCTGACAATCACCGCCGGCATGGGCCTCTCCCCTTCTTTGTTAGAAATATTTTTAATTGTCCCTCCCCCACCCCTGGCTGAAACTCTTCCACCCCTCCCGTTACCTCCAAAACTGGCTCCTCTGTGCCGGGATCGCTGTTCTCTGTGATCCCAGCTGCTTGTAGCGTTACATTGGTAATAACTAGTGAGTGAATAACTATACTTCCAGGGGAAGCCTACATATGCCTGTATGTTGCAGGATAGAGACAACAATATTTTATAAAATGCATGTATATCATACACACAGATTACAAAATACTTTCGTAGATCTGTTCATAGCCATATATGTGCATATGTGCCATGCCACACAGTTGTTTAAAAAAGTCATCCTCTTTGTGAATATGATGCTTGCACAGTTAAGTTATGCTGTTCATCTAAGCCAAAAACTAAAAGGTCAGTTCTAAAGGACAACAGCTTCAATTGCCATAGTTGAATTTACCACAGTTGTTCAGCCAGTCGTGGATGCATGCACATAGACAGGTGTGTAAGGATACCTCTCTTTTCCCCTGTGTATGGTACTAAGTCTTCTCTGTCTTTCAGTTCTTTGGCCTGCTTTTCTAAGTGATCCAGCAAGTCATCCCGTTTAAATGGGCCAGTTGGTGTTTTTTTTGTTTGATCCTTCTGTCTTAATCCAGCAGGTAATAACGCATTCTAGGAAACAAAATACAAAGACACTGATATAAGTTCCAAGATTTCCTCAGTACACATCTGTGCAGACCGATTTCTGCACATATTTCTTTTTTTTTTTTTTTTTACACTATTTATTGAGATTGTCTGCTAGGATTTCACCTGCTATGCAGCCTCATCCTATCCAACTTTCTCCTGTGATGGTGCCTCCCCACCATCGGGGGCCTCTGAGGCTTCTGGCAAGCTCTGCTTTCGGCCACCAGAGCCAGCTCCTTAATGGCAACCTGACTCAGCCAGTATTGCAGCTTCCGCTCTACCAGGAGCCCTCAAGCGAGTTTAATCACCAGCCTTGCCAAGCACCTCATCAATGCCTGCACTACACTCAAGCTTCAGCCCTCTGTAACCCAGCCTTCCCACTTCCACTTGCCTTCTCATGGAGTCACTTTTGCCGCTTTGACCTGGCCTCTGTTTCCCTACCTTATGCCTTGTGGCCTTTGGGTCTTCTTACTCTTTGCCTTGTGGCCTATGAGCCTTCCTATTTCTACTATCTTGCTCTGTGGCCTACACGAGGTCTTACCTCACCTTGTGGCCTCCAGGCCTCTCATTGTACCTAGGGGCCTTCGGGCTCAAGCCTAGTGGCCTATATGCCTTCGGGCTTATATTTTCTGTTTGTATTACTCTTGTCTGCCTTGTCTGAGTCCTGCCCTAGTCTGCCTTGTTGGTCTTGTCGCACCCTGCCCAGTCCTGCCTGTTCCAGTATCCAGTCCAGCTCCCTGTTTGTTCCAGTATCTTGTCCACACTCCTGCCCTATTCTCGCCCAGTACTCTGCCTTGCCTGTATTGTTCCTTGGCTGTGTTCACCACCTGGCCTTGTCTCTGTCCATTGCAGCCCCAGTTCTTGCTCTGTGTCTAACTCCAGTACAAGGCCTTAACCTACTTCAGCCTGTACAAAGCCTTGAATCATCCAGTTCCTATACCCAGCTTTGCTCTGTAGTATTGATGCTGCAGAGATCTAATGGCCCCCAGAACCCAAGGGCTCAATCTGTGGAGAAGGGGGTCTGGCTAGGCGGAAGACCGGATCTAGTTCTGCTCAGCATCCAGCCTTGCAGTCCTGTACCGCTCCTCAGGTGATGTAGCTCCAGCAAGGAGATCCTGACATTGTCTTAGTTTATACAGTTTACATCACTTATCCTCAAGTTCAATCTTGCAAATATATGTTTTCAAGCATTTGCAAAAACTGAAAGGAATCCAAAATAAACGTATATCACTGCTGATCAACCAAAATAATCTACAAAAGATTTTTCCCTCATGCATAACCCAAGTACACAGCCATACCTCATACAATACAAGAGCAGATTTTCTCCTTACAAGATTCCTGAAGATTAACTGGGACAATCATTTGTCCCAAACTCCTTAAAAAACTTTCTACTTTTTCCTCTAATATTGTTTATAAGAAATATTCTTTTTTTTTTTGCTATTTTGAATTGCATCGATTCTCATTTTCTCTCTTGGAGCACAATTGCTTGAATGGGCAGTTTCCAATTATGAAATGTAGGAAACTCATCCCCTCTCTTTGCCAGGGCAATACATGCTAAATAATCCAAAATAAACAAACTTATTAGAACATCTGATCGTACAATTCAGTATTTTCTCCAAACAATCAAATATTTCCTATAAAAGGAGATTAACTCATGACAACCTGTAAACGTGAAACTTTTGTCATAAATGTACTTGGAGAATTTCTAGAGCACAAGGCAAAAAATTATGGCCTTTGCAAATTCTGCAATGTTCTGGCAAATAAAGAGAGGGAAATTTCACTGTTTTTCATTTGGTTCACAAAAAACAAAGAAAATATAACAGATGTGCCCTGGGGTTTGATCTTTTCTGAGTTTAAATAAAAGACAAACAAGGATTGACAGTGAGACTTATGTGAAAACAATTCCCCTCGATGTGCCCCCATAATACAAAAGCATCCAAGCCACCTGTGTGTCCATGTGGATAAGTCATGCAGGTGTAAGAGTTTAGGGCTAGGAATCAGAAAAAATGGGACAAGTTCAACTTCTTCCTGCCCCTAGGGTACACCAATTTGAGAGCAATTTTCAACGCGACTTCCATAGATAAAGGGCATTTTACCTGCATAGATGGGCTAATAACTACCCACCCTCTGTGCAACTAAAAGTGGGACAGCACGTGGACGCTTAGCCATCGCTGAGAGGGGACGTTCCCAGGGATGAAACATTGGGGTGAGCAGCCCTGGGAAGGGGGACATCAAGAAGAAATTGGCTTAAGGAACTCAAAATCCATGCATGAGTGTAAATACATGGAAGACTGCTAATCTGGGGGAGCTGAGATTGTAAAGTAAGTTGTGTATGGAAGTAGCAACTTTATATTTGATACGGGCAAAAACAGGTAACCAGTGGAGGTTTTGTAAGACAAGTGAAATATGATTTTGAATAAGGGTGCCAGTGAAGGCAGGTGGCAGAATTCTGAATTATTTGAAGTGCACAAAGAGAATTTTGTGGAAGCCCAGCATAAAGAGAATTGCAGTAATTGATAGATGGAAAAAGCAGAGCTACCCCTAATTGGCGATATTAAAAAGACAATCAAATAACTAATTGTGGATATTCAGTAAGAAGTTTAACCTGCTCAACATCCTGGGTAACTTATTCAGCTAAATTTAACAGAAAAGTTATCCGTCCTACATTTTGTGGAATATTGTCCTCAATATGTGCATGCTAATGCTTTTACTTATATATTTGTACTATATATCAATTGTTTATGACGGACTATTAATGTTTTATATGATCTTTGGACTGGCTTGCTGAAAAGGTAGTATATCAAACAAAAAGCTAAATGTTAAAAAACATAAAAACAAAAAGGAGGCAGAATTTTCTCAAGTATGCCACATAATGTATAGACTTCATTCTACATATCACTTCCCTTTTTTTAAACTATCATTTGAATAAGTTTATTTGGATTCTAAAACACAAGGGATGAATTTTCAAAGAATTATGCGCATAAAAGTTAGTATATATGTGTCTAAGTATCCTATACTTGCATAATCAGTATTTTACAAACATCAAAAGTACAAGCGTGCTTTAGGTTTTGAATGTTCATATACATGTGAAAAAAAAGGACGGTCTGGGGCAGGGACCACAGTTACACACATAAGTTGCTATTTTATAATAGATTTATACCCGTGCATTTGGCAACTTACTTGCATACATTTACACCTAATTATCTTGCGTAATAGATAACAGACTTGTTTATTGTGTACCATTGGCTGGGTGGGAGGTCTGAGTGAACTGGGGGAGTTCAGGCTGAAGAACCAGGAGGGTATCAATGACCTGGAGAAAGCAGAGTTGCTTACCTTATCAGGTGTTCTCCAAGGACAAGCAGGATGACAGTCCTTGGAAAACACCTGTGAATCCCTAACTCCAGAGGCTCCCCCCCAAACAAAAAAGGGGACCAAAAAACAGGTGCCAATGGACATAAAAGCAACAACATGGTGTTAGTAACAAAGTGGGACAAGCTTGAACATGAACAAAATGGCTCTAGGAGAGAATGAATTGGGTTCTAAACCTCAAAAAAGTTCCAAAGGGACAGACTGGCCAAACCTGTTGTCACATCGGCCATCCCAATCCAGACAATAATGAGATGAATGAGTGGATGTAATTCCACATCGCAGTTCTGCAGTTCTCTTCCATGGGGACTGCTTACATGTGGGCCACAGATGCTACCATGGCTCGAACAGAGTGAGCCTTGAGATGACCCCTAAGATGCATGCTCGCCTGGGTATAACAGAAGGAGATGCAGTCTGCCAACCAATTGGAGAGCATTTGCTTGGCAAGATACCCAGCCTGTTCCAATCAAAAGAAACAAAAAACTGGGTGGACTGTTTATGGGCTTCTGTCCGCTCCAGATAGAAAGCCAAAGCTCTTGCAGTCCAAACTGTGGAGGGCTTGTGTGTCTTTATGTGAAGGTGGTCTGGGAAAAAATGTTGGTAGGATGATGGACTGGTTAAGATGGAAGTCAGATATCATCTTAGGCAGGAACCACCTTGTCATGGAAAATTTAGTATAGGAAGGATAAGTCACTAAGGCCTGGAACTCACTGACCCTGCATGCTGACGTAATTGCCACCAAAAATATGACCTTCCAGATCAGGTACTTCAGGTCACAGGAGTGCAGCAGCTCAAAATGAGCTTTCATCAGTTGGGCCAGCACTACATTGAGGTCCCAGGACACAGCAGAAGGCCTTAGGTAAGGTTTCAACTGAAGCAGGCTCACATAAATTATACAACTATAGGTTGTAAGATATGGGTTTACCCTCACCATCATGATGATATGTGCCAATCGCACTCAGGTGAACCCTTATAGAGTTGGTTTTAAGATCAGCTTCTGAGAGGTATAGAAGATAAATAAGCTGTTTGAGTGTTGGGCAGGAGAAAGGATCTAAGTCCTTTTGCTCATACCACAAGGAGAACCTCCTCCACTTCAACCCATATGAATTTCTGGTAGAATGCTTTCTGGAAGCCATCAGGACATGAGACATTCTCTGAGGGATTAAGAGGTTGAAGAGTCAACCTCTCAACATCCAGGCTGTGAGCGACAGGGCCTGAAGGTTGGGATGATGCAACCTGCCCCAGACTTGTGTGATGAGATCTGGGGAAGTTTCCAGTCTGATCGGTTTCCAGATCAACATCTCCCATAAGAGTAGAAACCAGACCTGTCTTGGCCAATGAGGGACTATGAGAATCATAGTTGTCCTGTTCTTGTGAAACTTCAATGAAATCTTTGTTACCAGTGGAGCTGGAGGATACATGTATAGAAAATGCCTTTGCCAATATAGGGCAAAGGCATCTGAGGCTGGTCTGCCGTGATTCCTGTACAGGGAGCGAAACTGAGGAACCTTCCTTTCCAAAGCGCTGTGAATAGATCCCTGTCCAGGCTACCCCAGAGGCAAAAGATCTGATTCACCACACCCTGAGCCAGAGACCACTCGTGGAGCCTGAAGGCACAACTCAGCTTGTCCACTAATACATTCTCCATGCTGGCCAGATATATGGCTCTGAGCACCATCCTGTGGGACAGAGCCCATGACCAGATCTGAACCGCTTCCTAACACAGGAGGTACAATCCCAGGCCTCCCTGCTTCTTGGCATACCACACTGCAACTTGGTTGTTGGTCTATATGAGAACAATTTCGATGGACAGCCGATCTCTGAAAGCCCACAGAGCATACCTGATCACCCAATGCTCCAGGAAATTGATCTGACATCACTTTTCTTGGCAGACTACAAACCCTGGATGCAGAGCCCATCTACATGAGCTCCTCAGACCAGGGTGGACACATCCATTTTCAACGTAATTTGAACCCGGGAATTTTGGAAGGTAACCCCAATTCCAGATTGGAAATATCCTGCCACCAGGACAAAGAGTCCCCGAGGGCCTGAGAAATTTGGATGCAGTCTCTTTCGCCACTGGGAATTTAGGGTCCATTGGGTTCTCCTCATGTGCAGCTGTGCCAAGGGAGTGACATACACTGTGTCAACCTCATGGCCCAGCAACCTCATGTCCCAGGATGATACTTGCTGGCTCTTGAATCCTCGCCATGATAGTCATCAGGTTGATAGCCCATTGCTGGGGCAGGAAGGCTTTGACCTGAGCTGTATCTAGCAAGGCTTTGATAAAGTTCAATTGAGGTGATGGGCTGAGATGGGACTTGGGGTAGTTGATGACGAACCCTAGAAACTCCAGCACCCAAGACGTGCTTTTCACAGCCAATCATCCAGGTAGGGGAAAACAGACTCCCAGCCAGCACAAATGCGCCACCACCACAGCAAGGCATTTTGTGAAGACAAGTGTGGCAGATGCTAGCCCCCAACAGTAGTACACTGTATTGGAAGTGCCGCTTTCCCACCACAAATCGGAAATACTTCCAGTGACTGGGGAAGATATCGATATGGGTGTACACTTCCCTCAGGTCAGGAGAGCATAGCCAGTCCTCTTTTTGCAAGAAAGCGATTACGGTACACTCTGAAACCATTTTGAACCTATCCTTTTTAAGAAATTTGTTCAAAGTCCTTAGGTCTATGATGGGATGGAGGCCCCCTGTTTCTTTGGTATCAGAAAATATCAGGAGTAAAGTCTCCACCCTCTTTCCTCTGTTGGAATGGGTTTCACTGCTGTGGTCAATAAGAGGGAGAAGAGCTTCTCAAGTACCTTATGCTGGAGGGACTCACATGCTTGTTTTATATCCAAACTTATTCTCCCACAGCTTACCTGATGCAGTAATCAGCATCCAGCCCCCCTTTCTTTCCTAACTGGATTTTCTTTAGGCTAGAAGCTATGGCTTGAGAGCAATCAAGGTCCTCTCTTTCCCAATTTTCTGCCCTCTCCTCTATCTCTGCTCAAGTTTGTGCCACCACATCCCAGGAGCAGCTGGCTCCCTTGATCCCTTTTTTCTACAACACTGACAGCAGTTATAAATAGGCACACTGATTAGACATAGTAAAATGCTGGAATCACAATGTCTGTCTCAAATAAATCCGCTGGAATCCTGCAGACTATGTGAAGTTTGTTCCGTGTCATGCTGTTTGTGGATGTGGCAAACAGACAAGAACACAAAGGGACCCTCTCTGACAAGCTTTGGTACATGTCACACCATACACTGTACACTAGCTCAAACACACAAGCCAGAACAATAGCAGATCTCAGGACAATTAATATTAATATTTATATGTGCTTGGTTATGAAGGTAATGCAAGGAACATAAAATAATAATAATAAATAAAACAGTGTAACATATCCCTTATGAAAAGCTGCCAAGTCTGTGAAAGGGCATGGGGCACAGTGTATTTCTCAGTTAATCTGGCTTTTTTTTTTTTTTTTATCTGTGTCAGTTTGCTGAGTCTATTACTATGCTGTGTTGCTGAGGAGGAATCTCTCTCTCTCCCCCCTCCACCCCTGAAACTCCAAATCAGAACAAATGGCAAATAGCTATTCTGAGCATGCTGAAAGCAGATTGGGTCAGAGGTTCATTAACCTATAACTTTGTGTGTACATGTCTTTCTGCCAGCAGAAAGCAATTGTGTCAGATGTGTCATATGTCAGGGTCAGCTCTCTGCGGCCCTGCATACTTGTAAGTTAATTAGTTCTGAGCTGGCTAGGCCCAGAACCAGTTTCCTTACACACCCTTAAGCAGAGTGCCATGGTGGCACCCATTTGAAGCTGTTCCGGCACAATGCCCTAAAGCAAATGAAGCAGGGCCCTCTTTGACTTGGATATTTGTTGCCTTCAAAATGTGATGCCCTAGGCATCTAGGCCTGCACGGATTCCTGGGCCCTGATTTGTCCAGCGCACACATTGCACACAGCACCTCCTCATATTCCCGGTCGTGAGTCTGCTCCTTGGAGTCCTGGAAGACTTTCTCCTATCCCCTTGCTGAGTGAGATAGGGAGAGCATGTGCTGAACGCTGGATGTGACTTACTTTGAGTGGTGGGAGTAGTACCAGTATATATTTATTTTATTTTAAAATATTTATTACCTGCCCTTCCTATGTTCAGGGTGGGATACAAGAAAACACACATAATAAAATTACATAAGAATGAAACAACAATGACAAAAAACAAACAAAATCACAGACATTGATAGCACGGATAGACCTAACCATTGTTAATATAGATGACTTTATAGTGCTCAGATGGAAAATGACTTTTAATAAATGGTTTCTAAGAGCTTTCCAGAAAAACTTTGATTCTGCTATAGTTCTTATGTCTTTTGGAAGAGAGTTCCATAAAAAAGGTCTGGCAATGGAGAAAGCACGTTCCCATGTCTCTTCAAGATGGCCTGTCTGAGGAGAGGGAGAATCTAGAAGGCACTGACTGGAGAAGCATGAAATTCTGGATAGCGTATGACTTTTTAGCGTTGCTGCAATCCACGGTGAAGGAATATTATGAATGAGGGTATGAATAGTAACTGGAGCTTATACTGTTTCTGAAATTAAACTGAGAGCTAATGTAACATTTGCAAAACTGGGGTCATGTGTTCACATATGTGTGTTTTCATTAATAGCCTGGCAGCAAGGTATGTCCCCCCTTCCGCCCTTGTCCAGCCTCAATAGCGCAGTCACGGGCGAGTGATCAGAGATGACAGGGCTTTCCACGGAAGCTGTATGAACATTGGGGAAAAGATGTCTAGCCAGGAGAATGTAGTCTATCCTCGACAGTGACCCATGGGGGTGTGAAAAGAAGGTATAGTCCCTTTCCGTAGGATGTAAGGCTGTGCAGTAATTGGAAGAAAGTCCAGGTTTAAAATACAAAAATGCTGATGTGAAGTTTTACGACTGTTGCGGGTAGCTTAACGTTGCATCTAGTCACTGTTATATTTGCACATTTATTTATCCTCTGCCTTTGTGGGGATGTAGAAAAATTACGGACTATGTACTGCTTTGTAATGCCCTGTATCCGCATGGCCTTGTTTGGTTGTTATCTTTTGCTTTTACTTCACAATAAAAATAATATAAAAAAAAAAAAATAGCCTGGCAGCAGAATTTTAATCTGTAAAAGGCGAATTGAATAAGCAGGCAAACCGGTGAAAAGTTCAATGCAATAATCCAAACCAGAGAAAAGAAGTGATTGAAGAACTGTTCTAAAATCAGGAGGATCCAGAAGTGGTTTTAGATGGCGTAAGAGTCGTGGCTTGAAAAACAAAGTTTGTGTAAGGGCCTTGATGTGAACATGCAAAGAGAGATGGATCAATGAGAATGCTGAGATATTGAACCATTTTGGATATGGGTATATTATGATTTTTGAAGACAATTTTATTCAGGAACATAAGAAAAAGGCAACAGAGATAGGATCATAATTTTGGTTTTCAGGATGTTTAAGACAAGTTTGTTTTGAAAAAGCCAATCATGAACGGTTGAAAGACATGATGAGATGAATTGTTCTGTGAGATGTCAAGTATCCTTGAGGGGGAAACAAAATTATATGTCATCCGCATACAATTTATAGTGTACCCCAAGGCTGGCCATCAGCCGACATAAGAGTCAGATATTGAAAAAGGCTGCAGATAATGCTGAGCCTTGGGGTACACCAGAGGTCAGAGGGACCCAAGTTGAAATTTCCGATCCAATTTTTACTTGTTGAGAATGACATGTTAAATATGAAGTAAACCATGAAATCATAGAACCAGCAATACAGAGAGAGCGCATCCTGGAGAGAAGAGGAGAGAAGGATACAATGATCGGTGGTGTCAAAGGCAGATGAAATATCTAGGAAAATGAGTGCAAAAGAAATTCCACAATCAAAACCCTGTCAAAACTAGAGAGAAGGAGCATTTTCAGTACTGTGAATTATTGATAATTGGAAAGAGAAAAATCAGTAAATGGATAAGTTTAACGGGTGGGATATCGACACTATCATCTTTCACACCTTCTCACATCTCTTTTCTTCTGTTGTAACAAACTATTAAACCATTGGGGAATGTTAGACCTCTTCCTAATGAAGACCTTCCTGGATGCTAAATTGTCAAGGACAGTGTTCAATGAGTTGTCCCATAGGGTCAACAACTCATCAGGTGCATCACTATTTGCGGATTCCAGCATTGGAATGAATTCGGAACATAGGTCATCGGTTTATAAAGCCTCATTTCAGGGAAATAGATTGACACAGCGGAGGCAGAGAATTTTGAAAAATAGAGGTTAGTGAGAAAAGTTAGGAGATGGTCGTTCCATCAAACTTCTCTAGTAGACACATCTGCATTACAACTGGAAAATGCAGAATTATTTACAAATATCAAATAGAGCGGATGTCCAGCTCTGTGGGTGGGGGTCAAACATGATCTGTTGCCACCCATATGTTGATAATGTATCTAGTAGAGTAATAGCAGCGTGAGACAAATTAGGAGTGTCAACATGAAGGCTGAATTCTCCTAAAATAACCATCTTAGATAGATCAAAATTAAGATTCAATGAACCTCTATCAGAGAAGAATTATGAGACAATAAGTGAGACAGATATTCAATCCATTTGACTTCAACCAGAGAATCTCGAATGGTGGCTGGGTAGAGATATCAACTTTGGTGAAATTCAGATAGTTCTTAAAGAAGATTGCCAAACCGGTGACCCCCATGACCCATTCGGGATTGATATGCATATGAAAAATTTGGTGGACAGCAACAATTCAGTGTAGAAATATCAATCTTTTAACCATTTCTCTGTGAAAAAGAAAATCAGGTGAAGCAAAAATCAGTAAGTCATGAATGACTGCAGATTTCTTAGAGATGGATTGAGCATTAACCAAATAAAACAAGAGCGTTGCAGGGTCTAAAAGTGATGACGATTCTTGCAAGGGTACTAAGAAATTACTACTTATCTGATAATTTCTTTTTCTTTAGGACAATCAGATGAATCCAGACAAGTGGGTTATGTATTCCTACCAGCAGATAGAGAGAGTAAATGGGCGTCACAGTATATACACCCCTGCAGTTACATCAGCCTGCCAATATTCTCTTCAAAAGCATCTTTGGACAGACTAGCAAAACACTTGCTGAAAAACAGATAACTATTGCAATACTCAGCCAAAAGGGAACATTGAGCTCAGAGACGAATATAATAACACTAGTCTAGGGACTGGAGTAACATTTACCAGTAAGCCCTGTAACATATAGGCACACAGGAAGATTATGCAATCATACAGTAGCCAAGAGAGGGAAGCTGGATTCATCTTCCTGTCCTAATAGAAAAGGAAATTTTCAGGTAAGTAGTAATTTCTCATTTCTTCGCGTCCAGTCAGATGAATCCAGAACAAGTGAGATATACCCAAGCTATTCCCAAATAGGATGGGGGGCTGCCAGCGATCCAATCAAAACCAAACACGCAAAAGTTGATCCTCCCAGGTTTGCACATCCAGATGATAATACCTGGAAAGTAGAGATGTGAATCGTGTGATCGATCATCTTAACGATCGATTTCGGCTGGGAGGGGGAGGGAATCGGATTGTCGCAGTTTGGGTTTTTTAAATATCGTGTAAATCGAAAACCGGCACACTAAAACATCCCTAAAACCCACCCCGACCCTTTAAAATAAATCCCCCACCCTCCCGAACCCCCCCAAAATGCCTTAAATTACCTGGGGTCCAGTGGGGGGGGGGGGGAGGGCGGGAAAACTGGCACACTAAAACAACCCTAAAACCCACCCTGACCCTTTAAAATAAATCCCCCACCCTCCCGAACCCCACCAAAATGCCTTAAATTACCTGGGGTCCAGAGGAAGGGTCCCGGTGTGATCTTTTACTCTCGGACCTCCGTGCATTGTAGAAATGGCGCCGGCGCTACCTTTGACCTGTCATATGACAGGTCAAAGGTAGCGCGGCACCATTTTGTTTTTTTGTCCCCCGACATCAGGAGCGTAGGAGATTGCTCCCAGACCCCCGCTGGACCCCCAGGGACTTTTGGCCAGCTTGGGGGGGCCTCCTGACCCCCACAAGACTTGCCAAAAGTCCAGCGGGGGTCCGGAACGACCTCCTGCAGCCGAATCATTTTTCCGTACGGAAAATGGCGCCGGCCATACGGCGCCATTTACACGTGTAAATCGTGTAAATCGAAAACCGGCACACTAAAACATCCCTAAAACCCACCCCGACCCTTTAAAATAAATTCCCCACCCTCCCGAACCCCCCCAAAATGCCTTAAATTACCTGGGGTCCAGTGGGGGGGGAGGGCGGGAAAACCGGCACACTAAAACAACCCTAAAACCCACCCCGACCCTTTAAAATAAATCCCCCACCCTCCCGAACCCCCCAAAATGCCTTAAATTACCTGGGGTCCAGAGGAAGGGTCCCGGTGTGATCTTTTACTCTCGGACCTCCGTGCGTTGTAGAAATGGCGCCGGCGCTACCTTTGACCTGTCATATGACAGGTCAATGGTAGCGCCGGCCAAAGGTAGCCCCGGCCATACGGTGTATGGCCGGCGCCATTTTCCGTACGGAAAAACGATTCACGGTAGGAGATCGTTCCGGACCTCCGCTGGACTTTTGGCAAGTCTTGTGGGGGTCAGGAGGCCCCCCCAAGCTGGCCAAAAGTCCCTGGGGGTCCAGCGGGGGTCCAGGAGCAATCTCCTATGCTCCTGACGTCGGGGGACAAAAAAACAAAATGGCGCCGGCGCTACCTTTGACCTGTCATATGACAGGTCCGGGAGCGATCTCCTACGCTCCTGACGTCAGGGGACAAAATAACAAAATGGCGCCGGCGCTACCTTTGACCTGTCATATGACAGGTCAAAGGTAGCGCCGGCGCCATTTCTACAACGCACGGAGGTCCGAGAGTAAAAGATCACACCGGGACCCTTCCTCTGGACCCCAGGTAATTTAAGGCATTTTGGGGGGGTTCGGGAGGGTGGGGGATTTATTTTAAAGGGTCAGGGTGGGTTTTAGGGTTGTTTTAGTGTGCCGGTTTTCCCGCCCTCCCCCTTCCCCCGATTTACGATTTTTTGACGATAAATCGGGGGAATTGTTATTGTATCGCGGCTCTAACGATTTTTGACGATTTAAAATATATCGGACGATATTTTAAATCGTCAAAAAACGATTCACATCCCTACTGGAAAGGTGTGTAATGAGGACCACGTCGCAGCTCAGCAAATGTCAATGGGAGACAACAATTTAACTACTGACATGGCACTGCCTGAGCTCAAGTGGAATGGGCCCGAACTTGACTAGATAACGGCTTCCCAGCATCCACGTATGCAGTTGTGACTATCTCCTAAATCCAATGAGCTATTGTAGCCCACGAGACTGGCTCTCTTGACTAGTATGGCCATGGAGGACAAACAGGTGATCTGACCTACGCAAAGGCCCAATGAACTCTGGATACTTGACAATATGCCGCTTGACAACCAAGGGCCGCAACAGACGAGACTCTTCTACATCTCTCTCCCTGACCAGAGATAGCAGGGAGACAGACTGGTTCCTTTGAAACTCAGAGACCACTATCGGTAAAAAGAGAAACAGCTCCTGGCAGGACAATTCCTGCAGCTCTGAAACCCTACACACAGAACAATTTGCCACAAGGAACACTGTTGTCAAGATCAGAAATCACAAGGACAGAGTACATAGTGTTCGAAATATAGGGCCTACCAAAAAATCCTAAACCAAATTGAGACTCCATAGGGGCACCAGAATCGTAAAGGATGACGAAGATGTTCCTCTCCTTTCAGAAAATGGACCACATCAGAATGAGCTGACAAGGATCCACCATAGACCAGACCCCTGAAATAGGTGAGTGCAGTTACTCGAACCCTTAAGGAATAAAGCGCCAAGCCTTTATTCAAGCCGTCCTGCAAAAATTCCAAAATGAACGGTATCTTGACCGAACAAGGAAGAGTACCACGATCCTCACACCAGAAATCAAACACTCGCCAAAATCTGCATATAGGCCAAGGAAGTGGAGAACTTTCTAGCTCTTAGCAAAGTGGAGATCACTGCCACAGAGTATCCACATTTTAGCAAGTGAGCCCTGTTCAAGGGCCATACCATAAGACATAATCGAGCTGGATCTTCGTGAAGGACAGGCCCCTGCTGCAACAGGTTCCTGTATGCCGGAAGTCAAAGAAGCGAATTCACCAGATCTGCATACCATGGTTTCCTGAGCCAATCTGGAGCAATCAAGGGCACCATCCGTCTGTGGTGTTCGAATCAATCTGCCCAATATGGGCCATGGAGGAAAGGCATTCAGCAAATTGTCTTCAGACCACTCCTGCACTAGGGTATCGATCCCCAATGACCTCAGATCTCTTCTGCGGCTGAAGGAGCGCAAAACTGATGCAGTGCACAAAGTCACCAACAGGTCCAGGAACGGGATATCCCAGTGATCCCAAATCAGCTGAAACTCCTTGTCTGACAACATCCACTCTCCTGGATCCAGACTCTCCCTGCTGAGAAAGTCTGCTCAATTACCCCAATACTAACTGGGTAAATGTAATATCAGGACATACTAGAGAGATAAAGTTTTTGGATGGAATAAATGACAGCTTTATAGAACAATTGGTTCAGGAACTGATGAGAGAGGGAGGTATTTTAGATCTAATTCTTAGTGGCGTGCAGGATTTGGTGAGAGGTAATGGTGGTGAAGCCGCTTGGCAATAATGATCATAACGATCAAATTTGAATTAATGACTGGAAAGGGAATAATACGTAAATCCATTGCTCTAGCCCTAACATTTCAAAAGGGAAACTTTGATAAAATGAGAAAAATAGGAAAAAAAACTGAAAGGTGCAGCTACAAAGGTAAAGAGTATACAACAGGTGTGGACACTTAAAAAAAATAACTAGAACATGATCCATCTCCACTTATTGAAGCCATAACCAACACAATATCAACATGAATGCCCCAGCCATTATTTTAGGAGATTTTAACTTACATGTTGATAAAACACTCCTTTCAGCTTCATGTCAACTTTTACTAGATACCCGAACAGCCAATGGCTTCCAATAAATAATAAAATCCCCAACTCAAAATGCTGGACATACCCTAGATCTAATTTTCATAAATAACAAAGACACTAATTACAATCAAACATTGCATAGGTATTGCCATTTCAGCCTGTGTGTGGCAACTAAGAACATAAGAAATTGCCATGCTGGTTCAGACCGAGGGTCCATCAAGCCCAGCATCCTGTTTCCAACAGAGGCCAAAACCAGGCCACAAGAACCTGGCAATTACCCAAACACTAAGAAGAACCCATGCTACTGATGCAATTAATAGCAGTGGCTATTACCTAAGTATAATTGATTAATAGCCATTAATGGACTTCTCCTCCAAGAACTTATCCAGACCTTTTTTGAACCCAGCTACACTAACTGCACTAACCACATCCTCTGGCAACAAATTCCAGAGCTTTATTGTGCGTTGAGTGAAAAATAATTTTCTCCGATTAGTCTTAAATGTGCTACTTGCTAACTTCATGGAATGCCCCCTAGTCCTTCTATTATTCGAAAGTGTAAATAACCGAATCACATCTACTCGTTCAAGACCTCTCATGATCTTAAAGACCTCTATCATATTCCACCTCAGCCGTCTCTTCTCCAAGCTGAACAGCCCTAACCTCTTCAGCCTTTCCTCATAGGGAAGCTGTTCCATCCCCTTTATCATTTTGGTTGCCCTTCTCTGTATCTTCTCCATCGCAAGTATATCTTTTTTGAGATGCAGCGACCAGAATTGTACACAGTATTCAAGGTGCGGTCTCACCATGGAGCGATATAGAGGCATTATGACATTTTCCATTCTATTAACTATTCCCTTCCTAATAATTCCTAACATTCTATTTGCTTTTTTGACTGCTGCAGCACACTGAGCTGACGATTTTAAAGTATTATCCACTATGTTGCCTAGATCTTTTTCCTGGGTGGTAGCTCATAATATGGAGCCTAACATCATGTAACTACAGTAAGGGTTATTTTTCCCTATATGCAACACCTTGCACTTGTCCACATTAAATTTCATCTGCCATTTGGATGCCCAATCTTCCAGTCTTGCAAGGTCCTCCTGTAATGTATCACAGTCTGCTTGTGATTTAACTACTCTGAATAATTTTGTATCATCCGCAAATTTGATAACCTCACTCGTCGTATTCCTTTCCAGATCATTTATATATATATATATATATATATATATATATATATATATATATATATATATATATATATATATTGAAAAGCACCGGTCCAAGTACAGATCCCTGAGGCACTCCACTGTTTACCCTTTTCCACTGAGAAAATTGACCATTTAATCCTACTCTCTGTTTCCTGTCTTTTAACCAGTTTGTAATCCAAGAAAGGACATAGCCTCCTATCCCATGACTTTTTAGTTTTCTTAGAAGCCTCTCATATGGTACTTTGTCAAACGCCTTCTGAAAATCCAAATACACTACATCTACCGGTTCACTTTTATCCACATGTTTATTAACCCCTTCAAAAAAATGAAGGAGATTTGTGAGGCAAGACTTGCCTTGGGTAAATCCATGTTGACTGTGTCCCATTAAATCATGTCTTTCTATATGCTCTACGATTTTCATCTTGAGAATAGTTTCCACTATTTTTCCCGGCACTGAAGTCAGGCTCACTGGTTTATAGTTACCCGGATCGCCCCTGGAGCCTTTTTTAAATATTGGGGTTAAATTGGCCACCCTCCAGTCTTCAGGTACAATGGATGATTTTAATGATAGGTTACAAATTTTAACTAATAGATCAGAAATTTCATTTTTTAGTTCCTTCAGAACCCTAGGATGCATACCATCTGGTCCAGGTGATTTGCTACTCTTTAGTTTGTCAATCTGGCCTACTACATCTTCCAAGTTCACAGTGATTTTATTCAGTTCATCTGACTCATCACTTGAGTATATATTATCAGCACAAACATTCAAGGATATGTAACTTTTGAACAGGAACATTTTATTATTTCCTTTATTGCTATGGTTTATTTAATGATTGTGCTATTCTATGGTGCATAATAGTTTTAATTTAAAACACTAAAAATAACAGATGTGTTTTGTCTGATCACTTTTTTTTTATAAATTCTGCCAGGGGTATGTAAACTTGTGAGCACAACTGTATATTTAATAGTACAGAGCACTATTGAATATAGCCAGCTATCTTACGGGCCAATACAGTAAAGTGTTGGATGAACCACCTCAGCAGTAGCTCAACCAAGGTTTTCAAGTGCTATTGCAATTACATTTTATACATTTTATAAACAACTCATGGTCCTGTTTGGTAGGCAAAAATTCCAGACAAAAATAAAAACTGAAGAAACTGGACATCTGAGTAGAAATGAAATAAAATAAGTGCCCCATATTAATTCACCACAGCAATTACGGAAATTTTTTTTTTTTTTTTTAAACATAGCACCATCCTGGAGAGAGCAAGTACTTACATCAGGATCAAGTTCTTCCAATTCATTTTCTAGCATTCTCAGCTCATCTTCTGTTAGAGAGTTCAGGATTTCATCCTCATCCAGATCTCGGTATTTTTCTAGTTCCTGTCTGTATGACATTCTAGATATATTTGTCTTCCTACCTTCGCAGTTCTAGATGGAATGATGACCTGCGAATGTATAGAAAAACAAGATCTGTTGAAAAATAAGTTTGATCTGTTTGATAGTAAAACTGTGGCTAAGCTTGGTGTGCATTGAATATGGCTGTGAGTGTAATATCTACCTAGGAAAACTTTTTGTGGGGTTATTTTACCATAGTACTATAGTGTACATAACAGAGTCTGAATTAGCAGCTCTTAATGAAGTACTTGGGACACACCCAGCCAGACTTTCAGAATATCCAAAATGAATAT
Organism: Rhinatrema bivittatum; assembly: GCF_901001135.1. NCBI lineage: Eukaryota > Metazoa > Chordata > Amphibia > Gymnophiona > Rhinatrematidae > Rhinatrema > Rhinatrema bivittatum. The sequence continues at coordinate 424,571,794 of NC_042615.1, read as the reverse complement.
GCATGAAATAGATCTGCATGTGTTGCCGTCATAGTATGAAAATCTCTCTCATGCATACTCATTATGGATATATTGAAAAACTCACTGGCTAGGATGTGGCGAGGACTAGGTTGAGAACCACTGAGCTAAAGTACTGAGGATGCATATGTGCCCTTGATCCTCTAGTATTTATCAGTATGTGAGACAAAGAGGTCATATGGGTTTGCATGCAGCAGAAAGTACCAGGAATGTGCATTCATTTGAAACAAAATGGGTAAAACATAATGAATGCGCCCATATTCATTTCATTCATGAACCCCATAATGAATGGAAGAGTCCCAGAAATGAAACAAATCATTTTTGTCCCATCTGTTAATATTTCCCATTCATTTCTATGGCCCATTGAAATCTATGGCTGTGTAATTCTGAGAAAAAAAAACCCCAAAACTGGTAACTACAACAACTATCTCTTGCCTATCTGACCTCACCACTTATCAGAGCAGAGGAAGGATAAAATTGGCAATGAGGTTAGTCAGAGGAAAAATTTACAATGTAGCATCTTTCTAACTAGTCTATAGTTTTCATCGGGATCAAGTAACACTGACACCTCCCACTGTAAAGTCTGTGCGAGTCCAAAAAGCTCTGTATTTCCTCTTTAGCTGATGGCAGAAAAGAATGTGCTACTAGAATATCTCACAGAGTTTTATAAACTTTGAGATTTGGCACTGGTAAAAGGCTGCTTCTGCTCTTCTCTGTGCTGCAGTGGTCTTATACACTCACTGTGCTAGAAAGAAAAGCTGTGCACTATGCCTGATTTTGATATTTGTCCCACACTCTGTATGTGTATGTGACAGTTCTCCATAAGGTTGTAATGCTTGGCCAGTCACGAGATGGCTTTGTGACCAGCCTCTCTCACTCCAAGATGTTACAAAGCTGAGTCTGCGGCAGGGATGCCGCCATTGCTTCCCTCTGAAGCCAACAGCTCCAGATGCTGTATCCTAGGTGCACACACATACTGCTGTCTGACTTAAGGTAGCCTCATGGTGGGAACAGCAGGAACAGCACCCCTTGATGATGTCAATGTGCCTGGGTATTTAAATCCCAGCCATGGTCCTAGCTGGCACCTCAGCATTACAGGTCCCTCTGCCATGCCTTGCTGCCTGCAGTGTGTGTTGCTTCTTGATCCTGTTCCTGCCTTTATCTTTATTTGAATTTATATATCACCTAAAACAGTACTCTAGACAATGCACAAATAAAACAAACAAAACATGCCTTGCTTCAGCCCTGCTTTGCTTCTGCTCCAGCCCTGCTCCCACCTGCCCTGTTCTAGCCCTGCCTTGCCTTGGTCCTGCTCTATCTCTCCCTGTCCTCCCCTGGTCTAATCTCTAACTCCCTTCCTTCTGTTCTCTGACTGCTGGATTTTGATTTCTGCTTTGGATAGCAATGCTGCCTGATCTCTGCCTGTCCTAACCATTACTTGGATACAGATACTACCTGATCATTGCCTGGATACCAATGTTACCTGATCTCTGCCTGGATACTAATGTTATCTGACCTTGGCCTGGTTACTGTTTTCACTTGACCGCTCTTCATGGGACCCTCACCTAAGTCCTGCCTGCTTCAGAACCCAAGGGCTCAATCTATGGGGGAAGTGGCTAGTAAAGGTGAAGTCTAGCTCCTGTCCCATTCTGAGCGATTCTGCCTCCTATTGTTGGGGACCCAGCTGGTTCACTAGCTGGACAGTGTCAATCCCACCAAAGCTGAAGGACTCATACTCCTTTACAACATAAAGTAGTACTGTGAGTGGGAGTACAGTTACAGTATCAATAAAATCATTTGTAATATCAAAACCCCTAGCAGTGCAATTAAATTCTATCATGTCAGAAAGAGACATGTTGAAGAGGACAGGAAGCTTTGGAAGGGACAATAATAAAAAAGGCAGTTCTGCACCTAAATTGAAGAGGAACCTTTTAGGTCCAGAATGGCAGGAGAGGAAGGCAGCTCAACACAGAAGAAACTGAAATTTGGAGAGCATGTGCTACCACCACCTGTTCCTTTCCCTTTTGTTTTGGAGCAGAGGGAAAAGGTGTGAGAATCATCCAGGACAAGGGTAGCAAAAGTGCAATGCCAAAAACCAGCAGTAAGCTCCTTTTGGTTCCTGCTTCAGAGGCAGTGAAAGTAGTATTTGCACCAACTGATTCTGAGGAATAATCTTGTCTGGGATTCTCTGAATCCGAAGATATTGAAGAGCTAGTACCTGCTGAATTGGAACTCATTAAAAAAAACCAAACAAAAAAACCACACCATCACCCTAGGTCTGAACAGAGACAATGGCTTCAAGGCACATTACAACTATCTATGAACTTAACTGTTCTCAGATCATTCTGTCTTTTCACACTTACTGTACCTCAGTTGGCAGTAGGCTAGACTATAATGCTATTAATACTCTGTTTTCACACTCTACCTACTTAATTCAGTGCTTTCTCTTTGTTCTGTATCCTCCCCCACCCCATCCCTATATATTTTACCCACCTCCTGAATCGCACTTCATGCATCTGATGAAGTGAACTCTGTCCTTGAAAGCTCACACTTCAATAAATTGGTTAGTCTATAACAGCCTCTCTCAACCAGGCTTCCATGGAATCCTTGGGTTCCTTGAGAGGTCATGATTGAAAAAAAATAAACATCTTTTTTTGAACTGTGTGTGCCATCCTGACATTCACAGGAAGGCAATGAACTTTTTCTTGAAATGTTCAGCTTCTTACATGTGTAAACAAGCTTTTTCTCATTTAACAAACATCAAGAATAAAGACAGAAATAGTCTCATTTCAGTTGAAGATGAAAACTGTGTGTGCTTATTTCAAGTTCAACACACATTTAAGTATTTGTGAAGCAACAAACAAGCACAGGTTTTACAAGTAAATTTCATTCTTTAGTTTTAGTTTCAAAACACTTTTAAGCTTATATAGGCCTATAAAAAATAAACAGTTTTTAAAATTTATGGAGAGGGAACTAAACAAAAAGGGTAGGCTAGTAAGTTGGTCAAAATAAACAAATTCATAGAAAAATATTCTCTACTCAAAAGAGAATTGACAATGATTACTATTCTTTTGTTTAATATTTTATATTTGAGTGTACACATTTTAATTTTGTGTACCCGCTTGGTTAACACATTTCAAGCAGAATATAAAGACTAAATAAGTAAATAAGAGAGAGACTGATAACGATGAGGGGAGAGGGTTGAGAGAGGGAGAACTGCTAGAGACGAGGGGATGTGAGAGAGGAGGAAACAGCTGGGGTCAAGGGAGGGTTGAGAAACAGAGGGAGACTGCTGCAGATGAGAGAATTCTGAGATCGAGCAAGATGGCTGAGGACAGGGTGAGGGGCAGAAAGAGTGAAACTGGTGGGGAACTGTTGCAAGAGAGAGGGAGACTATGTTTAACAATTTTTATTGCATTAAGCACACATCAACTAGAAACATACCACATGCCGGACACAGGCACTCTTCAGTGTCCAACATGTTACAAAGAAACAACAGGATGCAATCCACTGGTATTTCGATACAAAAAAAAAAAAAAAAAAAAACCCACCATTAGCTATCCCCTTCCCCCCTTACCTCCCTCCCCCCGCCCCTTCCCAAACTAAATGAGCTGAGTACCCCGCAAAGCAAAGCCAGTATCTTCGCAACCTGCAGTCCATGTCCATCAGGTTATAAAAGTCAAACCTGTAAAATGTCAATCTTTTAATCGTTGAGAATCAAACTCCTCACTCTGTGTGGCAAAGCCTGAAGGTAAGGATCCCAGATCTGGAGAAAGCTGCGACGATGACGCGGGGACTGTTGTTTTTAATAGAACAGCTGAAGAAGTCTGGCTATGAGTTCAGCAGAGTTAACTATTGACCTGCTAGGAAAAACTACAGTGTAAATTTAAAGATAAGAAAATGGTAAAAGCATTAAACATATACTTTCCTTTTCTCTATCCATTGCTTGTAGCTTTTTGGTGCTTTTTTTGTGTTCACTATGCATACTTATTAATAACATTTTTAGTTTATCAGCACGGTGTCTGAGACTGAACAGTGACTCATGTAAGATAAGTTACTGGATGATCCCAGGGTTTTAAGAAAGTGAATACCTATCTGGGAATTTGTGATCACAGTTTGTTGTGTGGTTGCAGTATCTTTAGAAACCATCAGGGGGTAGCTTGAGGGCAGAGTACTTGCCCAAAGGCAAGCAGAAACCCAGTTGGTGAATGGAAGGTGTCCAGAACATGGGCATGTGGGCAGAAGCAGGTGAGACCTATGCTGTGCTTTTTGGGACCCTCAAATGCAACACACAAATATTTACATATTGATCAATTCAATAAAATATTTGTCCAAATACTGACTGGTAAAAGAGAAAACCTCAAACAAGAAGTATGCAAGGAATCATACAAAATTCATAACTTATACAATCACTGATCTAAATAATTAAAAACTTGTCAATACAAATTTTAAATTATATAATAAATTCTAATATAATGTCAATTTTATTATTTTATACAATGACCAAAATTAAAATGTCTATCTGGTTCCCATACCAGGAATTGAATCCAGGCCACCTAAAAAACAGAAATCCTAACCAATAAAACATTTAAATTGAAACTATCAATAAGCCTTATGACCATACTTAAGTTTTTATGACCATGTTTTTATAGTTTGACGAAAAAATTGAAATCAGGCCAATGGTTTTCATTCTCTGGGAAGTGTGTTTAACATGTGCCAAAAGCCTGCCTTAAAATATATTGGTCAGATTACAAAAACATGGTCATAAGAATATAAATGTGGACATGTGGTCATAAGGCTGAGTTCTGGCTTATTGATAGTTTCATTTCAAATGGTTTACTGGTTTGGATTTCTAGGTCTCACTTAGGTGGCCTGGGTGTAATTCCCAGTATGGGAACCAGATTAAAATTTTAATTTCTGTCATTGTATAAAATAATAAAATTGACATTGTATTAGAATGTATTATATAATTTAAAATTTGCATTGACAACAAAAAGGTTTTAATTATAAAGACCAGTGACTGTATAAATTATATCTGCATGATTCCTTGCATACTTCTAGTTTGAGGTTTTCTCTTACAATGGAGAAATTACTTACCTGATAATTTCGTTTTCCTTAGTGTAGACAGACTCAGGACCAGTGTTTTATGTTCCCCTGCCAGCAGATGGAGACAGAGCAAACTGATGTCACAGTATATAGTCCTGCAGTGACCCCAGCTTGCCAGTATTCTCTTCAAAAGCAACTGTGGACAGACTAGCAAAAAACTTGATTAAATATGATTAAAAATAGGTAACCCAAACTGCACTCAACCAACCAGAAACACTGAACTCATGCAAAATTCTAGGTACCCCAAAGTTAGGGACTGGATGAACACTTACCAGTAATCCCTGGGAACCCAGAGCCCCACAGAAGAACTATTGACACACTCATGTGACAGCCGAGGGCGGGAAGCTGAGTCCATCTGTCTACAGTAAGGAAAACAAAATTATCAGGTATATAATTTCTCCATTTCCTAGCGTGAAGACAGATGGACTCAAGACCAGTAGGATGTACTAAAACTACTCCCCAACATAGTGGGAAGCTGCCAGGGGTCCAGTCAACACTGCACGTGCAAAGGCTGCATCCTTCCAGGCCTGCACATCTAGACAATAAAACCTGCAAAATGTGTGTAAGGAGGACCATGTCACAGCTCGGCAGATATTGACGGGAGACAACACACTAATCTCTGCCCATGACACTGTCTGATCCCTAGTGGAATGAGCCCTAACCTGAGTAGGCAATGGCTTTTCAGCATCCACATACTTGGCCATGACTACATCCTTAATCCAGTGAGCTATGGTAGCCCGCAAATCCAGAGCACCCTACTTACTCCCACCATGGAGAACACAAAGGCGATCTGTCTTTTGAAAAGGTTCAGAAACCTCCAGATACAGCACGACAAGTCTCTTGACATCCAAGGAGCACAAGAGGCGATACTCCTCTGCATCCTTGACCTTATCTAGGGACGGCAAGGAAATGGACCGATTCAAATGAAAGTCCGAGATTACCTTGGGCAAGAAGGATGGAACAGTACGCAGCTGTTATGCCACTGGAGTCACCTGAAGGAACAGCTCCCGGAAGGACAAGGTCTGCAGCTCAGTAATTCAATGCGCTAAACAGGTAGCCACCAGGAACATAGTCTTCAAGGTCAACCACCACAAGGAAAGGCTATGCAGTGGGCAGAATGTAGGGCCCACCAAAATATTCAGCACAAAATTAAGACTCCACAAAGAAACCGGTAACCTCAAGGGAGGCCTAAGATGCTTCACTCCCTTTAAAAAACGAATCACATCAGGGTAAGAAGACAATGAACCACCCTTCACCTGGCCCCTGAAACAGGCAAGAGCCACAAATTGCACCTTCAAGGAATTAAGGGCCAATCCTTCAACCCATTCTGCAAAAAGTCCAGAATGAGTGGGATCTTAAATGAATGAGGAAGAATACCATGCTCTTCACACCAGGCCTCAAAAGCTCCAAACCTACACATAAGCCAAGGAAGTGGAGAACTTGTGAGCACTGAGTAAGGCAGTACACACTGCAGAGGAATAACCACGCTTCAACAGGTGAGCTCTCTCAAGGGACAAACCGTAAGACAGAATCGAGTTGGATCCTCGTAAAGAAATGGTCCCTGCGGTAACAGATCCATGTATGGCGGAAGGCGAAGGGGAGCCTCTACCAGAAGTCTTTGCAAATCCACATACCACGGACACCTGGGCCAGTCCGGTGCCACCAGGAGACTACCGCCCTGTGACCTTCAATCTTACAAATTATCCTGCCCAGCAAGGGCTACAGAGGAAAGGCATTAAGCAATCTGTCTTCAGCCAGCTCCGTATGAGAGTGTCTATTCCAAGGAACCAGGGATCTCTCTTGCAACTGTAGATTCAAGGAACCTTTGCATTATGAGAAGTCACCAGCAGGTCTAGGAATGGAAGGCCCCAGCGATCCATAATCAGCTGAAATACCTCAGCTGACAATACCCACCTCTCTTGGGTCCAGACTTTCCCTGCTTAGTCTCCCTAGTCCACTCTTATGTTGTCTTTTCCCGGAATGTGAGAAACCGAGATCATCTGCAGATGACCTTCCACCCATTCCATAAGTTGGTCTATTTCCTGCGACCCTTTCTAGCTCTTGGTTCCTCCCTGACAATTGATATAGGCCACTGTCATGTTTTCCCAACATCACGCAAACCACTTGATCCCACAGCCTGTAGCTGATCTAAAAGCATGTCAGTTGTACCACCAGGTCTCCAGGCAATTTATGGCATTCCAAAGCCCTTAAGCTGTTAACTCCAGACAGTGAGCCCCCCCAGCCATGGAGACTCGCATCTGTTCTGAGTACCAACCAGATTGGAGAGGACAAGGAAACTCCCTTCCTCAGATTATCCTCCTGCAACCACCACTGGAGGTGGGAACAGATTTCTATTGGCAAGTGGGTCTGATCGGCATAGTCCTGAGACTGCGTGTTCGAACAAAATAGCAGAGAGCGCTGAAGAGGACACATATGCACCCTCGCCCAAGGCACCACTTCCAGGGTTGCTGCCAACAAGCCAAGCACCTGTAGGTAGGACTACACTGTTGGGTGTATAGTTTTCACCATCTGACACACTTGAAACAATTTCTGAATCCGAACGTCCGGTAGGAAAACTCTGTCCTGCCCCATGTTGAACCAGACCCCCAGATACTCCAACAACTGGGATGGCAAATATTGTTCTTGGTCAGGTTCACCACCCAGCCACGACCTTGCAATAAGAAGATCACCTTGTGTGTCACCAGGTGGCTCTCTTCTTGAGACTTGGCTCAAATCAGCCAGTCATTCAGATATGGGTGCACCAGTATCCCTTCTCTTTGCAAGGCCACCGCTACGACCACCATAACCTTGGAAAATGTTCTGGGAGCGGTGGCTAGACCAAAGGGCAGCACCTGAAACTGATAATATTGCCCCAACACTGCAAAGCATAGAAAGCATTGGTGTTCCAATGGGATGGGAATATGAATGTAAGCCTCTGACGGATTCAGGGAGGTCAGAAATTCCCCCGACTATCACAGAGTGTAAGGTTTCCATGTGAAAACGAGTCACCTTTAAATGATAGTTAACCCTCTTGAGATCCAGGATGGCATGAAAGGAGGCCTCCTTTTTGGGCACAACAAAATTAATGGAATATCGCCTCATACTTTGAGACGTGGACACCGGAACCACAGCCCTCAGCCTTTGAAGTGTGAACTCCATTGTCTGCTTCTTCTGCAGGGAGTGCCATGGGGAAACCATGAATATGTCCCGAGGAATACTGTGAAATTCCAGCACATATCCTTCTCGTATCATCTCCAGGACTCACTGGTCTGACGTGATCTTGACCCACCTCTGATAAAAGAGATAGAGATGTCCCTTTATCTCTTGTTTCCAAAGTTGGGTCGGCAAACCTTCTCTGGGAAGCTTGGGAGGGTCCACTACCCAAGCCAGCTTCTATCTTGGGCTGATGGGGATGAAAGGACTGAGACCTACTGAAAGGCTGAGTCCACTGAAAGGTCGACTCTCTGTAGAGATAAAATCGCTTGGAACCCCAGAGATGACCCCCTCATAACAAAGTGGCACTGGTAACTGCTTATCTTTCAGCAACTGAGGAACTGGAGATTCACCCCACTTACTGGCCAGTTTCTCCAACCCGCTCCCAAACAAGAGTGCGCCTTTAAAAGGCATCTTGGTAAAATTAGCTTTGAAGGCTGTGTCAGCTGACCAATTTCACAACCTGAGTTGACGCTTTTCTGCTATCACTGAAGCTACTCCTCTGGCCAAGGTACAGGACCAAATCACAGCCTGTGTCTGCTAAAAAGGTGGCAGTGGGCTCCATAACTGCTCTGGAATTTCCTCCAGACTCATCAACCTCCTGAAAGAGAAGCAGGCAAGATTGCGCCACTAGGGTGCAACAGGAAGCAATCTGTAAAGTCATTGCCACTGCCTCAAAGGCTTGCTTAAGAACAGCCTCAATCTTTCTATCATGTGCATCCTTCAAGGCCGCTTCTCCCTCTATGGGGATGGTCGTCCGCTTAGAGATGGCACATACCAGTGCAACTATTATGGGAAAACGCAAACATTTTCTCACATTCCAGATTAATCAATTCCTGAATGGCATTCATCGCAGGGAAAAAAATAAGAGGCTTTACATAAGGAAACCAAAATAGGATTCTTCCTTGGCACAAACATGGCATCTGAACCAGGGACACCCAGCTGTTTCAAAGTCTGGGAAATCAAGACCGGCAGTTCATCTCTATGAAAGAACCACAACATAATCTGATATGGTTGCAGGCTGGAGGAATTTCCTCAACTTCCAGGGAATCAGGATCAACCTCACCATCAGTGCCATCCGGATTCCTGTCAGGAATACTCACAGCTAACTGAGGTGTGCTTAAGCATAGGACTGGAAGAGGAAAAAGCCACAGGCTGAGGACAGGAATGGGTGAAGCGGAGGACTGAGCCTGAAGAAAAGCTTGTAAGCCTTGAAAATTTCACCCAAGAAAAAGTAGCCGGATCCAGACCAAGCCCAGAAGGAACTGGAGCTGGTCCCACAGAACTGCCCTCGCCAGTGGAGGAGCCATTCAAGGGAGAACCAAGATCTGGCGTCCCCACAGTCAAGGCCATGACCAATCCATCATCAGAACGGGAAGAGCCAGGCTTAGCAAAGTCAGAGGAAGACAACTCTCCCTGAGCGTCTGAGCAGCGCTGACACAGGTTAGAAGCCAGGTCAGGCTGAGAAGCCCTAATATGACAGGTAACACAAACAGGAAAACGCTTAGGTTTCTTGTTTACCAGTGCCATTGTGGCGGTAAACGTGCATCTGAACGGCTTACGCTCAAAAAAGGCTATGCGCACAAAAATAAGGGCAGCAGAAGGAAGCGCAGCAAGGGGCACGCACTTGTGCGCCAAGTTAAGCATGTGACCGGTTTAAAAGTTGTATGCATAAAAGGAGTGCCCAAAACAGAGGGCACAATGCACGCACAGAGCCAACACACTGCACACACCGATGGTTTGTAGAGAGCAGCAGAGCACGCACAGGATTGTGTGAAAAACGCTGCCGCAGCCTACCACATACTGTGCAAGGAAAAAGCTTAACTGTAGGGCCTAGCCCACAGGGGGCTGCTCAACCGGCCAGGCTGCCCAGTTCCCCAACCCCAACGAGAGCAGGAATGAACGTCGGGATGACGCGCTGAGCACGGAGACTGGAGGAAGTCCTGAAACCCCTCTAACTGTCTCTATTGCAAAGGTAAAACTCCTGTATTTTTTTTTTCTAAACTTTACCTGAGCTCAGCACTTACCAGCTGAGGACAGACACAGTCTCCGGCTGCAGGGGGACAGGGCATCTGTTGTAACCACTGCGCTCGGCCTTCTACACCTGCTGCCTTTCAGCTGAACTAATAGCTAAGTCCGCACCGGGAAACTGAGCTACCAGACCAAGGCCCACATCTGAGGGACCACAGAAATCACCTCAGGAATTCTTAACTGGGGGAGGGATCTTAAGGTATAATCACAGGAGCACGGGGCTTTCTTTTCCTGAATTTAGAATTTCAAATTTCTCCTTCCAAAAAGCTCAAAGCAATCCCCATAGGACGACGCACATTCACCATCTGTAGAGGATACTGGCAGGCTGGGGTCACAGCAGGGTTACATATTTATTTATTTATTAACTTTTATATACCGATGTTCCTGTATAAGATACATATCGCACCGGTTTACATAATAACTGAACAGTCGCCGTGTGGCGGGTACAATGAACATGAAGAAAACAAGGAACATGTGGTACAATAAAAAAATACTGAAATATAATAGTAACATAGGGCTATACATGATGAAACTTCCAACTAATCTTAGGGGAATGCATATATACTTGCTCCATCTCCATCTGCTGGAAGAGGAGCATAAACCACTGGTCCTGAGTCCATCTGTCTACATGCTAGAAAAATTAGTATTTGGACATACATTTTATTGAATTAATATGTAAAGATTTCATTGTGTGTTACAGGTATGTATTTTTACTTGCCTTTGTTTTTGTTGAGGGGCCCTCAAATGGCCATGGACTGAACTTTGGTGAATGTTAGGGGTAATACGGAAGTATTATGTCACATTCAATATAGCACACTACAGAACATCAGTGTGTAAGCCATTTGGCCACGAAACACAAATTCTGATGACAAATAGACTGGACATGTCAACACACTTGTGTTCAAACTCTAGCTTTACACCTCATCATAATAGGAAGAGGGTTAAAAAACCAATTAAGAATCATCATTGTAAACCAAAAATAATACAGCAAACTAACGGGTAGATTTTCAAAAAGCGCGATTTGGCGTACTTTTGTTGGCGCATCAGGCGCCAACAAAAGTACGCTGGATTTTAGTAGATACGCGCATAGCCGCGCGTATCCGCTAAAATCCTGGATTGGCGCGCGCAAGGCTACCGATTCCGTATAGCCGGCGCGTGCCGAGCCACGCAGCCTACCTCCGTTCCCTCCGAGGCCGCTCCGAAATCGGTGCGGCCTCGGAGGGAACTTTCTTTTGCCCTCCCCTCACCTTCCCCTCCCTAAACCCCCCCCCCCTTACCTTTGTCGGGGGATTTACGCCTCCCGGAGGGAGACGTAAATCCCCGCGCGCCGGGACACGACCTGGGGGCGGGTCCGGAGGGCGCGGCCACGCCCCCGGGCCATAACCATGCCCTCGGACCCGCCCCCGAAACGCTACGTCCCGCCCCGAAAACGCTGCGCGGATCGGGCCCGCCCCCCCACACGCCCCCCTCGGAAAACCCCGGGACTTACGCGCGCGCCGGTAGGCCTATGTAAAATAGGCGCACCGGCGCGCAGGGCCCTGCTCGCGTAAATCCGCCCGGATTTACGTGAGCAGGGCTCTTAAAATCCGCCCCTAAGTGTATAATTTTGTGCCCATGAAAAGAGGCACATCCTAGAAAAAAATGGCTTCAGCAAATCTGTTCACAGACACTTGAAAGGCATTTCTTGATAGCCTATGCCCTGTGTTCAAAAATGTACCTGGTTAATCATTGGCATGCCTTTGGAGACTATTCATTAAAACTGGATTCTTGCTGATGGCTAAAAGGAGGGATTTCAATACTAACTGACTGCTAGCCGGTAACAGTGATGTTTGTTGATATCCTGTGGATGTCGTAAGAAGTATTTTTTTGTCACAATAGGACATACTTTTCTGTTCTCCGACCTCACAGCTATTTCTGCCCCTGTCCATTTTCTTTCCTGTGCTCAATTCACAGATGTCCTTTAAGCTTTTTGCTTTCTTTTTATGAAGTCAAAAGATGAAGGCTTTGTGAATATATGGGTCAACTGTACAATTCATAATTCCAATTTTCGTTTTATCTTGAGAATTCAGAGCCCCTGTACCCTAACTATTAGGTAACAACTGTTTTACCAACCTGTGCCTAACAAATTTTCATCTACCGGCATTAAAAGGAAATATTTAAAATAACTCTTTAAAAGAGCAGCTTTCTGACATTCACAATTGGGTTCACAGCCCAAAAGGAAAGTACTGGCCGAAGAGTAATAAATACTGACATATCCAGGTCAGTTTGAAACGGCTGCTGCCTGTAACTTTGGTAAAGGTTTCCCTTCCCCAACACACTTGAAAGAAAGATTTCATCTATTTATCTTTCTTCCAAATCTCCCTCCTAAAAGCTTTCAGATGTTGGGACATGAGTAAGGGGTCTTAATACTGTCCCTGAGAGTGATGTCAGAGCACAATCAGAGTGGAAGAGGTGGTTGGCATTCTCCAATGGAAGGTGTCAGTGTTTTAACAAAATTCCTATACTATTGTGATTCAGGGTTCTTCATGGGGTATCTCTGTCAGAGAGAGGTACTGGTAGGAGTGGTATCTCCAAGGGGAGAAGACTACCTGTCCTGAAGAGGTGGTTGGGGCCCAAGATCAGGACGCCCGGGCCCTCAGGACTACAGAGGTTTTGACTTGTGGGTACAAGGGTGGATTCCCAAGATTGTGCTCATGAACCAGAAGAGAGATCTAAAAGGAAGAAGGAATTTAATTCCTTTTTCCCATCTGTCCCAGAAAGATATTTTTGAAAGATAGAGAGGATGAATCTTTGTAAGGAGTCAGCAGGAAGACTCCCTTTAAGGGGAAAAGGTCCTCAGAGATGCTAAAGAAGCATTAGCAGAGACCCACTTTGTGTCTAAACAGAAGCATCCAGTTGTAATTCTACTGGATTTGATCATGTTGGGACCTTTCCATCAGGAAGGCTACCTCATTACGGAAAAGCAAGGAGAACAGAAGCAGGAATTTCTGAAGATCCTGCACAGGACCTTCACCCCAAGGGACAAGAACACAAGCTGGGTTTGAGATACTGAGAAACTGGATAAAGGTAGGATTTCTCGGTGAATAAGGGGATCCCATCACCCACAGGATTTCCCTGCATTACTGGGACAGTTTATACACTGAGTGAAGATGTGGTAAACTCTATCTTAGGGAATTGAGAGAGAGAGAGAGAGGACACTACCCAGAGAAAGAGAAAACATCTGCAAGCAACAAAGCTGTAATCTTTGAGTTACATTTGAGATAATCAGCAAACTTTATTTTGAACACTCAGAAGAGTGTTACGCCTGTTTGTCCCAGCATCTCACCTCTTGAGATCAGAATAAAATACACTCAGGGAACCGCACTCCACTGCCCGGGCCACAAAGGATTACCTTTACCTTCCTTGAACCTGGAGCCTCGAGGAGAAGAGGTTTTTCCCTGAGAGGTGCCAGAGAAGAGGCATCCTGCCTGGGAGAGTCTGCCAGAGCCATGTTTTGGAGTCCTGAGGAGGAAAAGAGCTGGGGATGAGTGTACTGAGAGATGCCAAAGGAGAAGAACCCTGCCTGGGAAAGTACACCAGAGTCTATGACCGAATCAGCTACAATCAGCCCAAAATAACAAAGGGAGGAGGAATGAGGCAAGGAATTAAGGAACAAAATTCATGTACCCACCAGGCACTGGGAGGGCCCAGGCTGGAAGGGAATTACTTACTTGTGGGGAATTGGTGTGGAAAAATGAAGAGGTGCTGAATTTGACTTGCATTTTAGACTTTGTGTCACAATGGTGCACTGTCCAGCAATTCATTTTGGAATTTTTGTTCCTGGCAGCAACTCAGTGAAGACTTATTTTAAACAAGTCTAAGGAGTGATTATTTTCAGAGTGCTGGGTGCTGGTGTGCATAAGAGCCCCAGAGAGAGGCAGGAATCCCGGAAGGTCATGGGGCCTTGTGTGCCCCATGGCCCTCCCCGTGTGCCCTCATGCCCAGGACCAGCATGGGATGGGGGCTACTCATATATGTTATACTGCAGTATAACACCCCCCCCCCCCCTTAGGATGCATGCAAACCTAGCTGACCTTTTCAACTGGGTAGGCTGGGCTGGGCAAATCTGAGCAAACAAGCAAGATCTGTTAGAAAGTCAAGCCCATTTGTGCAGGGGGCAGCCTTCTCGAGTGCCACAAACAGGCCATATTTTCACGATAGCCACAATGAACATGCAATGGATTGCAAGCTCTAAGGCAGCATGATTTTACCAGAGGTAAATCTTGTCAGATGAATCCGATTAATTTCTTTCATTGAGTGACCAGAGAGATGGATCAAGGGAGAGCACTAGACGTAGTGTACTTGGATTTCAGCAAGGCCTTTGACACGGTTCTGCACAGAAGACTTATACTGAAAATAAACTGTTCATCCCTGGTACGAATCCTAGAATGACTGGGTTAGAAACTGCCCAAGTGGGAGGCAACAAAGGGTAGTGGTAAATGGAGTTTTCTTTGAGGAGGGGGTTGTTACTAGCGATGTGTCTCAAGGATCAGTCTTTTTAATATTTTTGTGAGCGACTTAACAGAAGGGTTGTCGGGGAAAGATTTGTCTTTTTGCCAATGATTCCAACATTTGTAACAGGGTGGACAGCCAGGAAGGAGTGGAAAACCTGAGGAGGGAGCTAGTGAAGCTCGAGGAATGGTCTAAGGTCTAGCAGCTAAGATTTAATGCCAGAAAATGCAGAGTAATGCATTTAGAATACAAAAACCCATGGGAAAGGTACAGAACTGGAGGTGACATTCTTCTAAACACAAAAGAAGAGCAGGATCTGGGGGTGAATGTATTGGATGATCTTAAGGTGGCCAAACAGGTGGATAAAGCGACAGTAAAAACCAGACAGATGCTTGGCTGCCTAGGGAGAGGAATGGTCAGCAGAAAGGGGGAGGTGATATTGCCCCTGTATAGGTCCCTGTTGAGACCTCACTTGGAATACTGTGAACAATTCTGGAACCCGCACCTTCAAAAAGAAATAAACAGAATGGAGTCAGTCCAGAGGGTGGCTACTAAAATGGGCAGTGGTCTTCGTTCTAAAGCATATGGGGATAGACAAAGATCTAAACATGAATATCCTAGAGGAAAGGCAAGATAGGGGAGATATGATACAGACATTCAAATATCTCAAAAGTTTCCATGCACATGAAGTGAGCCTTTTTCAAGGGAAAGGAGATTCTAGATCAATGAGGTTCAAAAGGTGTAGAATCAGGAGTAATCTTAGGAGAACATTTTTTTTTTTTTTTTTTTTTAATAGAGGTGGTGGTGGTGGATGTGTGGAACAGTATCTGAATTCAAGAAAGCATGGGATAAATACAGGGCATCTCTAAGGAAGTGATGGGAATTATAATGCTAAATTAATTGGGCGGATGGATAGACTGGATGGGCCACACAGTCTTTTTCTGCCTTTTTGTTTCTATGAGAGAGATTTGCACAGAATGGAGGCAGTGCATGCAAATCTCTTTCTTGATTATTCATTGTGGATATCCTGAAAACTTTGCCTGTTTGTGGCTCTGGAGGACTGGAGTTAGTCACCACTGCCAAAGTGTCTTGTAAACTTTGAAAATGATTACAACCATACTTTACTGCAAACAATGCCTCTAAACGAGAGAGAGGTAATGGAAAAGTCTACTTAAAAAATAACTTATTTTAAGCCACATGCATAAGAACACATCTATTTACGTACCTAAAAATATTTAGAACATCTGATGATCTAATTACAAAGAATAATGGCTCTGTTTTACTTAAATCCCCCCTCCCAAAAAAAAAAGTACAGTATACAATATAGCTGTGAACTCAGAGACAGTACTTTTCTATATTCTAGCCATTACTCTGTCTGATTTAAAGCTTCTATAGACCAGCTAATAGGCTGCAGTCCTCAGACTCCCCATATGTCACCAAGTCTTTTATGTTCCATGCAGAGCTAAACTAGAAGCAACTATAGTCAGCGCTCCCTGTCTCCTGCAGCAGCTCAGGGGTGAACTCTGCCACAAAGGTTTGAAATTCTTCAGCATGTGTGTATAAGTTTCTCTCTGTTTGCATATTAAATAATGTACTTTTGGATTTACATGAAAAGGATTTTTCCCAATTTTACTTTTGCATCTGTATAACTTATTTTGTCTTGTACTTTTTGGGTGTTGTAAAAAGGAACTCAGATATTGGTACATGGAAGAGAGGGGGAAGAAATCATCAGCAGGATGTGTAGAGGAGAGGAAGGAGATGGGATGGGATAGGAAGTGGGGAGAGAGAGCCAGGGATGGGAAAGTTTAAAAAAAAAAAAAAAAAAAAAAAGGGAGTGGGATGGGGAAGGTGGCCTTAGAAGGGAGGATCTAGGACCTGGGGGCTGGGAGGGAGGTTTCAAATCAGTGGGATGGGGGAAGAAATGGAATCAGGGTGGGGAAGGGGAAGGTATTCCTCCACTGGGCTCCAGTCCTCCTCCTCACATTCCATCTCCTCTCCCACTCTTCTCGCTCACTTTTTTCCCCCCCCACCATCCCTGGTTCTCATCTTTTACACCCAATTCCATATCCCCCCCTCTTTCTCTTCCCCCAACCCCCGATATGAACCCTTCTCTCTAATATACATAGATTCTCCCATTAATTGTGCATTTGTAAGGTTAAAATTTAATTCTGAATGTATGGGAAAAGAGTTGTTATAAAGATTCCCAGCCAACCAAATCACATTGTTAGGAAGCGCTAGGAGAGCGGTTCCACTTTCCAGGGGTTTGTTTGTTCTTGGACCACGGCTCAACCCCAGAGGAACTCCGAAGAGGTGCCGAGGCAGGTGAGGCATGCCTGAGCATGGGCCGGACAGGAGCAAGGCTCGACTGAAGACAGACAATGGAATCCGGAGCAGAACAAGACTGGAACGAAGACAATGATGATTGAAGATGCTGACCCTCCACCGGACCTGCACGCTTCGGAAAGACCAACAATGTAATGGTGGTCTTTTGAACAGTCCTCCGACTGTTCCAAGCCCTTTTGGACCTGCCGCTGGGTAACGGCAAGAAGCAGCAGGGCAGATGGAGGCCAGGTACAACAAAGGCTCAGGCGAAGACACTTGGACGATGACTCAGGCGAAGACGTAGGTACTTGGATGAAGACGTAGGATCAAGGCACTGTAGATGAGGAGTCAGGAGCGAGGTTCTGAAGACAAGGAGTCAGAATCAAGAGCTGGGTTGAGACTGCTATGCAGCGCGCCCTACAGAGCCCACCGGCGGGACTGGACGCGGACCACGCTGGAACCGACGTAGACTCCAGACGAGATAGTAGAGCAACTGAGAGGAACATGTCTTAGAAACTGTACAGGCCTGCATCAGGGCGCACCCTACACAGCCATCAGTGGCTGGTCACAGCACAGGTTTTTGCAGAGTCCTTGGCAAGGATGGAGCAGGCGCAAGGAACTCCATAGACCAGGGACAAGGATTCAGGTGGAAGTCTCCCGGAGGCTTGAGCTGCGGTAGTGAGGAAGGCAATGTACCACGAGGCGCCCTATTCAGCCCGCCCGCGGGGCTGGTCGCGGACCACGACATGGCACGCCAGGAAAGGTGGCGACGAGGAACCTGGGGTTCAGGATATTAGGAACGGAGGATGGACATCTGGACTGGATCATGGACTTCAGGAACAGAAGATGAACATCTGGACTGGATCATGGATATCAGGAACTGGAAGACAGACAAGACTGACTATGGACATCAGGAACAGAAGGCGGACATCTGGACTGGAACATGGACACCAGGACTAGACAAGGAGCTCTAACGAAGAACACAGGACCTTGAAGAAGCGATGGAACAGAAGACTTCTGGGGTGAAGGACAGGAACATCCAGGATCATCTAAACTGCTTGCGAAGGCAAAGCTGGATTGACACAGGGCCCCTTTTATTCGGCTGAAGCAAGGCAGGGTGATGACATCACTGAAGGGGGCCACGGGACCTTTTCCCGCCGCTGGCCCTTTAAATGAAGAGGAGAGGCGCGCGCCCATGCCTAGGAGAAGGCAGGAGGAGAGCAGACATAATGACTGGAAAAGGAACAGTGTGCAAATCCAAGGCTCTCGTGCTAAACTTTCAAAAGGGAAACTTTGATAAAATGAGAAAAATTGTTAGAAAAAAACTGAAAGGAGCAGCTACAAAAGTAAAAAATGTCCAAGAGGCGTGGTCATTGTTAAAAAAATACCATTCTAGAAGCACAGTCCAGATGTATTCCACACATTAAGAAAGGTGGAAAGAAGGCAAAATGATTACCGGCATGGTTAAAAGGGGAGGTGAAAGAAGCTATTTTAGCCAAAAGATCTTCATTCAAAAATTGGAAGAAGGATCCAACAGAAGAAAATAGGATAAAGCATAAACATTGGAAAGTTAAATGTAAGACATTGATAAGACAGGCTAAGAGAGAATTTGAAAAGAAGTTGGCTGTAGAGGCAAAAACTCACAGTAAAAACTTTTTTAAATATATCCGAAGCAGAAAGCCTGTGAGGGAGTCAGTTGGACCGTTAGATGATCGAGGGGTTAAAGGGGCACTTAGAGAAGATAAGGCCATCGCGGAAAGATTAAATGATTTCTTTGCTTCGGTGTTTACTGAAGAGGATGTTGGGGAGGTACCCGTAATGGAGAAGGTTTTCATGGGTAATGATTCAGATGGACTGAATCAAATCACGGTGAACCTAGAAGATGTGGTAGGCCTGATTGACAAACTGAAGAGTAGTAAATCACCTGGACTGGATGGTATACACCCCAGAGTTCTGAAGGAACTAAAAAATGAAATTTCAGACCTATTAGTAAAAATTTGTAACTTATCATTAAAATCATCCATTGTACCTGAAGACTGGAGGATAGCAAATGTAACCCCAATATTTAAAAAGGGCTCCAGGGGCGATCCGGGAAACTACAGACCGGTTAGCCTGACTTCAGTGCCAGGAAAAATAGTGGAAAGTGTTCTAAACATCAAAATCACAGAACATATAGAAAGACATGGTTTAATGGAACAAAGTCAGCATGGCTTTACCCAGGGCAAGTCTTGCCTCACAAATCTGCTTCACTTTTTTGAAGGAGTTAATAAACATGTGGATAAAGGTGAACCGGTAGATATAGTATAATTGGATTTTCAGAAGGCGTTTGACAAAGTTCCTCATGAGAGGCTTCTAGGAAAAGTAAAAAGTCATGGGATAGGTGGCGATGTCCTTTCGTGGATTGCAAACTGGCTAAAAGACAGGAAACAGAGAGTAGGATTAAATGGGCAATTTTCTCAGTGGAAGGGAGTGGACAGTGGAGTGCCTCAGGGATCTGTATTGGGACCCTTACTGTTCAATATATTTATAAATGATCTGGAAAGAAATACGACGAGTGAGATAATCAAATTTGCAGATGACACAAAATTGTTCAGAGTAGTTAAATCACAAGCAGATTGTGATAAATTGCAGGAAGACCTTGTGAGACTGGAAAATTGGGCATCCAAATGGCAGATGAAATTTAATGTGGATAAGTGCAAGGTGATGCATATAGGGAAAAATAACCCATGCTATAATTACACGATGTTGGGTTCCATATTAGGTGCTACAACCCAAGAAAGAGATCTAGGTGTCATAGTGGATAACACATTGAAATCGTCGGTTCAGTGTGCTGCGGCAGTCAAAAAAGCAAACAGAATGTTGGGAATTATTAGAAAAGGAATGATGAATAAAACGGAAAATGTCATAATGCCTTTGTATTGCTCCATGGTGAGACCGCACCTTGAATACTGTGTACAATTCTGGTCGCCGCATCTCAAAAAAGATATAATTGCGATGGAGAAGGTACAGAGAAGGGCTACCAAAATGATAAGGGGAATGGAACAACTCCCCTATGAGGAAAGACTAAAGAGGTTAGGACTTTTCAGCTTGGAGAAGAGACGACTGAGGGGGGATATGATAGAGGTGTTTAAAATCATGAGAGGTCTAGAACGGGTAGATGTGAATCGGTTATTTACTCTTTCGGATAGTAGAAAGACTAGGGGACACTCCATGAAGTTAGCATGGGGCACATTTAAAACTAATCGGAGAAAGTTCTTTTTTACTCAAAGCACAATTAAACTCTGGAATTTGTTGCCAGAGAATGTGGTTCGTGCAGTTAGTATAGCTGTGTTTAAAAAAGGATTGGATAAGTTCTTGGAGGAGAAGTCCATTACCTGCTATTAAGTTCACTTAGAGAATAGCCACTGCCATTAGCAATGGTTACATGGAATAGACTTAGATTTTGGGTACTTGCCAGGTTCTTATGGCCTGGATTGGCCACTGTTGGAAACAGGATGCTGGGCTTGATGGACCCTTGGTCTGACCCAGTATGGCATTTTCTTATGTTCTTATGGTATCCTTGCCACGTGGAGGGCCCAAGAAGAGCGGCTCCATGCCGCGAAGATGGAAGGTAGGCTGCAGGCACCGGCAGGGACGGCTTTCCCTGCCAGGTAAAGGCCCTGGCTGCGGCAAGGACGACTCCCTTGCAGCCCGAGGATCTCAGGAGGGCTCCAGGCATGTCAGGGAGAGCAGGAGTGGCAGCGGCAGTTCAGACCGCGTGGGAAGTGTCCCGGCTGCTCAGCCTTGCCTCACAGGGCAGGAGGCGGCCGGGGAGGAGCATGATTGCTGCGGAGGAAGCAGCGGCAGCGGCCCGTCTGGCCGTGGCAGGTAGGGGGCCTGCCCGCGCTCGTTGCGAGCATGTTCACAACACACATTTTATATATAGAGACAATTAACCCAATAAAGAGGACTTTTTTTACATTAAGAATGAATTAAGGATTTATATCAACATATGATTTTAGTCCTTTACTGATTTTAGTCCTATTACAGCAGATCTTTAACAAAGCAACACAAAACACTAAATCTGATTAAGCATACTTACTCCTTAAACCAGTGGTTCTCAACCTTTTTCCCATCATGATACACCTGACAGACAACGTTCATGTGCGACACACTGCTTGTTATAATCCACAGCAAAAATAAAAAAAGCCCAATATTACTTTTATTGTTAAGAATGACATAAGGGAAAAATAAGTACTCTTTCTGAACAGAAATTTCATAAATAGTAAACAGAACAGCACCAACTTCCAGCACTCAAACAGTAACCACCTTATTTAAGAAAAGACAACACTGAAAATATTACACCAGGCCTTAAGACACCAATACTCCTCCTATTAGGAAAACGGACTTAAGCCAGGCTGCTATAGAGCCCTACACAGAAACTACACGCCAGCAGAAAATGTCACCTCAGTCACACGTGCAGACCCTCACCTAACAAAGAATAGAGAGACCATAAAGCATAACTAGAAGCATGCAGACAAAAACAAGCCAGAGTCTCTGTATGCAGTACAACAAAAGAAAGAGAGAAACATCACCAGTCCTCATAAAACAAAGCAAGAAATATAAAACCATACTAACAAAAAGAACAGATTTCAAAACAGCTGATGAATGGGATATCCAATAATTAAAAACTCGTATCAAAAATTTCCAGACACCAATAAAATATTTCAAAACAGCAGACACAAATGCTACGTGGGGAAAAAGTTAATATTGCTACCTTGGCGGAGTCCGGAACCCCCTACATATTGGGCATGGTGCAACCATCTTCATAAAATGATGTTAATGGATGAAATGGCATCCCGGAACACACCTCAACAAAAGCCACGCTTCCAGCAGACGTGGCACTCATATATTCAGGCGCTGCCACCAAACTCCAGGAACTTACTTTTGAAAGTTTCTAGCTGAGGACTGTCTCTGTGATTGATCTTCACAGGATTGCATTAAATTCTTATGGACCTAACCTAGTACCTGGGAGTGGGGGGCTGGGGGGCCTGTCAGGGTTAAACGTGTGAAAATAAATGATCCTCACTGGGATGGTACATTTGTCTATTAGGGTACAACTGTAAACGTTTTTCTTTGTGATACATACAGATGCATTTATTGTACCTCTATCTGTCTTTAATAAAACTACATTAACAAAAAAAAATGATAAAAATAAAAATGCTCTGCTCTCCCTACCTGGAAATAGAACTGGAAATGTTTGATTTCCAGGTGCCTTGAGATTGTTGTGAATTGGGGGGGTGGGGTTGCTTGCAACTTTCTCCTTTCAGTTGCACACAGTCTCTCAATCACACACAGACGCATATGATCTCTCTCTTTCACTCTTATACACACAGGCTCTTAATCACACACTTACACATTTTCTCCCCCCACTGAAGAGCAACTAGCAGCAGTAACAGCCTCCGCCTCCTCTTCCACCACTCGCAGCCTCGAGAAAGGAGTCCCATCGGCCATGGGGGATGACATTGCTCCTCTTTTTGCGCCGAGCTGTGCTGCTCTTCTCCTTCAGGCTGATGCTGCTCACCACTTCCTCTTCCTGACCGTGGGGGGGGTGGAGGAGTGGGTAGAAGAGACCCTGCCGCTAGTACCGCTGAGTGCTTCTTCCAGCTCTCCTGCTGCATTCCGCCCAGGCTATCGGCATTTTAAGCCCGGACAGAGGAAGCGTTCGCATCTCACTGGGGCAGGGGGAACAGCTGGGCCAGCGGGGGGACTGGGAAGTGTGGTGACACACCTGCATGTGCTTGGCGACACGCTGGTTGATGGGGGCTGGCTAGTCTTTTGCACCGGGTGCCACAAGTATGATTATCTACATGTCATTTTCTGATCATCAATCAACACCCATCCCCAATAAACACGCACCCTTTCTCCTTCATCGTTTCCCTGGAATGCCTTTCATGGCTCACTTAAGGCAGCCACAGTGCTGTATATTTCCTGGTAAATGTCATCTTTTGCTCATTCCAATTGTGACCTGAAGAATAGAGTTTTGGCTCTTGAAAACTAGTCAAGAAATGCATTAGGTTAGTCCAATAAAAAAGTATCACCTGACATACACAAGGTGCCTAAAAAAGATGGACCCATCGTGAAATATTAGAGATGTGCAGTGGTAAGTACATTCGTTCCGGGCTTCATTTTCGGCCCGCCATGGGAAATTTCATTTTTCCCGTGGTTCGGGCTTTTTTTGGGGGAGGGACCCAGATTTTCGGGTTAGTGCACGCTAACTTCTGTTAGCGTGCACAAACATTTTAAAGTTAGCGCGCACTAACCTGAAAAACAAATTTTTCTGAAATTTTGGAAAAATTACTATCGTTTGTCGGGTCCTCCAAACCAGGACGAATTAGACAATTCGTTGAAATTGTCTAATTTGTCCAAAACGAATGCACATCCCTATGAAATATATTGCTTTGGAAATTGGGTCCATTGTTTTGAAACACCCTGTATATGCTTTCCTTTTTATTTGTTAACCTTTACTTTTGTATTTACCTGTTGGTGAGAGGTTGTATTGCCTGCACCCGGTGCCAAAAGCTCCTGGCTCTCAGAGAACGAGTCCAGTCTCTGGAGAAGCTAATAGAGAGGTATATAAAAGGAGATCTTTAGGGATTAAAGATTACTACTCATACACACACACACTGAGACTGCTGGAAAATCATCTTAGACAATTTTTTAAATTAGTTTCTAAGCTTGGAAAAAGGAAGATTATTCCTAATGCCAATGATGGAAACAATCTCATGGCAGAAACATTTGCTTCCCATTTTGATGACAAAATCTTGGACATCCAAAAAGAGTTTGCTAGGCCCCCCCACTTAGTGAAGACTCTGTGTTAGTCTCTGGTGGTCCTCTCAAATATCCTTTTCCCCAATTTCCATGAGAACATTTTCTGCATTTAATAAAGTACGAGGACTAGGGCTTAAACTTCTTCAGATAAGTTCATTTTCCTCTCCCATGGATCCTTAGTTATATGGGTAAAAAAAAAACACCCCCCCCCCCCCCCCCCAAGAACTGGGCTTCCTTCCACATCTCTAAACTATGGTGAACGCTAAACTGGAACAAGATTATTCCCCACCTATCTTAAACTCCACCCTCCACTGGTCATCCCTCCAGTATGGTGCTCGCAAAGATTCATTTCTGGCCTTATTTTATCCAATCTTTCTTTGGCACCATTAGCATTTTAATTCAAGGCTTTGGGATCAGATGTTTGTATTTTGCTGGCCTGTGTGGATTCATTGCAAACCAGTGACCTAACCAGCTTCAATCACTGTTTAGATGGAGTAGGTTATCGGTCTTAAATCATATAAACAAGCTTAATCCCCCAAAAGTCAAAGACTCTCTAGATTAGCAGAACAAATACCAGTAACAACTCTGCCTTTTATTTTAGAGATAAACACTGTTCCTAAGGATGTAATCTCTTCCTGGGGGATCAAGTTGAACCTCTTCAACTGTTTGTACTACCTTCTTTTATCTTTGGCAGTTATGCCAATTATGTCCTTTGTTTAACAAAAATAAGAAAGAAAGACATTCAGACACCAATTCATTCCTTAGTGTTAAATCAGCTGGACCAGGGTTTATTAAATGGAAATCCATGGGGTAGGTCTAGAGCAGGGATGGCGAACTCCAGTCCTCGAGTGTCACAAACAGGCCAGGTTTTCAGGATATCCACAATGAATATGCATGAGAAAGATTTGCATGCACTGCCTCTATTGTATGCAAATCTATTTCATGCATATTCAGTGTGGATATCCTGAAACTCTGGCCTGTTTGTGGCATTCGAGGACTAGAGTTCGCCACCCCTGGGGTCTAGGAGTGCCATGGAAAATTAAATATAATTAAAAGTAGCTCCCCATAAAAATATAATTTCTAATCAAATGATGTTTTTATGGGGAGTTTCTTTATTTTTCTTGAATTTTAACCTTTGCTACCTAGTGGAATCTCTCTCAACTACCTGGCCCTATTTTCTCCTTTCCTACACAAGCAACACTAGCCACAACCAATGCTGGGTCTTCCTACTCTACTCTGTTCCTATTTGCTCTGACCATATCCCTCTTGCTCACCTTAGTTCACAGAGCTTCTCTATAAATGCTCTCATACCTACAAACTACAAAATACCTGAGATCTCAGCACCAATGAATCTCAGCAGCAAAGGTATAATTAAACTAAATTATATCCTTGAATAAATTAGTTGTTCAACATGTTAACATATCCAGCAAAAAAAATAAAAACAAATATGCTGAGAGATACAACACATTTGGATTTACCTTCACTACTGACTGTGATAGAACTCGGAAACCTTAGTGCTTTCTGTGTGTGAAAGTTCTTTGTAGCGATCAGAGCATGGAGCTGGCAAAACTATGAGAACATCTGGAAAAAGATTCACCCTGAAAAGGTTGAAGATAGGTTGGATACTTTCAAGCAACTCAATTTGATCCATCTGGCATGTTAGCTAAACCTGGGTTTTCTCCAAGTCAAAAACCTGCTTTGGAAGCAGGTGGCTTACAAAGTGGCTCCCTTGATTGCCCAAAACAAGAAGCCACACACAATTGGAGTAACCTTGATCAAGCCAATTATTTTGGAAATGAACTGCTGTGTGGCAAACAGCACTGAAAAAAATTGAAAAAATACAGCTGACCACTTATGAATTCAAGATATCTTCAGATATTCTTCAATAAGTGATGGAGGAATTGAAAGCCAGCCCTCCGTTAAGCCCCTCATCTCTGATCCGAAGCAACCCCAGCATAGCCGCCAGCAGCATGGTGTTATAAGGACCCGGGATAGAACAACCTACGGCTCTGGACTTCCTCTTATAGGTCCCCTAGCCAGCGCTGGCTGATTTATTTATTTTGAATTTTTATATACCGAAGTTCTTGTAATAAATACAAATCAATCCGGTTTACATGGAACAGAAAAAAACACCAAAGGCCTTAAATTAAATGCCCAAGACTTTACATGGAACAGTTAATCAGAACACTCCATAGAACAATTAAGCAGTAAATATCTCTGGGTTTTATGCCTAAAGGCTTTAAATAGAACAATTAACACAATTAAACAAATATAACAATAAACAATTATACGGATGATGACATCACATCCCCCTCAGTATATAAGGAAGCCCTTTGCAACCAGCCAGCGCCTCAGCAACAGGTCTCCTGGTGCCCTTGTGCTCCAGTGAGAGATGCTTTCCTTGTCTTGATCTTGCCTGGTGCTTTGTTCTGTGTTCCTTGTCCAGATTCCCTGTATTGTCCTATCTCCTCTGTGCTTTGTTCCTTGTCCGGTTCCTTGCCTGTCTGTCCTTGTTCCTAGCCCTGCTTGTTTCTTTTCTTGCTTGTCTTGTTGGCTTTGTCTATCTTGTTTGTCTTGGACTGACTACCTGGATGCTGACCCTGGCCCCTGACCTTTTGTTGTCTGCTGTCTGCCCCAACCTCTGGCTTGTTACCTGTTCTGCTGCCTGCCCCTGACCTCTGGCCTTTTACCTGTTCTACTGTCTGCTGCCTGCCAAGACCCTTGCTCAGATAGGACTCCCACTCAGCATAGTCCTAAGGACCCACTAAGTCCTGCCGGCAGCCAGAACCCAAGGGCTCAACCGTAGGTTGAGGCAGCTGGTATAGGTGAAGCTCCAGCTGGTCCCACCTACGGGCTTCTCCATAGGCAGGACTAGCTGCTGGCGTGGGCCTAGCGAGCTCACTCACTAGGTGGCACCAACCACACTGCAGCCACAAGGGACCACTTCCGTCAACAGTGTTACACCCTCTCTTATTCAGCATGCGGTTGGATGAAACCATTGATGTGGTTCAGTGCACTCAGCTGCTGGTTTTTGTGCAATATGTGGACAGTTGTTCAATCAATGATGAATTCCTTTTCTGCAAACCACTTGTAGCAATCACAAAGGCAGAGGATGTCCAGAAATGCTTTTCAAATCAAGATTCTGCTGACTGGAGCAAGAAGCTGGGGATGATTTGAGCTGATGGAGTGCCATCACTGCTTTATTTATTTATTTAGAAACTTTTATATACCGGTATTAGTGGGGACATCATACCGGTTCACATATTAACAGAAGGTTTAGAAATACATTTCAACAGGGAAGGCGAACTGGGCAGGGGGTTAACCTAGGGCAGTAAGGAAAATAGATTAAACAACAAGAAATCAACAAGAGGTAATAAGAAGACAACAATGTACAATGTGATTAAATTCCTTAATATAAGGAAAAGGGGCGGTCACTTAGGGGGTGTGAGCAATAGAGGGAAGGGAGGATCTATTCTGTGTAGGCTTGGTTGAACAGGAATGTTTTTAGTTTCTTGCTTGGGAACAAATTAGGATATGTTGGCCTGGTGAAAGCAGAAGCTGCTCACATTGCTGTTATTTGTTGCATCCTGCATCAACAGGTGCTTGCCTCAAAATTTTGAATGTCGTGTCCAGTGCCATGCAGGCCACAAACTTCATGTAAGCTCATGCCACAAATCATCGCCTCTTCAAAATTCTCTGCCTGGAAATGGACTCAGAGCATGTCGTCCTCTTGTATGGCACAGATCTTCACTGGCTCTTTCAAATGGTGCAGAATACAGCTGCCAGAATCCTGACGAACTCTAGGAGAAGGGACCACATCACCCCAATCCTCAAGGACCTTCACTGGTTACCAATCCATTAGAGAATCATATACAAATCCATCACCACCATCTACAAAGTCATTCACCAACAAGCCCGGATCAACTTACAAATTCCCTTCAAAAAATACACATCCATCAGACCCATCAGAGAATCCTACAAAGAATCTCTCCAGGTGCCTCACGCAAAAACCATTCATCATAAGTCTCTCAGTGCCAGAGCATTCTCAACCGCAGGTCCACCATTATGGAACTCTATCCCAGCGGACCTGAGACAAGAACCCTGCCTTCCAACATTTAGAAAAAGGCTGAAAACCTGGCTTTTTAAAAAAGCCTTTCCAATCCCTGACTGAGACCTACACCAGACACCGTAACCACACTATCCAAGCCCTGACTGAGACCTACACCCGACATCTCAACCACACTATTAAAAATGGTTTTGAATAACAAACTTTGTCATTCGCTGCCATCACTTTCACACTGTTAACACTATCATTTACTATACAAATCACATTTAATCGGATTCAATCTTGTAACCTTGTAAATAATCTTGTAACCTTGTAAATAAGTTGCTGTAAGTTAAATCCCCCTCTTCTCACCTCCAACTCCCAGTTATTTATTTCCCTGTTTTATTGTAACTGTCACTCTCCTTACAATGCTCGTTACAATTGTTTGAGTTATCTCTTATCTTGCACACTTGTTAAATGTAAACCGGTTTGATGTGATCCATGTCATGAAAGCCGGTATAGTAAAAATAATAAATAAAATAAATAAATAAAAAGCTCAAGTTTTCACTCTGCTCATGGAACCTTGGTTGGAGGTTGTCATGTTTCTCCAAGAGAAAGATAGCAATCTCCGATTTCCAGGGGCAAAACTCTTCCGTGCCCTTGGTTTCATGTCCTGCTTGCTTTGAAGAAGCAGCAACCATCTCATTGAGCTCTGCGCAATTTTTTTTTTTTTAATGCAAATTATTTGCCGAACTGAATTTGATTTACTTCCTGGTGAGCCAGAATAAAATTTTTGAAAATACCTACTCCAAATACTTAGTTATTTTTCAATTTTACTGGAGTCTTATAAGCTAATTTTCAAAGGAGTTACATGTATAAAATTAGCATATACATGCGTTAAATAGTTTGTATTCACTTACATGCTATTATATAAACATCAGATATGCACGTGTATTTTCAGCTTCATGTGCACATTTACCTGAATGTCTAGGATGTTCCGGGATGGGGCCAAGAGGTATGTGCATAAATTGCAATTTTATACAAATACATTAGGCAACTTATTTGCCCAGTTTTACACCTGCTAATTAACTAGCACAAATGATATCAGACTTGTTTGTGTGCTATTTTTGGGTGGCAGGTCTGGGTGAACCAAGGGAGAGTTCAGGGTGTAGTAGAAGGATCTTGGTGATCTGGAGACAGACTGGATGAACTGGTAGAGGTATCAGTAAATTAGCAATTTCAAATTTGCACACACATTTTAAAATATACTTTCATATGTAAATCAGAGTTTTATGCATGCAAGTTTTTCTTGGCAAGTAAAATATACATGTATATGTTTATAAAATAGATAAAGTATGCACTTCCAATGCAGTTCAAATATTTGTACATACTGAAACATATGGGGCAGATATATACATATTTTATAATCTGCTTGAATCGGATTCATGCAGATTATAAGTTACTATAATAAATCTGTGTGCCCATACATGCATATGGGGCAGCACCGAGATCTTTAAAAGTTATCCTTTTTATTATATAAACGGGGTGGCGGTCCATGGGCTGTACTTGAGATTGGGGTGAGAAAGGGGCCACAGCTGCAAACAGGTGAAGAATCCCTATTTTAGTTGCTCAGAATCATCAGTATTCAAGAATGTTTGTCCTCACTCCTCAATATCTCCCTCAATACAGAACAAAGCAAAGGATTTTAGATTTTCTGCCATTTCCTTGTTCTTCCTTGAGCATTGTACCCTTTGGTCATCTAGTGGCCTAGCTGACTCCTTCACAAGTTTTTGGTTTACAATATACTTGACATTTTTATTAGTAGTTTTTACCTCTATGGCAAGATTCTTTTCAAATTCTCTCTTGGCTTGCCTTATTATCACTTTACAACTTTTCCCTATTTTCTTTGGGTCTGTTTTCCTTTTTTTTTTTTTTTTTTTTTTAAAGAAGCCCTTTTAGATTTAATTGCTTTTTTCACCTCATCATTAAACCATGCTGGCAATCTTCTTCTGACTTTTTTAATACACGAAATACATTTTATCTGGGCTTCCAACATGGATTTTTTTAAACAATGTTCACATCTCATGCAAACTTTTAAACTTGGCAACCATTTCTTGTAGTTTTTTTTTTTTTTTTTAATTTCTTCATTTTATCATAGCCTCCTTTTTGAAAGTTAAATGCTACTGCAGTAGTTTTACTTAGTATCTGCTCTCCGGTGATTATGTACATTTAATTGTATTATGATCACTATTGCCAAGTGAGTTCACTACCTTTACCCCATGTACCGGGCCCTGCATTCCAATGAAAACTAGATCTAAAATAGTTCCACCTCTTGTCAGTTCCATGGCTGCATGAAGCACTCATTTATGGTATTAAGAACTTTATTTCCTTAGAATGTCCTGAGGTGACATTTACCCAATCAATACTTGATTAATTAAAATCTCCCATTATTAGTGTGTTGCCTATTTTATTAGTGTGTTTAATCTCTGTTAGCATTTTAGTCTGTTTCCTCATCATGACCAGGCGGGCGGTAGTATGCCCCCAGTACTGTGCTCTTCTCCGTCACACTTAGAATTTCTGCGGATAAGGATTCCACAGTGCAGGAACTGTCTTCCTAGAGAAACTCAGAGTTTTCCTTTCTTGAACCTTGGATCCACTGCAAAGATCTTAAGAATATTCTGAGCCTCTGCTTTGATTACTTCTATAAACCCAGCAGGGTCTGTATTTAATACACTATACTCCTTCTTATTATTCACTGGTCATATGTACCCCCTAGTGGAGACATATGATAACCTGGTGGAAATAAACAAAGCAGAAGTAATATTAAAAGAAAATCAGCAAATAGATACCTTAATTTGGATAACAACTGGTTAGTGCTTTAAACTTTCAGGATTACTAAGGTTCCTTTCTTGGGCAACATATGTGCTGGCTACCTATATAAAATTCTAGCTGCTTGCCAGCTGATTAGTCCATGTATATTATAAGGCATATTTGCTCTTTCCTACCTCTAGCTTTTCGTCCCTCCTCTGCATACTCAATAATGGATCAAAATGTTTGGTGGCCTTAGCACTATATAGTGTGACAGTGTACACTCTGGTTTGCTTCCTGGCTGAGAAGAGTAGCAGGGCTTTGGTGTAGCATGGAAGTGACACACCTAAGCTCTGGGAAGGGAAGGG
Source organism: Rhinatrema bivittatum (assembly GCF_901001135.1). Taxonomy (NCBI): domain Eukaryota; kingdom Metazoa; phylum Chordata; class Amphibia; order Gymnophiona; family Rhinatrematidae; genus Rhinatrema; species Rhinatrema bivittatum. The sequence goes on along the minus strand of NC_042615.1, from coordinate 424,540,582 downwards.
AAGTATATACTCTTACTGCGCAACCTCACTGCAGCCTTCAGTCAGAAAGGGATATGGGACTGGCTATTAGAAAGTGAAAACCATTGTTTACCACCATGCTGAGCCCAGAAAAAAAGCACATACTTTGGAACTTATCATATCTTTTCCTAGACAACAAAAAAAAAAATGTATACATACAGTAGATTAGAAGGACTTTCGAGTTCTCAAAAGCTAACATACATCTATACATTTATTCTGAGTGCAATAAAAATATTATAACCTCCAAAAATGTATACACTGAATATCCAGAATGACACTGAAATGTACAGCACATTAACTACAGAATCTGTAGACAAATTACATCCATGAAATAAAGGGGAAAGAAAAGTGCTTAGGAACAAGGTTTTTGGCGGTCTCCACATGTCCACTTTGTGCCGCAGACAGTTATCCAGGTTATACTTTTATCTATTAATTGGTCCTTCACTGGACCACTTATTCTGAAAACAACTCAACCACTAAATTTTTGGGTGTGAAAATCAGTGCTGAATTACATTTATACTTCAGTTACACGCGTGGAAGTATCTAATTCTTTACAATTTTGATTTGGTATAACTTACAGCAAGAAATATAAAATAAGAGCTAATACGAGTTACAGTAAAAAAAAAAAAAAAAAAGAATAGTGAGCCAGAGAGAAATACCTGAAGGAGTCCCGTATTGGGCCAGGCTCATTTCAGGAGTTGAGCTTTCAGTGTCAACAGGATGTTTTACCACAGAGAGCCTCTGACATCTGGAGGGAGTTTATTCCAATGAAATGGAGCTTGCAAAAGAAAGCCCCAGGGCAAGAGCCCGTCTGTATACAGTACATGGGATACAGAGAATCGTGCAGGAGTCAGAGCGGAAAGCACAAAATGGCTTATAGCTACAGACATGAGCAGAAAGATCGGGTGGCGTGAGACCATACTCACATCTGAAAGTGAAAACAAAACGTTTAAAAATAGCTCAGTATTTAACAGAGAGCATTGAAATAGCGTAATATGTCCATAGTGATGTAGCTGAAAAAACATCTGTGCAGCGGAGAGCTGAAGAAGTCAAAGAAAGGAAAGGAGACAGGCCAGGGAGACTTGCACATTAGTCTGGGCGAGAAGACAGTCTGAACATGAGGATACGCTTCCAAAGTCAGAGGACTAGATTGTGTGAATGTTGTGAAGTTCAAAACGAAGGCTGAAGCAGAGGTTGAAAATGGGGGGTGTTTAAAGAAAGCCAAGGATCAATGGTGATCCCAAGACTTCTGGCTGAATCAGGTCACAGAGGGACACAGTGTCTGTTGTGAGAAAGCCAGAAAGAGGAGAAATGGAGAAGGAACAAATAGGATCTCCGTTTTTGGAGGCATTCGACAAAGTGTGACCATATCCATGAAGATCCAGCAGAAAGACAAATGGATTACAAGGAGACTAAGGGAGAAGAGAAAAGAAAAAAGATGTGTGTTGTGAGTAAATGAGGGATAGGATCACCTGAAGGAAGGGATCAAGGCACCCAGAAAACTGGTGTAAAAAATAGGCCCAGGACAAAGCCTTAAAAGACACTAACAGAGAATGTAAAATGTGCACAATAACAGCTACTAACCAGAGCACAGGAGAAGCGATTAATGAGAGAAGAGGAAAGTCAAACAAAGGAAATATCAGAGAAAATCAGTGAGGAGAGATTGGTAAGAAGAAAGCTATGGCCAACTGTGTCAAACCCTGCTGAGAGCCTAAATAGATAAGAATGGGTGAAGTATGAAGATGCTGAACAAGGAGGAGGAGGACCTAAAGCAAGAATGGAAAAGAAAGATGAAGAAAAAAGTAGTCTGCTGACAGACTGCCTGCTCTAGGATTCTGGAAAGAAAAAAGTGAAGACATAAAGGACAATAGTTTGAAGAAAAGGGGTTGTTTGTTTTTTTTTAGGAATTCTTTACTTGAAAAGTAAAATAAAGAATACCTTTGGCTTGATATTCAAAGCGCATTCAGCACTATTCAGCCAGGTAAGCGGGACTTTGTTAAGTAGCGGCTGCTGAATATGCCCTACTGAATAGTCCCTTATATGGCTGAAAGTTTCACAAACAAAAAGTGAGTGTGTACAGGGCGGATGAGTTAGACATATATATATGGCTAACTACTGGTATTCGGAGTTAGCCGCATATTTTATGTCTAAGTTTAGATGCCTCATAGAGCAGGTCTAAACTTAGGGGTAGATTTTAAAACCCCTGTGCTCGCAAATCCTCCCGGATTTACTAGTGCGCCGGCGCACCTATTTTGCATAGGCCACCGGTGCGCGCAAAGCCCCAGGACGCGCGTAAGTCCCGGGGCTTCCTAAAAGGGGCAGGAGGGGGCGTGTCTGGGGGCGTGGTGACGGTTCGGGGGCAGGCCGGGAGGGCGGTTCTGAGCCCCCCGGCACTGCGGCATGTGCTGGGGATGCCGGGGCAGCGCGGGCAAGTTACGCCTGCTTCAAGCAGGCGTAACTTGCCCAACAAAGGTAGGGGGGGGGGATTTAGGTAGGGCTGGGGGGTGGGTTAGATAGGGGAAGGGAGGGGAAGGTGGGGGGACGCGGAAGGAAAGTTCCCTCCGAGGCCGCTCCGATTTCCCTACTATTAACCCCCTTTCTGCCTGCAGTATCACTCACAAAAATATTGAGCAGAATCCTCATGGCTGAGGCACTCAGTGACTGAGCAGAATCCTCATGGCTGAGGCACTCAGTGACTGAGCAGAATCCTCATGGCTGAGGCACTCAGTGACTGAGCAGAATCCTCATGGCTGAGGCACTCAGTCATTGAGCAGAATCCGCATGGCTGAGGCACTCAGTGACTGAGCAGAATCCTCATGGCTGAGGCACTCAGTGACTGAGCAGAATCCGCATGGCTGAGGCACTCAGTGACTGAGCAGAATCCTCATGGCTGAGGCACTCAGTGACTGAGCAGAATCCTCATGGCTGAGGCACTCAGTGACTGAGCAGAATCCGCATGGCTGAGGCACTCAATGGCTGAGCAGAATCCTCATGGCTGAGGCACTCAATGACTGAGCAGAATCCTCATGGCTGAGGCACTCAGTGGCTGAGCAGAATCCTCATGGCTGAGGCACTCAGTGACTGAGCAGAATCCTCATGGCTGAGGCACTCAGTGACTGAGCAGAATCCTCATGGCTGAGGCACTCAGTCATTGAGCAGAATCCTCATGGCTGAGGCACTCAATGGCTGAGCAGAATCCTCATGGCTGAGGCACTCAGTGACTGAGCAGAATCCTCATGGCTGAGGCACTCAATGGCTGAGCAGAATCCTCATGGCTGAGGCACTCAGTGACTGAGCAGAATCCTCATGGCTGAGGCACTCAGTGGCTGAGCAGAATCCTCATGGCTGAGGCACTCAGTGACTGAGCAGAATCCTCATGGCTGAGGCACTCAGTCATTGAGCAGAATCCTCATGGCTGAGGCACTCAGTGACCGAGCAGAATCCTCATGGCTGAGGCACTCAATGGCTGAGCAGAATCCTCATGGCTGAGGCACTCAGTGACCGAGCAGAATCCTCATGGCTGAGGCACTCAGTGACTGAGCAGAATCCTCATGGCTAGGGCACTCAGTGACTGAGCAGAATCCTCATGGCTAGGGCACTCAGTGACTGAGCAGAATCCTCATGGCTGAGGCACTCAGTGACTGAGCAGAATCCTCATGGCTGAGGCACTCAGTCATTGAGCAGAATCCTCATGGCTGAGGCACTCAGTGACTGAGCAGAATCCTCATGGCTGAGGCACTCAATGGCTGAGCAGAATCCTCATGGCTGAGGCACTCAGTGACTGAGCAGAATCCGCATGGCTGAGGCACTCAGTGACCGAGCAGAATCCGCATGGCTGAGGCACTCAGTGACCGAGCAGAATCCTCATGGCTGGGGCACTCAGTGACCGAGCAGAATCCTCATGGCTGGGGCACTCAGTGACCGAGCAGAATCCTCATGGCTGAGGCACTCAGTGACCGAGCAGAATCCTCATGGCTGAGGCACTCAATGGCTGAGCAGAATCCTCATGGCTGAGGCACTCAGTGACTGAGCAGAATCCTCATGGCTGAGGCACTCAGTCATTGAGCAGAATCCTCATGGCTGAGGCACTCAGTGACCGAGCAGAATCCTCATGGCTGAGGCACTCAATGGCCGAGCAGAATCCTCATGGCTGAGGCACTCAGTGACCGAGCAGAATCCTCATGGCTAGGGCACTCAGTGACCGAACAGAATCCTCATGGCTGAGGCACTCAGTGACCGAGCAGAATCCGCATGACTGAGGCACTCAGTGACCGAGCAGAATCCTCATGGCTGAGGCACTCAGTGACCGAGCAGAATCCGCATGGCTGAGGCACTCAGTGACCGAGCAGAATCCTCATGGCTGAGGCACTCAGTGGCTGAGCAGAATCCTCATGGCTGAGGCACTCAGTGACTGAGCAGAATCCTCATGGCTGAGGCACTCAATGGCTTAGCAGAATCCTCATGGCTGAGGCACTCAGTGACTGAGCAGAATCCTCATGGCTGAGGCACTCAGTCATTGAGCAGAATCCTCATGGCTGAGGCACTCAATGGCTTAGCAGAATCCTCATGGCTGAGGCACTCAGTGACTGAGCAGAATCCTCATGGCTGAGGCACTCAGTCATTGAGCAGAATCCTCATGGCTGAGGCACTCATTGACTGAGCAGAATCCTCATGGCTGAGGCACTCAGTGACTGAGCAGAATCCTCATGGCTGAGGCACTCAGTCATTGAGCAGAATCCTCATGGCTGAGGCACTCAGTGACCGAGCAGAATCCTCATGGCTGAGGCACTCAATGGCTGAGCAGAATCCTCATGGCTGAGGCACTCAGTGACCGAGCAGAATCCTCATGGCTGAGGCACTCAGTGACCGAGCAGAATCCTCATGGCTAGGGCATTCAGTGACTGAGCAGAATCCTCATGGCTGAGGCACTCAGTGACTGAGCAGAATCCTCATGGCTGAGGCACTCAGTGACTGAGCAGAATCCTCATGGCTGAGGCACTCAGTGACTGAGCAGAATCCTCATGGCTGAGGCACTCAATGGCTGAGCAGAATCCTCATGGCTGAGGCACTCAGTCATTGAGCAGAATCCGCATGGCTGAGGCACTCAGTGACTGAGCAGAATCCTCATGGCTGAGGCACTCAGTGACTGAGCAGAATCCGCATGGCTGAGGCACTCAGTGACTGAGCAGAATCCGCATGGCTGAGGCACTCAATGGCTGAGCAGAATCCTCATGGCTGAGGCACTCAATGACTGAGCAGAATCCTCATGGCTGAGGCACTCAATGGCTGAGCAGAATCCTCATTGCTGAGGCACTCAGTGGCTGAGCAGAATCCTCATGGCTGAGGCACTCAGTGACTGAGCAGAATCCTCATGGCTGAGGCACTCAGTGACTGAGCAGAATCCTCATGGCTGAGGCACTCAGTCATTGAGCAGAATCCTCATGGCTGAGGCACTCAATGGCTGAGCAGAATCCTCATGGCTGAGGCACTCAGTGACTGAGCAGAATCCTCATGGCTGAGGCACTCAGTGACTGAGCAGAATCCGCATGGCTGAGGCACTCAGTGACTGAGCAGAATCCGCATGGCTGAGGCACTCAATGGCTGAGCAGAATCCTCATGGCTGAGGCACTCAATGACTGAGCAGAATCCTCATGGCTGAGGCACTCAATGGCTGAGCAGAATCCTCATTGCTGAGGCACTCAGTGGCTGAGCAGAATCCTCATGGCTGAGGCACTCAGTGACTGAGCAGAATCCTCATGGCTGAGGCACTCAGTCATTGAGCAGAATCCTCATGGCTGAGGCACTCAATGGCTGAGCAGAATCCTCATGGCTGAGGCACTCAGTGACTGAGCAGAATCCTCATGGCTGAGGCACTCAGTGACTGAGCAGAATCCTCATGGCTGAGGCACTCAGTGGCTGAGCAGAATCCTCATGGCTGAGGCACTCAGTGACTGAGCAGAATCCTCATGGCTGAGGCACTCAGTCATTGAGCAGAATCCTCATGGCTGAGGCACTCAGTGACTGAGCAGAATCCTCATGGCTGAGGCACTCAGTGACCGAGCAGAATCCTCATGGCTGGGGCACTCAGTGACCGAGCAGAATCCTCATGGCTGAGGCACTCAATGGCTGAGCAGAATCCTCATGGCTGAGGCACTCAGTGACTGAGCAGAATCCTCATGGCTGAGGCACTCAGTCATTGAGCAGAATCCTCATGGCTGAGGCACTCAGTGACCGAGCAGAATCCTCATGGCTGAGGCACTCAATGGCCGAGCAGAATCCTCATGGCTGAGGCACTCAGTGACCGAGCAGAATCCTCATGGCTAGGGCACTCAGTGACCGAACAGAATCCTCATGGCTGAGGCACTCAGTGACCGAGCAGAATCCGCATGACTGAGGCACTCAGTGACCGAGCAGAATCCTCATGGCTGAGGCACTCAGTGACCGAGCAGAATCCGCATGACTGAGGCACTCAGTGACCGAGCAGAATCCTCATGGCTGAGGCACTCAGTGGCCGAGCAGAATCCTCATGGCTGAGGCACTCAGTGACTGAGCAGAATCCTCATGGCTGAGGCACTCAATGGCTTAGCAGAATCCTCATGGCTGAGGCACTCAGTGACTGAGCAGAATCCTCATGGCTGAGGCACTCAGTCATTGAGCAGAATCCTCATGGCTGAGGCACTCAGTGACTGAGCAGAATCCTCATGGCTGAGGCACTCATTGACTGAGCAGAATCCTCATGGCTGAGGCACTCAATGGCTGAGCAGAATCCTCATGGCTGAGGCACTCAGTGACTGAGCAGAATCCTCATGGCTGAGGCACTCAGTCATTGAGCAGAATCCTCATGGCTGAGGCACTCAGTGACCGAGCAGAATCCTCATGGCTGAGGCACTCAGTGACCGAGCAGAATCCTCATGGCTAGGGCACTCAGTGACTGAGCAGAATCCTCATGGCTGAGGCACTCAGTGACTGAGCAGAATCCTCATGGCTGAGGCACTCAGTCATTGAGCAGAATCCTCATGGCTGAGGCACTCAGTGACTGAGCAGAATCCTCATGGCTGAGGCACTCAATGGCTGAGCAGAATCCTCATGGCTGAGGCACTCAGTGACTGAGCAGAATCCTCATGGCTGAGGCACTCAATGGCTGAGCAGAATCCTCATGGCTGAGGCACTCAGTGACCGAGCAGAATCCTCATGGCTGAGGCACTCAATGGCTTAGCAGAATCCTCATGGCTGAGGCACTCAGTGACCGAGCAGAATCCTCATGGCTGAGGCACTCAATGGCTTAGCAGAATCCTCATGGCTGAGGCACTCAGTGACTGAGCAGAATCCTCATGGCTGAGGCACTCAATGGCTGAGCAGAATCCGCATGGCTGAGGCACTCAGTGACTGAGCAGAATCCTCATGGCTGAGGCACTCAGTGACTGAGCAGAATCCGCATGGCTGAGGCACTCAATGGCTGAGCAGAATCCTCATGGCTGAGGCACTCAGTGACTGAGCAGAATCCTCATGGCTGAGGCACTCAGTCATTGAGCAGAATCCTCATGGCTGAGGCACTCAGTGACTGAGCAGAATCCTCATGGCTGAGGCACTCAATGGCTGAGCAGAATCCTCATGGCTGAGGCACTCAATGGCTGAGCAGAATCCTCATAGCTGAGGCGCTCAGTGACTGAGCAGAATCCGCATGGCTGAGGCGCTCAATGGCTGAACAGAATCCTCATAGCTGAGGCACTCAGTGACTGAGCAGAATCCGCATGGCTGAGGCACTCAGTGACTGAGCAGAATCCTCATGGCTGAGGCACTCAGTGACTGAGCAGAATCCGCATGGCTGAGGCACTCAATGGCTGAGCAGAATCCTCATGGCTGAGGCACTCAGTGACTGAGCAGAATCCTCATGGCTGAGGCACTCAATGGCTGAGCAGAATCCTCATGGCTGAGGCACTCAGTGACTGAGCAGAATCCTCATGGCTGAGGCACTCAATGGCTGAGCAGAATCCTCATGGCTGAGGCACTCAGTGACTGAGCAGAATCCTCATGGCTGAGGCACTCAGTGACTGAGCAGAATCCGCATGGCTGAGGCACTCAATGGCTGAGCAGAATCCTCATGGCTGAGGCACTCAATGGCTGAGCAGAATCCTCATAGCTGAGGCACTCAGTGACTGAGCAGAATCCGCATGGCTGAGGCACTCAATGGCTGAGCAGAATCTGCATGGCTGAGGCACTCAGTGACTGAGCAGAATCCTCATGGCTGAGGCACTCAGTGACTGAGCAGAATCCGCATGGCTGAGGCACTCAATGGCTGAGCAGAATCCTCATGGCTGAGGCACTCAGTGACTGAGCAGAATCCTCATGGCTGAGGCACTCAGTGACTGAGCAGAATCCGCATGGCTGAGGCACTCAGTGGCTGAGCAGAATCCTCATGGCTGAGGCACTCAGTGACTGAGCAGAATCCGCATGGCTGAGGCACTCAATGGCTGAGCAGAATCCGCATGGCTGAGGCACTCAGTGACTGAGCAGAATCCTCATGGCTGAGGCACTCAGTGACTGAGCAGAATCCGCATGGCTGAGGCACTCAATGGCTGAGCAGAATCCTCATGGCTGAGGCACTCAGTGACTGAGCAGAATCCTCATGGCTGAGGCACTCAGTCATTGAGCAGAATCCTCATGGCTGAGGCACTCAGTGACTGAGCAGAATCCTCATGGCTGAGGCACTCAATGGCTGAGCAGAATCCTCATGGCTGAGGCACTCAGTGACTGAGCAGAATCCTCATGGCTGAGGCACTCAGTGACTGAGCAGAATCCGCATGGCTGAGGCACTCAATGGCTGAGCAGAATCCGCATGGCTGAGGCACTCAGTGACTGAGCAGAATCCGCATGGCTGAGGCACTCAATGGCTGAGCAGAATCCTCATGGCTGAGGCACTCAATGGCTGAGCAGAATCCTCATAGCTGAGGCACTCAGTGACTGAGCAGAATCCGCATGGCTGAGGCACTCAATGGCTGAGCAGAATCTGCATGGCTGAGGCACTCAGTGACTGAGCAGAATCCTCATGGCTGAGGCACTCAGTGACTGAGCAGAATCCGCATGGCTGAGGCACTCAATGGCTGAGCAGAATCCTCATGGCTGAGGCACTCAGTGACTGAGCAGAATCCTCATGGCTGAGGCACTCAGTGACTGAGCAGAATCCGCATGGCTGAGGCACTCAATGGCTGAGCAGAATCCTCATGGCTGAGGCACTCAGTGACTGAGCAGAATCCGCATGGCTGAGGCACTCAATGGCTGAGCAGAATCCTCATGGCTGAGGCACTCAGTGACTGAGCAGAATCCTCATGGCTGAGGCACTCAGTGACTGAGCAGAATCCGCATGGCTGAGGCACTCAATGGCTGAGCAGAATCCTCATGGCTGAGGCACTCAGTGACTGAGCAGAATCCTCATGGCTGAGGCACTCAGTCATTGAGCAGAATCCTCATGGCTGAGGCACTCAGTGACTGAGCAGAATCCTCATGGCTGAGGCACTCAATGGCTGAGCAGAATCCTCATAGCTGAGGCACTCAGTGACTGAGCAGAATCCGCATGGCTGAGGCACTCAGTGACTGAGCAGAATCCTCATGGCTGAGGCACTCAGTGACTGAGCAGAATCCGCATGGCTGAGGCACTCAATGGCTGAGCAGAATCCTCATGGCTGAGGCACTCAGTGACTGAGCAGAATCCTCATGGCTGAGGCACTCAATGGCTGAGCAGAATCCTCATGGCTGAGGCACTCAATGGCTGAGCAGAATCCTCATGGCTGAGGCACTCAGTGACTGAGCAGAATCCTCATGGCTGAGGCACTCAGTGACTGAGCAGAATCCGCATGGCTGAGGCACTCAATGGCTGAGCAGAATCCTCATGGCTGAGGCACTCAATGGCTGAGCAGAATCCTCATGGCTGAGGCACTCAGTGACTGAGCAGAATCCGCATGGCTGAGGCACTCAATGGCTGAGCAGAATCCGCATGGCTGAGGCACTCAGTGACTGAGCAGAATCCTCATGGCTGAGGCACTCAGTGACTGAGCAGAATCCGCATGGCTGAGGCACTCAATGGCTGAGCAGAATCCTCATGGCTGAGGCACTCAGTGACTGAGCAGAATCCTCATGGCTGAGGCACTCAGTGACTGAGCAGAATCCGCATGGCTGAGGCACTCAATGGCTGAGCAGAATCCTCATGGCTGAGGCACTCAATGATAGCACCTCTTTCCTCTGTGTGAACCCCATTTATATCACTATTCTCATTCAACCAGTTTCTAAGTCAATCTTTGGGAGCCTCCAGAGACTGCTCAATATATTTATGAGTCTCCTAAGTAGTGCAGTGTCAAAAAGCTTTGATGAAATCCAAGTATACCACCTCTAGTGTTTGCCTGAGCTAATTTTCCAGTCACCCATTCAAATAAATTGATCAGAATTGTTTGTTATGTTCCGTCTTTGGTAAACTATGGCGCTTTGGATTCTGCAACCTGCTGGATTCAGGATACTCCACTATGCTTTCCTTTAATAGTCTCTCCATGAATTTACTCAGCACCAAGGCCAGACTAAAAGCCATGTAATTACCAATCTCTTCCCTATTCCTACTTTTATGAAGAGGAGTGACTCCGACTCTGCTCCAGTACTCCCACCTGTGAAGACGGAACCATCGGGGGAACTTCCAGGAACTCTGAGTGCCCTTACATCCTGGGATGTATCCCAGCTGGACCCAATGCCTTCTTCACTTTCAGTTTTGTTAGTTCCATACAAATCTTTTCCGTAAATGAGGTGAAGTTTATCTTACTACCATGTGTACTCCTGCCAGACTTCAGTGGTCCTCTTCTAATCTCTGCTCACCCTCCACACATTTCTCCTTTTCACCTTCCAATCTTACAATGTCACCTCTACATCTCCCCTCCTTTCACTGTAATATTGGAAAACAGTCTTTCCATTCCACGTTACCACCTTAGCTATTCTTTCCTCCACCCTTTCTCTGCTTCCCTCAGCTTTTCCAGATAACATTCTTCCCCAAGCTCCTCCTTTCTTAGATTCCTTGTACTTTTTTTTGAATGGTAATCATTTTGTCCTTAGTTTTCCAGTTCTCTCTTTCAAAAGCCATATTGGTCTCGTTTTCCTCTTAAAGGCTGATATTCAAATGACTTGTTGGGCTAATTTTAAGAATTAGACAGACAAATTTTCAGGGTGTAATTCACCCCCTTCCCCTGCTGAGCAGGTGCATTTTGTGCGGGCAACTCATTACATGCACACAATCTGTGCACACAGAAAGGGGCAGCACTGGAGGCTTTTCCAGAATGTGGCAGATATTCGGTGCACACCAGCTACAGTTATGCGAGTCTGCTCAGAAAAATGCCTGTCCTAAAGTTATCTGGGGTGAATTTTCAAAAAGTTACATGTGTAAGAAGCCTGTACTCACATGAACAACATTTTAAACAAAAAGTTGAAAGTACGCATGCATATTACATTTCACACACACACATATACGTCTATTAAATAAAGAGGTAACCAGGGACATTCCAGGGCAGGGTCAACAGTTCCACATATAATCTGCTATTTTAAAAGATACTTATGCCCATGTATTTGGCAATTAACTTGTATAATTTTACACCTGCTAATTATCTGGTGAAATTGATCTTAGACTTGTTTATTGTGTATTATTGACCAGGTGGGAGGTCTTGGTGAACTGGGGAGAGTTCAGGCTGAAGAACCAGGGGGTCTCTATGATCTGTGCTGGAAGAATTAGTGGAGTAAAAGGTAAAACTGGTTAATTTAAATTATGTGCACATGTTTTAAAATAGACTGACTTACGTATGCAAATCGGGTTTTACACAGAGATGTGCATTCGTTTTTGCCGAACTGGAAAATTTCAATGAAATTGTCCAATTTGGCATGTTTTGGGGAGCCCGAAAAAGATCAGGATTTTCCCGTTTTTTTCGCAAAAAATCGTTTTTCTGGGTTAGTGCGCGCTAACAAAACTAACAAAAAGTAACAAAATCTAACGGGTTTTGTTAGCGCGCACTAACCCAAAAAAACGATTTTTCAAGAAAAAAACCCGAACCACAAAAAAACGACATTTCTCGCGGTGGCCGAAAAACAAAGAACGACACGAACACAAAAAACTATTCACATCTCTAGTTTTACGCAAGTCCTACTTTATTTTTGTGTGTAAAATATACATGCATATATTTTTAAAATAGGTAGGGAAAAATACATGCTTTCAATGCATTGAATGTTTTTGCATGAAAGCCCACCTATTCCTGAAAAGATATGCATATTTTCTAATGTGTGTATCTGATATGCGCAGGTTATAAAATAGTATTGTAAAACTATGCACAACCTTGCATATATAAAACTACGCGCAGTTCTTTGAAAGTTATCTTCCTTGTGCGTAATTTTATCTGGTTATATTGAGTGTCAGCCATATCCGGGTAAAGCCCCGCTGAATATCTGGATAAAGTTACATGCATAAATTTACCCAGTTACCTGCTCGCCAGCATTCGGAATATTGACTCCATACTTTTATTTACTTTTCTTACAAAGTGTAAAACAGAGGAAAAGGAGCAGTAGGAGAGTATGACAAAGGAAGAATAGAAATGGTGCGATCTTTGAGAAAAAGGAGAACAGATGTTTAGAGAAGTTATTTTCTGAACAAGGAATTTGTGGGAGAGAAATGGAGTGAGAGAAACAAGAATAGGGGTAATAGGGATTAAGCAGAAGAGAATTAAATGTGGCAAAAAAAAAAAAAAAGTCTGCATGACTGTACAGCTCCCTTGGGTTTCTGTAGCCCAAATGCATTTTTTAGCTTTAAATCTGAGTCTGCAGCTAAGATTTAAAGCTAAAAAAAATGTAGTGTCATGCATTTGGGCTGCACAAATCTAAGGAAGAAGTACAGTAATGTAGGTGAGATTCTAAGTACAAAGGAAGAGCGGGATCTGGGGGGGTCATCGTATCTGATGATCTTAAGGTGGTCAAACAAGTGGTAAAAGCCAGAAAGATGCTTGGCTGCATAGGAAGAGCAATAGTCAGCAGAAAAAGAGAGAGGATAGTGCCCCTGTATAGGTCCCTGGTGAGACCTCACTTGGAATTCTGTGAACAATTCTGGAGACCGCACCTTCAAAAAGGATATAAACAGGATGGCGCTGATCCAGAGGGTGGCTACTAAAATGGTCAGTGGTCTTCATTCTAAAGCATATGGGGATAGACTTAAACATCTAAACATGTATACTCCAGAGGAAAGGTGGGATAGGAAAGAGATCCATGCAGAGGAGGCAGGACTCTTCAAAGGAAAGGAGACTCTGGAATAAGGGGTTATGGAATGAGGGCGAATGAGGATTAACTCGGTAGTAATCTAGGAAAATATTTCTTTACAGAGAGAGTAGTAGATGTATGAACCAGCCTCCCCATAGTGGTGATGGAGACAAGAACTGTATCTGAATTCAAGATGACATGGGATAAACACAGGTGGTCTCTGAGGGAGTTATAGGGATTGTAAAGCTGAGTAGTTGGTGTGGATGGGAGCTTAGATAGGATGTAATACTTTTCTGCTATCATGTTTCTTTGTTTCTATGAAGCAATGGTTCAGGTCCTGCTGTTGCTGCTTGTTATCTTGGGCAGGTCACATCACCCACCATTGCCTCACGTGCAACTTTAGATTGTGGGCCCTCTCAGGACAGAAAAAATACTTACTGTACCTGAACATAACTCACCTTGAGATACCAATGAAAAGGCATATGCTAAATGCACAATCAAAAAAACATAAAAGTATGGAACTCTGGATTGTGAAGTACAGTTGGGATTATTTTGCCACATATGCATCATTTTACATTTGTCCACATTAAATTTCATTTGCCATTTAGATGCCCAGTAACCCTATCTCACAAGGTCCTCCTGCAATTAAGAAAATAAGATTTGCCATACTCGATCAGACCAAAGTTCCATCAAACCCAGTCTCCTGTTTCCAACACTGTCAAGCCAGGACACAAGTACCTGCCAGGATCCCAAGGGGTAGACAGATTCGAAGCTGCTTATCCCAGGGATAAGATATTAATTTCTGCACCTTCACTTTAATGGTTTTTGGACTTTTCCTCGAGTCGGCAAAGAAGACCTCTGCCAGACAAAACTGTGGCTCCCGAGGACAAAATGGCATCTGATGTCATGCTCCCTCCCGAGGGGGTGTCGGACACACTGATCAGAGAAATCACTCGTGCAGTCTCGGCGGCGCTGAATGACCAGCTCCAGAAATTACAGTCCTCCCTGGTCGAACTCCACGATAAATGGGCCACAGATCAAACTCAGCTGTCAGCCATGGAAGCCAGAGTCACGCGCCAAGAAGAACAACAGGATGCAGCCAATACCAGCATGACCGCTCTGTGCTAAAAACCCAGAAGCTGGAAGAAAAATTAGATGGGCTCGAGAACCGAGCCCGGAGAAATAATGTACAAGTGATGGGAACGCCTTACACCTCTGGTTCGAAAGTTGGCTACCAAATGCGTTGGATATCGTTGTGACGGGCAGGCCGATCATTGTGGAAAAAGCGCATAGGCTAGGCCTGCAGGCTGAATCAAATCGGAGACCATGACAGGCCATAGCCAGTTATCTGCACTACATGGATAAGCATAACATCCTGCAAGCATATAGGAAAAAGAAAGAACTGCAATATGAAGGACACAAAATTTTGATCTTTTCAGATTTTTCGTCCACGGTTCTGGCAGCATGCAAGGAAATGACTCCTTATTGCACAGCTCAAAAAAGATATTGTTGCAATGGAGAAAGTACAGAGAAGGGCAACCAAAATGATAAAGGGGATGGAACAGCTTCCCTATGAGGAAAGGCTGAAGAGGTTAGGGCTGTTCAGCTTGGAGAAGAGACGCCTGAGGGGGGATATGATAGAGGTCTTTAAGATCATGAGGTCTTGAACGAGATGTGACTCGGTTATTTACACTTTCGAATAATAGAAGGACTAGGGGGCATTCCATGAAGTAGGTAAGTAGCACATTTAATACTAATCGGAGAAAATGCTTTTTCACTCAATGCACAATAAAGCTCTGGAATTTGTTGCCAGAGGATGTGGTTAGTGCAGTTAGTGTAGCTGGGTTCAAAAAAGTTCTTGGAGGAGAAGTCCATTAACAGCTATTAATCAAGTTGACTTAGGGAATAGCCACTGCTATTAATTCCATCAGTAGCATGGGATCTTCTTAGTGTTTAGATAATTGCCAGGTTCTTGTGGCCTGGTTTGGTCTCTGTTGGAAACAGGATGCTGGGCTTGATGGAACCTTGGTCTGATCCAGCATGGCAATTTCTTATGTTCTTAAGGGGATCCGCTTCACCTTACAGTTTCCCGCAAAGCTACGAGTATTTCATTGTGGAGAATCCAGGTTCTTCATTACCAGGGAGGAGGCAAGACGTTTTTGTAGAAGGCCTGCAGTCTGTGAAATGTGATAGCTGGAGCAAAGGCACTACTATCTATATTTCTATAATATCTATATTTCTATATAATATATATATTATATAGAAATTATATATATAATATATATAATTATATATATATATATATTATATATATAATATTTCTATAATATCTATATTTGTTTAAATGGTAAAGTTTATTATAATTACACCCCTGTTTCTTGTGAACCAGCATGATGGGACCACCGTCTTGAATGTTGGTATATAAAAAAGTTAAATAAAAATAAAAATAAATAAATATAATTTTCCAGATGGTCCCTGCCTCGCTGAGGCCTGCAATATTCTTTTCAACACAGGGAGGTGACCTTGCGTGAGACCGTCGCAGACTCTCTGGAGCCCCAGAGTCCTTGGTTCACCCTGGTACCTGTGCTATTGTGGGGTGAAGGAACACCACCAGTGGGATTGACCTGGGGCTTTGGGTGTAGAGTTTGTTTTTGTTATGGGGCAATGTTTATGTGAGGCTGAGTGTGAATGTGTGGGTATGTCTAGATTGTAGGAAGGACAGAGAGTTACCTGGGTAACGGATTGGATCTGGAATATTTTCCTATTTTGTATTTTCCTCTACTTGGCCATCACAGCATTATGGGAGGGCTTCGGCTGGGAGCCTTTCCTGCTGTTAAAGGATATCGACGCAGCATCCTCTGCTGGTTATTACTTTTTTATGGCTAATCTCATAGTCAGTTCTTTAAATATAGTGGGACTAAATTACTCTATCAAGAGGAAATAAAATGCTCCAGGAGCTCAAACAAAATAGAGTAAATGTTGCTTTTCTACAGGAGAAACATTTAACTGATGTAGAACATCAAAAATTGAAAAGGGAATGGGTGGGGCAGGTCTTTTATTCATCTTTCTCAACCAGCCAACGAGGTGTGGCAGTGTTAATTACTAAGTCTCTGTCCTTCCAGGTGGAGGGCACTGTCGTTGACCCAGAGGGTAGATATCTCATCGTGAGAGGAGTGTTACAAGGCCTGAAAGTTTTGTTAGTCAACATTTATGCCCCAAACCAATATTTGCATCGTTCCTTTACCTGTCTGGTCTCTAGGCTGATCTCCTAGGAAGATTACAACATCCTTATTTGGGGGGGGGGGGGGGGGGAGAGGGATTTTAACATTACTGATAATTTTGGCTCCTTTGCGGGCTTACAACTCAATATGGACAAATCTGAAGTCCTACCATTAAATGGTTCTTTACTGCAGCGATGGGTAGGCCGGTTCCCCTTAAGCTGGGCAATATCATCCATAAAATACTTGAGGAGACACCTAGATGTTCAGAATAAGAAAGTGTATGATGCCAACTTTACCCCCAATACTGGATAAAACTAAACGCCAACTTGCCCGCTGGCGGGATCTTCCATTGTCTCTCCTGGGGAGTTGAGCAGTCGTTAAAATGGCGATTCTTCCTAAATTCCTATATTGTCTCCAAATGTTGCTAATTTGGTAAGGGACAAAGTTGTGCGTAGTTTTAAATTTATGATTGGGAATTTTGTCTGGAGTGGGAAATGCTCCCGAATTAAATATGACACCCTTCAGCTGGACAAGGGTCTGGGAGGTAGTGAATTACCGGATTTGAGATTATATAATGTTGCCTGCTTAATGTGACATATTTAAGACTGGGCATCAGGCCACAACAAACTGGACTTGGATGACCTGTTAATGGACTGGACTACCTCCGCTTTCTCCGCTCAATCTCCTGCACATGCCTAGCTCTAAAGTAGACACCCGGATCTCATCATCATTTTGGATGCGGGCACATAGCAAGGCTTGGAGGTGGTGGCGCACTACTATTCGTAGGAGCTGCCACGTCTCCCCCTTTTTGTCTCTGGTGGGAAATGGCAATTTCATTCTAGGCCAGGGTGGGGGTGTTTTTCAGCAACGAGCCTCAAAAGGATTCTGTCTGTTCCACCAGTGGGTGGATGAGGATAGCTCCTCCATCTGTTCGTTTCAACAGCTGCAGGCCCGCTGTGAAATTCTCTCATCACAGTTCTTCACATATCTCCAGGCACGACATTACTGTTTTCAAGTAAGCAAGAGAGACTCGAACTTAATCACATTATCCGATGAAGAAGATTCCTTTTTTGATACTCCTCCACACTTTAATAAAATCAAGACATGGATGTTTCAGCTGAAAGCGAGCTTGCCCAGCTCCCACTTACTTCACCTGGCGAATAAATGGCAAGAAGACTTGGGGGAATCGATAAAGGCAGAAATCCTAAGAGAGCTTTTGGTGGAGTGAGGAAACAACTGCCCTCTGCGGAGCTCTGGGAGACCCAGTTCAAACTCTTACACAGAGCATATCTCACTAGAGCAATGGGCGCATCCAGACATCTAATGCACTCGAATTTGTGTCTTAAATACGGTACACAAGTAGGAAAGCTCTGTCATATGTTTTCTGGCTGTATAAAACTGGGCCATTTTTGTTCTCAAGTTAAGGGATTTGTGGAAAGGGTCCTGGGATGCACAGTCCGTTGGGCAGGGGCACTGTTTTACTTGCATCTTTTGAGGGAAAAGGAGGTTCTCCCCAGAGGGGGACTGAAATATGTATGCATCACCCTGGTATTGACAAAAAAATAAGCTCTATTGACTTGGATCTCTGACCTGTTACCCACCTCCCAAACATGGAAAATCTCCATGCAACAATCAGCAAGAATGGAGCTCTTACAACAAAACTCTATTTCACACCCCAAAACTCGAATAGTTTTACGCAGTTAATTCAGGTTGTGGGAACGAACTCAATCTATTATAAAGGTTATGTTGCTTAGCCTTACACAATCTAGGACATCAGGATGAGTGTGGTATGAGTGCTGTATGTGTGTGATTTGTGTCTCAGGGGAGGGTGGGACGGGTGGAGGGGCAGGGGTTTCTATAATGTAAAATGGAACACAGGGAATGTATCATGCTATATATATCTCAATATCATTGTTTGTATTCTATATCATGTGTTGCTCAGCTTACTGTTTACTATGTTCATGCTTGTCATTCCTCGGTTTCCATTAAAAGATACTTTAAAAAAAAAAAAAAAAAAAAAGACAGAAACTGGAAACCCAAAAAAGCCACTGCATGCAGAGCAAACCTGGAGAAATGAAAACAGAAATATAGCACCTAACATTGTTCCAGGATCTGCAATAATGCACACAAACTAATCCATTAAAGTTACACCTGCATTATGGAACTCATTCAAACAGTAACAACCCTACCTATGAAATGACAATACTACAAATATTAAACCAGGCCCTAAACCCCAATACACCTCCTATTAGGAAAATAGAACAAGCCAGAAACTACAAGTTTGCAGAATACCCTTACCTGTGTCACACATGCAGAACACAGACAGACCCTCACCAAATACTTTATTTTATTTTTATTTATTTGCAGTTTTTATATACCGACATTTGTTTAGTAACCTCACATCGGTTCACAGATAACAGAAACATTGCAGCTGTGCGAACTAGAACAAACATATGCAACAGTGCTTTACAAAAAACATTTACAATAATCAATAAACTTTACAATAAACTTGTTAATGAAAATATGCAATGAAAATATGCTTTACAATAAACATTTACAATAATCAATAAACATTACAATAAACTTGAGAAAAAATATAGAATAGAAAGACCATAAAGCTAATGTTTTTGTTTTTCCATTGTTGCACTGTATGGAGAGTTTGATTTCTTGCTGTTTCCAGTTCGTTTTTGTCTGCACATTTCTATTTATACATTCCTCAAGAAATATAAAATAATAATTGTAAAAATTATACTAATAAAGAGAATAAATATTTCAAAACAACTGAACAGAATAATATCTAATTACAAACATAAAAATTATTAAAAATTCTCCAAACATCAATAAAATATTTCAAAACAGCAGACACTTCACATAATACCCAATAATTAAAATAGCAGTCTGTGAGGATGGCTGACCAATATCTTGTGGGCTGGAGCAGTAAGCACACTGATTCCAGCCTTTTCTCATGCAATTTCACTATTATATGTACACAGCAAACAACCACCATAATAAACTGCCTACCTTTTGCAGTATATTCCCACTCTAATTTCCCAGAGATGGACAGGAGCTCCTACTCCTGGTCTAACCCACCAGGGTCCCAACTCTTATTCCTCCTGTGCTGGGCCCTGCCCACAGAGCTCTCTCTCCTTAGGGGAATTGAGGTGGACCAGGCATCTAAGCCTGGTCCTGTAAGGTTTAAGGGGGAAATTAGGGGCACTGCGTCACAAGAAAGGTGGCTTTTTAAAGTTCATTTTAACATACCCTCTCCAGCAACTCTGACTCCTTTTCCATGCAGGTCAATAGCACTCACCAGAAGCAGTAGGGGCTGCTGAAGCTCTGTCCTTTTCTTTAGGCTCCAAGACCAGTCTCTCTAGTCTTACATACCTACATGCACACAGATCACCCATAACCAGTCTGTCTCTCACACACACCAGTCATTTCCCTGACCAGTTTCTCTCTCTCACTTGCACACCAGTCACCGCCCTGACCAGTCTTCTCTCATGTGCACACCAGTCACCGCCCTGACCAGATTCTCTCTCTCACATGCATATGTTACCTCCCTGACCAGTCTATCACACACATACACTCTCTCACACTTAAACACAAGCTCTCAGTCACACACACACATACTGGCTTGCTCTCAATTTTACTCACTACCCCCTCCCTAATCACAAATGGGAGCTGTAGCAACATCCTTCTCCAGACCCCGCAGCCCAAGAAATAATGCCATTGGTTACGGGGACTAACACTGCTGTCTTCGATTGCAGATCATCAGCTGTTTTTCTCCAAGCCCGCACTGCTCCCCAGGCCGATGCTGCCACTACTTTTGATTGCAACATGGCCCTTTCTTCTTCCACGCACCCCACTGAACATCATTTTCTCTTCTGGGCCACAGGGGGCAGGAAGAAGGAAAGACCATGCTGCAGTTCCCAACTCTTACTGACACTGGTGCCGTTCCAGTCTGGACTTGGGGATGCTGGCAATCTTAATAATGCAGGGAAAACTGCAATAAGAACATAAGAAAATGCCATACTGGGTCAGACCAAGGGTCCATCAAGCCCAGCACCCTGCTTCCAACAGTGGCCAATCCAGGCCATAAGAACCTGGCAAGTACCCAAAAACTAAGTCTATTCCATGTTACCATTGCTAATGGCAGTGACTATTCTCTAAGTGAACTTAATAGCAGGTAATGGACTTCTCCTCCAAGAACTTATCCAATCCTTTTTTAAACACAGCTATTCTAACTGCACTAACCACATCCTCTGGCAACAAATTTCAGAGTTTAATTGTGCGTTGAGTAAAGAAGAACTTTCTCCGATTAGTTTTAAATGTGCCCCATGCTAACTTCATGGAATGCCCCCTAGTCTTTCTACTATCCGAAAGAGTAAATAACCGATTCACATCTACCCGTTCTAGACCTCTCATGATTTTAAACACCTCTATCATATCCCCCCTCAGCCGTCTCTTCTCCAAGCTGAAAAGTCCTAACCTCTTTAGTCTTTCCTCATAGGGGAACTGTTCCATTCCCCTTATCATTTTGGTAGCCCTTCTCTGTACCTTCTCCTTCGCAATTATATCTTTTTTGAGATGTGGCGACCAGATTTGTACACAGTATTCAAGGTGCGGTCTCATGGAGCGATACAGAGGCATTATGATATTTTCCGTTTTATTCACCATTCCCTTTCTAATAATTCCCAACATTCTGTTTGCTTTTTTGACTGCCGCAGCACACTGAACCGACGATTTCAATGTGTTATCCACTATGACGCCTAAATCTTTCTTGGGTTGTAGCACCTAATATGGAACCCAACATTGTGTAATTATAGCATGGGTTATTTTTCCCTATATGCATCACCTTGCACTTATCCACATTAAATTTCATCTGCCATTTTGATGCCCAATTTTCCAGTCTCACAAGGTCTTCCTGCAATTTATCACAATCTGCTTGTGATTTAACTACTCTGAACAATTTTGTGTCATCTGCAAATTTGATTCTCTCACTCTTATTTCTTTCCAGATTATTTATAAATATATTGAAAAGTAAGGGTCCCAATACAGATCCCTGAGGCACTCCACTGACCACTCCCTTCTACTGAGAAAATTGTCTATTTAATCCTACTCTGTTTCCTGTCTTTTAGCCAGTTTGCAATCCACGAAAGGACATCACCACCTATCCCATGACTTTTTACTTTTCCTAGAAGCCTCTCATGAGGAACTTTGTCAAACGCCTTCTGAAAATCCAAGTATACTACATCTACCGGTTCACCTTTATCCACATGTTTATTAACTCCTTCAAAAAAGTGAGGCAGATTTGTGAGGCAAGACTTGCCCTGGGTAAAGCCATGCTGACTTTGTTCCATTATTTATTTATTTAAAAACTTTTCTATACCGTTGCTAAGTTTAAATACCATTGCAACGGTTTACATGTAGGCACATATTTAATGTAGGTGAAAGTGTACTATAGTACATTCTAACAGGTGCCGTCAAAGGTTCGGTTACAATATATCATTAGACATAGTTATTTCGCAAAGTAGTTCATGACCAATTGTACCAAGGTACTTACACGGGTAGTTTTATCACACATAGTTTTATAGTTAAGCTTATTGTGGTGTAGAGTTCATAGACTAATCTACTGTAAAGTTCTAAGTACCCTGGGTCAGTGCCTTTCTGTCTTTTCCCGAATAATTTCTCTCTATTCTCTCGTCTCTTTGTAAAATGCTTGTTTAAAAAGCCATGTTTTTAAACTTTTCTTGAATGCCTTGAGATCACTTTGTAGCCTGATCTCTGGAGGCATTGTGTTCCAGATTATTGGTCCTGCTAGTGATAGGGCTCTCTCTCTCACTTGTGTCAGCCTTGCTGTTTTAACTGTCTTTCTATATGTTCTGTGATTTTGATGTTTACAACACTTTCCACTATTTTTCCTGGCACTGAAGTCAGGCTAACCACGCTGTAGTTTCCCGGATCGCCCCTGGAGCCCTTTTTAAATATTGGGGTTACATTTGCTATCCTCCAGTCTTCAGGTACAATGGATGATTTTAATGATAGGTTACAAATTTTTACTAATAGGTCTGGAATTTCATTTTTTAGTTCCTTCAGAACTCTGGGATGTATACCATCCGGTCCAGGTGATTTACTACTCTTCAGTTTGTCAATCAGGCCTACCACATCTTCTAGGTTCACCGCTTAGTGAAAGGAAGAGAAGAGAAGAGCAGCCAGGCCAGCAGGAGTGTGTGACACACTTGCTGGTGTTTGGCAACACACTGGTGTGTCACGACATACTGGTTGAGAATCGCTGTGCTATATCAACTGGCTCACTTTGGGGAAGGAGCCAAGATGGCAGCTTGTCGCTGCACTGCTCTGCTTTGCGTTTCTTTCCTTGGTATTAAATGACCTCTTCAATGCCATCTATGAGGAAGGGGAAGTGAAATCTTTCCCCTCAGAGCCCCTTCCTCTGTCCAGGCAGCAAACCACCCAGCAATGCCTGGCTGCAGCTACACTTTTGGGGTCTGTAGATCCAGCTGCTGTGGTGAGTGGAGAACTCACCACAGCCTTGGAGGAGGCGTCGTTGAGTCCCCTAGACATTCGTCCACCACCATTTGCTCGGGAAGGGCTGAAGAAGCTCATTGCATTGAGCCCCAAAGTGGTTCCTCAAGTTGACGCCACCGAGGGAAAAGTTATGATGTACCCTCCCATGATGGAAGCCTCTGCGATCAGTGCTGGTGATATGGACACCCCTCTCTTAGGTGAGAATCTCCAAGGTGGGAGAAGGGGTGAAGAGAGTGAATTTGGGGCTCAACTTGTAGAGGGAGTCCCTTTCCCGGCTCAGAAAATCCCGGTGGTAATCTTGGAATCATTATGGGACCTTGTTTCTATGATGGGCAAAGCATTCTCAGAGTGCTCCTCTAAGTTAAATATTTTGTCACAACAAGTTGATACACTTTGTAGAAATAACGTATCTTAGCAACAGGATAGTCATCAAAAATATAAACAAATAGAAGAATTACATACTATCAGAGGAGTACAAAATTCTTTAATCCAAGGCAGCTGCTCATTGAAGAGTAGAATCTGTTGAGAACAGACTGAGGCATTTAAATCTTTGATTTTTGAACTTTCCAAGGGTGGTGGGAGAATTACCATGTTTTACCTTGAAGAGGTTCTTTCTTAAAGTTTTGGAATTTCCTTCTGATGCAATTCCCCCTTTGGATAAAGTGTATTTTCTACCAGCTAGCCCAAATGCAATCATCTGCTGTTGATATGGCTAATCTTACGGAATACCTCGAGTCATCTAATTATGAAGTGGTAGAACAAGCTACTTTGCTGGTGTCATTCTTCAGTAATGAAGAAATATTTTAAGAAATCTACTGTACCATTTATGGGACAATCTTTGAGGATATTCCCGGACTTGGCTAAGGTTACACAAGAAAGAAGGGATTATTGGCCTTGCATCAGGATACCCTGGCCCTAGGGGCATCCTTTTTGAGATATCTATGCAAATGCTTAGTCAAGTATAACAGAGATAGCTTTGTCTTTTTTTCACCGGAGCAACTTGATTTTTATTGACTTCAGGAAAATGCTACCATCTGGTAGAAGTGAACTGTAAGAGATGCCTATATATGTTGGTAGCTGCAATTAAGCTATGTCTTTCCTTCATGCATTTTCTCTCTCTTTTTATATCTCCGAATTAGGCTGACCTCATCCTATAGATTGTGGTCTAATGGATACGTTGTCTTAGTATTATGGGAATTATTCCTTTAACTGTTTCTTATTTCTGTAACAAGAAGTATCATGTTGCTAAATCAAAGTGGATTCTTTGTGAAAATTATTCTGAAATTTCAATAATAAATAAATAAAAACTGGCTCACATTTATCCATATCCCTCCCTTTTTTCTCATCTTTAAGGATGACTTTTTGTTCTACCCAGTTTCTGGATATGAGATCCCCACCTGCTGCTGCCAAAGCTCTGGTACACTTGCAGGGAGCTGTTAAATCTGATCTTATTCTTTTAGTTTAGACAAAACAGGTATAACTTAGCATTGTCTTTTCTCAATAGCAAGAAACCTGTTTCTATACATATGGTTGCTTCACTCCCTTACCAATAGTTCTGCCTAGACCAGCTAGAGAGAGAGGGTTTTGCATCTCTAAGACCATCCCTAGGATTTTCCCCACCCAGGGTGCTGGGATTGGTCAAGCTCCCCATATATAAACTGGGTTGAGCATGCTCAAGGTGTGGTTGGATATAGTTTGCTTTTTGAGAAGGACAGGAGTGATTTTTGATCTAGGCATCATAGTGGATAACACATTGAAATTGTCATAGTGGATAACACATTGAAATTGTCGGTTCAGTGTGCTGCGGCAGTCAAAAAAGCAAACAATGTTGTGAATTATTAGAAAATGTCATAATGCCTCTGTATCGCTCCATGGTGAAACCACACCTTGAATACTGTGTACAATTCTGATGGCTGCTTCGCAAAAAAAGATATAGTTGTGATGGAGAAGGTTCAGAGAAGGGCGACCAAAATGATTAAGGGAATGGAACAGCTCCCCTATGAGGAAAGACTAAAGAGGTTAGGACTTTTCAGCTTGGAGAAGAGACAGCTGAGGGGGGATATGATAGAGGTGTTTAAAACCATGAGAGGTCTAGAACAGGTAGATGTGAATCGGTTATTTACTCTTTCAGATAATAGAAAGACTAGGGGGCACTCCATGAAGTTAGCATGTGGCACATTTAAAACTAATCAGAGAAAGTTCTTTTTCACTCACTGCACAATTAAACTCTGGAATTTGTTGCCAGAGGATGTGGTTAGTGCAGTTAGTGAAGGTGGGTTTACAAAAGGATTGGATAAACATTGTGGATCCATAAAGGCTAGAGGATGGGGATGAAGAGAAGAGCCATGGGAGTGGATTACTGAAGAGGAGGCTACTACCTGATGATTACTATCCTTACTCAATAAGCCTTTGCAAGGTTAATGCAACTCCAACATTGCTCTCTGCTTTAATGGCAAGGGGAAATGTGGAAAAGAGGATTTTCATTCAGACAACAACCAACAAGGACTGACTTCACAATCTGGGTAAACAAATAAGCGTGGGGGTAGCTTGCTTATTATGGCAGTTACTACCCTAAACCAATTAAACCTGATGCATATACAGTGTTGCTCTTTGCTTCAACGGCAGGGGGAAATATGGAAGCGAGGATTTGATTTCAGACAACAACCAACAAGGACTGAA
This sequence comes from Rhinatrema bivittatum, assembly GCF_901001135.1. Taxonomy (NCBI): domain Eukaryota; kingdom Metazoa; phylum Chordata; class Amphibia; order Gymnophiona; family Rhinatrematidae; genus Rhinatrema; species Rhinatrema bivittatum. Next base: position 424,514,855 of record NC_042615.1, on the reverse strand, counting down.
CTTCACAATCTGGGTAAACATATAAGCGTGGGGGGTAGCTTGCTGATTACGGCGGTTACTACCCTAAACCATTAAGCCTTATGCTCACCTTTGATGCAACACCAATATTACACTCTGCATCAATTGCAGATGATGGCAGGAAACTTGAATCAAACAGTTACCAACAAGGGCCCTGAACTTGGTGGTTGGTGAAACAGATAAGTCTGGGAAAATAAGTGTGGGAGTTTGCTGGGCAGACTGGATGGGCCAACTGGTCTTTTTCTGCCGTCATTTCTATGTTTCTATATATAAATATACAAGAAAGACCCAATACCCTTCCTTTACAAAAATATTCTATAAATACGAAAACAAACATTTTTTAATCCCAAAAAACTTTAATCAAACATTATATATGCATATTAAAATACTATTGAGATCTCAACCATCAGGATGCTGTGTTCTTGTGACTGTCTCAAAATATACAGTAGCGGCATGCTCTAACACACCTCTGTGTGTTTTAAAACTGCAAAAGTCTACATTGGAAATTATCACTGAACAAGAGTTTTTGTATGTGCAGTTAGGCAGCTGTTTTGATTGAGAAAGAACAGCGCAAAACATTATCTTTCATACTTGTGCTGCTGGGCGCTGAATAGCAGTAGTTTGGAACATTTTGTGCCGCTTTTGTGCTGTAACGAGGGGATGGCGTTTGTATGAACTACTCTTGTTTTTTTTGCTGCTCTGTTTTTGCAAGAGCTGTCAGAAATGCAGCCAATGTGAGTTTTGCTGCTCTGAGCCTTCTTGAGCTTTTATAAAATACCACCGCTGTGAGCTGAAGAATATCATTGAATATTCCCCCGAGGAAGCCTGATTCCAGGTGAAAAAAGGCCTTTGTAGGGTTTTTTTCGGCATGGATATTACCTGCATAATCCTTAAGAGAAGGCTGTCGCTGGATACAAATTTTGAAACAGCACTTGCTTTAAGAGTTCTACTTTTTTGTGGACAATTCTTGAATACATTTATTTTATTTATTTTATTTATTAATTTCTATACCGGCTTTCACGACCAAAGGTTGCATCAAGTCGGTTTACATTTAACAAGTCGTGTAATAAACATAGAACTAGGGTAATTGAACTGGTGCAGAAAATAATAGTTACAATGAACAAGGAAATTACCAACTGGGATAGGAGGAAAAAAAGAGAAAAGGGACAGGAATATTTACATAGTAAAACGCATTTACAGTGAATATTTACATAGTATGCAATAAAGGATACATAAGATTGATACTATGTTTCATTTTCTGGGATAGACTTTGGGTTGTTAAGGGTAGAATATTTTGTTTCATTATTATAGAAATTTTAATATTTTCTTTTAGTATTGTATGGACTAGCTTTTTAATTGATTAAGTGTGTGTGTGTGAATGTGTGGGTAAATGCATATGATTTTTAGGTGGTTGAGATCTCAATAGTATTTTAAAATGCGTATTTAACATTTGATTAAAGGTTTTGGGATTAAAAAATGTTTGTGTTTTTGTATTTATAGAAATTTGTAAAGGAAGGGTATTGGGTCTTTCTCGTACATATAATTCATTAGTGGCCCATTCTACGTTTTATTAGATTGCCTTTGTCTCGATATACGTACATATACATACACATAAAAGCAAGAGAATTATAATGTAAAAGCCCATCAGGAAATTCAGTAAAAGCTCTCCCTGTTTTCCTTTTTGATAGGAGCTGATGTGGTCACTGTGGGAGTTTTAATAGTAATTCCAGCATTTTGTAGAATTGTGGCAGCTTTGTGAAAATTCTTGATGCTTGAAGTAATCCCGTTCATCACAAACACCAACCAAAATGGGAAAAGCAAACGACGAATATTCTCTTTTTGTAAAGTGAGAGTAATCTCTTTGAGCTCTCTTCTCTTGCACAGTGACACTGGAGGCAGATCATTACAAATCTCAATGGAATGTCCTCCCCAGTTGAGGGATCCCAAGGATCTGTCATTACGGCTTCCTTAACTAAGAATGCTAAGGAACTCCCAGCAGTGTGCATGGTCTATCAATCTCCACCATCCTTAGTAGGGGAATCGCCAGCAGCAAGAATCACTTTTCAAATCTGCTCAACAATCCACATAGTCAGATGGCTTTGGGAATCCTCCTAAATCTTATATTGTTTCTATGTCATCTATTTTCAAGATCTTCCAGTTTCTCTGACAGTTCCAAGTTAGCTTGCACAAGATCCTGCACTGCCTTCTGCAAGTGCAATATTGATTAGGCTTGTTCTTCTACTGTCACGCCAACCACCCGCATCCACCTCCTGATGTCTGTTATATCTCACTGCAGCTCCACAACTTTCTCTAAAATTTCTTTTACCATGATAATATCCTTCTGGAGCTCCTGAAACCATGACTTCAGTTCAGTGTATGAAATTCTACCATGCTCCTCTGTAGCTACAATACTACACCTATTTGGCTGGCTCTGAGGCACCATCCACCACCTTTTTGCTCAACTCCTCTACAAGGGCAGCACCTACAGAGTAAGAAAATGTCTAAGTTCAGTTTTCCTCCTCAAAGACACAAAAAGCTGTAAGACCAGCAGGAGATAAGCAACTTGAGCAATTGATTAAGTTTAAAAAGTGCAAAGTTTTGGGGGTTTATGAAGATCCCACGAGGAACTCCTCTCTCAATTTGCCACTTCCTCTAACCTCAAGGGTGCTGAACAGTGTGACAAGACAGTGAGGGGAGCCAGCAGCATTACTATTCTGCTCATAAGGAGAAGAATAATCAGCAGAAAAATGAAGGTGCTCTTCACCATAAGCTTTATAAGGTAAGACATAACATAAATATGTATTTCCATGGAGGAGAGGATGGGGGACCATTATAAAGAACTCTCCTAGCTCATAGGGCTATGCAGGAATTCCCACACGAGCGCTGCTTTGCGAGCTGATTGTAAAGCTGAGCTTTAGCTTGGTAATTAATACCTTCTCAGATCTCTGGGCAGTCAAGCATAGCTAATTCACCCTATGGAGAACCCTTTTTACAGAAAGTAAATTGGTTTCTCTGTTGACAAGCAGGGCTGAATTAGTCATGAATTGTGAGGAAATCCAAGCTGAGGGTTACAGTGAAAACAATAACTTAAAAAGCAACCCAGACCCCACAGAAGAGAGTAGACTACTGGATGAGCAGACTGCACAAAACTGCTTGTCCAGATTTACTGTCATTTCTTGATAGATTGTTCAGACAGTAATTGGACATGACTGTGTGAACTGATGATCAAATCGTAGGTTTGCAGATATCTTTAAGAGGCACAGCTCTAAAATGAACCACTGAGGAGAACAAAATGGCCGCCATGAGAGAAAGACGTGGTTAGAGGGCTCTCCCGACTCGTCAACTTTTTTTTACCTGCCTTTCGAAATATGCCGCATACAAAAAGAAAGGGTAAGGTGAGGGAAGGATCCTCATCCTCCCAGATGCCTACCCTACAACAGACGAGAAAAAGGGAGTTCTTTGCGGCTGCGGGAAATGCTTCGGGAGAGCCGGCTGCAGCGTCAGAGGGGGAGCAGGCTCTAACGCTGCTCGGCGAAATATCTTTGAGCCCCGGCAACTCCCTCTCCTCCTGTCCATTCTAGCCCGGGTGGGCCCGACCCTAAACCATAGACGGATGTCGTTTGGTGGGAAAGCGGCCATCAAGAGGGCCTCAGCCGTCTGCCCAGTGGGGCAGTCCCAGGGCAGTGATGTGTTAACCGCCCTGTGTGAGGCTAATATTGGAGGACTATGGAAGTTTTCCAGTGAGGCCTGCACAAGAAAGGAGTCAGACGGAACATCCTAAGGAACCCATGGAACAAAAAGGTTTGCCTTTAAAGTTACTTGAAAAACCTTCGGTAGTGACTCTGGAAACAGTGTGGAGTGCTCTAACTTTGCTTGAAAATGCAATTCTGTCTTTAACCACTGTGATTAAAGACTCACAAACACAGTTAAATGCTGTGAATCCGGTGGTCTTGAATCATATAAATAAGATCCAAGAGATGGATTCGCAAATCCAACAGATTAAATCTGTGCAAGCAAATTTAATACAAGGAGATTCAAGAATTGAAAAGCGGATGGAGAACCTGGAAAATAATGCACGCTATCTATAATAATTTGCGGCTACTTAACTTTCCGAAATGCAAATTAATTTCCCCTAAAGAGCAGTTTAAAAAGTACTTACAAGATGTACTGTCTTGGCCTAATGGAGAAATACCAAATATTACAAAAATTTATTTCTCCAATGACCAAAGACAAGATGGTATGAATGTGAATACTCAAGTGGAATTGCCCATTAAGTGGAATCCCCATTAAGAGATTTATCTGGTTTCTTAGAAACTACACAAGAAGAACAAGTAGAAAAAAGAGGGACTTTAATTGTTAGATTTATGATACCTACGGAGCGTGATAGTGTGTTAAGATTATTTCTTAGGAATCGTAATAAAATGTACTTGGGGGGAAAAAATCTGGGTTTACCCTGATATAGTGAGATCCACGCAAGTACATCATACAACGTTTTTGGCACTGTGTTCCAGAGCTCGCCAGATGGAAGCTTTAATAACTATAAGATTTCCCTGCAAATGTATTATGAAAGTAAATGATGCACATTACGTTTTTATGGAACCTGACCAGTTAGAGAAATTTCTAAATTCACGTGGGGATAATGGGGAGGATTCTGTTAGAAATGCCAATGTGTAATAAGTACCGCAATTTCTCTTTCCTGTTTTTTTGAGATATACATAGTATGATTGCTCCATTTTCATTTTGTTCTCCCCCATTTGCATAGTAACTGCAGGAATAAGTTATGTATTCTACTTCTAGTGGTTTATTTACTGGAGAAATATTTGTAATGATATTCCCTGGAAATTCCATGACATGTTGATACTGTCTTTTGTTTATTATAAAACTCAATAAAGATTAAATAAAAAAAAAAGAACCACTGAGGTAGTCATGGCTGAGCCTTAATGGAGTCTGATCTAGAGGCCAGCCAGTGTAGCAATATGCGATACAGTCTACTAACCAGATGGTCAACATGCACTTGGAAACTGCTATGCCTAGTCTGTTAGGATCAAGAGAGATGAAAAGTCACAAGGCCTGACCATAAGATTGAGTTCTTATTAGATAGTAAGCCAAGGCCCTTTTGTGGTATAATGAATGAGGGCTCTCTCACCTTCATGTGCATGCGGCCTTGGAAAGAACGTGGGTTACACAATGGCTTGATTAATATGAAAAGCTGAAACTACACCACACACATGGAAAAATTGCATGTACAGTAAGTAATGCACAAAAGCCTGAAGCTGACTCTTCTAGCCCACATAAAAGCAACCAGAAATAATAATCTCTATGTGGGGAACGTCAATGAAGTCAACTCGAATGTATATTAAGAAAAATAATTTAAAAATTAATTAAAAAATAAACAAACTCCAGTGGATCATAAGAAGCCTACATAAGCTGCGCCAATACCCCATTGTGATGCCATAGCACTGGTGGCTTCACTACTGGAGGCCTCATATCATAAGCATTTCATGAATGGATATTGGTTTTCCATCCACCTGAACATGGGAAGCAACTAAGAAACTAAAATGTGCTTTGACTGATGAGGTACTGAGACCTGAGGAACAAAAAGAGAACAAGTACTAATGTAACTGCCATGATTCTTAAGTGAATGGGTCCAGTGAGCTATCTTGACACCAAGATGAAAAGCATTTCTATTTTAAATTGTACATTCTTCCAGTTGAAGGGTTCCTGGTGGAAACCAAAACATCTTCAACTTCCTTGGATAATAATAGGGAAGTGAGAACTCAACATCCACGCTGTCAAGTTTAGAGAGGGGAGGGTTCAGATGAATCAGAAGCCCTCTTCATGAGTTAATGTCAGATCAAACAGAGGTTTAAGGCTAATGGACAACTGGACGAAGTACGAAAACCATATTTGTCTGGGCCATATTGGAGCAATGCGTATCAAGCAGGCCTTATCTTGGAGCACTAACTGCACCGTTCTTGCTATCAGTGGAAGTGGTGGAAAAGTGTACATGTGATCTGCATCCCATTTGAGTAAATAAACATCTGGAGCAGATCTATATATGCTTTGAAGAATGGAGCAGAATTTTTCCAATTTCCTGTTTGTCTTTGACACGAATAAATTGATCAATGGACACCCCCGAGATCAAATAACCTCATTGACATTTTCTGATGCAGAGCCCATTTATGAAGACAAAACACTCTGCTGAAGCAATCTACCGATGGGTTGGAGATTCTGGAAATGTAGGTTCCCTATAGGAAGGCCTCATGGGTACAAACCCATTCCCAAATTCTTAGAGATTCTTGGCAGAGAATGCCTCTTTGCTTGTTGACATAGAACAAAGCTACTTGATTGTCAGTCTGGATGAGAATTCTCTTTCCCTGAAGGGGATTTAAAAGCTGTTAAGGCAATTATGATTGCTCAAAGATCCAGCAGATTGATTTGAAACAAACAGTCATTCTGTTGACAATTTTTGGGTTTGTAAGGAACCCATGTGCATACTTCCCAGCCCCTGGAGGATGCATTCATTGCCATTGACACTTGATAGGGTAACAGTCAAAGGGGAGCCCTCATCTCCAGGATGTTCAGGTCTAGCCAAGTGTGGAGTGACCTCTTTAATTCTGCCAAAGTTTCACCGGGGATGATAAGGGCTGAAGTATCTGGTCTCACTGAGTGCAGAGGCTTCACTGAAAAATTTGTATGTGGAGGCAGGTTAAGGGAACCACATGAACCACCGCCACCATGTAGCTGAAAATAACCAAACCTTCCCTAGCTTGGACTTGATCCTTTGGTATCAGCCATTGGACCAGGGATCAGAGGCAGCAAGCTCACTCTGCGGGAAGAAATGCTCTTTCCTCCACAGTCTATCCATGTTCCTATGAACTTGATTCTTTGGGATGGGACAAGGTTTGATTTCCTAAAGTTCACAATGAATCCTAGTGACTGAAGAAATTGGATCATTCTCTGCAAGGAGAGAAACACCACTGTTTGGTGTTGTGAGCGAGGGAGAGTGGTCGCTTGTTCAGGAGTGTGCGCCTCCTTGGACCACAGTATGACCCCAGAGGAGAACCCAGGGCATGCGCTATGGCAGGCGAGACGTATCCGAGCATGGGCAGACAAGCTGAAGACTCGGAACACTCTGACCTCTGTTGAACCTGAACACACCAGAAGAAACCCAGCAACACAATGCTGGTCTCCGGGCTAGCCCTCCAGCCACTCGATAGCCCTTTCGAACTGGCTGCTTGGGAACAGCAGGTGCGACAGGACGGACAGAGGTTGAGGATAGATGATGACTCGGGAACAAGGACGAGATGAAGGCACTTGGAGCCTTGGATGAGACATAGGCACTTGGAGACTCAGACAAAGCACCCTACACAGCCCCCATGGGCTGGTTGTGGACCACACTGTCCCACTGCGCGTCCTACACAACCTGAAGAGGCTGGTTGTGGACCACGCGGAGAGTGGGATGAGTACAAGACTGAAGCTCAGGAAGGAGGAGGAGGAATATGGGCAGTGCTTGAAGGATCCAACTGGAAAAGGGCTCCAATGACCGGGAACAGGTCACCAGATCAGAGATGGATTCAGGTTTAACTCACAGGATGGTCATCTAGAGACTGGATCTGGCAGGAAGAGACAAGGCTGGAACACCCGCAGCCAGGAACTGGAGAATCAGGAACCGAAGAGACTGGAACATCTGAACAAAGACGCAGGATCTGTCGAGAGACCAGGAACACAAGACAAAGTTAAGGGAGTTCCCACGAAGGACAGAAACCCTTGAAGAAGCGAAGATGGACTTCTGAGCCTCCTGGAAGAAAGAGCTGGAACGGAATATCCAGGGGCCGACAGCTCCTTGTAAAGGTCACAAGGCACTGGAGAAGAGCCCTTTTATAGGGCTGCAGAGGCAACGATGAAATGATGTCATCCAACAGGGCCGCGGGGCCTTTCCTGCCGCAGGCCCTTTAAATACTGTAGGGAGGCATGGCCGCATATCTAGGGGAGAGCCAGGGCCAAGAACAATGGCAGCAGTGTCCTAGCTACGAAGAGGAGGTTGGTGACGGCACTCCTGCCGCGAGACGAAAGCGGTCGGCGGCGGCACCTGGGCTGCGAAGGAGAGCAGTGACGTAGGTGGCCTGCAGGCCGCAAAAGGAGAGGACAGTGGTGGCACTCCTGCCACAAGGCAAGCAGTGATGTCGGCAGCCTCTGGGCCATGAGGGAGGAGATCGGCAGTGGCACTCCTGCCGCAAGGTGAGCACCATATTGGCAGTGGCTCCCCCGCTGCGGGGAGAAGCAGGCAGGCCCCAACGGCAGCACTCAGCTGCAGAAGGGAAACAGCATCAGGCTGCAGGGAGGTGAAAGGCTGTTCGCGGTTGGGCCCGCAAGCAGAATCACAACACTTGGGAGGATCCCATCATTAGCCAGTCATTCAGGTAAAGGAAAACACAGATGCCCTGGGGACAAAGATGTGGTGCTATTATCAGTAGGTACTTGGTGAAGACCCTCGGCACTGCCAAGAGCAGAAAAGAAAGCATTCTGTAGTGGTAGAGAGAGGAATCCACAAAACATAGATTGTGCCAATGGGAGGAATTGATGGCTTTGTGGGCACATGCATTTTTCAGATCAACGGCACACATCCAGTCTCCTGCTTGAATGAAAGGCAGGATGGTGTGGAGTTCATTTTGAATTTCTCCCACTACAGACACGTAAATCCAGGATAGGCCTCAATCCCCCATGTTTATTGGAGATAAATAAATAGTGGGAGTAGAACCCCTTGCCATGTTAGTTGGGAGGCACAGGTTTTATTGCCTGCTGGGTGAAGCTGAAATCAAGTGAGACAGATCCAGACTGAATCTGAATAATGGGGTGGTGCCCGAAGACTGATGTGCAAATGGTAACCAGGTTCCACAATCCTTAATGATCTTTCATCATTCTTCCAGGAAGAGGTGCATTCTTTTAATCTGGTGGAGTTGGTTATCAAATGTGATCACTATTGAAGGCTTTATTTGACTCACATTTGCCAAAGCTTCCAGGTATAGTATGCACTGCCTCTTTGCATACATTGGGACAGACACTGGCTACTTATTTGTTCCTCAGAGGCCTCCACCATTCCTTTGGATTTTTCCAGTTTTACGACAACCTAACCAACTACAAATGAATACAAACCAGAATTATTTTTTAATCAGGTATTTAATGTGGTATAATGGCTGACGTTTGTGTGTGGGTTTTTCTTTTTTTGTTTGAAAACCATATTCTGGTATTACAATATTATGTTAGTTGCCAAAAGTATAAGGAGAGTGAAGCGTGAACAAAATTTATTACCAGTATTAGCCAAAGTAGGGCAGTGTTAAGGACTGAATGTAAAGCAGGAATGTGCTCTATCGCTGTATGTCAAACTGCTCATCTGGAAAGTCTTAAGAACAAAGAATAGCACATTATTCTGTCAGGCTTAACATGGGCAGAATAAACATTAAAATTATTTTACATTTACACTAAACCTTATACCACTTAAAAGCCAAAATGTCTTTTAATGTTTTGTTTAGTATGTTTTGGTTCGGGCATTTACAGGATGTCCCTCAAGCAAAAGAGTAAACGGTTTACAGTCAAGGACACGCCTGACACGACACACACCGTGGGCTGCCTTTCATGTTTAATCTCTTCGGGTATTTATATAACTACACAGTGCATTTGGGTTTACAAGATGACAGCTCTCATACCCTAAATAATTGTGAGGCTGGAAACTGCAAGCAGAGGGTGGACAATTTTCCCAGCGGTTTAAGAAGGTAAAATAATAATAATAATAATAATAAAACATGTTACCTGAGCTAATTGCATAGCAGCTGTGAGGTGCTCGTGTTTAGCATCTAAGCCACGTTGCGATGAAGAGTTCCCAGGTGGGGGCAGGAAAGGTAAGCGTGGACAGCACCTTCACATCTTTGCACGTACTTTTCCAGCAAACATAACTCCCCGGGGAAAAAGCAGGGGCAAGTGACTGCGCATACTCTATATCCACCGCAAGTGTCACAGAGAAGTAGGTTTTTGAAACTTGGTGTAGAGTCTCTGGGTAAAAGTGTGCATTTTTGACCCCGGTGCGGACAGTTTGAAAATGGTTCCCTAGATAAATGGCTGCAGGCACCCCCCTACATCCATGTGGTAGGTCTGAAATGCGCTGGAAAATGTCATTTAAAAAAGACATTTTAGGGTACTTTTTTTTGGTCTGGCAGTTTTCTCCTGCTCCTCTGGACTTTCAACTCAACTGGAACAGGCGTCTATGAGGATTATGGCCCTACTTGAAGGCGTTTCCACCCGTATTGCATAAACGCCCCCACAGTCCAGCCATTGCAGCTAACAGCCTTTGGCCTGGGGCCAGAGACTGTGACTCCCTCAACACGTCTACATCCCAAGTCCAGCCAGGGGCAACACCGCTGAGAAATGGCCAAGACTCCCTCCCATTCCTGGGGCTGTGAACGCAGCCCTGGCCAGCCCAGGGAGCAGAAGACCTGAACAAAGAATCAAACCCAGCAGTACCACTGAAAGCTGAGGAGCTGGATGTGTTGCGGAAGGAATGCAGAACCTAAACTCTTGACTGCAGCGGCTGAGAATTTGAACATCTTTACAATGCAGACAAGCAAGCCATGAGAACTGTATACCGTGTACGTTTTCATACACCATTCTAGCCCAGAACATACCTATTCCAGTCCCAGCTTTCTCGTTTGCCAATGGTAAGAAATATCTTCTAAAAACCAGGCTGACACAACCACCAATATGACTCAGAAAGCTGGAATCTGAGCCATGGCTTCCAGAGGTAAAGTGCTATTATAAATACCCAGTGCACCTGAACCACTAAGCAATATCACTAGTGCTGGCCCTTCACATATTCCACGTGTTTCAACAATGAAAACAAGAGACTTCATGAATTTATAGGTGTTTAGTTCACAGAATGGCTAAAGTGGTGTGGCTGTGCAAATGAATTACATGTCATTAGCAAGATAAATTACCTGGATTACAGAAATAATGTTGCTTATTTGCTGAGGCATGCTAATCGATTTTCCACTGACATGCCCTTACACACAAGCCAAGCACTGACAGCCTTGTTCTAATTAATTGTTAAAATCTACACCAAGCCTATTCATCACTAGGACAGTGATGGGCAATGCTGCACAAAACAGAACTTAATCTAACATACAGGGGTGTGAAGCCTGCAATTACAATATTAGACTCCACCATGGGAAAATAAAACTGAAAAGCTACAGTACTGTAAGATAGATAGATAAATGATAGCAGGGTAATTTGTTTACTATAGAACTCTGATATCAAAGGAGCACCTTCAGTTTGTTTTCCCAATAATACTTTTCCAGCTGTTTGCTTCTCAAGTTTTTTGGTTTTTTTGTTTTGTGTTTTTACAATTCAACTTTATTTCTGAAAAAAAATAAAAAGCATGACCAAACCAGTTTCCAACCCAAAACAAAGAAAATGCTGCAGATTGATGGCATTACTAAGTTTCTCGAAAGGTCCACACATTATTAGCATGATCAGCATAAATACAGCATAGCTCAATTTTAAGTTTAAGGAGCATATTTTTAGATGGATGCCTGATCTCAACTTTCACATCTATTTATGTATTTTCTGAACTGTGTTTCTTTTAAGGCTGCCCAAGAAGGACAAATAACAGATTAGTACAATACTAATTCATCTCCCTTCCTTTGAAAAACCAGCACTGGGATTCAAAAGCCTTCTTTGCAGCACTGAGCAATCTCTGACATACCCTACCATAACAAGTCATCCTGCAATCTGTTGCAAGGCAAACAGAGCCCAGCGAGAGAAAAATAAGTGCCGTCTGAATGTGTCTGAACAGAGGAAGGAAGAGTTTTGTTGCAGTCTCACTCCGGAGAGAAAGGCCTGCCTCCCTGACAGTTTAAAACATCAAAACAACCTATTTTCATTTATCATTGCAGTGTATGTAAAGACAGCATTACTTCTTCATATGGCACTTTTAAAAATCTGAGATCAAAGATATTAAGAGGCAGCAATTGTCTAGTAAGTGCTCTAAGGGCTTGTGTTAAAATATGCAGCAACCTGGAGTGCTGGATCTCCAGGTTTCCGGGCAGGAACTGAGATGTTGGCACGCTCTATTGAAGAGCTGCATCCATTCATCCATTCTCTTGCCTGTTCAGTTTTATCGGCCCGGCATCTAGTTTTTAATGAGATGCGTTTTACAAATGGGTAGGAGAGAAACATCCAAGTTTGATAAAGCAGAGAGAAAACTGACGCACATCGTGGGCGCCTTTAAGAGGGTCATCCCCCCCCCTCCCCTCTTTCTTCTACGATCGCCAAATAATGAGACCGAAGATTGGGATTTCCTTAATTTATTTGATTCTCTTAACACGTGGGAGGGGTGAGCATAGGTAACCTGAACAGTGCAGAACTATGCCTTGAAAACTGCAGCAAGAAAGTCAGGCATATCGTGTGTGTCCAATGGACCTGATTTACTGAGGCTCTCCCCCCGGCGTCTACGGGGATTGGCTTAGCAAATCCATTTTATCGCACCAGCTTCGGGGAGGACCCTACTGTTAATTTCAGATTCTGTGGTTAGGAAAACACCTGATCTCCTTGCTCCATCTTCTCTATAAGTTTTTTTGTAAGCGAAGTCAAAGTGTAACTTTCTACTAAAAAAAATGCGTCTGCGATTATATACTTTTTCTGCGCGTTTTCCACCTTTCATGCTACCTTTCAACCCCCTGCATGAAGGCATCGGAGACACAGAACCCTTGACGGCTACACTTAAGAGCATCTAGCATTTGGTGTTTCGTTCGTATAATCTACATCGAAATCAACCTGTTATCTACGCACTGTCCCAGTTCTCTCCCCATGATATGCACACAGCCAAGTACTTCCAACTTTCTGCCGGCTGCCGTGATCCTTAATACACAGGTTTATATAGAGTCGAGGTTGCAACCCCCGGCCCCTTTGCACACTTCAGAAAATCCGAAAAGTGCTGCAAGAGCGGAGAGCATGAACAGCACCTCTAAGCTGCTGTTTCCTACCACGCACCAAGTCATCACTGCTCAAGGGAACAGTACATCGGAAACCACTTTTCCGTGTCCTTGGGAACAAGCGCCCTCGCCTCCTCCTCCTTCCCGGCTCAGGCTTCTATTTATAGAGAAGCCGCGGCGCTCAGTCCCACTTTGTGACAGCTGAATATTTTGACCAGATATGGTTTTCACTGCACAATGCAAGCAGAAAAGCGCACAAATAAAAATAATTAAACAAAAAAAAAAACCTGAGAGGAGAGAGAGTAACACACACACAGTAAATTTCTTACCTGCTCAGCTGGGGACCCGCTCCGGGGGAGTAGGCAACAGAAAAGCGAAGATTATTGCTTCTACTTTCCCTGCACGTCGAGGTGCTCGGCTGTTGTCCCGTGCCCCAGCACCATTGTCACTCAGATGAGGTCAGGGTGGCTAGCTCCTCCTCGATCCCGCCCCCAACCACCTTCCAGAGACCAGACGCCTACCCAGCGGCCCCAACTTCCGTCAAGGAAACCTGAGCTACGAGCAGGGGGGGGGGGTGGCCGAAAAGCTCCAAAGCCTTATATCGAGAGGTGGATTGGTCAGGCTGTCCTGGACCTGTCACAGTACAGATGCCGTTTCCATGCATGCATGCTGTAAGGGAAACTGCAGAATCAGCTGCAGCACTGACATTCGGCCCGGAGAAAAGATGACCTGACCATCCATCCTTGAGGCTGGATATTGTTTAGACTGGGACTGTTGCTAGGATAGTGAGTAATCCTGTCCCACATACACAGTCTAGTTTGGCACGCACACTTGTTTACATTAGGCTATAAAAGACAAACAGCTATGGCTGAAAAACGGGGAGAGTGAGAAACTTGCTTTTACTTTGCTGGCATGCAAAGTGATGCGTGTCCTTTGTAGACGTACAAAGTGACGGGACCCCTTTTGCCTGTGGTGGGCTCTCTCTCAGTCAGGCGGATGAAAAGGGTGTTGTGAGTATTGGCCGAAATGTAGTGCACGAATACAGATGTATATGCTTAGCAATATGTTTTAATGCTTAGAACTGTATATCTTAATGCTTAGAATTGTTAAGATTGTATATCAATAAACATATTATTTTACTTTTACCTTATTCTCGCTTACCTCATTCCTTACATTTAGCGACGAGGATGGGATGGCTTTATTTAAAAGGAAAACAAAGCAGCCATCCGAACCTGTTACCCCCGTGGATGTTAAAATCCAGGCACAGGAATGGGCAATGAATATGGGATTGGCAGAGGCATGGGATGTAGGTGGCGAGCCTGTAGATATTGTAAAGAAGCTACAAGAGGTCCCAGTAATTAAAGGGAAAGAACTAGGGACAGTAGGAAGAAGTGGTTGAAGAAAAGTTCAGGGTCCTCCGGTGGGAACTTGGAACCGCACTGTGCACTGATGAGTGGCGCAGGATCTTTCCCGTTGATAGTTACGGGAAATGAAGTATGTGTACTGTAAATAAAGCTATATTTTCATTATTGTATATCTCCTATCTTGTATCATAGTGTGTGTGTGTGTGTGTGTGTGTGTGTTTAGTACTGTGCGAGGTCTGCCTAAGAAAGAACAAAAGAAGGGCAGAAAAGAATCTGAAGGGGCGGAGGTGAAAGCCCTAGCACAAATTCCGTTGGGAAGATGTAACCTACTCACTGCTGGTCAATGAGTGGGGGTGTAATATGGGGTTATGTGAAAATTGTGATAGAAAACTGGGCATAGAACCCCACAAGATGATGGATATATATATATATATATTTTTAACGAGTTCCTATAGTTGCAGGGAAAGAACTAGCATGCATTGCCCGGCAGGGATGGATATTTCTTACTGGACATAGGAAAGGTCACTTAAGGGTTAATGAGTTGCAGTAGCAACTAGCCGCAGCCCAAGAAGAATAAGAGATATGAAGGCAGCATAGAGTGGTGTTGCAATGTCAGTTGCAGCTTTGTAAAGATAAAGCGAATATGTAACCAGTGGTGGCAGAGAGGG